>NC_081328.1:33840252-35319279 GCF_026419965.1 Kogia breviceps | reverse complement strand
TTGAGAAAGGCTGCAGATCATGTGCCGTTCAAGGCTGTGAATGTCTTATTTCTGAGTCTCTCGTGAGTGGCTTTGGAGGCAGTGGTGGTGATGATGATGATTATATTTTAGCAACTGAATGAAAAATGTTTGAGGTTGGAAGTCACATCAGATATGAAACACAGATGTTTCAAGTACATTTTTGTTTCTGGGTGCTACCAAGATTTTGCTTCATGTAGTTCTCATCCATCCCCTTTTAATCTCCTTCGGGGGTTAAAAATTCAGAATGGAAATATCTTCTAGCATATTCTGGATTGGTCTTTTTAGTGTGGTCTGAATTTCCCTGGGGCATAGAACAAGTAAAAGTTGAAGTTAAGAAAGTTGCCCAGACTGGTGATACTGCTTTCTTTCTTCCTGTCCAATCCAATATAGTTTTAGGTTTGTGTAGGGAAAAGGCAGCTGAAACAAACTTCTTCCTCTGCCCAGTTCTCTCAGATCCAAGAATGTGTTCTGTGATTGTGGCAGTGAGAAAGTCCTTTGAAGGAAGTTGTCCTTAAAGAAGTCCTTTATCTCGTTAGGGTATAGGATTGTCTGTGCTGGAAGGATAGTGGTGTATATAAACCACAGTGGTAAGGAAACTCAGTTGTTGTTTCTGTATGAAAGTTGTTCTTGAAAGTGTTTCTGTATTAGGTTTTCCTTCATTAGGCCAATATAAAACTATTTTGAGCAAACATCAGTTCATGGTAGAAACAGGGGAAGTAAGATGGTGGGGTAAAAGTGGCAGAAGTATTGGGTGGAAAAGGAGAAGCTATTCTGAATTTGAAAATTTGCTGTCAAGAATCAGAGTAGAAAATTCCCGTGCGTACTTAGTTGACTATTCACTTTAACAGCTGCATTCCTTTCCTCCCTACCTAGAAAAAAATATTGGGCTGACTTACAAAAGAAATTGAACGAGTTTACCCTGTTGACTTCAATCCCCGAATACTAGACACTTCGGAGAGCACAAGGTCTAGGGTTCCTGGGGGACCAAAGCTGAGAAGAGAGGTTGAGAGGCACTGAAGAGCGAGCTCTGAGGAAGTTACTGTTCCACATCACTTACTGGCCTCTCTCAAGGCCAGCAGGGAAAGGGAAGTGGCGAGTTAACTTGAACAAGCCAGTCCTGGTTCAGGTTGTGTTCAGCTTCCAGCTCAGGTGCCATCTCTTCAGTTAATTGAGTTAAAAATAAATGTCCTTAATGTCCAAGCTTCCCTCCTTCTCCCAACATTCCATCAGGCATATGAAAGAGAGGAGCAATTTTGGTGTTTCTCTGTTGAAGATGTTGTTCATGTATTATTTTCAAACCCTCCACCCTCTAGAAGTGCCCCTTATTCCCTTTCTGTCCTTTGGCAGAGTTCTATAGTTTTCAGAGGATTTGACACTCTTTGGGGGTTTGATAGAGAGCTGGATCCCGGATCATCAACCCCACCACATGGCCTCTAACCAGGGAGCTTCAGTCCCTTCTCTGCCTCTGTGCTCAACTTCTCTCTCCTCTCTGACTCCATCACCACCCATAAATAAATAAGCTCTTTAAGATCCATAGAGGTTAACATTTAGACTGCCTTTGGAGCTGTTTTCTTACGTTATTTCTTTCATTTTGATGAAGGGAACCTTCCCTGGCTACTGTTTCTCTCCTAGCCCAAAGAAAATCCCTTCAAAGTTACTTTGCTTGCTTTGCCCTCTTTTGTGACACTTGATAAGAGGATTAGGCAGTTGAGTGATTTCTGGTGAATGAGGGTGAGATGGAGGCTGGGAAATTCCAGAGTATTAATAGTGAAAGAGAAAGTGAGTCACTTATGATGGTGCTGGCAGGCCCCGGGGTACTCATACACTGGTCTTTCTGTATGGCCTTTCCCCTCTCTCTCTGCCTCACCCTCTTCCCTTCCCTCTGATGTGTTTTGCAGTACGTGGACTGGCCCTGCCTGGAGCCCAGCCCAGAGCATCTCTTCCGTGCTCATCTCCATCCAGTCCCTGATGACTGAGAACCCCTATCACAATGAACCTGGCTTTGAGCAGGTAAGGCCAGGTGGGCCCAGCTTTGGGGTGTAGAATATTGGGTTTTAAGAGATCTGAAAGATCTGCTTGAGGGTTTTCGTTTTGTTTTTGACCTGGCTCAGCCCCATGTATTAAACTCATCGCTGTAGGAGAAAAAAAGGAACTGGCATGTGTGTGCCTTAATAATGAATTTTTTCCCTATTAAATTACAATAACATTGTCAAGTTATTTCCATTTGACTTGGATTAATCTACCATGTGGAAGTCAATGGAGTCATTTAGAAATTGATTCTGCGTCTGTTTTGGGGGCTCTTGGAGCCAGTGTGTTCTTCTGTGTGCCTCCATTCCCCAGTATCCCTTTAAGGTGCTCCCTAGTGACGACTGCTGAGCCAGACTTTCTTTTGGAGTTATGAAGTACTGTTACCTGCGGAGCCACAGGAACAGTCATTGGCTTGGGCAAGAATATTTTAGTCTGTGCTACCAAATCGAAGGTGGAGAAAACTCATATTTTCCAAGGGTGTACTACATGCCAGCCACTGCCAAGCTTCTATATGTAACTTCTCATTTAATCCTCATACTAACTCTGCAAGATAAATGTTATCCCCATTTTCAGCTGAGGTAATGGTGACTCGGAGAGGTTAGTTAACTTTCACAAGGACACACAGATCAGGATGTAGTCCCAGGAGCCCAAAGTCTTCCATTGTTTCAAAGCCCCTTCCAGATTACTCATGAGCACAGGAGAAGAGTTCCAGTGATAGTATCAAAAGATATAATAATTCAGTTTAAATGATTAAAACGGCTTAATTCGTTTTGAAACTATTAGAGGTAACACTAATATTGGTAATTCTTCTGTAGTCCTAAACAAAGGGAAATACCCTTTAAGAATGAACAAAAATTATCCCCTAAGCCATCCTTTCAAACAAATAGTGAATGTGATTTCAGGAGTAGGTGGAAATGGAAACGGACCTCATTGGCTAACCAAGGAGCTGATTTTTACGTCTTGTTTGGAAATTCAACAGATGGGACTTTTATTCTTAAAACTACCAAACATTCTTGGTTCACAGAACCCCCTTTTCTTGGTAGTTTTTTTCACAGTTCCCCAGGCAGAAAGAAATACCACACTGTTCCATTTGTTAAGTAGTTAGGTCCAAACAATTTACTTCCTTCTCAGATGACTACACTGACTTAATAGGATGTTTACACCTGTTCAGTGCCACACAATTTTTAAAATCTTGGAATCAGGGCTTCCCTGGTGGCGCAGTGGTTGAGAGTCCGCCTGCCGATGCAGGGGACGCGGGTTCATGCCCCGGTCTGGGGGGATCCCACATGCCGCGGAGTGGCTGGGCCCGTGAGCCATGGCCGCTGAGCCTGCGCGTCCGGAGCCTGTGCTCAGCAACGGGAGAGGCCACAACAGTGAGAGGCCCACGTGCCACAAGGAAAGAAGAAAAGGAAAAAACAAAAAAACTGAACTACCTATCTCAAGGTAGTAGTTTGCATGGAGTTTCACAGGTGTTGAATACTGTGGTTTTCCTCAAAAAGTTGACAGTATCCCACAGTGCCCTTGTGATTTCGCTGTGGTGCACATTGGGAACCGTGGTGGTAGGCTGAAGACGTGTGTATTTCCTGTCCGTTACATGTTTTGATCAGAGCCAAAGCTCTGATTGACTAGAGTTGCGGGGGTGGGGGGGGGGGGAGCGGGGGAACAAGGGAAGAGTTACAAAGGGTGGAAAGCCATGCTCCCGTCTGTTCATGCCCACATGTTCCTATCAGCTCTCCAGACCAGGTTCGGAGTTTTTTCTTTTGAAAACTTCAGGTTCTACTTCTGATAGACAATAGTTGAATTCAATGATGGTGAAATCCGCAGATGTGTAAAGGAGTTAACCAGGAAGCATCCCGTTATCTATAGGTTTTTCAGGCTAAGACTCCTAGCATCATTTATACCTTTTTGTCCCTCCATTATTCTTATACATGGTTATTTCCCACTTAGTCCTTCCTGCAAGGCCTTTCATTTCAGGCTTAGGGAAATTTGATGGATGTGGTTTGCTGCTTATAGGTCAAATGACCCATAACAGAGGATGGGTACTGGTATGTGTGGCAGGGGGACGGGGTGAGTGGTCTCAAGGACTTAGTTGCTCTTCATGGGTCTGCCATATAGTGGGAAAGGTATCCTCTTAGTTCATTTGCTTGGGTCACGTACCCCATACTAATCCTAAAATCTCTTCCCATTGGCTTTTCTTTTTACCTAAATTTTGTACTTGGATACTGTGGTGTCTGTCACATTATAGGAGAGACATCCAGGAGACAGCAAAAATTACAATGAATGTATTCGGCATGAGACCATCAGAGTGGCGGTCTGTGACATGATGGAAGGAAAGTGTCCCTGCCCTGAACCCCTACGGTATGTGTAAAGAGAGCCCACTTGGTACTTGGTATTCCTTTTGGATATTTAGCTTGTTTGTACATTTGAGAACCTTTGGGGCAAAGTCCAGTGTTGGGCACCAGAGAAAGATAGAGAAAAAGGAAAGATGTGGTTCATGCTTTTAAAGAGCAAGTGACCGAGGGGTTACCCAAAAGGAAGTTCAGAGAGCTTTTTGGTTCTTGGAGAGTGCCAACCCTGATGGGAAAGACAAAGTCCATGCCTTCAGAGAACCCCTGTTTGACTAAAGACACTTAACTGTTACACAGCCAAATGAGGTGTAGAGTACTTCATAATAAACCCATTTCTTAGGGTTCAAGTTTATTTCGAGGTGTTAAAAACTAGATGAGCAAAGAGTTAATGAAACAAACTTTTCTAGGAAATGGGGCAACGGGTTTTTTTTCTTTTTTTTTAATTGATGTATAGTTGATTACAATGTTTCAGGTGTATCTAGGAGAATTTTGAGTAAGGTTTGGGATTAGGGATGGCCTATGGAAAACGAATGAGATTGAGCAAGTCATGAGTTGAAGTTGGAGTTCAGATGATCAGTGTTGACAGTCTCTCATTTTATAATCCTTAGGGTTTAAGGGAAATCAACCATGGACAGTCAGCTGTTTCTTTTTGCATTTTCCATTGAAAGATCTTTGTAGGAAACCACATCTGGTCTTGGGAACTCTAGCTGCTGAATTTGGCATTAAGGTTAGATGGTGAAGCGGTGGCGCCTTCCCCTCTTGTTCCTAAGTGAAGCTTCTCTGCTTGTTTTCCAGAGGGGTGATGGAGAAGTCCTTCCTGGAGTATTATGACTTCTATGAGGTGGCCTGCAAAGATCGTCTGCACCTTCAAGGCCAGACTATGCAGGTAACAGAGCCCCTGCTGCTGACTCCAGAGGCCTTACAACAGACCATGTAAACCCCCCTCACAAGCGTGACATCCACATCTCTCATAGAGTTCAGAGCCAAAAGGAACCTGGTGCATTGAGTAGCTGAGGCCCAGAGAGAGACTGAAGTCATATGGAGTTGGTTCTAGGTTCCTGGCATAAAGTAGGTACTCAAGAGTAGAATCTGAATCATCCTGCTTTCTAGCCTGGAACTCCTTCCCTTCTTGGTCAGTAGTCTTTTCAAACCAAGAACATCCAGCCCTCTCAGAATTTAGGGATTATGAGAGTCATCTGTTAGAATTCCATCCCTAGCTCAGGGGGGTGCTAAGAGAAGGAATGCTTAGGAAAACATTGGGTGTGCAATTATTGTTGAAAGAATCTAATACAAGGATGGTAATCAGTTGTTCATTCTCTGCCTCTACTGGGGAAATGTGCTTCTGCTTCCAATAAAAATGCAGAATTTAGGCTTGCTTAAAAAAAGAGGTTCTGGGCTTCCCTGGTGGCGCAGTGGTTGAGAGTCCGCCTGCCAATGCAGGGGACACGGGCTCGTGCCCCGGTCCGGGAAGATCCCACATGCCGCGGAGCAGCTAGGCCCGTGACGCATGGCCACTGAGCCTGCGCGTTCGGAGCCGGTGCTCCGCAACAGGAGAGGCCACAACAGTGAGAGGCCCGCGTATCAAACACACAAAAAAATAATAAAAATTAAAAAAGAGGTTCTTATTAAACCGAATTGTAAATAGGATCAAATATAAGCAACTGGTTGAGAATCTTCCTGTCCTGAAGGGCCAGTCCTGTGTCTCTTGGATCATTCACTTGCTTAGAAAAGTGGTGACTTGGATAAGTGGCTAAGGCCTCTTCAGGTTCTTTCCAGTTCTTTTTGGTCTATGTTCCCACCCACCCAGCACCACCAGCAGTGGGAGTAACTGTTTTGTTTCCTCAGGTGCTGCTCAGAGATGGTAGCTTTCCCATCCTCCCTTCAAGGACTTCCCTCCTGCGTGCTGCATTTAAACTCAAAGGGCAGGGCCAGCTCAAGGCTGACTTGTTTCCTGAAACTTTTTTGAGAGTATTTTGAGGATGATGCATACTATAGCTTGTTCCCTATCAGGAATTATCATTGCTGGTATCTAGCAGCATTTCTAATATTCAGTCTGTGAAGGAAAAACAACTCATGACGAGGGAAGGGCAGGGAGAAGCAGCATCTGGGGAGGAAGAGAATGGGTGGAAATGGAGCCAGTGATGAAAGGAGGAAGATTTGGGAAATTGACAGCTCCAGAGTAGGTGTGGAGTTCAGTTTTGGGGGAACATAACCCTCAAATGTGAAAAGTATGGGCTGTAGTCACAAGAGACTGACTTACATCCACTGGCCCTTGATCATGAGGGT
The DNA here is from genome assembly GCF_026419965.1 of Kogia breviceps. Taxonomy (NCBI): domain Eukaryota; kingdom Metazoa; phylum Chordata; class Mammalia; order Artiodactyla; family Physeteridae; genus Kogia; species Kogia breviceps. The sequence goes on along the minus strand of NC_081328.1, from coordinate 35,312,596 downwards.
AATGTGTGGGCAGAAGTGTGGAAAGAGTTTAGCTGGGAGAAGCAGACATTATGTGAGAGGGAAAATCGTGGACTTTTTTGTAACTGCCAAGGAAAGAGGTCTCCACTTGTTTGAACCCTGGGCAAGCTACTTTGCTGCCATAATCCTTATTTAGCGTTTTAAATTTCTTTTTTTTATACCCTCCACTCCACCCGTAGTTATTTTTGAGACTTTAAGGACAGTTAACCCCTTTCCAAGTAATGTTTGGTTATCTTTGATCTCGAATGACAAGGACTGGAGTGATGCCCAGAAACCTGGACAGGAATGTGATGACTGGTCCGTGGGGAGGAGGGCAGGTGCTTATCCAGAGTCAGAACTCCTTCATTCTAGACCTGCCTGTGATCTTAGAAAAGCAAATTACCCTTTTTGAGTATAGGGAATGAAGGATAATTTTCCCCTTATATAGTTTGTATGAGGTTAATTGAAAACACCAGCACACTTAATGATTACAGTGCTGGTCTTGAATTTCTCTTCCCTATCTATCTCGCCATTACTGTGTCCCCCTTCTGCACAGTGGCTTGCTTTGGGGAAATGCAAACACATTTTAATGTTGGCCCAAGCCAGACCTATCTGGGGTGGTGAACGTGCCACAATATTCCTAAACAAAGATGATCTTGTCTGCTGTTGGGAACTCTCTGTGCTATGCCCCCTTCTGTCCCCATGCTCAGAAGTTGAGCGTGTGTTTTACGTGGGCCTAAAGCTGCTCTGTCTAGGGTGAGCCACCCAGACTTGAATCTTCCTTCCCGCTTGTCTCCTTTCCCCCACAGGACCCTTTTGGAGAGAAGCGGGGCCACTTTGACTACCAGTCCCTCTTGATGCGCCTGGGACTGATTCGTCAGAAAGTGCTGGAGAGGCTCCATAATGAGAACGCCGAAATGGACTCTGATAGCAGCTCGTCTGGGACAGAGACAGACCTGCACGGGAGCCTGAGGGTTTAGACCCTGCTCCCCTCTCCCCTCCCCCCACTCGAGAGTCCCAGCAAAGTCCCTTCCCCCCACCCCAGGGATGGAGAGGCACTTGTGTATCTCCTTCCAAATGTGACATCATCCCGCAAGATGGCAAGAACCAAGCAAGCTTGGATCCCAGGGTGTGGAAGTGGGGAGGCTGTTCCCGATCTGACCTCCTTGGCTCTCGAGCATCTGGGGCTGTGTTCATCCCATATCAGGGGCCAAGGTACCTATGCAGGAGCACCTAGGGCGAGGGCCTCTGGCAAAAACAAAACAACCAACACACCTCTCCACAGGGCCAGCTCCTTAGGGACAGGTGGAGACACAAATTGCAATTCCTAGAGGGAGTGTGCCCAAATGATTTATGGGAATATCTGGAAGGGAGCTTGGGGTGGGGGGCTGTCTGTGACACTTAAGCAGTCTGGGTGGTTGTCTGTCTGTCTGTCTTCAGTTTTGAAGCAGGGCTTCCCAATGCCCTTTTCCTCCCTGCCTCTTTACCCCCATTATTTCCCACAGGCCAGCATAATTTTGTTTTTCCTAATTTATAGTCACTGTTCTAGACAGACCAAAGAGAAGGAACAGTGGTGGAGTCTAGGCTGCTGATGAGTAAGCTTTACCTAGCACCTGAGCACCTTTCTCCTCTGCCCCCCATTCCCTCACCCATTCTAGATTTAAGACAAGGTAAATGTGACTGGGCCTGAACCAAGGTCTTGGTAAAGCCTGCACAGGCACCATAAGAAGCTGAAAATGCCCTTTGTTCCCGCAGTCACCGATCTGAAAAGTTCCCAATGCAGACAGCTGTTGTGTGTATGGGATTAGAGCCACTACATAGAACAGTCTCTTACAGATTTTTCATAAATAACTAGTCACAATGAGGGTATTACTCCTGGGGGTGGGGTACAGGGGGGAGGCTGATGCTAGTCCTATTGTATTTTGTTTGGCTGTCCTTGTGTGTTTTCACCTCAGCCTGTAGTCCCCTTCCTCACTTCAAAGCCCAGGGAGTTGTGGGGAGCAAGCGTAGCCAATGGCAGAGGGGATTGGGGCTGGGACTCTGAAGACTCCTCCCCTTCTCTCCCCCCTCCCCCCCAACTGCTCTTTGTCACTGACTCTGATGGGTATTTGCCTGGCTGTGTCGCTTCTCTATTTAGCTGCAGTGATCCTTTATCTGGTTGGCTCAGAAAAATGTGCTTTAGGTGCCCTGTGACACTGGGCATCAAGGGAACCCATCCTTCCCCTTTTTGATGTGTTCTCCTGTACTTTCCAGATTCTTACTGATAGGTCTCCCAGTGGGGTACTGGTGATCCACATGACACAAGGCCTCAATCAGTATCCAGCCACGTGTAAGGGAGAGGATAACCTGTACCTGCTCTGCCCGCTGCTAGAGAGGCTTCTGCCTTGTGGGTCATGAGACTTCCTGGGGAAGTTGGGAAGGGGGTTGGGCACAAAGGAGAATGTCCTACTTGGGACGGCAGGAAGCAAAGGAACTGGACAGGAAGTGGGCTTGGGGGACAGAAGTGTAGCTTTGATACCTGAAGGCTGGGTCTCTTCACAAGGAGACTCAAGAAGGGGCCCTGCTTCCAATTTCCCTCTTCCATTCCCAGAGCTAGTACAGGGCTTGGAAGAATGCCCTTGGTCTGTTGGTCCAGTGTTACCTGTCATACATTTAAGTGTTCCCACTTTCAAGTGACAATCCTCTCCTTGGCCCTGCCATGGGCAGAGCATGTCTGGCGTACTAGCCTGACTTTTACGTCCTAATCTTGAGTTGAGGAAATATATGCACAGGAGTCAAAAAGATGTCTTTATATCTGACTGTACATAAATGAAGTTTTTTTTTTTTTTTTTTCTTTTTGGTGCAATAAAGTTTGTTTTGGCAGAAGGAGGAAGCGCCTACGGGTGTGGGAGGGTTTGTGTAAAAGGAAGAAGGGGATCATTTTGACAGCCACACCTCTCACCTAGGCCTGAAACTGTCAGGGATAAAGATAGTGCTCAGTGGAAGCCAAAAACTTGGGTTATGTGGTGTGGGTGGAAGCAGGACTACTGGTGGCAAAAGTTCCCATCATTAAGAAATAGGGTCATTTTTTTGAGGCTGTAACTTTGGCAGTCAAGGAGAGGAATGCCATCTTAGCCTCGGCTGCTTCGAAAGAAATACCTGTTCAGGAAGTGAGCTTGTCCTCAAGGACAGGCAGAGATAAGAGATGGGCTCAGACTACATATCCCCTTGCTAAGGGAAAGGTGTCTTCACATGGATAGTCCAAACCATTGGGCTTTCAGTTTTCTGATACCAAACTACACCTTAAGAATTCAGACCATGAAGACAGGGCTTAATGCTGGCCTCCCAGCTCATCACCACCTTCTCTACTTGCTATAGAAGGCTCTTGCTTTCTGGTACAGAGGCTTTGCCTCTTGGCTGACCATGTGTGTAGGAAGAAATTATACACAAAATGTCCTGCTGACCTGTGCCACGCAAAGTTGCGTACAGGGAAGCGTGGGCTCAGCGGGGCTAGCGGGCCTAGGCTCTAGCTTTGGCTCTGCTTAAGGTGGTGGCCTCTGGTCAATTCGATTCCTCACCTGCCAAAGTTAAGGACACCTATTTAACTTTTAAGGTTGTGAGGACTATACAAGGTGTATATAAAACTGGGTGTCTGGTAGGTGTTCAATAAATGATTCCCTTTCCCACCCCTAAGGTTAGAGGGATGACCTGGTGATCACTATAGAAGGAAAAGGTAGTAAGGAATTTGAGAAATACTGCATCCACTATTGGTTAATTACCCTCAGATTAAATTTTCTTTTCTCTAACCACAATTTAACATTGACCTCTATTTCCTTCATACTCATAGCTGAGTCTGCTGCCATAACCTGGAACCTCTACAAAGGAAGCTGGAAGAGACTGAAAGAGTGACTATTTACTGGTCCGTTAGGGTCTGCTCGTTTGAGATAAGGAACATTTTAAGAGGAAGGGGTTTGAATTAACAGAGGCTATAATTTATGTCTCAGGGCGACAGAAACTAGACTGTCTAGCCAGGAGACAGATGGCCTTCATTCTAGGCCCAGCTCTACCATGAACTTGTAGATGACCTGTGCAAGTCAGTTTATACATGTTCACTGTTACCTATGTTACTCAGGTTATCCTTAGCGGATAAAAAAGGTTTTCTCCAATAAAGATGCAATGTGAAGGCACTTTAAAAAAGAGTAATGGGGTTAAGAATACTGGGGGAAGAAAAAAAATGGAATTTTTTTGGTTTTTTGGTTCTTTTTCAAAACAAAGTTGTCGAGGTTTTATTCACCACCAGCTCCTCCCTCTTCTCCCTGCCTGCTGCTGTGCCCGCTTCCACATTCCCAGTCAGGGGAGGGCTTCTCTGGCCTCCTCAGCTGTAATCTCCTGGGAGTAGAGATCAGTGAAGAGAGCTGGCAGCCAGTAGTGGGCCTCCCCTGGGGCCTGTAGGTCCAGCCAAGCCAGCCCTTCCTTCAGCAGGTGTTCCTGGCAGAAAAAGGAAAAGTCAATTAAGAAAGGGGAGTTTACATAATGTAGGGTAGATAATCCTCAAACCTATCTTGGCCTCAGTGGGGTTTTCAAACTAAAACTACAAGAGTGCCTTCACATATTTACACAGCTAAATTAGAATGATTTGTTTAGCCTAGAGCTTTGCCTGAGGTGTGAGAAATGCCACCAAGTTGCTTAATCTGTGCTGCTGGGAAAGAGGATAACGACAAAGTGGGATGTTGTGGAAGGAAGGGCTACAGAAATATTTGCTATATGGCTTTGAGCAAATCACTAACTCCATTCCCTAAAACAAAATGGAGATAAGTACCTTTCAGTTAACTTATGAAGTAACAGACAGCTAGGGGGAAACCTTTTTGGAAAAGTTAGTGGAAAAACCATATTAGTATTAGAATGGACTCCTAGTTCCTACAGCTGGAATTGTGCTCCAGATGGGTTGGTTCTACCCAATATCATCAAATGTTCACGTTATCCCCACTTCACAGATGAAGTTAAGTCCATAGTTCAACTGCCTGGGTAAGGAGAAAGGTATCGAAAGCCAGGGTTCCTACGTGTTCATGCTACTCCCTCTTCACAGCATCAGTCTTTCATTAGTACCGTGAAACGTGTATATATAAAACTATATGTAATATGCACTATAATAGTAATTATAGCAACGTAGTTATCAGTAGCTAATAATTCCCTTCACTCTGTACTAACAGTGTTACTTCCAGTACAAGCCACATTAACCATCTGACCAGGCTTTACAGGTCAGCAGAGAGAGGCGTTGGTGACTCCCCAGTGGCAGTGGCAGCCTGGCTGCACCCATGTGCCAGGGCTGGAAGCCTGCCTTTGTGAGTTCTACCTCTCAGTGCCATCTTCAGAGAAATGCTGGGGTTACTTCTGGTGTGGCAGCAGCAGCCTTCCAGGCAAGAAGTCAGCAGAGAGAGAGGCCAAAGCTCTTGCCTGAGTGGTACCTGTCTACCCACCTCCTCCCATCTGGGGCCCATCTTTTCTAGGCCATTCCAAAAGTCACATACCAGCACTTGCCGCGCTCGCTCCGTCTCCCATTTAAGACTGGCTTTGATGTCACTGACAGTCACATAGCCATTTTTCTGAAGGAAGGAGGAATGGGGACTGCGTCAGTTAAGAGTGTGCTTTCCCTTAGAATCCAGCATCTGCCCAGGGACAATTAATTTACCCAGGCAGGAGGGGGAACTGCCCCTGGGTGAAGCCTAAGAGAGCACAGAAGAATGTTTAGAGGTCCCAGCAGAGAGCAAGAGAGAAGTGACTTTCAGGATGACAGAGGTAGGTTGAGGGGTTCAGTCTTAAAAAGTAGAGTCGAGTCCCTGGTACTAAAATATTAATGTAGACTTTATCAGAGAACTCTAAAGTATGACAAGGAAAGATTCAGAATGATTAACTGATAGGAAGGAATGGTGATCATCATAAACTTCATAATCTAAAATATTTAAGTATTCAGCCCTTATCCTTCCTCACTCTAACCATCCCCCAATCCAGAAAAGCCCCCTCCCTCATTTAGTTCTGTTCTACATTACAGAATTGAGAAAACTGAACATGTCTTCCCTAAATACATGATAAGGATTTCGAGGAAGATGATATAGCTTAAGGCATGGCTGAGGAACAGGAGGATGGCAAACAAGATTAAACATTTTTTCAAAGAATCCATAAAGTAGTTTTATGAAGACATCAAAAAATCTGTCTACCAAGGAAATTCAGTTAGTTGTCTGCATGTCTGTCTACACTAGACTGTAAGCTCCTTGAGAGCAGGAACTATATGGTACCCATCTTTATATGCTCCTACAGCCTGGCCCAGTGCTTTGCACTGTAGCTGCTCAATAAACGTCTGCTAAATAAGCACAGGTCTGAGTAGTGCATCCATTAGACAGTTTCAGCAAAAGACCTAAGTGATGGAGGGGAGATCAGAAAATCCCCTCCCAGACTGCCCCTACATGCACATGCGTGTACACACACACACACACACACACACACACACACACACACACACACACACACACACACACACACACACACTCCCTCCCTCCCTCCCTCCCTCCCTCCCTCTCTCAGAAGGCCCACCAGTACCTCTGCCAGCTGCAGCACCACAGTGTGATCCATATTAAGCTCAGCTGGAACAGACTGAATGAGGTAAGTGCCGCCCACAGGGATGATGCCGAAGCCAGTGCCCAGTGCCTTTAGTTTCTTGATGGCCCTGATCAGGTCGTCTCTGAGGTGAGGAAGAGCTGCTTAAAGACCCTTGGCAGACCAGACCTAGCAACAATGCAGTTTCAGCTCTGCCCTGGGCAGGATACCCTGACTGAAGACTCAAAAGGCTGCATAACATTTAACTGCATCAGTAAAAAGGCAGGGTCAAAGTGCACCAAATGGTGCTTGGACATTCCAGGGAGATGGTATAGGAGTCAGGCTCTCCACTTAGCAAACCATTCCAACTCCAGACAGAGGTAAAAAATATGCTTCCAGGAGCCCATCAGGAAATGTGAATAAGTGATCTGAACTTAAGAGACAATAGGGAGTAGTGTAAACTATGACAAAATTGAGAATGCTTATCCATTTGAAAGGGGCAACCCAGCTGACTACTGCCATTTGGAAATTCAGGCGCAGTAGTGCCAGATTTTCTGATTTCTTAGTTGACAACTCACTGAAATTAAAGAAAACCCACAAGATAATGTGTAGACCGCATATCCAGCCCACATACTGAGAGTCTTTTTTACCTTTTCTCAAATTGGAGTCACACAAAGGCTAGTGAGCCAGGTCAATTTATACCCCATCTTCTGAGCCCAACTCCTTTCCCCAGCCTTTCTCAGTGCTTGCTCTAGTCTCCTTGACCACAAATAATGTCAACAGTATATACAACCCCAAGTATGTTTAAAAAGAAGAAAAAAAAAAAGTGTATACACACACCCACATTATTTTTATGCATGAAGAAAACGCTTAGAAGGAAATCTACCAAAACTTTTAACAGTTGTAATATCTCAGTTGAGAAATAATGGGTTGTTTTTTTATATCTCTATTTTCAGATTTCTAAAATAACATTTCTTCTGATCATGAAGAGGAATAAAAATGATTCCTGGGCTTCCCTGGTGGCGCAGTGGTTGCGAGTCCGCCTGCCGATGAAGGGGACGCGGGTTCGTGCCCCGGTCCGGGAAGATCCCACATGCCGCAGAGCGGCTGGGCCCATAAAAAAAAAAAAAAAAAAGATTCCTAAACTAGCCTAGTCAAACGAGTGGTAAGGAGAAAAGATTTCCACCTTTTTTAAAGACCTTTCTATACTCCAAGGGGTTGGAAGGCAAAACCTACTGGCTGACATCCTGGGCGAATTTGCCCCTTCCTTTTAACACCTGTTGATGTAGTTCCTCCAGAGTTATCAGACCTATTGGAGAGGGAGACAGAAAGCAGTTGAAGGATTACCTTTATGACTTTTTTTTAAAAAAGGCAGCATCTCTGAAAAACTGTAAATGCTCTCTTGACACCAAGGCTGTGTCTATAGCCAATGATTTCTAACTAGGTTTAAGTTTTATTTCTTAACTTCAACACAGGCCATTCAGTGTGCTTATTAAGATGATACCACTGGATGATCGTTTTAAAGGTAACATTCTGGGGAGCACACAGACTCCGTTGGCATCACCACACCTTGGAGAAGCAGGGCAGGCCTATAGTTACTAATGAGAAAATCATAACCCAGACACATCATCTATCAGGGAAAAAGGCCTATTTCCTACCTGCCTATATGTTCTGTAACAACTAGGAGCTAAGCCTTCCTGGCCAAAGACCTTTGGAGAATAGAAATAACCATTCAGGTTTACCCTTGGCCATGGAGACCGGTCATGGATTCAACATCATGAAGCACTAAGATACTTCTCAGGACCTAACAGCTTCTCAAGACCTTACTGGTCTGCAGACTGCAGGATAGGAAAGATGATCTTTCAAGATTTTTTCCCTCTTAGAGAAGCCCAAAGCCGAGTCCACAGGACCCAGCCACCCTCACCTCCATTCCGGTGTTTCAGGGCCAGGCACACTTCGATAATCTGGACACCCAGCTCGTAATAGAAGTCTCCCACGCCTAGCATCTCAGACCAAAATCCTTTTCCAGCTAAAAGACAGAAAAACAAAAGCTAGGTTATTCAATAGTTATATCTTTTCTTTCAAAGCTAGATTAAAACATCTATTCTAGTGCTTGCTTCGGCAGCCCATATACTTAAAAAAATACATCTATTCTATGGGAAGCCTTCTCTGCCCAGCCTTACGCCCTTCTGCTCCACTTACAACTCAGGATCCTGATCACAACCTGACTCTTGGTAATTCCTACTAAACAGCAGGTTCAGACAGTTCTAAAGGTGGGCAATCTATTTGGCTGCTAACTCTGGCTCAGGATACTATAAAAGTGAGTTTCCTTTCCCAAAGCATGCAGTGAAATATAATGGGACATATGGTCTAGATAGGCTAAGAAAAAGAATATGCAGACCTGGCATTCAAAAATCCATTGAAGATATTTTATTGAGTAAAAAATGCAAGTTACAGAGTAATAATTACAGCATAATCCCATATATTTTTCAAAAATAGTTTATAAATATGATGGTGTCTAGAAAGATATACCTTAAACTGTTAGCAGTACTTTATCTCTGCAATTACGGGCAGGGTCAGAAGACTTCCACTTTCTTGTTTTCTTTTTTCTCCTTTGTCGACTGACTGCCTGAATACATGCTACTTTTATCAAAACTTTTTTTTTAACAAAGGGAAAAATAGTCATAAAAAATTCCACAGCAGAGCATTCCAGGGAAGATCATGTACACTGGCTACTCAGCCTGCACTCCAACCTCTCCATCTTTCCCATCAAACTGGATACTCAGCCATCCTGCTAGGGACTCCCTGAAGACAACATCCTCTGGATCTCCCTATAGGCCCTTATAGAAGACGCCCCAACAGTAGTGACAACAACTAGGTGAGCTTTGCCCCTTAGCAACCCTAGAAGAACACTGGACCCCTACAGACAACTCCTTACAGGCCAGAGGATCCACCCCAATGGTGGCGCACATGTCCTGGAACTGCACCCGGAACTCAGGATTCTTCCGGATCTCCTGCTTGTGCTTGCTGGCAAATTCTTCCAGGTTGGTCTTGAACATGTCCAGCTGCTTCGACATCTGCAGGATGAATCACAGTTAAGTTCAGCGAACTTCCTTCATCACAAAATACAAAATTAAAGAAATAGAAAATTTTTTTTTCCTTGTGCGGAGAATCTTAGGGTTTACTCTCTTAACAACTCTCATTATATAACATACAACAGCATTAATTATATTTCGCTTTCTGTAAGTGCTTTTCTTTTTCCCAGAAGAAAGAAATGTTATTAAACTGAAGGTGCAATCAACAAGGATCTATTGCATAGCACAGGGAACTCTACCCAATATTCTGCAATAACCTATATGGAAAAAGAATCTGAAAAAGAATAGACATGTATATGTATAACCGAATCACTGTGCTGTACACCTGAAACTAACAAAACATTGTAAATCAACTATACTCAAATATAGAATAAAAATTTTTTAAATCGAAGGAAATTAATTAATTGAAGATACACCTAATAATTTTGCAGCATTCACACGGTGGGAAATATTCAGCCACTGACAGAAAGGCTAAATAGGAGAGAAAGGAAGCCTGGCATGAATTAGGTGTGTTGTTTCAATCTTTGAGTCAAGGACCTCCTTGGGGATAACCATAGATAAAGAATCTCTGAGGAAGGGATGTGGCTCTACCAGAGTACATTCTAAAGCTAAATACTTTTGGTTTGGGGATATTCTGACTTCCCATTTGCATTACTCCTTCTCTTTCCCTAATTAACAACCTACCTTCAACCCACCAAGAATAAATGGGAATAAATGCTCCTGGCCCAGCATCTCCTCATTTCCAACGTATTAGAAATTTACACATTATTATAATCACCATTTCCAGTTGATTCCTGCATGTTATCTCCCCTTAGCTTTTTTTTTTTTTTTTTTTTTTGTAGTACGCGGGCCTCTCACTGTTGTGGCCTCTCCCGCTGCGGAGCGCAGGCTCCGGACGCGCAGGCTCAGCGGCCATGGCTCACGGGCCCAGCCACTCCGCGGCATGTGGGATCTTCCTGGACCGGGGCACGAACCTGCGTCCCCTGCATCGGCAGGCGGACTCCCAACCACTGCGCCACCAGGGAAGGCCCTCCCCTTAGCTTTTGAAGAGCACACCCTGTGTCTACTTATTTTCCTCAGTTCAAGGGCCCATTTCCCTGCCTCACTGCCTCCTTCTCTTCTTCACCAGGCAAAATAACTGAGTAAACAACAGGGCATGTACAGAAAAGGGAAGTGTTAGAGAAGGAAACTGCAGGAGCCACACCCCCATCACTGACACACACTTCTGCTATGCACCTAGATGTGATGGTGGTGGGTGCCACAGGTTAGGCAATATTTTCATGTTATTCTTAGGCATTTCAAGTAAAAACCCAAAAGACCTAAATCAAACAACTCTACCACTTACTACCCATGTAACCTTGGATAAAGCACTTAACACCTCAGTGCCCTCAATTCTAAGCTGCAAAGAACAGAGTTCCTTCCTGATAGGATTGTTAGGAGGAAGACAGTGTATTTAAAGAAAATGGACGTGTGCTTGAAACGGTACAAGTAGGTAATCACTCAAAGACGTCAGCTTTCATTGTTATCAGCAAGTCACCTAAATGATCTGAGCTGCCCAGAAATTGGGATTTGCCAAATGCCCTATTCTTAGTTCGATCCAAACAATCTGGTTTATATCAAAGGTGTCCTGCCCAGCCTTGTCGGATCTCCCTTGCTGCCTGGAGCCCTCCATCCCACTCACCTGGGCCAGCTGGTCCTCAGCCAAGACAGTCCCTCGCTCCTTATACTTGGCCTGTCAGACAAATAGACAAGGATGAGATGAGAGAGTGGGTGCTGGGGGCTCCCACTTGTACTGCCTCCGCAGAAGTATTAAGAGGGTCTCGCAACGGTTTTTCTTAGGAAGAGGGGGTGAGGCAATAGAATAGTCGACTCGTCTGTAGTCAAACTGGGGGAAGTGGGGAAAAGGGCTGATGGATCTAGGGATGCTGACATTCCAGTCCACCGGAAGCTGGAGAAACTCAATTCCCCGGGACCGTGAAACCCGCGTCAGATTCTGCTGGGAGGCGATTTGAAGGTACAGAGCTCTGCGCGGAGAGCTTCTGTCTCTCGCAGGTCTGGAGTGACTGTAGGGCCCGCCTCCTTCCCCTCACCTCCGCAAGCTTCTTCTTGGCAATAGCGCCGGCTCCCACTCCGCGGCGGTGCATCCCCACCGTGGCCCGCGGGCCGCCCCGCTGCCGGGACCCCGGGTCTCCTCGTCCCGGGATCCTCCACCAGCACCCCCACGCGGATGCGCAGGCTGTACGTCATCTCCGCGCGCCGGAAACTACGTGAAGACTTCCGGCCGCGGGGCTGATCTCCCCCACTGCCAGGGGCCCGGTGGCCCCGCCTCGTGCTCCAGACAGGAACCGCAAAACTGTTTGCGGCTCAGCGCTCCCCACCCAGGTGGACGCCTCGGACCCTCTCGATTTCATGCGACTGCTCCCACCGCCACCCCAGCTTGCAAGTGAAGGTCCGCCGCTGCTCACTGACCGTCTGTTGCGTGCTACGCGCTGAGTTGGGCGCCGAGCGTTCCATATTAAACATAAAACAATCCGTTCTACGCTAATGGAGCTTGCCTTTTGGAATCACATGTAGAGCTTCTGACTGGGGAAGGCCTTACAATTAAGAACTTGGACTCTGGAATTAGTTTACCTGGTTCCATAGCTCACTTCCACTACGTATGGTCCAGTAACTTAAGACAAATTCCTTAATCTCTTTGTGTTCCATTTTCCACAGTTGAGAAAGAGTAATACCTCCTCATGAAGTCGTTGTGAGAATTAAGCCAGAAAATATATAACAAAGCATTTAGTGCAATGCCTGGCACATAAATAAGTATCAGCTATGTTTGTTATTCATCAGGTCTGGGATGGAATCAGTGATCTGTGTTTTTAGGAAGTTCCTTAGGTGATTTCCATAGCATTATTGAGTCTTACAAAGAAGAACCAAGGGAGGTTTAAGTCAGGGAGTAATAATATCAAAACTTTGTTATAGGAAAATCAGTGGCAACCCAGACTTAATTTTAAGTCAGTTGTAGCAATCCAAAGTAGAAATGATGAGAGCCAGAACTAAGATGGTGGCAGTAAGGATAGAGAGAATGCAACAGATTCCGGACAAAGTAAGAAGATGGGATGGTAAAACGGATGAGATGGGGGCAGAGTGGGTGGGAAAAGTTAGCAGGATGTTCAATTTCCTGGCTTGGGCAACTGCATGGTGCCATTCAGAGAGAGGGGTAGGAAGAGATCACAGGATGAAGCTGAGGAAATAAGAGTGGTTTTGAAAATGTTGAAATTGAGGTCTGTGGGACATCACAGGAGAGATGGCCAATTGTCATTCAGAGGTACTGGTATGAAGTTCTACAGAAAGAACTGGGCTACAGATCAAGGCAAAACCATGGATGTGAATAATGTTACCAGAGAGGTTTCAAGTAAAAGGACAAGAGGATGGGAGCAGGGACTTCCCTCACAGTCCAGTGGTTAAGACCCCATGCTCCCAATGTGGCAGGGGGTGGGGGTGGGGAGAAGGAGTTTGATCCCTGGTGGGTGAACTAACATCCTTCATGCTGCACCATGCAACCTGAAAAAAAAAAAAAAAAAAAAAAAAAAAAAAAGGATGGGAGCAGAGAGATCGCTGGCAGGATATTTAGTTGCCATTTGGGGCCTTGAGGGATGGTGGAGCCATGAGCCTATGAGTCTGGGTCCCTGAGGATTTCATGGAGCAAGCTGTCACACCAGCTCTGGGCTGCCTGCCTCTGGATGTTTACAAGAAAGAGAAATAATGCTTTATCTTGCTAAAAATATTTAGCACCGTTATTTGTGTTTTTCTGTATTTTGAAAGAACGACCAAGGCTGAAACAATTATTTAGGCTATCATAGTCCTACCTTCAAATTCACTCTGATACATACCCTGACACTAAACTCAGATAACGTAAGCCCCCTTAAACACAAACTTACTTTCTCCGACACAGATTTGTCCCCTCCCAACACATACATTTGATACCCTCTCATACACACTGACTTCCTCCATTATACCCTGTCTATGAAAAACGCATTAGCCTCATGTATGCACACACTGACCTCATATTTTCATATCCTTACTACACCACTCCCTAACACAAAAACTCCATCCCTTAGGTGCCCACTGACACCATCTAGACACACCTGCCTCATTTCTCACTCTTTGACTCACACTGTATGACTCTTTAAGGTATACACACTGACCCCTCACTCACACTCATGACTTCAGATTTAACTATTCAGACCCTCAAATGCACACATACATACTCATTGATGTACACACATTGACCCTTGATAAACTTCGTTGCCACCCTCAAGCAGACATGTTCATTCCCTCCTTCAGACACATTTGTTCTCCTCTATAATTTAAGAGAAAGTATGCTGACCAGTAACGTGCTGGTAAATGTTTAACAATCACCTGTTCAGGTTGGGAGGGCGGTGCTCTGGTTTATATCATTTGCCAATTTCCATAGTGTAAATACTCTGACCACAGCCTTTGGAGCTATTGTTTCAAGCTATGAATGGTTTTACAGCCTGCTCACAGAATTCCTGACAATTTCACAATGGCTCTCAGAAGCACTCTGCCCCAGTGCACCACTGAATGTGACCGTCACAGATGCTCTCAGTTGCTTTAAGTGACTAGTGAGTCATTGGCCTTACGGCAGAGTGGCTAAGAGCATGGGCTTTAATTCTCTGCCTCAGGGAGGCAGTGTAGTGCATGGTTGACAGCTATGACGTTATCATTACCTCGAAGGACTGATGAGGCTTTAAATGAGATCACCATGACTTTTTAAAAATGTTTATAAATCTGATTGAAAGCCCCCCCCATCCCAAAAAAAAGAATAAAAAACCAAAAATTGAAAAAAAAAATGGCGTTTCGAAAGTACTGAGCACTAATGCCTGGCCCATAGTAAGAGAGTTGTACAACATTTTTTTAAATAACACTTTCAGATTCACTGATTCACAGAGACACCCAAGACTACAGAAATATAGATCTGAACTCCTCCGCAATACAATCAGTTCTGTCATGGAGAATCACTAAAATATAACCTCTGAGCAAAGGCATGTTCTAAATTGCGTGGTACACAATCTTAGAACTCCAGGAGTTTAGAGGAGAGGAAGCCCAAAATGTTAAGAACTGGAAGAGATTGCAAACTGGCAGCCCTCAGGCAAATTCAGTTCTCCAAAGAGTTTTGTTTGGTCATCAGAATACCTTTAGGGGCACATTTCTCTTCCATTTTCACAGTCCCAATCCTTCCCCTTATTTTACACACTCCCCACTTTGCTTATTTAGGTTACTGGCCCAGCCATTCAGCCAATCCAATTTGCCACTCCCTGATTTTAAACTAATACCCCAGTGTTTTTATTTTTATTTTATTTATTTATTTATTTATTTTTGGGATACCAATCACTTGTATTTATTTCAGGACATAATATACTATTTTGACCCATGGACAATACTAAACTATAATCCTGTTAAATATCTGCAGGATATTTTATTTTTGTAAAGATAGGTCCTTAAAAACAAAGATTAATAACACATCAAAATTAGATTGAAAACACAGGTCATTGCTTTCATTCTCCGTCCTAGTGTTAAAGACGTTACAAAGACACAAAGAATATCACCCAGCTGGTCTCTTCTGGGGAAGCTATATTGAAATTGACAAAAAGTACCCCTACATTTTACAGACACAGCTGTTGTCCAAGGGGTCTTTCTCTGATTTTAGCAAAGAAAAACAGTCCAAATTGTATTCTTTATACTAGGTGATTTAACTAGTATATACCATGTTTGGCACGTGGTATTATTTTTCTCCCACTGGAACAAGTTCTTGTTTTCTCAAAGCCTTTCCCCAACTTTTCTAAAATTAAGCTTAAATATCATTTATTTCAAGCCTTCAGAGTAAAATGCTATCCTCACATATACATGTACCAGGTTGGTATGATCATATCTATCCTTTCCAATTGCAGGTTAAGCAAAGACATGCATTTACAGCCGTATTAATGTATTAAAGCAAAAGACAACCCAACTTAATATCAAGAGAAATTGTGACCTTCCATGTAATGCTTGACAGAGAAAACACTGATTTTGACACATTGTCTTATTTTATTCAAATAGCAGTCTGCTCACACACGGTCCAAGAACAGCCAAAAAACTGAGCAAAGATTGGTCTTCAAACATTATAGCCAATGATGCCACGCTTGCCTATGATCTCGCCAACATAAAACCACATCCACACCTCAGTGGCCATCAAACCATTCAGTAGAGCTTCCTTAACTGTAAGCTGTTTGAAGCTACCAGTGTGAGCACTATTGATAATGTTTTTCAAGCTCTGAATAGCTGTAGGGATCTCAGCAGGGGTTGGAGGAAGCAGCTCAACCTTGGCATAGTGCCAAAATGTGGCCAATCGAGGCTTCAAGTAAGTCACAGCAGTGCTGACCAGCTCCGGGGCCTTCTCCGCGAGGTTACGGACAAACTGGGCCATGGTTCTAAGACGGAAAGCCCGTCGCGCCGACTCTACCCCGGTGTTTTTAAACTGAGGTTTAAGTGTGCGAATAATAATAACAAAAGCTAACTTTTGTGGACCACTTACTTTGTGCCAGGCATTATTTTAAAATACTTCAACCCTATGAAGTGAGTACTTTTTCATCTTTTCCGGACAGCAAACTGAGCTTCAGAGAGAGAGGAGCTAACTTGCCAAGCCACAGACCTAGGGAGTCATTTGAATCTAGGTGTGTTTGACTCTAGTATGCTAAAATATGACTAGATCAAGGGGAGCGGAGGGGACATTAGGCAAAGGTAACCTAAACTAAGCGGGAAAGAGAGACAGCCTTGCCTTCTGTGGATGCAGGGCACTGGGAGAAGGCAGCATGCCGAGGTAGAAAAACATTGAAACACCGGAAGAACGAGGTATTGACTTTTGGACAAACTGAGTTCTCCCACTTTCCCTTCACCTTCACTGGCAACTCCCCAGTGTGAAATCTGGAATCCAGTAAGAGCCTCTTCCACATTCATCCCTCTTCATCTCCACATAATTCTCACCATCATCAGTGTGATTGTTTGGGGATGCAAATAGATCTTCTCTGACCTGCCCCTGCTTAAAATCCTTCAAGTACTTGTCCTTGCACTGAGGATAAAATCTCAAAGCTTTAACATGGCCTTTGAGGCCCTGCCTCTGCCCACCTGCCCAGTCTCTACTTGTGCCGTCCTCACTGTTGCCCATTTTGCTGTGCAACGATAGCACTGGCTAATATTTATTAAGGCTCCCGTCACCCTTTGGCCATTTTATCCTTCAAATCTCACTCAGCTTAAACGTCATTTTCCCAGAGAGGCCCTCCTGACTGCCCACTCCATCTAGATGAGGCTTCTCTGTCCTCTCACAGCTCCCTAGTGTTTCTTCACAGAACTCTGCATGTCATGTAATTATTAATGTGTTTGTGTGTTTAAAGATTAAGGTCCATCTCTACCACTAGACTGTAAACCCCTTGGGGACAAGGACTGTGTCTGTTTCCATCATTGCTGTATACCCAGTGTTCAGCACAGTCTCTGCCTGTGTTAAGTTTCCAATAAGTGTTCGTGGCAACAATAGATGAATTAACAGATGGGTAAGAGCCATATCTCCTTTTCACTGGGTGGTGCACACACAAAGACAGATGTACAGTTTAGTGCTCAGTAGACACGTGAATATGTTTTGACAATGGGCACAAAGATTTATTTCAGCTTGAACTTAGTTTGGTTTCTTTGGGGTATCCTGGGGTGGAGCTGAGGCAGGAGCTGAGTAAGTGAAGGACAGAGTCCGGTTCTGAGCTGGGTTTGGTCAGAGTCACTGAAACCTGTGCAGAGTGGAAAGAGGAGTGGAGCAGTGAAGAGAAGGGTCAGTATCGGCTTAAAGGCAGCAAAGTAAATGTATCCTGGCGGCACCCAGCCATAGTTCAACGGCTCCTGCCTCCAAATTACCTCTCTAATTATAAGTAATCAAAATGATTCCAAAAAGCACAGAGACTGTTCCCCACTTTCCTGTGGAGATTTTCTCATACTGTCTTCTCCATTGTTCAGGTCACATGCCTCTTTTCCTTCTAACCCTCTTACAGGAATCCATCCCAGATTTGTTCCCTCAGTCCCTCAACTTCCCAGCACCGAAGTCGGAATTTGTTTTGGTTTCTGTGCCTTGGTGTCTGCATCTTAAATGAGTGTCCTGTCTCACCATTCGGGTGGGTGGATCTCTCCATGGTATTCAGCCATCCCTTGCTTCTGAGACATAATAGATTGAAAGACTTCCTAGCTTAGGCGGAGGATTTGAGGACTATTGAGACCAGCCGCAGCTACAGAGAAGGGCAACATGCCTCCAACTCTAGGGGTTCCATCACTGAGAAGGTGCCATGGCACTACAGTATCAAGGAAAAGCTAAGGTTAGGATGGGCTCGGGTGGGTAGGGCAGGTGAGAGCAGCATCTCACCTGGAGGAAATTGAGGAAGAAGTGCAAGTGGTACTAATAACTGTCAAGGTTACCAAACTCTTAGTATGATGCAGATGTTGATTTCAGCCTTTTCCTTGAATTATCTTATTTAAACCCCACCAAATCCCATGAAGTGGTTTAAGTAGCCCCAATTTTCACAAAAACCCCAAGGTTCAGAGAGTCTAAGTAATTTGTCAGCATGTGTTGAGGTGAAGATCTGAACCCATGTCTGACCCCAGAGTGCAAGCTCACAACCACTATGCAAGATGCCAAAGCTACCAAACTCCCACCTGAGCCTGCAGAGCTCCATCTGATCCACTATCCAGGACAGCAGCTCTCGAATCAGTAAATCCTTCAGCAAATCGTCATCACTGGGGTTCTTGGGTAGGGAGCTACAAAGGAGAAAGCCTCAGGCAGGCGCCTTTAGCCTGGGCACCACCCAGAGAGAGTAAATACCGGACCTGGGACTCCAATGTGGTGGGACAAGGTGGGGTGGGGGTGGGGGTGGGGTGTACAAGTCAACACAGCTGCCTCTCAGTTGTCTCAGCTTTCAAAGCTCCACCCAGACCTGTCGGCCAGGGAATATAGGATCTTCCATACAGGCAAAGACAAACAATTCTGGTGGGAGACATCCCACCCATCCACCTCTCCAAGTGTCCCAGAGTGCATTCCAAAACCCCAAGAGATTACTTTGGGAATATTCACTCTTTAGAAGGGTCTGTGTCATCAATTCCTCATCTTCCTACAGAGACGGGGTAACTGATTTCAGGGCACTGGCCTTCAGAGGGTCCCAGTTTCACAAAAGCCTTCCTGAAGTTTGGCAGGCAGAAGTGGAGAAGCCAGTTTCCGAGGTCTCTTTTGTGCCCCACTCCTGGACTGGGTGACTCTGCACACTAAGTCATCCACCTTAGAAACTCTGGCCCCAGATTCCCTCCCAGGACCCCCACCCCCATTCCTCCCAGGCTTTCCCTTAGGCTTGGACTGACCTCCAGGAGTTCGGTGAAGACCCCTCTTTGAACTCTGAGTAAAAGGGGATGCTTATCTGGGGCCTAGCCCTGCTCTGGAGTCTGGTAGAGGGAACAGTGAGGTGGGGGTCAAGAGGCCCCACCCCGACCCCTTCCCCTGTGGGCTGACTCACCCCTGCTGCTCCCTTGCCTCCTCCTTCCGGTTAGTTTGATGGGCCAGCTCTAGGGCCCGGGCCTCCCTCTGGGTGATGTTGTGTTTCCAGCTGGTAAAATAAAGATTAGGGAGTGGGTGGGGCCAGGGGAGACTCCAGATGTTCTCCAGTCCAAAGAAGTTCTAATCTTTTGGTACCTCAACCCAAGGAGCAGAGGGTACCTCTTTCTCTACTCAGCCTCCCCACTGCTTGTCACCAGCTATCAGCAACAAGCTTTTCAGAAGCTACCATGCTGGCCAAACAGTGAGGGCAGGGGAAAAGATTTTGCATAGAGAAGAACGATGAAAGCAGTTTATCCCATTTCCAAAGTCTGAAGCTGCCACCACCAAATAGTCACTGGCAGCAATTCAGCTCCGCTGGTTCCTCCCCAGCCCCCCGGGGATCCTCCCTGAGAATCATACATCTTCGTGACCCCTCCTCTTAGAAGAAAAGGATTGGAAAATTGCCCAAATCCTGCCCCACCCCACGACCAGACTGCTGCCTGAGCCAGGGTCCCAGGCAGGGCCGCCATGCGGTCCAGCTCCCCAGCAGCAGCTAAGCGAAAGGTGCCGCCTGACCTTGTGCATCACACGGGGCCCGGGGGGCAGGGAAGGGCACGCATGACTCACTTGCTCTTCTTCCCTTTCTGCGCCAGCAGCCAGTTCACAAAATCTTGTTGGCGGATCTTGTCCATGGCGATGCTATAGTCACTGATGAAAGTGCCCTCGGCGTACCTGGGGCCTCGTGGTTGGGAGCCGGTGGCCTTAGTGTGGAACCTGAGGGGCAGGGAGGGGAGAGAGAGGGAAACCAGGATGCCATAGAAGGAGCAGAGGGAGCAAAGATAAATGATTGTCACCAGCAGGAGGCTGATGTTTGGAAAGGAAGCAGCCCATTTCTAGCGAGTCAGTTTTTATGGAGACACCCTCTTGTCCATGCATCAAGCCCCTGGGGCTTTATGCTCATCTCAAGCACCCACTTCCAGCATCCTCAGTGTTTGAGGCTCTGCTTCTGGGCAAAGATCAGGGGTCCCCCTCATCCCTAAGGACTGAGCCACAGTTTTCTCCTTTGGTCCTCTTGCCCTGGCCCCACCAGCTTCAGTTCTTTGGTTCTCAGTTTCCTAACAATTGTGAGCTCTCATATAACAGCACTTACTATGAGTCAGGTCCTCTACAAGCCCTTTAATAGAGAAACGTACTAAATCCTCACAGCACCCCAAGGAGGTAGACACTATGTATATCTCCCTTTGGTAAGTGAGGAAACTACCGTGCAGAGAGATTAACTTAGCACACAGTGTAGGTATGATCTAGGGTTTACCCCCAGGTAGTCTGGGTCCAGGTCTATGGTCTTTAACTTCTGCATGATGTTGTCTGTCCTTGTATACGTGTGACAGCTGCGTCTCAGACTTAGCCAAGTTGACAGGGGCATATGGCTTGTCCTTGCATATGAGAAGGCCTAACTCTACTCAGACATGTCTCTCTTGGTCTTCCCAACACACAACAGAACCCCCTGCTATATTCATTCATAATCTTCTCTGCCTTTTCCTCACAGCGCTCATGACAGTTTGAAGCTTGCCTAGATGGTTCTTCGTCTGCTTTCCCCTTGGACCTATATGCTCCACAAGGGCAGGTGGCATTTGTGGACCACTCTTCAGGTATATCCCTTGTGCCTGGCACACAGGAAGCCTGCTGTAAAATTTGATCAAATGCACACATAAATGACTGGTTAAGGCTTTCATTAGGAAGGGAGATGCTATCATCTACTTCAGACACTTAACCACTGAGAAGTCCTTCCAGAGAGCTAAGCACAATCTCTCCAGCTACAACAGTAGCTCGTAAAAAAGACTCCCTGGTTCTAGCCTCACCCTGCACTCAGATTGCCGAAAGGTTTTTTTCCATCGAGCATCTTTCCTCTTGGCCTGGGATTCCTCCCTTTCTCACCTCCCCCTTGAAAATAGAACCCAGTCATCCCCCAGCCTCCTCCCCGGCACCTGACCCCTTCCTTCTCACCCTAACCTGGAGTGACCTTCTGCCTTCTCTCCTATCACCAATGCCAGGAGCAGGGACACCAGCAGCAGAGAGAAGGTCTTCATGGCCACCATCTTCCAATGGTTATTTCCTGAGCTGAGAGAGAAAAGGACCAGCATGACGTGGAAGCCCTGTGCTGAGGAAGCAGGCAATATGGCTGCACACTCCCGGTGCTCCAGAGCCCGTGGGGAGTCTGAAAGCTGGCGGGCCCTGTGGCCTGGGAGTTGGAGCTTTTCTAAGAGGCTAGAGCAACACCTTGGGGATAGTGGGAGGAGCTGGCATTAGAGTTAGAAGGGACATTAGGGCTTCCCTGGTGGTGCAGTGGTTGAGAATCCGCCTGCCGATGCAGGGGACACAGGTTCGTGCCCCGGTCCGGGAAGATCCCACGTGCGGCGGAGCGGCTGGGCCCGTGAGCCATGGCCGCTGAGCCTGCGCGTCCGGAGCCTGTGCTCCGCAACGGGAGAGGTCACAACAGTAAGAGGCCAGTGTACCGCAAAAAAAAAAAAAAAAAAAAAAAAAAAAATTCCATTTGGGGGCTTCCCTGGTGGCGCAGTGGTTGAGAGTCCGCCTGCCGATGCATGGGACACGGATTCGTGCCCCGGTCTGGGAGGATCCCACGTGCCGTGGAGCGGTTAGGCCCATAAGCCATGGCCGCTGAGCCTGGGCGTCTGGAGCCTGTGCTTCGCAATGGGGGAGGCCACAGCAGTGAGAGGCCCGCATACCGCAAAGAAAAAAAAAATAAAATAAAAGAAGGGATATGGAGCCTGGATGAGAGTGGACCTGCTTCTTGTTTTTTAGGTGGAGTCTGAGTGGGGTGGGAGGAGGGTAGCAGGGGGGCGATCCTGGCAAGAGAAAGCAGTCACGGCCTGTGTGCCTGGATGACCCCCTTCCTGGCCCCTGTGGCTAGACATCACAGGCATGTGGACCGGCACGATTCTCCCTGCAGATCCTCCAGAGTTCACACCAGCCAGCCTTCCAGCTCTCAGATTGGCTGTCACCTAAACCTTCGCAGCCCTCTTGGCCTGAGTGAAAACCATAAGTAGAACCCGTACCCCCCAGCCTTCACTATCCCCACTCAGGGATGTCCGACGCTGCTACCGAGGACAAGCCCTGTTTCATCAGGGCATCTTCAGCAGAGACGAAGAGCAGTAAGGAACCTTCCTCCCAAGCCCTGAACACCAAAGCTAGCTCTAGAGATGTGTGGATCTTCCTGCGTCGTCACCTGGGTGTTAAAGGAACCCTCAGCCCCACCTGTTCTTTCTTTCAAGGAGGAAAAGAAAGTGAGGGGCTAGGGTGCTGAACACCTCAGGGGTACCAAGACCCACCTCCTCTCCAGGGTCCTGTCCACGTCCACCCCCATCCCAGATGCTCTCTTACCAGCCTTCCTTTCCGGCTCTCCCAGAAGAAGGACAGGGCAGGGGTCTCCTCCTCCCTTCTGGCTCTTTGGAACCTGTCTCAAGAAAGTCTGCCCCTGCTCCTTTATATCCAGACATCACAGACCTACTGATTAGCCTAAAAGCATCTTATCTCAAGAAATTGATCCCACAGCTCCTGCCACATTAAGTCCATTTTACACGTAATAAAGTTGCCCTTTCCGCCTGAACTGCGCTAATTGGTAATTAACATTTGGGTATCTCCAGTTGCACTCTGGGCCTGGCCTGTGGGCAGGGTACCTGAAGTGCCCCCTTTCTTCTTCCCCCTCCTCCCTTCTGGGCAGGGGAGCCCAGTATTCCCCCACTTCCTTTATAGGTGCCCTTGGTTAGAAAGGATGGGTGCACTTGGTGAGGGCAGGCTTGGGGGGGGGGTAGGGTAGCACTAACTGGGGGGAAGGGGGCACTGCCGTAGACATTAGACTACTCCTGGGTCAGAGAGAGAGGGGCCACAGTGGCCCACGGCTTTGTCAATGTGGCAGTGTCTCCAGCTCGATATCTAGGGGGTGTCCAGCTGCCTGGGGAACGGGTGGGAGAGCGATGGAGCAGAGGGTTGAGGGAACACGAAGGATGGGGGTTTCCTGGTGGTAGCTGGTGAACTGAGAACTTCTACTCAAGCTGCCTTCCTGCTGAGAGGCAGGCGGAGTGGGGAAAAGAGGCACGTGTACACCGTGGGGACGCAGAGGAAGGCGGACCAGCTGCAACTCTAACTGTAAAGATTTATGAGGTCCAAGCCTCTCTCCTCCAATGCTCTGCTCTCCTGTAAGAGAGAAGTAGATGCCCCTGTGTTTTGACATCAGACTGGGGCCTCTGAGGCTGCACTGTGCCTCGATCAGACCCGGGGCCCTCAGGTCAGGGCTGGGAACCAGGGCTGTCTGCCCCATCGCACGGAGGCTTCCTGAGGCTAAGGGCCATGTCTGACCCTCAGACTGGAGACTCCTTGAGGTGCACCCTTTGCCTTTCTCCAAGCACTTAGTGCATGGCTCTGTCCCCAAGGGCTCTCAGTCCGGAAGGGGCAGGGCACAACCTGCACGTCTGGCCGACCCCCAAGGCTGCCTTTCCAGGCTCTTCCTTCTCCACTCTCTGTGGGTACTTTGAACCCTAAACAGCCCCACTCCTGCCCTGCCTGTTAGCTGCAGGGCTGAGTAAAGGCCACTTTCCTTTCCAGGTCAACTCCCCAGCCTGGGAGCTGGTCCAGCGTGAAATTAAGTGCTTGTGTGGGATGAGAGCTAGTTGACTAGGATGGCCACTTACCTCTGCTTCCTGGAAACCTCACTGACCCACCACCCATTTTCCACCGTCTCGAAAAACTTCTCTCTGGGCAAGCTCTCCAAATTCCATCTCCTAGCTATCAATGGGCAGAGATTAGACATCAGTTCAGAGTTGGCCTCCAAAGAGGGTGCGGAGGCTGCTTGTGACCCCGCTTCCTGCTGAGCAACGCAGTGAACGGGCTCAGAAGGGTTGGTGCGAAACCTGAGCCCCACTGCCGGAGGCACAGCATATCCAAAAAGTGTGGACATCATTTCCTGGGACCCCCAAGTCTCATGCCAAACCAGAGTCAAGGAAGATTCTGGGATAGGTCCCAGCAGCCCTGAACCCCTGCCTGGTGCTCTGGGGATTTGTCTGGGGGTGAGCTGCTCTGAAGGCCAGCTGCACTTTTGGTCCCTAGCCCACTTCCTCTTGGAAGTGACCTCTCTGCAGCCCTCTTCCCTGTTTCCCTTTGATTTGGGGCTCTCATGCCCAACAGTGGACAGATTAGGGAGAAATGTGGCCTGGGTCCTGGGAGAGGGACAGATGTGGGGAGGACCAGGGAAGGTGATCAGAGAAGATGCCAAACTCCCAGGGGGGGAACCTACAGCCCCGACCCCCCAGGGCATATTGGGAGGCCAGGGAATGGGAAAGATGGCCCTTGGGAAGCTTCTGGGGATCAGAAGGGCCTGCTGGACTTAAAAGAGTTCAATAAACCCAACTGGCAACCCAACCAGCCTGTCGATGCCACGATGGGCAGTGCCGTGGCGTGCAGAGTCCAGTGCAGTGCTGGGGTGGGGGCAGGGCAGGGAGTGAGCAGAGCCTCAGTCCACTGAGGAGAATTTCTGGGATGGGGGGTATGGGGACGCGGGGCATGGGGAAGCACGAAATGCCCCACACTGGTTGGAAGCCCAGATACAAAGACTGATGGCCCAGAGAGCTGGAGAAAGTCTGTGGGGTTGGGGTGTCTGCGGAGCCAGGGAAGTCAGGGAATCAGCGCAGGAGGGGGTGATGGCAGTTCTGTTGCAGGAGAACCCAGGGTGCCGCTTCCCAGACCCTCCTGGCATCTGGACTGAGGTGCCCCGGGAGCTGGAACAGCAAGAAGAGCTTTGGGGGGCTTGCTGGCTCTTCCAGCTCACAGAGGTGACTCACCAGCCCCCCAAGGCCCACAGGGCCACCAGAAACATTCCAGGCCAGTCTCCGAAGCCAAGCCAAGGTGATTCACAGGGCTGGCTGCAGCCTCCCTGCCGTGGACTCTGCTTTAGACGTTCACTTGCTCTTGAAGCTCACCGGCTGACTCAGAAAGCAGACATCCCTCTCAGAGCTCACTTACACCAGGTGGCAGATTTTATTCGTCTCCTGAAGAGGAGACAAGAGGTGACTGGAACCCTGACAAACTCTGCTGAGTCATCTGGTCTCTCCTGATTCCTAGAAGGACCACCTCCATCTTTCCCCCCCAGTCACATCGCAAACACAGGGGTAATCCCAGACATTTTTACCCACTCAGCCTCCAGAACCACTCCGGTCAAGAGAGATATTTCCAGAAGGATCTTAAAGAAAGTATGTATTGGGTGGGCCAAAAGTTTCATTCCGTTTTTTCCATAAGATGGCTCTAGTAGTGCTTAGTTGTCTTTAACTTCATTCAAAACAATTTTGTTAGATTTTATGTGACAGCTGTCATATCAGCGTGCTTTTAAAAAAAGACTTATCGGGCTTCCCTGGTGGCGCAGTGGCTGAGAGTCCGCCTGCCGATGCAGGGGACGCAGGTTCGTGCCCCGGTCCGGGAAGATCCCACATGCCGCGTAGCGGCTGGTCCCGTGAGCCATGGCCGCTGAGCCTGCGCGTCCGGAGCCTGTGCTCCGCAACGGGAGAGGCCACAACAGTGAGAGGCCCGCGTACCGCAAAAAAAAAAAAAAAAAAAAAAAAAAAGACTTATCAAAATTGGTGAATTTTTGTGTAGCCATTTTTGTGTGAAGAAAAGAGCAACATTTTTGGCATATTGCGCTTTATTATTTCAAGAAAGGTGAAGATGCAACTGGAATGCAAAAAAAGATTTGTGCAGTGTATGGAGAAGGTGTTGTGAGTGATGGAAAGTGTCAGAAGTGGTTTGCGAAGTTCTGTGCTGGAGATTTTCCGTTGGATGAGGCTCCACGGTCAGGTAGACCAGTTGAAGTTGATAGCAATCAAATCGAGACATTAATTGAGAACAATCAACGCTATACCACGCGGCAGATAGCCGACAGACTCAAAATATCCAAATCAAGTGTTGAAAATCATTTGCACCAGCTTGGTTATGTTAATTGCTTTGATGTTTGGGTTCCACATAAGTTAAGTAAAAAAAACCCTTCTTGACCCTATTTCCGCCTGCAATTCTTTACTTAAACGTAAGGAAAACGTTCCGTTTTTAAAACAAATTGTGACAGGCGATGAAAAGTGGGTACCGTACAACAATGTGGAATGGAAGAAATGGTGGGGCAAGCGAAATGAACCACCACCAACCACACCAAAGCCGGTCTTCATCCAAAGAAGGTGATGTTGTGTATATGGTGGGATTGGAAGGGAGTCCTCTATTATGAGCTCTTTCTGGAAAACCAGGCAATTAATTCCAACAAGTACTGCTCCCAATTAGACCAACTGAAAGCAGCACTCAACGAAAAGCATCCGGAATTAGTCAACAGAAAACGCATAATCTTCCATCAGGATAACACAAACTGCATGTTTCTTTGATGTTCAGGCAAAAACTATTACAGCTTGGCTGGGAAGTTCTGATTCATCCTCCGTATACACCAGACATTGTGCCTTCAGATTTCCATTTATTTAGGTCTTTACCAATTTCTCTTAATGAAAAAAAATTCAGTTCCCTGGAAGACTGTAAAAGGCACCTGGAAAAGTTCTTTGCTCAAAAAGATAAAAAGTTTTGGGAAGATGGAATTATGAAGTTGCCTGGAAAATGGCAGAAGGTGGTCAAACAAAAGGGTGAATATGTTGTTCAATAAAGTTCTTGGTGAAAATGAAAAATGTGCTTTTTATTTTTACTTAAAAACAAAGGCACTTTTTGGCCAACCTAATACTACCTACAGCCTCTCTTGACCATCTGTTCCAGGGGATCGGTTTGGAAGTCCCCACTTAGTTCTAACCCCAATCCTTCTTGCTGTTTTCAAAGGGTTGTTTTTTGTTTGTTTTGTCTTTTGTTTTGTTTTGGTTTTGGTCTGCTTTCGTTTGTCGAGAAAACAGCTCAGTCCTTAGTAATTGCAGCCTAATCCACAGGAGAACAGCAATGAAGAGTTAGAATTGGGAGGGGGTGGCCACAGGTTCTTAGTTCCAGGGAGGGAAAGGATTGGCATTTAGGTAAAAGGCCAAAGGGCTGGCCCTGCCAGAGAGAGCAGCATTCCCTCTCTCTCCCAGGTGGGAGCACACCCCCAGGGAAAGGAAGAGAGGGGTGAAAAGTGAAGAGAGGGGTGAAAAGTGAGAGCTTTCCCTTCCTTTTCCTTGAACGGGGACATGAAGGATGAAGTAGTTTCCAGGGTCCCCAGGGAGCCCCCCCCACCCTCCCACCAACACAACACACACACATTCCTGCAATGTGTATGGGGAGGGCCTTCTGCAACTTTAGAAAACATGCCCCTCATTAGTTAGATTAGGCAGTAGCCTGGCAGGCTGGAGAGAGAGGAATAGAAGTATTCAAGCCCAGCTCCACCTGTCCACCACTCCGGGGGTTGTTTGGCTTTGTCTGGGCGAAGGTCTTACCCACTCAGAGCCTTAGCTTACTTGCCTCTAAACTGGGGTTAAGAAAACCAAATCTGCTCTGCCTAGCTTATAGGTAAGCGTAAAGTGTGTGTCCTGTTAACTTGAGGGCTTCCTGCCTGTGTTGGCTGGTGGATTTCTCTGGAATTACCTCCCCTATCTCACTCTATGGTGAGAATTAAATGAGATGAAATAATAAGGCCGGGCTGATTCAGCCCATCATCCGGAAACATGAAAGGCTCTGAAGTTCCTGAGTAGGGGTGAGGGCTTTGGAGACAGATCTATCTATACTTCCTGGTAGGGTGATTTGGATCAATGTGCCCTTTCTGTGCTTTAGTTTACGTTCCTGCAAAATGGGGAAGGTAATAGTTCCTGCTTCAAAGAATTATTTTGGGAAGCATGTATACTTAGACAATACATTATGTTATATAGATATATACCTTAGTTATCTTTTGCTGTGTAACAAATTACTCCAAATTTTAGCAGTTTAAAACAAAGAACATTTATTTCTCACAATTCTGAGGATCAGGAATCTGGGAGCGGCTTAGCTGGGTGGTTCTAGCTCAGGATCTCTCATGTCAGCTGAGCCACAGTCTCAAAGGAAGACTCATCTGGGGCTGTAGATCACCTTCCAAGCTCACTGCCATGACTGTAGGCTGAAGGCTTCAGTTCCTTACCATGTGGACTTCTTCATAAGGTTGCTCACCGCATGGCTTCTTTCCCCCAGAGGCGGGGCATGCAACTAAGATGAAAGCCTAAATGTCTTTTAAAACCTAAATCCAGAAGCAACATACCACCGCTTCATCTGTATGCTATCGGTCACACAGACCAACCCTGGCACAATGTGGGAGGGATTACACAAGGCTGTGAATACCAGGAGGCGGGGTCATTGGGGGTCACCTTAGACGTTGGCTACCATATGCATAATCGGTGCTAAAAAATGTTGACCGGGCTTCCCTGGTGGCGCAGTGGTTGAGAGTCCGCCTGCCGATGCCGGAGACGCTGGTTCGTGCCCCGGTTCGGGAAGATCCCACATGCCGCGGAGCGGCTGGGCCCGTGAGCCATGGCTGCTGAGCCTGCGCGTCCGGAGCCTGTGCTCCGCAACGGGAGAGGCCACAACAGTGAGAGGCCCGCGTACAGCAAAAAAAAAAAAAAAAGAAAGAAAATGTTGACCATCATTATCATTAGTATAGAAGATGCTAGAGTCATTAAGTGTTTCTTTTCATCACCATAAACTCTGGCCATTTAATATCTATTTATATTTATCTCAGTCCCTATCTCACTGCAAGAGTAGAAACGGAGATGATGTTAGATATTGAAGGATGATAATGCAAGTTAATGTCTCTGATATGCTGAAAGACTAGCAGAGGACAGGTATCAGAATGAATTTCAGGGACTTCCCTGGGGCCCCAGTGGTTAAGACTCCGCGCTCCCAATGCAGGGGGGCCGGGTTCGATCCCTGGCCAGGGAACTAGATCCTGCATGCCTCAACTAAAAAAGATCTCGCATGCCAACAGTGAAGATCCTGCTTGCCACAACTAAGACCTGGCACAGTCAAATAAAAAAAAAATAAAATTGGGCTTCCCTGGTGGCACAGTGGTTAAGAATCCGCCTGCCGATGCAGGAGACACGGATTCATGCCCCGGTCCAGGAAGATCCCACATGCCGCGGAGCAGCTGGGCCCGTGAGCCATGGCCACTGAGCCTGTGCGTCCGAAAAAAATTTAAAAATTAATTAATTAATTAATTAAATTAAAAAAGAATTGCATTCCAAGAGGGTACTTCCTTGAGTAGGCAGCAATACTGCATGGGAGGTATTTATACTAAAAAATGTTAAGATTGTTGTTTATCTGAAATTCAGGTTTAAGTGAGCATCCTGTACTGTTATTTGCCAAACTTGGCAACCCTACCTGGAAAGATTTTTAAAATCCTAGTGCCTCGGTGTCATTCCCAGAGACTCTGTTGTGTCATTTGTCTGGAGATTTTTAAAACCTTCTATTTTGAAATAAGTTAAAACTTACAGGGAAGTTGCAAAAATAATACGGAGAACTCCAATATACCCACAGATGCACCAACTTTCAACATTTTGCCACTTTTCGTCTATCATTCTATTGTATCTTTTAAACATTTGAGAGTAGGTTATGTACATCATGCATCCTTTACCAGTTAATATTTTCACCCATATTTCCTACAAACAAGGATATTCACTTATGTAACCACAATAAGTACAGTTATGAAATTCGAGACATTTAACATTGATATAAATAATATAGTCCATATTACAACTTTTTCAGTTATCTCATTAACATCCTTTCAGGTATTTCTCCTCCATTCTTAGATCAGGTCCAGGCTCATTTATTGCATTTAATTATGTCTCTTTATTCTCCTTTAATCAGTTTCTCAGCCTTTCTTTCTTTCATGATACTGACATTTTTAATAGTACAGACCAGTTATGTTATAGAATGTTTCTCCATTTGGTTTTGTCTGAGGTTCAGGTTATGCATCCTGACCAGAACACTAGAAAATGAAAGTGTGTCCTTTTCGAGGTATTGCGTCTGGAGGAACAATGTTTCTGCCTTCGCCTTCCCATAATTGACGATAATTTTGATCACCCAAAGTTTTGTTGGATTTTCCCACTGTACAGTTACTATTTTTCTCCTTATAACTAATAAGCAATGTACACGGAGACATGTTAGGACAACGCACATACCCTCTTCCTCATCAGACTTCCCCCACCCTCAGACTTATTTAACACCTTTGATGATTCTTGTGTGAACTTATCTTTACTATGATGATGGAAAATGGTCATTTTTCCAATTTACCACTCCCTCCACAGTGTTGGGATTTTTAAAATGACATTGTTGAGGTAAAACTGACACATAATTAACTGCACATATTTAATTTAAAGTGTACAAATTGTTGTTTTGACATGTGTCTTCTCCCATGAAACCATCAGTCCAGCTAAGGTAAGGAACATATCTGCTGTCTTCAGAAGTTTCCTTGAGCCTCTCTCTCTTAGTATTTACTCTGTCCCATCGCTGATCTGCTTTCTGTCACTGTAGATTTGTCTGTATCTCCTTGAATTTTATATAAATGGAATCATACAGTATGTACTCTTTTTGTCTGGCTTCTTCCATTTATCATACTTATTTTGAGATTCAATTACATTGTGGCATGATGTTCATTCTTTTTTATTGCTGAGTAATATTCTTCGATCGTATGGCTATATTAGTTTGTTTATCTATTTACCTGTTGTTAGACATTTAGGTTATTTCCAGCTTTTGGCTATTACAAATGAAACTGCTATGAACACTTGTGGACAAGTCTTTGTATGGACATAATGCTTTTATTTTTCTTGGGTAAATACCTAGGATTGGGGTATATTTAACTTTTTAAGAAACTGCCAAACTGTTTTTGAAGTGGTTGTCACATTTTATATTCCCAACAGCTGTATGAAATTTCCAGTTCTTCCACCATCTTGCCCAAACTGGATATGGTCAGTCTTTTTTTTTTTTTTTTAAACATCTTTATTGGAGTATAACTGTTTTACAATGGTGTGTTAGTTTCTGCTTTACAACAAAGTGAATCAGTTATGCATATACATATGTTCCCATATCTCTTCCCTCTTGCGTCTCCCTCCCTCCCACCCTCGCTATCCCACCCCTCTAGGTGGTCACAGAGCACAGAGCTGATCTCCGTGTGCTATGCGGCTGCTTCCCTCTAGCTATCTTTTTTATATTTGGTAGTGTATATATGTCCATGCCACTCTCTCACTTCGTCACAGCTTACCCTTCCCCCTCCCCATATCCTCAGGTCCATGCTCTAGTAGGTCTGTGTTTTATTCCCATCCTACCACTAATCTCTTCATGACATATTTTTTTCTTAGATTCCATATATATGTGCTAGCATATGTATTTGTTTTTCTCCTTCTGACTTACTTCACTCTGTATGACAGACTCCAGGTCTATCCACCTCATTACAAATAACTCAGTTTCATTTCTTTTTATGGCTGAGTAATATTCCATTGTATATATGTGCCACATCTTCTTTATCCATTCGTCTGTTGATGGACACTTAGGTTGCTTCCATGTCTGGTCAGTCTTTTAAATTTTAGCCATTCTAATAAGTATGTAGTGGTACCTCATTGTGATTTTAATTTGCATTTCTCTGATGGCTAATGATGTTGAGTATCTTTTCATGGGTTTATCTGCCATCTGTATATCTTCTTTGGTGAAATGTCTGCTCAAATCTTTTGCCAGTTTTTGCGGGGAGGGGTGTTTGTTTTCTTGTTATTGAGTTTTGAGAGTTCCTTTGAGAGTTCTTTGGATACAAGTCCTTTAACAGATATACGATTTACAAAAATTTTCTCCCAGTCTGTGGTGTGTCTTTTTTTTTTGCATTTTTATTTTTTATTTTTCTCTTCCAGTTTTAGAGGTATAGTGACATACAGCACTGTATAAATTCAAGGTGTCCAGCATAATTATTAACTTACATACACCAGGAAATGATGTCCACAGTAAGTTCAGTGAACGTCCATCATCTCATAAAGACAGAAAATTTTTAAAAAAGAAAAATTTTTTTTCATTATGATGAGACTCTTAGGGTTTATTCACTTAACCACTTTCATCTATAACCCACAACAGTGTTCATTGCATTCATCATGCTGTACGTGGCATCCCTAGCACTTCTTTCTCTTATAACTGGAAGTTTGTAACTTTTGACCACCTTCCTCCAATTCACCCTCCTCTCACCCACCATCTCTAGTAACCACAAATCTGATCTTTTTCTATGAATTTGTTTGTTTGTTTGAAGTATAATTTACCTACAACACTATATTAGCTCCTGGTACACAACATAGTGTTTCAATATTTCTGTACATTGCAAGATGGTCACCACTGGGGCTTGTGTTTTCATTCTCTTAACACTATCTTTTGGGAAGCAGTTTTTAAAAATTTTGATAAAGTCCACTTTATCAATTTGGCTTTTTGAGAATTTTGCTTTTGGTATCGTACCGAAGCTTTACCTCACCCAAAGTCACAAGGATTTTCTCTTAGAATTCTTATCGTTTTTGGTTTTACAGTTAATTACATGACCTAAGCGGTTTCATTTAGGTATATGATTGAGTTAACTTTTATATATAGGTTGGGTTATGGAAGGATATTTATTTTTTTGCATATGGATATTCAATTGTTCCAGCACCATTTGTTGAAAAGATTGTCGTTTCCCCATTGAGTTGTCTTTTTAAAAAAATTATTTATTTATTTATTTTTGGCTATGTTGGGTCTTCGTTGCTGTGTGCGGACTTTCTCTAGTTCCCGTGAGTGGAGGCTACTCTTTGTTGTGGTGCGCGGGCTTCTCATTGTCGTGGCTTCTCCTGTTGCGGAGCATGGGCTCTAGGTGCACAGGCTTCAGTAGTTGTGGCACGTGGGCTCAGTAGTTGTGGCTCGTGGGCTCTAGAGTTCAGGCTCAGTAGTTGTGGCTACAGCCTTAGTTGCTCCAAGGCCTATGGGATCTTCTCAGGCCAGGGTTCGAACCCATATGCCTTGCACTGGCAGGCAGATTCTTAACCACTGCACCACCGGAGAAGCCCCATTGAGTGTCTTTACACCTTTCTATAAAATAAATTGTGGTATATGTGTGGGTTTCATTGGGATTTTTTTTTTTTTTTAGTTTATTTTTGGCTGCGTTGGGTCTTCGTTGGTGCACTCGGGCTTTCTCTAGTTGCGGTGAGCAGGGGCTATTCATTGCGGTGAGCGGGCTTCTCATTGTGGCTTCTCTTGTTGAGGAGCACAGGCTCTAGGTGCGCGGGCTTCAGTAGTTATGGCACGCGGGATTCAGTAGTTGTGGCACACGGGCTTAGTTGCTCCACAGCATGTGGGATCTTCCTGGACCAGGGCTTGAACCCCTCTCCCCTGCATTAACAGGCAGATTCTTAACCACTGCACCACCTGGGAAGCTCTGCATTGAGATTTTTAAATGCTCCACTGGTATAATGGCAAGTGCAAGGACTTGGGTCCAGGCATATTTGGGTTAGACTCCTGGTCTTGCTACCCTATCTGTGGCCTAGCTGAGCTATAGAATAGAAACAATGATACTACCACCTTAGGGTATTTATCACATTTTACAATGTTCTCTCTGCATTTCTTCTTTCCTGTTCTGCTCTCCTCCCAGGCAAAGTGCTGGAATTAGGAAAACTCGTCCTGACTAATGTTTCTCAAACCCTATAGGGTCCTCAGATCCAGGGGTCTAAGAAGGAAGGAAGGAAGGAAGGTATAATGGGGGTACAGTATATCCATGAACTATTTTCAGCCAGTTAGGACATCAAACCAATCAGACATTATTCCAGGCAAGGCTGTATGGGTAAATTCCAATGCCAAGTCCCTTTGCTTTTGGTGGAAATAGTATAACCTCTTGCCACTTGTATGGAAGCTCTGCTTAGCCACTCAATATTTGATATTACTTGATCAATGGAAGTTTTTGATAGGCAACATTTTTCAAAATATTGGGCTCATGAGGGAATAATAAAGGAGATCTTAGGTGGTAAAAATAGTGAAGCCACTCACTTAGACACAGGAAGCAACATGGATCCTGCCATGTGGTTTCCAGTGTATTGAAGGACATGAGATCCCTCAGCAAGAAACTCCGAGACTAATGAGGAAGAAATAAGCTTCAGCCTTACGGGTTTCCAGTGAATGCAAATGAAAACGAAAATGACTCAAGCCTGGGAGTTGAAAGGATCAATGTGTCTGCAAGATCCAGGACAGACTGGTCAGGTATGAAACTGGGTGGTGCTTGCTTCCTGTCGTTCGCCAGTTGGTCCTAAGTTTGAGCACATACCACCTCAGTTTATTATGAATACATGTATAATTAATCACACCTTTAGCTAAAGTCAAGCCACATCCATGATGGATCAGGGTGAGTTGCAGTTAACCCTCAACCCTGACTGCTAATGGAAAAATAACTTCTGGCTGCATCAAATCTTGGAAGAATGGATAAGCCAAAGCTACTCCCTATTTGGCTTTTAAAGGTATTGGGGGATGATTAACTTGAATATCCCTTTTACCTTTTTAAAAAAAGTTTGTTGTCAAAATGTAATAGTCTAGAAATCTTGAAAATATAGGAGAGTCAAGAGACAGCAAAACAGACAGGGGGGAGAGAAAGAGAGAGAGGGGGAGGAAACAGAAAGAAATCCACTCATATTCTCAAAACCAAAGAGTTATTGTTAGTGGTGATAATTTTGAAATGTATAGAAATATTGAATCACTATGTTCTGCACCAGGAACTAACATAGTGTTGTATATCATTACTTCAAACAAACAAGCAAACTCATAGAAAAAGAGATCAGATTTGTGGGTACTAGAGATGGGGGGGAGGTGAGAGGAGGGTGAATGGGAAGAAGGTGGTCAAAAGTTCCAAACTTCAAGTTATAAGAGAAAGAAGTGCTAGGGCTGTAATGTACAATGTGATTAATATAACTAACACTTCTGTGTGTTATATACGAAAGTGGTTAAGAGAGTAAATCCTAAGAGTTCTCATCACTAGGAAAACCAATTTTTTTCTATTTCTTTAATTTTGTATCATATGAGATGATGAATGTTCACTGAACTTGTAATCATTTCATGATGTACGTTAAGTCAAGTCATTATGCTGTACACAAACTTATACAGTGCTGTATACCAACTATATCGTAATAAAACTGGAAGAGAAAAGTATTGTTAACAATTTAACAAAATAACTTTATTATTTCCATTAATTTTTAATGAAATATTTATACTTAATGAAAATAATGCAAACTATACACGTACGGCTTCAAGAATAATAAAACAAACACTTGCGTAGCTATGCCTCAGATTAAGAGCTCAGACATCCATTCCTAATATCTCCCGTTGCAGAGCACAGGATCCGGACACGCAGGCTCAGCGGCCATGGCTCACGGGCCTAGCCGCCCGGACCAGGCCAGGAACCCGTGTCCCCTGCATCGGCAGGCGGACTCTCAACCACTGCGCCACCAGGGAAGCCCACATTCCCAACATCTTTGAAGTGCCCTATGAGCCTCTCTACAATCATCCCTGTGCTACTTCCCCAAATTCACCACATTCTGGAAGTTTGCTTATCATTCTTTCTTTTCTTTAAAGTTTAACCTCTTCTGGATGCATCTCTGAATAATATATTGTTTAGTTTTGCATATTTTTTGAACTTAAATAAATGGAACCGTAATGTGTATATTACTCAGTCTCTGTTTTTTTTCTCTTTTTCAATCGACATTACGAAATTCACCCATGCTGATACACATTGCTAAAATTCATTCACTGTTACTGCTCACTAGTATTCCATTGCATAACTATACCTGGCTTTACTTACCCACTCTCCTGTTGATGAATATTTGTAGTGTTTCTAGGTTTTGTTATTATAAACAACGCTGATGTAAAATATTCTTGCACATGTCGCTGGGTACCCACGTGCAAGAGTTGCTGTAAGGTAATGTCTAGTCTTTTATGCACATGTAGTTTTTTTTTCAATAACAGACTATATGAGCACAAATACTCAATTTTGTGACATGCGTTTTTTTTAAAAAATAATAAATTTATTTATTTATTTTTGGATGCATTGGGTCTTCGTTGCTGCACGTGGGCTTTCTCTAGTTGTGGCGAGCAGGGGCTACTTTTCGTTATGGTGCACGGGCTTCTCATTGCGGTGGCTTCTTTTGTTGGGGAGCACAGGCTCTAGGCAGGTGGGCTTCAGTAGTTGTGGCACGCGGGCTCTGGAGCCCAGGCTCAGTAGTTGTGGCGCACGGGCTTAGTTGCTCCGCGGCATGTGGGATCTTCCCGCACCTAGGGCTCGAACCCGTGTCCCATGCATTGGCAGGCGGATTCTCAGCCACTGCACCACCAGGGAAGTGTGACATGCATTTTTTGTAGACTTCCCCTAAGTTTTTCTAAATGCTGTTTGAACATAATTTTTTTTTGATGTTTTAACACAAATGTAGTTTTATTTTATTAAAGATTTATGCTAGTAACTGAGTTAAGAATTTGTATACTCAGGTAAAATAAGATAAAGGAGAAAATTCAAAATAATAAGACATGTATTCAAGGAATTTTATACAAAATACTGAGTCCAAACAATATCCCCCAATTTAACTCTATAACAATGCTAAATTATCTATTTTGGGGACATCCCTGGTGGTCCACTGGATAAGACTCCACACTTCCAAGGCAAGGGGCACGGGTTAGATCCCTGGTCAGGGAACTAGGATCCCACATGCCGTGTGGTGCGGCCAAAAAAAATAAAATTAAATAAATAATCTATCTTGTCAGTAAAACTAATATTACTGAGGCTACACTTTGAAATGATATTACCTCTGTTGTATTTAATTAAGGAAACAACATAGAGACATACATCCATTACTGTATTCATGTGGCCAGTTTGCAAACTAAGCAGAGTGTAACATGAGATAGTTTTATGCCTCTCTAATCACAATCATCAGTGATGATCTATGGAATCTCATTTTCACGCCACTTAATGAAAAACTGATCAAATTTAATAATTTCAAATTTTTTAATTTTAAAATTTAGTCTATTTTAAAACTTTAATTTTAAACTCAATGTAAATCACATTTCTTCCTCTGCATTATATGTTCAGGCTTGATCTGGAACTCTTGACAGTTTATTGTGAAGGATGGTAGGAAATATAAAATATAGGTCAAGTGTACAATTTGATAAGTTTTGATACATGTATACACCCAGGAAATCACAACCCCATTCAAGAATGTGACTCAGGGGCTTCCCTGGTGGCGCAGTGGTTGAGTCCGCCTGCCAATGTAGGGGACACGGGTTTGAACCCTGGTCCCGGAAGATCCCACATGCTGCGGAGCAACTGAGCCCATGAGCCACAACTACTGAGTCTGCGCTCTAGAGCCCGCAAGCCACAACTACTGAGCCCACGTGCCACAACTACTGAAGCCTGCGTGCCTAGAGCCCGTGCTTCGCAACAAGAGAAGCCATGACAATGAGAAGCCCGTGCACCCAAGCAAGAGTAACCCCCGCTCACCACAACTAGAGAAAGCCCGCACACAGCAACGAAGACCCAACACAGCCAAAAATAAATAAATAAATAATTTTTTTTTTTTTAAAAAGAAAAGAATGTGACTCAGAGAGTGTGGGATTTTGTGTACATCCTTCAGGAGCAGAGTTTCTGTTTCTAACAACCCCCCAGCTCTCCCAAGCACAAGCCCTACTGGCCTTGTTTGAACATAATTTTTAATGGCTACATAATATTTTACTAAGTGGCTATGTTAAAATTACTTGAGTGGGGTGGGCGGGGGGGAAAAAAAAATTACTTGAAGATTCCACTACTTTTAAGCATTTATATTGCCAACATGTTTTTTCTTGACAAGCACATAACACATCCTTGTTCATTGTTGTTTTTTCTTTCAATTTTGAAAAAGATATTTTTTGCCTTCTTTAATCATGGTAAAATATATATAACATAAAATTTATAACTGTAACCATTTTAAGTGTAAGATTCAGTGGCATTAAGTACATTTACATTGTTGTGCAACCATCACACTATCTCAAGAACTTTCTTCTCCTCTTAAGTTGAAACTGTGTACCCACAAAACATTAACTACCCACCCCACCTGCTCCTCCCAAATGCTGGTACTTTCTGTCTCTGTGAATTTAACTATTCTAGGTATCTCATGTAAGTGGAATCATATATTTGTCCTTTTGTATCTGGCTTATTTTATTAAGTGTAATGTTTTTAAGGTTCGTCTATATTGTAGCAGGTATCAGAATTTCATTTCATTTCTTTTTAAGGCTGAATAAAAAGTTTTATATACTGGACTTTTGGTAGAAGTGTTACTCAGAAGTGCAATTTCTTAGTCAAATGGTATGAATTTTGAAAGGCTTTTGTTGCTTTAAACTTGTTTTCCTCCACAGTTATATGGAATGTTTTATTTCACTATAGTTTTGCTAGTGATGAGTACTATAAATTAAAAACAAAACAAAGCACTTTGCTGTTTTCATGACTGGCTTAATTTTTTCTTTAATTTAACCTGCTATAAAAATTGGTTTGCCTTCTCCTTGAGGGTTCATAGCTGTACCGATAGTTAGGATATTCAATAAACATCTACTATGGGTGGGTGACTGTACCAGACATTCTGGGAGATAGTCACCAAGATGGAAGGCTGTCCTGGAATGACATTTTTGCTTTGGATGACATACAAAATAACAAATCATTACATGGTTAATGGGGTGCTAGCTGCATTCCCAGAAGGAAGACCCTAAGAGGGCTCTTGGCAGGAG
This sequence comes from Kogia breviceps, assembly GCF_026419965.1. Lineage (NCBI taxonomy): Eukaryota > Metazoa > Chordata > Mammalia > Artiodactyla > Physeteridae > Kogia > Kogia breviceps. The sequence continues at coordinate 35,273,584 of NC_081328.1, read as the reverse complement.
GTGCACGTAGAGTGTCCCGTGAGATTGTCATGCTGGCTGTGTGGCATCAAGGGAGATCAGGATGACAGAGAGATGTGCCAACTAACTCTGATGGTTGCCAATGAATGCCTGAAACCCTGAGTTGAGAATAATTCCGAGGCTATTCCTTTGACCAGACATGGAGAGAGGATGTTCCTCAGTGGGCAATGGGTACTGTCATGGGCACAAGACTAGGGAGTGACGAGCCCAGAGATACCCCTTGGTTGCTATTTTTGATGTAGACCAATCAGTTTTTTGGATGGCTGCATTTACTTGTAGTTCATATGATGATTGTTGAGTATTGTATTTAAAAAAGAAAAGAAGGGGAGGGGAGGGGAAATGAAAGGAAAGAAAAGAAGGAAGGAGGGAGGGGGGGGAGGGAAGGAAGGAAGGAAGGAAGGAAGGAAGGAAAGAAAAAGCACTTAACAGGCTGAGCACAGCATTTTATCTAATCACACTGACCTCATCTTCTCAGGTAGTATCAAAAGATATTTATTTTATATATATATATATACATATATATATACGCACATATACATATATATACACATATACATATATATACACACATATACATATACACATATATATATATATATCTCAGACACCTGTGTCTGAATCCCTGGGTGATAGTCTTTACCCCCATGGATTTGAAACATAAAATGCTAATAACCAAATTAGTTATAAGCAACACAAGACACAGGAAAATGATGCAAAGAAGTAAAAGTGTCCAGTGAATGTTCAGACCACACATGCTGGGAGTACAGGAATGGAGGAGCTCTGGGGTCTGAGTTACCCCGGAGTTCTCCTCAAAGATGAAACAAGTTTCCCGTTTTGGTGTATAAAATAATTCAAGCATCTCTGAATCCTTCCACTTCACCGGAAAAAAGTTTGAATGACAACAAATCAGTGATAGTGGGAGAAGAAGAAGGAAGAGGGAAGGAGTGAAGAAAAGCATAGAAAGTTTGAATAGGTATACCGATTAAAAAGAGGAAAGAAATGGGTTGAGGGGCAGAAGAGTCAGAGAATAATAAAAGGGGGAAGAGAAGTAACAAAGAAAAAAGAAAAATTGAAAAGAGGGTAAAGGTAAAGGGGGAGGAGGAAAGGAATTGACAGTGTCGGGAGTAGGAAGAAAAATGGAGGAACAAAAGGAGAGGAGGGGGGAAGAAAAAGGGGAGGGGCGGGGGGGAGGGGCGGGGAGGAAGAGGAAGATAGGGAAAGAGATCCTGAACCTCATTTCAAAGCAATTTAGAAATAACTCTAATATTGCTTCCTACACACTTTGTAAGCACATTTTAGAAATGAAAAGAAATTCATAAAAATTATTCATTTATCATACACATGCTAATCAAATACCTTCCAGTTATGTTTAAGAATGGAAGTTGTGTTCATAATAATTCTTAAAAATTTTTCAGCATTTATGGGAGAAGTGTGTAGACCAAAACTCCTTCTAGATTGTTAACCCATGAAAATTGAAATCACTTTTAGAATTGTATCTCAATTTAGTTAAACAAAGTTTTTAAAAAATAATATACTGTTAGGCTGGGTCCCTTTCCTTTTACAAAGGAAAGGTTTGTTTTACAAAGACAGATTGAAGTGTTTTTAATGAGTATTTTGCTGATGAAATATTAGTGAAATAGTATATGTATTACTTTTTTCAACTTAAAAAAAAAAAAAGTAGCATCCCCTTTTAAGCACTCAGAAACATTTAAGACACCTCGTGAAAAAGTCCTAACTAGAAACAGGAGTAAAATCAATTAATTTTATCATGAGAAGTAAATTTTTAATGAAGCGAACAAAAATATTTTGCTTTCCAGATAGAAAAAATTCTTTCAGTCTTAAAAAACATAGAAGTTATGCAGCTAAAGTCAAATTAACTCCGTGCAGTTTGATGTTGTAACTGATTCATTTTGAATTAAAATCATTTAAATACCTAGAAGATATGTAGCTTTCAAGTACAAAATTGTCTTTTTACTATTCCCACTTAAATAATATTGAGGTGTGTATTCCCTCACTTTTGTTGCTTTTTACAATTTGTTTTATTTTGAAAAATAACATTTATTTCCTTATCTTTTCTTCAATTGTACAATTTCCCCCCAAACAAACCAATAATCTATTTTACATTTTGTGCAAAATAGGGACTAAACAAAGTTGTTCATTATCTTTTAACCAAATGATTTTGGAGTGAAATGCAGTACTTGTAGTCTGAGGAATGTTATCGACCATCTCTTTTACATGTGTCAATAAGGGCTAGTGTGGTGCAGTTTAATTGACTAACAAATTGAATTTGGAAATATCCATTTTTTTTAAGTTAATAAAATAAATGATTCCCTGCCTTATCCAAGTTTCTACATTGCAAACTTGAGCCAAAACCAAAAATTGAGCAGTTTTGTCACACACATTGTGTGGCCCATACAAAAACAAATGATTGTTATTAAAGTTCTTTTTCCTCCTTGAATCTCTTCTATCTCTGGAATAAATACATTTCTATTTAAGGTTTTAAACATTGAACACTTTAAAATAATAATTTGAAGGGGGAAATTTCCTTTTCTGCTTATAATTCTCTTACATTTTATGAGTTCCCTTAAACACATAGTTATCTTTATTTGACAGGAGAAAATGCTGAATGTATTTTAAAATTGGGACAAATTTACACTTTTTCAAAGTTTATAAGCATTTAAAAGAACCACACTAAGACTTCAAGCTGCAGGAAGAAATAAAATATCTGAAGACAATAACAGTGAAAAACAAGCAAACAACAACAGAATAAACAAAAACCAAGCAAACAAAAGACAAATTCTTTCAAACACTTTGAAGTCAAAATGGCCATATGTCAGTAAATGTGAAATTTTCTTTTTCTATAGTTCATAGAAACCATAAGTTTATTTCAATATTGATTATGATTCATTAGAAAACAAAAAATGGAAAAATTCTATTTTAATGTATTTTCTTCCTAACTGCTTTCCAGTTTGTGTATGTGTCCTCTTTTTTGTAAAACATGTGACGCTTTTAAAATAGAAAGTCATTGATAACTGTTAGATTTAAAATGCAATATATATTTTGGGGATTTATCCAAAGGAGCTAATCTAAAAGAGGAAAAAGTTATATGCCCTCAAATACCTATTCAGCACTACGAACAAAAGTAAAAAAAATTTGATGTAACATATATCTAAGAATAATGATTAATGATTAACTTACATCTATTGGGCTGATGAGAACATGCTCGCTAAAAATGATCATTATCAAAACTTGGAGGCAGCATGGGAAAATACTTATGGCACAACAGCAAGTAAAAAATCAAGATATATAAATAAGATGACAAAATATAAAACTATTACAAATGGAAAACAACTGAAAAGAAATACTAAAATTAATTTTGTATGACAATGGTGGACATTGATTTTTTTTTACTTTATATTTAAATTTTTTAAGTTGTTTTATTCTCTTAATTTTTTTTCTCTCTGCATGTATTTGTATGTTCACACTGAAGGAAAATGGATCAGAGTCCCATCTTTAAAATGGAGTCAAGTTTCAGTGTTTCTGAATTCAGAGAATTGAATTATGTAACTAGACCAAACACTTCTCCAGGAAAAAACATAGAAGAAGGAGGAAGGGGGGAGGAGAACAAGAAGAATAATGATAATACTTTAAAAAATCATTATTCTTAAAGAAAACAATTTATCCTGCAGCTATACTAACTCTCACAAACTCTGCACTGAAGATTAAATTTTCCCAAATAAGTTGTGTAGGAAAAAAAATTAACAAATAAATGTTGACTAGTTGTCTTTAATTTTTAAAAAGCCAAAGAAAAGAATGATGATAAATTATGGAATCCCAAGTCACCCCATTCCTATCCCTAACCTGGGAATGTGAGTCTTGACAAGAAATAACCCTTCTCTCAGGTTAATTTTAGAGCTGGACTCACTCAGAGGGGAGAGATGAAGCACCAATCAACATCATTCAGTCTCCCCAACCTCAGCCTAAAATAGCCAGGTCACTGAGGCAAAACTGATTTGGGGGCTAAAAGGGTCTGCATCTCAGCCCCAGCTGCCTTCTCTCTCTTGTGTTCTTGCAGCCTCTGACTATACACAGAAGCTCTTGGTGGGGGTGGGGGGAGGATTAGAATTCAGTGAACAGCTCATTTTTAAAAAGAACTAATCAGTTTCAATTTATCAGTAGTTGGTAAATTTTTAATTTAATACATTTAATTTTTTCCTCTGTCATTTTAAAACATTAAAAAACTGACTAATTTCAGCTCACATTTAGACTTCTATTTTTAAATGGAAAAAAATCAACATAAAAGTGAACTGAATTCAATTATTAACTTAAATTTGTTTCCCTTTAAATTTAGGATAGGAAAAGGTGGGCTGCATTTTACAGGCGTCTAGAGAGCTGAATGAAGATTTTTGTGGGGTGTAACTTGCTTTTGTTTTAGGAATAAAGAGATAGAGTAGTGGACATGTTCCCCAGGGAGAAAACCTGAGAGGTGCTTCTATTAATTCCTAAAGATTTAAATTAAATGAAGCAAACAGCACTTAAAGTTTCTGGGAACTGGAATGCCCTCCCAAGTACCCTCTTCCTTGTTCTCAGATATAACAGAAAAGGTTTCAGGAGATCGGGGTTCCTACATAGGGAAAGGCCAAGGAACACAACAGCCTTTCTGAGACCATCTTTTAGCCCTTTCAAAAGTACACACACAGCACCAAGAAGAGTCCCCGGGCAACAGACCCACACATTCTCGCCAAGATAATTTTTTTTTCCCCTGGCCTCTTAATTTTCCTCCGAATGTTCTTTGCTCTAGTACAAAGAACATTTGTATTAGCTTGCTTTTCACTTAAGAAATTACTTATTGAATACCTACTATGTGGCAGGCAGTTTCCTGTTCGTTGGTTTGTTTAAAATTGTTTATGGTCAAGAGCTGACTGAATATTAAGAGTCAGAAACAGGGAGTACAGTCGGAGGAGGTGTGGGGGGTGGAATAGAGATACCGCCCACCTTCTTGGAGAGAAAACATTTTTTGTCTGCTCAGCAACTGATGGCTTATAGTATTTTAATTTCTGCAGACCCATGGAAAGAAAAAAATATCACGAAAGTAAAAATCCGACAAACACGTGGCTGGCAAGAACAAAACGCGGATTTGGAGGGTGGGTTTTTAAGGTGGTGGAGATGGAGAAACCGAGTAGGAAGCCCTCCCCCACCCCCACCCCCACCCCCAAGCCCCGTTTCTTTTCAGCGCGCGCGGAAAACGGGGAGGGGGACAAAGGTGGAGCGTGCAGTTCTTTAACTCCTGACTTTTGAACGGTAGAAAATCTTCTGCCAGAAGGGCGGTGCGCCGAAGTCGGAATCGGCTGACTGACTCTGCAAACACAAAATAATAACAAGAAAAAAAAAAACTAAGGCATTCATATCGGTGCAGCCAACACGTGTTGCGGAGTCGGCCCGGGCCGCAGGCGACTGAGACAATGGGGTCGGGGACCGGGAAAGGGAGAGTGACCCCCTTCCTCACCTGCCCTCGCAGCACGCGTGCCCGCGACAAAATTATTTCTCCCTCCCGCAGAACCCAGAGCAAAACCCCCGCTTCCGCCCAGTTCGAGGAGACTCTGGTATGACTGGGGGTCCACCCCCGTCCCTTTCCCTGGTTCGCTGGGTAAGGGGGCTCCAGGGTCCCCTGGCCGCGCTCTCCACCACCCGCTGGCGCCATCCCAGCCCCCGCCGCTAGAAACTCGTTGGCCTCGCTCGCCCCTCGGCCTGGGATCCCGGGTGCTGGTGGACCGCACGCCCGGCTCTGCGTAGCGTAGCCGGGACTCCGAAACGCGCGGCCAACTACCCCCTCCCCCACCGCCGAGACGGGGTGCGACCGCCCACGTGTCGCCCCTTGCCCAGTCGGGTCCGTCCCTCGGGTTCCCGGGGCTAGAAGATCCGGAACGAGTATGGTCAAAGGCGAGGGAAGGGACCAGGGCGGATCCGCTTCCCCCTCCCCAGGCGGGCGGGGGAGGGGCCGCCGCCCCCTCCTCCGAGCATAGCTCCCGCCCCTCGCTTCCCCGAGCGCGGAGCGGAAATTACCCCCTCCCCCTGCGGGTCTGACCTGGGGACGTGGGCGGGGCTTAGAGCTCGGCCCCCGGCCCTCGGCGCCTCTCCCGCCTTCCCGCCGGGATCCAAATCCCGCACCCCAAACAAAGTTCCGAGACCCGAACCCAGCGCTGGGAAAGCTGCCGTCGCTGTCGCGGGTGGGACGGGGGGAGGGTACTCCACCTGTCTGCCCCCGCGTCAGGGAGGGAGAAAGGGATCATTTAGATCTCCACCCTGTCACTCCCTGCCTGAGACCTCCCCCTTTGGTTAGCCCGGGTCCGCTCACGCGACCACTCCTCTTCCTTCTCTCCACCCCTCCCTCTCTCTCGGGGTCATCTTGGGCCGGATCCGCGCTTTCCACCAGGACCCCGAGACATTATAGTTCAACAGCCGAACCCCCGGTATGAACCTCGGGGGAATCCCGAAACATGATTTCCTGTGGATCCCTGGTTTCCAGCCACGATCCTCCGTGTTTCCAGCTTCCCAGTCCCGCGCTCGCAGGGCCCCTTGATCCTGTATCCCCCGAGGCGAGGGAGTCTCCAAGCGCTGGGGCTGGGAAGGCCGAGACCCCCCCCCCCCCACTTAAAGATCTAGGGGAATAGCGCTTTTCTTCTGAAATCACCGGCTCGCGCGACCCCCTCTTGAAGACCCCAGAGTCCTCGGCTTCTCTTTGTCTCTCTCGGCCGTCCCCCGCCTGTCAGTCGCTAGCAGTTAGCTGGCGTAGGGTGGGCAAACTCCCCCCACTCTCGACCACTCGAATAAAAAATAACCGCACATTTTATCCAACCCATTAAGAGGTGGGAGATTCTGGGCCGGACCACTCTCCCCCCAGCTAGGTCCCGGGTAGGGGGATGGGTGGGGGGCGGGGCGCCTCCCTAGGGGCCAGATTCTTGCAAGGGGGAGGGGGCAAGTAGAGCTTCGGGAAAACAGCCCCCACCCGCCCAACTTACCCGGGGGGTGAGTTGAGAGGCACCCTCCCCCCCCCCGGCCGGGAGTTTGGTGGGCTGGGCCGGGTTGGAGGGCCCAAGGGCCCGGAGGCGTCGGGGGTCTTCCCCTGCAGGGTGGGTGGGGGCTTTCACCACGTGGCTTCGCCTTTTTTTTTTTTTTTTTTTTTCCGCTCCATTTTTTTTTTTCAAGTCGATTTTATTTAGAGGCGGCGCCAGGGCGGCCGCGGAGAAACGTGACACACCAGCCCGCTTGGAGGGGTTTCGGACAGAAGGGAAGGAGCCGCGCCGCGTCGTCCGCCTCCCAGCGCACCCCGGGCACTTCTCCCGGGCCTCCCCGAACTCTCCCGCGACCTCTGCGCGCCCTCCGGCCGCCTTCCCCTCCTCGGCTCCGGACAACTTCAGGGGTGGGTTGCAAAGAAAGTTTGCGTCTGCTGCCGCCGCCTCCCGCCTCGGCCTAGGAGGCTCGCCGCCCGCGCCCGCCCGCTCGGCCTTGCCCAGGACTGCGTCCTGCCCGAGACCGCCACCATGAACAAGCTGTACATCGGCAATCTCAACGAGAGCGTGACCCCCGCGGACTTGGAGAAAGTGTTTGCGGAGCACAAGATCTCCTACAGCGGCCAGTTCTTGGTCAAGTCCGGCTATGCCTTCGTGGACTGCCCCGACGAGCACTGGGCGATGAAGGCCATCGAAACTTTCTCCGGTAAGAGTGCACCCACCTCCCCGGAAAAAGCACCGCGAAATGCCTGAACAACGGGGACCTGCTCCTCCTCTTTCCTTGCCCGCCAACTCCTCTCTGCCCCCGGCCTGCGGGGCTTGGCCTCGGTACCGACTCCCATCCACCTTCTCCGACGCCCCCTCCATCCCCCCTCTGGCCCCTCACGCGGAAATATTCGGCTTTCCTCGCCCCTTCCTCCTAGCCCGAGATGAAGAGCTGGAGGCTTTAGTGAGGTGATCTTCCTAGCCCCCCACCGACGGGGCGGGAGTCCCTGTTGGCAGGAGTGGGGGGGGTTTCGCCACCGAGGCGAACTCAGTCTGGGCGCCCTACGTCAGTCCCTCGGTGTCCGAGGCTGGACGCCCCCACCCCGTGCGCACCCCCTCCCCTTCCTCCGCCGTAGGCCTTTCCGGGCTGGGAAGGGGTCCCCGCTCCGCTCCCGACCTCCAGGGTTTCCGTGGGGACGGCAGCCTTCGGGCCTGACCTGAGAGGAGCGGGGTCCCGCCTACCGCCCAGGGCCCGGGGCTTGAGCCATTTTGATTTGAAAGTGGGGCGTGAGCGGGGTGGCGCGGCGGCGGCGGCGGCGGGTCGCCATGCTGCTTCCCGAGACGCCCAGGCTGGGCCGAGAGCCGCGCGCCGCGGCCGCCGGGGACCCTCCCCGCGGGGCCCAGCTCCGCTCTCCCGGACCTCGCCTCCCGGCCGGCCCCGACAGGTGACCACCCCGCCGCCCGAAGCCCTTCTCCCTGGCTCGATAGGAAAATAAAGTTTCATTCTGCAGCCCCACCCCCACCCCCAGCCACAGACTTTGGGAGAAACGGGGAGCCCTTTCTCGGCCCCTTCTCCCCACATCTGGGAGCCGTAAAGGCAGCCGGCCCACACGGACGCCCTCGCACCTCCCCCAGATCCGGTTCCTAGAGCCGTCCACTACTCGGCTACCTCAGTGAGAGAACAAAACAAAAATTCAGAAAACACGATAATGAATTTAGAGAGTCCACCATTCCCCAGGCGACCTTTTCGCATCCAGCTGCGGAACCCACTACCTGGATTCCTAGGAAGATCTCAAAACCCAGCAACTCCTGAATTACTGATTTCTCCTTCCTTTTGCTGCCCCCCCTCCCCCCTCCCGTCCAAGCTCTCATGTTGTCTTTTTCAATTTAATCTTTAGGGAAAGTGGAGCTGCAAGGAAAACGCCTAGAGATTGAACACTCTGTCCCCAAAAAACAAAGGTAGGAAAGAGCTCTTCTCTGGGGAGGGGGTCAGCCTGGGGGCGCTGAAAGGCTGTGTTCAGGGGTCCATAGTGTCTCCAGTGGAAGAAACCCATTACTGTCCTTCCCACCCCCAACTCCGGATGTTGGGGGCAGGGAGGGAAGATTGGCTAAGATCTTGTAATGGGTGGTTTACAGCTTGTAAAAAAAAAAAAAAAAACAAAAAACTGAGGCTGGGGTGGGCTAGGAGATGTTACTTGGAGAAGTAAAAGGGAGAAAAATCAATAGAGGAGAAACGTTGTGGAGTTTGTTCAAGGTGTGTGGGACCATTTTTGTGGGGAAGCTAAAAATCTTTAGAGAGTTGAGACTCATGGACATTCAGCAACTTTCTAGCAGGACTGTTTTTCCCCCCCTTCCCTCACCATAATTCTTAAGTGGATTGGGAGGGGGCACCCTTTGATTCCCTAGGGGAAGTGGAATGAATTCCTGCCCCCCAAAGAATTCTGTGTTTGTGCTTTATTTATATTTCTGCAACAGGCAAGGACATTATTTTTTTCACAGACACCTACCTCTAGTTCCTCCCATCACACATCCTCCCCTCCCAACTGGATTTTGCAAATATGCTTTGGCTGTACTATCCTTTCTGAGCCCCCCACCCCCACTCCTTCAGTCCATTGTTGCAAGGGGACCGACCATCTGGGGTGAGAGCTTTGTGTTCAGGCTGTGAGCTGGGGCTCTGGAGGGTCTAGAACTCCCTGGATGAATGGGGTGTGTGTGTGTGTGGGGGGGGGGGGTAAGAGAGAGAGAGAGAGTGTGTTCCAATACCTTCCTATCCTCACTTCAGCAAAGGGGGTAACTCTTATCATGTTATCCCCAAAGCTGATTCATGGTTCAAATCTTTCATTGAACTCTGGCTGGGATGTATAAGGGCAGAGTCTTTCTGCTTTCTCAGGCCTGACTTTAAACATGTTGACAGTGCAGAGTTTTCTCTCATGTTGCAGCCCCCAGTAAATCTTTGATCTTCTCCTCGCTTTCTCCCCTCATTTCAACTGGAAACTTGCTGCATTTTAGAATAGTTCCTGGCCTTTTCTGGGTGGGAAGGTGGAGGTGGGTGGCTATGTTTTTCTGAAGGCAGTTAAGAGAGTCTAGAAAGTTTAATGTGAGAAAAATCTGTTCAGTGGTTTAGCTTGAGATATTTAAGTAACTTGGAACTGTTGTTTTCTATAGATGATCAATATGGCTTGTAACTATGTTTGTAGAGTTTGTGATTTAACCTCAAGTGCTTGAAATACTCTGTTATTGGAAAGGCAATTAGAGTTAGGAGTAAAGAGGCAATAAAATCGGAAGAAAAAAATAAGTCTTATTTATTATTTGGAAGCATTTCCTGGAGATGGGAATGAGAGAACTATGTACACTGACATCAGTAGATCTGCTGAGAAGATAGTGGATAGTTGAACTGAAAGCTGAGTGTTTGAAACATGTTGATGGACAATAACCAGAATAACTGGAATTCTGAAATATATGGGATTTTTTTCTTTTGCTCTAAAGGATGGTTTAAATTTTAAAGGGAATGAAGTGATAAGCAAGAATATAGCAAAACGTGATGAAATGGAACCCAAAACATTTATATTTTAATTTTCATGGTGCTCAGTGTTTATGGATCTTTTCTCCTAAGCCATCTGCTTGCTTTAAAGCCATTTTTAGGCTCCTTCTTGTTCCCTCCAAAATGTATTACTGAGGGCTCCTTTGAGTTGGGAAGGGGTGGGGTTTGTGAGGAGTGGGTACAAAATCTTCCCTTCCACACCCATATTCAATCTTTTGTGTATTCTCCCCCCCTTCCTGAAATTATTTTTGAGCACAAACATTGAGTCAGTTGTGTTTTGTTTTTTTCTCTGAGTGGTGGTAAGGCACTTCATTTTTCTAGAATGAATCAATTTTTGAAGTTTTAGGATTTAAAAAAAGAAAGTTTGTTTTCATGAAGTCAGTTTGCTCTATCATTTTGTCTTTGCGGAAGCATGTTGTGGTATGTGTTTTTAGTCTGTCTGAAAGTATTTCTTCAGTTGGTTTGTTCCTGGCTTTTTCAGTCTCATGGATGTATAGAACAGGAACTAGTTAATTAACTATGACTAATATATTTTAAGCAAAATGAACAATGGTGCATATATATGTATTTTGTGTGTGTGAATATATATTGTTTTTACTGTTTAAAATAGAGGAGAACTCTTCTTGATGTACTCAGTTCCAAATGAATTACGACTTTTTAAACATTTCTAAGAGATTCATAAAAACCTGGCAACCTAAATGTTCCTTTTTTTTTTTAAAGAGGGGGGTTATCAAGAAAAAGATAATATTTTTTAGCAGTTAAATCTAACTGATTTTGAAGTATTAATATATTTTGTTTTAACCTTGTATCTATTTGCTAAATATAATTTATTCCTTTTTAAGAACTCGAGAGACTGAACATTAAGTTGAAAAACTGAAAACATTTAAGTTGAATTTTTTAAATGGGCGGCGTTAAATTTCTTTGAGATCACCTTCCCAAATACCCTCTTAGTCAGTGTTGGAATTTTGGTCAAGAGTTTCAGCTTATTGTTGAGAATTTGTATATATTCACTGTCAAGTATTAGGACAAAGGAGGAAAACCAAAAGCATTTTAAAGACAGTTGTGGAAAGGATTTGCATGTGTTTTTTTGTTTGTTTGTTTGTTTGAATTTGAGACACTTGAGTAAAGGTAAAGGGGTATCCTGTTAGTGAGGCTTGGGTATTTGGGGAAAAAATTCCTTAAAAGGGAATTAAGTTGTTGTTTCATTTGCCACTGTGTGTGCCTTTTTCTAGAGGAATGTGGCCTAAAGATAGCATACCTCCTGTCCACTGGTGTCATCAAAATAAAAGTTGTTGCTGTTAAGAAAAAAAGTGAAGAGATTTACTGCATTTCTCTAGGTGAAACGTGTTCAAATAAAAGACTTTGATTTCCTAAGGCAGATGAACGGTTGTTTTCTCTGACTTAAGATGTGGTGGGCTAATAACACTTTCCCTTAAATTTCTAACTATCAAAACACATAAAAATTGGTCTCCTAGCCCTATAAGTGTGAGAACTCTCAGAAGAGAAAGTATTCAAACTGAATTCTGATTTTACGGTTTAATTTTCTGGAGTTAGTTGCTTTAAAAATCTCTGCAAAGGGATGTCTTGTTAAGTGGCAAAAATATTTTTAAGTGACTCGCAGAGACTCCGAAGAAATAATTGGATCACTAAATGTTTTCAAAACAGACAAAAATTTTGCCTTCAGAAATGGGTTTGCCTTTAAGGAAAATTGTTCTTATGGGCTGAAAATTAATTATGGGGGTTGTTAAGAAACAAGGGAATGTCTTTAAAAAACAGCTATAAAGGAGGACAAGTACTAGGGTGGGAGTACTTGCAGGCACTTTTGCCTTAGTGGTTATGGTTGAAAGATACGTCTGACCAGATATTCAACTAGTAAGTTTAAAGTAGAAACGGTTTGTGACACTTTTAGTAAAAAGGTTTTCTTACTAATATCAAGTTTTTGAGTTTTAAATAAGTTGATTCTTAATTTTTCTGTGCTGTTTGGAGGAAAGGTGGAAATCAACTCACTTTCTCCATTTTAATTTTCACCTAGAAAATGTTTACAAATTCATAAATTAAGTTCTTTTCACTGCTAGAGAAATCTTTAACTTGTTATTTAGTGCTCAGTATTTCAGGGTGACTTTCCTAAAGACAGTGGTATATGACTATCCTTTGGAAGAGTTGTAGGTTTCCAAAACACTTTATTTTCTAACCCAAAGTAGAAAGATGAAATTTTACTCCAGTGGTTTCCCAGATGGAGAACTTTTGAGTAAAGAGGGGGAAGAATTGTAATTCCCATCACTAATTTATTCAAAGTATAGTTAACTGTTTCAAATGAAAAGTTTTAAATGGCATAGATTTTGCTGGAACAAGAGCAAAACATTCTTTCTTGTAATTATGTTTTAGAGACAAAATACATGACATTACCATTGGAAGAGTCTTGATTCTCAAAGGTCCAGAGCTTCTGATCTTTTAAAATTACCTTAATATATGTCATTTGAGTCATATTTTATGTGTTTGGGTACTTTTAAGGCTTATTTTTTGAGCTTATTTATTCTATAATGTGTAACAGCCAGTTGACAAAGATACCATTGAGATTGGCTAGTGAGTATAAAATTTTAAAACATTAAAATTTTAGTTAAGTGAAAAGAGGGAGGGTTTTTGTGTTGAAGAGATACGTATTGGTTGTACCTGTATTGATTTTCGTGTGTGTGTGTGTGTGTGGGGGGGTGGTAGTGTTGGTGATGTTGTTATTAGAATAAATGTATGAAGCAAAGGCGTTTGAAGAACAGACATTTTGCCAGCTGTTAGAATTTAAATTCAGTCTTGTTCGCTCCCCATCCTCTTAAAAGATTCTTAAAATGTGGCTAATGCCTTCCAGAAAGTGCAGCTTAGATTTTGGGATGGGAGTGTTTGGGAGAGAAAAGAGGAGGAGGAAAAAGCAGCAGGGGAGACTGGAAAAATCAGACGAGTTAGTCCTGGGTTGGAAATTCCAGACGGGGAAAAAAAAAGAGAGGGGGAGAGAGAGAGAGAGAGAGAGAGAAAAAGAGCGAGAGAGAGAGAGAGAGAGAGAGAGAGAGAGAGGGAGAGAGAGAGAGAGAGAGAGAGAGGGAGAGAGAGAGGGAGAGAGAGAGAGAGAGAGGGAGAGAGAGAGGGAGAGAGGGGGAGAGAGAGGGAGAGGGCGAGGGCGATGGGGGTTGGGGTGGATTGCCCGCTTCCCTTTTAAAGAGGAGCGGCTGGAGGCGCACAGCGACCCACGGGAGAGGGGATCGCAGACACCAGGTTTGGAAGACCGGGTGGTAGATTCAGCCCAGGGCAAGGCGATTTTTGCTTTCGGAGTTGCCTGCCTTTCCTTCGCTTTTTCAAAAAACAGAGAAAGTCGCGGCGGCGCTGGAGGCGCTTCCTGGAGAGCCCGCGCCGGCCCCGCTGCCCTTCCCCGCCCGCCGCAGACCAAGCCCAGCCCCGGCCTCGCAATCTCTGCCCGCTCCGCGCAGGGGCCCTCGCCTGCCTTTGAACCAGACCCTGCCCGGGAACATCCGCAGGCCTGGGTCTCCGATGAGGGCTTCCTTTCCCAGGGTCCCGAGACCCCTGGCTGCGGCGCGCCAGCCCACAGCCTCGCCTTCGTTCTGGGAGCCCCCAGATCCCAAATTTCGCCGCGGCTTCCCCAGCCTTCCCCACTGGGAGAGGTCCCAGGCCCCGCGGTGCAGACCTTCCAGCGCCCGCGCTGTCTCAAGACCTTTACATTTTAAGGCAAAAGCTAAAGGCTGGAGGGTGATTGTGGAGTGAAGAGTCAGGGGAGGGAGGAAAAGAGCAGGTCAGGGGAAAGTAAGAGGATGGAGAGGTGGAGAGAAAATGGAAGTGCATGTTAACTGTTGCCCTCTCCCAGGAGCTGAGGCCCCTTGGCCATGGGGCATAGAACCTTGGAGAGTTAACAGCGTCGCATAATCTGTAATCTTCAGTAGATGGACTGGTGTCCCTACGTCCCAAAGGCTGACTGAAACAATAACAAAGGGAGTAATAATAACCAGAGGTTCTATGATGGGTTTTATTTATGTTGTAAAAGATTGACAACAGGTCTTCCAGTTGGCCACTGGCGAGGCTTTGAAGATCTTTCTCAGGGTCTCAGCCAGTATTTAACTCCATGCTAATGTCAAATTTGCATAATACCATTTCCACCTGTGCCCAGTCCACACCTTTTTAAATGTCTGTCCAAATAAGAAAAGGTCTCTCCTCAAAAAACGTGGAATCAAAATGTATGCTTTTTTGGTTATTGATAAAAGTTTGATTTAGCTAGAAAATGATCAACCAGGAGAGCGGCTGTGACAACACAAACCGTTTCAAGGGCGCATCGCCAGCAGGGAGATGTCCAGTCCCCAGTTTGTTAACTGCATTCTAGTAGAAGAACTTGAGTTTGTTCAAAGGGGGCTCTGTACTTTTTAGTGGGTCCAAGGGGTCATCCTAGTATTGAACGAGCAGAGCCAGCTTTGTAAGACCTGCTTCTCCTTTGCAGCCAGTAGGATTGCAGTAAATAGTCATGGAATTAAGGAACAACAGGCTGGAACAAGCTTTCACCCTAAACGCAGACTGCTGAAATAAAACGTGTGTTGATTATGGGTAAATCACAGGAGAAAAGTAGGTCTGGACCTCATCATTTTAATATAGTTGGAGAAAACCTGATTGCGAAACACTGAAATGTAACTGTATACAGAACAAACACCACCAGAAATGCAGTCCTAGTGCAGAAGTCCAGGCTTCCAGGATTTGATGTTCTGGTCGTGTGGCAGAGAGCAGAGAGCATGGCGAGCCCACCAGTAAACTGCTTTTGTATGAAATACAGAGCAAGCAGCTGGATGAGTAAAAGAATTTTTTACTGGATTGTCCAGATATTTTCAACACCCCTAGGACAAGTCTGATTATTAGACAAGTGGCATTTTGGTGGCTAAAGGTGTATAAGTGACCCACTAGGATGGGTGGGAATTTTCGCCATAGTTTAGGGGGGAGGGTTGTGGAGAAAATCTCTGTTAGAGAGGAGACAGGAGAAGTGGAGGATCTCTCTTCATTTTCTCTTTCCCTCTCCAGTGTATCTGTTTTGTGGATTCTAGTCAACCCTTTCAACATTTCCTTAGGAAAAGTGGGTTAAGGAAGGCTTCAATTTTTATTCATTTTGCGTTAGTTTCAGTTAAAATATTAGTCCTTCATCCAGATGTTTTGGCCACTTGAAATGGAAAATGTTGTCTAAGTGAAGTTTGATTGGATAGTTTAATTGATTGGATATAGTTAGAATCTTTTAAGAGGAGAAATCAGAGAATTTAGAAATTTAAAAAAAAATTGTTTTGTGTAAAGGTTGTTTGTGGAGTCTGAGTTCTTTGGCAACAGGAGCAGGGAGGACAGGAATCATTTTCAGAATTCTTGAGGCTCAAGGAGGGAGGAAGCTCTATTATTAGGTCAGAGTCTCATGACCTACCCTAGGTCCCTCACTCAGTCCTACAGGAGTGTGGAGGAAAGGTCTCTCCAGGAGAGCTCAGTGCTCAAAAACAAGAGTTTTGGAGTCAGGCAATGACTGGGAAACTGGAAAAGTTACTTAACCTCCTTGAGCCGTCATTGCCTTAACTGTAAGTTGGTGTTATTACACATTAGCTATTATTTTTCTTTGTTTCCCATGTGGACCTGTGCCTCCTGTCTTTGGACTGTGTGTAACAGCTTGGCCATATATCTTAGGCAACAGGTACGGTGTTCAGGTATACTTCTGTGAATATGGCATGTATTTTATGTGGAACAATGATGTATAGGCATATTGAGGGGGATTTGTGTGCAGGATGCTTTTGATAAACCTGTGTGCTGAAAGGAAAGGCCACCTTATGGAAGAGGGAGATGAAGCTCATCAGGGCAACCTCAAGAGCCCCTAGATGTGGACCCTAGCACTGTCTCTTAACCATCCTATTAGGAGAATGGAGCATACATTGCAATGTTGATGCCCTCAACCTGGGCCAGGTTCCTCGCTGAAATTTCACACTTTGGTGCTCCTGTCAAAAGTGCATGTAGGGTAGGGACTTGATGAGAGGAGAACTATCTTAATTCTGCAAATGAGGTGTTGTAAGAATTCAGGATGAAGGGGACTGTGTAAGTCCTTTTGGGGGTCTGAGGAAGAAGAAATGGGCAGCTTCCCCTATTTAGTAGGAGATGGGCATGTTTGTCCTGAAGTTCTCTTCTTGCTTAAGCTAACCAAGTAGGCATTCAGGAGTTGGGGACCCTTGGATGAGGAGGAAGTGACTGCATACATGGCTCCCCTTCCCGTGCCTCTTAGATGGCAAAGGCACAGTGGTCTCAGTTTCTCTCCCTGGTCTGGAAACAGTCCCCAAAGGTGTGCTCAGGACCCACCTTGATGTCCACTTACTTTTTTCAGCCCTCCCTGCCCAAAAGGTACAAACTCACAAACCCACAGACTTATAGCCCCTTTCCACATCTCAGTCCAGGGAACGAAGGTTGAATCTTCTCTTAGTGGGGTGGGGAGAAGGGCTTCCAATCCGGATATGGTTTTAGGCCATTTAACAGGCTTTTGACTTTATTCAGTTACTATAAAGGATTTTACAGTTAGATTATGCGGAATGATGTGTGTTGCCTCTTTTCTGGGGTGGCATTTGGGATTACTTGGGGCTTGTCACCTTTCCATTAGGTATGCTGAGGAGGAGGAAATGAGGGGAGAGAGCAACTAGAGTGGGGCCTGTTGGGTGGAGTAAGCTTGTTGAGGCTATCTATTCAGAGTTAGACATATTTATGCCACTTCCTCCTCCAGGTCTCTAAGTTGCTTGGGAGGGGAAGTCCAACTGTAATAGAGAACAGTTGCTTTGGCAGGATTTGGAGACGGAACCCTAAATTAAAGGGCAAAGATGATCCTTCAGAGACGTGGCTGTTGGTGGCTGCAGCCAGTGTGTTCTGAGCGAGGACGAGATGTAAATAGGATGTTGGCTGTGGAGACGGCAGGGTTAAGAAGAATAATCTCTTCACTTCTTTTCTAGAGTGTCCACTCCAGCAACCTTTTATTTAATGTAGAAGGGAAAATCTAGCTGACTGAAGTTATTTTATAGAGAGGTTTCCTCCCAATGTATATTACCATTTGATTCAAAGCCGCTTCTGCTGACTTTTTAGAATAGAGTGGAGTCATATCTGTCCAGAATAAGCTGTGGGAGGCAAGAGGTGGAATAAAATGATCTTCACGAACCTCATAACCTCACAGATCTCTCAGATCATCTTTCTTTCACTTTCCCACCCCTGCCCCTGACCATCTTGAGTAGTTTCCTTTAAACCTTTTTTCTTTTGTGTGTGTGTGTGTGTGTGTGAGGGTGGGGGGCATGCCTCACTGCATGGGGGAGCTTAGTTCCCCAACCAGGGATTGAACCCCTGCCCCCTGCCTTGGAAGTGCAGAGTTCTAACCACTGGACCACCAGGGAATTCCCTAAACTTCTAACTAGAAGAGGAATGATGCCTGTCTAGGCCCACGTTCCTTTGTTCTCCACTTCAGAACACCACATGGTCAGCCACTTTAGCCTGGGTGTGTGGGGTTCTTGCCAGTCAGTCATTAGCCATGTTTTGGAGATGGAGTGGGGTGTTAATTTTAAAAATATATATTTACAACTAAATCATGTAAGAAAATATTTACCATGGTATAGACATCTGATAGCTTGCATATTGCTCCAAAGCTTGGTACTTCTAATCATGCATTCATTCACACATGTATGCATGCAACCACTTATTTTTATCTGTTCAGAGTCTACTATTTATTTATTTTTAATAAATGTATTTATTTATTTATTTTTGGCTGTGTTGGGTCTTCATTGCTGCTGGCGGGCTTTCTCTAGTTGCAGCGAGCGGGGATTACTCTTTGTTGTGGTGCCCCGGCCTCTCATTGCGGTGGCTTCTCTTGTTGCGGAATATAGGCTCTAGGCGTGAGGGCTTCAGTACCTGTGGCACATGGGCTCAGTAGTTGTGGCGCACGGGCTTAGTTGCTCCGCGGCATGTGGGATCTTCCCTGACCAGGGCTCAAACCTCTGTCCCCTGTATTGGGAGGCGGATTCTTAACCACTGCGCCACCAGCGAAGCCCCAGAATCTGCTACTGACATGCCCTCTGTCAGGTTATAGAAATATAAGGAAGAACAAACAAAAGACCTTGGTCTTTAGAGTGGAGACGGCACAGAAATACAATTTATCGGATTATTTTTCTCCAGGAGCTTTTAGGTTTCCACCTCTATCCTTTTTTTGTTTTTGCTAAGCTGCATGGCACAGCCAAAAAAAAATTTTAATTTGAGATTAAATTTCATTTTTATATTAAAATTAAAATTAATATGAAATAATTAAAATAATTTTACCTAGTAAAATATACATAACATAAAATTTACCATTTTTAAGTGTACAGGTCGGGTGTATTAAGAACATTCACAGTGGTGTGCAACCATCCTCTCCGTTTGTCTCTAGAACTCTTTTCATCTTGCAAGATTGAAACTGTACCCAGTAAACAGTAACACCCCATTCCCGCCTCCCTCTGGCCATATTTAAAGCATCACCAATTTTGATTCTTACATGGTGGTCACCTCCTCATTCTGTATAAAATGGGGGTCTTTGCCTGACCCCTCTCCTGAATTAAACATTTGATTATTTATTGGGTTTTTATTTAGCATTATTGGGTCTTTTTCAGGGCAGGGAAGGGAGACATAGGGAGAAGAAGCTGCACAAAAGAGGTGCAAGATAAAATTACTGCCCTCCAGTATTTTCACTGTAAATCCAGGAAAAGCTGTGGGACAGCAGAGGCTAAGAGACTGCAATGAGAGGCACACAACCTCAGGAACTAGGCTTTGAGTGAGCTTAAGCTGTGGTTTTGGAGGACAGGCAGAAAAAATAGGAGTGGATTCAGGAGAGCACTGTGGACAGGCAGGGAGATGTTTGTGGGAAGACAACTCTTCTGGAAGAGAGGGATGGCATCCTAGTGGGGAGAGGCCCCCAGGTAAGTATGGCAGATGTCCATAATTTCCCTTATTGAGCATCTTCTTTTCTCTAGAGCTCTGTGTGACGTGCTGTGGGTCAAAAGACGAGTTCCTTCTGCAATAGGGAACACAGGGCTTCCCTGGTGGCGCAGTGGTTAAGAATCCGCCTGCCAATGCAGGGGACACGGGTTCGAGCCCTGGTCTGGGAAGATCCCATGTGCCGTGGAGCAACTAGGCCCGTGGGTCACAACTACTGAGCCTGCGCTCTAGAGCCCGCGAGCCACAACAACTGAGCCCACGTGCGGCAACTACTGAGCCCGCGTGCGGCAACTACTGAAGCCCTCGCGCCTAGAGCCCGTGCTCCGCAACAAGAGAAGCCACTGCAATGAGGAGCTCATGCACCGCAACTAGAGAAAGCCCACGTGCAGCAACAAAGACGCAACGCAGCCAAAAATAAATAAATAAATATTTTAAAAATGCTTTAAAAAAAATAATAGGGAGCATTTATTGAGTATCTGTCTACTCAGAGCTAGGCACTGTTTCTTCATTGAATCCTAAGAACCCTGCAGGCATTAGTCTTCCTTCCACAGAAGAAGAAGCTGGAACTCTTGAGTGGTTATGGTAACTTAGCCAAGGTCATACCTTGAATACTGGTGCTGGGTTTCCCAGGCCTTTCTACCTTCAAGGCTGAGCTCTCTTAGAAGGCGGGAATAGCTGATCCTCTAACATTCAGAGTTGAATGTTTTGGCGGGGAGAGCATAAGGTTAGCAAATAAAAACATGCCCAACATTAACTTCTCCCTTCTCTGAGCCTCCTTCCTCCGTAGGTGTTTCATGCTTGCCTTGCATTATTTTTCCTCTCACCATTGGGATTTCTCAGGCAATCTTGAGTGGTTGAAGAAAACCAAGAACATTCTCCCCTTGTCTGGGCAGCTATCATGGGAAATGGGAATTCTGCTTTTAATGAAAAAATCACGCAAAGGGGGCTGAATGAAGTGGAGAAGGACTTGAGTGGTTTAGGATTCAGGCGTCAACCTCAGTTTGCCCTTCTGCCAGGTGTGTGCACACTGTGGGATCTGGGGTCAATATCTTCCTGGGCCTCGTGTCCTCATATGAAGCCTCCCCATCTCCATGAACCCCGCAAAATAAGCTGGGTAGCTATTTTGAGTTCTAAGAGCTTCCATCCTTTGGCATTCCTGTAGGTGCCAGGGCTGGCGCTTTGGGCTACTTTTTTTTTTTTTCCCCTTCCCCTTTCCTTTTGTTTGGGTTCAAACCTGGGGAAAATGAGAGGTTGGGGGGAAGGGCGCAGGGATCGAGTGGCTTCCCCTCCCATCCCCCCCGCCCCTCCTAGCAGGAAGGGACAAAGAGTTGACCTTTGTTACAAGCCTGCAGAATCATAATTCATAGCTCATACATGTTTTTGAGGAGCGAGAACCCAGTTACCTTTGCCTGATGAGCAGGAGCCGGCTTCATGGTGTGGTGACAGTGGCTGGCGAGTGTCAACTTGGGACTAGGCACTTAACCTCTCCGAGCTTCTTTTTGAACTGCAGAATGGAAATAAAAATATTCTCAATCTTCTGTGGTTTAGAGGCTCAAATCAACCTGTGTTCTAGGCTCATAGGAGAGTGTGGATTGTAAACCCTGAAGTACTGTGTATTGATGACACCCCAAGAGGGCAGACAAAAGAAGGTCATTCGCATCCCCAGACAAATGCCCTACTCTGCATGGAGGTGTGACTCTTCGATTATAAATTTTCTGTAGCGGCTCCCAGAACGCCCTGGGAGGGGAGGGTCTTTTTTTCGAGGCCCGGAAGGCCTCTTGGTTCCGCGCCCCCAGCCCACCCCACTCCCAGGCCTCAGTTCCTGCCTTCTCAGTGGGAGGCCTCCCGCCCGGGTCCTGCCTCCTCCCACAGCCCAGCCGAGGTCTCCAAGGAATGCCGCCTCCCGGGCCATTTTCTCCCCTTCTGCTTCTGCGGCCCCACTTCCAGCCCCCTCCCAGCCCCCTGCCCCCAGCCGGTTCCCACTTAAATGCTTGCAGGCCTGTTCGCAGGCGGGAAGCCCCCTCCCCCACAGGACCACCTCAGTCAGCCCTGACCACGGGGAGGTCGGGTCTGGATTTACTAAAGGACCCCGGAGGGGGAGCCTGCCCCTCGCTGGCTGCCTGGCTCACTGATGGGGTCGGGTTTCGGCCGGTGGCTCTGGAGAGAGAGAGACAAAGGGCAAAGTCCTGGTCCCCACCCCCACCCGGCAGCCCCCGGCGCGTGTCCCCTCCCCCTCCGGGCCCTGCGCGCGTAGCCCAGGGCCCCCTGGGCCGGGTGGGACCGGCTGGGGAGAGTCGGGACGCCGAGGGGGTTCTGGCGGCAGAACGTTCTAGACCGCTGGGCCCCGCAGCAGAGGGGGCCCCCGGGGACATCCTCTGTCCCCCTCCTTGTGCTCTGCCGACTCGGCCCACCCAGCGGCCGGGGTGCGGGGCCGAGCGCTCAGCCTCCCCTGGGTGAGGTGAGAGGAGCTGGGGGAAGGGGCCGGCCCACGTGGGGCACAGGCCCGGCGACGCCAGCCCGGCCGCTCAGCTGCTCGGCCCTTCTCAATTGCCCGTTCATGAGGACTCCCCTCCTCCCCCCCAGCTGCTGCCAGCCCTCCCCCACTCTCAGCTGCTGCCGCCCTTCCCCGGCACCTCTTTCTCAATTGCCCTGCCCGCGCCTGCTTTCCGCCCCGCCGCCGTCCCCTGGGCTGTTAGAGACCTTGCCCCTGCTTCCCCCCAGGATGGATGAGAACCGTCTCGAATGGTGCTGTCGTGACGCCCTGGCAGAGTCTGGGGCTGGGGAGAAAGACCTCTACAGAGAGGGCTCCCGCACAAGCTAGGGCAGAACTCAGGATAGGTGTCCATCTCAGAAGAGAGTTGTTCTGATGAAGACCTACATACACACTGGAAAGAAATAAACAGCAGCTTCCTGAAGTTTTCGGCCACCAACAGGTCTGTGTTGGCAGCTGTGGAGAGGAGACAAGGATTCCGTGAGGTTGTTAACCTGCTGTTGGAGGGACACACCAGAGCGCCTTTCCACTAGTAGGGTGAATTAGTATTTTTCAGCGTATGCCGGCATGCATTCTCATCCGTTAGCAGGAACACTAACAATTCCAAGAAGTACCCAAACTAGGGTCTTTCTCAGTGCAAATTGTGAGTTGCGGAAAACTGATTTCTCTTGAGTCTGGTCTAGTATCCTTTTCTTTGCTTCTCTGCCTCAAAATCCTAGCCTGGAGCTGTGCTTCCAAGCTTGCTGGTCCCTCCTGAGGAGAGAGCCTCTCCACCTTGCTCCATGTCCGGGGCATGCCCCATAGGCCTTTCCTCTGGGTGTCAGCTCCACCCTCAGCCAGGTCTCTGGGCCAGAGTGTCAGACCTTTTGGCTCTTAAGCTTTCTGGAGAGATGCTGACATCTCCACTGGGAGGTGAGCTAAACCAGCGTCTCTAGTGAGGCTGGGGCAGGAAATGGTCTTTCTAGCCCCCGTCCACCTTTCCCTCTGTCAGAGCGAATTAACACCCGCCGCCCCCAAGAAGACCCTGGAAATGCTTCCCATTGCCAGCCAGAGAAGGCAGGTGAGCAGCGTCCCCAATGGTTAATTTCTTGTCCACACCATCGCTGCCCGCACCAACAGGGTTGCACTGCTTTTACACCGGGTCACCTCTTCTGTTTGTCTCCATGCATTAAGTTTAATCTGGTGGCTTCATCACGTCTCGCACTTCACACTGTGTAGGGCCCAGGAGGCCAGCTCTGGCTCTAGGAGCCCCTCAGGTGAAAGAACACGGTTCTAGGCAGAGGGAGGGAGTGACAGTTGGCCCAGGCCGACTTGGAATTTGACTGGAAAGAGCTCCACTGTCTCAGCTTCTGTTTTGGCTTCCTCTGGCACTGCCTAGATGGGCAAGAAAAAAAAAACGTGAGCTCTCTCTAGTCAAACCATGTATTTCCGAGATGAGTGACTTGAGCAAAGGATTTATTCCTCTTTTGCTTGCTTTCCAACATTGGGTTGGAAAGCGCCTCCCACCTGCCTCTCACCTTTGCAGCCCTGCCTATCCCAGACCAACGTGAAATTTTTCAAGACAAAATTTTTGGTGACTACACTTTTTCCCTGCTAACAAATCTCTCTGACAGTCATCCAGCCGTATTATAGTACAGTTAGCTCTTCTGCAAGTTAAATCCTGTGCCCAAATTGGAGCCGCATGCAGTAAAAGCCAGTTGGCATGCACTTAGCCATACAGGATATGGGCATTCTTCCTGCTGCTGACATCGGGGCTATACAACTTCTGCTGTGTTAACACTTCTTGTCAGAGAGAAAGAAGTGAAGTTTGGTGAGATGAGCATAAACCAGCCTGGGAGGAGGCTGGTTTATGCTCATCATAAACCAGGTAGGACTAGAACTCAGCATAAACCAGCTGAGTTCTAGTCCTACCTCAAAGTTGCCAAGTCTCTTTCCTTTTCCTGAGCCTCAGTTTCTCCATCTATGAAATGAGGGTGACTATTTAAGACCCTCTCAGACCTTGGTGTATGAATCTTATTTCCTCAATGCAGGAATCTGGTTTTCTTCAATTGGAACTTCCGATTGCCAGGTTAATGGGTTGTGTGTGTCCTTGGTCATGTAAGAGGCCTAGTGAATCCCCCTCTTCTTCCCTGACTCCAGGTAGGCCAGGAGCACATTAAACACAGTACAAGAGCCTGCCAGAGAGGGAATATCGTCCATCCCAGAGTTTCTCCCCGAGATTTGCTTTTCCTTCCTGTCCTCAGAATTAGTTCAGGAGCACATGTGGGACAGTGTGTGTGTGCCCCAGACCTTTAAAAGACCGTGTTCATGGGACCACAGATACATTCCAGTGGTGTCCCTGCTTTCCAGCTCCTCCCCCTAATACTTTGATCCCTTGGTGGTGGCATCTACTCTGCTTGGTCCTGCACCTTCCAGTAGGTTAGTGTTTTCCAGCCCCTACCTTGCTGGTCAACCCACCGGACTGCCTGCCTGTCTGGCTGCCCTGCCTCTGGATCAGCCTGGCACGGAGCCCTGGGCATTGGGCCAGCTCCTCCTCCCCTCCCCAGCCTGGCCCGCTTTCTCAGCTACTGCCATGCTTGGAGCGTGCCAGGTCCGCCCCCTTCAGAAGCTTTCCTAGACAATTATTTTTTTTCTCCACCTCTCTACTCTACAGGGATAAGGAGGCAGCGTGGGGAGGAAGGACTAGGTCAGTGGCGATCTTATGGAAAGGGCAGAGGTTGGCACGTTAGGACATCTTTTATGTGTGATTTCCAGCTGGGGAAAAAAACTGGGATGGGAGCCAGCTTTGGGGGGCCGTGCTTATTCTCCAGTGTCAGCCGCATGGGACTCTTGTTGAGGAGTCAACAAGATCACCCACTTCTTTTCTTTGGCCACACTGCATAGCACCCGGAACTTCCCCGACCAGGGATCGAACCCACGCCCCCTGCAGTGGAAGCATGGAATCTTAACCACTGGACCACCAGGGAAGTCCCAGGATCACCCACTTCTGAAAGGGTACTGTGGCCAGCCCACCTCCCCAACCCACTTAACCTTGTCTATTCTCTTCTCCCATCCCAAACCAAACTGAGGGGAATTCCCTGGCAGTCCAGTGGTTAGGACTCCTCGCTTGCACTGCAGGGGCACAGGTTCGACCCCTGTTCAGGGAACTAAGATCCTGCAAGCCCCGCAACATGGCCAAACAAAACAAAACAAAAAAACAGCAACAACAAAAAAAACCAAACTGGGGTCCCCTGCTGGACTGTAAACTCCTGAGAGCAGGAGCTTGCCTGGCTTCTTCATCTCTCCATGCTCTGTACTGCAGCATAGTGCCTTGCACTGTCCAGTAGAAATGTGAGGCAAGCCACGTATGTAAGTGTAAATTTTCTAATAGCCACATTAAAAAAGAAAGAAGTGAAATTAATGTAGAAGATTAATTCAAAAAGTTAATTCAAAAGATTATTAGTTCAATATGGAATCAATATAAACGATTAATGAGATCATTTACTTTTGGGGGTCGACTAAGTCGTAGGAACCCAGTGTGTATTTTATTTTACTGTTAGAGCCTGTCCCAATTCATATGCTAAATTTTCATTGGAAACAGTTGATCTGCATTTAGAGTTCATAAAATATACAGAAGAAAAAGTTAAATTATACAAACATTTTAATTTTTTTTTTTTTTTTTTTTTTGCGGTACGCGGGTCTCTCACTGTTGTGGCTTCTCCCATTGTGGAGCACAGGCTCCGGACGCGCAGGCTCAGCGGCCACGGCTCACAGGCCCAGCCGCTCCATGGCATGTGGGATCTTCCCGGACCGGGGCACGAACCCGTGTCCCCTGCATCGGCAGGCGGACTCTCAACCACTGCGCCACCAGGGAAGCCCCAAACATTTTAATTTTAAGAGAAAATTCAGTTGCTGATTTGAAGTGCTCAGTAGCTACATGTGACTAGACTAATGGCTACTGTAGTGTGGACAACACAGGCCCAGTGCATAGTAGGTGCCAAGAAAATCTGGAATGATTCCACATCAGCTGGACACCAGAAACCTTGGGGAAGTGGTAGTGACCTTCCTGACTGCTGATTAGAATTGAAAGAGTATGGTGTTACTGCAAGCTTGAAAAATCTTAGTTGCTCACTCTTAAAATTGCCAGGTAATAACCCCAGCTCCATCCCCAGTCAAGCTTAGCTTTCTATTTGCCTTGGGCTAGTTTCTTCCCACATTTTCGAGGAGATATCTGCAGGCTGGAGTGAATTTTGCATTTTTCTGGTGGAGAGTGTTCTTAGCTTTTATCATATTTCCTAATGGGAACCTAGTCTCCAGGAAAAAAAGGGGGTTAAGAACCACTTAGGCAGACCATTAAGGCCCAGAAAGTCACTCTAATTAAGAAAGTGTATCACTATAGGTGGACAGGGTTGATCTCTATCTGGGGACACAAGATCCAGTAAAACGGACTAATCCTAATCCTTGTTTCCCTGATGTGAGAAACTGAGGTCTAGGGAGTTGAAGGCCTAACTTGCCCAAGAGCAAGCAGCCTGCTAGTCAGAGAATCACGGCCTGGGGGGAGGGATGGAGGTGAAGGGTCTAATGTGGAGATCCTGGTTTAATCCTAGTTCTCTGGAGAGATGAAAGTCCAGGTTTGACTCTGATAGTGGCCTCTGGGGTTGAGGCCCCAAGCCTGAAAAGATTTCCAAAACCTACTATTGCCTCCCTCCTCACAACTGGCCTGCTCCACCCTGGTTTAAAGGAACAGGTTTCCTCTCAGGCAGGGTGAGGCCACCAGCATGATTGAAGAGGGCACTCTACCCTCTGGGAATGGGGGTGGAAAGAGGAAGGAGCTGGTTTGCAAAGGGTTAGAAAAAGAACACTCCCTGGGGCAGTTTTTAGCTGTCCTCCGGAAGACCTGAAGACTGTTTCCAGGGTGCATTCCGTCCAGGTGTGCATTCTGTCATATGGGGAGGCCCCCTTCTGAAAAGTGTTCTATGTGTGCATCTGTTCCTCTCTCTGCTGGACCTCAGGCCCATTCTCCCTGCCCTCAGCCGGCTCCTCACCAGGGCCTGGATTCTTGCTAATAAAAATAAAAGAGGAAAACCTCATTGGCTTAGACCCATTAATTTTGAGTCTGTGATGACTTTAAAATTGGGTGAGCTAGAATTATCTTCATATTTTTATTTTATTTATTTATTTATTTTTACTGGAGTATGGTTGCTTTACAATGTTGTGTCAGCCTCCACTGCACAACAAAATGAATCAGCCACACACACACAGATATCCCCTCCCTTTTGGACTTCCCTCCCACCTAGGCGACCACAGTGCATTAGGTAGAGTTCCCTGTGCTATAAAGTATGTTCCCATCAGTTGTCCATTTTATACATAGTATGAATAATGTGTATGTGTCAATCCCAGTCTCCCAGTTCCTCCCACCCCACCCCTTTCCCCCATGGTATCCATACATTTGTTCTCTACATCTGTGTGTCTGTTTCTGCTCTGCAAATAAGATCATCTATACCATTTTTCTAGATTCCACATAATATGCGTTAATATACGATATTTGCTTTTCTCTTTCTGACTTACTTCACTATGTATGACACTCTAGGTCCATCCACGTCTCTACAAATGACCTAATTCCATTCCTCTTTATGGCTTAGTAATATTCCATTGTATATAAGTACCACATCTTCTCAGAATCATCTTTTCAAAAACAGTTTTGTGTTATGGAAAAAAAAAACTTTGAAATGTGGAAAAAGGATAATAATTCCACCATGTACTCATGACCTAGCTTTAAAAATTACCAGATCACATCCAATCTGTATTAATTTCCCCCCTATTACTTTAAAGCAAGTCCTAGACATGACATTTTATCTGTAACTATTCCAGTATGTATTTCTAGAAATCAGTATGATTTTATTTTATTTTTTATTTTATTTTTTTGACTGTGCCGCACGGCTTGTGGGATCTTAGTTCCCTGACCAGAGATTGAACCTGCACCCTCGGCAATGAGAGCACAGAGTCCGAACCACTGGACTGCCAGGGAATTACCTGATTTTAAAATATTAACAATATTATCAAATATCTAGTCAGTGTTCAATAAGCACAGAATCACTTTTCCACTAACAATGGAAATATGCATCTTAAGGAGTTATAGGTGGGATGTTTCGACTTATTGGAGAGCAGCACCCACTCAGGAGGCCCGTTGTTCACTCTGTTGTGTGAGTATTTTAAATTTGTTCTCAAGCCAAAACTTGACTATATTTTGGCAAAGGCTTTTGTTTCCTTTCTGCTATCAAAAAGGCAGCACAGGGGACTGTGCAAAGAGCCTGGAACCAGACAGTCTTTGGGTTCAAAGACTGTGGCTGTGGCTCTTAGAACCTATGTGACTTGGCAGGTAGATATTCAAGCCCTCAATCTCAGGACCCCAGTCTGTAAAGTGGAGCCGTGGTTATCGTGGTCATGGGTAGTGGGAGGCTTACGGGAGGTGCTGAATCTGAGCCTGGCATCTGGTAAGCACTCCTCCCATGTTAGCTTCTTCCTTAGTGAACTGTTTTCCTTCCCATTCAGTCTAAGTCAATAACATTTCTCTGAAAAGGTGAAAAGGACGAGAGCTTCCTGCCCAGGGAGCACTCCCAGCCATACTTCCGGGTGCCCAGCTCCTGTCCTTCCTGAATCTCTTGTTTGCTCCCTCCCTCCGGTCTCTCCTGGAATCTCCCCTGGGCTTGAATGGTCACTTGGTACCTGTGGCCCTGGTGTCCTCTGCTTGTCCCCAGCAACATTAGAAAGGAGCATCCCTTGTGATTGCTCTCTATCTGGGGAGCTGCCCCAGGGCCTGGTAACTGCCCTTCTGGTCAGGGCAGGCAGAGGGAGTAAGAAGCCACCAGGTATCAGCATCCAGGGAAATAATTTGACTGGCGCAACCATTGCCACCATTGCCTTCATTGCCAGGGGCTGGAGGCTTCATTCTTTCACTCAACAGGTTTATCAGCTCCAGGGTGGGTGGTGGCTCCTGAACCCCTGGGAGTTCCCTTGCTTTTCTAAACAATGGGTGTTAGAGTTTAGGGTCCTGCTCCTAGTGCAGTGCCCTATTGCCTGTAGGGCGGAGGCTCTGCCCAAACCTAGTGGAAGCCGATCAACAGGGGTGCTGGAGTGGGGCCCTTCGGTTGTCAGGGGAGGTGGGAGTGCGGGGACTCTCTCTAAGCTGTGGTATCTCCCGCTATTTCCCCACCAGTGCAGAAGCCTAACCATTATTACTATCACAGGTGGTGGCTCCTGGGGTCTGGGACTGAGCACCACGGCCTGGCTGGCAGGCACCCCCCCCCCCCCCCCCCGCCACCCGCCTGCTTTAAGCCCTCACAAAAGCCCTATCAGTTTTCCACAGGAAACTAAGGTGCTGAGCAAAGGAGTAAGCATTTAGGGTCTCTTAGCTTCCATGCTGATCCCCCAAGCCCTCAGCACACTGCCCCATCCCAGTATGAGCTAAGCCTCCAGAAACACCTGTAGGGTGAGTGAGTTACCCATGGGTTCCTGGAAGGGAGTACTGGGTCCAGTTCTCAGCATGGTTACATGTGCTTTGGGCCAGAAAGAAATTAGGTAGCACCATACTCAACACAGACCAGACCAACAGCGTAAAAGACAAAGGTTCTTCTTGGTCTCTGTGTTTTTGTCAGGGTTGGGGGCTTTGCTGGCCAGGTTTGGAGGCCTGAAGGGGCCTGGCATGGGTTCCCAGGATTGGGTGTGTGTGCCCTGGAGGGGTGGGTGAGTCCCTGCCTGTTGGGGGTGGGGGAGGGTTGCCAGGATGTCTTTTCTTTTATTGGTTGGGTGTCTCTGCCCTCCTCCCCCTCCTGGAACATTCCAGACATTCCAGACTGCCATTGCTTTCAGGATATGGATTAACATCCCAAACTGAGATTTGATTTCACCTCCCCATCCCCTCCCAACTCCTCCCTACCCTGAAAAGGAAGCCCTTAAAACTGGCAATTTGAAGTAGGAAGAGGGTATTTTTGACCCTTGACCTGAGATTATAGTAATCTATAGGACCATCTTGAAAGAGTACTCTTCAAACTAAACTTTTGCAGGGGACTGCTTTAAGCTCTTACTGGTTTGAACTCCAGGCAGGCACCACCCATCTCCTTGCAGTCTTTCCAGAAGCGTTTGCTTGAGGGAGGTCCGGGAGGTCCTCCCTCAGTTTAGGTAACCCCTGGCACTAGCATTAAGGTAGATCAATGTTCTCAATCTTCCGATGGTATAATCATCTCTTCAGTTCACCAAGAGTTTGATTTTCCTCATGTGAGGGCCCCTGCATTTTCTTTGCCCATTTCATCACGAAATGTGTTGTGTATGGGAAATCCTATATGCCATGTCATGCAGATGCCATGAGGCTCCTCTCCTCCCTCTTGGCCAGTGAATTGGATCCCAAGAAGCTGGCCTGGTGTGGGACCCGAGGACCTGGAACTGGACTTGTTTCTGACCCTTGTTCT
Source organism: Kogia breviceps (assembly GCF_026419965.1). NCBI lineage: Eukaryota > Metazoa > Chordata > Mammalia > Artiodactyla > Physeteridae > Kogia > Kogia breviceps. Next base: position 35,243,101 of record NC_081328.1, on the reverse strand, counting down.
TTTGTCCTGCTATACTCTAACTTCCTTAGATCAGGTTCATGAACCAACCAAAGTAGAGAACTGTGGACATAGATTCTCCGACACTTATGCTACATTTGCATTTCCCTTAAGTTATTTCAACCCGGGAAAAGATTTCATTGATAAAGACTTTCTACCCTCAAAGCGGCAGAGCTAGAAGGGATCTTAAAGACCCTTCTGTTTCCATTTTACATCTCAAGATACGTGGTCACAGGGATGAAATGAGTGACCTGGCTGAGGACAGAGCCAAGATCAAAAACATTTACAGTTAGAGCTTAGCATCCCTTCCCTTGCTCTCATGTGTTTTGAGTACTCCTTCCCCCTAGCTTGGCAAGAACTGCCTTGGGCCCTGTTGCATGTCAGCCAGGAATATGGGGCCTGAAGCTTGAGTGGCTTAGTCAGAACAGCCAATCAGGGGCAGTTTAAGGGCTAGAACTGGATTTTCTTGCTTCCTAGTTTCATTTTCCCTCGTGCCACTAGAATTTTGTTGGACCATGTCCCTGAACTAAGAGTTTGTGATCAAGGATATGCAAAGACATAAGTGACAATTGACCAATGCAGATCAAGTCAGTTGAAATGTTTTAAGCCCAGGGATTAGGGCATTGATTTGAGTGGTGAGCAGTTAATCACCGTGGGAGTCAACCTTGATCCTGAAAGCCTTCCTCAGGGAAAATTACGTTTTTAAGAGGTATTGGAAAGATGGAAAGGAGAAACCGTAGTAAACTGGGAGGAGGGAAGGGAGTGGTCATAATGCTGGGTTGTGTGTGTGTTAATTACTCCACCTTAGCATCCACACATGTGTCTGTTATTAGATTTTAAGTACTTACTCCAAGCCCTTTGCTAAGCTCTTGATAATATTATCTAACATTTACTGTATACCTCCCTGTGAATAGGTATTATTCCTGTTTTACAAAGGAGAAAATTGAGCCTCAAAGAAGTTAAATAACCTTTTAAAGATCAGTGCTGTTAAGTGGAGCACAGGTTTAAAGCCGTATCTGTACCAAGAAAGAGCTGAGCTGCTGCCAGTTATCCTACTGTAATATGTTTGCATATATGTTTCCCCTAATAAATTGTGAGCACCTTGAGGCCAGGTACTTTGTCTGTTTTGCTTATCATTGTGTCCCCAGCACGCAGAACAAAGTCCAGCATGAAGTAGACACCGATTGAAAAGGCATCAGGTTAATGATTCGTGTAATAATTCACATAGCTAGCTCTGTATTCCTAGATCCTGAAACACAGTGGGTGGTAATAGATGGTTGCTGAGTAAGAGAACTGGTGAGGAGAACCTAAGAGATAAAAAAAGCAGATGTGACTGGTGGGGGGTGGGGGGTGGGGGGTGGGGGGTGGGGGTGGGTGGGGGGAGGGGGGAATTATGTTATCCCAGTGCTTAGGGCATCTGATTTCGGCTTTCCTATCTGTGGTAGCACTCTCTTTTGCTCTCTAAAACGAAGCCGCATCTCCGTTCCCAAAGGTTGTCGTTCTCAGACTCTAAGGCTTTGGTGTTGAGCAAGATAGATTGGAACAGGACTAAAAAATGCAAGGTCACAGGCCCCTAAAGTATCCAGAGCTGTCACTGATGCTGTTCTCTCTAATTTCAGGAGTCGAAAAATACAGATCCGAAATATTCCACCCCAGCTTCGATGGGAAGTAAGTGATTGGGGGAAACTCTCAGTGGCACTGGGAAAGAAGTCTGGGTCAGCCTGAGTTGGCAGAGATGACTGGGAGGTGTCCTGGGGGTTTGGGGCTAGACCAGAGAAGCTGGTGCTGAGGGGAGGCTGGCTGGATCGCATCCTTAACCTAAGACTTCCAATATTAGTCCTTTGGGCAGTCCCTACCGTGAGAGGCATTAGGGAGGTGGGAAGGGTATTCCCTGAACCCCAAACTTAGTGATGACAGAGGATCAGCTTAGGGACTCAGGTGGCACAGGTCTGCTTCCAAAAAGGCCCTTAAATGCCTTTTTGAGCTCAAGTACATTCTGTAAAGACACCCCGACGGATTACCATCAGCATGAGTACCTGAGAAAGGGCAACCCGAGCAGGTAACATGCTCAGTCCCCACCAAAGGCTCTGCCTGGACCCCCAGTGCTTTGGGATGAGGAGTGTCTAGTGATGCTTTGTGAGTTCCTGGGATGCCCAGAGCAGCCGTATTCCCTTCTCCCTGCTCCCAGGTTCTGGACAGCTTGCTGGCTCAGTATGGTACAGTGGAGAACTGCGAGCAAGGTAAGAGTGGGGCGGTGGGGTGGGTGTGGGTTGTTGGAGTTGGGGGCGGGGGCGTGGGTGGGGAAGAGTGGCAGACCGCCAAAGGTGTGGAGGGAGGTATGCTGGGGTGGGGGCTGGGACATGTAGTTCCAGCTTCAGCTCTGCTGCTTCTCTGGGACAGGTTTCTCCTCTGTTTAATGAGAGACTCAACAAAGTCACTCATTCCAAGCACGGGGTCCCCAGGCTCCTGGGGTCTACCAAGGTAGCAATAGACGTCCCAAGATTTTAGGAATAGATTAAGAATGGAAATTGTGCACGCGGCTTGAGTAAATCTGTAGCCCTTTTACTTTAAAAGCTTCACAATTCTTTGTTTTTGTCTGGAAAAATCAATGGGTTGTCTTTTTTTTTTTTTGTAGAATTTCTGATTGTGAGCTACATGTCTTTGGTCAATTAAAAAACAAACAGGATTTTTGTACATATTGATGGGCAGGCGAAATCTTTCAAGAGTGGAGAAGAACTTATTTTTATTATTTAAATTCTTTTTATTACTTCTTCTCTTTCAAGAAGGAGAAATAATTTAAAAATTCTAGATCATAAGAAGTTTGGTACGATTTTTGAAGTTTCTCCATTGCTTAAGGTTATAAATTATTTTCAGAGAAAATAAGCTAAAATAAAATTTGGAGTGATTTGGGTTGGACATAAAGCAGAGCTTGGTCATTAGGTAGACAAAATAAACAGTTTGAGTTTGCAGACCTTTAAGAAACCTAGACAAGACTTAAATATTCATCTCCAAATTCTTTGTGGAAAGGGGCAAGCTGTAAATCATTATAAATGATAAAATACTTGCCTGCATAAAGGTATGAAGTGCTGAATCAATCAAACAGGTTCTCTCCTGCTGACCCCGAAGCTTGCCTTTTATCATAAACGCCAAGACACAACTGGAAGCGCTGATAACCATCGCCCAGTCCTGCTCACAGCTTAGACTGATGACTCAGTTACTCCTGGACAAAGAGACAGCAATGGCTTGGGAGCACATTGGAGAGCCTCCCTGGGGGCGCCCAACAGGAGTCACCGCTGGTTAAGAGGCTCACCAGGGAGCTATAACACACCGAATCTGGGGGCAATACCTGCTACTTGGAGAGAACAGAATGGGAAGTGTTTGATTTTGTAAAAATTAAGTCTTCTAGTCTTCTCAGATGCCACTTTTTAATTAATTAATTTTTGGCTGCCTTGGGTCTTCTTTGCTGCGCACGGGCTTTCTCTAGTTGTGGCGAGCGGGGGCTACTCTTCGTTGCGGTGTGCGGGCTTCTCATTGCAGTGGTTTCTCTTGTTGCAGAGCATGGGCTCTAGGCGCGTGAGCTTCAGTAGTTGTGGCACATGGGCTCGGTAGTTGTGGCTCGCTGGCTCTAGCGTGCAGGCTCAGTAGTTGTGGCACATGGGCTTGGTTGCTCCGCGGCACGTGGGATCTTCCCGGACCAGGGCTTGAACCCGTGTCCCCTGCATTGGCAGGTGGATTCTTAACCACTGCGCCACCAGGGAAGCCCGGCAGGTGGATTCTTAAGCACTGCGCCACCAGGGAAGTCCCATCAGATACCATTTTCTCAGCAAAGTCCTCTGTGTCCACCCTTTTACTTTTTTTTAGGGAGAGAATGACTTTATTATTATTATTTTTGAATTGAAGTATAGTTGATTTATAATGTATTAGTTTCAGTTGTACAGCGTAGTGATTCAGTATTTTTAAAGATTATACTCCATTCAAAGTCATTGCAAGATAATGTCTATAATTTCCTGTGCAACATATTTTTGTCACTTGTCTATCTTATTAAAAAATTTTTTTGGCCACACTGCGCTGTTTGTGGGATCTTAGTTCCCTGACCAGGGATCCAACCTGGGCCAATGGCAGTGAAAGCGCAGAGTCCCTACCACTGGACCGCCAGGGAATTCCCATCACTTGTCTAATTTTTTTTTTTTTTTTTTTGGCGGTACGTGGGCCTGTCACTGTTGTGGCCTCTCCTGTTGCGGAGCACAGGCTCTGGACGCGCAGGCTCAGCGGCCATGGCTCACGGGCCCAGCCGCTCCGCGGTATGTGGGATCTTCCCGGACCGGGGCACAAACCCGTGTCCCCTGCATCAGCAGACGGACTCTCAACCACTGCACCACCAGGGAAGCGCCACTTGTCTAATTTTATACATAGTAGTTTGTATCTGTCAATCCCATACCCCCATACCCTTAAGGTTCTCCCCCTTCCTCTTGGGTAACCACTAGTTTGCCTTCTGTCTGTGTTTCTGTTTCTGTTTTGCACATACATTCATTTGTACTTTTTAGATTCCCCATATAGGTGATAGCACACTATTTGTCTTTCTTTGATATTTCACTAAGCATAATGTTCTCTAGGTCCATCCACATTCCTGCAAATGGCAGAATTTCATTCTTTTTTATGGCTGAGTAATAGTCTTTTACATTTATTTATTTGTTTGTTTGTTTGTTTATGGCTGCATTGGGTCTTTGTTGCTGCATGCGGGCTTTCTCTAGTTGCGGCGAGCGGGGCTATTCTTCGTTGCGGTGTGCGGGCTTCTTATTGCAGTGGCTTCTCTTGTGGCAGAGCGTGGGCTCTAGGTGCGCGGGCTTCAGTAGTTGTGGCACGTGGGCTCAGTAGTTGTGGCTTGCGGGCTCTAGAGTTCAGGCTCAGTAGTTGTGGTGCACGGGCTTAGCTGCTCCGCGGCATGTGGGATCTTCCCGGACCAGGGCTTGAACCCGTGTCCCCTGCATTGGCAGGCACATTCTCGACCACTGTGCCACCAGGGAGGTCTCTGGTAGATTATTCTTTCAGAATCTTTCTCTCCACTGAGGTGGGAGAGCTGTACCGCTGAGGTCAGCAGGGCTGAGAGTGGTCTGCATTGCCGTTTTGTGGCTAAGTGCCTTCAGTGTCGTGGGGCAGCAGCTAGATTTTTTTTGGTCCAAGTCCTCCATGCCAGGGCTAAGCAGGCCTAGGCGACCCATAATCACAAGATGAGGCATAAGCGGTTAATTTTATCAATCCCCAAATGGGGAAGAGTATGTTCCCAGATCGCCTGGAATTCTAATGTCCAACCCAGGTCCACTCCCCAATCCTTCCCCCCAGACTCCATGGCAGCCACTCTTGTCAACCCATTCAGCTAGGTCATGATACACTTAACATTTGATCCGTATATCCTTGAGGATACTCTAAAATGGTTTTGGGTGTTTCCCCAAATCTCTTCAGCCATGTCCTTACAGACCATTTCTTGGTCCAGTCTCACTAGGTGTGTGATTTTTAACTAGTTTAAATTTCTTTCTAAGAATAGATTTATCTCCAGGTTGGGGTATATATGTGTGTGTGTGTGTGTGTGTGTGTGTGTGTGTGTGTGTGTGTGTGTGTGTCTTTTCTCCCTGCTGCATAACTGCTGAATATGTTGACTGCACACCCTTTTGTATTCCTGTCTCTCTTGAGGGCTGGTAGGGAAATCAAAGGAAGGCATGTAAAGTCTACTTTGAATTTTCCAGGAGTTGTGGTGAAAGTGGTCTATAGGGGAAATGCTTCGTCATTCAAGTATTTCCTTCTTGATCGAGTAACCATCAAAGATGAGCTTTTTACAATGTTTACATCATTGGTGCCATCTCCAGATGTCACTGCTCTAATCTTGACCTCTGTTTTGCTTCCCCAGTGAACACCGAGAGTGAGACAGCAGTGGTGAATGTCACCTATTCCAACCGCGAACAGACCAGGCAGTGAGTGGACCCAAAAGTGGGGCAAGGGAGGGTCTTTGTGAGTGGTGGGAGCCAGGTGCCCCTGCTTGAGCAGGGAGTCTAGGTGGGCACGAGTCCTCACCTAGCCTCTGATTTTGTGGCAACCAAATCCAGACTCTTGTCTTTTGGTTCAAGAATCTCAAAGGTTCAGAAACCTCACCAGGATTGACAGCAAATACTTTGAAGGGAGGGACCCAAAGACCTCCCAGGGAAGGTGGGACATCCTCTTTAGGACCAGTTACTGGCTTTTAATAGGTCTCTGGTTGTGGGAGAACCCATGGGGTCCTTTGCTGTGTTGATGGCGCCATCTAGTGGTGATTTGAAGGAACTAAGACCTAAAGAATTTCTTATGATGTGGCAGAGGCAGACATTTTATCTCAGGGATTGCTTTGAGTCCCATCACACCCACAATTTCTGGCTCCTTAGCCTGTTTGGTTGAGTCACACTTCTCCACCCACTGGTACTGACAGACTTGTATACTTTGTGTACTCGTTTATACTCAATTATAGGCCATTTTGCTTTTGATGGCTTTCTTGTCCCTTCAGCATGTTGCCTCTATCCCATTTGTTTCCTCCAACCTAGTGTAAAATCCCCCCCCGCCCCACTTTCTCAAACCATTCCGTTTTCTTTTAGATGCCCGCTGGACTCAGAATTTTCTGGAGGTCCCTGTGGCTGATCTGTGGGCCTTAACCCGGCTTTAAGTCGACACTTGCTTACTTCCTACTACATATTGTTGCCTTGTTAACATTTCTAACCAGCATCAGTCTTGGGAATAGATGGTGCTTGTCCCCTGCCTTCATTGTTCATCAGTCCCATTTTTCAAGACATTCCAGATACACTTAAACACCTGCAAGCCATTCTGTCTCCACCTCTTCTGTTTCCATGGAGTTTGCTTAAACACGGACAGTATCACTCTCAACAGGTGTCACAACAAACCTTGTTCTAGCACGTTTTATTTATTATTTATTTGTCGCGAATCACACGGGATTCTCGTGTGAATCCTATGTGATTGGTAGCTCTGGTTGAAGTTCACAAGCCAATTCCAAAATTCAGTGGAAATAACTTATTTGTGTTGTAATACCTTACTTGGTGTCTTATGCTATTTAGACTGGAAGGTTCTCTAAGGTGGAGGTGGGAGTGGTGCGCAGGTGGTCATCTCCCTTTCTTCTGGCATGTTCCATGTTGTAAGCCAGCTGAGTGCTTTACACGTGGAGGGCATTTGGTGTGACTGGCATGGATTGGAGTGACCAGTAGATTCTCCCTCTGTCCTCAGAGCCATCATGAAGCTGAACGGCCACCAGCTGGAGAACCATGCCTTGAAGGTCTCCTACATTCCTGATGAGCAGATAGCACAGGGTCCCGAGAATGGGCGCCGGGGAGGCTTTGGCTCTCGGGGTCAGCCCCGCCAGGGCTCTCCTGTGGCGGCGGGAGCCCCAGCCAAGCAGCAGCAAGTGGACATCCCCCTGCGGCTCCTCGTGCCCACCCAGTACGTGGGCGCCATCATCGGCAAGGAGGGCGCCACCATCCGCAACATCACAAAACAGACCCAGTCCAAGTGAGTCTTGGTTGCAGGGGAAGTGGAGGTGGGGCCAGGGAACAGTGGTTGGTGCCCAGGAGGCGAAGCCTCTCCTGGAAGCACGCTGAGGGGCCTCGACTCAACTTTACCTCTTAAGAAATGTTGGGGAGGTAGAATAATCCTGGGGGGTGCTATTTGGTGGCAGTGGCTGGGCCACACACTTTCGTTAGTAAGAAGGGTTCTGTTTCTTACAGAAAGTCTCATCGAGCAAACCTAGCCTTGGTAAGGTGGCCACTCCTTAGTGCTCTGTGATTTCAGCACCGCTTATTGGCGGCAACAGGATGGGGCCCGTCAGGGACCTTATTAGTAAGAGGTCACAGTTCTGACCCGTCTCCCATTCCAACACAGCCACCCCTCTTCTCTGATCTTTATAGCTGATCATTGTGTGTTCTGTGGAAAGAGAACAGGTCACATTGTGTCCTTATTCATAATGCATCCTTTTATTATTTACTTTTAATTTGGAACAATGTGCCTTATCTTTATAGTTGTTTCAAGGGGGAAATCCAGAGTTCAAGGGGAAATGCAGCTTCAGAGCTGAGGGCTATTGATCCCCCAACCCTGTATTCCCATGATAGACGCCACCATTCTCAGCCACCACCTCCTCTCTGAGACAGAGTCCATAGCAACAGGCTGGCCCTTTTCTCTGCTCATTTCAGCTCTGTACTTGGCCTTGTTCCGGAAGGAGCAGGACTGTAGCTTTGGCTAAGGGTTAGCTAACCACCCGTGTACTTGTGGTCCTCAGGATCGACGTGCACAGGAATGAGAACGCAGGTGCTGCCGAGAAGGCCATCAGCGTCCACTCGACCCCCGAGGGCTGCTCCTCTGCCTGTAAGATGATCTTGGAGATTATGCACAAGGAGGCAAAGGACACCAAAACGTAAGGCTTCAGCTTCTGGGCACATGGGGACTGCCACCTCCTCGACTCTAACACAGACTTTTTAAAAGCAAGAATAGAGACAAATAGGAGACGCAGAAATTGTACGAAAGGATAAGAGCTGAGACAATGAATCCTCCTTGTAAATAATGCCTTGTACATCCTAGCAATGCTGTGCTCTCACAGGTGTGCGCGTGTGTATGTATGTGCGTGTATTTTAGCACAAATAGGATCATAACGAACATGCTGTTCTATAGTTGGCTTCTTTTCATCTATGAGAAGTAGATCTCTAAAACCATCACCACAGTTAAGATAAGGAACATATCCATCGCCCTTATTGACCTTGTGCCCTTGGCCACCCATCCCTACTTCCCATTTTTCTCCCTAAACAACTACTGATCTGCTGGTTTTCTCTGAAAACGTAATTTTGTCTTGGGGTTTACCTTGGAAACCCCTCATCTGCGGTGGCCCACCATCTAAGAAGCTCTTTTCCCTCACTTCTTCCCAAGGGCTGACGAGGTTCCCTTGAAGATCCTGGCCCATAATAATTTCGTGGGGCGTCTCATTGGCAAGGAGGGGCGCAACCTGAAGAAGGTGGAACAGGACACAGAGACGAAAATCACCATCTCCTCGTAAGGCGCTCTCTCATTTCCCTTTACGAGTGTGGTGCCTGGGTGCCTGGGGTGGCAGTATTTCATTACTGAGCCTTCATGTCTGCCCCTTAAGTTGGACACAGTTTCTGCTTGTTGAAGAAGAATATTCAAAGAAGCAGCAAAGAGCATGTATCTGTAAGGGCTGGAACATTCATTATAGCGCCCATCACCGCTGTGGGCTGTTGTTAGCGCGCTGCCTCTTCAGTCCTTTGCTGCCACATCCTATCTGTCTTCCCCGGCATCTGGAGGAGAGAACCTGTGGCCAGGAGCCAGGGCTTTGGGGTTTCGGGAGCATTTGCCAGGCCATGGGAAGTGGACAGACCCGGATCCTTTTCTGAGCCCTGAGCACGTGCTGTGCGTGGTGGTTTGCCTCACTGTGAGGGGAACCAAAGTCGTGCAGCTGGACTAGCAACTCCGTGAGCACTGTGCCTCTTGACGCTGTCAGAGACTTACCAGTGGGCAAAAGTAACTGCTCTGTTCCTAAGGGCGCAGGAAATGGATTGCCTGGCACCATTGGGGACCAGCCTCCAGTTATGAGCATCCTCCTTGATTTACCAGTCTGCTCTGAGTATCCCTCACCTCCCTGTGGGGAATCCTTGCCCTGGTTACAAACCGAAGGCCAGAAACAGAGAGCTATTTGCCCAAAACTAAACAGCCTGCAGAAATGGCATTGTTGTGTCTTGGCCTGTCAGTGGAAGGTTGACGCTGCTCTGCTCCCCGCCCCAGGCTGCAGGACCTCACCCTCTATAACCCCGAGAGGACCATCACTGTGAAGGGTGCCATTGAGAACTGCTGCAGGGCCGAGCAGGAGATCATGAAGAAAGTTCGGGAAGCCTATGAGAATGACGTGGCTGCCATGAGTGTGAGTGTTGGGTGCCTCTGCTTTGCCCTCCCGTGAGCCGGAGCCATGGCACGAGTGGGTCTCCGGCGAGGTGGGCATTCACAGGCCGGGAGCCCTTGGAGCTTTTACTTTGCTTTTGGACCTCGATTCATCAGAGTCCTTTTAAAATTAACTTAATAGGGATTCTTCATTTGACTCCTGGGGTGCAAGTGAGAGTCCAGTCTTGGGCTTTGAGGTCTCTGATCCTCCTGTAAAGTTTGTGTCTGTGTGCACTTTAGTGGGGAGAGGGTCCATACTTTTCATCTGGTTTTTAAAGGGGAGTGAGGATGTGGGGCATGTGACCAACAAGGTGAGTCCTAAAAGTCAGGGATCTGTCTCCTCTTCCTTGTCATCGGCTGAGTCCGAGGTATGTCTCGGACATATGTCAGAGCGGAGTAAACCGCTAGAGAGGAAGGACGTCTGAGGGTCTAGCGCTGGGCCTTCTCAGAGCTGTCGGTTCTTAGTCCAGCGAGAACCCTTGGTATACATGCGAACGTGTGTAAAAACCAGAAGGGCAGGCAGGTTTGGGGCAAAAGCACGCCATTCTACCATTTAGGCCCACTCACCCTCTTGTTCGGCCAGGGCCACGTACAAGGGCCACCAGATCCTGTCAGAATGAGCCGACCTCTTTCTCTTCACCTTCCTTCCCCAGCTGCAGTCTCATCTCATCCCCGGCCTGAACTTGGCTGCCGTAGGCCTTTTTCCAGCCTCCTCCAGTGCAGTCCCACCACCTCCCAGCAGCGTCACCGGAGCGGCTCCCTACAGCTCCTTTATGGTAGGTGCAGGGTCTTCCTACAGGGGACCCCTGGGCCATGTGGCCGCAGGGTCCAACGCTTTGTGGCAGCCTGACGCTTGGGGATTTGAGGGGAGAGGGAAGGGCTCCCGGCCAGTGGTGCCAACCCTCCAGAGCATCAGCCCTGTGCACGGCAGCCTCAGATGCTGGCAGCACTCTTCCTCTTCGTCTTGCCCGGCTTCTTCCATTTGTCCCTGCTACAAAGAGCTACAGAGCATGTAGCCCAGGGTGGCCGTTGGTTGCCTGCACCCCTTCCTCGAGGATGCAGGGCAGGGTCACGGAGGGCTTCCGGGCCGTGGCCCTTGACCTGCGTGAATAACATGTCCTGTCTTGGCAGCAGGCTCCAGAGCAGGAGATGGTGCAGGTGTTCATTCCTGCCCAGGCAGTGGGCGCCATCATCGGCAAGAAGGGGCAGCACATCAAACAGCTCTCCCGTTTCGCCAGTGCCTCCATCAAGGTGACCTGCTCCGTCTCCTTCTAGTTCCCGGGGTGGGAGAGTGCTCTGCTCCCATCGCCCTCTACTTTTGTTCTCGGACACCCCATCTGCCTAGCGTTAGGCAGATGCTTTGCTTTTGACCTCGCTTGGTCCTCCATGGGATGCCTTCCAGGCTCCTGGGCTTTCAGGCTAAGGGAGGAGGTGGTATTGTAGCACAGAAGAGAACTTCAGTTCAGGCAAGACTGACCGGGTTCAAATCGCAGCTTCTGAGCTATAGAACCTGAGCCTTCGATTCCTTGTCAGTACGGTAGGGATGATAATACTCTGAAGTAATGCAGCCAAAGCCCCTGGCTCAGTGCCTCGTGCACAGTGGTTGCTCAGTAAATGTTAGCTGTCTTTCTGCCTTCCCTGGCCATGGAGAACCTGTCACAGTGAACAAATGTTTTGTTAAATTTCACAAGTCTCAAGCCGTTGGTTTCAGTGGTCTGAAAGGTTTTGGTCAAATGCAGTATATGTTCTCTGAAGAAGAGCTCCGGGAGATTCTCTGGGAGGTCACTGCCCTCCCCCAACTGATCATCTGTGCCCCTCCCTCTTGGCAGGACTCCACTGAAACCTGCTGGGGAGCGGGGGAGATGGGGTGTGGACGGGGTGCCCCCACTTAGAAAATGTCAAGAAGTGAACGCACCCATGCCCTCGTAAGAGTTTTGGTGCAGGCGCAATAGCCTTGGGGTTCGGGGTCTCTGTTCTTCACTCCCCCGGCCATCAGAAGTGGGGAGTGGAAGCAGGGTGGTGGCAGGGGTCTGGAGGAGGTGGAGGTAGAGGGCACCTCTTTGACAGGTCTTTGCTTTGTAGATTGCTCCTCCTGAAACTCCGGACTCCAAAGTTCGTATGGTCATCATCACTGGACCCCCAGAGGCCCAATTCAAGGTTCTGATCTTTATTGTTTTTCCAAGTAGGACCCAGAGGAATCGAGTTTGGATGGGAGTGCAAATCTGCATCATGTTTTTAAGCTTCCCTGCAAAATACAGGACTGACTGCAAGGCTGCTTTCAAACTGACATCAAACGGGAATTCTATTGCTTTCCCTCTTTGCTTCCTGAGAGTGAATAGGCACATGGGAAAGAAGGCGCTCTGAGGGCTTCTTCCTTGCCCTCTGCCTTAGTGACTAAGGAAGGCCCTTCTCTCCTTTATGTCCCTATGACATGCCGAGGTTCTCGAACTTCTGGGCAGACAGCCAAAGAGCTAATAGCTTATTCTGACCTAGGGAGGGATGGAGAACGGGGACAGCTCTCTAGACTGTGGAGTGACCAAGAGCCTGCCCTCTGAGTGAGTGACCTCCACCAGCTGCCACTCGGGGCCTGGACTTGCCAGCCACAGCTTGTCCAAGTCCGCACAAGCATCCCAGACCCCATAGGTCTGGTTTGTAGCTTAGGTACTGTGTTCCTCTGGGGGGTTACGTAGCCATATCGGTTACTCTGCCCAGGCTCCCCAGTGTTACAGGTGAGCAGGAGTCTTGTGGACCTTTCGTATCACCTGGCCTAGGTGGTGACCCACCCCGAGTGGGGGTGGGCCTGTGGGCCAGAGGAGGAAGGGGTGGGGCTTGGGGAGCTTCCCTTCCGTCATAGACGTGTGACCCGCTGATACAACAATGACCTCCTCTTCTCAGGCTCAGGGAAGAATTTATGGAAAGCTCAAGGAGGAGAATTTCTTTGGCCCCAAGGAGGAAGTAAAGCTGGAGACCCATATCCGGGTGCCGGCGTCGGCAGCTGGCCGGGTCATTGGCAAAGGTGGCAAAACGGTGAGCCGTGAGGGTCAGGTTGAAAGCTCTGGACATTAGTCCCCAAACCCAACAGCTCTTCCCTGGCCCCCAGCTCCTCCACCTGGCTCAGCCTGGGTACTCCCAATTTGCCCGTTGACTCGATTCCACTTCCCAAGCCCAGCTCCTGACTCCTCCAGTTTCTACCTGCTAGTGACCAAGCTCTTGACCCTCCAGTCCCATCCATGTTTGACACGGACAGCACCCTGAGCTCCTCTCTGACCTGCCCTCCCTGCCCCTGCCCCCAGGTGAATGAGCTGCAAAATTTGACAGCAGCTGAGGTGGTGGTGCCAAGAGACCAGACCCCTGATGAGAACGACCAGGTCATCGTCAAGATCATTGGGCATTTTTATGCCAGCCAGGTACATATGTCACTCCCCCATCACGGGAAGGCGGCAGGGCTCCAGAAGCATGACCTCGACGAGTCCCGTGCACTCTGCCTGCCTCTGGGCTGGGTCATTCTTTCCTTCCAGGTGTTAAGGGTGTGAGGTGTAGATGTTTTATTCCCTCTTAAGGCTGTAGGGACAGTGATTTGAACGTTTTCATAGGTAGTCTATATTATGTAATAACTACGGTGTGTCGTATGTTATATGTTAACAGTCTTCCCTGTTGTCTAACCTTAGTCTTTGTCTTTTGCACTGGATAAGAAGAGAAATGGGTCCTATCCACCACCACCCAGCATTGTTCGTGGAGTAACATCCTGGGTTGCCCGTTTGCAGTGCAGTCCCTTCACCTTTCCCAGAACCACTGCTCCATCCTTGCTTCGAGTTCTTCCACCCTCCTGTTCTCTTCCTGGAACTCACCATCTATCCCTGCATTGCTTCCAGTAAGCCAGTCAGCAGTGCCCAGCATTGGGACTGACCCCAGAATCTAGGAAGAAGGGCAGGTATCAGGTTCAAATTATAGGATGATTGGAAGCTAGTGGGGTTTTCCTAAAAACCCCTGGTGTTGGAGCTACAAGCGATGTGGAGACTATCGGATACAGTCCCTTCCACTCACAGAGGATAAGCATGTCATGGCCCACCTGAGGCTGCTCACGCAGTCAAGGGCAAAACAGGAAGTCAGACGCCAGCGTAGCGTGACAACTTTCTCTGACAGCCCCTTGGGAGCCATTAATAGCCACAAAAATATTTAAGATTTATGGGTTCTGCTGCTACACCAAGCATTATTCTATGTGGTCTCTATTAACTCTTGTAATCCTTATAGCAACCTCATTGTACAAATGAGGAATGTGAGATTTTAATGATTTATCCAGGGATGCAGAGAGCCAGGGTGTATTAAATACCAAAGTGGGGACATTTTTCATTGGTTAAAATGAGAACTCAGTGAAAAACTATGTAAAACATCAAGCACAGGGCTGACAGAGTAGGAATTAATGTATAAATATTGACTCCACATTCTTTCCCCAACCTAGACCAACTTTCTCTTTAACCAAGAAATCAAGCACTCAATTTATGGAAAGGAGACATTCTGGTAAATTTCTGTCAAGCGAGTCACATTCTACAGTTGATTTCCCTTATAAAACTTTGTTCATAGGGAAGACACTTTTAAGAAGGAAAGAGTAAAGATACCAGTCCTTTGGTGTTTTGTCCGTTTTCACAGTGGAGCTTATTTCACTACCTTTTGGTTGTCCCAGTCCATCCCCTTTCCTGGGGTAATTTACATGCATAGCGGAGTTGTGATTGGTGACGAGGTCTCCTGATTTTTGACCTTCTGACAACACATGCTCCCGGAAACTCTGGGAGTTCCCCCTTGAGTTCAGTAACGCGTGGCAACTTGGTCACGTTTTAAATTCTGATGAATGAGTTTATACTACTGTTTATCCTCCCTTCCTCTGTATGAATCCAGTGGGTGCTCAGGGTCTGCTCAGAGGCAAAGAAACTTATGGTCACTGTAATCCTCAGTCTTCTCTTACCTTTCTTACAAGTCCAGCATGACCTGTTGTTGCCTCTGGTGTCCAGACCCCGAAGGCTTCTCTCCCCACGTAAGGCTGTATCTCCTCGCCTTCGGATATCCTCATTCTCACCTGTTCTATCTGCAGATGGCTCAGCGGAAGATACGAGACATCTTGGCCCAAGTCAAACAGCTGCACCAAAAGGGACAGAGTAACCAGGCCCAGGCCCGGAGGAAGTGACCGGCCCCTTCCCATCATGTCGGCTCAAGGACAACAGGCCGAAATCGAGAGCACGTTCTCCCCAGCAGGCCTGAGAATGAGCGGGAATCAGGGACACTTGGGCCAGGATGTAGATCAGGTTTGCCCACTTGCTTGAGGAAGTTGTTCAGTGAGGAACCCTGATCTCTCAGCCCTAAACACCCAACCAATTGGCCCAACACTGCCCACCCCTGAGGGTGTCACCATGGAAATTCTAGCTCAGGGTGCTTTTAAACGTGGATTGTTCTAAGTTCTCCAGGTCCCACCGAGAGGGTGGGTCCGACCCCAGTGGGAAGGGAAATAAAATTTCCTTCAGGTTTTTAAAACACGCCAGAGGGGTGTTTTAATCAACCTCAAAGGATGGTTTACTTCTTGACCCTCAAATCCTTCCAACCTTCTTCTACTTGGTTTATTGATTAAAATACCTCTGTTCTTGTGCCCTGACAGCCTTTTCGTATATTCACACTGGTTATGTTACCTCTCTGCTACTGGCAAAAGTGAGAACCAACCCATTGCTTTGCTTACGTTATTGACTCGAAGGGAGAAGACACGTCGGCATCTGTAGATTAATTCCGATCCCTTCCTAACCAACCAGTAGGAACAGCAAGGAATAAAGAATGGGGGAGAAATGGGGAGAAAGGTGATTGAACTATACAGTAATCCACGTTTAAAAGGAGTGCCCTTGTGGCTGATTGATTCCAGATCACCACCTTGAAAAATTGCCACAGTTCAAATTTCCCGCTCTGTTGGGGCTTCCCCGCTAGGATTCCCGCCCTGTTCATGTCCCTCTAACCATGTAAGTCCCACTTCATGTCCAGGTGCACATGGGTGGTACTGACTGCTCAGCGGGATAGGGGCTGACCACTATACTGTCCCTGATTCCTATCATTCTCAGGCAGATTTTATATTTTTTTAAAGTCTATTTTAATGATTGGATACGAGCACTGGGAAGGGGACACTAACGCCCCTTGATAAAGTCTCAGTTCCATGGAGGACTTGAGTGGCCCCAAAGGCTGCCACTGTGCCCTCACGCCAGCCCATGTGCTCCCATAAGGGCTGGTTCCCAGAAGCAGGGGTTGCGGGGCACTCCCCCCCACGGCACTGTTCCCTTGGTGGTGGTGGGACGTGGAACCCGACCCTAAGCTCCTGATAAAGCTGAAGTCCATCATTTGGCATCTTTTATGACTGTTCAGTAAATTGGAGAGAAAATTTGCTTCTCTTTTTATCCTAGAGGCATATTGAACTGATGGCTTCTGTTTTTATCCTAGAGGCATATTGAACTGATGGCTTCTGCCTCCACGAGTCATTGGCATGATGTTATGTGTGCCTAAAAAAAACAAAATTCAAAATACCAGCAACATTATGCACAAAGGGGTAAACAAGCTTAATTTATTAATTTTCCAGGCTCAGCAAGATCCCGTTTTCAGTTCAGCCCTTGTGGAAGACATCAGCCATCAGTTAAATGAGGTTAGGCCTCCCCTCCTAATGTACTGATTGTCAGTGCATGTTAGCCAGGTGGTGCACTTTAGCTACCTTGGACAATGCTATCAAGTGTGCTGGGAAGGGAGGAAGGCCTCCCGCATGTGGAAGAGCCCATGCTCTGGACTCCCCTCCTTCCGACATTGCAACAACGACAGTAACAACCAGACAACCTTGACATGTGGGCGGAGTCAGTCAGGTAATGCTGTGCGCGAAGTAAACTACCTCAAGGTATGAAGTTACCTCAGCAATTACTTTCCTTTTTGTTCCCCCCACCTCTTTTTTTTAATCTTTTTTTCTTTGCGGCTTGCTGATATTTTATATAAAAAAGAAAAGCAAAGCAAAAGAGAAGCTGATAGTCTTGAATATTTTATTTTTTTAATGAAAAGAAAAAAACGAGAAAGTTATGTTTCATAATTTCTTACAACATGAGCCAGTGTAACCCTTTAGGAACTCTCTATGGAGAACAGGCCCTGTGGGAAAGGCAGCTGGGGCTGCCCCTTGGACGGAGGCTGGGCCGAGTGGGAAGGCCCACGTGTGAGAGAGGCCAGGGCCAGGCTCTGCTCTCTAAGCCACCAGCCTCTCCCAGGAAAATCCTGCCTGATGAGATTAACAGGCCCAGCGGAGCTGTGGCCCCAAGGGCGAAACAACAGCCTCCAACAGCCTCCAACCGCCGGCCTGTGGTCTCCCCTCTCCCCTTCGGTTAAAGGGTACCCCAGTCGGTTTTTCCCACCAGTGGTGCTGTTGAGATATTTAAAAATATTGCCTCCGTTTTATCGAGGAGAGAAATAATAACGAAAAAAGATACCCTTTAAAAAAATCTATACTTCTCTGTCTAAAAATATGGGAGCCAAGATTCCATTAGTGGAAGAGACAAAGCCATCCTCTCACCCTCAGAGAGGTCCACCTGATTTTTGTCGTTGCAGTGCTTTTCACTTTTTGTTCGTGTTATTTCATTTCAATCCCATCTTGCTATTCTTGGTCTTTATCAATATAGACCAAGGGGCAAACGGATAACTGCCCCCTCTGTCTCCCCGTCTTCTTTCAATTGATCTGATGGAACTCTAACTGTGGACCCAAACTTACCAAATTCTTGATTTAGGGTGGTGGGTGGCAAGGAGGGGCAGGGGATTCGGGAATGTGACTGGGGACAGGTTCCTGCCTCATTTGTGTCTTGTCACTTTCTCCCCGTGACATTCCTTTATAGCCCCCAGAACTGTCTACCCCAAAGAGGAGGAAGCAGGAAAGCATTTAGGGATGATATCAGGCCAGTATAATTAAGCTTCCCACCTGTCCAAACCACAAAAAAAGGGTCTCCCAACTTCTCTTTCTGGCTCTATATGCTTTATTCCAAAATGAAGCAGAGAACGTTCAGACATCGGCCATTTAGTGATGTAAGGTGAATTTCCAGCAGCAAGCATGCTTTGATATCTGGTTCAAACTACCATCGGAATAAAATCCCCACAGTACCTGAAATGTGATTGTTGCAGTGTTCAGTTTCCTTGGGATCCTGCTCCCTTCACACCTTAAGCCCACTTCCTTTCCCTTTGGCTGATTCAGCTCCCAGAAGAGACCAGGAGTGTGGCAAGGGACTGTCGAACTTGACTTGGATTAGGCACGGCTGATACTCGCCCAGCAGGAAAATTGTGGAAGTTACGCTACCAGAAAGCAAAGGAATATGGTTTGGTGGTTAAGGTTTAGCAGGATAAAAGGCCTGTCTTGGTGGGTCTGCCTTTGACCTATAGACGAGGGCTTTGGGCACCTCATGCCCCCCTGCACATCACCTCCATTTCCCCATCCTTGGTGAGATAACAACGTGAAACGCACTTGGGAGGTTTGGTTGATTTGAGAAAAACGACTTTTAAAAAACAGCTTCTGTGCTCTGATATGTGTGTGAGCTACATACATATTTTTAAAGAAAGGACCATCACTTTGGGATATATTGTTTAATTCTGTGGAACATGTAAAAAACCAAAATGGTTTGATTCCCTGACTTTGAAGCTGCATCTGACAGTGACACCCAGTGGCTCGAATCCCCTCGAGGGTCTGCTTGCCTTTTGCAGTTTGGGTTGTGGACTTGGCTCTTAGGAGGGGTCTGGGGAGGAGAGAGCTGTTGTTTTTAGGGACAGGGAGCTTCATCACCTTCTCTTTCTTCCCCTTCTCCTGGTCCTTCTCAGTCTTTTTCCCTTTACCCTGAGCTCTCCACTTCTGGGGGCGGTTGGGGTCTGTTAAGTTATGCCTCACGATTGGCAGAAAAGACCCTGTGTAAAACCCAGAGAACACTGGAGGGGAACACTCCAGTTGGTTCTGCGTGTCCGTTTTCCTCTGTGCCAAAGACAGACAGACAGAGGCCGAGAGACGCCATTTCTGAATCAAAGCAATAACCATCTTTCGACATAGACCTGGGCTGTCTGAGTGGGGGAGGGCTCCCGGAAACAGCGTGGGCTTAAAGACCCATCCCTTCCCTTCTGAGGCTCCTGGGGGATTGGGGGCGGTACGTGCCAAGGGGCGGGGAGCTGAGAAGGGGGTCCGATGGCTCCTGGTTGCACTTTGGAGAAGGAGGGGGAGTTTGGGGCTCCTCCCAGTGGGGCTGTGCTCTGTCCCCTGACCCCACCGCAGAGGCAGCACTGTGAGTTCTCTTCAGGCCTGGCAGACTGGCAACGAGGAGGGGCCTCAGTTAGCTCTCAAGGGTGCCTTCCCCTCCTCCCAGCCCAGACATACCCTCTGCCAAACTGGGAACAGCAGTGCTACGTAACTACCTCACAGAGCCCCAGAGGGACTGCCCGAGCTTCTGCTTTCCCTCCTCCTTCTCGCTCAGGGGTGGGGAGTCCCCTTTACTCCTGAAGTGTTGGTGGGGAGATCCGAGTGGCTTTGACGTTCAAACCGTGGCAGCTTTTGCCTATTCGTGGGAAACTGGTAGGAGGAAAACAGCACAGCCTGCCACCATAACTGCAGGAAGATAGAAGAATCCTCAATGCCAGGGGACAGGAAGCCATTTCCTTTCCAAACTCGTGGTGATTTAGATGCAGGACTTTTCTCTTGTATTCAGACTTAGAGCAACACCAGCTAAAAACTTCAGTTTCTTTCCTTTGGATACATAAGGCTTCTCTATCGGGGTACAGGACAGGGAGGAGGCCTCATGACCGAAGGTGGGTTTAGAGGGAGAGGGCCAGAGCCCCAGTCCTGACCCTCGGCCCTGTGCAACTCCTTGGGGGCACAGTCTGATGGCACCAGTACTGGTGCCTTAGTCTGGTTGAATCTGGATGGACAAGACAAAAGAAAGAATTTTTTTTTCTGAAATGAAATAGCGGGAAGCTCCTCGGGGCATGTGTTTTCAGTAACCACAGGTGATGGATGCTAGGAGTGTAAATGGATTAACTACCTCAATCCTCACACTGGGATTAGAACCAAGGGCTGGGACTGGTGAGTAAGGCTTTGGATCCCAGTCAGGAGGAGTGAGCTGAGGCTTGTGCCACAAAAGGTTTATCCTTGAGGAACAGGCATGCCTGCTAGATACTCATCGGTTGGGTTGGGAGGACTGGCCATTAGGCCCCCCTTTCTGCCTTCCTTGCCCCGGGGTCCTGTGCTTCACCTTTTTCCCCTCAGCCTGTCCCTCCCTCACCTGCTGTATCTTATTGGACCAGAGGGTGAGGCGAGGACTTGCCTCCTCTCTTCCTGCAGAGGGGGCTGCCCGGAGGTGAGATGTGGGGCTCAGCCTGGAACCCGCTACTCAGCCCCAAAGCCAGGAAGCCTGGGGAAGCCGGAGCTAAGACCTCTTCAACAGGGTTTCTTTGAGATGCTCCGCCTCCTCTGGACCCCTTCCCAGTCTTCACTGGGACGGTTGGCTCTAGAAGAAGAGGTGGAGCAGGATCCCTTATCCTGAGAGTCCGAGGGCCTGGTCCTCTGGTCACTCAGGAGTCTTTGTAGTCGGGGAGTCCCACTGGGCGATCCCAGCCCCTCCCCACCCTCTAAAAATGGACCTCCTCATAGAAGCCCCATTTCACTTTTGTTTTATCTACCTCTTAGCAAGACAATAGAGATAAATTAGGTAGTGGCAACTCCACTTGCTTAGATTAGGGGGGGAAAAAGATTTCTTTTTCCAAAGGAAAAAAAAAAATATTACCTTAAAAATACTTTCCAAAAAATTAAAAAAAAAAAAACCAAAAAAAAATTTTTTTAAGAGGGAGACATTTTCCAGTGACTGCTGGATTGTTATAATTCCCCAAACTTTTCTCTTTTTTTTCCCCCGCAAATAAGTTTCACTCTTTGGCGATTTTCTCCACTTGTTTAAGATGATGTGCTCTTCTAACAGGTTCAGCTTTCACAATCTGCCCCCTGGCTTGCCCCACCCCAGACGCCATTCCTGCCAGTGAGTTCCTACCTGTGCTCTCTCCCTGTTGCTTCTCAGCCAGGTGGCTTCACTCACACCCACCAAGAGCAAAGGCTTTGTGTACGTTGGGGTGCTGAAGTCTGGTCTCACAATTTCAACCTCTGGGGGTTGCGGGGGGGGGGCACTTGTAACACTTCCATGTAAAGTTTCTATAACCTACTGCAGTGTAAAAGTGTTCAAGATGAATTTCAGCCGATAATGAGTTAGCAGGAGGAATGAAAATCCTCTGCCACCGTTTGAGGTCTCCCCTTTCCCCAGCATCTTGATCGTGGTCCCAGAAACCAGAATAAAAGCCCCCTCCCCTGAGGCAAAGTGAATTGGTGTCTGGTCCTGAGACATCACTCACATGGGAGAGTGAAAAATGTATTTTTATAAATGCAAAACATGGGTGGGGGCTGGAGGGGGGGGACCTCATGCCTGTGATTGTGTAACTGTATTCTGTAACCGTGACCACTTTGAAAATTGTACTTGGCTGGGAATCTGCTGGCCCATCGCCACCGGGTTTTGATTGTACCCTTCCTTCCACCCTTTAACCTGCTCTGTGCTTGGTCTGGGGAGGTGGGATGGCTGCCTCCGACTCTTGGGGTTTGTTCTTTTGCTGGATGAGCGCGCTCCCGTTTTCTTTCCTGTGAAGGTTGTTTCAGCTACAAATCACTTCATTCCGCTGTTTCAATTTCAAAATAAAAGGAAACATATTGAAAGCTGTGAACTGTGTCTGTGTTTCAGGGCGGGTTTTGGGGATCTGGTAGCTGAGATGCTCAGACTTCTGGGGGGTCTGAGCTCTGGTCTCCAGGGACCCAGAACCACTCAAATGCCAAGTAGGCGTTTTTCTTATATTTACAGGATAGCAAGAGAGGAGCGGCTTTTAAATGGCCTTGCTCCTAATTTACTTTGCATATTGGCGTAAGGCCTCCACCGTTAAAGAAGATGTTGGATAATGTCTGCAGAGGAGTTGCAGTTGCTTTTCCTGACCCCTGCCCTAAGAAAAACGGTGCCAATGGCTGTTTTGGGGGGGTTTCCTGGAAGGGAGCTTGGTCATCGTCTACTGTGACCCTTCCCTCCCTTATTTTTTTTTCCTTTTTTGAAGGCCAGATTGGTTGAGGGACAGCCTTGTGTGACACAACCTGGACCCGAACTGGGCTCTCCTGATTCTCGGTGCAGCCTTTTCCACTCTATCACCCATCCTTAAAAGATGACATGATGGTACTGGACAACGCCACGCTTAAAGAAACATTCCAGGTTATCTTTTGAGTGAATAGATGTGGCTACCCCCAGAAGTCTGGTGTAGAAGGAACACACTGAGAACTGTCCCTCCCACTTAGGTTTTTTAGCAGCCCTGCATAATGAGCAGATGAGTGAAAACTTGACTTCCACAGGGGACAGTGAGGGATATTTGCTAAGTATGGTGATACCATACTTAACCCTCTTCCTCTGCAAAGTGACTGGATGCGATAAGGTCATTGGGCTAGATTTAGTGTTGCTGTTACAGTGCCTTCCCAAATAATTGGATAAATGTTGGGACGTGATTTTCAAATCTTAGTGGAAGCTTTATATAGGAGATTAATATTTATTGGTTCCCTGACTTTTTTTTAGGAATAATTAAGGTGGAAGGAAAAAGAAGCTTAGGGAATTCTCTGGTGGTCCAGTGCTTTCACTGCTGGACGGGGAACTAAGATCCCTGGTCGGGGAACTGAAATCCTGCAAGCCACTTGAGGTGCGGCCAAAAAAAAAAAGAAAGAAAGAAAACAGGAATAATTAAGGTGGTTAAACATGGGAATGAAACCCTGTGGATACTTTCCTAATGGTGGCCAGTGTTTGTTGAGATAAATATTGTGCTTGTTACACATTTAAGGCATTAAGGACTTTACATGATGGATTATTTATTTAACCCTTACAACAATTGTAAAGTGAATGTTATTCCCATTTTATAGATGAAGCAGCTGAAGTTCAGAGTGGTTGTTACTAAGGTCACACAGACATTTGATTGTAGAAACTACCTTTCACAACAAGGCTAACGAGCATCTCTGTGAGAGAAATCGTCATTGGTTCATGTGAGACAAGATGAAAGGTTTACTGGAAACCCTTTTTCTTCTTTTCACCATGCATGTAAGTAATAAACTGTAAATCTCTTTGTATCTTTGCTGGTCAAATCCGTTAGACCTTGACCTTGGCCCTGCCTTGTCACGTGTACATGAGTTTGACAAATTGGTGCCCAGTGTGGAGCTCATAAAGTTAAAATGCCCTTAGAAGACTGGAGGCTGCGTGGGCCAGGCTAGGGAATAATATACTTGCCCCCGGACCTGGTAACTCGGGTCCGGGGGCAAGTATATTATTGGCAAGAGGGCAGAGATCCTATCTATTCAGGGGCTGTGTGCTTTGTGGGTCGCATTAGGGGACGGGACTTCCAGGGATCTGATAGCTAATGCCACTTGATGAATGTTGGAGGTCAAGTGGCTAGAGGTAGGATTGGAGCTTTCAGGTGTTAAAAGTGAGTTTGAGGCTGAATTAATGACCACTTAAAACCCAAAGTAAGTGCAAAGCTGCTTATTGGTGCAAGTTGCTCCCTCGGCTTCCAGCTACTGCAGTGCCTGTGTTAAAACTCCTTGGTCTCTGTTTCTGCGACAAAGCACCTGATGGAGTTTGGGCAAAAAACTTGCAGTGACGAGAGGAAAAAAAACGGTTAAAGTAACTTTGCAAGCCAAGGGTCCAGCCCATTCATTGTATGAACTATTGTATAAACATGCAATTGGTATTGAAATGTGTCACCTGTTTGAACTGTGACTGTGCATGAAGTGTTAGAAAATTCCTCTGGTGTCCAAAATTTTCACTCTGTGCTGGTATCTTGTCTGGTGAGTTTAGAGGTCTCGTTCTTAGTGGCCTTGGATGCCTGCCAGTGGCAGCGACCACAACCCATGGGCCTCAGCGAGACTCAGGCCTGCTTGCCAAGTCAAGTGTCTTGAAACAATGATTTTCTCTGACAGTCAAGGAAAAGCTGCTTTTTTTTTTTTTTAAACAAGAAACTCTATGTCCTAATTCAGAACTTGTAACTCTTGGCAAAAGTTGGTCAAAGATGGCCTAGTCATCTTGCTGTAAAAGAGGCCATATTAGTTTCCTTGGGCCACTTGTAACAAATTACCCCCAAACAGCAAGTCACATCAAGGTGTCAGCAGGTCTGTTCCTTCTTGGAGGCCCTTAGGGACATCCATCTCATGCCTGTCTTCCAGCTTCTGGTAGTTAACGGCAATCATTGGCCCTCCGTGGCTTGAAGACAGATCACTCCAATCTCTGCCAACATGGTCTTCTCTGTGGCTCTGTCTCTGTTTTTCTGTCTCCTCTAAAGACAGTCCTCACTGGATTTAGGGTCTACCCTCATCCAGGATGATCTCATCTCGAGATCCTTGCACATATCTGCAAAGACCCTTATTTCTATTAAGGTCACATTCTAAGGTCTGGGGTGGGCATATCTTTTGGGGGGACACCATGCAACTTACTACAGAAGACATACTACTTGGGCCTACCTGACAGGCTGCCTACATGGGTTTTGTTTTTTTTTTTAATTTATTTTTGGCAGCGTTGGGTCTTCGTTGTTGCACAAGGGCTTTGTCTATTTGTGGCAAGGGGGGGCTACTCTTCGTTGTGGTGCACAGGGCTTCTCATTACAGTGATTTCTCTTGTTGCAGAGCATGGGCTCTAGGCACGAGGGCTTCAGTAGTTGTGGCTTGCGGGCTCTAGTACGCAGGCTCAGTAGTTGCGGTGCATGGGCTTAGTTGCTCCACGGCATGTGGGATCTTCCTGGACCAGGGCTTGAACCCGTGTCCCCTGCATTAGCCGGTGGATTCTTAACCGCTACACCACCAGGGAAGTCCTACATGGGATTTTTAATCCTCCTTCTCCTGGCGGTTGATAAGACCACAATGCCCTTTTGGAAAAAGACAGGTGAGACCCTACCAGCTGTGGATTAGGATACTTGGATGGTAGCACCCTGGTTAGTGAAACATCTGGTGTTAAGGGGACAAGTGGCACTTGACTATTGCCCCAAGAACCTTCATGTTCATGGTTAGAGTTAGAGGACCCCATAACACTGATAAAAACATAGCATGGTCATTGTTCACCCTTCTGCACCACTGGGAAAGCAAAACTGCTTCCCTCCCACCTGTGGGGATAACCCGAGATAAAATACTCCCTGGTGGTCAAGTACAGTCAGTTAATGCAGAACTGTCCTGTGATCTGCTCTTACAATGAGTGGGAAAGGAGGAACATTAGGTTTGGACAAAAGCCCAGCATCTTAGCTGGGGCTGCTATAACAGAGCACCATAGATTGCGTGCCTTATAAACCATGGAAATTTTTTTTACTATTCTGGAGGCTGGGAAGTTCAAGATCAAGTTGCCCACAGATTTTGTGTCTGGTGAGGACCTGCTTTCTGGTTCAGACAGTTGTCTTCCAGCTGTGTCCTCTTGTGGCAGGAGGGATGAGGGCTGCACTGCGTCTTCGTTGTTGCTCTTGGGCTTTCTCTAGTTGTAGAGAGCAGGGGCTACTCTTAGTTGCGGTGCATGGCCTTCTTGTTGCCGTGGCTTCTCTTGTTGTGGAGCATGGGCTTCAGTAGTTGCAGCACGCGGGCTCAGTAGTTACGGTTCATGGACTCTAGAGCGCAGTCTCAGTAGTTGTAGCACACAGGCTTATTTGCTCTGCGGCATGTGGGATCTTCCCAAACCAGGGTTTGAACCCGTGTCCCCTGCATTGGCAGATTCTCAACCACTGTGCCCTAGGGAGGCCCCAGGCAGATTCTTAACCACTGCACCACCAGGGAAGCCCAGTTAGTGGGTGTTTACCTCCACAATGAAACAATGGCCTACCCTACAGGAGCTTCCCTTGTCTGATAAGCATCAATGGATGACAGAAGGAGAACCTCTAAATTTGCTTGGGGTCACTGGAACCCTAGCCTGGAATTTCAGTGGAAACCATGAGTGCCAAGGTGATGAGATAGTTACTCAGGGTCAGACTGACTGGCTTGGTCAATTGGCACCAATCGTCAGGGACAATTAAGTCCAGAAAACTATTTAGCTACTGTGGGCAACCAACTCCTCAGGTCAGAGGCCTGACAGAGGTCGAGGTAAATGCCCTTCAGACTAAAGAGGACAGAAACAGACTGAAGATCCAGGCTGTAGGACAATGTGGACCTAGCATTTACGTCAGGGAGTTCCCAAACAGGAGATTGATGACTTGCCCATGAAGGAAATTCTCACTCTTGGGCCATTAGAGGGCTACAAATGTTAAAGATCTGGGCTGTAGCAGGTGAAGATGCCTGGCCAGCTGTGACATTTACTGTGAACAAATAGGAGGACCAGGAGGGCTGAGAGGCCCAGCTGAGGTCTACGCTGTTTACACTTGTGTTGGTCCGATGCCTTCACTTCGCCTGTCTAACCAGATGTCACGCTTTCAAGAACAAACAGGACTATGGCAGAAGCCAAGGTCCCCTCTTCCCTAAGGAGGGCTGGAGGCTGTATGCACTAGTCAAGATGTGCTGGGGACCTGATGGCAACCAAGGTTGCCAAAACTTTTCAGTCCTTTTGGACACTGAGGTACAAGTCTGTGGTGCCAGGAAACACCCAGGGACATGGCTGGAAAACTACTGCCACTGGATTGGGGACTAACGCTCAGCTTGGACAGTGGACAACTGTAACTCGATGAGTGGGCCCTTTGGGCCAATACACACTCAAGTGGTTGTCACTGATACTGCTTTTGACTACAAAGAATGTTCCCAATGGGGAAATGCCACAATTAGAACAGTGGTAGTGGGACAAGTCCACAGTCAGGAGCCCAGCAGGCTTCCCTGGCCTACTCTTATGACTGTGAACCAATACAGGATGCTATGAGGTAGGGGCCAAAGAAGGGGTAGCAGGTCACTATACTGACCAAGAAGCTAATGGAGTCAGAGATGTGTAAGAAGTGTTATTGGGGCTTCTCTGGTGGCTCGGTGGTTGAGAATCCACCTGCCAATGCAGGGGACACAGTTTCGAGCCCTGGTCCGAGAAGATCCCACATGCCGCGGAGCAGCTAAGCCCGTGTGCCACAACTACTGAGCCTGCACTCTAGAGCCCACGTGCCACAACTACTGAAGTCCATGCGCCTAGAGCCTGTGCTCCGCAACAAGAGAAACCACGGCAATGAGAAGCCTGCGCACTGCAATGAAGAGTAGCCCCCATTGGTGAAAGTGAGGTGTTAAAGTCTCCTACTGTGATTGTGTTACTGTCAATTTCCCCTTTTACGGCTGTTAGTATTTGCCTTATGTATTGAGGTGCTCCTATGTTGGGTGCATAAATATTTACAATTGTTATATCTTCTTGGATCGATCCCTTGATCATTATGTAGTGTCCTTCTTTGTCTCTTGTAATAGTCTTTATTCTAAAGTCTATTTTGTCTGATATGAGAATTGCTACTCCAGCTTTCTTTTGATTTCCATTTGCATGGAATATCTTTTTCCATCCCCTCACTTTCAGTCTGTATGTGTCGCTAGGTCTGAAGTGGGTCTCTTGTAGACAGCATATATATGGGTCTTGTTTTTGTATCCATTCAGCAAGTCTGTGTCTTTTGGTGGGAGCATTTAATCCATTTACATTTAAGGTAATTATCGATATGTATGTTCCTATTACCATTTTCTTAATTGTTTTGGGTTTGTTATTGTAGGTCTTTTCCTTCTCGTGTTTCCAGCCTAGAGAAGTTCCTTTAGCATTTGTTGTAAAGCTGGTTTGGTGGTGCTGAACTCTCTCAACTTTTGCTTGTCTGTAAAGGTTTTAATTTCTCCATCAAATCTGAATGAGATCGATCCTTGCTGGGTAGAGTAATATTGGTTGTAGGTTTTTCTCCTTCATCACTTTAAATATGTCTTGCCACTCCCTTCTGGCTTGCAGAGTTTCTGCTGAAAGATCAGCTGTTAACCTTATGGGGATTCCCTTGTGTGTTATTTGTTGTTTTTCCCTTGCTGCTTTTAATATGTTTTCTTTGTATTTAATTTGTGATAGTTTGATTAAATGTGTCTTGATGTGTTTCTCCTTGGATTTATCTTGTATGGGACTCTCTGTGCTTCCTGGACTTGATTAACTATTTCCTTTCCCATATTAGGGAAGTTTTCAATTCAATACATAAGGGAAATGCTAACAGCCATAAAAGGAGAAATCGACAGTAACACAATCATAGTAGGGGACTTTAACACCCCACTTTCACCAATGGACAAATCATCCAGAAAGAAAATAAATAAGGAAACACAAGCTTTAAATGATACATTAAACAAGATGGACTTACTAATTGATATCTATAGGACATTCCATCCAAAAACAACAGAATACACATTCTTCTCAAGTGCTCATGGAACATTCTCCAGGATAGATCATATCTTGGGTCACAAATCAAGACTTGGTAAATTTAAGAAAGTTGAAATTGTATCAAGTATCTTTTCTGACCACAACACTATGAGACTAGATATCAATTATAGGAAAAGATCTGTAAAAAATACAAACACATGGAGGCTAAACAGTACACCACTTAATAACCAAGTGATCACTGAAGAAATCAAAGAGGAAATCAAAAAATACCTAGGAACAAATGACAATGGAGACACGACGACCCCAAACCTATGGGATGCAGCAAAAGCAGTTCTAAGAGGGAAGTATATAGCAATACAATCCTACCTTAAGAAACAGGAAACATCTCAAATAAACAACCTAACCATGCACCTAAAGCAATTAGAGAAAGAAGAACAAAAAACCCCAAAGTTAGCAGAAGGAAAGAAATCATAAAGATCAGATCAGATCAGAAATAAATGAAAAAGAAATGAAGGAAATGATAGCAAAGATCAATAAAACTAAAAGGTGGTTCTTTGAGAAGATAAACAGAATTGATAAACCATTAGCCAGATTCATCAAGAAAAAAAGGGAGAAGACTCAAATCAATAGAATTAGAAATGAAAAAGGAGAAGTAACAACTGATACTGCAGAAATACAAAGGATCATGAGAGATTACTACAAGCAACTGTATGCCAATAAAATGGACAACCTGGAAGAAATGGACAAATTCTTAGAAATGCACAACCTGCCGAGACAGAACCAGGAAGAAATAGAAAATATGAACAGACCAATCACAAGCACTGAAATTGAAACTGTGATTAAAAATCTTCCAACAAACAAAAGCTCAGGACCAGATGGCTTCACAGGTGAATTCTTTCAAACATTTAGAGAAGAGCTAACCACCTATCCTTCTCAAACTCTTCCAAAATATAGCAGAGGGAGGAACACTCCCAAACTCATTCTACAAGGCCACCAACACCCTGATACCAAAAGCAGACAAAGGGCTTCCCTGGTGGCGCAGTGGTTGAGAATCCGCCTGCCGATGCAGGGGACACGGGTTTGTGCCCTGGTCCAGGAAGATCCCATATGCCACAGAGCAGCTGGGCCCGTGAGCCATGGCCGCTAAGCCTGCGTGTCCGGAGCCTGTGCTCCGCAACGGGAGAGGCCACAACAGTGAGAGGCCCGTGTACCACAAAAACAAAACAAAAACAAAAACAAATAAAAGCAGACAAAGACGTCACAAAGAAAGAAAACTACAAGCCAATATCACTGATGAACACAGGCAGAAATCCTCAACAAAATACTAGCAAACAGAATCCAACAGCACATTAAAAGGATCATACACCATGATCAAGTGGGGTTTACTCCAGGAATGCAAGGATTCTTCATTATACGCAAATCAATCAATGTGATACACCATATTAACAAATTGAGAAAAACCACATGATCATCTCAATCAATGCAGAGAAAGCTTTCGACAAAATTCAACACCCATTTATGACAAAAACCCTGCAGAAAGTAGGCATAGAGGGAACTTTCCTCAACATAATAAAGGCCATTATATGACAAACCCACAGCCAACATCATCCTCAATGGTGAAAAACTGAAACCATTTCCACTAAGATCAGGAACAAGACAAGGTTGCCCACTCTCACCACTATTATTCAACATATAGTTTTGGAAGTTTTAGCCACAGCAATCAGAGAAAAAAAAGAAATAAAAGAAATCCAAATTGGAAAAGAAGAAGTAAAGGTGTCACTGTTTGCAGATGACATGATACTATACATAGAGAATCCTAAAGATGCTACCAGATAACTATTAGAGCTAATCAGTGAATTTAGTAAAGTAGCAGGATACAAAATTAATGCACAGAAATCTCTGGCATTCCTATACACTAGTGATGAAAAATCTTAAAGTGAAATTAAGAAAACACTCCCATTTACCACTGCAACAAAAAGAATAAAGTATCTAGGACTAAACTTACCTAAGGAGACAAAAGACCTGTATGCAGAAAATTATAAGACACTGATGAAAGAAATTAAAGATGATACAAATAGATGGAGAGATATACCATGTTCTTGGACTGGAATAATCAACATTGTGAAAATGACTGTACTACCCAAAGCAATCTACAGATTTAATGCAATCCCTATCAAACTACCACTGGCATTTTTCACAGAACTAGAACAAAAAATTTCACAATTTGTATGGAAACACAAAAGACCCCGAATAACCAAAGCAGTCTTGAGAACGAAAAATGGAACTGGAGGAAACAGGCTCCCTGACTTCAGACTATACTACAAAGCTCCAGTCATCAAGACAGTATAGTACTGGCACAAAAACAGAAATATAGATCAACGGAACAGGATAGAAAGCCCAGAGATAAACCCACGCACATATGGTCACCTTATCTTTGATAAAGGAGGCAAGAATATACAATGGAGAAAAGACAGTCTCTTCAATAAGAGGTGCTGGGAAAACTGGACAGGTACATGTAAAAGTGTGAAATTAGAACACTCCCTAACACCATACACAAAAATAAACTCAAAATGGATTAAAGACCTAAATGTAAGACCAGACACTATCAAACTCTTAGAGGAAAACATAAGCAGAACACTCTATGACATAAATCACAGCAAGATCCTTTTTGACCCACCTCCTAGGGAAATGGAAATAAAAACAAAAATAAACAAATGGGATCTAATGAAACTTAAAAGCTTTTGCACAGCAAAGGAAACCATAAACAAGACCAAAAGACAACCCTCAGAATGGGAGAAAATATTTGCAAATGAAGCAACTGACAAAGGATTAATCTCCAAAATTTACAAGCAGCTCATGCAGCTCAATATCAAAAAAACAAACAACTCAATCCAAAAATGGGCAGAAGACCTAAATAGACATTTCTCCAAAGAAGATATACAGATTGCCAACAAACATATGAAAGAATGCTCAACATCGTTAATCATTAGAGAAATGCAAATCAAAACTACAATGAGATATCATCTCACACTGGTCAGAATGGCCATCATCAAAAAATCTAGAAACAATGAATGCTGGAGAGGGCGTGGAGAAAAGGGAACACTCTTGCACTGTTGGTGGAAATGTAAATTGATACGGCCACTGTGGGGAACAATATGGAGGTTCCTTAAAAAACTACAAATAGAACTACCATACAACCCAGCAATCCCACTACTGGGCATCTACTCTGAGAAAACCATAATTCAAACAGAGTCATGTACCAAAATGTTCATTGCAGCTCTATTTACAATAGCCAGGACATGGAAGCAACCTAAGTGTCCATAAACAGATGAATGGATAAAGAAGATGTGGCACATATATACAATGTAATATTACACAGCCATAAAAAGAAACAAAATTGAGTTATTTGTAGTGAGGTGGATGGACCTAGAGTCTGTCATACGGAGTGAAGTAAGTCAGAAAGAGAAAAACAAATACCGTATGCTAACACATATATATGGAATCTAAAAAAAAAAAAAAAAAAAAGGTCATGAAGAACCTAGGGGTGAGACAGGAATAAAGACACAGACCTACTAGAGAATGGACTTGAGGATATGGGGAGGGGGAAGGATAAGCTGTGACAAAGTGAGAGAGTGACATGGACATATATACACTACCAAACGTAAAATAGATAGCTAGTGGGAAGCAGCCACACAGCACAAAGAGATCAGCTCAGTGCTTTTTGACCACCTAGAGGGGTGGGAGGGAGGGAGACGCAAGAGGGAAGAGAGATGGGAACATATGTATAGGTATAACTGATTCACTTTGTTATAAAGCAGAAACTAACACACCATTGTAAAGCAATTATACTCCAATAAAGTTGTTAAAAAAAAAGAGTAGCCCCCGCTTGCCACAACTAGAGAAAGCCTGTGTGCAGCAATGAAGACCCAACACAGCCAAAAATCAATCAATCAATTAATTAAAAAGCCCCGAAGTATTATCACCTTAAATAACCCTATGTGGTCAGTGAAAAAGCCATTGGCACCTGACATCTTCCTGTGGACCCCTACAAGCTCAATGTGGCCTAGTGCCCCACTGTGCAGACTGGAGCAGCCTCATACACTGTGGGGGAGCGTTGCTAACGCCGACTCCAGCATCCCACTGCATCCAGTTGATCAGAGCTGATTTGCCTTCACGTGGCTCAGGTTACAGTGTTGTCACTGGGCTGCTGCAAGGTGGTCTAATCTCTCCCACAACTTGTCACCAGTGGATAGATCGAGACCTAAAAAGCCTAACATCTCACCAGCAAGGTCCAGTACCATTGGACATGGAGGCGTTATTCTTTTTTTTTTTTTTTTTGCGGTACGCGGTCCTCTCACTGTCGCGGAACACAGGCTCCGGACCGGGCCACGAACCCGTGTCCCCTGCATCGGCAGGCGGACTCTCAACCACTGCGCCACCAGGGAAGCCCGAGACGTTATTCTGACTGGAAGAGCTAAGGACAGCATACTGACTGCCTTAGATAAGATGGTTCAGTTTCTGAGTGAACAGGGTTGGAAGATTAACCCCATCATGAATCTGGGACCATTAACCCAACCAAAGTTTTTGGAAACTGTTATGGTCTGAATTGTGTCCCCTTAAAATTCATGTGTCAAAGCCCTAACCCCCAGAATTCCCATGCAGGGGGGCACGGATTCGATCCCTGGTTGGGGAACTAAGATCCTGCAATCTGCGTGGCACAGCCAAACAAAACCCCTAACCCCCAGTACCTCAGAATTGGATTGCATTTGGAGAGAGGGGCTTTAAAGAGGTGATTAAGTTAAAATGAGGGTGTTAGAGCGGGTCCTAATCCAGTCTGCCTGGTGTCCTTATAAAAAGAGGAAATTTTGGACAGAGGCACCCAGGACGTGCAACACAGAGGAAAGGCCATATGGAGATACGGCGAGAAGGTTGCCGTGTGCAAGCCAAGGACAGAGGCCTCAGTAGAAACCAAACTCGCTGACACCTTGATCTTGGACTTTTAGCCTGTAGAACTGTGGGAAAATAAATTTCTGTTGTTTAAGGCACCCAGTGTGTGGTTTTTTTTTTTTTTCTTTTTTTTTTTTTTTTTTTTTTGCGGTATGCGGGCCTCTCACTGTTGTGGCCTCTCCCGTTGCGGAGCACACGCTCCGGACGCGCAGGCTCAGGGGCCACGGCTCACGGGCCCAGCTGCTCCATGGCATGTGGGATCTTCCCGGACCGGGGCACGAACCCGCGTCCCCTGCATCGGCAGGAGGACTCTCAACCACTGCGCCACCAGGGAAGGCCCTAGTGTGTGGTATTTTGTTGTGGCAGCCCTAGAAAATGGTTTCAGACCACATGGGCAGAGGAATTCTGCTCAGCAGGCAGAGTGCAGAGTTCGGCGCTTGTCTTGAAAACACCGCCCGAAATGTACCTTGTGATCTATTTATTAACTCATGGGACTAGCAGTGTAGTCTGGTGCCTGGCCGGAGTTGACCAGATCATCAAGTCTCAGGCCCTGTGGGGCCGAACACCATGGCAGCAGATTGCACAAGAGCCACACGCCCTGTTCATGACCTGTGGGGAAAGAGACCCTTTAAGGATGAACATCGGTGGAATCGACAAGCTGGTCTGCACTGCCCAGGTGAGGACCACAACTTTGTAGATACGCTGTCACACAGGGTGTGGTCATCCATGTACAATTCAGAACTGGGCCCTAAAACAAGGCCTAATGATTCCAGCCCAGGAGGCTAAGGAAGCCTGGAAAATGGGCCTGGACTGCCAGCTACATAGTTGAGTAGCAAAGGGGACTTTAGAGTGTACAGTTAGGGGTACCAGACAGGGCTGGCCCTGGGCAAGTAGACTGCATAGGCCCCTACTCTTTCTTTTTTTTTTTTTTGCGATACGTGGGCTTCTCACTGTTGTGGCCTCTCCCGTTGGGGAGCGCAGGCTCCGGACGCGCTGGCTCAGCGGCCCTGGCTCACAAGCCCAGCTGCTCCACGGCATGTGGGATCTTCCCGGACCAGGGCACAAACCCGTGTCCCCTGCATCGGCAGGCGGGTTCTCAACCACTGCGCCACCAGGGAAGCCCCCCTACTCTTTCTTGAGGGCGCTGCTGGGCGCTGGCTGCAGCAGACTCGTGTTCTTTCCCTATTGTGGCTGTAACAAATTGCCACACGTTTAGAGGCTTAAGTCAACATACAGTTAATTATCTTACAGTTCTGTAGTTCAGAAATACAAAATGGGTCTCACTGGGCTAACATCAAGATGTTGGCAGGCCTGCATTCCTTCCTGGAAGCTGTGAGGGAGAACCCTTTTCCCTGGCTTTTCCAGTTTCTAGAGGGTGCTCACACTCTTGACTACTGGCTCCTTCCATCTTCAAAGCTAGCAATGGCCGATCCAGTCTTTCTCACATGCACCATTCTGACGCTGACCCTCCAGCCTCCCTCTTTCACTTATAAGGATCCTTGTGATTTCATTGGGCCCACCCAGAAAATCCAGGATAATCTCCTCACCTCAAACTCAGCAACCTGAATTCCGTCTGTAACTCTAATTCCCCTTCCCAGGTAACATGTTCACAGGTTCCAGGGATTAGGATGTAGATACCTTTGGGGGTCCATGGATATCTTCTTGGGGTGGCACAACCATCTCTGTCTGTGCAAGAGATGGGTGCCGTACCATTCAAGGACTCTTAGATGGACTGAGTAATGTTTTTGGATTCCCTGAACACATAAAATCAGACAATGGCATTGCCTTTGCAGCAAAAAGTACAGCAGCAGTGGGCAGCACCTGGAACATTCACTGGATCTTTCACGCCCCATATCATCCCCTGGCTGCAAGGGCCATTGATGCCTAGTATGGACTCTTTTTTTAAAAAAAATAAATTTATTTATTTTATTTATTTATTTTTGGCTGCATTGGGTCTTCGTTGCTGTGTGCAGGCTTTTTCTCTAGTTGCGGTGAGCGGGGGCTACTCTTTGTTGTAGTGTACAGGCTTCTTATTGCGGTAGCTTCTCGTTGTGGAGCACGGGCTCTAGGCGCGCGGGCTTCAGTAGTTGTGGTTCACAGGCTCTAGAGCTCGGTAGTTGTGGCACATGGGCTTAGTTGCTCTGCGGCACGTGGGATCTTCCCTGACCAGGGTGTGAACCCGTGTCCCCTGCATTGGCAGGCAGATTCTTACCACTGCGCCACCAGGGAAGACCCCCTAGTATGGACCCTTTTTTTTTTTTTAAATTAAATTAAATTTTATTTATTTATGGCTGTGTTGGGTCTTCGTTTCTGTGCGAGGGCTTTCTCTAGCTGCAGCGAGCGGGGACCACTCTTCATAGCGGTGTGCGGGCCTCTCAATATCGCGGCCTCTCTTGTTGCAGAGCACAGGCTTCAGACGCGCAGGTTCAGTAGTTGTGGCTCATGGGCCCAGTTGCTCCATGGCATGTGGGATCTTCCCGGACCAGGGCTCGAACCCGTGTTCCCTGCATTGGCAGGTAGATTCTCAACCACTGCACCACCAGGGAAGCCCCTAGTATGGACTCTTAAAGGAAAAACTGGAAAAGACAACTAACCAGACAACCGAGGTTCAGTTTCCAGCAAAGCACACTTAAGAAAGGCAGTTTGGTCTCTGAATGTGGCAATTTTCTAGAAAGTACCTCCCATTTAAATAAATTGCTTAATTACAAGGTTGGGGAGGAGGAGAGGAGACCCAGAATGGCTGTGAGAGACCCAAACCACATAATGAACCCTTCTCACTTCACATTTTTCCTTTCCACATCTACCCCTGGGAGACTGGACCACTGGAATTGGAGAGTAACAGAGAAGATCAGGCACCGCCAACCCAACCCGGTGATTCTTTTGCCCCCACCCCCAACCCCCTGCCCATACTTACTGGATTTGGACAATTATGGACACCGAAGATAATGATCAAGAATACAAGTGACAACTCCTAAGCTGGTCCTGGCATAGATCACAGAGTGGTAGAGCTCCCACAGTGGGTCAGGTACAAGGTGAGATGGTCTAGGATGGTACAAGTTATATAGGAAAGAAATTGCTGAGCCACCTAGGGATGAAGCTGAGTGTGCAATGCAGGCAAGACATGGGGAGGACTGGATAAAGGGTGGAATGATCCCTGCAGAGACTGCTCATGAAGTCATGTGGCTGTGGAAGGAAGGGAAGAACCTGGGTCGGTGGGAGAGACAATCTTAGACCTCGAGAGGCCAGCCAGTGGGGCTCAGCCGGGCAGTGTGACAAGGTAGAGTGGGGCAGAGGTTTGTGGGGCTGTGTAGGCCTCCCTATTACTTCTTTTTTTGTTTGTTTTTTTTTTGTTTGTTTGTTTGTTTGTTTTTTGCGGTACGCGGGCCTCTCACTGTTGTGGCCTCTCCCGTTGCGGAGCACAGGCTCCGGATGCACAGGCCTAGCGGCCATGGCTCACGGGCCCAGCAGCTCCGCGGCATGTGGGATCCTCCCGGACCGGGGCACGAACCCGTATCCCCTGCATTGGCAGGCGGATTCTCAACCACTGCGCCACCAGGGAAGCCCCCCTCCCTATTATTTCTGATCCCACCAAGTGGGTCTCGCTGCTCTCGGCAAGGAGAGGGAAGGTACCTAAGTATGCAGATTCTACCTCCCATCTTTCCACCTGATAGCCTGACCCGTGCAGATATGTGATTCCAGGTGCTGCATCATTCATTCCAATCAGCTGAACTGTTGTGTCTTTCCTTTCCTGACTGAAGCGGAGAGCCCTACCTCTGCCCCACTCCGAAGGGAGAATGCAGGGTGAGGAGAGCCCAGGGCTGAGTCCTGACAGTTCAGCAGGGGAAGGGGGGTAGATGAGGCAGGGAACTGAGCCAGACGCTCCTGCAGGAGGCTGGGAAGAGCAAGGAAGTGGCAACATTCCCAGCAGCAATGGTTTCCAGGGCAGAGACGAATCTACCCATGTCACTGAGTGCAAACTGAGCCTCAAGAAGGGAAAATAAGTTGATACAGCAGATCTGGTGGGAGTTGCGGTGGGGAACAAAACAGGCTAAGAAACTGATAAAGGCTGGAAACCTAATCCAGAGACGGGAGGAAAGAGGGAACTCAGGATGGGTTTACATTTTATTTTCACTCTCCAGGATTAAGGGCCTTGCTCAGAGGGTCCTTGGTTTCTGGACATCATGTGGAGGTGAAACCGTACATTTAGATGCAAACACCTAACTCATTTGCCTTCTCTCCTCCTTGCCAAGATGGCTTTTATAGGTGTACTAATTGTTTGGAGCCAAAATTCTAAGCCAGTCTCAAGGCATGGCTTGGAAGGCGGGTCCAGAAACTGTCCAAACAGCTGTCTACTAGGCCCCGCTCTCCTGTGAGAGCATCTTCAATCTTCTCCTGGGACAGAACCAGCCCTGCCGAAAGGGAAGAGCCCCTGCACCAGGAGGAGAGAAGAAGCCTTCTTTCTGGCTGTAGTGTTCCGTCAGAAGAGTGAAAGCTTCCCAGGGAGAGTCAGAGCTGGTATGCGACCCTGACCCCAACCCCAGGGGAAGAACTAAGATGCCCTGACACTGCGGGTTGGGGGTGGAGCCCATAGTGTTTACTCGGTGGAGGAGTCGGCACCTGGACTGGGGCCTGAGGAGAGACTACTGAGTTTAGGATGATTATCTCTGCCGCCAACCCCATTTTTTTCATGTCCCAAAGCTAGGAACTATCTTCTTGACCAGCCTAGAAGAAATCAGCACCTGTTTAATTCTCCTCCACCTGGACTCCCAGGGTCAAAATCAGCTCTACTTTTCCTGTAGGCTCAGCCTTGACTTTGGCTCCTTCAGACCACAGCCTCCTTCCTGCCGTGCACTAACCCTGGGTTTGCAGTCACTCAAACTCTTAGGCAGAGTGCGGGAGCCATGTAGACCTAACCTCAAATCCACAACTGTTCACTCATCTGCAAGATAGAGCTATTAATACTTAAGTTCCAGGATTGCTTTGATAATTAAGAAAACAAACTACCATATTTAATCAATGCCAAAATGATATCAGTTGTAAGATGCAGCATTAATCACCATGAAAAGAAAGTCCCTTCATTGCTTCTTTTTGTTTGTTTGTTTTGGTAACCATATAGTCCCATATACCCATATAATTCCATAACATAAAATTCACCCATTTAAGTATACAATTCCATGGTGTTTGTATATTCATAGAGATTCATATTCATCTATTACCACAATCTAACTTTAGAACATTTTCGTCCCTCCCTCCAAAGAAACCCCATTAGAGATCACATCCTCTAGCCCCTGGCAACCACTGACTTACTTCCTGTCTCTATAGATTTGCCTGTTCTGGACATTTCATATAAATGGAGTCATACAATATGTGGTCTTTATGACTGGCTTCTTTTCACTTAACATAATAATGTTTTCAAGGTTCATTCATGTTGTAGATAAGTTAGTTTTTCATTTCTTTTTATTACCAAGTAATATTGCACTGTATGGATATACCACATTTTGTTTATTCATAAGTTGATGGATGTTTGGGTTGTTTCTACTTTTTGCCTGTTGTGAATAATGCTGCTGTAAACATTCCTGTGCAAGTTTTTGTGTGGACATACATACTTTTTTCCTTGGGTATATACCCATGAATGGAATTGCTGGGTTATATGGTAATTCTATGTTTAACTTTTTGAGGAAGTGCCAAACTGTTTTCCAAAGTAGCTGCATCATTTTATTTTCCTACTAGCAACGTATGAGGGTTCCAGTTTTTTCACATCCTCACCAATACTTGTTATTTTATTTTATTTTTTTTTGTGGTACACGGGCCTCTCACTGCTGTGACCTCTCCCATCGCGGAGCGCAGGCTCCGGACGCGCAGGCCCAGCGGCCATGGCCCACGGGCCCAGCCGCTCTGCAGCACGCGGGATCCTCCCGGACCGGGGCACGAACCCGTGTCCCCTGCATCGGTGGCGGACTCCCAACCACTGCGCCACCAGGGAAGCCCAATACTTGTTATTTTTGTCTGTCTTTTTGCTTATAGCCACTCTAGTGGATATGAAGTGGTATCTCAGTATGGTTTTGGTTTACATTTCTGAGATGGCTGTTGATGTTGAGCCTCTTGTCATTGCTTCCTTTCACTTAGAAATTTTATTTTATTTTATTTTATTTTATTTTATTTTATTTTATTTGTGGTACGCGGGCCTCTCACTGCTGTGGCCTCTCCCGTTGCGGAGCACAGGCTCCGGACGCGCAGGCTCAGCAGCCATGGCTCACGGGCCCAGCCGCTCCGCGGCATGTGGGATCTTCCCGGACCGGGGCACGAAGCCGTGTCCTCTGCATCGGCAGGCGGACTCTCAACCACTGCGGCACCAGGGAAGCCCGAAATTTTATTTTATTAAAAGAGTCTTTTAAGACTTATTTAGACATTTAAAAAATCATATTACTATTATGCACACGTAAGAGTGAAAATATGCAGCTTTTCACCTAATGTTTTCAGCAGCTGCTTACAATCACTGCCTAGTTTTATTATTTGATTAGCCATTTTCTAATTCTATCATTCCTTCTTTATTTACTAACTGGAATGTCTCTATCATAAAAACTTTTCCCTCATCAACTATTTGGTTGCCCTGAGGAACAGTTCATACAGGAAAGACAGGATAAATGCTTAAAATTTCACCTTTATTTACCTGTTTTCTGAATAACAATTTGGTTTCTAAGCATTCTCCAAAGCCAAAGATTTTTTTAAAAAGTATTATTATTAGTTCATGAATTTTGACATAATTGATGTGTTTTAACTCACTGCTGTTGTTATTCTTTTTGCTGCTGGTCCAGTGAGGAGACAGAAATCTTATCAGTTATTTGAAAAGATAGAACTTATTTGTTATTAAGAATTGTTATCATGCACCCCTATGTTCATTACAGCATTATATACAATAGCCAAGATATGGAAACAACCTAAGTGCCCATCAATGGGTGAACATATAAAGAAAATGTGAGATACACACACACACACACACACACACACACACGCACACAACATAATATTATTCAGGCGTAAAGAAGAAAGAAATCTTGGGGACTTCCCTGGTGGCACAGTGGTTAAGAATCTGCCTGCCAATTCAGGGGACACAGGTTTGAGCCCCAGTCCAGGAGGCTTCCACATGCCATGGAGCAACTAAGCCCATGCACAACTACTGAGCCTGTGCTCTAGAGCCTGCAAGCCACAACTACTGAGCCCAAGTGCCACAACTACTGAAGCTCGCGTGCCTAGAGCCCGTGCTCCACAACAAGAGAAGCCACTGCAATGACAAGCCCGCACACTGCAACAAAGAGTAGCCCCCACTCACTGCAACTAGAGAA
Organism: Kogia breviceps; assembly: GCF_026419965.1. NCBI lineage: Eukaryota > Metazoa > Chordata > Mammalia > Artiodactyla > Physeteridae > Kogia > Kogia breviceps. Next base: position 35,202,462 of record NC_081328.1, on the reverse strand, counting down.
AGCCTATGTGCATCAATGAAGACCCAACGCAGCCAAAAATAAATAAATTAATTAATTTAAAAAGAAAAAAGAAATCTTGCCATTTGTAACAGGGATGGACCTTGAGGGCATTATGCTAAGTGAAATAAGTCAGACAGAGAAAGACAAATATCATATGATCTCACTTACATGTAGAATCTTTAAAAACCTGAAAAACAAAGAACCAAAAAAACATATTCATAGATTCAGAGAACAGATTGGTGGTTGCCAGAGGTGGAGGATGGATGGTGGTCAAAATAGGTGAAGGAGGTCAAAAGGTACAAACTTCCAGTTATAAGCAATGTACAGCATGGTGACTATAGCTAATAATATCATATTGCATACATGAAAGTTGCTAAGAGGGTAAATCTTAAAGGTTCTCATCACAAGAAAAAAAATGTTGTGACTGTGGATGGTGACAGCTGTCAACTAGACTTACTGTGTTGATCATTTTGCAATATATATAAATAGGGAATCATTGTGTTGCACATCTGAAACTAATATGTCAATTATACCTCATCATGTTATATGTCAATTATACCTCAACAATGGGAAAGAAAAAGAATTGTTAACTAGGTGAAGCTAGGTATAAAATGGTAAAAGAGGTAACTCAAAGTGTAAAAAGAGAACTGTAGGGTATCATGGAGTGAGGAATTGTCTGAAGTAGCTACAAATACAATGAAGAAGCTGCTTCTATTGACTTTTAGCTACAGGTTATGAGTTACTTTTTTCCTTCTCATGTCCAGTAATTTTTTTTTTCGTTTTACAAAATTTTTTAAAAAATTTATTTCATTTATTTATTTTCTGGCTGTGTTGGGTCTTCGTTGCTGCGCAGGCTTTCTCTAGTTGTGCGGAGCAGGGGCTACTCTTCGTTGCAGTGTGTGGGCGTCTCATCGTGGAGGCTTCTCCTGTTGCAGAGCACAGGCTCTAGGTGCGCGGCTTTAGTAGTTGTGACTCATGGGCTCAGTAGTTGTGGCTCACAGGCTCTGGAGCGCAGGCTCAGTATTTGTGGTACACGGGCTTAGTTGCTCCACGACATGTGGGATCATCCTGGACCAGGGCTCAAACCTGTGTCCACTGCATTGGCAGGTGGATTCTTAATCATTGCGCCACCAGGGAAGCCCCCATGTCCAGTAATTTTTATTGTGTATTGGACATTGTGATAATATGTTATAGAGGTTCTGGATTATTTTATCTTCCCATAAAGAATATTACATTTGGTTTTGGCAGGCAGTTAAATTGCTAATAGGTAACCCTGACGTAGGTTTTCTTAGAGTGAGTCTATTTAATTTTTTACTTTATTCCTAGAGTGTGTGTAACCTTACTTCTAGGACATGGTCTGTCTGGGATCTCAGAGTGTTCTCAGAACAGCTCAGATTGTTTGCCAAGCTCTTTTCATTCTGGATGGGGAAATTTGGGCTGACCACAAGAAACCATATCTAAGAAGCATGAGAATAAAATTAGATTTTATGAGAAATTTGCTGCCTTCAGCTGGCCCTTCTAGAGAGAAATTTTATTTTCCAATTATATATTTCACTTTTCATTTCTCAGGATTGGGTTTTCTTCCTCAAACTTTGAACAAGAGTAGAAACGGCAGACAACAGAACAGGCATAGTTTGGGAGTTGAGGGTGTTAAAAATTCTGGAAGAAACAGGGAACAGAATGTAGTCTTCAGTAGAAGTTTTGAACTGCTTATATTAGAAAAAGCAGAAGTTAGGAGAGTAGAGGAAGAAATAAAAGAAGTAGAATTTGATAGAAGAACGAAAGCTGTTTTCCCCTTCTTCTTTTTTAATAAAAAATTGGGTTAGTTAGTAAATTGCTTTAGGCTAGGCATTGGGAGTCCTGAGATCTATTCTCACTGTTTGCACTATCGTTAGGGACATTTATTTCAGCCAAGTCTCTTAGTTATTTATGTTATTAGGGAAGACCTGTGCATAATAAGAATTTTAAACCTTCACCCTCAGCAATATCTTTACCTGCCTTCTCTTTCTTTTAAACCCTTTGTCAGAGGCACTCACATAGGGAAAACCATGATTTGCAAAACCATGATTTGGAAATCGTCTCTCTCGTCCTCTTCCTGTTTTGTGGTGGAGATGCTGTGAGAAAGCAGTGGACTGGTTAAGTCACAAGCAGAGAGCATCACGCTCTTGAATCCCTGAGAACCAGCTGCATCCCTCACGCTCAGGGGCTCAGTTTTCCATCTGGCTTCTCTGGGGGCTTCAAGCAGGCCGTCAAAGGACCTTGGAAAAGCACTAGTCGGTGGTGGGGGTCCTGGAGCCCACAGGTCTCCTCCCCTAGGGAGGCGGTCCGTCGAGTAGATACCTTCTGGAGCCCGTGGGCTGTGTGCTACCTGAGGGTGCCAGAATGAGGTGCAGGGGCACTTGGGGCGGCCGAGGATTCTGGGCTGTGAACTCGGTTTGGGCGCGGATGTGGAGGTGGAAGGGCGTTCTGACCTCACATTGTCTCCAGCTGCTAGAGCCATTTGTGGCCTCTTCTTCCTGCGGCCGTGGGGGCCCTGCAGCAGCGCTGTCGAAGCCATTACTCTGCCTCACCTCGTGATCGCTCTCTGCCCTTAGACGCATCTGACCTTCGGGAAGGAGTTCACAGAAGCGGTGGAAGCCAAACAGGTGGCTCAGCAGGAAGAGGATGCAGCAGTTACACACGACCAGATGATTGAAAGGACTCATGAGACTTAGCAAAGTGTACTTGTTATGACAAAGGATACAATACAGTAGAAGAAAGAGAACCCAAGCAAACATCAAAGAGGTCCAAGACATTCAGGTCCTATCTCAGTCACCTAGGACATGCTTCTGGGGGACATCACAAACCACCAAGATATGTGTAAGAGATCTAGGTCTCGCAGAAAAATAAGATAACAAAAAACTGCAGTGCTGTGGAAGAATTGTGTCCTCTCCAAATTCATACCCTGGAGCCCTAACCAGTGTAATGGTATTTGGAGATGGGGCCTTTGGGAGGTAATTAGTTTTAGATGAGTTCATGAGGATGGGACCCTAAACAATGAATTAGTGCCTTTAAAAGAAGATACACAAGACTTCCCTGGCGGTCCAGTGGTTAAGAATCCGCACTTCACTGCAGGGGGCTCAGGTTTGATCCCTGGTAGGGGAACTAAGATTCCACATTGCATGCTAAGTAGTGTGCCTCCCCCACCAAAAGAAAAAAAAAGATATACAAGAGAACTTCTAGTCTCTCTCTCCACCATCTGAGCATACAACGAGAAGGTGGCTGTCTGCAGGCCAGGAAGAGAGCTCTCACCAGAACCTGACCATGCTGGCATACTGCTCCCAGACTTCCAGCCTCCAGAACTGTGAGAAAAAAACTTTCTTTTGGTTAAGTCACCCAGTTTATGGTATTTTGTGATGGCAGCCCCAGCTGACTAACATATACAACAATGTTTTTCCAGAATGAAGGAATGCAGGACAAACTAGCTCAGCCTTAAGCTGAGCGAGAATAGCTCATCTAATTTTTTTTTTTTTTTTTAAACTACACGGGCCTCTCACTGTTGTGGCCTCTCCCGTTGTGGAGCACAGGGTCCGGACGCGCAGGCTCAGCGGCCGTGGCTCACGGGCCTAGCCGCTCCGCGGCATGTGGGATCTTCCTGGACCGGGGCACGAACCCGTGTCCCCTGCATCGGCAGGCGAACTCTCAACCACTGCACCACCAGGGAAGCCCTAGCTCGTCTAATTTTATTCCCAGACCTTCTGCTGTGTGTCTCTTCATTTAGCGGGTCCTGATTTGTATCCTTTATAAGAAACCTGTAATAGTATAGAGTTTCCTGAGTTCTGTGAGTCATTCCAGCAAATTATTGAATCTGAGGGGGTGTGGTGACCCCTGAATTTGTAGCCAGTTGGTCAGAAGTGCGGGTGGTCTGGACACCCCTGCACTTGGCATATGAAGTAAGAGCAGTTTGGGAAATTGTGCCCTTAAACCTGTGGTGTCTGTGCTAACTCTGGGTGGTTAGTGTCAGAACTAGAGATACAGATTTGATAGTCATTGGCATGGACATGGTATATAATGCTATGCTGGATGAAATTTCCTAGGGATACTGTATAGTTGGAGAAAGGACTCTCAGGAATGACCTTGGATTACATTTTGAGTTTGAGCGGATTAACAGAGCCAGTAAAGAAGACTGGAAAGCAGCTGCCAGGGTGTAGGAGGGAAACCTGAAAGATGTGGTGGAGTAGAAACCAAAAGAAGAATGGGTTCCTAGAAAGAGGGAGCAATCAACTGCTAAAAGCTCCTAAGAAGACAAATAGCATGAGTGTAGAGAAGGGACCATTGCATTTGGCATTGTGACGTTCTCAGTGGAGTGTTTACCACCTGGGCGTCCTTCGTGTCAGACCTAGCTCAGTATTCACAAGATGCTTCCTTTCTCATTCTCCTTGGTCACTTTGGAAGCAGGCATTGAAACTATGCCCTCTGTGTTGGCAGAGAAGCTTTGTTAGCCTTCTTGTCTTTAGTGTCACTGAAAATAATAATGATAATAATACTGCAGGAGCTGCAAATAAGAAAAGAATGTACTTATTTACTTAATTGGGGTCTTGAGAATTGTGATTTGATGGCTTCCCTGGTGGTGCAGTGGTTAAGAATCCACCTGCCAATGCAGGGGACACGGGTTCGATCCCTGGTCCGAGAAGATCCCACATGCTCAGAGCAACTAAGCCCGTGCGCCACAACTACTGAGCCTGTGCTCTAGAACTGCTGAAGCCCGCGCACTTAGAGCCCGTGCTCCGCAACAAGAGAGGCCACCGCAATGAGAAGCCCGCGCACCGAAACGAAGAGTAGCCCCCGCTCGCCACTATTAGAGAAAGCCTGCGGGCAGCAACGAAGACCCAGTGCAACCAAAAATAAATTAATTAATTTAAAAAAAAAAGAATTGCAATTTGAGAGGCACAGATTTGGGTAATACTGAAAGAGTGTTCCAAGGAGGAGAGAGTCAGGGGTTTATAAATACAAAAAGCCACTAGGTTGTTAAAAGTTGCTTGGTGAGAATTGTGATTGACTTTGATGAAAATCGGAAAATATTTGTCCTCAAGGAATCCCAAGTTGTTTTAGGGTAGGTGTCTGATAAGTAGATAGATTATCACAAGTTATTCTAGCGTAAGGGTCCAATACATATCTTGAGTTTCTGGTAGGTGTTCTGTGTGACTTCGTCAGGTCAAAAGGTCAGATTCCATACAGGCTGAGAAGTGCATACATCACACTTCCCTAGTGGCCTGCTGGCTCCATTGTGGAGAGTGGTCTTAGCAATGCAGACTCCATTTTGATTTTCCTTTCACAGTAGAAACTTGGGGGCATCGAAGTTCTTTTACATCTCCTGTCTCTTTCAGTCCAAGTTGGGGCCACTTTGTCAACATAACTGCCAGAAATGAATATTTCTTATGTATTTGATTTCAGACAACTTCTTGGGCCAGAAGCCATGCTCACAATTCTTTTATGCTCTCTAGACTTAATATTGGATATTTATGAACAGGCATATCAGCTGTTTACAATAGCCAAGACATGGAAGCAACCTAAATGTCCATTGATAGAGGAATAGATAAAGAAGATGTGGTACATATATACAATGGAATATCATTCAGCCATAAAAAAAGAACAAAATAATGCCATTTGCAGGAGTTCCTTTGGGGTGCAGTTGTTAAGACTCCACACTCCCAGTGCAGGGGGCTCAGGTTCGATTCCTGGCTAGGGAACTAGATCCCACATGCATGCTGTAACTAACGGTTGGTGTGCCGCAACTAAGGAGCCTGGCTTCTGCACCTAAAGGAGCCCGCCTGCCACAACTAAGACCCGGAGCAACCAAATAAGTAGTTTCATACTGTATAGCATTAAAAGAATAATAATAATGCCATCTGCAGCAACATGGATGGACCTAGAGACTGTCATACCGAGTGAAGTTAAGTCAGACAGAGAAAGAAATATCGTATGATATCGCCTACATGAGGAATCTTAAAAAAAAAAAAAGATTGAATTGAACTTATTTACAAAACAGAAACAGACTCACAGACTTAGAGAATGAACTTATGGTTACCAGGGGGAATGGTTGGGGGAAGGGGTAGTTAGGGAGTTTGGGATTGACATGTACACACTGCTATATTTAAAATGGATGGGGACTTCTCTGGTGGCACAGTGGTTGGGAGTCTGCCTGCCGATGCAGGGGATGCGAGTTCGATCCCTGGTCCGGGAGGATCCCACATGCCGCTGAGCGACTAGGCCCGTGTGCCACAGCTACTGAGCCAGCACGCCTGGAGCCCATGCTCCACAACAAGAGAGCTCACCGCGGTGAGAGGACCCTGCTCGCTTCCACTAGATAGGGCCCGCGCGTGCAGCGACGAGGACCCAACGCAGCCAAAAATAAATTAATTAGTTAACCAATTTTAAAAAGAAAAGTCTTTGTTGGTTATCCATTTTTTAAAAAATGGATAACCAGCAAAGACCTATTGTATAGCACAGGGAACCCAGCTCAATATTATGTAACAACCTAAATGGGAAAAGAATTTGAAAAAGAACAGATACATTTATATGTATAACTGAATCACTTTGCTGTACACCTGAAACTGACACAACATTGTTAATCAACTAGACTCCAATATAAAAAGTTAAAAAAAAAAGGCAAAACAAACAAAGAACTGGCATATCACTCTTCTGTGGGTTTACAGTTAAGCATTCCAGGAACCCTTCTGTCTAGCTGAATGGATTTATTAGGCCCTGCCTTAATCTTTTCAGAGGTCTTTTTGAAAGGGTGTGATAGCCACACCCTTGACTTTTTCTTTGTCTTAAAGCCACATAGTAGATTGCAATAGTGGCCACAAATTCCTCCAGTGCATGTATGCACACCCCTTTCAATTGTGACTGCCAATCCTTCCATGAAGAGGTAGATCCTGTTTTTCACCCTTTCAGTCTGGGTTGGGCCAGGTGGCTTGCTCTGTAGGATGTTACGTTAGCAAAAGTGATGAAAGCAGAGACTTGGGGAGGGTTTGCCCTCACTGAATTTAGGAAGCTTTCTCCCTCAGAAGGGTTCCTAAATGTGAAGAGTCCTCAATTCCAGCTGAGGTCTCCTTAGACCACTCAGCCTGCCAACAATCAGACATGCCATGAGGCTCTCAGATTATTCAGCCCCAGCTCCAGCTGAGTCCAGTCCAGAGCAGAGGAGCTGCCCAGTCTACCCACAGTATCATGAGAAAAAATAAGTGCTTGTTGTTTTTAAGCCATTCAGACTGGAGAAGCTTTTTACGTAGCAAAAGCTAACTGATACAGGCTGTATCTTAATGGCAGCATCATAGTATATATGGTAAAGTGGTCAGAGGTTAAGAGATACATGAATGTCTGGATAATAAAGAATAGCTTGGCTGGATGCTCTGGGGTCTGGAAGAAGCAAGATTGAAAGACTAGAGAAAAGAGGTCTAGAGAAGATGTGTGTGGATGGACCGGTGGGAGTGGACATCAGTGTGCATATATTTATGTTTTCCATCAATAACCGTAAGAGGGCATCCACCTCAGAGGCACTCAACAACCAGGTGGATACACTAACTCATTCAGTGGATGCCAGCCAGCCTCTGTCCTTCCCCAGCCCCACCCCATGCTTGCCAATGGGCCCACAAGCAGGGTGGCCATAATGGCAGGGATGCAGCCAGGCATGGCCCTGTGCATGGGCTCCCATCATCGAGGCTGATCTATGTTCTGCTGCTACCTCTGAGTGTCTGACCTGTCAGCAGGAGAAACAATGGCTAAACCCTCAAAATGGTACCATCTTTAGGAAACCAACTTGGCCAGTCAGAAGCAGGTTGATTATATCAGATCTTCTCTGCTCTGGAGGGTCCTAACTAGGATTGATGTAAATACCAGGCATGGGGTTGTTTTCCCTGCCCAGTCACCCTAGTGCTTGCTCAATGGGCCCAGGTACAAAGTGGCCATAGTGGAGACACGTTCTTCCCTTCCCAAGGTTGATTTGGCTTCTGCCACTGCTGAGTGCCATACCTGCCAACAGCAGAGACTAATATTAAGCTCCCCCAATTCCCTGGGAACCAGCTGGCTACCTGGAGGCAAGGTGGGTGGACTACATTGGACCCTTCGCCGTCACGGAGGGCAGTGCTTTGTCCACACGGGGATAAGACACGTTCGGGTTTAAATAAATTTATTTATTTTTGGCTGCGCTGGGTCTTTGTTGCTGCACGTGGGCTTTTCTCTGGTTGCGGCGAGCAGGGGCTACTCTTCATTGTGGTGCACAGTCTTCTCATTGTGGTGGCTTCTCTTGTTGGGAGCATGGGCTCTAGGCGCGAGGTCTTCAATAGTTGTGGCACGTGGGCTCAGTAGTTGTGGCTCGCGGGCTCTAGAGCGCAGGCTTAGTAGTTGTGGTGCCCCGCCTGGGCTTAGTTGCAACGCGGCATGTGGGATCTTCCCAGACCAGGGCTCGAACCCATGTCTCCTGCATTGGCAGGCGGATTCTTAACCACTGTGCCACCAGGGAAGCCCCAGTGCATCTATTCTCTATTTCTGTATTACTATTTTTATTGAAATATAGTTGGCTTACAATATTATATTAGTTTCAGGTGTACAAATGGCAATTCGATACAAAGTTATTACAAAATATTGACTATATTGCCTGTGCTGTACTTTACAACCCTAATACACTGTTGGTGGAAATATAAATTGGTACAGCTTCCATGGAAAACAGTATGGAAGTTCCTCAAAAAATTAAAAATAGGACTACCATAGATCCAGCAGTTCCACTTCTGGGTATTTATCTGAAGAAAATGAAAAGATATGTGCATTCCTGTGTTAATTGCAGCACTATTTACAATAGCCAAGATATGAAAGCAACCTAAATGTCCATCAACAGGGACTTCTCTGATGGACCAGTGGCTAAGACTCTGTGCTCCCAATGCAGGGGGCTGGAGTTCCATCCCTGGTCAAGGAACTAGATCCCACATGCTGCAACTAAAGATCCCGCATGCCCCCAACTAAAAGATCTCACATGCCGCAGCAACTAAGACCTGGCGCAGCCAAATAAATAAATATTAATAAAAAATAAGTGCCCATCAACAGATGAATGGATAAAGAGGATGTGGTATATATATATATATATATATATATATGTATATATATATATGTATATATACAATGGAGTATTAACCATAGAAATGAATGTTGGCATTTGCAACAACATGAATGGACCTGGAGGGTATTATGAACTAAGTCAGCCCGAGAAAGAGAAATACTGTATGTTTTCACTTATATGTGGAATCTAAAAAATGAAACAAACAAGTATAACAGAAACAGCCTCACAGATACAGAGAACAAACTAGAGGTTACCACAGGGGAGAGGGATAGGGGGAGGGGCGAAATAGGTGTAGGGGATTAAGAGGTACAGATTAGCAGGGGAAACTCAAATTTGAACTTAGAGTTTTTGGATCTCTGTAGTGCAAGGCAAACCAACCTCCAGCTGCAGCCCATGGTCTCTAGCCCCTTCCCTTTCCAACCACTTCCTTTGTCTTTCCATAAATTTGTATAGACCAAACCTTCACATCTCAAGCGCCATCCACACATGCCCTGCAAACAGCTAATGCTTGGCCACTCTGTGAGTCTAGGGATGTATATGTTGATGGTGGTGACACAGGCCCAGGGAAGAGGCCTGTTCAGATTCCGGAAGTGGGCAGGGAATTCCAGGGGCCTGGGCACCTAGAGAGTGGCCTGAGTGTGTGTGGGCTCTGGGTTGGTACATCCACTTGGCCTAGACTCTTCCTCCCATGAGTGCCCCCACAGGAGAAACACAACAGGGCCTCTGAAGTTCATGGCCCAAGTCAGGGTTACCTTTCACTTGGGTCTAAAGGGCATATGCCTTAAACCTGTGGCCAGTATATGCCATCTTCTTCCCCTTAGCCTGGAAGCACGGATTGGGGAGCCATGGAGTGAAGGATGAAGCAGTCCTCTTACTATTACACATAAAAATTTGCTCGAATAATTTTTCTTCCCATCCCCCATGACCTTTTGTGTTTGGGGATGTGAAGGTCCTAGTGAACAAGGAGGAATGTTCTCACTGAAACGCACAGTCATGATTTCATTGAATTAGGAACTGAAACTGTCTCCTGGAGGTTTGGGGAGAAGTGAATAACCAGGTTGGTTGGCCTCCTTGTTTTCCTTAGCACCTCACTTGTGCTGCCCTGATTTTACTCTGAGGACACTTGGAACAGCTCTGAGTCACCACAGGTGTGGCCAGGCACTAGTTGTTCCAAGGTAATGGCATAACTCCAATAGCTCCTCCTTGAGTTTATGTAACCACCTTCGGCTAGCCTCGAGCCAAAGCTGCTGTCCTATACCTTCCACCCACCCCTCCACCCCTAGGTTTTTTCACAATCTTCCCATTTCATGGTTTTCCCTCCATAGTTAGTTCAGCTTATTGGTAAAAACCAGAACCACACCACAGTTCATTTCTAAATGTTTAGCAATTTCCATTTGAGATTTCCTCTTTAAGGCATGCATCATTTTAAAGTATGTGTCTCAGTTTACAAATTAATAAGGGTTCCTGGCGCGCGCGTGTGTGTGTGTGTGTGTGTGTGTGTGTGTGTGTGATTCTAACTGCCCTGCATTGTGGTTAGAGAATGTGGTCTATAAAATGCTGACTTTTTGGAGATTTTGGGGGGCACAGGAAACAGTCCATTTCGTAAATGTTTGTGTGTGTGCTTAAAAAGAATGTATATTCTCTATCTTTTGAGTACATACATGTGTGTATGTGTATATATGTCAGTGTACATAAGCGTGCATGCGCGCGCGCACACACTTGATCAAGGTTGTTAACTGGATTATTCGATTCTAGTAAATCCTCACTAGAATTTTGTCTGCTTGAACTATGTTAAAATCTCCAGGGCTTCCCTGGTGGCGCAGTGGTTGAGAGTCTGCCTGCCGATGCAGGGCACATGGGTTCGTGCCCCGGTCCGGGAAGATCCCACATGCCGCGGAGCGGCTGGGCCTGTGAGCCATGGCCGCTGAGCCTGCGCGTCCGGAGCCTGTGCTCCGCAACAGGAGAGGCCACAACAGTGAGAGGCCCGCGTACCGCTAAAAAAAAAAAAAAAAAAAAAAATCAACTATAATTGGATGCTTGTTAATTTCTCCTTATAATTACATTTTTGAGGTTCTGTTATAAGGAGACAGAAGATTTCCTGATTACTATCTATTCTTTTAAGAGTGTTCCTTTTATCTTTACAAAATATTACTCCTTGTCTCTGTTAATATTCATTGCCTAAGATTTTACTGTCTGATTTTAATATTGCTCTACCAGCTTTCTTTTAGTTAGCTGTTTGCTGAGTAAATATTTTCCATCCTTTTATGTTTAACCTTCCTGTGCCCCTTTTGTTTTTATTTTGGTTTGGGGTGTGCCTTACGAGCATCATATAGCTCATTTTAATAATCCTAGTTGATAGGCTGTTTTTTTTTTGGCCATACCTTGCAGCTTGCAGGATTTTAGTTCCCTGACCAGGGATCGAACCCCCGGCCCCTGGACGGTGAAAGTGCGGAGTTCGAATCACTGGACTGCCAGGGAATTCCCAATAGGTTGTCTTTTATATATGAATTTAGTCCTCCTATCTATCATGGTTTCTAATATAGCTGTACATATTTCTAACATTTGCCTCTTTTTCTGGTAGTTTAAAGTTTTCCATTTTAATCCTTGATCTACTGCAGTTTCAGCACAATATGTTGATTTGTTTTCATTTATCCTATTCAGAACTTGGTGTGTGCTTTTCAAACTGAGGATGCATACTCCTTCAATTCTAGAAAATTCTTAGCCATTAACTCTTTGAATGTTGTGACTTTCCATTATTGCTATTCTATTCTAATAGAACTCCCATTAGATGTATTCTGAACATTCTCATTTAACCTTCATGTTTCTGAACCTATTTTTCATCTTTTTTTCAAGTTCTTTATCTCTCTCTGTAGAATTCTGGGGAATTTCTTCAGATCTGTCTTCCAGTTCATGGACTCTCTTTTCAGCTAAGTCCAAATAGTTTTTATCTGTCCACTGATTTTCATTTTAATGCTTTCCCCCCATTTATAGACTTTCTATTTGAATCTTTTTCAAATCTGCATGGGATTTTTTCCCCGCATAATATTCTGGCTTTGTTTTAACGGTTCAATTTTTTCTTTATTCTCTCTGAAAAATGTAAATACACTCATTTCAAAGTCTATTCCAAATTGTCTGGTTATTTCTAGTTCACAATTTGTTGCAACACATTTCTTAATGGGTTGGGTTTCCTTATATGCTTTATAATTTTTACTTATAAGTTTATCTTTGGGGGGAGTATCTCTGTGGGCTTTCCTTCTGTGGGAACCCCAATATTATCTTGGGTTATGAATATATTATGGTACTTTTGTATGGCTGCCTCTTTTGGAATCATACAGAACCCACTTGTTCTGATAGAGTCACAGATGTAGAAAACAAACTTATGGTTACCAGCGGGGAAAGGAGGGGAGGGATAAATTGGGAGATTGGTATTGACATGTACATGCTACTATATAAAGAATAGATAGGGCTTCCCTGGTGGCGCAGTGGTTGAGAATCCGCCTGCCGATGCAGGGGACACGGGTTCGTGCCCTGGTCCGGGAAGATCCCACATGCCGCGGAGCAATTAAGCCCGTGAGCCATGGCCGCTAGGCCTGCGCGTCCGGAGCCTGTGCTCCGCAACGGGAGAGGCCACAGCAGTGAGAGGCCCGCATACCGCAAAAAAAAGAAAAAAAAAAAAAAAGAATAGATAACTAATAAGGACCTACTGTATAGCACAGGGAACTCTACTCAATACTCTGTAATTACCTATATGGGAAAAGAATCTAAAAAAGATTAGATATATGTATATGTATAACTGATTCACTTTGCCCTACAGCAGAAACTAACACAACATTGTAAATCAACTATACTCCAATAAAAAATTTAAAAAAAAAAAGAACCCACTTGTTCTGAATCAGGTTTTATATTACTTTGTTAGCTGGGAGTTTCCACAGATAAGCAGTACAAACTCTGTGACACTTGTTAATCAAAGAAATTTACATAGTTGGCGTTATAGGAAAAGGGTGAGGTTCAATAAATGGCTCAAATTCAAGCCCTGCCTTGAGCTAAAAGTAGACATCTTCCATTAAGGGAATTAGGGTAGGCTCCTCTCCTTGGGTGTTGCATGCATATCTAAATCCAAGTGACAGTCTTCTCTGGCTGTGATAGGAACTTCGGGGTGCTTTCCAATATCCATTCTCCCTTTCTTCATAACAGAATCTCAATTGTACTCAGGATGTCAGTAAGTTCAGCTGAAAAAAACACATTTTCCAACCTATCTTAGAGCTAGGGATGGTCATGTGATACAATTCTGGTCAATGAGATGTCAGTGGAAGTCACTGGCTTATTAAGGAGGGGTAAACTCCACTGGTTGTCTCAGATTTGTGTACTTGGTCCTTCCTCCCCCACTCCCAGGAACATGGAGTGGATGGCTCCAACCTTAGCAGCCATTATAAGAGGAGGAGGATGGAGCCACACCCCAGGGATAGCAGAGTGAGGCACTGGAGGAACCTGGGTTCCTGGTGATAGAAAGCTGCCATTCCAGTTCTAGATTACCTTCCTCTGGATATCTTGTTATACAAGGTAAGTAAAACTTTTAGTTTGTTCAAACCACACTTTGGAGAGTCTCTGTGTCTTGTAGAGATAATTCAGTATATTTCCTTCCTGCTTCCCTGTATGTGGACAGCTTGGCTGGGGCTCCAGCAGCTTTCTTGTAAGTGCCTGAATGCCAGAAGGAGCTTAAGATCTTGAGGATGTGTGTGTAAGCTAAGACAAAGTACATAAGACAGTGAATAATGGGACAGCTGGGCCTTGGTTTGGTAATCTCTTCCAGATAAAGAGGAGTGGTCAGAAGCACCAGAGCTTTTCTATGCTTAGAAGGCAAAGCTCCACTCCAGCTCACCACCTCTGTTTGGTGTTTCCACTGTTCCCAGGGCTGGGACTGCCACCAGGTACCCAACCAAGCCCTGTGGTATTACAGGTACCCCAAGGCTTACACAGTTCCATCTGGTTGAATAAGGCACCTTTGTACAGTGCTCACAATAAACGGCAAACAAGCTCTACCCACTCATCACCTGGCCACTTGGGTCTCCTTGGGGCTTCTGAATTAACTACAGGATGAATGCAAATAGGTAGTTTTCCCAGGGGAGTCAGGTTACAGGTAGACAATGCCATTAGGTGTCCTTTGGCTTGGGAGGTCATTCTGCTCTTCGGCACAGAGACTCTGGAGAAGTTGGGAGCCTGTGGGGGTATACTGAGAAATGGGTGTCTGGTTCCAAGCATGGACAGAAGCCTCCTATGAAGCTTTGGTGGTAATTGTGACTGGTTCACCTAGCGCCATATTCCCTGTATTTACATTAAAAAGAGAATGACGGCTCCAGATGATAAAAAAAACAACGGTATACCTAGAACATCTTTGCCAGGCTTCCCTGGTGGCTCAGTGGTTAAAAATCCGGCTGCCAATGCAGGGGACACGGGTTCAAGCCCTGGTCTCGGAAGATCCCACATGCCGCGGAGCAGCTAAGCCCGTGCACCACAACTACTGAGCCTGTGCTCTAGAGTCCGCGAGCCACAAGTACGGAGCCGCGTGCCACAACTACTGAAGCCCGCACGCCTAGAGCCCGTGCTCTGCAACAAGAGAAGCCACCGCAATGAGAAGCCCGGGCACTGCAACGAAGAGTAGCCCCCGCTCGCCGCAACTAGAGAAAGCCTGCGTGCAGCAACGAAGACCCAATGCAGCGAAAAATAAATTTATTTAAAAAACCATCTTTGCCCTTGCTTTCTGTCTGGGCTTGTGCACAGGGCAGAACAGAGCACTTAAGTGAGTCTCAGCTCTGAGAAACCAAGACATTTCCTTAACGTGTCTGGGGGATATGAGCAGAATCTGGAGTCACTGGTATGAGGATTTACAAATGATGTGGGTATTTAATAAACTTTCCAAATACAGACAATGGCCTGAAATTCACGAACACAATGGCATAAAGACCCTGTGGTCCCATAGAGGGGGGAGGGAGCTGTGGGCACTGGTTGAAGCGTTATGAATCAGTTACAGTGGGTAATAGAGCCAAACAGCAGAGGACAAGAGGGTAACCCCATCATAAAATTTGGGCAGCTTCTCATCACTACAGCTGAGGCTGGGGTATATTATTGAGCTTTGTGTCAGGAAAAAGAGGGAAACACTGAGGATGATGAGCACTCATGGTCTTTGACACAGGGTTTGTAGCCCAAGGTGGTTTTTAATCTCCCCATCCAGCCACAGCAGTCCCCTTTCTAGCCAGACAATTCAAGTTCCTACCTAGAAAGGGCACTTATTTATGGAGCCAGCTCAATTATCCCTCACTTTTTTTTTTTTTTTTGCGGTATGCGGGCCTCTCACTGTTGTGGCCTCTCCCGTTGCGGAGCACAGGCTCCGGACGTGCAGGCCTAGCGGCCATGGCTCACGGGCTTAGTTGCTCCGCGGCATGTGGGATCTTCCCGGACCAGGGCACGAACCCGTGTCTCCTGCATCGGCAGGCGGATTCTCAACCACTGCGCCACCAGGGAAGCCCATCCCTCACATTTTTTAGTGCATGTGCCACACAGATTAGAGAAAGATCTCTAAGAAACTACACTAGGTTGGCATTACAAAGATGGAATAATTTAGAAATAAAAATTTTATAGATGACTTAGCTATGAAATATGGCTAAAACTACTGCTGCTGATGGAACTTTGGGACCAGTGCCAGGGAGACATAACTCAGAAAATAATAGAAATTGATGGAAGGGGTTTCAGAATTTAATAATGAGCATTTTACTATTTTCAGAAGTATAAGAAACTATTTATGACCATCAGTACTGAACATTAGGAATCTATGATCATAAATATCAACCAAGAAAAAAAGTGGATACCCATTCTTACAAAACTGAAACAAGGGCTTCCCTGGTGGCGCAGTGGTTGAGAGTCCGCCTGCCGATGCAGGGGACACAGGTTCGTGCCCCGGTCCAGGAAGATCCCATGTGCCACGGAGCGGCTGGGCCCATGAGCCATGGCCGCTGAGCTTGCGCGTCTGGAGCCTGTGCTCTGCAACGGGAGAGGCCACAACAGTGAGAGCCCCGTGTACCGCAAAAAAAAAAAAAAAGAAAAGAAAAAACTGAAACAAAATTTTGTTACTTTAAAATTCCATATGGCAGTTCCTGGAACAAAAGGCTTTGACATATTTGAAGATACCTTCCACCAGGTCCAAACCCACAGATCCAAGATCCCAAATTCTGATATGGAAATATGGGATCCTCACAAAAATTCCAAGAGCTGACATCTTCCTACAACCTTCCATTCTTCTTCCACTGCTAAAATAAAGGAAGACGAGAAATGGAAGAAGGGTCTTAAGACAGCCATTGGTGAACAGCTTTGGTTTCTAGACTGACCTATTTCGAGGCCCATGACTGATTTGTGGGGAAGGCACAGTGTTATCAGGCTGCAACAGCTACAACAGTGCTGTGTAACATACAACCCCCCAAACTCAGTGGCATATAGCAGTACATATTAATCATCACACTCATGCTCACAGGTCAGTGGGTCAGCTGGAGCAGCTCTACTCATCCATCACTCATTCTTCTGGAACCAGGGTATTTTTTTCCCCATAGCAATAGCAGCAGCACAGAGGAAATGCAAAGTCATATTACAAAGAGCATGGATGCAAGGAAGAGTGAATCCCCATTATGGATTCCACTCCACAGTATCACAAAATTGGGTTTTGCTAAGATCACCAATGGCCTTCATGTTGCTAAGTCTAATGTATGCTTTTCAGCCTTCATCTTTCTCAATCTCTCAGCAGTGTCCTCAAAATCCTAAGTCTAGAGAGTTGGTTTATATACACCTCCTTTTGTTCAACTGCTGATGAACATACCATATACAGTAGGTTGCGTTATTGTTCCATGCCTTGTATCACAAACAACACTTCAGAGAATCTGGCTGTGAAGGGAGGAAGGAGACTAGTAGCTGAAAAAAAAATGAGGAGGATTTTTCTTTTTTAATGAAAGAGGCACAAACATGTTTAAATATTGCCTGTAAGGGTCCAATAGAGAGGGAGAAGTTGGAGATATAGGAGATAGGGGAGGTGACTGATAGGTTGAGACCCTGAGAAGGGGACATGGAGGGACCCAGGGAACAGGGGAGTCTTGCATTGCAGGTAGGAGGAGGGACGCCACCATGTCCCACTCTTTTTTTGTGTGTGGTACGCGGGCCTCTCACTGTTGTGGTCTCTCCCGTTGCGGAGCACAGGCTCCGGACGCGCAGGCTCAGCGGCCACGGCTCACGTGCCCAGCCGCTCCGCGGCATGCGGGATCTTCCGAGATCGGGGCACGAACTCGTGTCCCCTGCATCGGCAGGCGGACTCTCAACCACTGCGCCACCAGGGTAGCCCTTTGCAAGCATTTTAAATGCCTTTGCTTTATCTTTTAAAATAAATTTATTTATTTTATTTATTAATTTTTGGCTGTGTTGGGTCTTTGTTGCTGCGCTGGGGCTTTCTCTAGTTGTGGCAATCTGGGGCTACTCTTCGTTGGAGTGCTCGGGCTTCTCATTGTGGTGGCTTCTCTTGTTGTGGAAAATGGGCTCTAGGTGTGCGGGCTTCAGTAGTTGTGGCGCAAGGGCTTCGGTAGTTCTGGCGCATGGGCTCCGTAGTTGTGGCTCGCAGACTCTAGAGCGCAGGCTCAGTAGCTGTGGCACAGGGGCTTAGTTGCTCCGTGGCATGTGGGATCTTCCCGGACAAGGGCTCGAACCCGTGTCCCCTGCATTGGCAGGCAGATTCTTAACCACGGTGCCACCTGGGGAGCCCAATGCCATTGTTTTGTCTAGTTTAAAACAAGGTTATGTTTGTGACTTAAGCTGGGTCATAGTAAAATACAGTACAATCGCACTTGAACCACAGGAAGCCGCCCAGCACCGCACCTGGCTTATGAAAAGGGTCTGGCAAACGCTAATTTCATGTGAAATTCACCAGACTCTTCCAGACACAGAGGCATTCAGTGGCTGGAAGGGGCTGTTGACAGGGATTCAACCCACTCCAGTTTTCCTCCCCGCGTCTTTTGCCGGAACTGTTCCGGTGGGGTGTGGGGTGTGGAGCGAGGTGGAGGCGGGGCAACTCAAGCGTGAGCTGCGCGGGAGGCAGTGAGGCTCGCGGACAGGTGGATACGGTTGCAATGGGAAGGAAAGCGAGAGGCCGCGATGGTAGGGAGGCTAGAGGAGGGCGCGGGTATTTTGTTGCTCCTTAAGGTGGAGCGGGAACTCCGTTTACCCACCGAGCGGGAGAAGTGTTCTCAGACCGAGGCTGGGAAGTTGGGAGAGAAGCGCGGGAGCGGGGCTGCAGCCCTTGGGTCGGGTGCGCTACGCGTTCGAAGAGCGCTGCGAGGACGGGCTCCGACAGCCCAGGGCGGGTGACCCGGCCGGGAGAAGGGAAGCGCGGGTGCCGCGGGGTAAAACGCCGGGTCCACGCGGTTCTCCGCAGAAAGACCCCTTCTTTCACCTCGGACCACCAACAAGGTTGCGTCTGGCCGGCGTGGGGGTTCCGCGTACAACGAACAGAACTGCTCCACTCGCCCGGGTCTTCCGAGTCACCCAGACTCACTTCGAATCCCAGCTCTTCCACCTACTAGCTGATCACCCCACTTCTCCTCAGCTTCCCCGTCCTAAAAGCGGGGCTAATAACAGCACTCGTCTCTTGGGGCTGTTGCGACGAATAAATGGTACAACGTAAATAAAGCGTTTAGCCCCCAAGCCCTCGCCTAGTATCTATCACAAGCAGGGGCTGTGGTCATTACTGTCACCTTTTCGGCAATTCCCTGGCGGTCCCTTGGTTAGGACTCAGGGCTTCCACTGCAGGGGGCACTGGGTTTGATCTCTGGTCCGGGAACTAAGATCATTCAAGGTGCGGTCGTCCCCAAAAGACCGCAAAGGTGCTGGGACGGACTGGCGCCAAGCTGGGCGGAAGGCAAACCCAGGAGGTGGGCGGGGGTTGGTGGTGACGTGGACGGGTCCGACCCAAGCTCTCGCGGCTTCCTCCACCCCGGGTCGGTGGCAAGGCTGGACAATCGGTGGGGTGGCTGCCCGGCTCCACCACCTCGGAACGTGCGAGGCGGCGGGTTTCGGGATGGCTTCGTGCGGGTGAGTGTCCCCGAAGCAGAGAAAAGTGGGAGGTCAGACTTGGCCAGCGGGACGCGCCGTCGGGGAACGGCCAGGTGCGGGGGTCGCGGAAGCCAGGGCTGAGGGAGGGGGCAGCCGGTCTCTAAATTAAGTCCAACCGGTCCGCTACGTAGGTGGGGCAGCGAGGAGACAGCACCTGGGGACGGTATTGAGAGCCCCTGCCTGTTATCTAGCGCTGCGCTCCAGGGAACACTGGTTTTCGAAGTGGAAAATTCGTCGTGGAAGTTGCCTCTCGTGCTTGGAGTGCGTAGCGCGGTGGTGCCGAGCTTGGGGGGGCGGCCTGGAACCCGGACGCTCTGATCAGGGCTGGACATTTGGGTCCCTGGCGATGTGGGTCCCCGGCGAAGGGACCGCGGGCTCTGGGCAGTCGGGAAACCGAGGCTGCTCCTTCTTACGCAGCTTCAGAAAAACAGCCCGGGGTTTTGGAGTCAGGCGTTTCGAAAAGTAGGTTTTCAGGTTCAGGCGACAGCCTCGAGGCAGAGTGACCGTCTGTTTTGGGGCTCCGGGCGCTAAAGCCTCTAAGGAATAGCATAATAATTAACGGGGGAAAAGTCGACTTGGAGGGCTTATTTAGTTTTCATAAACCAGGAAGAAGGATCAGAAATACATTTTGTGCCTTTTTATCCCCAAAGTTTACTTTTTCTTTTTCTTTTTCAAAACTAGAATGATCATTTAATGCTAACAAGGAAGGTGTCTCCGGACAATGCAAAAACGTGTTGGTCAGATGATTTTTTTTTTTTTTTTTTTCAAATCTGTGAAGTTTTATTCTTACAGCGGTTCTGTGAAGTAGGCACAGACGAATTTCACAGAAATGACGCGAAATTGCGGGCCCTCCTCTCCTGTCTGACCGGCACACATATGCTACCAGGAGAACTTAATGGTTCATTGTAGGCCATTTCCTCTCTGCCTGCAACACATTAAACTTTACCCAAGGACAGATGGGCAGAGCTTGTGCAGGTGCGGGCAAGATGATGTTTTATGAGCATTAAAATGAAGCACACGTCGTACAGAGGCTGTGGCGGAGCCAGGGGAAGGAGGCAGCCCTTGTGTCACCGCAAGTCCCTGGCTAAGGCTTTCATTCCAGCACCTTCCTCATTCCTTCGCCCCGCATTACTTAATGAGTGATGAGGAGTCCTGGCACCAGGCTCCAAACTGTGCCAACGAATTTAAAGCTGGCAAGTCCTCGGCAAACTTGACTTTCCTTTCACATATAGACAGCTGGAATCGTGAACAAAAGGTCTGGGTTTTAACTGATGTTGTCGCTGTTTAAGTTACTTCTCTATGATCTTAAGGCGGCCGGCCCGTGTGGTCTTGGGGAACTAACGTTTCTTCCTCCGAAGAAACTATTTCTTTTAAGCTTTTCTTTGCCTTTTTAGTTTTCTTTATTATTAAAAAGTATCTGGCTTTGAAATAGGTATATCTGATTTTTGTCCCTCTGAGATAGGCCAGTTGACTCCAACACACCCTACCAACCCAGGAAATGATCACTACAATAGCATGCAGTAAACTCAGTAAATGTTAGTGTGTTTTTTTGCATATTAGTAAGTTTTATTTAAAACTAAAACGCCAGTGACTTAGGCTAGCCGGCAGGAATAATGTAGGTTTTCATGTTTTTTATTCTTTGGTAATACCTCAGGACCTTCATCGGCAAATGCAGCGTGTGGCATATGAGTCAGGGAAGATGAAGCGGCGTTATGTTGAGTAGGGTGTCTCCAAAAACAGTTTTCCAACTGATGGGAAATACAAACAAGAGGGCCGTTAGTTGGTAAATTCATTTCATTTCCTTCAGTGTGGAGCACTTATTTGTTACGTATACGCCCTGTTCTAGATTGTGCCTCTAGTGCTCACCCAAGCACTCTTTGAAGAATTATGTCCATGCCATAGTTGTGGAAATGGAGAATGAAATGAAGTTTGCCCAAGGACTACAATGGAAGGAGCAGGTTGGAATCCAACTCCATTTGAGGATAAAGCCAATATTTTTTTGATTGTGTGGGACATTTTATTCATAATATTTCATTCCACAAAAGTTTGATAATCCTATCACGTGCGAGCCATCTTACTAGGTACTGGGAATACAACTGACATGACCTCTTGGAGAAGTTATGACTCTAGCATATTTGACATCATCTGCTGATCATTTTTTAATACTCCCCTTCTCTATAGGACAGAATTATTTTCAGTAATAATATGTAGTACCAATGATAATTACTGTTGTCTTGCTTTTCTTTTCATTTGAAGACAATTTTTTAAAACCACAATTTTTTTTTTTTTTTTTTTTTTTTGCTGTACACGGGCCTCTCACTGTTGTGGCCTCTCCCGTCGCGGAGCACAGGCTCCCGACGTGCAGGCTCAGCGGCCATGGCTCACGGGCCCAGCCGCTCCGCGGCATGTGGGATCTTCCCGGACCGGGGCACGAACCCGTGTCCCCAGCATCGGCAGGCGGACTCTCAACCACTGCGCCACCAGGGAAGCCCTTGGTTTCATCTTTAAAATCACTGTGCTATTAGTGTTTATTTCACATCTATTGCGTAGATGGAGGAATGAGTTGTACCCCCTAGGTTAGAGACACAAACTTCTCCCTAAGCCAGCTTGAACAATTCTGAATGTTATATATTTGCTCTTATTGCAAGTTTACTCTTGAAAGGAACCTATGTTGCTGAGCCAGGTAGTATGTTAAAATATCACACCATAATTGTGGATATGTCTATTTCTCCTTTTAATTCTTTCAGGATTTTGCTTTATGTATTTTGAGGCTATGTTATTAGAATAAAGAATTGTTATCTCTTCCTGTGAACTGAATATTTTATAACTTGAGGTATTTATCTGTGGTTTTGGCTTTTTGTCTTAAAAGTCTACTTCATTTGATACTAATATAGAGATATCAACTTTATCTTCATTACACTTGGTATATTTATCTTCCTTTTTACTCTCAGTGTTTCTATATCACTGTTTTAGATGCGTCTCCTGCAAAGCGTGTATAATTGGGCTTCTTTTTTCCATGCAGTCTTATTACCATATGTTTTAATTAGAGCATTTAATCAATTTACATTTATGTAACTATTGATACAATTGGTTTAAATCTAACATCTCAACGAGTGCTTTCTATTTGTTCTACCTGATCTATGTTCTTCTCTTTTCTTGTGCTATTTTGTATTATTGTTCCATTTTCCTATTGAATATTATTTCTTATTTGTACTATTTCTATAGTGGTTACTCTATAGATTATAACATATTCTTGACCTACCATAGTCTAAAATTACTTGGTATTTTTAATCTTCTTCCTAGATAATGCAAAGACCTTGGAACAATTTTAGTCTGTTTGCTGCCTTTCCTGATTTACATGTCATTACTTTACCCTTTTTTTGGTTATATTGTGCTTTATGATTTTTTTTACTGTTTTGTTTAGGAACAAAACAGTATTATTTTATACAGTCAGTAGTCATCTAGACTTACCCACTTATTTGTCATTTTTATTTCTCTTCCTTCTTTCCTTATGATCTTCCTTCTGGAATAATTTGCCACTAAAGTAGTTACTTTAGTGCAAGTATACTGGTGACAGATTCCCTCAAATGTTGCTTGTCTGAAAATGCCTTTATGGGCACCTTCATTTTTGAATAGTTCTGATGGTATAGAAGATATTTCAGTGTCTCTGGCTTCCCGTATAATCTGCTGGAAAGTTAACTAACAATCTCTTTTAAAGGTAATCTTTTCTCTTCTGGCTGTTCTCCTTGTATTTTATTTATTTATTTATTGAAAAGCACTTGTTAACATTTAATTAATCTCCCACCATGTGGGTTCAAGCTACCAGGACACATGCCCCACCCACACCCTTAATCTCAGCTCTTCTGCTGAAGAATTTGGCCTTCACTTGACAGGCTGCTTTGGGAGCTTTCCCTCCCCTAGAACTTTGTAGTAGCCTGATGGCACCACGTCAGCGATAGGAGCTGCTCCAGTCTTGTTCTTGACAGCATTTACTCATGTCTGCTCACTGACTAAGGTTCCACAATTTATCAAGGTTGACAGCTGGGCAGAAGCTCTGGTTTTTCTTTAAGTGGTAATGCCTCATATCAACTTTCCCAAAGTATCCTCGGTGACTGGGGAGAGAAGGCAACCATTTTCATTACCCTCACTCCAATTAAAAAGCTATGTTTATCATCTTCACAGTCCATCTCCCCCCATTACAGTGTAAAAGTTGTTCACTCGTGCAGAAGAGTGACATAGCGGGTACTCCACTTGTTGGATAAAACAAATCTTTAAAAAGCCACCAGGGACTTCCCTGGTGGTCAGTGGGTAAGACTCCGCCTTCCCAATGCAGGGGGCTCGGGTTTGATCCCGAGTCGGGGAACTAGATCCCACATGCATGCCACAACTAAGAAGTCCGCATGCCACAGCTAAAGATCCCATGTGCCGCATCTAAGACCCGGTGTAGCCAAAATAAATAAATAAAATAAAATAAATAAAAAATAAAAATAAAATGTAAAAAAAAAAAAGCCACCAAAGACTATCAGATGGGAAAGACTAGCCTTTTCATGGAACCAGACTAAGTCACTGAGAAAGTCAGTGCCAAGACTAGAATTTAGGTCACTTGACAGCTTCTACACACTCCTATAACAGAGGGCTCCTAAACATTCCCCTGATTTGTGGGCATAAGTGGATCTAACAGTTGTGTAAGTCAATCTGATACATGTCACTAACCTGGTGACTGACTATGCCATGAGGGCTACAGCCAGTGAGTAAAGTCAGCAGTTACTCTTGGAGGACTCTAGCACATTAAGGCAATAGCTTGATACCCAAGTGTGACTAGCCTCGATTCTCCTTGTATTTTAATTTTTACTACTGATATAATGTTCTTTGGTGTGTATTTATTTTAAAATTTTCTTCCTTGTGGCTTAAATAGAATTTCTTGAAAACTCCTTCATTAATTTGGAAAGTTTTCGATCATTTTTTTTTTCCAAGCATTACTCTGCCCCATTCTCTCTCCTCTAATACTCCAGTGCTCACTGTATCCTCTGTGTCCTTAATTCTTTTCAGTAATTTGAGATCTTTTGTTCCTCTGTCATTCATTTTGGCAGTTATCTTCTTATTTTATTATTTTATTTATTTATTTTTTTCTGTTACTGTGGCTTTATTATTTCACCCCAGGTTTGTTCTGTAATGTAGAAATGAAAGAAGGCTTAGGAGGTACTCTGTTCTATAAAGTCAGGGAACAGAACTGTTTTTAAAACAAAGTTGCATTAAATTGTGTCTTCCTATCTCCCGACATATAGTAGGATCGACACAGGCAACAGCAGAGATTTGCACTGCCTCTCCTCCTAATACTAGTCGAGAGGCCCTTTGAAATTGGAAGAGTTGGTTAGAACCCATCCTGAGTAGAAGTTTGAAGAGGAAGGAGTATCTCAAACCTCTGAAGTAGACTAATCTGGGCAAGAAGCAGCCCTATACAATACAAAACTTAAAGAATAAAAACAAAGGCCAGGGCATCCCTGGGGACTCAGTGGTTGACACTCTGCCTGCTAATGCAGGGGACACGGGTTCGAGCCCTGGTCTGGGAGGATCCCGCATCCCGTGGAGTGGCTGGGCCCGTGAGCCACAATTACTGAGCCTGCGCGTCTGGAGCCTGGGCTCCGCAACAGGAGAGGCCACGATAGCGAGAGGCCCGTGCACCGCGATGAAGAGTGGCCCCCCCCTTGCCGCAGCTAGAGAAAGCCCTTGCACAGAAACGAAGACCCAACACAGCAAAAATAAATAAATAAAATAAATTAATAAACTCCTACCCCCAACATCTTCTAAAAAAAAAAACACAACTAAGGCCACAGGAAAGCCATGGTGTAGCCATCTTGAGAGATCTATTAGGTTAGAGGAGTATAAAATGAATCATCTGAATGTGGCACTTCCCTTTTAAGTTTTCAATTTTAAAGCAATAGAAACTGATCACCCTACCCAGAGCCAAAACTATATTATGAAGGCCCTATCCTGAAATATTCAGCTTGTACCAGAATAACTCCTATAAACAGCACATGCACTACAAATAACTACTTTATTAGCAGTCCCACATAGAATCTACTTACTTGATGAGCTTCTGAAATGTTTAAGATTCCAGAACTATCTTGAATTGCTCTCAGGCCTACTCAATACCCCTTATCTAAAAAAACATTCTTAAATAAGCGAATTTAGACACAAACTTTACCTGATTCTGATTTAAAAGTTTTACTGACAGAGAAAAAAAAAAACTGTGAGGAGACCCACTCCCTTTGCCACATAGCTCAGGCATTTTTTCCCCAACATTATTCAGACAGTGAGAGAAGTCAGGTCTCTCCAGTTTTAGTTAGTTCTCTTAGAGACATAAGATTGGCCAATAGCAGTTAGTCCTGAGTCAACCTCAAGGCACTATGTTGTCAAAGGTACTTCATACCTACACCCCCAAACCAAAGAATTCACATAGAGCTTAATATACTCTAGAAGGAATAAACATTTCAGGTCAGCTTGTGACTACTGACCTGTCTTGTGTTTACACCATAAGAAAAGCCGCTATAATATAGCTGCTTTCCTGGAAATCTTTTCGTGGCAGTCACAACAGGAAGAGACCTGTGGGAGCAGTCCTCTCCATTAGGCTGCAGCACTTAAGGTTTATCACAGGAAAAAAAACCAATGATTCAGTCCTTGGCATCTCCTACTCCATCTGCACTGATGGCAAACATAGCTTCAGCTTCAAGAAGACAAGGAGAGTCATAGATTTTGAAGATTCTGATTTCCCCTCTTCCTTTTCTCAGGTACAGTCTTGTTGTTGAGGCATGAGCAATGATATTTCCTCCAATAGGTTTTTTAGGATCTGCAGCAAACATGGCTGCTCCATCCACTTGGGCTACCACCTGGTTGGTGATGACCACTGCTACTCCAAACTCATCAGCAAGTCGCAGAAGCATCCGCAGAAACCTGGCCAAGTTCATCTGCCTGGCTGAAAGCTCACCTCGACCCGAATAGTCTGTTCTGTAGAGGGCGGTGGCACTGTCTACAATTAGTGCATACCTGGATTCTACCATCATGGCTGATGCTTGATAAAGGAGCTGGGTCTGGTGGTCTGTGTTGAACCCTCAAGCATATGCTACATTATCCAGGACATCACTGCCAGAGAGGCCATATCTCTCAGCCACTGCTAGCAGCCGTTCTGGCCTAAAGGTACCCTCGGTGTCAATGCACATGGCCTTTCCTTCACCTCCACCTCGGTCAGTGGGAAGCTGGCATGTTACAGCCAACGTATGACAGATCTGGGTCTTCCCAGTTCGGAATTCTCCAAACATCTCTGTGATGGATCCAGTCTCAATTCCTCCTTGAAGTAGTTTGTCAAGCTCTTTGGAGCCGGTAGTAATCTGTATGATCTCAGACCGCCTTTGGTGGAACTCAGTTGCCGTGGTGAAACCCATTGGAACTAATTTAGCTGCCTCGGTCAGAATTTTATCAGCTTTGGCTTCACTAATCCCCTTAATATTTATTAGCTCCTTCTTTGATGCATAGGCAACAGCCTCCACAGTATGGAATCCAGCTTCTTCCCATTTCTTCACATCATTGGCATGTATGCCACATTGCTCTAATCGAGAAATAGGTTGTGGGCCAAAGCTCGCTTCTTCCACTGGAGTATCTGCATTTGCTTCAAGCTGTATCTGTCTGCATAGCCATTACTTAGTGTTCAATACTCCGCCTGCAGCAGAACTTGCCCGGGCGGGCTGCGCGCTCCGACTACAGTGCGCCGGACCCGCGCGCGCCCGACCCCGAGCGGACTGCAGACCCCCTCGCCTGCGCGCCGCTTCTCTACGCCCTTGCTCCGGCCTTCTGCACGAAACGCAGGCGAGTTTCAGCCCCGAACTGCGCTCCTGGGGCGCGTCTCAGCTCTCTTCAGGCCTTGGTCTCAGGCGGCAGTGCCCACTCCGCCTGCCGCTCTTATTTTATTTTTTTATTGAAGGATAGTTGATTTACAATGTTGCAGGTGTACAGCAAAGCGATTCAGTTATACACATACCTATATATATATTCTTTTTCAGCTTCTTTTCCAAAATAGGTTATTACAAGACACTGAATACAGTTCCTTGTGCTGTACAGTAGGTCCTTGTTGTTCATCTGCTTTAGATATAGCAGTGTATATCTGTTAATCTCAAATTCCTTATTTATTCTTCCCACCCCTCCGCCCGCCTTGGCAGTTACAGTCTGACTTATCCTCCAGTCTTGTCTAATTGTCTGTTAAATTCATCCACTTAACTTTTCAATAGTGTTATTTTAGGGGCTTCCCTGGTGGCGCAGTGGTTGAGAGTCCACCTGCCGATGCTGCGGAGCGGCTGGGCCCGTGAGCCATGGCCGCTGAGCTTGCGCGTCCGGGGCCTGTGCTCCTCAACCGGAGAGGCCACAACAGTGAGAGGCCCGCGGACCGCAAAAAAAAAAAAAAAAAAAAGTGTTGTTTTATTTTGTATTTCTAAAATTTCTGTCTATTTCTTTTTGTATTCTCCAATTTTGTGTTAAAATTCTCAATAATTAATTTATAGTTCTTTAATAGTAAGTCTGTTTACTTTAAAATATATGTCTGATAACTCCAGTACCTGAAGCCCTGTGTTTTTTTTTTTTTTTTTTTTTTTGCGGTACGCGGGCCTCTCACTGTCGCGGCCTCTCCCGTTGCGAAGCACAGGCTCCGGACGCGCAGGCCCAGCGGCCATGGCTCACGGGCCCAGCCGCTCCGCGGCACGTGGGATCCTCCCGGACCGGGGCACGAACCCGTGTCTCCTGCATCGGCAGGCGGACTCTCAACCACTGCGCCACCAGGGAAGCCCAGCCCTGTGCTTTTATTGCCTTATTTTCCTCTTTTTAAAAATGCTATCTCCACATGTGCCAAACAATGTCTTTACAAAATAGTTCGTGAAAATAATCTGAGACCTAGGATAACTTCTGCCAGAGATGATTTATGTTTCATTCTGCTAGGCACTGGGTTCACTAGCAATGTGCGATTGCCTCAATCCAACTTCAAGAGATGACAGGAAGCCTTGTGGCCATGCCTGGGAATTCCTATCTGATTCTGGTTCACTCCTCTGAGGTGTAAGCCATTGCAGTTCCAATGCAAAGCAAAGGGGATTCACCAGGAACCCCCACCCCCGCCCATCTCCACTCACGGTGGATTTTGGGACTCTAACGTTTATTCCCTTAACCCCAAGGGGCTGAGATAAACATGCTCAGCCTGTGAGCCGCCCACTTAGGAATCAGCAAACACATCCAGAGGAAAAAGTAGCCTCCATTCTTAGCCTCCGTTATCTCTTGAATCCAGTCCCAGTAATTCTTCACTGTCTTGGTAGCCATCTGATCCTTTCAGACAGATTTGTTGTTGTTGTGGTTCAGCTTTTCTAGTTGTCAGCAGTGAGAAAGTTGGTCTGAATTGCCCAGTCCGTTGTTATTGGAGGCAGAAGTCTCTTTTGCCTCTAAGGCTCTCAGACTAGAGAATGTTTTTCTGACTTTCTACCAATCACAGTAGAGGATGGGGTATAGCCAATTCTAATTTAGTTCAAGGAAAAAAAGATAATGTTATTTGTGTTCTTAATATAGTGAAGCAATTCATAGGTATTATATAATTACATAATAACTCATAGTTATTATGTAAATAATTTGACTAAGTTTCTGTTACTTGCAACCAAAAATTCCTGACTAAAATATTTAAAAGTAGTGTGTATATATCACCTTTGCCCACAATTTCACCAAACCTTTTTGGTTATTTTTTTATTTTTAATTAATTAATTAATTAATATATTTATTTTATTTATTTGGCTACGTTTGGTCTTCGTGGCTGTGCGTGGGCTTTCTCTAGTTGCAGCGAGCGGGGGCTACTCTTCGTTGTGGTGCACGGCCCACTCATTGCGGTGACTTCTCGTTGCGGAGCACGGGCTCTAGGCGCACGGGCTTACAGTAGTTGTGGCACGTGGGCTCAGTAGTTGTGGCTCACGGGCTCTAGAGCGCAGGCTCAATAGTTGTGGTGCTCGGGCTTAGTTGCTCTGCAGCATGTGGGATCTTCCCTGACCAGGGCTCGAACCCGTGTCCCCTGCATTGGCAGGTGGATTCTTAACCACTGTGCCACCAGGGAAGTCCCACCCTTTTTGGTTATTAACTTAATAGGCATAAAATGCTACTTCAGTGTTATTTTCAATATCAATCTTTTTAACTTACAAGTGAGAACAAATATTCTCCTGTGTGTTCACCTACTAAATGTACTTATTCTTTAGTCAGTCATTTCTGCATATTCTCTGCCCATTTATTACTTGGTGTCTTGGTGTTTTTCTCATCGGTGAATTAAGATTAAACCTTTGCTCTCATATTTGTTAGGAACCATTTCAGTAGTCCAATACTACCATTTTGGTTTCAGGGGTTTTTTCACTGTACAGACATTTTTTAAAGTTCTGATGCATCTTTAAATATTTAAATCTTTCTCTTTGTAGATGTCTCTATGCTGTCAAAGTGTCACGGTTCACAAAGGGATTATTGTAATAAAGCACACAGAATCATGAGACTACTTTTTTAGACAAAAGGAAAATCGTGGCTCATCGGTTTCCACTGTCTGCAGAGACAGCTTAACATCAGACCCTACTTGCTCGGGTACAAGAGTGCTTTGGGGCAATGAGGGTCACCACCTTTGACTCAGGACTCAGGCTGCCTCTCTGGTTTCTGCCTGGTCCCAAAGCTCTCTGTAGTTGGACTAGGAGAACCACTTGGGAGGGCTAACAGCTTCACCTGGCTTGAAGGGACAAGTTGACATCAGCTGATACATATGACAAGCTCATTTCCTTATTTCTCACTGACTTTATAAATTGGATTTTGGCCCTTTTTCGAATGTTTCTCAAATATGGTCCAACCAGAATAGCAGACCCATACAATTATAATTTTAATATCCCCACGGAAGCACGTAAACAGTGTGATTTTAACAGTGTAGAACATTTGTAGTCGTCTGTTAAAAATTCGGCTGTTGAACATTTTATTAGGAATCTCCTACCGAACCATTCCTATTAATGACTGCATCACAAAATGCTGTCCCTAGCTGGAACCAGCTTTGGTAAATCAAAACTCCAAGCTGAGACGGGTCTGATCAGATGAAATTAACTAAGAGGAAGTAAAGGCCTTTTTTCTGCAGGCATGTCTATAACTTGAGTAGTTTCAATATATCTATCTTGTTCTGAATGCCATTTTAGAAAATTCAGATGTTACAGAAATATATAACAAAATAGTGAAAATTCCACATAAAATTCCACTCAAGTATTTCTGGCCTTTTTGTTTTTAATATTTATTTGGCCGCGTCAGGTCTTAGCTGCAGCACATGATATCTTTTGTTGCGGCACGTGGGCTTCTCTCTAGTTGTGGTGCTTGGGCTCAGTAGATGTGGCACGGCGAGCTCTCTAGTTGCCGTGCAGAGGCTTAGTTGTGGTGTGTGGGCTTAGTTGCCCCCTGGCATGTGAGATCTTAGTTCCCCAACCAGAGATCAAACCTGCGTCCCCTGCATTGGAAGGCGGATTCTTAACCACTGGACCACCAGGGAAGTCCCAAGTATTTCTGGACTTTGGTTTATTCCATTTACCTATATGCTTATTCTTGAATCAATAACATGCTTTTAGTTAACTCTAGCTTTACAATAATTTTATTCTTTAGTAGTATGGCTCTCCTTATGTATAATATTTTCCTTGCTATTCTCATGTGTTACTTCCAGTTAGAGTCATTTTGACAAATGAAAACAAAATTTTGTTGTGGGTTCATTTATGTAGTTATTGTATTGAATTTAGATATTAATATAGGGTAAAGTTCCATTTTCACAATGTGGAATTATTCTAGTGAAGAATAAGAAATTTATCTCCACTTAGTACTTCCCTAATATACTGGTTTTTCTTAACTCTTTTATTTATTTATGGCTGCGTTGGGTCTTTATTGCTGTTAGTGGGCTTTCTCTAATTGCACCGAGCGGGGGCTACTCTTCATTGCAGTGCGCCGGCTTCTCATCGCGGTGGCTTCTCTTGTTGTGGAGCACGGGCTCTAGGCGTGGGCTTCAGTAGTGCAGCACGTGGGCTCGGTAGTTGCAGCGTGTGGGCTCAGTAGTGTGGCTCACGAGCTTAGTTGCTCCCTGGCATGTGGGATCTTCCTGGACCAGGGATAGAACCCGTGTCCCCTGCATTGGCAGGTGGATTCTTAACCACTGCGCCACCAGGGAAATCCCTTTCATTACGTTTTGACTCATGGTTGTTGGCTTATAGAAAACTGGGTAACGTAGTGTTTAAAAGGGTGGTCTGGTTTTGAATCCTGCATCTAACACCAACCAACTGTGCAAGTTGCTTTTACCCTCAGCTAATTCATCTGTTAATTGGGTGGAGTAATGGAATGTCTTTATTATGTTGTTGTGAGAATTAAATGAGATGATACACACAAAGCTCTTGGCAGAGGGGTAAAACATAGTACGTGGTCATTAAATTATAACTATAATTATTATTATTTTTAAAATATTTATTTTGTAACTAGATACCTTACTTAAATCTCAGTTTCTAATAGTTTCCCATTTAAAACATTTTAGTTTTTCCAAGTATGCAATTACTACATCTTGTAAATAATTATATTTTTAATTATCCTTTTAGTTATATATCTTTTTTAGTCCATAAGCTAATTTTATTGCATTTATTAATACTTTCATGATAATATTAACTAATAGCAGTGGGCATTCTTATCTTGTTCCTGGATATAATGGAGTTTTGCATAATGCTGGCTTTGGCTTGAAAGGTAAATCTTTTGCCATGTTAAGAAAGCCTCCACCTATTCTTATTTTACCTGAGGAACTTTTACTTAATTGTTTATAAATCCCAAAGTTTTATTTTTAAAATTGTCAAACTAAAGAAAGCTTGAAACAATGTTACTGAATACACTCATACAGCCTGCACCTAGATCCACCTAGATTAATATTTTACATTTGCTTTATCTCTCACCCCTTCTTTCAAATGGCTGAACCATTGAAAATAATTTTCAGACATCTTAACACTTCACCCTTAAATACTTGACCATACTTCTAAGAATAACAGCATTCTCCTATATAATCATAATATAATGATCTCAGCTAAAAAAAATGAACAATTCCCTAACATGATCTAACATTCAGCCCATGCTCAAATATTCACAATTGTCCCCTAAATGGCTTTTAAAATTTATTTTATTGAAGTATAGTTGATTTACAATAATGTGCTAATTTCTGTTGTATAGCAAAATGATTCAGTTATGCACATATGTACATTCTTTTTCATATTCTTTCCCATTATGGTTTATCACAGGATATTGAATATAGTTCCCTGTGCTATACAGTAGGACCTTGTTGCTTATCCATTCTATATATAATACTTTGCATCTTCTAATCCCAAACTCCCAATCCTTCCCTCCTCCACCCCCCTCCCCCTTGGCAACCACAAGTCCATTCTCTATGTCTGTGTTTTTTTCTTTTGGTTGCTCTGTGCGGCCTTGTGGGATCTCAGTTCCATGACTAGAGATTGAACTGAGGCCATGGCAGTGAAAGCACAGAATCCTAACCACTAGGCCACCAGGGAACTCCCCTGTGAGTCTATTTTGTAGATAAGTTCATTTGTGTCATATTTTAGATTCTACATATAAGTCATTATCATATGATATTTTTCTCTGACTTACTTCACTTAGTGTGATAATCTCTAGGTCCAATCAACATGCTGCAAATGGCATTATTTCATTCTTTTTTATGGCCAAGTAGTATTCCATTGTGTATATGTGTGTGTGTGTGTGTGTGTGTGTGTGTGTGTGTGTGTGTTATATACATATATACCACATCTTCTTTTATCCATTCATCTATCGATAGACATTTAGGTTGCATCCATGCCTTGGCTATTGTAAATAGCACTATTGTAAATAGTGCTGCAGTGAACATTGTGGTGCATGTGTCTTCTCGAATTATAGTTTTCTCCGTATATTTGCCCAGGAGTGGGATTGCAGGATCATATGGCAACTCCGTTTTTAGTTTGAGGAACCTCCATACTGTTTTCCGTAGCGGCTGCACCAATTCACATCTCAACCAACAGTGTAGGAGGGTTCTGTTTTCTTCACACCCTCTGCAGCATTTGTTATTTGTAGACTTTTTAATTATGGCCATTCTGACTAATGTGAGATGGTACCTCACTGTAGTTTTGATTTTCATTTCTCTAATAATTAGTGCTAAATGTCTTTCATAACTGTTTTTTGAAACAGTGATCCAATCAAAGTTCACACGTTGCATTTTGTTGTTTGATCTTTTTAGTCTCCTTAAACTATCAAAAGCTATCCCATCCCTCCACTTTTTTCTTTTTTCTCTTTTCATAGCATTGTCTTTTTGAAGAGTCCAGGCCAGTTGTCTTACAGAACGGTCCACATCCTGATGTGTCTGATAGTTGTTGATGGTGTTATTCAGTTTGCTTCTTTATCCGCTGTTATTGCCTATAAACTGGTAGTGAGGTCTCTGAGTCTTGACTACATTTTTTTTTTTTTTTTTGCGGTACGCGGGCCTCTCACTGTTGTGACCTCTTCCGTTGCGGAGCACCGGCTCCGGACGCGCAGGCTCAGCGGCCATGGCTCACGGGCCCAGCCGCTCCGCGGCATGTGGGATCTTCCCGGACCAGGGCACGAACCCGTGTCCCCCGCATCGGCAGGCGTACTCTCAACCACTGCACCACCAGGGAAGCCCTGAGTAGCTGCTTTTTAAAGGAAATCTTTTTTTTTCTTGAAAGAATAAGAATGAATAAGAATAAACTGGTTATTCAGACTTCTGTATTGGGTAGATGTCTTCTCAAAAAAATGGACCAAGTGATCTGCCAGTTGCCAGTATTAGTTGCCAATCAAAAAGTTCAAGCTTTCCAAAAAATTAGAACTTTGTAAAACTTATTTCCACCGCAATGAGTTTGACAGTCTTAATATTTAGAGACTTTTCTGATGAGATTGGTGTTGATATTAATGAAAGTGAATTCTCGGTATTGCATTAAAAATGTATCAGCAGGGCTTCCCTGGTGGCGCAGTGGCTAAGAATCTGCCTGCCAATGTAGGGGACACGGGTTCGAGCCCTGGTCCGGGAAGATCCCACATGCCGTGGAGCAACTAAGCCCGTGAGCCACAATTACTGAGCTCACATGCTGCACCTACTGAAGCCCTCACGCCTACAGCCCGTGCTCCACAACAAGAGAAGCCACTGCAAGGAGAAGCCTGCGCACCACAAGGAAAAGTAGCCCCCGCTTGTCGCAACTAGAGAAAGCCCGCGCGCAGCGATGAAGACCCAACACAGCGAATAAATAAATAAATAAATAAATGCATCAGCATTTGGGGGATCAGCATAACTCAGTTAACCAATATTTTCCATATGACTAATGCATAGTGTAATAAAATCATGAGTAGGTAAAAGGTCCATTCAAAGTCCAAGTCATACCAGTGGACTTTAATGTAACAGTGTACAAAAAATTCATTCATATGGTTTCAGATTCCACACTGCTGCTAACCTTTTAAGAAACTACCACTTCTTGATGAATATCCACAATTATCTGAAAACGCGATTAAAATGTTTCTCCCTTGGGCTTCCCTGGTGGTGCAGAGGTTGTGAGTCCGCCTGCCGATGCAGAGGACACGGGTTTGTGCCCCGGTCCGGGAAGATCCCACATGCCGCGGAGCGGCTGGGCCCGTGAGCCATGGCCGCTGAGCCTGCGCGTCCGGAGCCTGTGCTCCGCAACAGGAGAGGCCACAGCAGTGAGAAGCCCGCATACCGCAAAAGAAAAAAAAAAAAAAAAAAAAAAATTGTTTCTCCCTTTTCCAGTTACATCCAGTATACATCCAGTTTCCAGTATACATCTGTGTGGGGCCGTATTTTCTTCATATACTTCAACCAAACAACATATCATAACAGATTGAATGCAGAAACAATATGAGGATTCATTTTATCTATTAAGCTAAACATTAGATAGGCAAAAATGTAAAACGATGCCACTTTTCTCACTACATTTTATTTGGAAAAATGTAGTTTTTTTCATAAAATATGTTATTTGCATTAACATGTAATGGGTTTATTATTTTACTTCTAAATTAATAAATACTTCTAAAAACTCCTCAAATTTAATTTCCAAAATGGTAAACATTGACAGATATAAGCCACAAAAACAAAAGCTCTTTGGGGGTCCTCCATAATTTTTAAGATTATAAAGAGGTCCTGAGACCAAAAATACTCAGAACCAGTGATTTGGGCAGTCATCAGATGGCTGCTAATATCCCCTGAAAGAGAGATGATGAGCTATTCTGAGCCTCGCCTCCCGGATGGAGGGGCACACACCATCACCTATGAAGTAGTTTTCTCAGAAATCAAACCTGAATTTGATTGAGCCTCTTGATCTAACTACAAATTTATAGAAAATACAGGGGACGAAGGAACATGACCCAGGGGGCTGAAATCAGCACAGTCCAGATGTGGAAAATCCAAATCATGCAGGATAAACAACATGGTTCCTTCAACAAATAAGTTGCAAGAAAAAATTAAAGAGAGATATAGGGGAATCTGTATATTAAAAGGAACTGATGAGACATATCAACCAGTGTATGGACCTTATTTGGATTCTGCTTTGATCCTTAAAAAAAAACAACAAAGAAAGACAAAAGGGAAATTTAAACTCTGTGGACATTTGATGGTATTAGAGAATGATTGTTAGATTTTTAGATAATGGTATTGTGTGTCTGTGTAAGAACCCTTATCTGAAGCCTTAAGCAAAGAAGGAGAACGTCTATGAGTATTGCAGAATAAGAAATATTTTTTTATAGGAATTAACACAATTGTGGGACAAGTTGGGGAAAAAAGTTCCAAAAAAAAAAAAAAAAAAAAGAATTAGAGAAAAGTCACCAGCCATCTTGTCACAGGTGAATGAGCTGGAACTTGCAAGAATTCAAAAGCAAGGTTTCCCTGGTGGTGCAGTGGTTAAAAATCCACCTGCCAGTGCAGGGGGCATGGGTTTGAGCTGTGGTCTGGGGAGATACCACATGCCACGGAGAAACTAAGCCCGAGTGCCACAACTACTGAGCCTGCGCTCTAGAGCCCATGAGCCACAACTACTGAAGCCCGCACACCTAGAGCCCGTGCTCTGCAACAAGAGAAGCCACCACAATGAGAAGCCTGCACACCACAACGAAGAGTAGACCCCGTTCGCCGCAACTAGAGAAAGCCCGTGTGCAACCACAAAGACCCAATGCAGCCAAAAATTTTTTTAAAAAAAATAAATAAAAATAAATAAATTTTTAAAAGAGAAAAGAATTCAGAAGCATCTGTCTTTCTGGAGTACAGCCACAAACAGAGTTGCTGGAGAGGTATATGAAAGCTTGTTCCTCATGGTTACCACTACTGAATTCTCAGAGAAAGTTCTGATAGTGAACCTGGGGTAGCTGGTCAGCAGGGCCAGTAGTTGGGAAGGAGTGCTGGACCCAGAGTCGAGGGAAAGAGGATCAAGTGGGTGGAACTTGCCAGTACCTGCAGTGCCTCTAAATGTCATGCAAATTTCTCTTGTGGCCACCACTAACCTGGCGTGACACAGAGAAGGGAATGCAAGGAAATGTGGTTCCAGCTCGGTTCATTTGAGTACAAAACTACCACATTACCCTTCAGAGATAGAATATTTACTGATGAAATGCTATAATGTCAAGATTTTCTTCAAAATGATTTGAGAAGTGAGGAAAATAGGTAAAGAAATAGATAAATCCGTTTTGTACAGGAGTAGAAGGTGGGTAATGGGTACAGTAAAATTCATTTTATTTTTCTCTTTATTTTTTGTATGTACTTGGATTTTTTTCTATAATTAAAAAGGTTTTTTTTTTTTAAGTGCCCCACTCACCCCTTGCATTTTTTTTCCCTTGGGTATTGTTCGCTTCATGGGTTTTATTTTATTCAATATGTTATAGTTAATTATAGCCATTGTTCTTGTTGAGGTATCAATTGTCCCAAATATGGCTGGTAGAAGACCCTAAACTGGCTTCTTTTTCTTTGGACATAACTGTGGTCTTCTTAGATAGCTTCCTTCCTTTCTGACACCACAGGATATTCCAGACTTGCTTTGAATTTTCCTTGCCCCAAAGCCAGAATCAGCCATTTCTCCAAGGGGCTCTGATTTCCTTTAGAAGGGAATACTGTATGTAAAACAAGATCCAGATGTTAGGTGTGCTCATGATTATTAGTGTACGACTGTCATTTCTTCTAGGTCCTTTCTTTTTAAAACATTTTTATTATAGTTGATTTACCATGTGTTAATTTCTGCTGTACAGCAAAGTGACTCAGTTGTACATATATATATTCTTTTTCATATTTTTTCATTATGGTTCATCATAGGATATTGAATATAGTTCCCTGTGCTATGCAGTAGCACCATGTTTTTTATCCATTCTCTATATAATAGTTTGCATCTGCTAATCCCAAACTCCCAGTCCTTCACTCCCCCACTCCCACTTCTCCCTTGGCAACCACAAGTCTGTTCTCTATGTCTGTGAGTCTGTTTCAATTTTATAGATATGTTCATTTGTGTCATATTTTAGATTCCACATATAAGTGATATCATATGGTATTCATCTTTCTCCTTCTGACTTACTTTGCTCAGTAATCTCCAGGTCCATCCATGTTGCTGCAAATGGTATTATTATTTTATTTTTTATGGCTGAGTAATATTCCAGTGTGTGTGTGTGTGTGTGTGCGCACACACACACACACACACACACCCCACATTTCTTTATCCATTCATCTGGCAATGGACATTTAGGCTGTTTCCAGGGGGTCTGGCTATTGTAAATAGTACTGCTATGGACATAGGGGTGCATGTATCTTCAAATTATAGTTTTGTTTGGGTATATGCCCAGGAGTGGAATTGCTGAATCATATAGTAGCTCTGTTTTTAGTTTCTCCATAGTGGCTGCACCAATTTACATTCTCAGCAGCAGTGTAGGAGAGTTCCCTTTCTCCACACCCTCTCCAACATTTATTATTTATAGACTTTATTTATTTATTTATTTATTTGCGGTACGCGGGCCTCTCACTGTTGTGGCCTCTCCCGTTGCGGAGCACAGGCTCCGGATGCGCAGGCTCAGCGGCCATGGCTCACGGGCCCAGCTGCTCCGCGGCACGTGGGATCTTCCCGGACCGGGGCACGAACCCGTATCCCCTGCATCGGCAGGCGGACTCTCAACCACTGCGCCACCAGGGAAGCCCATTTGTAGACTTTTTAATGGTGGCCATTCTGACTGGTGTGAGGTGGTACCTCATTGTAGTTTTGATTTGCATTTCTCTAATAATTAGCGATGATGAGCATCTTTTCATATGCCTCTTGGCCATCTGTATGTCTTCTCTGGAGAAATGTCTATTTAGGTCTTCTGCCCATTTTTGATTGAGTTGTTTGTTTTTTTGTTATTGAATTGTATGTTTGTATGTTTTGGAAATTAAACCCTTGTCAGTCACATCATTTGCAAATATTTTCTCCCAGTCCGTAGGTTGTCTTTTTGTTTTGTTTATGGTTTCCTTCGTTGTGCAAAAGCTTGTAAGTTTGATTAGGTTCCATTTGTTTATTTTTGCTTTTCTGTTGCCTTGGGAGACTGTTTTAGGTCCTTTCTAAAATGAGGGATGTTTAAGAAATTAAGAATGGATGTTGGATTTTATTAACTGCTTTTTAAATCACCTGTCAAGGACTTCCCTGGTGGCGCAGTGGTTAAGAATCTGCCTGTCAGTGCAGGGAACATGGGTTCTATCCCCGGTCAGGGAAGATTCCACATGCCTCGGAGCAACTAAGCCTGTGCGCCACAACTACTGAGCCTGTGCACCACAACTACTGAGCCTGTGCTCTAAAGCCCGCGAGCCACAACTACTGAAGCCCGTGTGCCTAGAGCCCGTGCTCTGCAACAAGAGAAGCCACCGCAATGAGAAGTTGGCGTGCAGCAACGAAGACCCAACGCAGCCAAAAATAAATAAATAAATTTATTTAAAAAAAAATCATCTGTCAATATAATCATATTGAGTTTTCTTCTGACCTGAATTTTCTCTTGGTGAAATTTATTAATAAATTGTGTGATTGTTGGGAGGCAGAGACCTCGAATAATATCCTTCTAACTGAGAAGGAACTTTGATACCGGAAAATGAAGCAGGCAACTCCATGAAGTGCAGTTATGAAGTTGATTGTGGGTAACTTACATATGGGCTGGATCTGGCATTTGATCCAGAGGCATTCAAAGCTGCACTCTGTGCTGCAGAAAAGGGTACAGGGGGATTTAAAGGGCCAAAGCTAAAAATAGAATCTGACTACCAGGGAGAATCATGTCCATATTGATGGGAACCGGGTTTTTTTCCGCCTCCCCTTGGGGCTCTCATGATCATTAACCATCTGCATCAGCAAAAGGTATCCTTCCAGGACTGAAAGGTTCGGGGGGAAAGTTGATAGGAAACTTACCTTGCTTGGGCACGTTCCTTGTGAGTAGGCTAAAGCTCAGTGACATGGAAAAGGGAGCAGGTAACAGTTCAAGGAGAAAAAAAACTGTAGAATACCAGAAAAGCCATTTACCTGGAGAATTTTTTTCTCCCCACTTCCGTTTTTACTCAGTGACATAATTCTTAGTTTTATTTCCTGACGGCAAAAGGACAAAAACCCAACCCTCAAAAAGGTCAAGACCACGTCCCTCTGTTGTCGGTGATTTGTTTCTTTTTGTTAGGTTGAAAACTGTGTAATGAATTTGATGATGCTGTCATTTTTTTAAAAAAAGAAAAGAAAAGAAAGGGGAGCGAGTAGGACTGTGGGCCTAAGATAAGCTGACAAAATGGAGTCCGAGTGGTTCAGCCACAGTATAGCACTGAGCCATCCTTGCTCTCCTAGAGAAAACTCCATTTGTTAGTGGTGAATCTTTCATTTAGGATACCACTGTACTCTATTTGCTAATATTTGTTTAGCATATTTACATCATTATTCATCTGTACTTACATTTGCATCGCTGTAAAACTTTAAAAAAAAAAAATATTTATTTGATTTATTTATTTGGTTGTGCCGGGTCTTAGTTGTGGCTCACTGGCTACTTAGTTGTGGCACGTGTGCTCCTTAGTTGAGGCTTGTCGGCTTCTTAGTTGTGGCATGTGAACTCTTGGTTGGGGCATGCACGTGGGACCAGGGATTGAACCTGGGCCCCCTGCATTGGGAGCGTGAGTCCTAACCACTGAGCCAACAGGGAAGTCCCTAAAACTGGTTTTTATAAATCGGTATTGAGTTACTTATGAAACATGGATTTGGGACTTTGTTGAGTGCATAGGCCTTTGACAACTTCCTCAAATTTTTTCACTTTTACAGATCTGTTTAGGTTATTTGTGGTTTTCTAGAAAGTCATCTCTTTCATCTAGCTATTCAAGATCTAGGCTTCTTGTGTCACTCATCTTCTATCTTCTTTCCCTTCTCTCCTCCCCTCTATTCTCAGTTCAGGGGACCAGGTTTAGCTGATCAATATCTCTGCTTCCCGATTCCTGGGAAGAAGTTCTGGCTGATCAGCCCAGCTCAGAGGTGTCCCCCCTTGGTCCAATCAGCCATGGCCAGGGGAGCATCATGTGGTACAACTAGGCTCATAGGTGTCACCTCTGTTGGCCAGGAGAAGAGTCTTAGAGCAGGGAGGTTATAAAGTAGGCAGATATCTCAAAAATCTTCTCCTCGGTGCTTAGATTTAGCGATTATTTCATTTCAGGTTTTTTTCTAATTGGCCACTTTCCATTTGCATTGTTATTAAGTTCTTGTTTCTGCTTTTCTTAGATTCATTTTGTTATCCATTTTCAAACTTCTTATTTGATTGTTTAATTTATTAATTTTTATGTCTTGTGATCAGAAATTTGTATTTAAAGCTTCAGATTTTCCACTCAGTATAGTTTTAGTGTGTTCTGCAGTTTTGTATGTAGTACCTTCATTAGCTTTATATTTTTGTTCTGATGTTGTCCTTGATTCAAACACTTGCTTTGGAAAACTTAAAAAAAAATTTTCCACATTGTTGGGAGAGGGGGCTTATTATGATAGGTTTCATTTTGATTGTACTTGTCAAAGTGTGGAGTGTATAATCTGAACGATTTCTACTTTATTATGGGTTTTTTTGTGTTCAAATAAATGGCCCATTTTTGTAAATGTTCTAAAAGCTCTTTAACAGAATATGAGTTCTATAATTTAGTTGCTCTATTGCTTTATATATTTTTGAGACTTGATCCGTTAAGGACTGAGACTTTAGAGTATTAGATGTGAGAATGTTAGAATCTATGACTATCTTTGTATTTGTAATCCTTCTCCTTCCATATCCTGCCATTCTTTGCTTTGTGTGCTTTAATGCTATTATTTAATGGATAAAGTTCATGAAACTCTACATCTGTTTTGTGGATCATGCACGTGATCATGATAACTGATCCTTTTGGTCCCACTTAATAATTTTTTGGCCTCAAATTCAACTGTGCCGACATTAATATCGCAAACCCTACTCTTTATTTCCCCTTGGGCTCTTTTGGCCTATTCTTTTTTTTTTTTTTTTTTTTTTTTTTTTTTTTTAAGGTTTTATTTTTCTTTTTATTTAATTTCATTGGCCTATTCTTTTATTTGTGATTTTTTATTGAGTCTCTCTGTTGCAAATTGATTCTTTACTCTTCTATTTAACAGAAATCAATCTTGCTAAGTAGTGTAAGATACAGGTTTAACTGACATTTTGCCTCCAGTTACTGTTCCCGTCTATATTACACAATCAAGTCTTTTTTGTTTACATAAGCAAGAAAAATGACTTTAGCAGCCTTTGCTCTTTTGTATCCCAACAGATGTCTGTGGATCCTCAAGATGTCGGTCTTACTCTTGGCCCTGAGCGTTGTGTTATTTATGTTCAGAAGTGTGTACCTTTATACAGAGTCCAGTAACCGCAAACCACAGCTCCCTCACCCTACTCTGGCTGCCGGGGGGCTGAAGCTTCTACCTGAGGAACATGTCAGGAGCCTCTTTACCTATGATGGAATCTGGTGAGATAGCAAGTTATTCCACCTTGGTCTGACCTCTCCTTCCTGTGGCTCACAGTGTCCTGTTGTGCCCACTTTACAACCAGTTCTCTACCTTCCTGCACCTGTGATGATTGCGAACGTGATTCCAAACCACGGAACCAGGAAAGGGCTTGGTCTGCAGGGCACGGACTCTGTTCCCAACGAAGTCCCTTATGATTTTGAAGGGCCTGTTTAACCCAAACTACAGGAAAGATGTTGCCTTTCTGTCCCTCTGGCCTCCTCTTCTGGTTGGGGGTGCTGAGATGCCACTGACATTCCTGCGACTCTCAAGTTTAAAGAAGCTTGGGGAATTCCCTGGCCGTCCAGTGGTTAGGGCCGTGAACTTTCACTGCCAGGCCTGGGCTCGATCCCTGTTCGGGGAACTAGAATCACACAAGCCGCGCACGCGCAGTGTGGCAGAAGTTTGGTGCAGGAGATGACTCAAGAGAGGGGGCCTTTTTTTTTTTTTTTTTTTGGATTATGAAATGTACTTTTTATTATTTTATTGGAGTCTAGTTGATTTACAATGTTGTGTTAGTTTCAGGTGTTCAGCAAAGTGATTCAGTTATATACAGAATATTGTGTAGAGTTCCCTGTGCCATACAGTAGGTCCTTGTTGGTTATCTATTTTATCTATAGTAGTGTGTCGATGTTAATCCCAAGCTCCTAATTTATCCCTTCTCCCCACCTTTCCCCTTTGGTAACCATAAGTTGGTTTTGAGAGGGGGGCCTTCTTGCCCTTTCCCCTTCCTTCGCCTCCCTGTGTCTTTGGGAACAGCCACTGCTGGCATTCTAGAGTCCCAACCCAACCCGGACGGTGGCTATGGGAAGGGAGAGTCTGAGGGGAGCAACACACTCAGTTAGGCTTCAGGCCCCGCCTTACCCACCAGCCCACCCACCCAATTCGTGATCTCAGTCTTCGTCTTGTTCTAGGCTCTTCCCGAAAAACCAGTGCAAATGTGAAGCCTCGGAACATCAGGGAAGATATAACTTTGAGGATGCTTATGGCCAGAGTGAACTCCCTGCGGTGAAAGTGAGGAGACAGGCTGAATTTGAACACTTTCAGAGGAGGTAACGCAGACTATGAGGGCTCTTGGGCCCTGAGGTGGAACAGAGGCTCTCCCTACCGTCTCCTGAGGGTGTGGGTCCAGGCAGAGAAGGAAGGCACTCCCGCTCTTGCAGGGTCCCTGGTAGGAACTATTAGGAATAAACCAAGTAAAGAGAACTGAGGGAATAGTCCCTCAATAAAGATTTATAAAACGTGGGAATTCCCTGGCAGTCTAGTGTTAGTACTTGGCGCTCTCATTGCCAGGGGCCTGGGTTTGATCCCTGGCTGGGGAGCTAAGAGCCTGCAAGCCGTGCTGCCGCGTGGCAAAACCAAACCAAAACAAAACAAAAACCTCACCACACTTGGCATGTCTCAAGCATTGCACAATAAAGAAAGAGCCAAGGAATGAAGAGACTTTGAAACGTCAGTGCGGTGTTGGTGGCACAGTCTCCACGCACCCAGGCCATCAGAGCACGTACCTTTAGAGTCTCACCATGTTGCATTATCTTATTGATTTATATGTTAAGAATGTACTGTCCCTCTGCTATGTGCGAAGCCCGAAGTTAAACCTTCAGGGTGTATCAGCCAGGATTGTCAGTTGAAAAGAGCAGAGATGGATTGTGTCTGGCTCATATCAAGAGGGAATTTGTAGGAAGGATGTTGGCACTTCTGCCAAATCCATAGGTGGCAGGATGGCCAGGGTGAGAAATCAAGAACCAGGGGAGCACGGAATGGCTGAGCAGGTCTTTTCCCTTTTTCTTCCCTCCCAGCAATCATTTATGAGTTTCAGTGGAAAGCGTGCTGTAATGAATAATAGCATTGTGATTAAGGACTTGAACTCTGGAGCAGGCTGGATGGCAAGTTACTTAGCCTCATGGTACTTCAGTATCTTCATATGAAAAACTGTAACAGAGATACCTCCTTCATAGGTTTATTGCAAGGAACACTGTGTTAACATACAAAAGGCTAGTAACTCATAAAGGGCCTGACATATAGAAGCACTGCAAAAATATTACCTGCTGTCATTGTTGTGGTTTATTATTAATATGATCATTCTTATAGTTCTTCACAGGCAATACGTAATACATTAAGAGGGACTTCCCTGGTGGTCCAGCGGTTAAGACTCTGCGCTTCCACTGCAGGGGGTGCAAGTTCAATCCCTGA
The DNA here is from genome assembly GCF_026419965.1 of Kogia breviceps. NCBI lineage: Eukaryota > Metazoa > Chordata > Mammalia > Artiodactyla > Physeteridae > Kogia > Kogia breviceps. The sequence continues at coordinate 35,157,939 of NC_081328.1, read as the reverse complement.
TTGGGGAACTAAGATCCCGCATGCTGTGCAGTGCGGCCAAAAAAAAAGAAAAAGAAAAAGAAAAGAAATACATAAATCACCTAAATAGTAGATCATTATAAGTGCTATGTGGAGAGGTAAATTAAAATAGTGTGGTTGAGGGCATAAAATTTAATGGGACCATGAAAGAAGGTGACCTTGAACTCTGATTTGTTTATCAAACAGGAAGTCTCCCACAATCCCCCATCCCAGAAGAGCATCCTAGAAGGAAGAGTTAACACAGGGCCCAAAGCCAGAATGGGCCTCTCTTGATGGCTGCATGACATGAAAGCAGGCCATAGCCATTGCTGCCTAGTGCATCAGCTGCAGGCTGGCGGTACGAGTCCAGAGGGGCCAGTGGTGACGGCCCTGGTAAACCAGCAGGAGGAGTATGCATTTTGCTTTCTGGGTGACGCAAAGAATTGAACAGATTTAAAAAGTGGCAAGTTATTCTATGAGATACTTTCATATATAAAACATCACTCTGGCTTTTCTCTGGAGGATAACCTGGAGGGAAGGCAAAGGGAAGGCAGGGAGACCTGTTGAGTAGCTGGGGGGGAGGTAAACTTTCCTTCTACTGCCGCGACAGATGTTGTCTGTGCGTCTTTGATGAACGGTCCCTAGGCCACTGCCTTACTGCTCAGTTGACTGAGCCTAAGTCTTGAATTAAGGAAGGGAAAGGGACAGTCAGGCCCCTCGAGGTTTGGTTGGGGGAATCAGTCACTACCCCAGACTCCAGACAAATGCAAGACTCCCCAGAAGAGGGAAGGGCGGCAGGAGGGAGTGCTGGAGATCAGGAAGCCAGTGCCGGCGATCCTGGCGGGGGCGTGAGCCCTGGCCCCACGTGGCTGTGCAAGGAGCGTGGGGCTCAGTGGCTAACAGTGCGGCCAAGGAACAGACTGGCCGCATCCTCCAGGTCTCAGCTAGGCGACCCTGGGCAAGCAGCTTAACCTCCTCTGTGCTGTGGGGATGATAATCGTCCCTCAGGTTGGCGTTGAGTAAGTGGATCCATGGAAGGCCTTTCTAGCCTCAGTGAAGTTAAAGGCTGGTAGAGGAGGTAAGAAAAATATATAGATAGACAGATGATACGATAAGCTCTCACACCAAGCAGAACCTGTGCCCTGGCCCTGTGCCCCTGTAACACGGTCTGCCTGCTTCCTGCCAGGATGGTTCCCACCGTTTGCCTCCTGGTCTCCCTTTGCCACTGTCTGTGAGGTCCCGGTGTTCGGGGACTTGAGGTGCTTGGCACAGAGTAGGGCTAACAGGCATCTGTAGAATAAGTGGATGGTGGGAGGGGCAACGCGGGGGCACGTTTATGAGGGAAGATGGCTCTGTCTGTGTCCCGGGTGGCACAGGGCTGCAGAGGGAGAGAAGTCACGCCGTCCCCAGCAGGGAGTGCCTCAGGTGTGCACCTGGCAGGAAGTGCACGGTGGCGGAAGGGAGGGCAGGGAGGAAGCTTTGAAGAGATTGGAGCAGGTGGGCTGGGAGGCAGGGAGGGATAAGAGGAGGTACCAGCTGGGAGTGGGGACTGGTCTGGAGGGAGCTGGACAGAAGGAATTACAAGAAGGAACAGATTCCAAACTGGGAAGGCCAAGGACTGGCCATGATCTCACTTGCCCCCTCCTTCACCTGTTGGAAATGCCCAGCTCTCTTGGGATTATACCTGGCAATCCGGGTATGAACAAAAACAGAGTCCAGTAATGGTAACTGACATGAATTGGGTCTCAGGCCATTAAGGAGGTAGCTGGGCTGGGAGACTCGTGGCACTGAGTAAGGCTCTGAGTTAGGTATAAAGATCAATCTGATCTAGACAACACCTCTCAATGAGCTTACAGTATAATAGAGGGATACAGAGTGTGCTCTCCCGCCAGGGTCAAGTGGCCACTCTCCTCATTACAGCTTCCCTGAGCCACCATCATCACAGAGCACACGGGCAGTCTCTGGCCCAGGGAGTGTTTTCAGCAAATTGCATGGAACTCAAGAGTTCAATCCCAACTCAATGTTATAATAGCAGTCAGAGGGAGGGATGTGGTAGGTGTTAAGAGGGAGAGCAGCATCTAGCTTTGAGAACTGAAAAACGAACACTCAGGAAAAAGGTGACATTCAGAGCTGGCCTGACTTCTGTTACTGAACAGATGACTTTGTATTCTAGCTTTTGGAGTCTGGCTCTGGGTTCTCACCCTTCCAGGAAAGGGACTTTATTGATCTCTTTGTCCTCAGTTTAGCATGGGGCCGGGCAAGTCAAGAAATGAATGAATAAGAGGCATGGGGTGATGTGTGACTCTGGACAGAGCTCTGGGTGTGATTTACTTCCCGAGGGAAGAGAAGCAGTTTGGAGGATGAAACTTCAGGCATTAAAAAGGAATGAAGTAGGATCCCGCTGAGCCTTTAGAAGGTGAAGTAGATCTGCACCTTTCTGCATCAAGGTGCAGAAAGTTTGTACAGTGTATTAGTTTGTGTTTTTAGAAGAGGGGTGGACATTTGTGTGGTTGTGTGCGTGTGTGGAGGTGTATTTGTGTATGCTGGGGGGAGAAGTATGAACAGTGGTGGTAAATGTTTAGCAATGGGCTTTTGAGAGTGGCTTGTAGTGTTTGCCAATTTCTGTGGTTTAATAATCACACTATGGCTGATTTCAAGCTACAGACAAGGTATCAGTGAATTCCAGTTATAAAATACCTCCCCCATACAGATACGATAGATGAAAATAACCTCAAGAGCAGAATAATAGGAAAATGTAGTAAAATAATTTGGAAGTGGAGAGTTTTGAGTATTTATTACCTGTGTTCCCATTGTATTTAATTTTAAATGTATATAATTTAATTTTTATTACTGGCTGTGTTTAAAAGCTGGCTTCCAAAGTTCCTGCAAATTCAACAATTGACTCTCCTGTGTCAGTACAACCAGATCTCACACACCACTATTATACATGAATATCAATGGCTGTGTGTCCCTTGGTGACAGGCAAGTGAGTAAGCAAGATTTTGCCTTACAAGCCCCTTTCACACAAAGTGTCCAAGCTTTCCAGGGGACAGCGGGCTGGGCCAAGTCATTGAGGCACCTGCTTTCAGTGGCTGATACGCTGGCCACCAATTTAGGGGTATCCAAGAGGCTCGACTCTGGGAAATTTATCTGCTAGTCAGTCCCCCATGCTCAGGAAGGAAGATCCTGCTTGGGGCTAATGGTGTCTTTCTCCTCACCTCAATCCTTCAACGGCTCAAGATCTTCACATTTTCCCCTGCAGTCTGAGGGATGCCCCCCACTCCCCAGTTGTAATTACACTCTGGATAAACTACACTCATATGCACAAATTCCATCTGCCGGCTCACTCTGTTCTTTTGCACACCGCTGACAGTCCAGTGGCTTCTTGCTGGTATGGGGCAGGTCTGGAACTTGTGGGATGGGTAGGACTCAGACCTGGGTTTTTATCTGGCAATACAGGTGTAAACCAAGCTATCAGAGCTTGGGTACCGCATCCCAGTAGATATCAGCTGAGCGGGACCAGACTGCTCTCAGGCCAGGAGTCTGGACACAGACACTCTTGGAGCCTAACGATGTCCCTGCCCAGATCCTCCTAGCGCTGTTCTTAGCAAAACACATCAGTCAACAAGGATTGTTTCCACATTCTCTGTTTCACACACTCTCTTCCTCTGAGTTTCGTTTGGCATCTTCAGGCTAGAAACCTGCCTGTCTCAGCTCAGCAAGTACAAACTTGATTGGCCTAGATCAGTGGCTCCCAAAAGTTTTTCTGTCCCAGCACACCTGGGGGGATAGGGCACTCTACAACTTCTTGGTAACAGCAAGTAGAGATTCTTCTGGGGGTGATGGGGGGCCTGGGCAGTAAAAGGGATGTTATTCCACACTAATTTTTATACTGTTACACACAAAGATGAACACACATAATCACACAGATATTTATGTGTTTATATATATATCCATATAAACATATACTGCTGATGTTTTGTGTATATATATATATATATTTATATATAAATTTATTTAGTTAGTTTTTGGCTGCGTTGGGTCTTTGTTGTTGCACACGGGCTTTCTCTGGTTGCGGCGAGTGGGAGCTACTCTTTGCTGCGGTGCGCAGGCGTCTGTCTCACTGTGGTGGCTTTTCTTGTAGCAGAGCACGGGCTCTAGGCTCACGAGCTTCAGTAGTTGCAGCACGCAGGCTCAGTAGTTGTGGCGCATGGGCTTAGTTGCTCTGCGGCATGTGGGATCTTCCCGGACCAGGGCTCGAACCCGTGTCCCCTGAATTGGCAGGCGAATTCTTAACCTTTGCGCCACCAGGGAAGTACCTTGTGTGTGTATTTTTAATGTAATTGGTACCATAAGAACAAATGACTCTGAAATTTGCTTTCATTCAATGATTTTCTTCGTTTTATTATTTTAAAAAATATTTATTTATTTATTTATTGGGTTGCGTCGGGTCTTAGTTGCAGCAGGCGGGCTCCTTAGTTGTAGCATGTGAACTCTTAGTTGTGGCATGCATGTGGGATCTAGTTCTCTGACCAAGGATCGAACCCAGGCCCCCTGCATTGGGAGCGCGGAGTCTTAACCACGGCGCCACCGGGGAAGTCCCTTTTTTTTTTTTTTTTTTTTCCATTTTAAACAAGAAGTTTATTTAAACAACAAGGTGTTTGACTTGAAGAGAAAAACTATCCAGGACGCATTTCTTTTCGAGGAATTTATACCTCCTTAAATACAGAGTCCTTTACCTGTAACAGTTACGGGCAGGAGGGTTATAAAATTGTCCTTGGTTTTACAAAGATAAATGAAAAACATTAAAATTCTCCAATAGAACAAGGTATGCAAGGATTTTTTAATCTTGTTATTCTTGTGTTAAACAGTGAGAGCAAAATAACTTACTGAATATGAAGACAAGAGCTGAGTGAACCTGTTGCTAATGGAGAAGGGGGTATATTCTCATAACCAGTGTTTCCCCATCCCATCTCCATTTGATGCCAATCAAAACATACCACTGGCTATTTAGTTTTAAAACATGCAACACGTGGGAATTCCCTGGCAGTCCAGTGGTTAAGACCCCAAGTTTCCACTGCCTTGGCCCGGGTTCCATCTCTGGTAGGAGCACTGTGCGGCCAGAAAGCAAGCAAGCAATATGTTTGTGCACATACACTTGTCACACACACCAGGAATGGGGAAGGGGAAAATGAAAAAACAGAGAAAACGATACTGTAGTGGTCAGGATGTGGCAGAACCAAATTGTGGTCTTCTGAGAATGTCTCCTTGGTCTGGAGGAACAAAGTAGCAGGTTCTCTTTTTAGTGGACACCTCCTGTCTGCTGCTGGGACACATCAGAGGTTTCTCCAGCCTCCATTTCCAACTGTGTGGGTGTGTCTTTCTCATTGATTGGCTGCTCAACAAATTGGAATCGGATCTGCCTCGTGGACAAACCCTGCTGGTCACGTAGGCTTGCGTCCACTTGCTAAGTGGTGTGTGCCTCTTCATCTGAAACTGCGCGGAGGAATCATCCTACCCCGCCCCCTTCAGATCACGTGATAACCATTCTCAGTCTTGACTCCTCCCTTGGGTTCTTTGTCCGTCATCCGAGCGCCGGAGTCTCCTCAGCTGCCATTTCGCAAAAGAGGTACCGGGTCCGCACCAAATGAGCACACAAGCAACACCAGGAGCCTCAATTTTTTTTTTTTTTTTTCTTTGCGGTACGCGGGCCTCTCACTGTTGTGGCCTCTCCCGTTGCGGAGCACAGGCTCCGGACGCACAGGCTCAGCGGCCATGGCTCACGGGCCCAGCCGCTCCGCGGCACGTGGGATCTTCCCGGACCGGGGCACGAACCCGCGTCCCCTGCATCGGCAGGCGGACTCTCAACCACTGCGCCACCAGGGAAGCCCAGGAGCCTCAATGATATATATATATATATTTTTTTTGCGGTACGCAGGCCTCTCACCGCTGTGGCCTCTCCCGCCGCGGAGCACAGGCTCCGGACGCGCAGGCCCAGCGGCCACAGCCCACGGGCCCAGCCGCTCCACGGCATGTGGGATCCTCCCGGACCGGGGCTTGAACCCATGTCCCCTGCATCGGCAGACGGACCCCCAACCACTGCGCCACCAGGGAAGCCCTCAATGATATATTTTTAAGAGCGGTCTATACATCCAGCTCATTCCTTTTAATTGCTATACAGCTATGAATATGAATGCAATGAATTTTATTAAGCCATTCCCCTATTGAAAGATATTCGTAGTTTTGCAAAATTTTCTTTATTACATGTACATAATTTATAATAATATTACATTATACTTACGTTCTTTCCTTCATTTATTAAGATGTGTATAAGGATGTTCACTTCAGGCAATGCTGGAACAAACCTCCTTATGCATGTCCTTCTGTTGACACCCACAAGTTTCTCCCCTTACCTAGCATCTGAATTGCTCAGTCATAAGATATGCTTATTTCTGCTTTTAATAAATATGGCCAGATTGCGTTCAAGAGGACCAATATTAATTCACACTTTCGTGAAGAGTCAGTAAGTGTAGTACCTTATTTACATACTCTCTACCTAATCAACACTCGCTATCATAAAATTTTAAAACTTCAAGGAAAAGGTATCATTGTTTTTAAGGTTGCGTTTCCCTGATTAATATTGCAGCTGAGCATGTTTCATATATTTATTAGCCATTTGTATTTCATTTCCTCTTCTGTTAATTGCCTATTTCTGTACCTTTCCATTTACAAATTTTGTCTTTTTCATGTTCCTGTAAATACTTCAGTAGTCTAATCTTTCTTCCAGGTAATCTAAATGATTTCCATTGTTAAGCGGATCCCTGAAGCCTACCTATCAACCGTATTACCTTAGTCCCTCAGACAGTCAGTATCACTGGATTGTGTTATGTCTTTGACTGAAGGTTGCTACAACAGCAAAGCCACCTGGAAATGGTCACTGTGTTGCTCTAAAAATATTGAGACAACATCCACTCCTAGATAAAGTTTTACATATTTTATTTGTTCAGTCAGTGACAAGAAAAGTTTTACCACCGTTCAGGCATTGGTCTGCTTTGTCCTTTGTCCAGCGTATTGATTGTCAATTACTTTGTACCTTGGCTACCAAGAAGTTCAGATGTGTCTTGGTGTTTAGCAAGTGCTGCTGGGTTGGCCGATATGGTCTGATTATTTTGTTTCTTTTTCGCTGGTTGTGATTTTTTTTTTCTTTTTTTTTTTTGCGGTACGCGGGCCTCTCACTGTTGTGGCCTCTCCCGTTGCGGAGCACAGGCTCCGGACGCGCAGGCTCAGCGGCCATGGCTCACGGGCCCAGCCGCTCCGCGGCATGTGGGATCTTCCCGGACCGGGGCATGAACTCGCGTCCCCTGCATCGGCAGGCGGACTCTCAACCACTGCGCCACCAGGGAAGCCCGCTGGATGTGATTTTGATTTTTGAATGTGCTTTGCTGTAATCTGCTTCAATTCCTTCGTGGAATTAGAGGCTGGAGGCAGGGGCAGGAATAAAGGAGGAGAGAAAATGGAGGGCAGATCCGGCCAATCTACTTTCAGTTTCTCACCATTGGCAGCACAAAGCTCTGGGTCCAGGCATCACTTTAAGAACTAACTAGGGACAGGCGTCAAAGCAGCTGCCAATGGTTTTGTTTCTCTGCAGAGAAGGGCTGCCTCGCCCACCGCCCCTGCTGGCTCGGCCCAACCTGCCCTTCGGGTACCCTGTCCACGGGGTGGACGTGATGCCCCTGCACACGGTTCCCATCCCAGGTAGGTACATCTCCGTTCAGAAAAGACCCGAGCAACTTTCTTTTTTTTTTTTTGCGGTATGCGGGCCTCTCACTGTTGTGGCCTCTCCCGCTGCGGAGCACAGGCTCCGGACGCGCAGGCCCAGCGGCCACGGCTCACGGGCTTAGTCGCTCCGCGGCATGTGGGATCCTCCCGGACCAGGGCACGAACCCGTGTCTCCTGCATCGGCAGGCGGACCCTCAACCACTGCGCCACCAGGGAAGCCCCCGAGCAACTTTCTTATTCCTACTTAAGCAAAAGGAGAAAGCAGAAGAGAACAGTCATTCATTGGGTACCTGCTGTGTACCCAGCACAGTGAAGCTTGACATGGTTTCATTTAATGAAATGAAACCATTTCATTAGCCTCACTCTTTCCACCACTGGAAGTCGCCCTTAGTAGCTGTGACCTCCCTGGGTATCCGAGATAACATAGAAGAGGACAGAAATCTATGTGCATTGAGGAATCTTGGGTCATAATTGGCTTTTTGGTGGCCTCCAGCATCATGGGAGCAGGCAAAGCATGAGCCCATCTCCAGGGAGTGCATATGGCAAAGGATATTTATGCCAGTTAAAACTCCCCTCTGCGAGGGAATTTTACACACTCTTTTAGTTCAGCATCACATCCCTGTGAGGTAAATATTATTTTGCCAACTTCACAGAGTTATCTAAGGCCACATAAGAAGACTATGTCTGAATTAGAGCTTGAATTGATCATATTTTAAGAACAGAGATAGATTCTAAAATAAAATCATTTGGGATGAATTGCTAGTGTTTTTGAATAGTCATTTAAAAAATGATTTGCCACTTTGGGTAGTTCTTTTTTTATTGTGGTAAAACATACATAACATAAAATTTATCATTTTAACCATTTTTAAGTGTCTAGTTCTGTGGCATTAAGTACATTCACATTGTTCTGCAACCATCACCAGCAACCATCTCTAGAACTTTTTCATCTTTCCAACTGAAACTCTGCACCCATTTAACAGTAACTCCCTGGCAACCACCGTTCTATTTTCTGTCTCTATGAATTTGACTATTCCAGGAAACTCATATAAGGATGATTCATTATTTATTTATTGCTTCCTTCCCTTCAGTAACAGAGATACCTGGAAGGGACTGGATTGATTCACAGCACCCATCCAAAACTGAGGGTGATCATTGGAGGCTTTAGAACTGCTGGAATTTGAGAAGGACCATGAGACACCATCTAATAGAGCCCCGGGGAGAGGGGAGTGGTCAGCAAAACTCCCTGGATAGGTGACACTTAAAGGGACTCTGGAGGGACGTGTAGGAGTCAGCCAGGAATGTGAGAGCATCAGGGAGTCCTTGGCATCCTCTCAAATGGTGTTTTTTGTCCTTTTTCCTGTGTTCTCCAGGTCTCCAGTTTGAAGGACCAGATGCTCCCATCTATGAGGCAAGAGTTCCCTTCCCAGCTCCCTTTTGCACTTGACATTGTGTCCTTGGCTCACTGCCTGTGCCCTCTTCCCCCCATGGTAGCTGGTTTCAGATTTTGACAGAGTCTCTATCCTGATTAGATATTAGATGTGAGTCCATGGTGGGGAGAGGGGGAAGGGTGCCTGTAGAAGTCATGAATTTTCCAGCCATGGGGTAGCTGGAGTTCCAGGGAGGACTTCCAGAGGACTGGGCCACCAAGGGTCCTGCTGCCTTCAGCTACAAGAGGAAGCTGCCACCACAGCCGGGCTGTGTTACCTCTGTTCGGGTCAGCACCAGCAAGGTGGATGCTTTTGGCCTGCCCTTCTTTCCCATTTAAGATAGCTCCAAATCAAGGTCTACGCAAGTATGTCTAAGGGGTAGGATGTAAATCACAATCAGAACCCTAACTGAAAAGGAGTCTGGGAAATACCATTTTTAGTTTTTCCCCTTCTGCATGCCACACGAGGCTGTAATGGGTGGTGACTGAGCAAAGCTGCTCTGTCCTCCAGAGGGCGCCTCTGACCACCTCCCCCCCAACTACCTGCACCGCCGCTGCCCCCTACGCCTTTGTCACTCTGTCTCACCTTCTTTTGTGTGTGTGTGTGTTACCTTCTTCATGGCACTTATCATACCTGAATTACTTTATATGTGTCATGATATGCTAATTGCCGCTGTTCCTCACTAGACTATAAGCTTCTTGAAGGCAGGGAGTCTGTCTAATTCACTACTCTTTTCCCAGTGCCTGTAGTTTGGATCTCAGAAAGTATCTCTCGAATGACTAAAGTGTTTTCAGCAGGAATGATGTAGTCTAAGTTACTTTTCCGAAAGATCACTGGCTGTTGCAGCACACAAGAAGGCAAAGGAAGAGAGTAGCAGTGGGGGTGGAGAGAAGCAGACAGATTCTAGCTACATGTTGAAGGTGGACCGGGCAGGACTCTCATGGATTGGCTATAGGCGTGGGGGAAAGAGCAGGACAAGAATGACTTCATTTGGGAACTGGAACAGCTGAGTGGGTGGAGGTACCATTCGCAAGGCAAGGAGAGCCAGGGACAACGGGGTGGAAAACAGGTTTGTCGAGAAAAAAACATAGTTCAGTTTTGAAGATATCAGTTTGAGCTGCTTGTGAAACTTCCTAGCAGAGCAACGAACGAGGCAGCTGGATCTCAGAAAGATAGGAGCTGAAGATGTACTTTAAATATATATATTTTATTTATTTATTTATTTATTTAATTTTGGCTGCGTTGGGTCTTCATTGCTGCACGCGGGCTTTCTCTAGTTGCGGCGAGTGGGGGCTACTCTTCATTGCGGTGCGCGGGCATCTCATTGCGGTGGCTTCCCTTGTTTCAGAGCATGGGCTCTAGGCGCGCGGGCTTCAGTAGTTGTGGCGCGTGGGCTCAGTAGTTGTGGCTCACAGACTCTAGAGCACAGGCTCAGTAGTTGTGGCGCACGGGCTTAGTTGCTCCACGGCATGTGGGATCTTTCAGACCAGGGATCGAATCCTTGTCCTCTGCATTGGCAGGCGTATTCTTAACCACTGCACCAGAGGGAAGTCCCTGAAGATGTACATTTTTAAACCATCAGCATATGAACAGTATTTAAAGCTGCTGCCTCCTCTAGTGAGAAGGTATAGATTAAGAAGGAAAGAGGACACAGAACCAAACCCTGAAAAACTCTTTGGAGGTCAGATAGACAAGGAGGAGTCGGCAAATGGAATTCAAAAGGAGCAGCCATGGGAATTCCCTGGTGATGCTGTGGTTAAGAATCTGCCTGCCAATGGGACTTCCCTGGTGACACAGTGGTTGGGAATCCACCTGCCAATGCAGGGGACACAGGTTCGAGCCCTGGTCCGGGAAGATCCCACATGCTGAGGAGCAACTAAGCCCGTGCGCCACAACTACTGAGTCTGCGCTCTAGACCCCGCATACCACAACTACTGAGCCTGCGTGCCTAGAGCCCGTGCTCTGCAACAAGAGAAGCCACCACAATGAGAAGCCCACGCACCATAATGAAGAGTAGCCCCCGCTCGCTGCAACTAGAGAAAGCCCGCGCGCAGCAACGAAGACCCAACGCAGCCAAAAATAAGTTAAAAAAAAAAAAAAGAATCTGCCTGCCAATGCAGGGGACACAGGTTCAATCCCTGGTCTGGGAAGATCCCACATGCTGCAGAGCAACTAAGCCTGTGCAGCACAACTACTGAGCCCGCGTGCCGCAACTACTGAAGCCTGCACACCTAGAGCCCATGCTCAGCAACAAGAGCAGCCACTGAAATGAGAAATGAGAAGCCAGCGCGCTGCAACAAAGAGTAGCCCCCGCTCGCCACAACTAGAGAAAGCCCGCGCGCAGCAACGAAGACCCAATGCAGCCATAAATAAATACATTTAAAAATAAATAAATAAATAAAAATGAATAAATATATATATGAGCAGCTGGGGTCGGAAGGGGTAGGAAGAAATCTTTAAGAATGGTATCCTGCAAGGCAAGAGTTAAGAATGCTTCAGAAATGGCCCTTGAACACACCAGGTCCTAGGACTTGATTCTTCTTTACTGGGGCTGGGGCAGCAACCACAGAGCCAGACCCTAGGTTTCAGGGGCACCCGTGATCCTTCTCCTCTTGTGTTTATGTGCTCTGCTCTCTGCTGGCCATTCTGGGTATGTGCTGTTCTTAGCATTTCGTCTTTCTATCTCATCCACCCTAGGTCACCCTGACAGCTTCTCTGGGGACACTGAACACCCTTGCTGACATCCCAGACAGTGTGGTGCAGGGCAGAGGCCAGAAGCAGCTGAACATTTCGACCAGTAACCAGAAGCTTTTGAATTTCATACTCCAGCACGTGACATACACAAGCACAGAGTATCAGCGCTACAGGGTGGATGTAGGTGAGAGGCTGTCCTTGGATGCTTAGGGACCTGTCCAAAATGCTTAGGGACCTAGAAAAACACCATCAGGCCCTCAAAGTCTTCCTCCTCCAGGAAGCCTGCCACTCTGGCTCCTGTTTCTAACTCTAAACACCTAACTTCCCAATTACTGTACCCAGTGCTATCCCCCACGTTGCCATTGACCATACAGAGTGACTCGAAGGAAAGGACAGGCAAAATGCCTGCTCGGCTCTCCATGAAGACAGGTCATTCATGCTGTGTCCCTAGAAACCATCCAGTTCTGTTCCTCATTCTCAGTAGCAAGCAAACCTGAAGATTTTGGCTGCAGTAGATGGGGGGCAGTCTATGCATCAGTATCTTGTCCTGGGCAGTAACAGGAAAGAGGGATGTGGGAAACTGGCAGCCCCCAGGTCAGTGGCTTTGTCTTCCTCCTCTCATCCCAGTCCCCATTCCCATCCCCAGAATTCCTGGGAGAACAACTCCTGCCACCGTCAGGGAAGCCCCAGTTTCTTTCTGGATGAATTAAAGGCACCCGTTCCCATTTTGAGCAGCTACACAGGATGCATTCCCAGGACACCAACAGAAAAAATGAAGTGTGGGACAGATTTCCCATGAGCACAAACTAGAGGCAGAGTTCTCTTCCCCTTCAGATTTTCAAACGTTTCTTATCACAAAAATGACCCTGTGAGGTATAAAATGGGGCAGGTAGTATTATCCTGGTTTTGTAGATGGAGAAGGAGGTGAAGTGATTTACCCAAGGAATTTCAGATAACAAGGCAAAGTCAAACTTAATCCATCCTTCTGATTCCAAGCCCACTTTACCCGACAGATTCTTGTTTTTTGTTTGTTTGTTTTTTACAAACCCTTGTGTCGAGGGCTGACTTGCAATAGATCGCAGCGAGGGAGCTGCTCTGCTACGTACGAAACCCCGACCCAGAAGCAGGTCGTCTACGAAAGGTTTAGCACCAGGTTCCCCATGAACGTGCGGTGTGTGACGGGCGAGGGGGCGGCTGCCTTTCCGGCCGCTACCCGACAGATTCTTACGGGGAGGAAGTGTGAGTTTTGGAGGTGATCAGCAGGTTGCCCCAGGGATGCACAGCAGGTCTGAGCCACACTGCCATAGACTATGCGGTCCTCAGCCTCCTTCCACCAGTCCACTCCCACATCCTGTCGGCTTCCCGGGCAGCGTGGGGAGTGACCCAGACACAGTGCACCCACCGTGACCTTATTTCTCTCTCCAGTGAGTCTGGAGTCCAAGTCCTCAGTGGCCAAGTTTCCGGTGACCATCCGCCTTCCTGTTATGCCCAAGTTATATGACCCTGGACCAGGTAAGGCCCTTGTCCCTGGGGCTTCATGGTGGGTCCTATAGAATATTGGCGAGATTCAGAAGGGATCCCATCTGAGATGGAGGAGGAGAATAATTATAAAAATAGAGTCGTACTAGAGCAGCAATATACACATCAATGGAATCAAATTAGAAATCTAGAAATAGACATGTTGATATTTTACCATGTGATAAAGGTAGCTTTTCAAATTAAAGGGAGAAAAGATGGATTATTCAAGAAATCATGCAGGATAACTGAGTAACTATGTGGAAAAGAACAAGTTGAATCTATCTCACAGCTCATACCAAGATAAATTCCAAATAGGCAAATCTCTCTTTTTTTTTTTAAGTACTAGAAAAAAACGTGGAGTTTAAAAATAACTTTGGAGGGACTTGCCTGGCGGTCCAGTGGTTAGGACTCCATGTTTCCACTGCAGGGGGCATGGGTTCGATCCCTGGTCCGGGAACTAAGATCCCGCATGCCGTGCGGCGCAGCCAAATAAATAAATAAATACTTTGCCGTATAAGACTTTTCTAAATATGACACAAAACCCAGAGGCCATAAGGAAAAGACTAAAAACATAACAATTTTAAACGTTTTTATGACAGAAACTTACCATATGCAAAGTCAAATGACAAAGGACAAATTGGGAAAAAATATCTTCCACACACATTAAAGTCAAAGGTCTAATTTTACTTAAGAGCACTTGTGAATCAATAAGAAAAGAACATCAATAAGAAAAGAACAATAAGAAAAGAATAAGCCTATTCACAAAAAGTTAAATTCAATAATACTTTTAGCCATTAAAATATATGCTCAATTTCATGCTAAGAAAAGTGTAAATGAAAACTACATTCATATTGTATTGGAGGAGTGGGGAAACATAAACTGCGAGTGGTATCTTAGTTCCCTGACCAGGGATGGAACCCACGCCCCCTGCTGTGGAAGTGCATATTCTTAACCACTGCACTGCCAGGGAAGTCCTATCAGCATTTTTAATGTATATGTGCTTTGGTCCAGCCACTTATCATGTGGCTTCTAGAAATTATCCTAAGATGCTTACATCTGTGTGAAATGATATTTGTTTGAAGGTATTTATTGCAGCATTGTTTGCAATGACAAAAACCTTAAAAGTGGGAGGCACTGGTTAAATCAAGTGTGGTCCATCGGTATAATGAAATGCCCCGCAGTGCCATTCAGGAGGACGGAGGTGGAAAACAGGAGCAGGAAGGTTTTTATTCTGATACAAAATGCTTTCCAAGATGTACAGAAAAGAGTAAAGAGTAAGCTACCATTTCTGTAAAAAGAAAGGGGGAAAGAAGACATAACTGCTTGATTACAGAAAATTAAACAAGAAATTAGTAATACTGGTAAACTCCTGGGTAGAAACCAAGTAGTTGGGAACAGGGATGGGAAGAGGTATTTTCATGGTATAACTTTCAATACATTTAGAATTTTGAACAGTTGACATATTTTTACTGTATTACCTATATATTCAAAATGTAATCTATTCAAATAGATTCTTTTCAAAATATAAATTGTTATTTTAAAGTAATAGTATTAAATATCTATGGAGAGGGATTTAAAGTATGGGCTTAACATCATAACTATCTCAAAAATTAAAGAAATAAGTACAAGGAGTTCACAAAAAACCTTTTCAGGCTTCAGATTTGTTTTAAAGATAAAGTGTTACTGATAAAATGGAAATCACCACAATCTTATTCCCCTCCCTTTTTCCAGCAGTCATGATCTTTCTTTTCCCTGATTTTGTACATTTTAATATGTAGATTTCTATTCTTACACATGTGTACACACACACACAGCATATACAGTGTGGTACAATGCATTTTTGAACTTCTCATAAAAGTTACATTGTATGGCATGAAGTTCTAGTTTCTGACCTTTTGTCAGTCCATGGCTTGTCTTTTGATTTTGCTTTGGGGTCTTTTGTTATTATAAAGCTTTATCCTTTAATAAAATTGATTTGTTGGGTTTTTTCTAGCTTTTGCTTTTTGTGCCTTATTCAAGAAATTCTTTCCTACGTTGGAGCCATAAAGATACTCTCCTGTATTTTTTTCAAAAGTTGCACATGTTTGGTCCTTACATTTAAATACTTACGTGTGGCATGTGAAGAGAACCTAATTTTTTGTGTATGGAGAGCCTGTTTTCCCACCACCACAGACCTAGTGGTGCAGCCGCCTCCTGCTCGTACAGCCGGCCCCTCCCACACCCACTTACATGCATGCAGGGGTCTGAACCTTTCTTAGGTCACATTGATCTGTTTATCCTTGGGCTCATTCCACAATGTTTCCGTACACTTTATAACAGGTTTTGTATCTAGTTGGGATAAATTCTATACTTCAGGATGACTGTACTTCATTTAGCAAAATTTTCTCAGCCCTTTTTGGTCTTTTACTTTTTCATTAGAGTTTTGGCACCAGCTCATCAAGATCCTCCAAAATCCCTTGAGATTTTTTTTAAAAATTAATTAATTTATTTATTTATGGCTGTGTTGGGTCTTCATTTCTGTGTGAGGGCTTTCTCTAGTTGCGGCAAGCGAGGGCCACTCTTCATCGCGGCGCGTGGGCCTCTCACTATTGAGGCCTCTCTTGTTGTAGAGCACAGGCTCCAAACGCGCAGGCTCAGTAGTTGTGGCTCACGGGCCTAGTCGCTCCGCGGCATGTGGGATCTTACCAGACCAGGGCTCGAACCTGTGTCCTCTGCATTGGCAGGCAGATTCTCAACCACTGCGCCACCAGGGAAACCCTCCCTTGAGATTTTGATGAGAATTTCATGGAATTTGTAGATTAATTAGAGATGAATAGACAGTTTTATGAAGTTGAATATTCCCAACCATGAATCTGGTATACCTCTCCATGTTATAATCTCCATGTCATAGTCTCTTCATAGGTTCTTCAATAATTTATTTTGTAGTTTATTTGTAAAGGAGTTGCACACTTTATTGGATTTAGTCTTAGGTACTTTATATTTCTTATTGCTTTTATAAATTAGATCTTTTTCTTCTACATTTTAATTGGTTGCTGTTGGTATATAGGATATTAGTGATTTTTAAATGTTGAACTTACAAGCAGCATCATTCTTGCACTCATATTAGTGATTGTTTTTAACATAGAGTCTCCTGAACAAATAATAATTTTTGTCTCTTCTTTTCCAGTTCTTATCATTTGTTTAGTTTTCTTGTCTTACTTCATTTTGCTAAAATCTCCTGTACAGTGTTGAATAATAGCAGTGGTAGCAGGCACTTTTGCTTGTTCCTGACTTTAAGAACGTTTGAATGCTCTACCATTCATGTTTGTTGGGTAGGAGTGTGGTAGATGTGTCAGGGTAAGAAAGTTTCCTTCTTTCCTTCTATTTCTGATGTGGACCATTTTTTAAAAGTCTTTATTGAATTTGTTATAATATTGCTTCTGTTTTATGTTTTGGTTTATTGGCTGCGAGGCATGTGGGGTCTTAGCTCCTCGACTAGGGATTGAACCTGCACCCCTAGCATTGGAAGGCGAAGTCTTAACCTCTGGACCACCAGGGAAGTCCCTTTCCTTCTATTACTGCTGCTAAGAATTTTTCTATTTCTACTTTCTATTTCCTTGCAGACAGTTTTTATATGAATGAGTATTGAATTTTATCAGATAAACTGTCTGTACCCATTGAAATAATTTTTCTCCTTTAATTGGGTTTATGTAGTGACTTACATTGATTGATTTTCTGCTGTTGAAATTGTTCCTGTATTTCTGGAATAAACCCATCTTGATTGCAATGTATTAGTTGATTAAATGCTGAATTAAATTTGATGCCATTTTATATAGGATTCTTGCATCTGTATTCAAAACTGAGACTATTTTTTCTGTAATGTCCTTGCCCAGTTTTGTTATCAATATTATACAAGTCTCATAAGACAAGTTGGATAGCTTTCCTTTTTTCACTGTTTGCTGAAGTGAATTGTAATAAAATAGGAATAATACGTCTCTTGGAGTTTATTACAACTTATCTGATCCTTATGTCTTTTTGTTGTTGTTGTTCAAGTTTTGGGGAAGGTGGTTAAGGATGGGAATGTGGATGGGAAGGAGTGAGAGAAAGGGAAGAAATTTAAAACTATCAGTTCTGTGTCTTTAATGATTATTGATCTGTATGTACGTTGAGTCAATTTTTTAAATGTTTCTGTAAAGTTGTCTTAAATTTGATGTAAATTGCGTTTTTTTGGTCATAGAGTTGTTCATAGCATTCTCTTATGTTTGTTAAAAAATTTTAAATATCTGAAGTCAGGTGTCCCTTTTGGTTCTTTACATTTATCTTCAGTATTTTTAAGTTGGTTTCATATCTAAATATTCTCGTTTCATTTATGCCTGTTTTTGTTCCATATTTTCTTTTTCATATAGGTGATTCTGTGATTTGTCACTTTAAAGATTATAAACATTCTCATTTTAAATCCTTTTCAGTTTCCTCTATTATTTTTTCTATCTAGAGTGTTAGATACACACTGTGCAGGGTAGATTTGCTGGCTGTAGTTTTCTTTGAGTGTCTTGGAGTTTTTGCTGGTGGCTCATCTTGAGTAGGAGGCTTTTGCTTGTTTGTTTCGTTTTCTCCTCTCTCCCTCTTTCTCCCTCTTTCCTCTCTCTCACTCTCCTGATTTGTTCCCATCTCGCAGCTTTACAATTGCTTCTACTCCCAGTAGCCCAAGATTCCTAGTCCATCATTTCATACTGGAGTGTTGGGGTCCCTGTCCCTTAGCGATATTGGCGTCACTGAAGAGCCAGTTGCTGGGCCTGAGG
Source organism: Kogia breviceps (assembly GCF_026419965.1). Taxonomy (NCBI): domain Eukaryota; kingdom Metazoa; phylum Chordata; class Mammalia; order Artiodactyla; family Physeteridae; genus Kogia; species Kogia breviceps. The sequence goes on along the minus strand of NC_081328.1, from coordinate 35,139,746 downwards.
GTGGCTTGGCACAGGGCTTGGCTGTGATGTGGTGTCATCTCTGCACCCAGAGGTGTGTACAGGGATGATGGATGATTGGGGTTCCTTGCCCAGCAGGTAGTATATGGTGAGAGATGGAGGGAGTGCAGCCTGGCTTCAGTCCGTGGCTTCTAGCAAAAAGCCTGGCTGTGGACCCATATACCTTATGAGACACATTTATTCCATTAAAACACTCAGACTCGGCCTCCCAGCCTCCTCTGCTGTTCTGACCTCAGATTGCCACAAGCCCAGCTCCAGCTCCTCTCACAGCTGTTGATATCTGTTCCTGGAAGAAATGTTGTCTAGTTTTGAGCACGGCTATGTCTGCATTTTTCTTTATCACTGCTATGTGTTTGGAACAATATGGAATTTCAAAGCAAAATTCTATACCACCAACTTGGCTGGGAGTCCCCTACCTTGACCAACTCCTATGGTAATTCAGGCCCCTGATTCTCTCTTTACTATAACAAAAGAACCAAACTTATCATGTGGCCTGAGAAGAGAAAAGGTAGGAGAGGATTCATTTGCCATGCTCTTGAACATGATTTACTTGACACTTTCTGTTACTGAGCCCTTTCCAGGTTTCTGGGCAGCAGTAATACCATAGAAATGAATATTGCTTCCGCAAGACTCTTAAGCATGCAGAGCTTTTTATTAAAAGAGATAGTTTGTGCACAAGAGAGAAGGCAGGAGACCAGCCTCTTGGATAGCCTCATCCACCAGAGGGCAGACAGTAGAAGCAAGAAGAACTATAATCCTGTAGCCTGTGGAATGAAAACCACATTCACAGAAAGACAGACAAAATGAAAAGGCAGAGGACTAAGTACCAGATGAAGGAACAAGGTGAAACCCCAGAAAAACAACTAAATGAAGTGGAGATAGGCAACCTTCCAGAAAAAGAATTCAGAATAATGATAGTGAAGATGATCCAGGACCTTGGAAAAAGAATGGCGGCAAAGATCAAGAAGATGCAAGAAATGTTTAACAAACACCTAGAAGAATTAAAGAGCAAACAAACAGAGATGAACAATACGATAACTGAAATGAAAAATACACTAGAAGGAATCAATAGCAGGATAACAGAGGCAGAAGAATGGATAGGTGACCTGGAAGACAGAATGGTGGAATTCACTGCTGTGGAACAGAATAAAGAAAAAAGAATGAAAGGAAATGAAGACAGCTTAAGAGACCTCTGGGACAACACTAAATGCAACAACATTCACATTATAGGGGTCCCAAAAGGAGAAGAAAGAGAGGAAGGACCTGATTAAATATTTGAAGAGATTATAGTTGAAAACTTCCCTAACATGGGAAAGGAAATAGCCACGCAAGTCCAGGAAGCGCAGAGAGTCCCATACACGATAAACCCAAGGAGAAACGTGCTGAGACACATAGTAATCAAACTGACAAAAATTAAAGAAGAAACATTTTTGAAAGCAGCAAGGGAAAAATGACAAATAACATACAACGGAACTCCCATAAGGTTCACATCTGATTTCTCAGCAGAAACTCTACAAGCCAGAAGGGAGTGTCATGATACATTTAAAGTGATGAAAGGGAAGAACCTACAACCAAGATTATTCTACCTGGCAAGGATCTCATTCAGGTTCGACAGAGAAATCAAAAGCTTTACAGACATGCAAATGCTAAGAGAATTCAGCACCACCAAAGCAGCTCTACAACAAGTGCTAAAGGAACTTCTCTACGTGGGAAACACAAGAGAAGAAAAGGACCTACAAAAACAAACCCATAACAATTAAGAAAATGGTCATAGGAACATACATCTTGATAATTACCTTAAACATGAATGGCTTAAATGCTCCAAGCAAAAGACACAGGCTCGCTGAATGGATACAAAAACAAGACCCATATATATGCTGTCTACAAGAGACCCACTTCAGACCTAGGGACACATACAAACTGAAAGTGAGGGGATGGAAGAAGATATTCCATGCAAATGGAAATCAAAAGAAAGCTGGAGTAGCAATACTCATATCAGATAAAATAGACTTTAAAATAAAGAATGTGACAAGAGACAAGGAAGGACACTACATAATGGTCAAGGGATCAATCTAAGAAAAAGATGTAACAATTATAAATATATATGCACCCAACATAGGAGCACCTCAATACATAAGGCAACTGCTAACAGCTATAAAAGAGGAAATTGGCAGTAACACAATAATAGTGGGGGACTTCAACACCTCACTTACACCAGTGGACAGATCATCCAAACAGAAAATTAATAAGGAAACATGTTTTAAAGGACACAACAGACCAGATAGAGTTAATTGATATTTATAAGACATTCCATCAAAAAACAGCAGATTACACTTTCTTCTCAAGTGCACATGGAACATTCTCCAGGATAGAGCACATCTTGGGTCACAAATCAAGCCTCAGTAAATTTAAGAAAACTGAAATCATATCAAGCATCTTTTCTGAACCACAACGCTATGAGATTAGAAATCAGTTACAGGGAAAAAACGTAAAAAACACAAACACATGGAGGCTAAAGAATATGTTACTAAATAACCAAGAGATCACTGAAGAAATCAAAGAGGAAATAAAAAAAATACCTAGAGACAAATGACAACAAAAACATGATGATCCAAAACCTATGGGATGCAGCAAAAGCAGTTCTAAGAGGGAAGTTTATAGCAATACAAGCCTACCTCAGGAAACAAGAAAAATCTCAAATAAACAATCTAACCTTACATCTAAAGCAACTAGAGAAAGAAGAACAAACAAAACACAAGTTGTAGAAGGAAAGAAATCATAAAGATAAGAGCAGAAATAAATGAAATACAAACAAAGAAGACAATAGCAAAGATCAATAAAACTAAAAGCTGGTTCTTTGAGAAGATAAACCAAATTGACAAACCATTAGCTAGGCTCATCAAGAAAAAGAGGGAGAGGGCTCAAATCAATAAAAGGAGAAATGAAAAAGGAGAAGTTACAACAGACACTGCAGAAATACAAAGCATCCTCAGAGACTACAACAAGCAACACTATGCCAATAAAATGGACAACCTAGAAGAAATGGACAAATTCTTAGAAAGGTATAACCTTCCAAGACCGAACCAGGAAGAAATGGAAAATATGAACAGACCAATCACAAGTAATGAAATTGAAACTGTGATTAAAAATCTTCCAACAAACAAAAGACCAGGACCAGATGGCTTCACAGGTGAATTCTATCAAACATTTAGGGAAGAGTTAATACCCATCCTTCTCAAGCTCTTCCAAAAAATTGCAGAGGAAGGAACACTCCCAAACTCATTCTATGAGGCCACCATCACCCTGACACCAAAACCAGCCAAAGATACTACAAAAAAAGAAAATTACAGACCAATATCACTGATGAATATAGATGCAAAAATCCTCAACAAAATACTAGCAATCAGATTTCAACAACACATTAAAAGTATCATACACCATGATCAAGTGGGATTGATCCCAGGGATGCAAGGATTCTTCATTATATGCAAATCAATCAATGTGATACACCATATTAACAAATTGAAGAAGAAAAACCATATGATCATCTCAATAGATGCAGAAAAAGCTTTTGACAAAATTCAACACCCAGTTGTGATAAAAACTCTCCAGAAAGTGGGCATAGAGGGAACCTACCTCAACATAATAAAAGCCATATATGACAAACCCACAGCAAACATCATTCTCAATGGTGAAAAACTGAAAGCATTTCCTCTAAGATCAGGAAGAAGACAAGGATATCCACTCTCACTACTGTTATTCAACATAGTTTTTTGAAGTCCTAGCCATGGCAATCAGAGAAGAAAAAGAAATAAAAGGAATCCAAATTGGAAAAGAAGAAGTAAAACTGTCACTGTTTGCAGATGACATGATACTATACATAGAGAATCCTAAAGATGCCAACAGAAAACTACTAGAACTAATCAATGAATTTGGTAAAGTTGCAGGATACAAAATTAATGCACAGAAATCTCTTGCATTCCTATACACTAATGATGAAAAATCTGGAAGAGAAATTAAGGAGACACTCCCATTTACCACTGCAACAAAAAGAATAAAATACCTAGGAATAAACCTACCTATGGAGACAAAAGACCTGTATGCAGAAAACTATAAGACACTGATGAGAGAAATTAAAGATGATACAAACAGATGGAAAGATATACCATGTTCTTGGATTGGAAGAATCAATATTGTGACAATGACTATACTACCCAAAGCAATATACAGATTCAATGCAATCCCTATCAAATTACCAATGGCATTTTTTACAGAACTAGAACCAAAAAAATCTTAAAATTTGTATGGAGACACAAAAGGCCCTGAATAGCCAAAGCGTTCTTGAGGGAAAAAAAATGGAGCTAGAGGAATCAGACTCCCTGACTTCAGACTATACTACAAAGCTACAGTAATCAAGATAATATGGTACTGGCACAAAAACAGAAATATAGATCAATGAAACAGGATAGAAAGCCCAGAGATAAACCCACGCACCTTATGGTCAACTAATCTATGACAAAGGAGGCAAGGATATACAATGAAAAAAACAGTCTCTTCAATAAGTGGTGCTGGGAAAACTGGACAGCTACATGTAAAAGAATGAAATTAGAACACTCCCTAACACCATACACAGAAATAAACTCAAAATGCATTAGAGATGCATTTTGCATCTATGCATTTATGCATAGAGATGCATAAATGTAAGACTGGACACTATAAAACTCTTAGAGGCAAACATAGGAAGAACACTCTTTGACATAAATCACAGCAAGATCTTTTTTGACTCACCTCCTAGATTAATGGAAATAAAAACAAAAATAAACGAATGAGACTTAATGAAACTTAAACGTTTTTGCACAGCAAAGGAAACCATAAACAAGAGAAAAAGACAACCCTTAGAATGGGAGAAAATATTTGCAAAACGAATAAACAGACAAAAGATTAATCTCCAAAATATATAAACAGCTCATGCGGCTCAATATTTAAAAAATAAACAACCCAATCCAAAAATGGGCAAAAGACCTAAATAGACATTTCTCCAAAGAAGACATACAGATGGCCAAGAAGCACATGAAAAGCTGCTAAACATCACTAATTATTGGAGAAATGCAAATCAAAACTACAATGAGGTATCACCTCACACCAGTTAGAATGGGCATCATCAGAAAATCTACAAACAACAAATGCTGGAGAGGGTGTGGAGAAAAGGGAACCCTCTTGCACTGTTGGTGGGAATGTAAACTGGTACAGCCACTATGGAGAACAGTATGGAGGTTCCTTAAAAACTAAAAATAGAACTACCATACAACCCAGCAATCCCACTACTGGGCATATACCCTGAGAAAACCATAATTCAAAAAGAGTCATGTACCACAATGTTTATTGCAACTCTATTTACAATAGCCAGGACATGGAAGCAACCTAAGTGTCCATCGACAGACGAATGGATAAAGAAGATGTGGTACATGTATACAATGCAATATTACTCAGCCATAAAAAGGAACGAAATTGGGTCATTTGTAGAGACGTGGATGGATCTAGAGACTGTCATACAGAGTGAAGTAAGTCAGAAAGAGAAAAACAAATATTGTATATTAATGCATATATATGGAACCTAGAAAAAAGGTACAGATGAATCGGTTTGCAGGGCAGAAATTGAGACACAGATGTAGAGAACGAACGTATGGACACCAAGCGGCGGGGGGTGGTGGTGGTGATGGTGGGATGAACTGGGAGATTGGGATTGACATGTATACACTAATATGTATAAAATGGATAACTAATAAGAACCTTCTGTATAAAAAATAAAATAAAATTCAAAAATTTTAAAAAAGAGAGAGAGCGAGAGAGAAGGTGGGAAAAATGTGCCAGCTCCCCGAGTAGAAGGGGAGAGTTGCTTTTATAACAAAAGGGAGGTTTGTCTCATGATCACGGATAGTTTCCAGAAATCATCCAACGTCTTTGATCAGGAGCAGAGGGCTCCATGGTGGCTGTCAGGAGTAGGGAGGGCTTCTGGGAGGGGGAAGAGATGCATGAGAATTTTCTGTAAGAAAGCCCAGGAACAGATCAGGTTAAAATTTACAGTTGAGCTTCTTGTCTTGTGGCAACTAGGTATACTGTTAGTGGCACAGAGATAAAGTTAATCTTTTATTCCTGTGAGTCTGGTTTTTTTCCTCTGGGACTCGGGCCCCCAGGGCCTTTGTTCTTTAGTTTGCAAGGCTTGTTTACCCAAGACCGGTCTTTTTCCAAAGTGGCTGTACTCTTGTCTCCCTGTCTCATTTCCACTCACTCCCACAGACCCAGGAGAAGCTGGGTAATGGTGCAGCATGTACTGAGAAGGGTTTATGGAATGATTTCTGATTTCTGTCATTCTGAGAAGTGGCTCTGCAGTCGGGTTCTGTTGCATTCACCCACAAACAATAGGTCAGGGTGTAGCTTTCAGCATGCGTTAACTTCAGCTGATGCCACCGCACCAGACGACCCACGTGCCCCCAGAATGATGCAAGTCAGACAAGTGAGGCTTCCCGAAGACAGAGCTCTGACATCTACCCTTTCCTGCTCAGAGAGGAAGCTCAGAGACCTGGTGACCATTGCCACCAAAACTTTCCTCCGTCCCCACAAGCTCATGACCATGCTCCAGAGCGTTCGTGAGTATTACCCAGACTTGACCGTGATCGTGGCTGATGACAGCAAGGAGCCCCTGAGAATTAATGACAGCCACGTGGAGTATTACACCATGCCTTATGGGAAGGTATGTCCCTCCCAGATGGGGAGACACCTGGATCCCGGGACAAGAGGGCCCACAGTCAGGTTCCGCCCTGAATGCGGCTGCTTCAGTGGCCTTCCCAAGGCAGGAGGGTGCTGGCATGGGAGGGGAGTCCCCTTGCTGATTCCAAATCCACAGAGTTAGTCAGGCCACTCTCCCTTTTCTGCATTAACAGGGTGGTTAATCTGCCTCTTCTCACACTTGGTGTGGAAATTGATTGAGGGCCTTCTAAGTGACTTGAGGTGTCTGACAGTCTAAGGTTTCCTGACATACAGGTCCAACAGCAGAGAAACCTCTTATCCCTATAATTCCCCCCTCGCTGGAGCGTCTCTTTCCCCCATGCACCATCTTTCAAGCACACACAGGAGGAAGCGGATAGTGGATATCATACGTACCAGAGTGTCTCCCCCTCCAACAGCTTCCAGGCTGCATGAGGGGAAAAGGCGGGAGGGCCACAGAGACGCTCTCGGGTGAAAGGGGACTTCCGTCGGTCCGTATTAGCCACAGGGCCAAGGAAGGACTTTCTGCCTTTGTCTCAGTCTTTGATCCAGAGAGTTCCTGTCCTTCTCCCAGTGTCTCTGAGACATGGACTCCCTTTAACCCAGAAGTTCTCGGCCACTGTTTGTGGTGCAGCCTGGTTGTTGGGAACTGAGAAAGCTCCCAGGTGACGCTGATATGTAGCAGGGCAGGCAGCCACCATCTAACCTCACTCCACTCACAGGGTTGGTTTGCTGGTAGGAACCTGGCCATATCTCAGGTCACCACCAAATACGTTCTCTGGGTGGACGATGACTTTCTCTTCAACGACAAGACCAAGATTGAGGTGCTGGTGGATGTCCTAGAGAAGACGGAACTGGACGTGGTAAGGGAGAGTTGCTGGTTCTACCCCATTGCAATCTGACAAGCGAGAGGGGAAGGGGAGGAGAAAGGAAGAGAGGAAAGTATGCAAAAGAAGAGGAGGGAAAGAGAGAAGGGAGGGCGGAAGGGGCGGGGGAGGGCCCGGTGCAGGAGGTGATGTGACAGCTCTGGGGTTGATTTATTTATTTATTTTGGCTGTGTTGGGTCTTCGTTTCTGTGCGAGGGCTTTCTCTAGTTGCGGCGAGCGGGGGCCGCTCTTCATCGCGGTGCGCGGGCCTCTCACTGTTGCGGCCTCTCTTATTGCAGAGCATAGGCTCCAGACGCGCAGGCTCAGTAGTTGTGGCGCACGGGCTTAGTTGCTCCGTGGCATGTGGGATCTTCCCAGACCAAGGCACGAACCCGTGTCCCCTGCATCGGCAGGCGGATTCTCAACCACTGCGCCACCAGGGAAGCCCACAGCTCTGGGGTTGAGACCATCACGCGGGAATCAGACATGCGAGTTCTGCTCTGCCTCTGTTCTTAGTTTCTTTGAGCAAATTACACCAACACCCACGCCCAAAACTCACCGTTGTTCTGTTTTTGAAATGGTGTGTTTAGGGCTTCCCTGGTGGCACAGTGGTTGAGAGTCCGCCTGCCGATGCAGGGGACACGGGTTTGTGCCCCGGTCCGGGAAGATCCCACATGCCGCGGAGCGGCTGGGCCCGTGAGCCATGGCCGCTGAGCCTGCGCGTCCGGAGCCTGCGCGTCCGGAGCCTGTGCTCCGCAACGGGAGAGGCCACAACAGTGAGAGGCCCGCGTACCGCAAAAAAAAAAAAAAAAGGTGTGTTTATTACTTCTACCTTCCTGCCTGGAGTGGCCGGAGCTGTCACACACCATTACAAAAATGAAAATGGCACAAGGCTGTAAAAGACTATGTGGCCTTAAGGACATTAAAAAAATAACAAAAACATCAGAAGTCAAGTCACATATAGAAAAGAGAAGAAAAAGGTGACAATAACTAATAATGCTGCATTCTTGAAATTTGCAGAGATTACTATGTAGAGGTGATGGATTTGTTAATTAGCTTGAGTGTGGTGATCTTTTCACAATGTATACATACATCAAAACATCAAGCTGTACACCTTAAATATATACAATTTTAAGATGTCAAAGATATCTCAATAAAGCTGTTAAAAAGAAGGAAAATGTATAAGAAGTAGCACAGTGACCACAGTTACTTCATACTCCAGGTGGACAGGCCCCAAAGCATCTGGCTTGACTAAGATGTCTCTAGAGACCCAGTCACAATAGCGTAAATGACATAGAAGATGCAGTTCCCACCCGTGTAAGAATGCAAGCTGGCACTCAACTCTCCTTCCAGGGTCATCCTGGACCAGCTTCCTTCCCCTTTGTTTGTCCATCTTTGTGGTCCTCAGCTGCATGGTCGGAAGAAATGGGGAGAGGGGACGTGAAGGACAAGAAGTTCTCTTTTAAGATTGTGATCTTTATAAAAGTTGCAGACATCTGTTCTGGATCACATCCTTTCAGCCAGGACTTAGACACATGGTCAGACCTTGCAAGGGAAGTGGGAAAATTTCATCTTTAGAGGGGGTAGTTGGCTAGACTTTAATTTAGTCCGGTTAAAACGCAAGAGGGTTCATTTACTAAGGGGGGGAGGGAAAGAACAGGTGATGGCAGACAGTCAGGCTGCTGTGCCACCCTGGGTGATTGTGATGGTTCAGGAATAGATAGAATTGCTCGTCCTGTTTTGCTGGGGCTCCAACCGCTAGATGCATGCATCTCCCACGAGTGCAGGGACAGGCAGCACAGAGAGGTGAGCCGGCAGCAGAGAATGGGAGGCAGGCAGCTTGAGACAAACTACTGGCTGCAGGAAGTCCACACAGGGACCCCTGCACGAGCAGGCTGCCTCTCGCTTGCACCTAAAAACCACGCACTGCTTGTACTGGAAGGGAGTGAGTCACCTTCTTGAAGGAGTGAGCTTGGACTTGGTGTAAGTGTAGCATGAACGGTAGGTAAAGGGTGTGATTCTCGTCATAACTGAGGTGCAGTCCAGTGAGGCTTCTTGACAGCGGCTACATGGATATGGGGTCTGTTCTGTAATGTGCATTTCTCTGCCCACCGGCTAGGTAGGCGGCAGTGTGCTTGGAAACATGTTCCAGTTTAAGCTGTTCCTGGAGCACAGTGAGAACGGGGACTGTCTCCACCGGCGGTCAGGATCTTTCCGGCACCTGCAAGGCTTCCCCAGCTGCGTGGTGACCAGTGGTGTTGTCAACTTCTTCCTGGCCCACACAGAGCGGCTCCAAAGAGTTGGCTTCGACCCCCGCCTGCAGCGAGTGGCTCACTCAGGTGGGGAGGCTGGAAGAGGGAGGGAGGGAGCTGTGCTGTGGACGGATCTCAGAAGCCTGTTTTTTCCCAAGGAGGGAGGGCTGTGTGCCACTGCTCAGGGGAGCTTGCCTTTTCTCCCCCAAGTGGGGAGCTCACCCTTTCTCCCTCAAATGGAGAGCTCGTGGTCTCTCTTGCCTCCCTCCACCCTCTCTGCCTTCTTGTCTCCCCCAGGCCGTTCTGCTTCTCCAAGACAACCTTCCCCTTCCTTTCCCTACAGCTCTGGCCCCTCCCTCATTTTTTCCAGACATCCTCTCCTGTTTAACTGCAACTGGTGAACTTCCCCTCTCATTCCCCTCAGTCCTGGAGTCCAGTTCCGTCCAGATGGAAGCCAATCTGTGTCTCTCTACCCATATCACTGTCTGTCCTTCCAACTCAGTAGCCTGGGCAGGTGGCTTCACGGGGGCCGAAGCTCCCCAGGGGTATAAACTGTGTCCCCTCCCCCTGACTCTCCTCCCAGACCTGCAGTATGGCCCTGGGTCTCTGGTGGAAGCTCACATTTCCCTTCTCGCACTTTCCCTCTCTTGGCAGAGTTCTTTATTGATGGGCTCGGGAGCCTGCTTGTGGGGTCCTGCTCAAATGTGATTATAGGTCACCAGCCCCGTTCTCCAGTGGCGGACCCAGAGCTGGCAGCCCTGGAGAAGAGCTACAGCGCATACCGGACCAACACCAAAGCTCAGGTCCAGTTCAAGCTGGCTCTCCACTACTTCAAGAACCATCTCCAATGTGCCACGTAAAGGTTGTCCAGGCACCGGAAGAGCGCTCGGCCGACCGGTTGCAGGTATCTAAAACAGAGGAACTGGTGGATGGGCTATCAGAATTTGAACTCCAGATAAGACGGACAGGGCAGATGGGTCTGGCTCAGGTACCGGAAATATCAATCAAAAGTTAAGGGTCATTAGAAATGGACCAATCACTGATCAGGGCAATGGAGACTGTATTCATTATTGTTTGTATGATGTCTTACCATTTATGAAACATTTGTACATAAAGTATCTCACATTATCTCATTTCATCTCACACGAAAGAGTATATGATGGGTTGGTATCCTCAGTCAAAATGATGGCTGCTGGGTCCTTGAGGGTTATTTGGTGGAAATTATATCACAGATCATCTCCAGCATCGCTGCCATCCACAAATTTTTTTTGGTCCTACCTTGTGGACTCAAATAATGTGAATAACCCAGGGTCCTTGCCCGGAGAAGGTGGAAGGCTGGTTCAGTTCAGTCCACTAGTGGAATCGGATCAGAGGATGAGAGGCGGACCAGGCAGGTGAGGAGGGAGTCAGCTCACCTGGAGCCCGGCACGCGGATGGGACGCAGGCAGTTGGAGGGATGAGATCACTGGGGTAGTCCGCTCACTGCCGGAATAGAGGTTTCCCTGGCATCAGACTCCCTATCATAAAGACAGATTCCATAATGCCTGGGATTGAACTTGGACCCTGTGCTGAGGTGCCGTGACGAACAGTGTAAGTGCAGTGGCCAAGCCACTAAATTCCAGGGCCTTGAGATCAGTTGCTGACCACTCAAGACCCATGTCATCTACAGCGTGGAGCCATCACGATGAGGCAGGCTCTCTCGGTTATCTTGGGAGTCAGCAGATTCTCCCAGTGCTGCACTGGCTCTGCCTTTTGGTTTCTACTCTTTCCTACTGAAGACGGACTAGGGTAGTTCAGGATCTCTGAAAATGCGTCTGTGAGATATTAACAAAACTTCATGAAAAATGTTTTGGTGGTCAAATAATTTTGAAAAATACTGCACGCTCTATCTCCCTCTTGGACAGTCGCAATTCACATTAGTATATTCAAGGCTCTGAGAAATCCTGCTGTAAAGAAATTGGCTTAACTTCAATTTAGCATGTCTCAGATACAAATACAGACTGGCAATCATTCTTTATTCTCCCAAACAGGAATAAAGCACATACCTCATTCCATTGTGTATGTCATAAACATTCTATTGCTAAAGTGTTTTATAACTCTAACACGCATAATCATTTAGTGCAATAGTATGTATTTTATGTACAACACCGTAGCTATATAGGGGGACGATGTTGGATTGCTCCATTCAGTACTGTCCTTAGACCCAGGCAAGACGAGCCCCCACCTGGATCCTGTGCTTTAGAGAACCCTGCATATCACAGACACATGTATTTACTTCAAAAACAAACAAACAGGGGCTTCCCTGGTGGCGCAGTGGTTGAGAATCCGCCTGCCGATGCAGGGAACACGGGTTCGTGCCCTGGTCCAGGAAGATCCCACATGCCGCGGAGCGGCTGGGCCCGTGAGCCATGGCCGCTGAGCCTGCGCGTCCGGAGCCTGTGCTCCGCAACGGGAGAGGCCACAACAGTGAGAGGCCCGCATATCACACAAAAAAATAAAAATAAAAATAAAAATAAAAAAATAAAATAAAATAAAAAAACAAACAAACAGGGGTGGGATAGGGAGGGGTGGGAGGGAGGGAGATGCAAGAGGGAAGAGATATGGAGACACATGTATATGTATAACTGATTCACTTTGTTATAAAGCAGAAACTAACACACCATTGTAAAGCAATTATACTCCAATAAAGATGTTAAAAACAAACAAACAGGGACTTCCTTGGTGGCGCAGTGGTTAAGACTCCGCGCTCCCAATGCAGGGGGCCCAGGTTCGATCCCTGGTCAGGGAACTAGATCCCACATGCATGCTGCAACTAAGAGTTCACATGACACAACTAAGGAGCCAGTGAGCAGCAACTAAGGAGCCTGCTTGCTGCAACTAAGACCCAGCGCAACCGAATAAATAAAAACAAACTCACAGAAGAGATCAGATTTGTGGTTACCAGGGGTTAGGGGTAGGGGAAGGCAAAGTTGGATGAAGGTGGTCAGAAGGTACAAACTTCCAGTTATAAGATAAATAAGTACTAGGGACATAATGTACAACATGATAAATATAACGAACACTACCGTGTGTAATATATGAAAGTGGTTAAGAGAGTAAATCCTAAGAGTTCTCATCGGAGGAAAAAATATTATTTTTCTCTTTCTTTAATTTTGTACCTATATGAGATGATAGATTTTCACTAAACTTATGGTGATAATCATTTCATGATGTATGTAAGTCAAATCATTATGCTCTACTTAAACTATACAGTGCTGTCGGTCAATTATATCTCAGTAAAACTGGAGGAAAAGAACAAACACATGTATTTACTGATGAACATTTGGGCATCTCTGTCACTCAGGATCTAGTGCTTAGCGCCGGGACAGCATAACCTGTTTCCCTAAATATCCCCTCTTGGGACAAAACACTATTCAGGGTCTAGAGAAATGTTTCTCCATTCCTTTTTTTAAGAAAATGAATTTATTTATTTTAATTTATCTTTGGATGCGTTGGGTGTTGATTGCTGCACGCTGGCTTTTTCTAGTTGCGGCGAGCGGGGGCTACTCCTCATTGCAGTGCACGGGCTTCTCGTTGCAGTGGCTTCTCTTGTTGCGGAGCACAGGCTCTAGGCGTGTGGGCTTCAGGAGTTGTGGCGCATGGGCTTAGTTGCTCCGCAGCATGTGGGATCTTCCCGGCCCAGGGCTCGAACCCATGTACCCCGGGTTGGCAGGCGGATTCTGGACCACTGAGCCACCAGGGAAGCCCTCTCCATTCCTTTTGCCCTGTGTTCTCAAAACAAAAGACGACTGCGTGTAAACGCCCTGCAAGTCTGTGGACAGTGCTTTGGAATGCTGGTAAGATTTGAACAGCAAAGTGCTTAGGTAAAAAAAAAAAGACACATTTTTAAATTTGTCAAATTCTTCCTCTCAGATAACATAAATAGCAATAGAGTCTTGCTCACTACCTAGTGTCTATTTTCTTGCCTTTCAATTCATGGTTCCAAAAGTACTAGAAAATTAGTGTGCTGTTCACAACAATTGCACGTGTGGCTTAAGAACATTTAAAAATAATAAGCGAAGATCTTTGAACAAGATACTAGGAGACATTTTGTTTTTTTTTTTTTTTAATAGATCTTTATTGGAGTAAGATCTTACCTTAATTTTTAATGTAAAAGAGTCCTCAATGCCTCGTGCCAAAAATAAACATTCTAAACTGGATAGTTTTTAAAAATAAAAAAAAAATAGTAAGCAATTTTTATTACTCTAATTTTTATACATGTAGTTCTAGATGTATCATGCTTGAAGTGTGATACCAATTCTTTTTTTTTATTTATTTATTTTTGGCTGCATTGGGTCTTAATTGCTGCGCGTGGGCTTTCTCTAGTTGAGGTGGGGGGAGGGCCAGGGGTTGCTCTTCACTGCAGTGCGCACCCTTCTTATTGCGGCGGTTTCTCTTGTGGAGCACAGGCTTTAGGTGCGCGGGCTGCAAGCGCAGGCTCAGTAGTTGTGGCGCTTGGGCTTAGTTGCTCTGCAGCACGTGGGATCTTCCCGGACCAGGGCACGAACCCATGTCCCTTGCATTGGCAGGTGGATTCTTAACCACTGTGCCACCAGGGAAGTCCCAATACCAATTCCTTACACTGGGAATTAAGTGGTTATTGAATGCAAAAATTGTAATTTTTTTTTTTTTTTTTTTTTTTTTTTTGCGGTATGCGGGCCTCTCACTGTTGTGGCCTCTCCCGTTGCGGAGCACAGGCTCCGGACGCGCAGGCTCAGCGGCCATGGCTCACGGGCTTAGTTGCTCCGCGGCATGTGGGATCTTCCCGGACCAGGGCACGAACCCGTGTCTCCTGCATCGGCAGGCGGATTCTCAACCACTGCGCCACCAGGGAAGCCCAAAAATTGTAATTATTTTTATAAAAATATTTAATGGCTTAAATTTTTAAAAATTAAAGTAACTACAAAAGGGACCTCCCTGGTGGTCCAGGGGTGAAGACTCCACGCTTCCAGTGAAGGGGGCCCAGGTTCAATCCGTGGTTGGGGCACTAAGATACCACATGCCGCAGGGCACGCCCCCCCCCCCAGTTTTTTTTTTTTTAATGGGGGAAAATAAAATAACTACAAAAATCACAGCTTTACAATATTTTGGATTTTGCCTTTTTTTTTTTTTTTTTTTTTTTTTTTTTTTGTGGTACGCGGGCCTCTCATTGTTGTGGCCTTTCCCGTTGCGGAGCACAGGCTCCGGACACGCAGGCTCAGCGGCCATGGCTCACGGGCCCAGCCGCTGCGCGGCATGTGGGATCCTCCCGGACCGGGGCACGAACCCGTGTCCCCTGCATCGGCAGGCGGACTCTCAACCACTGCGCCACCAGGAAAGCCCCTGCCCCTGGATTTTGCCTTTTTAAAGATATATTTGTCAAGGTAAGAGGATAGAACATTTAACAATTTGCTAGCTTCAGTTTTTATAGCTTTTAAATATTTAAATATATAAACATAGCTAAAATGTAAATTAAATATTTAGACAAATATTTAATTTGTCCCAGGCCTGGTTCCAAAAAAAAATGTCTGCCTTCCAGGTGAATTTCTTGCATTCTTGAGACAGGGAGATAAAAGTGTGTTCTTGCATGGCAATTGTAGCATCCTAAAACATCCCCCAGCAGGGACTGTTGTGATGTGCTGTGGTTACCATCGGTAGGTTCCAGGAAGATCCTCTTCCCTGTCCCAAGAACTGGAACCTTCTACTCCAGCAGAGAGGATTTCTTAAAATGGAGGGTATTTGCCTAAACTGTGAGCCAGTTCTCCAAGAATTTTTCTCCAGGAATAGATCAACTACCCAGAGAGTGTGTTTCTCCATTCCCTAGTCAAAATATATTGGATTAAGAGAAGCTGTACCAATAGCCAAGCAGATTGTCTCTCTTGGAATTTGAATTGGGCCTGAGAACATCCAGTGGGGCTCTGTGGGTGGCTGGATGGCAGGAATCACTCGCAGGAGCAGCGGGGCAGCCCCTTACTGTGCAGACCGGGGAGCAGAGAAGGCCAGTCTACAGTGAGAAAAGAATTCGACATAAGCACAAAAAGGAGCTGAAATGAGAGACTCCTGGCGGACTTCTGGGTCTTTCCTGAGCTCTGGCTACACTCCTTCCCTGAGGTTTTGTGAAACACTATATACCCTTATAATTCTCCTTTTTTTTTTTTTTTTGCTTAATCGAATTTCAGTTGGCTCCTGTGACTTATAAGCAAAGTGTCCTAAATAATACAACCATTCTGTGTGTCTGTGTGTTTTCAAAACAGAAAGGCATAAATAAAAGGTTTTCTCTTTGGATGGTTTGGAAGCAAAAATCAGATCACAGAAAATAACCGCCGCATAGGCCTGCCTCCATCCTTTAATTTCAGACACAACTGAGCAGCCTGGACCAAACCAGTGACAAAGGTATCCTTCCAGGACAGTGAAGGGCCTCTGATACTTGCGGCTAAACCCCTAATTCCTGGACAACTTGGTGCAAATAATTGTGTGGGCCTCCAGGGGAGCTCAAGTCCACTCTCTCCACTCTCTGTTTCCCCTCTACTTATTCCCACCCTCCTGCTCAGGAAAGGAAAATTCCTAAGACTTCCAGAAAGGAGGGATCCTATTGGCTACTGGGCTAACGGCCTTTTTTTGCATGCAGAGGCGTGTCTATTTCCTGTGGCTGAAGTGGAAATGGGACTGGGGTCTGCCTCATTCTGGATACGGTCTCTCCCTGACTCAGGAAGGTACCTCCCCAACTGTTTTTTGATTGTTGATAGACCAACAACATATACAAGCCACTACCAAGTGTATCTATGAGAATGCATTTGTCTGCAAGTACCAGAAACTTGACCCAAACTGTCTTAAACTGTCATATATAGGTTGAAGCCCAGAGGTGGGGCACAGCACAGGTGTCCTATGACCGACAGGAATATGTATTAGGGATTCCAAGCCCACAGTTCTCTGCACCTGGCCTCTGCCTTGATGCTCTTCAAAAGAGTCATCTAGGGAGCTTCCCTGGTGGCACAGTGGTTGAGGTTCTGCCTGCCGATGTAGAGGACACGGGTTCGCGCCCCAGTCGGGGAAGATCCCACATGCCACGGAGTGGCTGGGCCCGTGAGCCATGGCCGCTGAGCCTGCGCGTCCGGAGCCTGTGCCCCACAACGGGAGAGGCCACAGCAGTGAGAGGCCCGCGTACCGCAGAACAAACAAACAAACAAAAACAGTCATTTAAGGTACAGAAAGACTATCTACAATTTGCTCTTTGCCCCCAGGTTTTTCCTCTTAATGGGCAGAAAATATTTAAAGCATTGCAGTGTAGTAGGCTGGTCAAATTGGTCTCAAATTGGACTCAAATTGGTCTCCTGCGAGGTCTTCTGTCTCCACTGGTGCTTTCTCTTGGGTTGGAGATTTTAGCTTTTCTAGTTCTGCAAGGCTCCAAATTAAAGGACATCCAGTAAACTTGGATTGCAAGACACTCTCAGCAAAACCATACTACACCTACTTTCAAACAGGCTGCCTCAGCCTAAAACTTCTCTCTCTCATAGGACCAACATGAAGATTAACACATGCCAACATCCTGATTTTTTCCCACCATTTCCCATTCTTGATAGTCTACAGTCTTGATAGGCCCACAGTTTGTGTTTCAGACACCAGTAACAACTTCAGGATCACCAGCTTCCCAGGAAGTCACTGCTCTCTACCCCATTTCTTCTGTTCAAACCTACATCTAATGACCTGCACAGTATTCATGTCTATATACAGCTCTTTTTCTTAATCCTTTGCCTGGTGCTTCAGCTACCTTTCTGCCCTTTGGCCTCCCTGCTCCAGTTTCAGACAACTCTCCTATATAAAACCTACATCCCTCATAAGAACCTGCTGTATAAAAAAATAACTAAATAAAAATTTAAAAATAAATAAGTAAAACAGAGAAAAAATAAATAAAACCTACATCCCTCTCGAAATTTTACCAAGGGATTATCAAAGTTTTCATTGTACAATTGAGTAATCTGTATTAACTGCACAAGGCCCTCTTCTATCCTGTGTGCTTGGAAGTATCCCAGATCTCTGCATGCAAGAACATAGAGGCATTAATCATAAAAGGAAAAGAAAAGATAAATTTGACTTGATTGAAATGAAAACCTGCTAATCAAAAGACACTATTAAAGAAGTAAAGAAACTTCCCTGGTGGCACAGTGGTTAAGACTCTGCGCCCCCAATGTAGGGGCCCCGGGTTTGATCCCTGGTCGGGGAACTAGATTCCGCATGTATGCCGCCACAAAGGAGCCCACCTACCACAACTAAGACCCAGTACAACCAAATAAATAAATATACTCTTTTAAATTAACAAAATTTAAAAAAAAAAAAGAAAAGACAAGCCACAGACTGGAAGAAAATATCTGCAGTACAAATATTTAATAAAGGATCCATATATATAATTATCATATATATATCCATAATGGATCCATATATATATAAGTATGTATACATATATAATTCTTATAAATCAATAAGATAAAGACAGTTTTTTTTCTAAATGGGCAAAATACTTGAAGCACTTAGAAAAGAAGATATTCAAATGGCTAGTGAGCATGTTAAAAAATATATTCAACATTGTAACCATTAGGGAAGTGCAAATTGAAAGCAAAAGGAAAGATTATTATATACTTCCTAGAATGGCTAAATTTAAACGACAAATAATACCACTTGTTATCTAAGATGTGAAGCAACTGGGACTCTCATACACTGCTGGTGGGAGTGTAAAATAGTACAAGCACTTTGGAAAGCTGTTTGGCAGTTCCTAATAAACTTAAATGTACACTTACCCTACAACCCAGCAATTCCATTCCTAGTTATATACCCAAGACCAAAAATGGTTTGTAAAGGGATGGTCATAGTAGCTTTACTTATATTAGGCCCAAACTGGAAACAACCCAAATGTCCATCAACTGAAGAATGGACCAACGAATTGTGGTATATTCATACAGTGGAGTACTTCTCAGCAATGAAAAACATACTGCTGGTATATAAAGTGGCATGGATGAATCTCGAAAACGTGTTTAGCAAAAGAAGCCACACGCAATAGATACTGCAAAACAGTATACGTATACTATAATAATAGGCAAAGCTAATTTCTGGTGATAGAAACCAGAGTAGTGATTTCAGTAAAAACTGGAAAAAGGCACCACAGAACTTTCTGGAGTGATGGAAACGCCCTATATCTTGATCTCGGTGATGATCACACAAGTGTATACATTTGTAAAAAATAATTCATTCCGTTAAGATTCATGCATTTTCCTTAATGTAAATAATATCTCAAAATAAAATGCCTTTTAAAAAGTGAGGTATATTTCATATGTACTGTTATGGAACAATGCTCAAGATATGGTGCTAAATAAGTAAAACCAGGTGCAGAACAATGTTTTCATTTCTTTTTCCAGAAAAGGATTATGCATAGGCATGTATATCTGTGTAAGAATGAAATATCTCTAGAAGGACCATATCAGAAGTTGCCTCTGAGAACAGAAAAAAATTATAGTCAGGAAGTTTTATTTATCTGTGTTTTCCTTTTATACCTTTTGAATTTTGTATTATCCATTTAAATATTTTTAACATTTTAATTATGTTAAGTGCAAAAGCAGAACATAAAATTATATATACAGTGAGACTGTAAAAATGCATTTAAAAAACGAAATGAAATATCAAATGTAAAAGTGCTTGTTGGAATTGCAGTTATTTAAAAATATTCCTTCTACTTTACTGTATTTTCTACATTTTCCATAAGTATTTTACCTTTGTAATCTGAAAAGATAATTATTATTTTTTAATTAATTTATTTTTGGCTGCTTTCCATCTTCATTGCAGTGGCTTCTCTTGTTGCGGAGCACAGGCTCCACTAGTTGCAGCACGTGAGCTCAGTAGTTGTGGCTCGCGGGCTCTAAAGCACAGGCTCTGTAGTTCTGGCACACTGGCTTAGTTGCTCCGCGGCACATGTGATCTTCCTGGACCAGGGATCGAACCTGTGTCCCCTGTATCGGCAAGCAGATTCTTAACCACTGTGCCACCAGGGAAGTCCCAAGACAGCTATTTTAAAAAGAGAAAGTGAAAACACTCAAGAAAAGGATAAAAGGTGAATGCTGCTTTTTGTTGTTGTTCAAAAAAATAAGTGGCCTGGGAGGGATACATTAGGAGTTTGAGATTAACAGATATACACTACTATGTATAAAATAGATAAACAACAAGGACCTACTGTATAGCACAGGGAACTATATTCAATATCTTGTAATAACCTATAAGGGAAAAGAATCTGAAAAAGAATATATATATGTATATATTATATATAACTGATCACTTTGCTGTACACCTGAAACTAACACAACATTGTAAATCAACTATACTTCAATTAAAAAAAACAAACCAACCACTAAGCAGTCAGATTTCCCCATCAGAGCCCTGGGGAATGCGAGGCCCAGAGCCGGGGCCTGGACCGGAGGGGTTGGCTAGGGGCAAGCTGTCACCCTGCACAAAGTGGTGGCTTGTCTGGCAAAACCAGGGCTCCCAAGGCAAAGTAGGGACTTGTGGCAGATCTCACTTATCCTGAGTGGCGAGGACACAGAACAAGGCCCATTCTATCCCAGCTGTGAGCAGCCTAGCATGGATACAGGAAACTGTCTGAACACAGCCTTGAGAGTGAATATGAATACTTTCCATGTTGACTCCTCAAAGCATTATTGTCCCTACTCCACTGTCTATATATTTACAGGCTCATAAGAAACTTGGGAGAATATCTTTAAAGTCCCTAATCCTAGATTTCAGCCCTCTTTTCTTAACCCTTGGCCTCATTGTACTTTCTGGGGTACATTCTGCCCCAGTTCAGCCCTCAGCTAGGATGCCACAGCTGAAGCCACACTAACCCCACCTCCAGCAGAGCCCTGGACTCCCCCAGCTTCAGGAGCCACCCTGTGGAAGCTTGAGAGTCTGTTCTCAAAGACGTCATGGGATGTCACATGCAGTGGATTTATATTAAAAGAAGCTAGTCACACCGGGGCAGGGAGATTACATATTGTCTCCATTTTCTCTGTTATCATTAAATATATATATAGAGAGAGAATGTGGTGCTATAAAGCGTCTCTGAACACAAAATTAGAATGTTGTTTCTTCCTCCTAAGTTCTCCTGTGCCCTCTAAGGGGATTCAGGGAACATGTCTGTTAAGGCACTAGCCACACATAAAGATAAGCAAGTCCCAAGGAATTCACAGCCCAACCAAGGGGAAGAGAGAGGGAAGATGGGAGAGACTGAGCCGCAGAACACAATTTCTTGTAATTCCAGTGAGTCATGACAAAAGCAGAAAGGGAGATGATCCTTTCACGTTCCTTGAGGAATGAGAAAGTGGAGGATGTCATTTGGGCTGGTAAGAGTTTTTTCAAGCTGAGAAAGCAAGTGGAGGGGACTGCAAAGAAGAACTAGGGAGTGGAGTAGGGAGAGTGGGACTAGGAGGGCAGTCATTCCTTCTCCCTCACACTGGACAGAGAAACTGTCATATACTTTCAAAGGATATAATCATCACCCTTTGGTAGCTTTCTACAGTAGCTTTTGAAAAATTAATTTCAATACCCTCTAGCCAGTACAGAACACTTGTAAGAAGGAAATAGATGGGAAAGCTGAGGTCCAGAGCTGCTAAAGTCATTTGATGTTAAGTCAATTTGATATTAAGTCACTCCAGCCTTAAGAGAGGTACACCCTTATCTCATAGGAGCTGAAGGGGAATTTGGTTCATTCTTCAAAATGGAAAATCATTAATGTTTCTTCTGACAATATACAAGAATTATAAACGATTTTTTCACGCAATACAAAAAAACAAGACTTCATAAGTTTACTCCCAGGAGATAAATGTCATCAACAGATCTTTTTGGATTTGGGCTAAGCAGGTTCTTGACTCTATGCAACAGAAAGGGACTCTGGGTACCTTACATAGGAAAGGAACTTATTAGGAGGATGTTATATAGTTCACAGCACCAGAGGGAAAGCAAACTCAGAAAGATGAGCAAGAATGAAGGGGAACTAGGCAACCAGGAACCCAGCCAAGGTCAGGATCCTGGACAGTCTAGTTAGGATGCCACTTCTGCTGCCAGTGGACATGGCACGGCTGCCATCACTGCCCCTGAGACTCTGGATGGCACAGCCACCACCGGCAGCCAACTAAGTTCTAAAACTTTCCTGCTTCTGGATTCTAAATCCAATTGGCCAAGTTAAGGACACACATTTTCACTCTGGCTGCCAAAAGCCTGGAGAGTGAGCGTGTCTACCTTGGGGCACAGCTCTGCTGTCACCCAGTCCCATGCAATGTTGAGTCTCTCAAGAAAAGGAGTCAATCAGGTGGCCGAGGGCAAATAAATGGCAAATATTCATTACATGTGTATTCATTCAGCTTTTCTGTTTGTGTATAAGTTGGATTTTATTATACACACTATTTGGCAAGTAGATTTTTGTTTTGGTTTTGGTTTCTTTAGGACAGTATATCTTTTCATGCCAATACAATAAATTCCCCCTTAAATTCCTGCACAGTATTTATTGTATAGATATTGTCAGTATTTATTTAATTAAGTTTCACTCAATGGACATTTATTTTTATTCTTTACTATTAAAAACCACACAGCTGAGAACATCCTTGACCAATTGGCACTCGTCCTAGTAGTCCCTTAGGATAAATTACCAAAAGTGCAATTGCTGAGCAAATGGCGTATAAAATTTTATCTGTCGCCAGATTGACCTGAAGAAACATTATCCTTTTACACCTTCACTAAAGCTTATGAGAAAGTCCAAAAGGGATTGTCTCTTTCACTGATCTGATTCGAATCTACACGTTAAAAGGAACCATGCCCCCAAGTAGCGTTTAAAGTAGGAGAGGGAAATGGAAACGGAACTTTCTGTACAGATTTCTCTGTGGCTCTAGCTACGTGGAACGCCAAGGAATCAGGTGGGGCGCACTTCCTAGCGGCGATTCGCGCTTGGGGCACCTGGGCCTTGAACGGCTGTCCCTCGACGTGCCAGTCAGCTTCCCTCCCCGCTCGGCCAAGATAACCTACCCGGGGTAGTCGCTGTGTAAATAAATAAACAATACGAAGCCCAAGATGCGAGCGCCGAGCCTCTTGCTCGGGGTCTATGGGTCAGAGCCGGCCTTCTCCGGTCCAACATCGCGGGCCTAGCCCCGCTAATGCCGACCCCGCCAGCCTGCCGCCCCTCGGGCTTCCCCAAACCCGGTGAGGACCCCTGGAGGAGAGCAGGGAGAGAGGCAGCAAGAAATGACACCCTAGGACCGGGATCGTATAGGACGCCGGGGACGCTGAAGCCCTCGCTCCGTTCCTGCCCGCCAGTTCGGCTTGGGGACCAGAGCCCAGGACCCAGAGCCGGTAAAACCGGCGTCTACTTCCGTTTTCGAAAGGCAGCCCGGCGCGCCCGCTATATGGCTTGAGGAGGCTCCCGACCGCCTAAAGCAGCCAGCGGGTCCCATGGTGTAATGGTTAGCACTCTGGACTTTGAATCCAGCGATCCGAGTTCAAATCTCGGTGGGACCTCTCAAAACCTTTTGGTTCTACATTCCTGTTTTGGAGGCCCCTGGCGGCCGTGGCCATCTCAGGCCGTGCCGGCGGCCCCCCGTGACCTACCTGACCGCGATTTAGGGTCCCTCCCCCTTTCTCAAGATGCTTTCATAGCAGAGCCTGCCTGAAGGTCGTGGTGCGCATGCGCGAGACTCGGGGCGGAAGAGTGAGTGTCTGTGGGAGTTGGAGCGTGACTTTAGCT
The DNA here is from genome assembly GCF_026419965.1 of Kogia breviceps. Lineage (NCBI taxonomy): Eukaryota > Metazoa > Chordata > Mammalia > Artiodactyla > Physeteridae > Kogia > Kogia breviceps. The sequence continues at coordinate 35,116,059 of NC_081328.1, read as the reverse complement.
TGCCGGGGACAGCCGAAGGTGCCCGAGGGATCCCGAGGATCCCGCTTCGGGCGGGGAACAGTGGCAGCCTTCTGGTCTAGGAAACGCCACCGCCACCGCCACCCCCACCCCCGCCCCGCAAGCTGCCGGGAATGCTTCACCCTATTGGCTAACATGCAGAAGTGCCAAACACTTCTGCTCTGGAAACCGCGAACGAAATGGCCCAAAGGAGCCGACGGGAGCGGGAGGGACTAACCGACTGCGGAGGAGGACGTGTGTTTGGGGGTCCGTCCGCCCGGAAGTCGGCCAGATATTGAAGTGTGTCTGTCTGGGTTGTCTACTACTCGGGCAGTAGACTGCGAGGTTGCATTTCAGTCGGAAAAAAAAAAATCCCTTAGACAAGGAATCCACTCTTCAATCCGTTTCAGCCGGTCAGGGATCTCTGGCGGCGGTTTCTCGCCGTATCGATGGGCTATTTCTCCCGAGCAGACGATAGGAATCTCTATGGGGTTCACCCGCAGGGCTGAGCGAATCTCTTTTGGCCAATTTGTCCAGGATCGCTGATTTGGGTGCTGACCAAGCGCACGTGATTTGCAGGAAAGGCTCTACCTCTGGGGTAGCGGGGAAGAGACGTACACGGAGTATTGTCTTCTTTGGATTGGTATCTGGGTTTTGAGAGCTGTGTGTCTCTCGGGGACAAGTGACGAGGGAGCCCGCTCACGCATTTGTGATCCCCCTACAGGGGGACTGTAGTTATATGGCACTGTAGTTATATGGCCTCACGCCTTGGGAGGATGCCATGGAAACAGAATCCTCGCTCTGCTCGCCCCATCCCTCTCCTGAGCACCCTTCCTCCCCACCCCACCCCACCCCACACACTCCTTAAACATTTGAATGAATTTGTGTGTATGAGCGATCCCAGCTTCAAAAATACCTAAACATGAGACGTGGGAGGACTTGCACTAACAGATATTAAAACTTATTATCAACTATTAAGACAGTGTGGTACTGGTGAAAAGAAAGACAAACATACCAATGGAACAGAATAGAGAGCCCAGATAGAGCTGCACACATACTTGGACCAGTGATTTATGACAAATATAGCACAACAGAACGGTGGGGAAAAGGACCTTTTGTTCAATAAATTATTCTGGGACAATTGAGTGTCCATATGGAAAAATATGAAATCAAATTCCTCCCAGTTTACACTAACACAGCAATACATTGCATGTGAATTATAGACCTTTATGTGAAAAAAAGAGCAATAAAGCTTTGGAAGACAACATAGAATATCTTCATGACCTCAGGGTAAGGAAAGTCTTCTTAAGCAAGACAAAAGATTCTAAAAGTTTGATATATGTCACCATATTAATATGATATTCTATGTTTTTCTTATCAGAAGACCCCAATGAGGAAGTGAAAAGTAAGCCATAGAATATAGGAAAAGATATTTGTAATGCATAACTGACAACTTGTATCCAGAGTATATTAAAAGCTCCTAAAATTCAGTAAGAAAAAAGACAAACAACCTAATGGAAAATAACAAAAGACTTGGACTGGCACTTCATAAAAAAAGGAAATCCAAAATAACTGGTACACGTGAAAAGATGCAACACATCAGTCATCAGGAAAATGCAAATTAAAAGCTCAATGAGATGCCATTGAGATACCACTCACCAGAATGACGATGCTGAATGTTATCGAGACTATGGAAGAATGTGAATTCTCAAAGGAGCATAAATTGGTGGAAAGCAGTTTGATATCTAGTAAAGTTGAAGATATCATACCCTATGATCTAGCAATTTCACTCTTGTACATATACCCACAGAAATGTGTGCTTTTGTGCACTTAGAGACATGCGTAAGAGTTTTGGGCAACATAATAGCCCCAAATTGGAACTCAAATGTCCACCTACAGTAGAATGGATAAATAATTTGCAGTAAGGCCACACAACGGACTATTACACAGCAACAAAACAAATGGACAACTACATGCAAAGAAATGGGTGAATATTTTTTTTAAGTATTGAACAGAAGAAGGTAGATACAAAAGGTTAAATGATAAATTATTCCATTTGTATAAAGTTTCTTGGGACTTCCCTGGTGGCGCAGTGGTTACGAATCTGCCTGACAATGCAGGGGTCACAGCTTTGAGCCCTGGTCTGGGACGATCCCACATCTCACATGCCGCAGAGAGCCACGACTACTGAGCCTGCGTTCTAGATCCCGTGAGCCACAACTGCTGAAGCCCGCGCACCTACAGCCCGTTCTCCGCAACAAGAGAAGCCACCACAATGGGAAGCCTGCGCACCGCAACAGAGTAGCCCCCGCTCGCTGCAACTAGAGAAAGCCCGCACTTAGCAATGAAGACCCAACGCAGCCAAAAATAAAATTAATTAATTAAAAAATATAAAGTTTCTAAACAGGCAAAACTAACTACTGTATATTGTCTAGAGCTGCAAACTTAGATGGTAAAATTATCCAGCAAAGCAAACGAGTAATTCACATATAAGTGAGGATATGGAATACTTTGGGGAAGAGAGAGGACCATGATTGGAAAGAGGCCAGCAACAGTCTTCCAGGGGTACTGGTACTATTGTATTTCTTGTCCTTGGGTGGAGGTTACATTGATTGTTCACTTTACAAAATTTTGTTAAGGTGCGCGTTATGTTGTATGCACTATTCTGAATGTCAATTTAAAAAGTCAAAAAGTTGGGGCTTCCCTGGTGGTGCAGTGGTTGAGAGTCCGCCTGCCAATGCAGGGAACACGGGTTCGTGTCCCGGTCTGGGAAGATACCACATGCCGCGGAGCGGCTGGGCCCGTGAGCCATGGCCGCTGAGCCTACGCGTCCGGAGCCTGTGCTCCGTAACGGGAGAGGCCACAGCAGTGAGAGGCCCGCGTACCGCAAAAAAAAAAAAAACGTTATCCTTAAAGAGGGAGTCAGGATAAAGATCCTCTCTCTATTCTGAGCCAGCCGAACCACATTCAGAGGATCAGGTTCAATTCTAGGGATCACACAAAGACACTGATAAATTTCATCCTGCCACTAACTGGGTTGGGTGTATTTGGGTAAGCAATTTAAATGTTCTGAAATTGTAGCTATGTGAGTTGATGGATGTGTTAACTAAACTTACTGTGGTAATCATTTGGCAAAGTATACGCGTATATCAAATCATTATGTTGTACACATAAAACTTGTATAATGTTAGATGTCAATTACATCTCAATAAAGCTGGAAAACAAAATTCTGAGCCTCATCTGTAAAATGACAATCATGGTGCCTTTTGCATAGCAGTGCTGTAAGACTCAGTAAAATAGTAAGCAAAAAGTCCTTTTCTCTGTGTCCCATCCATGATAGGCTCAATAATGTTAACTGCTAGAAAGATAACCAGAATAATAAAGACTATGGAAAGTCAGATTCTTGAGAAAAAAACAAATGCTTAGATGGGAAGGAAAATAAAACGTATAGAGCACTTGTTAGTTGTCAATTTATTTGCCAGTTGTTCCTAGTCTTGGTTGCAACAGACGCAGAGAATGAGGACCCACGGGTGGAAGTCGGAGGGGCAAATGGGAAGAACTTTCTAACAGTCTGAGCTGTCCATCAATGGAGCTTAAGAAATTTTGAGCTTCTGGTGCTTGGAAGTCTGGAGTCAGGGAGCTCAAAGGTCTTTGTCACATGGGGTGTAGGAAGATTTCTGCACTGAGATAGAGGTTGAGCTCCACAAAAGTTGCCCTGCCTTCCACCCTGAGCTTTGATTTTTATTTTGGAATTTTATTTTATTTTATTTTTTATACAGCAGGTCCTTATTAGTCATCAATTTTATACACATCAGTGTATACATGTCAATCCCAATCTCCCAATTCATCACACCCCCACACACACCCCTGCCACTTTCCCCCCTTGGTGTCCATACATTTGTTCTCTACATCTGTGTCTCAATTTCTGCCCTGCAAACCGGTTCATCTGTACCATTTTTCTAGGTTCCACATATATGCGTTAATATACGATATTTGTTTTTCTCTTTCTGACTTACTTCACTCTGTATGACAGTCTCTAGATCCATCCACGTCTCTACAAATGACCCAATTCCGTTCCTTTTTATGGCTGAGTAATATTCCATTGTATATATGTACCACACCTTCTTTATCCATTCATCTGTCGATGGGCATTTGCGTTGCTTCCATGACCTGGATATTGTACATAGCGCTGCAATGAACACTGGGGTGCATGTGTCTTTTTGAATTATGGTTTTCTCTGAGCTTTGATTCTGCTGAGAATCCTCGTGGCCACTCAGGACTTACTCCCCAGGACCTTTCTCATCATGTCTCCAGTGGCTTTCACCATTTTTTGTTTGTTTGTTTGTACAAAGATCATCAGTAAGATATCTGTTTTACCTCACAAACCAGTTCACACATCCACAAAACTGAATAAAAGTTTGAGAAACAATATTCACCTTTATTCTATGTAAATTGCCCTCTGATATTTTCTATGTTTTTATTTTTTTTAAGCTGGTCTCGGGACTTCCCTGGTGGTCCAGTGGGTAAGACTCCACGCTCCCAATGCAGGGGGCCCAGGTTTGATCCCTGATTGGGAACTAGATCCTGCATGCATGCCGCAACTAAGAGTTTGCGTGCCACAACTAAAGATCCTGCCTGCCACAACTAAAGATCCCTTGGGCCGCGACGAAGATCCCGTGTGCTGCAACTAAGGCCTGGCGCAGCCAAAATAAATATAAATAAATAATAAAGAAAGAAAGAAATACTAAAAAAAAAAAAATAAATCTGGTCACAACTACTAAAGTGATTTCACAACTACTCACTAATGTTTCTGAACCCACCACCATCCCCTCTTCCTTCCCCTCCTAGCTCAGCTTCTCTGAGACTTCTCTCTCTGAGACCCCCCTCCACCTTTCCTTCCTTTTCCATCCCCAGTAGCCAAGGGGAGAACCTCTCTTTCCTCCTTGCCAACAGTCTGAGGAGCCCCTACCATGGGTTTATTTCACAGAAGGGCCCCCAGAGACAGCATTGCCGGGAAGGTAGCGCCTGCAGGATGTTGTCCTTGCCTGGAGTGACCAGCAGAGGGCAGAACACCAGGACCTCCAGGGAAGACGGGTCTGTGCCTAGCCTGGCCCCTCCCTTATGCTAGATTCCCAGGGCTGTCCATTCATTATCTTCTTTGGTTTATTCATTTGTACATGACATAGTGTATATTCAATACACAATGCCTGGCGCATAGTAAGCCTGTAAACAGGAGAATCTGGAAAAGCTTTCCTAGAAGGGATGCTTAAACCTAGTTGTGACTCTACATGAATTAGCTGGATACAGAAGGTGTCTCAAGCCCAGCATGAGCTGGTGGAGGAATTAAGAAAAGCTCCACTGATGGAGCCCTGGGGGCAGGTGGGGTGAGCAGTGAGGAGAGCTGAGGCCTCAGCGGTAAGCAGGGGTAAGCAGGACCCTTACCCATGGTGTGGGAAGGGCCTTGGTCCTAAACCCACAAGTCTTGACTTGGTCTTACAGGAGGTAAGCAAGGGAGCCACAGAGAAACACTGCAGCCAAGGCGTCGGGGGTGGGAGTAGAGGGGCCAGAGGAGGGGAGCTCAGTGGGAGGCTGTTGGAACAAAGGGATAGACAGATGAGTGTGTGAGCAGGGGTAGAAGGTAGAGTCTTGAGGAATTTGCATCTGATCAGACGGCATGGGGGAGTGGGCAGAGTCCTCGTCTCTTCTTGGCCTTTTTCTCCTCTCCTGGCCGCACTGGTTTGTTTCCTCAGCTCCGATGCTGCAGGTGATGTCACCCCCTTCACTCATTTCCGTGGTCTGGTAGAGAAAAGTCACAGGGGCCGGGGGGACATTGAGACACTACTGCAGAGTCACCCCCCACCCCCGACCCCAGCTTCTAACACTCAGAAATGGTGGAGGGGGCCAGGGAGTACAAGCATTTCGATGCTATTTTGAACCCCACTTTAAACCCTGCCCCTGGATAAGCATCCTGCCTTCTCCAGCAGGCCAGGGCCTCTGTCTCCCTACACAGGACCAGACACATGTTGGCCCAGGACAAAATGAAAGTGTGGGACCCTTGTTCAAAAACTGAGGATTTCAAGATGGAAGCAACAGAGTGTTAAACGAAGCACAGGGCCCTTCTAAGCAGGGGTCCCCGTGTGACAGCACAGGTGGAATACACCCACAAAGCTGATCTAAGTCCCCAGGCCTCAAGCTCAGCTGGGGAACTGGTGGGAGGTGGCTGGGGGCTCTGACTAACTTTCCCAGAGACCCTGAGGTCAGGGTTGGGTAATTGCCCTCTGCCTGAGGCACCCACATGCTGAGCAGATAAGACCCGGGGCCCCCACTCTACTCCCTAGGGCTGCAGGGGTGGAGGGGGAGCTGCCTGATCCACTAGGCAGGATTTCAACCTGCAGCCAGCCCTAGGCGCTGAGCCTGGAATTAACTAGCTAGCTGTCTCCTCTTCTCCTCTCCTCCTTCTGATGCCTGGGAATCTCATCCTGGGAGTCTCCAGTGAACGTGCAGTGTGGAAGGAAGGTGCTAGAGAATTTGAAACTCGGGAATTATTCAGCCGGATGTTAGTTGACCAGGAAATCAGAAGTTCAAGAACATCTTACCCACCTTCCTCCCTTTTCCTGGCTTGGCATCATTTTACTGCTCAGGATCATAAGAATTTCAATGATCGTGTCTCTGCTTGGGGTCCTTACACCTCTGACCCTCTCTGCTTGGTCTTTCCACGGCCCTCTTCCTCCATCCCAGTAAAGCAAAAGTCCCTAGGGGTTTGTCAGTCTGGTCGTTGGTGGCCTTACAGAGTGAGCACTGGCCTGGTGAAGCCCCAGTTTGGCGCCAGCGAGGAGATACCATGTTCCAAAGATGAGGTGCTGTGAAGAGCCTGCTGGACGTGCTCTGACCTGAACCAGTAACAGCATCCAGCTGGTGCTTTCCTTTCATGGCAAAAGGCTCAGGGATCTGTGGGGGGAGGTGGAGAAGGGTGGCTCAGATTACTTCAATGACCCACCCTCAGAACATCATTCTCGTCCTCTGAACTTGCTCATGTGAAGGAAGGAATGCTGTCACCAGGGCACAAAATACTAATTCCTTTGAGGTGGAAGCTGAGATTGCCTTTGGCCACTGGAGGCTCCCCTGGCACTAGGGAAAGAGACAGAAAAGGGAGTCAGGCGGTTGGGCCCACCACTGATCTTGAGGTCCTATGATGGCCACCACATCTTAGGGGGACTAGGAGGGTACAGATGGAGCCTAGAGAACCTCTGGGGCACTGTGCCCTGAGTAAAGGTGTAAGTAGATAAGGTAAGGGGCCCCTGGAGAAAGAGAACCGGGCATGGCTTTCTTGACATAAGAGAGACCATTTTTGGTCTAAGCCATTTGGTGATCTAAGCCTGGCCACAATGCTTACCCTTGAATAGGTCCCAGTAATTAAAGATCTTAAGGGAACAAAAGAATGCAAAAGCAAACAACTGTTATCAGGTGAAAGAAGTTATTGTACTGTATCAAAGATAACATATCAGTTGTAAAGACTCCCAGTTCTGCCTCACTGGTAAAGATTAGCCTGACCACCAGATGAACCACCAGATCAGCTGGAACCTAAGCGATAATGATGGGGACCTTTTCTGACCCTCATGACTTCAATCAACTCAAGCTTGGATTCCTGTGGACCCTTCCTGAATATGCATGTATCCTTAGCTTAAAACTTCCCCAATTTTACTGTTTTGGGAAAGATCCCTGGTGTTCTCCTTACTTGTTGTAAGTAATAAATCCTTCCTCCCACTCTGCGGCTTGGTTGCGTCTTTTAGCTTGAAACCCACCAGGAGGCAGACTGGGTTTTTCAGGTAACAAAGGTGAGCAGAGGAAACCACTGCTCTACCTGGAGCCCTGATAAGGGTTCAGAGTCCTGAGGAATGAAGGTGGGAGTCCACCCTTGGACCAAGAACTCCAACCAAGAAGGAAGCCGTAGCCCATGACCTACACCCATGTGATTGTAGCCCCCATCTGTTTTTCCTTTCTTACTGATGGAGCCATATGGAATGTTAACACTTCCAGATCAATGTATTATGTTAGGTTTGTTTTCAGATCAATGTATTATGTTAGGTTTGTTTTCAGATACTCGCTTTCAATTCTCTCTCTCACCCCCCAAGCCAGAAACTTGTCAGCATCCTTGACCATCCCCCGTCCCTCGCCTATCTCTCAATGAGATGTCAAGATCTGAAAGCTTTATTTCGCAAAGAACTCCCCCTCTAGACTTATAGCCACGGCCCTAACCCACCTCTCCCCTGAGCTCACAATCATCTCCTTAACTCCCTCTCTGCCTCCACTCTTTCTCTTTTCCATCTTGTCAAAAGCTCTTCCCTTCTAAATGCAAACATTACCAACCCACTCCCAGCAGGTTCAGTGGTTTAGTATTGCAGACGAGACCCTCTGATGGTCTCCAACCCCACCTCTCTAGCAGCAGATCCTAAAATTCTAGGCCTTTCTCTTGACATTCCAACAACTGATCTGATGAGTGTTTGCATACAAACCCATGTTCTTTTTTTCTTCTTCTTTTATCTATTCCTCTGTTCATACTGCCCCTTCGACCAGATCACCCATCCACCCTTTACAACTTAACCCCTTAGGACTCAGCTCCAAATATCACCTACTTTTCGAGGCCTTTCCTGTCCTCCCTCCCAGGATGCAATGCAGCCACTCAGCTGGATTTGATAGCCCTTCTGTGTCCCCCTCATACTCCACGCAGACCTCTCTGACATTGCACTGAATGCATTGTATCATGAATGTCTGTCTGTGGCTCCTTTAGACAGTAATCTTCTATGCTAACAAGGCCTAGGAATTAGTCTTCCAGACCTTAGCAGGATCCAGCCCCCCTTATGCTAATCAAAACCTGGCCTTCTGCAGCTTAAATACCCTCAGCAGCTTCCTATTGCAACGAGGGTCAAAAAGAAAGTTCTTACCTGAGCTCACAGCAAGATCCTTTAGACTTGACCTCATCTTCCTCTCCAGCCCCATGTTTTACCCCTCCCAGGTCTGTCCTCACCCCCCACCCCCCCACTTGCCTGCATCAGTTCACTTTGACAGTTCACACTGCCCTGACTGTCCACCTGCTGTGTGTTCCTGCACCACCCTTGACTTTCCTTTTCCCACGGCAGCACGTACTGATTAAACTGTATCCCTGTTTCATGCCTTCTATGCTAAAGTCCACGAAAATAAGAGCCATTTGAATTTAGCTCACTTTTCTTTCCTAGCCCAGCATGGAACAGGCAGTCAATAATATTCAAAAATCACGACATCATGACGTTACGAGCTCTTTTTGTCACCAGGCCATCTGGGGTGATCCAGATGACTAGGGGGAGTTCCACAGGACCGGACACGAGGTGGGGGGCAAAGGACCCCCCAACTCCAGTCCTCAACCCAAAAGCTCTGAATGGGAATTCTGGTTCCTAGGCAGACAGTGGAGGGGGGAAATGGGAGGAGTAACTGTTTCCCAAGGACTGTCCCAGGTCTCAGGGAACTGCAGTCTTTTCAGACCCCACGAGTTTAGGTGTCAATTGCTGAGCCAGGGAAGCTTTCCTGGGAGTGTTTCCAAGTGGGGTCAGCAGTGACCTAGCAGGTGGTAATGGGAGAGAAGAGTTCAAAGCAGGACTGGGGAAGGGATTCATGATGCATGCAGCCAGGCATCTTTACTCATTCTGTGACTAAGAGAAGGTGAACATCCACTGGTTCCCTGGGCGTCCCAGGATACTTGGTTCTGGATAAGGAGGGGGCTGAGGAGGGGCAGGCATTCAGGGTGAGGGCCTCCAGCGCCATCAGCTTATCACACAACCGCCTTTTTCCTTGAAGGGATTCTTGTCCTCAGGGATGCCTTTGAGAAGAGGGTCGTTTCCTGCTTCAGCCTCCACGTAATCCTTGATTTCCCTTCCTGTCTTAGAAATCTGCGAGAAAGTAAAGTGTGGTTCTAGCCCTTGTCTGTGGCTCAGGATTCATGATTTGTTCAGTCCCAAGAAAGCAGGCTTCTGGGCAGGGTGGGGGTAGAGGCCGGAGAGGAGAAAGATGAGAGGCACAGGCAGGTGTGAGTTCCTTGACCAGAACCACAAAGCCTGACTCTTACCCTGAGGGACTTTTTGGCCAGGCCCGTCCCAGGGACAGGGCCGGACACACGGAGCCCTCCAGGCTCTGAGGTTATCTCTTACGCACCTTTGTGGGATCAAACTCTGGCCTCCTTCCACTTCCCATCCCATTCCAGAGGCACCTCCTGCTCTTTCTACTGCCCTGGAGAAGGCCCACCACCGGGCTGTCCGTCATAGGAGGCTCACCGGAGCTCTTGGGTTCTTCACTTCCTTCTTCAGCTGCTTCACCTCCATCTTTAAGAGCTCCTTCTCGCTGAGCTCCTGGGCCATCCTGCTCTGGAGAGACCGGGTCCTGAAAAGGATTCCATAGCTGGGATTGCAAATCCCCTGGGCTCCTCCAGCTCCCTCCTCTGTACTCCCCACACCTCAGCTTCTACCCTCTTCCCTGCTCACCGTACCTTCTCATCACTCACCCGTAGATTCACTGCACCCCCGCCCCCACCCCATTATGAGTCTAGCCTCCGGAGGAGAGGATGCTCCCAGCCTCATAGGGGAGGCACACACAGTCTTTGCCCTTTAGATAAGACCTGTCTATGGAGGAAAAGGGAATCAGAGCATGGAGAAGGGAGAGAAGAGTTTCTTTCAGGGAGGCAGATTTGGGAAGCAAAGTTATTGTTCCACCTAATGACACAGGGAGACGTTTTCAGGAAACTCCAGATCCTGTCAGAAGAGAGAGTAGTTTAGTGGCTCAGAGAAAGACTCTGGAATCTGCCAGATTCCAACTCTGATTGTGACTCTGCTCCTTCCAAGCTGTGTGGCCTTAGGCAAGTTGCTCATCCTCCTTGAGCCTTAGTGTCCCCGTCTGCAAAATGGGTATAATAATGTTACCTACCTTATATGATTATTGTGAGTACTAAGAAAATAATGCATGTAAAATATTTTAACACACTGCCTGGCACATAAGGAACACAACACGTTTATCATCCTCATCATCCTCATCGTCACTACTACAGGGTTATCAGGAAGGCCTGCCTAGTACCTAACCCAATAACTCTAAGGCTAGCTCCCAGCCCAGTGCAACCTTAGCCCCTCTTACCTGCCAAGACAGAACGTGCACGTCAAGTCTTGTCCCCGAACCCAGACAAGATGGAGTTTGAGCCTCCTAGCTCCTCATCAGCTGAAAGTCTTTGGATAAAGCAGATGGTTTGGAAGCCCAAATCTCTGATGCTTAAGCTGATCATAGGCTCAAGGTTCTAAGCCCATCCAGCAGCCTGAGCCTCCAAGACTGCCACCGCTGCAGGCACCCTGCCCCACTGCATCGACCCCCCTCCTGTAGTGACCCCTCTGGCTTCGAGCCCGCTTCCCTATTCTCACCCTCCAGCCCTGATTGCTCCCTTTCCCCGGCCTTCTCTCCCAAGCTCTCTCCTCCCCTACCTCTGAGCCTGCTCTGAGGCTGTTCTTCCCAATGAGGCAATTCCTAGACCAGCTCCTCCCTTCCCTCACCCGAGAAGCCTTGTGTCCCCATTTCGAGCCCCACCATCTCACCTTACAAGGTTCTCCCAGCTCAATCTTCAGTCACTCGTTCAGTAAAAATGTACTCACTTAGGACGCTGTGCCTGTCAGCCCTTGGGCCCATGGCCACCTCTAACACCTGTGTCCAAACATTTTTGCCTCCATGCCGCCTCTTGAGCCCCATATGTGGGTCTCCCTCAGCAGTCCCTGAGCTCAGGGCCCACGTCCTGATCTCTCTCGGTCTCCTCCCAGGACCACCCAAGGGCTATGCCATTTAACAGTCACTGAGCTCCTGCTCAGGCTGACGCCCGTCCAATGACAAGGAACCCTCTCAAGGAGCAGATGTTAAGGGACCGATGTGGTCAGTGAGGGATCCTCTTTTTTCTCCTGACTCTAGAATGAATGACAGACTCCCCAGTGATAGAGGCCGGGAGGAGGCCCTGAGTCCATCCTAACTTCCCCTGCTCCAGGATCCAAGTCCCACTCACAGCTCTGAGCACTAAGAAATTGAGATCAGGGCTTCCCTGGTGGCGCAGTGGTTGAGAATCCGCCTGCCGATGCAGGAGACACGGGTTCGTGCCCCGGTCCGGGAAGATCCCACATGCCGCGGAGCAACTAAGTCCGTGAGCCATGGCCACTAGGCCTGCGCGTCTGGAGCCTGTGCTCCGCAAAGGGAGAGGCCACAACAGTGAGAGGCCCGCATACCGCAAAAAAAAAAAAAAAAGAAAGAAATTGAGATCAGGACAGGACCCCGGAGGTCATCCAGTCTGAGTCTCCTGTGAATGCAGCAAATGGAGCACAGACCTCCTGAGGTGGGCTCAGTGCTCCGGCCACCGCTGCCTCCTAAGACTGACCTGTTAATCTGGAATTTAAACCTAGTGCTTCTCAAAGCCAGGTCCTTCCTGTTGTCCCATCTGAGTCCCTTATTCTACGCTGGGTCAATTTCTTCTTGTCCTGCCGCTATCAGGCACAGAGCATGTAGGTACACCAGCTCTTCATTGCAGATAACCCTTCAGAGACTTGATAATGAATCTCAGGGGACCTCTGGCTGTATCTTCCCGGTGTCCAGCCTGGTTTCCCTGGCTGCTGCATCGGCTGTTTTCCATTGTTGGGGCACCACCGCCCTAGGGCCCCCAGCACAACCGGTCTCCATATCCTCTCCACCCTCCAGTCCCCTGTCTCTTGGTGACTCATCCCCGAGCTTCCCAAGGAAGCCCCCACCCTCTGCCCTTTCCTCCCCTTCCATGAGTGGAAAATCCATCTCCACCCCCAGAGCAGGCCAGCCCCCTTCCTCCTGTCTCCCATCCCAGCCCCCGCTGCAGTTTCCTCTCCAGGCCCAGGGAGCAATCACAGCCGCCCCGACCTTGGCTTCCTCTGCTGGGAGGGATTGGGGGGCTGGGCCCCCGCAAGGGGCCCCCAGCTTCCCCCTTCCCCTGGGCAGGGGACAGAGAAGCACAGGCTCAGGGAGCGGGGACGAACTTCCTCTTGTACCGGAATGAGCATGTCTGCCCTTTGCAAGTGGGTTTGGGTCTCTCGAGCAGAGGAAACCAAAAGCAGTGAGAGAGAGGGAAGGCAGAGCGACCAATCAAGGGCAGGGTGAGGCGCAAAACCAGCGGGCTCCCCGGGGAGCCAGGCAGAGGCGGGGGGCCATGGCGGAACTGCAGCAGCTGCAGGAGTTCGAGATCCCCACGGGCCGGGAGGCCCTGCGGGGCAACTACAGCTCCCTGCTGCGAGTCGCAGACTACTGCGAGGACAACTACGTGCAGGTAAGCAGAGCAGGCGCAGCCCCGGCGGCCCCGCCCCGCCAGGGGCCCGGACCCCATCCTCACAGGTGCTCGGTCCGGGCCTGGGCTGATCTATCCTCCCACTCCAGGTCGGCCCCCTCCCGGTCCCGCAAACTAACGCTGACTCACGTTCCCCAAGCCCCCACCGTGCCCCTTCTCTCCCCCAGAGCCTCAGAGATGCCCGCCAGGCAGCGCTCCCCCGTCCTGCTACGAGGCCTCATCCTAGGCTCATCTCCCTCCTAGCCTTGCACTCAGATCCAGAGGCCCAAAGACTTGTCTTCACACACCCGTTGGTGCCATCATTCCATGTTCAAGCTGGCTCTAGGTGAGACTTCAGAAGAACTTCCCATTGTCATAAACTTGAGATGGACTGAGGGAAAGTTCTGCTCCTGATAGCTGAGGGAGAGCCCAGAGATGTCAGACTACGCCACGTTAAAGAGATGGGGTCTGACTCAGAGGCAAGGAGACGGACAATACGACTGCCAGGAACAGGCTCCTGGCAAAAGATAAGGATAGTGGCTTTTTTTTTTTTTTTTTTTTTTTTTTTTGCGGTACGCGGGCCTCTCACTGTTGTGGCCTCTCCCGTTGCGGAGCACAGGCTCCGGATGCGCAGGCTCAGCGGCCATGGCTCACGGGCCCAGCCGCTCCGCGGCACGTGGGATCTTCCCGGACCGGGGCACGAACCCGCGTCCCCTGCATCGGCAGGCGGACTCTCAACCACTGCGCCACCAGGGAAGCCCGATAGTGGCATTTTAGAATAGTTTTCTAAATTGTGGGGTTGTCCCAGGACCGCAAGTCTGGAGCATGGGAAACAGCAACGATCGAGCAGCTCTGTTATCTCATTAACCCTCTTAACCGCCTTGTGAGACAGTATCATTATTCCAGTTTCATAGATAAAGAAACAACAGTTAGGGGAGGTGAGGTGACTTGTCCAAGTCATACAGCTTGGCAATGGTAGAGCGGGCATCAGCCCAGGACTCCTGACTTCTGAAGATGAGCCGTCTCCTCCCTGCCTTCCCCTCCCTGACACGCTGTATGATTTTAAGACAGTTATTTGCACTGGGACCTCCCGGCTCAGTAGGAGTGTAGAAAAAAAAAAATAATAAAAGGAGCAAGTGCTTATGGGAAAATGGCAGATTAAAGAGAGTCAATGATAACAACAGTTAGGCCGCTTTGCTCTGCACCCGAACTGCCCTCAGTTGCCTCCTTCAGTCCTCACCCCAGTCTGTGAGGTGAGGACCACTCTTACTTCACAACCAGGAGGCTGAGCTTCAGAGAAGTTAACTCACTTTCCCAAGGTCTCCAAGCTAGTGGTAGAATCTGGATTCGAACCGGCAACTCTGACTCCAGAGCAGCACCCCCCAAACCTCTAGTTGAAAATGCTACCCCGCGTGTAGATATTGAGTGACTGATTGTAGCTACTGCAGATGGGCTGGAATGTGGCTTGTAAGCCAGCCCTATTCTCCAAGCACTGGAAGGCATGCTCCTTCTGTGGCCTAGGATGGAGGCTGGCTTTCCCATTCCTTCAGTAACTTCTGCACATGTCAAAGCACTTCCAGATGGGTTCTCGTTTGCACAGTGTGCACACAGAATTTGAGGTCGCAAAGAGCTGAGACCAATGTCCAACTCCTGGACCTGGGACAAGTTTCCCCTCTGATGCTTATACCCTCCTTCACAGTGGTCATATGGGTTAAATGTAATAATGTATTAAAGCATTTAGCCCAGCGCCTCCTCCTTAAGAAGGGCAGGATAAATGGCAGCTGTTACCATTATCACCATCATCATCATCTTTCATCAGAAGGATGGAAGACACATATAGATATGAAAAGTCAATTCTAGTGAGGTGAAGCAGCCCTTGCAAAAACACTCAGGGCATCGGAAGCCGTGACCCAGGTCAGAATCTGTAGATTTATGCTTCCTTCATGCAGAACACTAACTACTAGACCACACAACCAGTTACCTTTCCTGACTTCTCTGACGATCTTTGTCTGGGGAGCAAATGCTAAGGAAGGGTTTGGATGACTTCTCAGAACTGGTCTTAAACAAAGCCTTGTTCCCACACCCTTCCTCCCTCCCTCACCCCTCCCTCCACCCCAACCAGGTGTCAGGAAACCCGTGGGGAATGGGGAAGGACAGGCTGGGGTGAACTGCAGAGTTCTCGGTCAGGGTCCATTGAATTTGTAGACAGGGTGATTTGCATGATGAATAAGCAGTCAGCCATGAAGATGGATCCCAGACCTTGTCTCCAGACCTCACTCACGATTAAGACCAAAGCCAGGGGTCAGTAGGCATCCAGGCTCTAGCCTCCCAGAGCTGGGCCCAAGCAGACATTTTTCCTGTTTGGACTGACAGGAAAAGTCCAGTGATAAATTCCATATGCCAGTCCAGGGAGGGGACAGTACAGGAGAGGCCAGCTAAGACCAGAGAAGTAGTCACTGCTTCATTCTGGGCCTTTGTTCATTTCCTTGCCTACTAAAGGAAGGTCTTGAACTAGAATAAGACCTGCTATGCTTTCTGGTTTGATTTCTTTGCCTTTTCAAGGCACTTGGTAACATATGTTGATGAGATGTAAATTAGATGCAAACGAGCAGCTCTTTCCCTCAGTTGGAACAGAAAGGCAGGATCACCTGAGGGGAAAAGCATGGAGGGGGTGCGGGGCGGTGTGTATGTGTGTGTGTGTGTGTGTGTGTGTGTGTGTGTGTGTGTGTGTGCTGTCCAGAAAGTTCTGGGCCTGCCCTCTGGCTTGAGCTTGGCTTGGGCTACACTGGAGGCACCCAGGTCTCTCTCAGCACCCTGCTCGGACAGGTTCTAGGTCTGTTCTCCACTGCAGGCCCTGAGGAGTACCTGAGAGCCCTTAGCAAGGAGACCCCAGTGTGCAGCCTTCCTGGCCACTCCACTGGCCTCTCCTCAGACTTGTCATGGATTGGCCCCCTACCTTCCGTGTCCCTGACCTGAGATGAGGAAGCTGTCTGGGGAACCAAATGACTGGAGAAATTTTGTCCCAGCCCGCACAGTCTGATCTGGGACAGAAAAACAACTCTCTTCTGTCTTCAACCCTGCCCACCCCACCACCACTGACTGGAAGTGTGGCCCTGGCCAGCACCTGGCACAGTGCCTGGCATGCAGCAGGAAGATGCCCAGCAAGTGTCTGCGTTTGCATTCAATCCACTGAGTAACTCACAGACACATATGCATTAAGTATCGTCTGTGTGTTGGGCACTCTATTCCAGGACAGGATACGGAATATGACAGATGAGCTCTCTGCCCTCACAACGCTTACGTGTGTGTGTGTGTGTGTGTGTGTGTGTGTGTGTGTGTGTATGTGGGTATAGATAATAAAGTACATAGATAAATCATTTCTGATAGTGCTAAATGCTATGAAGAAAAGAGAACAGAGTAAATCTGATAGTGAGTCAATACAGAAGTGGGCTGGGGGAGATCTTAGGGTGGTGCAGGAAGGTGTCTCTGAAGCGCTGAGATTTAATAAGGATTCTAGAAAGAAATACAGCAAGTGCAAAGTCCTGAGGTAGAGGAACTTCCCTGGTGGCACAGTGGTTAAGAGCTCGCCTGCCGATGCAGGGGAGATAGGTTCGATCCCTGATCCGGGAGGATCCCATATGCCACGCAGCAGCTAAGCCCGTGCGCCACAACTACTGAACCTGTGCTCTAGAGCCCACGTGCCATGACTACTGAGGCCATGTGCGACAACTACTGAAGCCTGCACACCTAGGGCCCATGCTCTGCAACAAGAGAAGCCACTGCAACTAGAAGCTTGTGCACCGCAATGAAGAGTAGCCCCCGCTCGCTGCAACTAGAGAAAGCCCGCACGCAGCAACAAAGATCCAACGCAGCCAAAAAAAAAAAAAAAAAAAAAGTCCTGAGGTAGAAACAATCTTAGCTTGATCAGGAAGAGAGACCCAATGGCCAATCTGGCTTGAGGGGCGTGAGTGAGGGAGAGTGGAAGGCAACGAGGGTGAGGAAGAAAGCAGGAGGCAGCCTTGGGAGGCCCTATATGGGCCAAGGTTAGAAGTTGCTTTATTCTCAGTGTGTTGGGAAGCTGTTGGAAGGAATGAATGATTGAAGTCACCCTTCCTGGGCCTCCGTTTCTTATCTATAAAATGGGTCAGATTATTGCTTCCCAAACACCAACTTGAAGACTGGAGATAAACCAGGAGCACAGGAGTCACCTGAGGAACTTTTAGAGGTACAGATGCATTGGCCTCACGCCCAGGGGATTCTGGTTAGAAGGTCTGGGATGGGGGCCTGAGGTTGGTTGTTTGGTTTTCAAGTCTGAGAATATCTCTTCCAGCCACTATTGACTTCCTCTTTCCTTTCTACAATTCACCCTTTAGCTAGCCCCCCAACCAAAATCGCTTCAGGAGGATGGTGGAGCCAATCCTGTGTGACTATTTGAGAAGGGTGCCTTTTCCTTTCCTTGCATCCAGTCCTCAGGGCTGCAGATTCACTTTCCTGATGTCCCCTGAGTCCTTCTTACCATGTCATTCTTACAGAAACCTCCTCAAACATCTGAGGGTTGCCACTTTCTCCCAACTCAGCCCCCACCTTCCCTATGCCCCATCCCATCCCAGCCCGCCCAGCCAGGGCCCCAGTGGAACATGCTAGCCTCAGGCCAGGGCTGTGTGTATTTCAGGCCACAGACAAACGGAAGGCACTGGAGGAGACCATGGCCTTCACCACCCAGGCCCTGGCCAGTGTAGCCTACCAGGTGGGCAACCTGGCTGGACACACTCTGCGTATGTTGGACCTTCAGGCATCAGCCCTGCGGCAGGTGGAAGCCCGTGTGAGCACGCTGGGCCAGGTAAGGGCTGTGGGAAGGCTGTTCGCCTCAGACCCCAACTCTTCAGCCCCACCTGGACATCTTCTACATCTTCTGTTCTTTCTTGCCTCCCTCCATGTCCAAATGCCCACCTCTATCACAGAAGGCTGGCACTCCCCAAACTTTTCGTGCCTTCTCGTCTTTGTGTCTGTGTCTCAGGGGTGAGCCTTGCTGCCCCATCTGACCAGGAACTCCCTGATGGCAGAACTTTATCTTTCTCTGGATTCTATCCTACGTGGTAGAAAGCAGGCTCTCCCTATCACGGTGGCTGCGTAGGACAGGAAAGAGGCAAATGGACACTGTTTCCATATAAACACAGGCGGTGATTTTATAAATATCCCAGACTCAGAGTGCTTGCTTGGCAAGGTCATCCTCAGCCCTGGAAGCACTGCCACCACCACACAGCACCCCCCGCCCATCTAGCATACGCACTCTCCTCCTTCCTTCCTGGATCCTTGGCCCAGGAATTGCCCCATAAACCACACGCACAGATCCAGCTACACATTGGTCTGGCCTGTGCATCACTCACATGTTCAGTGTGGGTGTGTCTCTTCCTCTCACCCCAGCAGATTGGAGTTCCCACCCTCTCAGTGCTGTAGGTTTCTCCACAGTACATTCTAAGAGGAAGTTAATTCACTTATATTATTGTCCCCCCAAGGAAGAGCTGATCCAGCCACAATTCTCAGCCACCCCCACTTTATCCCCCTCTACTCCCAAGCCAGTCCAGTCTCTTCCCAGCATCCCCAGGGATGTTGTGTTTTCTCTTCTTCAGTTCCTGCTCAGCTAATAATAGCCCTTGTTCCCTTCCACCAGGAAATTGCTCCAAAGTGGCTCCATCCTCAACTGGCAACCCTTTCCCCAAATGCTGTGTGCCCTTGCGGACAAAACTCACTCTTTCTCTGGACTTCACTGCCTCCAGTGGTCCATTCTCCCACCCCAGAGTCTTTTTTTTTTTTTTTTTTTTGGCGGTGGTACGCGGGCCTCTCACTGCTGTGGCCTCTCCCGTTGCGGAGCACAGGCTCCGGACGCGCAGGCGTAGTGCCGTGGCTCAGGGTCCCAGCCGCTCAACGGCACGTGGGATCTTCCCGGACCGGGGCACGAACCCGTGTCCCCTGCGTTGGCAGGAGGATTCTCAACCACTGCGCCACCAGGGAAGCCCCTCCCACCCCAGAGTCTTAAGGGGAAGGGTGCTGTGCAGAGGCTGCCCCACTGTCATCTCCAACCCCGTCTTGCAGATGGTGAACATGCATATGGAGAAGGTGGCCCGAAGGGAGATCGGTACCTTAGCCACCGTCCAGCGGCTGCCCCCCAGCCAGAAAATCATCGCCCCTGAGAGCCTGCCTCCCCTCACGCCCTACTACAGGAGACCCCTCAATTTCGGTTGCCTGGATGACATCGGTCACGGGGTCAAGGTAGAGAGAGGGGCTCCTCCTTCTCCACAGCCCACCCTCTTTTTTTTTTTTTGGCTGTGGCATGCAGCACGTGGGAATCTTAGTTCCCTGACCAGGGATCAAACCTGTGCCCCCTGCAGTGAAAGTGCGGAGTCTTAACCACTGGACCACCAAGGAAGTTCTCCCACCCTCTTCTGCCTCATGGCTCTCTTCTCTCTAGACCCTCAGTTTTCTTCCACAACCATGTTCTTGTCCCAAGCTGCAGTCCCTCTCCGTCCTCACTCCCTGGAGCCATCACTCTAAGTGGGTCCCCTACTCCACAAGGCCTCCTTAGAGGAGTCCCGTCACCCCCTTCTTCCTTAAAAATTATTCGTGACCCCTCTCTTCATGACTGACCTTACCCTGTATCACACGATCTGCTGCGAGTGACATCTGGGCACCCCCCCCCCCTTGTGGGTGGCTGGTGTGTGTGAAAGGGAAGGGGGGGAGGGAGAATGTCAGGCTGTGCATGAGAATGGAGGGCCAGCCACATGAGATCGGCAACTTCCTCTGTCTGGAGGTTTGAGGTCACTGCACCGAACAGTCACCCTGCTGTTGGGTGGGAAGGGGCTGGGACACAGCCACTCAAAGGACATGGTGAATGACTCTGGCATTTTCTTGAAAGCTCATGTCCTTCTGAGAGGTGGGAGAGGACACCCCCCCCATCCCATTTTGTTGAGTACTTGTCCCCACACTCCAACATTCCAGATTAGATTGGATGCTCCCCTGTATCTAAATGGCCCCTTGATATCCTTAACACACCGTCTCCCCCCAGAAAGAGAAAGCACACTCCCTCCTTCAGTCACCAGGTCTCCTCACCAGTACGTTCTTCGTCTGTCCAACTTAAATTCTTTATGCTTGAGCTCGAGTCCCTTTTTGTCTTGTCCCTTGTGAAGGATGGCAGAGGACATCATTCCCCATGCACCCGCTCTTGGGGAAACCCTGTCACTAACAGAGGCGCTCCCTTGCATGTGGGTTTGCAGCTTGTCACTGGCACACTCTAAATGTTCTGCTCCTCTCTGCCCCAAACTCCCCAAAGCCAGTTCCCCAGGCCTGCGAAAATGACAGGTGGGACATTTCTAAGTCAACCTCTACCTCCTCAGCCGCGCACTGGAGTTGGGGTTTCTCAGAGTTAGGGACCACCAAGCTGAGCGCTGAGATGCTTTGCGAGCGGGGTGGGGCTCAGCCGCTGAGGCTATGCAGAGGAAGTGGCCTTCTCACCGTGCCTGTCCGAGCCTAGGCAGACTTGAGGCCTGGGATCCAGGCAACGAGCAAGGGTGGGTGGGGCGGGGTGGGGCGGGACAGGGGGCTGGGAAGTGGAACCGGGAACTTGCTGTGTCCGCGCTCTGCCTCCCAGTTCTCGTCTGCCCCTCCCCCATTTCCTCTCTGGGATGAGGGGGTATGGCAGGCGCCCCCGGGTGTCAGCCCCGCCCCCTGCTCCCCCCGCAGGATCTGAGCACACAGCTGTCGCGGACCGGGACCCTGTCTCGAAAGAGCATCAAGGCGCCTGCCACACCCGGCTCCGCCACCCTGGGGTGAGGCCTCCCCCCAATTCTCACCTGCACCGCCCCACCCAGAAACCCTACTCCCCCACAGCCCCCTTCAAGCCGGGCGCCAAACTTCCTCCTCCGCCAGTTGCCACGTCCCCGCCCCCCGCACCGACCGCCTGCTCGCCTGATGCCTTCCCCTTGAGGACACCCCTTGTCTCTGCCCACCCCCAGGAGAGCGCCCCGGATCCCCGAGCCTGTGCAGCTCCCCGTGGTGCCGGACGGCAAACTCTCCGCCGCCTCCTCTGCCTCCTCCCTGGCCTCGGCCGGGTGAGCCGCACAGGTCCAGGTTGGGGGTGGTAGTGAAGGGTGGGGGGTTAAGAGGACTCTGGGTCACAGGGGCGGGGCTTATGACGGAAGGGGCGGGGCCAGTTGGGTGCTGAGTTAGGAAGGTGTCCCCCCCCCCCCGCCCTCAATCTAGCCGAGCGCCCGCTTTCTCTGGTCTTCAGCAGCGCCGAAGGTGTCGGTGGGGTCTCCACGACTCAGGAGCAGGCAGTATCCCCACCTCCACCCCCTCCACCCCCTCCACCTGCTGCCTCCGACGGTTTCCTGCCGCCCCCTCCGCTGGGGGAACTGTGCCTGCCCCCAACGGGTAAGGAACTCTGCCATCTCCTCCTAGCTCAACTTTCCGGTCATTCTCACCTCCCAATACTTCTCCCCACCCTCACCCTTGTTGGATCCAACTGGGTCTATGTCAGTGACCACTTTGTCCTAGGCAGGAGTAACGGGAAGAAAGGCGGCGGAGGGAGTTAACATTATTTAGCCCCCGCTTTATACCAGATCCCAGGGTCAAAGCTTCTCATCCATTTTCTCACTTTTACTTAACCTCCAAGGATCTTCACACTCCCATTTAATAGATGAAGCTGAGCCTGAGAGGTTAAAGTAAATGCCTTGGCTCACTCAGCCAAGTGGCAGAGTCTGACAGCCCTACAACTGTTCAATGTTACTGTATTTACTGAGCACCTACTACCTGCTAGAGGCATTGTGGGAGGACCAGGATGAATGGGGGCTGAAAGCAGATTGCAAAAAAAATGGGTAGATCCTGGGGCCCTGCTCTCCAACACTGAAGTCTCTTGGCATGGAGGGGGTTGCCTGTGTGACACTTGCAGCCTTTCTGTTTCCCCCCTAGCCCCAGAGCTGCCCATGCCCCTGGACCTGCCCCCTCCTCCACCCTTGGTTGTAGATGATTTGGGGCTGCCACCTCCGCCACCACCAGGCTTTGGGCCTGAAGAACCCAGCTGGGTCCCTGATGCATACTTGGAGAAAGGTACTTGACTCCTGGGATTGAAAGGCACCAGATCCTGGGGTCAGGATTCCCCCTTCTTCTAGCCCAGAGCCATCCTCCCCTCCAGCTGCAAAGGGGTGAGGCTGTTCTTCCCCACACCCCCATAGAGAAGAGAAGCAGCCGGCCTGATATTGCATTTTATCTCAGCTGGGGAGGAGTCCCGGGGCTTTGGAGAAGGCATCTCCTGCCCCACTCCCCACGTTGCTCCCTAGGGTGCAGTATGTGGGCACCAGCATCCCTGTGGCAGGGCAAGAGGCACATCTCATGGCACCTTCTCCTCCCGCCCTGCAGTGGTGACACTGTACCCATACATCCGCCAGAAGGACAACGAACTCTCCTTCTCTGAGGGCACCGTTATCTGCATCACCCGCCGCTACTCTGATGGCTGGTGTGAGGGTGTCTGTTCAGAGGGGTCTGGATTCTTTCCCGGGAACTATGCGGAACCCAGCTGCTGACAGTCTGGGCTCTCTGGGATGCTGACCCAAGCACAGCCTTGAGTGAGCCTCTTGAGGCCCACACCGAAGCCAGCTCCACAGTCAAGACTGGACCAGGCCTGCACGCCTCCTGGGCGGTGAGCTGCATCTGTTCCTTCTCCAGAAGCCTGCTGGAGACAGGAAAGAACTGGAAACCAAGGAGTTTTGTGACCTTATCCACAGGGGACCCTTACGCCATGCAAGACAGGGTCTCCAGCTGCAAGTGCCAACTTTGAATAAAACTCTGATGACCTGATGATTGCCCTGCAGGGCTGGGGAACCGAGGGACTGAAAGGCAACCCACTTGTAAGGCTCCTGTTAATTGAGCCCCCTCTGCCTGCCCTAAGCAGCAGTATCCCCCATCTCCTCGGTGCTCATTGAGCCCTCTGCACTAGACCCCTGTGCCCCTCTGCAAAGATAGGCTGCACCCTGATTTTTTTGCCTGTTGCTTGCTTTGTTATGTATTTAGTCTTGGTTCCCCAAGCTGGGCACTCCTCCAAGAGTGGGCACCAGCTCCCTCACTTAAGTGGGGCTCTCTGAGAGCAGAGATCGCCTCACCCTCATCCCTCGGGCTGCGGCGCAAGAGATCTCAGCCACCTTCACCTCCTTTATAGCTCTGAAACACCAAAAGAGGGAGGAGGGCCTTGGGTTTCCGCTGGCTCTGCTTTAAAACATCATGGCTTTCTGTTCCATACGGGAGAAGGGGGACTCAGAGGGCCCAGTCGGCGGGGCAACTTTGGTTAAGTCCCTGGTTTCTTGCTGCATAGACGAGGCTGGGGTGCGAGGAGATATCTTCGGGGTCTGTGAGGTCCCTGGCTGGCCAGACCCGAGCCCCGGACAGTGTGCTACCTCATTCGACCACCAGGAGGTGTCTGTGCTCTCTGGCTTTTTTTCCTGTGGGGATGCTGACAGGGTTGGGGGGCGGGAGGGAGGCAAGGAGTGCAGTGTAGGGTCACAGTAGGTAAAGCAAGATCTAGGCCTGCGACCGTGGGCAGAGAGCGCCACCTCTCTCCGCGGGGAGTCCGGTGCCGGGAGGGGGTGGTGGAGAGTGCAGGACCTGGGTCCCCTTGACAGAAGACTTGGGGAGGGAGATCATGCAGTCCAAGGCAACAGTTAACCCAACGCAGCGGGAGATGTTCCTTCTCTACCGCGCCAGGGAACCCCTTCCTCCCAGCTGGGAGTACCAGGTTTTTGGAAACACTGCTGCCTGCTCAGGTATGCGCACCACCCGGGTGGGGCAGACTCCGGGATTTGCTTGCAGTGGAACTGGGGGAGGCAGCAGAGCTGGGTTATGGACGAACCTAGGATTCCGGAAATTCCCGGAGGGTCATACCAAAGCGAAAGGGAAAGGTGGTAATAAAGCTAGGTTTGTCTTTCCCGACCCCCACCCTCCTCCCCGCCCGGGTGTCCCCTGCAGGCCACGCCCTCAGCACGTCTTCAGCACCTGTTGCAGATGGAGGCGCACTTCGGTGGCTGTTTCCCAGGGCACCACCCTGGCGCGGAAGGAGCTGGCCTCGGCCTTCTGCGCCTCCTGGATAAGGCGGTGCATAGGGTAGCCGCGGCGCGGGAAGGCCACATCGCCTCCTGCCAGCACCCCCATGGGACAGAAGTCGTTGGCGCCGTCGCCCACGTAGAAAAGGCGCTCGAAGTGCACGCCGTCGTGGGCCCGCTCGCGCAGGTAGTCGCTGAGCACCTTGTGCTTGCACATGTTGGCGGGGCAGCGAGCGCAGCTGTGCGCGTGGAAAGGCCGCAGCGCCAGCAGCCCCCGAGCGTCGGGGCCCGACGGGTTGCTGAAGATGCGGCGGAACAGGCTGTGGTGGCCGGCGGCGCGCAGCGCACTCTCCACGCCAAAGGTGTTGGCGTCTGAGATAAGAATAACCTCAAAGCAGGCGCCCTGCTTGGCCACAAACTGCAGCAGCTCGCCCATGCCGGGCGACAGGGGGATGGCCTCGTAGATGGCGCGCAGGTCCCGCGGCCGCACGCCCTGCTCGCCCAGGTACTGGAAGACGCGCTGCATGTACTCATTGTAGAAGCCCTCGCGGTAGGTGGCACGCAGGCTCTCGGGCAGCCGCTGGCCCGGCGCGGCGCGCACGATGGAGTCGTCGCTGTTTTCATCCACGATAGTCTCGTCAAAGTCGAAGGTCAGGAGGAAGCGCGGTGCGCCCTGCGCAGCCATCCCGCTGTCCTGGGAGCGGGGGAGAGAGGGGCAGGAGGAGGAGGGAGCAAGCGAGAGGGGGCGCGGCGGGAGCCGGCCGGGGAGAGGCTGGTTAGCGGGCCTCGGCCAGAGGCGCTGGCACGTCCAAGACCTGAGGAGGACCCAAGGCAGGTTAAGCACCGCCGTCCCCACCCCCAGCCTTCCCCGCCCACCCCCTGCACCTCTCGGTCAACTGCGCTGGGGTTTATCCTCAGGGGGCCATCCTCCTCGTGAACCCAGAAGGGCTTCTTCGGCACCTGCTTCTTCTACTCTCATCCGGGGCTATGGGGGCTTAACGAGGGTCAGCTTAAAAGAGTGGAAGAGCAGCTTCCAAGGGGGCACTCCTTCGGGGAGGTTTCTGGACTAGACTATTCTGGAGACTTCCAGTGACCTCAGCTGTCCGCTGGATACGGGGAGGGTGGGAGGGACTCTCTCCTCCCTCTTTCCTAACAAACATAGTCAAGGGAAACCACCCATTCACGCAAATGCAGCAGCCTCCTCGTTCCCCTTTCTGGCCATGCACAGCCGATGGCTTGTGGGACTGGTGTGGACAGGAGGAGCCAGGGAAGACTTGTTGGCACCACCCAAGGCATGTGGGCAATCGGTGCCAGGCCTGGAGAGTTAGGTGCCTGGGCTTCTGCACTGGCCAGAGAATTGGATTTTAGCTCTTGGAAGAACCAGGCAGGTGGGTTGACTATCCCAAATCCAGGCAGGCTCTCTGTGAGCTGCTTCCAGCCAGTGGCACTGGGCAGGGGTCCAAGGATGGGACACAACTTCTCTGGGGAGTTTTAGGGCCCTGTGCTGACAGTTCATCACTAATCACTTGCCAATTCCCTGGGAGGAACTTGTCAGCAGGTGGGGTTTCTGTCAGAGTCCGAAGCAAGCGGGCAGCAGGAGAAGCAGTGGGGCTTGGGGAAGTCGGAGCCTCCCACGCCAGGCCACGACATACCTGGGAGACAGGTAAGGGAGAGGAGAGAGAGCAGCAGTGGCTGAAAAGGCAGAGGAGGGAGCAGGTAGTGGGGACATGGGTGGGGGGGGTGAGGCAGGAGTGGGGAAGAGGGCTAGGAGGAAGTCATGCCAGGGGGCACGGGGAAGAAGGGACAGGAAGTCAGGACCTTGGGTTAATCATGCTGGGGCAGGGGGCGGTGGGTGGGAAACACAAGGGAGAGAATGGGAGGCAACAGGGCAAGTGTGAGGGCACGAAGGCAAGCCAATGGAGAGATGCCCTCTGCGGCCTGTCCCTGCCTCTTTGCCTGACAGCAGCTTTATGTGACAGAGGGGCAGCAAGGAGATTATGTACAGCTTCGGGATATCCACCATGCTGCCTTTCTGCCTCTCAACCCCCCACCCCAATTAGTTGAGACAGAACCACCCCTCTTTCTGGTTTCTTCCTAACTCCCTTTCCAATATTCCTGTGATGGCACATCCTGTAAACAGAAGGCCAAGCTCCTAATTTCCAAACTGGGATTTGAACCTGCTATCTGCCTCCCTAAGATAATTGTCCCTTTGACTTCATCCCTAGAGTCACTTTCCGGTCTCACCAACATCCATCTGTGAGTTTCAGTGTTCAGTGGCCCACGATCCCTGGAGTTGAGGATTTAAAGCATCAGGGCCCCACCCCTGGGATGGACGCTTCCAGGGATTAGCGGAGGCACAGTAGAGGTGAGGGCGGGCTTAAAAGGGGCTGGATAGGGCCCCTCCCTCCCCATGATGGGAACATGGGAGCTGAGGCCTCATCCTAAGAGACCCCTGGAGGGATCCACTTACCCTAGACAGGCATCGGAGGCCAGCAACTGGAAAACACCCGCTCATTGTCAGTACATCACCCTGGGCACCACCTGTAGGGACTGTTGGCCTCCAGCCGTCGTCCAGAGCTCCTGACAACCACACAAGGTCCGTTTGAGGGTGCCCAGTCAGGTGGTTTTGTTTCCTTGTCCTAACCCCTCTCCTGAGCCCCAGGAACCACTCAGTAAAAACCGCCCCTCAGATAGGCTAAGGACCACAAAGCCCTTGCTAGACACCCTCTTAGCAATCCCCCACGATGCTGGAAAGGTTACAGATGATATTATTGGAGACCTAGAAAGGTTAACCAACTTGTGCAGACATCACCCACTGTATGTGGCAGAGAGAGATCTCAAAACCAGATCTCAGAGTCTGAGACCAGTGCTTTTTTCTCTGTATGGTCATTGCCCCATTCTTGTGTATGGTGCATCATAGTTTACAGATCATCTTCACTCATATTCTCTCCCTGCTCATCACAATCTCATGAATTCAGCAGATGAGAAGGGCTCAGACATTAAATAACTTGCCCAAGGCTATGATGGCACATAGAGCCTGGTTCATGAACACCTAGCCACAACCTTGCCTGCCCTCTGCCCTCTAAGGGGAAGGGGCAGATGACCAGGCTCACTGCACCACAGCTGGGGGGCTGGGACCCCTGGGTACCACAGGTGATCGGGGACTGTCTTCCTCCCTGGTGCTTCTAGAGCCTGGCAGTCAGCAGGAGTTGGGTTGAAATTTCTGCCGGACTTTGCTATGTAACTTTGGGGACAGGGTTTGGCTTCGTGGGGGCTTCACCAGTGCAGCTACAAACCCACAACTCCCAGTGCCTCCCCTCCATCCTGGGGTTAAATGAGAGACTAGATGCAGCTGGGACAGGTCTGGAAAGCTACTGGGAGCCAGGAGACTAGACAGGCTAAGGAGCAAAGGAGCAAAGGTCTGGCTGGCTGCTGCCCTCTGGTGGTGAGAGTGGGTGACACTGGGTACCCCTCTGACTGTCAAGTTGACTCTCCCCAGAGCATCCCAGGACAGCAAGGAGAAGCTGTAGCCCTCAAAACAGAGACTGGGATTATCCCAGGAGGGAGGGGCTCTCTCGCTCTCCATCTTGAGGTACCCCATCCCTCCCCACTCCCTGACCACACATGCGTTAAACCCTTTCGCTAGGGATGGGATGTGGGTTTCAGCTTTTTCCGTAAGAACTTGTAATCTAGGAATTGAAGAGACACAGTTCAAAAAGATGGGAGAGAAGGGGAGGGAGGCATGTGAGGTGAAGGAAGGGCACGTTTGGGGGGTTAGAGGTAGGAGGGCTGTCCCCAGGCTCCATCTAGAGGGAGTTTCAGCCTTCCAGAATCCTGGCTGATATCACATGTTCCCCAGGGGCCAGGCAAATCCAAAGAGAAAAGGTCAAGGGATGCCACTCCCCTTGTAAAAGCAAACACGGACAGACATGTGCCGGGCAGATACAAAGATAAAAAAGGGTCTCCAGGGGCTTCCCTGGTGGCGCAGTGGTTGAGAGTCCGCCTGCCGATGCAAGGGACGCGGGTTCGTGCCCCGGTCCGGGAGGATCCCACATCCCACATGCCGCGGAGCGGCTGGGCCCGTGGGCCATGCCCGTGGGCCATGCCCGTGGGCCATGCTCGCGGAGCCTGTGCGTCTGGAGCCTGTGCGTCTGGAGCCTGTGCTCCGCAACGGGAGAGGCCGCAACAGTGAGAGGCCCGCATACCGCAAAAAAAAAAAAGTCTCCAGGAGCCACCCAGAAGCCAGCTTTCATTGCCCTTGGTTCTTTTTCTTTTCTTTTTTAAATTTGGTGGAATAGTCTGCTGGTTTTTAATCATGTTCAAAACTTCTCATAGCAAAAGAAATATTTGCATTTTTTTCATCTAATACTAGTATTCAGGGAAATCAGTTAAACACTTATTTGGTGAGTTGTCCTTGTTTGGGTCCCCAGAGCAGAAAGCCAGGCATCCTGGGTTTCTCCCCTCAAAAAACTGAGAAGGCCATGCTGTGATACCCACCCCTACCCCAGAGTAGTCAGAGGCACCCCAGGCCCCACTTGGATCTGGCTCCTGTGACATTTAAAAAGGTACTCACTTCTGCTAGCTTTGTCCTGAGTGATCAAATCCTTTTGTGGTCACAAAAAAGAGTCCCTCAGAGGAAAGGGGGACAGGACCTCTGAGCTTCTCCTGCAGGCTAGAGTAGAGAGAGAAGGGTTTCATCAGGCTGGCAGGGAGTCTGCGCTCTAGTCCTACCTAAAAGCAGTGCTTCTCTCCCCCTGCTTCCACCCCGCCCTGTGCACCTTTTTACACAAGTGCTGCTACATTACATCTATGGGAATAGGGTGGGAGGACACCTGGGGATGGGGGAGGGAAACAAGCATAGGTCCTAAGTTTGAAGTGCCCTCTTAATGGATGGATGGAGTTTTAGCAGCTTTAACGGTTTTCTACGAGAAACGTGCAGGATAAGGATGTGGTGGGGACAAGGACCCCAGAGATACTACAGTAACGCGTCTTCTTAGTATCAACCACTAGAAACCAGATTCCACCACTAGGCCGGAATTCTCTCCCTCCCCCAGACAGCACTCCCAACTTCATCATGGTCTATTCCTTGCTCACCACCACCAGCAGTGAATAGGAGAGGCCCAGAGAGGTCAAGCTAACATCCTGGGTCACTCAGCATCAGAATCAAGATTAGAACTCAGGGGTCTCTACTGCCTCTTGGGAAAACTGCAGCCAGAACTTTCCCTATTGCCCCCCTGGGTTGTGAGCTTGCAGTCCTGACTAACTGGGTTGAAGTCCTGGAGCTCTAGTGCCAGTGAGGAAGCTGAGACCCTGAGTCACCTCTGGTCTCGCCCTGCCTGCGTGGACAAGCTAGGAGGGGATACTCAATGGGCAAGGAGGTGGCAGCTGCCGGTGGAGTGGGGGGAGAGATATTTTTAGAGGTGGCTGGAAAGCAGGCACTCTGGCACACCCCCAGCTGGCGGGTGCTTCGCTCCAGTGAGGGGCGGCGAGCGGGCAGCTCGGGAGTCGAGGGGACTCATGGGTGGCAGGGAGCTAGGGAGCACGGATTCCTAAGCCTTGTCCGAGTCGGGGACGGACCGAAACTCGGACAGCCCGTTCCTGGGGTAGGAGAAGGGGGGCTCATTCCTCCACCCCGGAGACTCCCCCAATGACACGCGCGTGAAAGAGCGCTCTCAGACTCGGCGCAACCGCCACCCCACACTGGGACCCCAGCCCTCCCCACCTCGGGAAACCCAGGACTCACGTGGGGAGCGGGGGCTGCAGACGTCTGTCCTGGCTGAGTTTGGAGTGTAAAGAGTGGGGAGAGGGGCTAGCTGAGGTATTTGGGCGCAGGATGGAGCAAGGGGTGCATACGGGAATTGGAGGGGACGCGGTGTCTTACCCGCCCCCGGATTTCTGGGCTCCGGCTCTCACGAGTCCCTCCACTCCCGAGGGGCCGTGGATGATGTGCATCTGGGCCGCACTCTCCACTTGCCCCCCATCCCCACCCCGGGCCGCCGCCGCGTCCCCTTTAAATACCCGGGAGCCGGAGCCCGAGCCCGAGCCGCGGTAGGCGCTGCGGCTGCCGCAGCACCCCGGCCCACCGCAGTCCCCGCACGTCACAAGCGTCTGTCCAATCACAGTGGCGCCGGAGAACATTAAGGGGATGGGCCGCCGGCAGGCCACGCCTCCCGGCTGCCCTGGAGGCTCCCGGAGCGCGAGCGAAGGTGGGGAAGGGTAGGAGAGTGGAGGTGGAGCGCGTCCCTTCAGAGGGGCGTGGGTTGGGGGCACCCTCATTAGAGCGGCTGCGGGCCTCTACTAAGTCCCGAGCACACACCTGGAGGTGCCCTGGCTGTGGACTTTCTCCATCGCCGCCTCCAGAGCTCTGATCCCGGAGATTTGCAGAAATGCACCCCCATCTCCAGCCCTTATTCCATTCTGCTCTCCTAAGCCCGAGAGCAGGGATCGGTTGACCCCGCCGAGGAAAAGCAATTCCTCTCCCAGGGGCGCATAGCTAGGTGCCCTCTGCCCTCCAGGCGGAGTCACTGCGCCCCGCTCCTTGGGACCCTTGCCCCCGTTACAGGTCACAGGGGGTTGCCGACTTTCCCACTCCCCTACCCTGTAAACACTAAGTTGGGGGCCAAACTCTGCCCCTTTGCAAGTAGTGTGGTAAATAAAAAACCCACTTTCTCCTCGGTCCCTGAGTCCTTACCTAGCCACACCCGCCCCACCCTTATGCCCTCCCACCCTGGTGGTGAGGCGGAGAGAAGATTATGTTTAGAGAGGAAATAAACTTATTTACGGAGAACATACTATGAACCGGGTATCGTACTAGATGGCAGCACTAAGGTTGAATGTTGACAGCAGGAAAAATTGAATTCAAACCCAGGCACACCTAACTCATGGGGGTCACAAAGGGGCTGTGTGGGTGGGGAGAAGGTGGGCAGCCCCAGGCCTGGGTCTAACTTCAGCCCTCCCTAGTCTCCCTGGCTCCACTCCCGGGAGAAGAGAGGGCGCAGATGCAAAGGCCCTGAGTGATCTGGAGGTCAGTGGGACTGGAAACCAGAGAGGGAGCGAGGATCAGCCAGGGAGTACCCTAATCTCTGTGCCAGGGGCTAGGGGTACATTGATGAATAGGACAAATGTGCCATGTTTCCATATATACAAAGGGGAAGCAAGGCTTTAAATCTGCAAACCTGACCCTTAAAACCCTTGCCAGTAACTCCCAGTGCCCCAGCTCCTTCAACTGGTTTGCTGCTCCACTTCATCTCACACCCCTGTCTTCACACCTCACCCTTTCCTCCTGCTCCCCTGCAGGGGGCCCTTTCCTCCTCAGGACCACGCCCACCCCATTTGCTGAGCAAGCTCAGCCTGGACATCATCTCTTGCCCTGTTACACATCCTGCAGCTCCTTTTATTATACAGATCACGTGTGTGCTAACAGAGCGCATAGTAGGTGCTGTAAATGTAAGCAGATAGGGTAGGGGGTCCCTGGAGAAAGAGGTCAGGCATGGCTTTCTTGACATGAGAGAGGCCGTTTTTGACCTAAGCCATTTTGTGATCGGATCCTGGCCTCGGTGCTTATCGTTAAAGGGTCTCAGTAATTCATGAGTTTAAGGAAAGTGAGGGAATGCAGGAAAAAAGGAAAAGCAGTCAAGAAACAATAGCCCAGCGATAAAACAGAGTCCTAGTTCCTCCTCGAGGGATCTGCATAACAATCTGATACATATCTTAGAGTTCTGTAGGAACTAAGGCTCCTGCCTAGGTCAAGAGGATGGAATGAAGATGTTGACCCTCCCAACTTTAATCAAGTAAAGCCTGAACTTTGTTGACCTTTGCTCCAGTTCTACGCTGAATCTCCTTTGGGAAAGATGCCTGGTGTTCTCCTTATTGACCTTTTTTTTTTTTAATTATTATTTTTTTTTTTTGCCGAGCCGCCTGGCTTGCAGGATCTTAGTTCCCTGACCAGGGGTTGAACCCGGGCCACAGCAGTGAGAATGTGCTTTAAATAATAAATTCTTCCTTCTCCGGCTCTTTGGTTTGGTTGTGTCTTTTGGCTCAACACCCACCAAGAGGCGAACCTAGTTTTCAGGTAACATAAATATTTTTCCGTATGTCAGTTCATGAAATCCTCACCACCCTATGAAGTGGGTGCATGGCTCGTTTTACTGTTGGGAAATCGAGGCACAAAGAGTGGAGCTAGACCAGGGTCACTCAGCTGGTGAATGGTAGAGCTGGGCTTCCAACCTGGCTGCCTTAATCATCACGCCGCACCCTCTCATTCGGGGGGAGACCATACTTGTCTTATTTATTAGTGTCCCCCTCGTCCCTAGCATATAGACCCTGGCACATAGTAGGCCTTAGATATTTGTTGTTGGATGAAACAAGTCCCCTGCTGTGTTCACCTCAACATTAGTCTCCCCAACATTAGCGCTCCACTTGTATTCCCTGTTAAATCTTCACACCAACAGTCACTTTGGATTTATTCCCGTTTTACAACAGGGAAATTGAGATCAAATGACTTGTCCAGGGTCACATGCTCTCAGGAAGCACTAGATTCTAGTCCCTTTTATGCAATTAGCCCTTTTAACCTTGTTTCCAAATTCACCCCTGGGGCTGAAGGAGGGGTGCCCAGAGAACTTCCTGTAGCCGCCTACAGTGAGTTCCTACTGCCTGATTTCGCCTTCCAGCCACAGGAATACCAAAGTTCCACAGGGGCTTCGTGCAAAGCACCTTTATGGAATAAATGTAGAAACTCCTAGTTCTCCCTGCACTAAAATTTTCAGGATGCAAAGCCTATCTCTCTTTAAACTTTCCCCTCCCATTGTGCCAATGAGTAAGCAAGTTGGATGATCAGCCATGTGTCTAAAGATGGGGACGGAGGGAATGGGAATTTCCACCTGCTACCACACCCCATCCCTGCCCCCAGCAGGTTGAGGCCTCTGGCCAGCGCTCTGGCTGCAGAACTTCCTCCCCTCCCATGGGGTTCACCTTAGAACTCAGCTCAGTCCATCTGGCAGAGAGCTTGTGGGGATGGAAGTCATCTGAGGTGACAGGGACAGGAGTCCCTGGTGAACCCTGACTCAGGCGGCCAGGAATGGAGCTCTCCGGCTGGTCTTCACAAAGAGGATGTAACTCTTGCCCGAGGTTTTGGTTGTAAGGCCTGGGAGGCCGGGAGGCCAGGAATGTGGCCTCTGACTCTCCAATCTGCCTGGTGGTGAGAGGGGCACGGGCCGGAGGGAGGAGCAGATCGCTGCCGGGACAATTGCATTCGGGCACCAGGCACCGACTGGGTGCCAAGAACGTAATCCCCACATCAACCCCGGCAGATGGGTTTTAGTATTTCCATTTTACAAATAAGAAAGCAGAAGCTTGGGGACATTAAGAAAGCACCTTGCCCAAAGACGCTGTGTAGCAAGTGGCGGTCAGTCCCGATGTTCAGGTCAGCACTTCTCTGTTTGCAGAAGGCAGAGGTTCCCTGGGGGATCTGGTAACTGATGCAGGTGGGCTTCGTGGAAGAGGCCACTGGGAGTGACTCCACTCAGCCAGTTCTGCAAGATCTGTTTTAGGTGCTCTGGGTCTAAGGCATTGTGCTGGGGCTTAGGGATCAGGGCTGGATAAATCCCTTTCCAGGTATCTCATCTCCTTCCTAGACAACAATTACTGACATGGGTGGAGCACTTAATGTGTGCCAAGCAGTGTTCCAAAAGCCTCAGCTTTCTTCATTCTCACATCAAGCCTATGATCTACTAGTTTCCCCATTTTACAGATGAGAAAAATGAGGCAAAGAGAGTGGTATGTAATTTGTCCAAGGTCACAGAGCTAGGAAGAGGCAGAAACAGGACTTGAACCCAGGCAGTCAGCCGCAGAGCTCTATCCTTAATCATCACATGGCCTGCCTTAAAAGTTTCTGAGTTTTGAGTTGCCCTCCTATAGATCGGAATAGGCTGCCCCACCCCCACCCCATCCTTGGAAGAATCTGGCAATAACATAGATCAAGGCTCAGATCTTCAGAGCTGGGTCGCATCAGTAGCTGTGAGCTCCAGTCTCCTGCTCTCTAAATCACCACTACTATACAGTATTTATCGGTTTGTCCTTTCATTCATTCATTCAACAGACATTATCTGCATCAGGCACTGGGAGATATGACATTAAGCAAGACACAGACCCTGCCATCCAGGAGTTAGAATTTAGAGGGAAGACCCAGACAAGCAAATAGTTCTTCCCAAAAGAGTGTCAGAGGGAATTCCCTGGCAGTCCAGTGGTTAGGACTCCATACTTCCACTGAAGGGGGCACGGGTTCGATCTCTGGTTGGTGGGGGCGGGGTGGGGTTTCAGAGAACTGGCAGCTCTGTTCCACCTGTGACCGTCAGGGCCCTTCTGTCTTGTCCTTCAGCAGGTGAGGCAGTTGGGACCTGAGGTGCCTCCAGGAAAAAGAAGAGACTCATAATCCAGGGGTAGGGTCCCCTAGAGATGCCCCACCCTGACCATTCTCCTTGGCTGCTACTGGCTGTCCCCTTCCCTCTCTTTTCCACCTTCCCTGAGCAGCCTGGAAACACCCCAAACACCTCTCCACACCTGCATCTTTCTGTAAGCAGATGGGGTAGGGGGTCCCCGGAGAGAGAGAACCAGGCCTGGCTTTCTTGACATAAGTGAGGCCATTTTTGACCTAATCCATTTTGTGATCCAAGCCTGGCTACAAAGCATGCCCTTAAACAGGTATCAGTCATTAATGATTTTAAGGGCAGGAACAAAGGAACGGCAGTCAAGAAACAATAGCTCAGCGATTAAACAGAGTCCTAGTTCCTAACCCTCACCCTAACACTAACTCTCAGGGGATATACATCACAATCTGATGCATATCTTTGAATTCTGCAGGAATTAAGGCCCCCACCCAGGTGGAAGATGAAAACTACAGCGGAGACCCCAGACTGATCGGAACAAAAGGAGTGATGATGTTGACCTTTTCTGACTTCAATCAACTAAAGCTTGAACTCTGTCCACCTTTGCCCCAATTCTATGCTGAATCTCCTCTGCTCAAGCCACTTCATGAATATGCATACACTGCCCAATTCCCTTCAAGAGTGTGCATGTACCCTTAGCTTAAAACTTCAATTTTGCTGCTTTGGGAAAGATCCCTTGTGTTTTCCTTACTTGTTGCAAGTAATTAATCCTTCCTTCTCCCACTCTTTGGCTTGGTTGTGTCTTTCGGCTGGACACCACCAAGAGGCAAACCCAGTTTTTCGGATAACATTTCCCTCCCTGCCTTTCCCAGCCCCGGCCCCTTCTCCATACAATGGACTCACCCTGACTGAGCTGTCTGCTGTCCTCCCCCACTAAACAACAAGATTGGGGAGTGATGTGGCACAGGAACAGGATAGAGAAGTGAATGAGCAAATACCCTTTCTGCTACCTAGCAGACCCCCACTACAGGTGAAGTAGACAAAGTAATCCCCTAGGGCCTCCTCTGGGCCAGGAAGTCTGTGCTGTCTGACTCAGATCCCACTTGCTGGGGGAGTTCCTCTCATCTGGCTTCTAAGCACCCTCCTTCTGCGAAACAGCTTTCAGAGGCTTGAAATCTGCCAGTCTAGTCTCTTCATTTTTGCAAGTGTCACATTAGAGAGAACAGGGCGATTTAGTTTCTGCCTGCCTCGTGACCATGGTTACTTTTTGCATCCCTCTCCTCCTCGTATTGTGTGCTCTAAACCTACCAGCCTTATTTCAGACTTTCACATGTGCTACCACAGGCCCTTTGCACATGCTGTAGCCTCTTCCCACACCATACATGGCCTCTCACTGCGTTCAGGGCTCAGCTCGTATGTCACTTCTAAAAGGAAATTTGTTATGCCCACAACCCCTCCTCCCACCTTGATGTCAGGACCTCCCATTCCACCTCTCCACAGCACCCTGCACTTGTCCTGGGTGATTGATTAATGTGTGCCTCCCATCAGACTGTCACCTCCACAACGATAAGGCCATAGTGTGTTTGCTCCCAGGATATCCGCAGCACCTGTACAGGCCTTGATCTAGAGCAGCCAGGCGCACAATAAATACTTGTTGCCTGAAGGATTGCAGGAGTCTACCTCATCTACTGGTGTAGGGTGTGGCCTTAGGCCTGGAATGAGACCAAAGCAAACTGTCTCAGCCTCAGTTGTGTTGCAACCTGGCCATCTGACTGAGGATATGCTAACTAAAGATGGGGTTGGCAGCACAGCATGTCTTTACACCTTCCTCTGAGCAAGCTGCCCCACCCAGGAATCTCCCTGTTCTAAGGCAGGCCTGTGCTGATGGGAGCTGGAGGCCTTGAGGGCAGGTTGATAGGAACATTATTTTGGGTTCCTTTTGCCTAGGTCCAGGTGCACCAAAAATAAGAGTCCCTCATGTTTTCAGTAGACTTTGGAGTTTACAAAACACTCTGGGGACTTCCCTGGTGCTCCAGTGGTTAGGACTCACGTTTCCACTGAAAGGGGCACAGGTTCGATCCCTGGTTGGGGAACTAAGATCCTGCAAGCCGTGCT
Organism: Kogia breviceps; assembly: GCF_026419965.1. Lineage (NCBI taxonomy): Eukaryota > Metazoa > Chordata > Mammalia > Artiodactyla > Physeteridae > Kogia > Kogia breviceps. The sequence goes on along the minus strand of NC_081328.1, from coordinate 35,079,151 downwards.
GCGTGGCCAAAAAAACCCAAAAAACAAAAAACCTTAAAACAAAAAAAACCCCACTCTCTGTAATTCACATTATTTTCCTGATGAGGAAAATGAGACTGAGAGAGGTTAGGTGACAAGTCCAAGGTCATACAGTCAGTAGAGTGGATAAGGCAAAACTTGAACCCAGGTCTTATGAAGCCAGCCAGTTTTCCAGAGGTGATTATACCAGGGGAGATGATGTGTTGCTAACCAGCAAAGATTCCAAGATTCTGGCCTTTTTGGCAGTTGACTCTTTTGTTCTTTTTTTATTCATTCATGCATAAATTTTGTTCAAAAGACATAAGCTCCTCATTGCCTTCAAGAAGGTCACAGTCCAGTGCTAGCATTTTGAATCTATGGTCCATCTGGGAGTGGCCTGAGTTTATTACATACATTTTTGTGTGTTTATGTACCAATGTGCATTTTTTATGTAAACTTTCAAAATGTTTCATGACACCACCTGCCCTCCTCTCCCCTTCCTGCAAAAAGGTTAAGCACCACTGGGGTAACACATGCTACTTATTGTAAATGGACAGCGGCCCATGTGCTCAACAGTCTGTCCTGCCTGTTTGGGTGACTAAGGCCCCAGCACATGACCATCTCTGACCATCTCTGGGCCCGCATGACCCATCCTCGGCCCTGATACCCTGGACAGCTCCTCTCAGCCACTTCTCCTGGAGGAGTCAACATATAGAAACACACACACGCCACACGCAGCTCTAAAACTGCTCCTGACACCAGGGAGATACTTTGGTTTTTCCCTCTGGTATTAGTAACACACAGTATGGCCCATGATGGCTACATTTCTTGAGGGCTGTGTGGGTCAGACATTATGATGCTTACACCCTCATCTCTTTTCATCCCCACAACAGGCCCGTGAGTTTAGCAGCTTGCCCGAGGTCACATGGCTGGGAAGAGGTGGAGGTGAATTATAAGACAGCATCGCAGGGAAAGAGGTGGTGGGGAGCGGGAGGGAAGCTGAATGTGGTCCAGATCCTTCAGGGATGGGGCAGTGGTCACAGCTATTAGCTCCCCATGCAAACTGATTTCTGCTGAAATCATTCCTACCTTCCTTCTTTCATTCTACAACTGTTTCTTGCACATCTTCTCTGTGAAGAAGATGTACTGGAGATTGGTAGCCAGCTTCCAAGATGGCCTCAGTGATGCCTGCCTCCTGGTGGCCACACCCAGGGTTAGTCTGAGTGACCTGTGGCATTGGGCAAAAACGAAGGGATGTATCTTCCAATATAGCTTATAAGACTGTGGCTTCCCTCCTGGGGGCTCTCTCACTCTCTTGCTCTTCCTCTTTTTGGATTACTTGCTCTCGTGGCAGCAAGGTACCATGTCATGAATAGTCCTATAGGGAGGTCCATGAGGCAAGGAACTAAAGCCTCCGGCCACCAGCCAGCATACAAGTCAGTGTGGATGCAGACCCTCAGCCTGGGTCAGGTCTTGAGGTGACTGCAACTTCACCTCTGGCTCTCAAAAACTCTGGATTCCAGGATTCCTGGCTCTCAAAAAGTGTGCCAGATAATAAATGCTAGTTTTAAGCTGCTAAAAATTTAGGGTCATCTGTTACACAGCCATAGAGAACTAAACGAGTGATACATCTGTACACATATTTCTTACATTCTGTAGAAAGGAGACAGTGGAAGGAAGGAAAGGATGGAGGGACCGAGGGAGGAAAGGAACCCTATATGTTAGATAAGCAGTAAGTGCTATGGAGAAAAATAAAGCAAGGGAATGGGGTGGGAGTGAGGGAGGTTCCATTTAAATAGGGCGACCAGGGAAGGTCTGACTGCGAAGGGGTCAGTTAAACAAAGACCCATGGGTGTGAGCGCTAGAGAAACCCGAGGGGAAGAGCATCAGGCAGAGGAAACAGCAAGTGCAAAGGCCCTGAGGTGGGAGCATGTCTGGATCACGGGACCTACCAGAGCTTGCACTTTGTCATATATTTTGCCGCTAGATTGATTGTCCTCGCCAGGCCTGGCTTTGGCCACATCATCAGGCAGCCTCCAGGAGCAAGGAGGTGGTGTGCTGCGCCCCCACTCTTCTACCCCTAAAAGGCCTGGGCCCTAGACCTTGGCTCCGTGGCTGTATTTCTTTTTCTTTTTTTTTTTTTTTGTGGCACGCGGGGCTCCCACCGTTGTGGCCTCTCCCGTTGTGGAGCACAGGGTCCAGACGCGCAGGCTCAGCGGCCATGGCTCACGGGCCCAGCCGCTCCGCGGCATGTGGGATCCTCCCAGACCGGGGCACGAACCGGCATCCCCTGCATCGGCAGGCGGACTCTCAACCACCGCGCCACCAAGGAAGCCCCGTGGCTGTATTTCTGGGAGTGGGTCTCAGGCTCTCGGGAGGTAGAAGCAGCTGCAGTGCCCATATTTTCCCAGTCTCTCAGGCAGACGGTCTGGGAGAACCTCAAGTGAAACTTCAGGATGAGAGAAACGATGGAGGAAATGAAATTTGGAGGCAGAGATCAAATTTCCGAGATCCTCCAGTAATTTAGGGGGATAACAGGTAGAACAATCTAACTCCAGCTTCATTGCTGTAGTTGTAGGCTCTTCTTTGCAATGTCTGTCTTTGCAGCAAGCAGAATACAAAGTGTGTGATACGGAGGTATCACAGCCAAAAGTGCCGAAATAAGAACCCGCGTCTGCCTCCTAGTAACAAAATTGTTGCTTGTGAGTGACCCATGGCCTGGGGACTCCCTCTTTCTGTGCCTTCCTCCCTCTCAACACAGGGATGTCTGCCTTGTCCTACAGTGCGTCCTCAGAGCCCCTCAGGGCTCCCCAATGGCAGGCCCATGATGATAGCAACTGTATATTCCAGACCAGAACGGACAGACGGTGCAGCAAGCCTGAAGTTATACTTAGAGGACAAAGGGACAGAACAATGAAGATGGGGCTTTCTGGGAAAATGAAGGGCCCGAAGCAGCAAATACCCCTGCCCCTAAGAGACCCACTCATCCTGGAGGGCAGAGGAGCCATTCCTTTATTCATCAATGAGTTCTTTCAACAAAACCTTTTTTGGGGGGCCGTGTTGTGCAGCTTATGGGATCCTAGTTCCCCGAGCAGGGATTGAACCTGGGCCCCCTGCAGTGGAAGCGCAGAGTTCTAAGCACAGGACCACCAGGAAATTCCCTTTCAACAAACTTTTTTTTTTTTTTGCGGTACGCGGGCCTCTCACTGTTGTGGCCTCTCCCGTTGCAGAGCACAGGCTCTGGACGCGCAGGCGCAGCGGCCACGGCTCACGGGCCCAGCCGCTCCGCGGCACGTGGGATCTTCCCGGACCGGGGCACGAACCCGTGTCCCCTGCATCGGCAGGCGGACTCTCAACCGCTGCGCCACCAGGGAAGCCCCAACAAACTTTTCTTGAACGTCTACTGTATACCAGGACTGGGCTAGGTGTCAGAAACAATCTGAGCAAGACAGAGTTCCTGCCCTGGGAGCACTTACAGCCAGCGAGCAAGAGAGACAAGTGTATGGGCAAGGGCCCGGTGCTTCAGGTGAACGGGGGACACTCATTCCAGTCTAAGGGAGGACTTCGGAGGAGTGTAATGTGTGGTGACGTCAGGGGAAGGTTCCTTGAGAAGTGGCTTCTGAGCTAAGACCCGCAGTATGAGTAGGAGCTAGATGAAGAGAAGAACTGTGTTCAGGCAGGCGAAGAGCTTGTGCAAAGGTCCTAACGTGAGAGAGGTGGTAGGAAGGGCAGAGGGCAGAGGGTGTTATGCGGCTCATCCCTAAGGGCCACGGGGAGCCGCTGAAGGTGAGGAGCTCGGGGTTGACACAGTCACATTTGCATTTGAGAAACATCACTTCTGCTGCTGTTATTGCCTGCCACATGCCGCCCCCCCCCCCATGCTCCACACCCCACCCCATGGCCCTGTGGCTGAGCATGCCGGGCTGAGGCAGGGGCCTCTGGGGAGACCACAGCCTAGGCTGACCCAGTCCCCAGGGTGTTGGGGGCATAATGACAGGCTCTCCTCTTTCCTGCACCCCACCCGCCCTGGCAGACTGCAGGGTCAGGTTCTGAGGGCTGCTATATTGGGCTCTGGTGGGTGAGGGTTCTATCCTTCCTTTGCCCTCCTTGGGCTGGCTTCCCCTGGGATTGAGGGGTTATTTGTATCTCCAGGGTGGCAGGGCCTCCTCCCCAGAGCCACGGGCGCCTAAGATAACAGGGCAGCCTAGGAGCTGTTTATGAAAAGGCAGCCTGGTGGGGGCGGGCAGGGCCTGAGGGAAGGGTGACTGCTGCCACAGATAGCAATTGGGGCGGGGGAAGGCCGTCTAAATTACAGCTCCCAGAATAGAGGGACCCGGAGGGAGCGGTGGGGCATCCTACCAAGGAAGCACTGGTAGCCTGCCAGGCCCATCCGGGCTCCAGGCCCTGCTGCAGGAGGAGGTGGGGTGGCCACATGCTGGCAGGGGCTGTGGGGATTGCCCTTCATCCTTGGCCAAGGCAGCTGCAAGGTGGGGCCGGGCGGGTGGCAGGGCGGCTCCTGGGTGTTGGGAGAGAATCAGCCTGGTGTGACCTTCTGGAAGGGGCGAGAGCAGGAAGGGAGTGAAAGCCTGGGATGAGGGAGGGGCTGACATCTTGCTCACCCCTGGAGGAGACTCCATAACTTGTCTCTGTGGATATTTCACATAAGAAGTGTGAGAAACTGTAAAAATAACAAGAATGACAGGCATAAAAATAGCAGCTATGTGCCAATCACTGCTCTAAGCAACAACATACATCAGTTCACCTTCACAGCTTGCGTGGCATGGGTATTATTACCCCCATTTTATAGACGAGGAAACCGAGGCCCATAGAGGTCAAGTAAGTGCTAAGTAAAGCTAGTGAGTGGTAAACTTTGTCTGACTCCAAAGCCTGGGCTCAGAGTTGGGAGTCTGGTTGGAGCCTTTACCCACTGGGTTTCGGTTTTCTCTTCTGTCATATGGATCCTGGTCTCCTGCTCTGTAGAGATGTTGTAGGAATCACACGGGGACAGCATGCTGGGAAGATCTTCAAGTCCAAAAACCTGGCTGAACTGTACGACTTACCCACTCTAGGTCTCTGTTTTCTCATCTGTAAAATGGGGATCTCATAGGACCCTCTGATAATCTGATGAGAATATATATGTGGAAGCGTATTTACATCTTTGAAGGCATTTTATAAATCAGAGAGTGCCACATTTCAAATGATTATTATGTGGAAGCGGAATATTCATAAAGGCAACAATTTCCAGTTCACTAGGGGAGCTCACTCATGCCCACTATCCCCGAAGTCTTTAAAATATGGACTTGCTCCTTGGTTTATCCTCAGGAGCTATGCAGTTTTCCTATAAGTGGTGGCTTAAAGCAAGGCACTCATATTCACTCTCTGTGAGGATTTGCTGCCTCCAAACTGTATTTCTTCAACTACTTGTACCCCAGGTGCTGATTTTCAGCTGAGTCTGGGAACCCCTCCCCACCCCCAACTTCTCAGCATCAGCTGTTTTTTGTGCTGGGGTCTCTATATGGAGACACAGCCTTGGCCCTGGGTGACCCTTATCCCCAAGGCTTCTGCTGGCTTCCTGAGCCTCCTGTCTGCCCCCGTGTGTTACTTAATGTCGCGCAAGATCCTCCAGTCTGGCCCTGAGGGAAGTGCAGCAACAAACCCCAGAGGCTGGAACTTGCTGATTCATCCAGGAAGCCAAGGTCAAGTTAAGGGCACTGAGTCAGGGGATAGGAGGGGACACCTGGCCTCAGCCACTCCCATCACACATGACTGGCTCCTCTCTCTTGGTCCCTGGCTCAGGGTCTGTGGTGACCGAGCCATGCAGGGCACAGGGAACCACGCCTTCCACCTGCTCCACCCAAGCCCTGTGGTGGTCCTTCCCAAGGCCGGGCCTTCCTCCTCCCCCCCCCCCGGGATCCTCATCATCATTCACTGTGAGGAACTGGTTCAACTGGGCACCTGCTCCTTCCGGTGAGATTTACGATCTGCTCTTATGACTGCGTGCAGTGAAATTGCCCCAGGATGCAGCTGGCTCCTACCGCTGTGCCCAGATCAGAGCTTCTGCCACCACGAGAGGACCTCTCCATCCTAGGGAGGATTCTACGGAGAATCCTTAAGGGGAAGTCATTCACGCACTCATCCGTTTAATGAATGCTTATTACATACCTACTATGTGTCTGGTGCTATTCCAGGCACCAGGGGCACAGACCTTTTTGCCCCCATGGAGCTCACATCTAATGGGAGAGGCAACCGATAAGTAAATGTATAGAATGCCGGACAGCTTTATGTGCTGTGGAGAACATAAGGCAGGGAAGGGTATTGAGAGTGGGGGGAAGGGTGGTATTTATTCAAAGACAGCTGGACGAAGCCCAGCTGATAAGGTGCGGGACTCAGTGAGGGATCCAGCTGTGCAGATGTTTGGGGAAGAGGCTACGGGTAGAGGGAACAAACAGCAGGAGGCCAGTGCTTGTGAGAGAGTCGAGTGAGCCAGAAGGGTCCACGGGAAGCATAGAGCTGCTATTTATGGAGAAGCAGGTTTGAAGGATGGACGTTTTGGCTGTGAAGATCTAAACCCAAGTCCCTCAAGCCAGTTAGTTTAATTCAGCTGGGGTTAAGGTTTCAGGTCCCCATTTGCTGCTTCTTCGACTCTGACCGTGTCTGGAGGGACACAGGCCCAGCTTCCTCCTGCAGGAAGGGTGTCCTGCTGTTCCTCCTGCCTTTCCACCCAAGGCCTTCTCCAGCTCCCCCAAATCCAGAGAGGAGATGACTTACCTGCCTGCTCGCCCGCTTTCACCCCTCGCCTAGCACACACCTGCCTAATGTCATCACTTCTATTTATGTCTTCTCTCTCCAGGTACATGGAGGGCAATGGGAGGGCAGGGACTAATTTTCAACTGCTTGGAGTTTATTGCACTGGGCACATTGGAGGTCTCCATAAATGTACTTGAATTGATCGGGATGTAGATGCTCAAAGGAGGCCACCTCTCTTCTTGGGGACGTTGGGGCTTTGAGCAGCTTTCTCTGTAAACTGCCTTCATGGGCTTGAGGGATTCGAGGAAGCCTGGTGGAGTTTACCAGGCACCGGGGGTATCTAGGATGCTCCCACCTTGGATTTGACCATCTGAATACTAAGTTCCTGTCACCTCGAGGATGTCAGCTGAGACTGTGGTCTTTCAACCCCTGGGTTCCAAGCAGGTGCCACAGGGGCTGCCATAAGGCAGAGGAGGCTTGCTGAGTGCCCCCTACCCTGCCCCAACCCACTTCAACAGAAGGAGGAGCTCTGCTTTTATTTTACATGTGTACAGGTACAATTTCCTTTCGAAAAAAAGATTTGCTACTAATCACACACACACAGAGTCTGTAAAACACTGGGGTAGCTGAAAGTGTTGGAAACTCCGGTTCTAGGTCTGGCGTGAAGCTGACCAGGTCCCCTCATCTAGAAATAGGAACATATGGAAATATCTTTCCAACCACAGGATGATAAGCTGTCAAATTCTTCAAATCAAGTGTTCTCCAACTCTAATGACTGCAACTCAGGGAGCAGACACTCTGGTGATTCTGACTCAGGTGGTCTATAGAGCATGTCTTGACAAACATGGCTTTAAAAAAAATTGCTAAAAGAGAGGGGAGGGATAAATTAGGAGCTTGGGATTAACATATACACACTGCTATATATAAAATTATCTAACCAACAAGGACCTACTGTACAGCACAGGGAACTATACTCAATATTTTGTAATAACCTATAAGGGAAAAGAATCTGAAAAAAATAGATATATGTGTTCACTTTGCTGTACACCTGAAACTAACACAACGTTGTAAATCAACTACACTTCAATAAAAATAAATAAATAAGTTTTAAAAAAGATCAAGAAAAAGACAAAAAAGATTAAATTCATTTTTCACTTTAAAGTTCCTTTAAATTTCATTTCAAAGTGAATGTTTTCACTTTAACAATTAAAATCATCTATCTAAAATGTACCATATCTATTTACGATAGCCAGGACATGGAAGCAACCTAAGTGTCCATCAACAGATGAATGGATAAGGAAGATGTGGCACATATATACAATGGAATATTACTCAGCCATAAAAAGAAATGAAACTGAGTTATTTGTAATGAGGTGGATAGACCTGGAATCTGTCATACAGAGTGAAGTAAGTCAGAAGGACAAAAACAAATACCGTATGCTAACACATATATATGGAATCTAAAAAAAAAAATGTCATGAAGAGATTAGTGGTAGGAGGGAATAAAACACAGACCTACTAGAGCATGGACTTGAGGATATGGGGAGGGGGAAGGGTAAGCTGTGACGATGTGAGAGAGTGGCAGGGACATATACACACTACCAAATGTAAATTAGATAGCTAGTGGGAAGCTACAGCATAGCACAGGGAGTTCACCTCTGTACTTAGTGACCACCTAGAGGGGTGGGATAGGGAGGGTGGGAGGAAGGGTGACAAAAGAGGGAAGAGTTATGGGAACATATGTATATGTATAACTGATTCACTTTGTTGTAAAGGAGAAACTAACCCACTATTGTAAAACAGTTATACTCAAATAAAGATGTTAAAAAAAATAAAAATAAAATAAAATAAAATGTACCATAGGATTTCCTTGGGGTCCAGTTAAGACTCTGCACTTCCACTGCAGGGGGCATGGGTTCAATCCTTGGTTGGGGAAGATCCCACATGCTGTGAGGTGCGGCCAAAAAAAAAAAAGAGTACCATAAAATAAAGCAAACAATAATCCTCCTCCCACCCCCCAAAATTCCTAAAAGATAATATTTGATTTCTGGAAAGACATAAAAGAAATTAATAAGAGTGGTTATCTCTGGGGAGGGGAACTCGAGGCTTGAGGGCAGGGCAGTGAGGAAGACTTACATTTTACTATATTCTCTTTTGGGCCTTTTGAATTTTTTACCACATGCATGTGTATTTGAATCATATATACGTATGAGTAAATGTAAATTTATTTGAAAAATAAATGTAAAATATTTAGAGCATTGTTCAGGTACAAGGTAAAAAACCAAACATCCCAAATATGACCACCTGCTGTGTTTCCAACTGCAGGTTGAAGCTGAACCACAAGGAAAGCCAGCAAACTTGTTCCCGAGGTTTTTGGGAAAAGGTTTTTGGAGACCTCAAGAAAAGGTGACAGGGGAGTCACCCAACTGACATGTCCCTTAGGTGTGGCACCCAAGCTGGGTGAAGGGTGGCAGGTCCTGAACTGTGCCTATTTCCCTTAAGGGAGCTGCTCATGATGGCAGAGATGGTAAAACAAAACAAACAAAAAAACAGAACAAACTAACCCAAAACACTGGGAGGGGAGGTGCTGTTTACATGCCCTGTGGGGCTGTGCACTTCTTGAAAACCGCCTTGAGGTTCTGTGCTCTCGTACTTGCCTGTCTTCTACCTCCAGCACTTGTCTTGCTCATCCTCTGAGTCCAGTGCCTATGCCCAGCCCTATTTATGGACCAGATGCAAATGTCTAAGGTAAGAAAGCTTCTCATAGCCCCACGCCAGGCCACAGTGTTACTGCTACCACCGCAGCATCCAACAACTAGCAGTTTAACGGCTTATAGACAGCCTTCCCCTCTAGTCCAGCTGAGCTTCCTTCAATCCTGTAAAACAGGCATTATTATTGTCTTCACTGAGCAAATGAGGAAATGATCTTGTATCTGCCATCTTGTATTTTGTGGTATGCTCTTGGCCAAGTCACTTCACTTCTTTGGTTTTGTCACCTGTAAAATGGGAGCCGTTGTTTCTGATATACCCACAGGCCAGGGAACACCTAAGACGCCAAGGGTTCAAAGAGGCTATGTGCCAGAGGCAGTAAGGGAGGGGCAGAGATCAAATTCAAACCCAGCTTCTGAACTGAAATATTTCTGCTGCCCCACCAGCCTCAGGAGGTGGCTGTCAGCGTCTCATCATGCAAGGTGATTGCAGAGATATTTGGAGAGAGTTGATAAACCCACTTATTTTTTTCTTTGGTCATCGTTAGGAATTTGTTAGGAGAGAGGGGACAGGCAAAGATATACGTTTATACTTACTTTTATTATTATACCTTTTATTGAGTGCTACTGTGTGCACAGGTGCTGGGGAGATAAGTATAATTATGATATGGAGAAAAGGAAGAAAAGTTAATTCCTTACAGCAGGCTATTGCCTGCAGAGAAAGTATCTGAATTAGAATCCTGGAATATTAGTGCTGGAAAATTTCTTAGGGGTTAATAGAGTCCTTATATAGATTGGAAAACTGAGGCCCATAATGGGAAGGAGCTTGCTCAAGTTCCACAAGTTAGAACACTCAAGTGGTCTTTAATCAGATTTATTAATGAGAACATAGGAGTGGTCCTTAGCCTCCCACCCTGATGGAGTGAAGCCAGGAAAGGTGGAGACTGGGAGGGGGAAAGTGGAGCCATCCAGTAAAAGGAAGCCAGGGAGCCCCAAACAGGGTCCAGGACCTAGGTCCTGCCTCCCTTCTGGCTTACATCCTTGAAGCCTGCCATTCCCTCATCAGGGGATGCAGGCAGAAAAAGAGGGAGATTGGCCTGTCCAATTCTGAGCCCTGCAACGGAGGGCTTTCCAGAGCTTCACTGTGGGCGCTGACAAGGGAGGGATAGGGATTCTCTCGTTTCCGTTAGCTGTTATCTCGCGATGCGCTTTTGGCTAAGTGTCTTCGCCCCTCAGTTTTGCCAGCTGTAAAAGGGGGTTACTGGTCCCGCCGAGTCGCAGGCCCAGATGGCATGAGGATCAAAAGAGAGGCCAGCAGAGGCAAGATTATTTGTGCCCGGCTTTTTCCGAAAAATATCCCGCCCCCCGCCCCCCCCTCCAGGACCGGTCCCAAAGAGGCGTCTGGAAATTCAACAGAGCCAGCCAGTCTGGGAGTTAAACAATCAGCGGCCGACGAGGGGATCCGCGGAGACAGAACAGCTATTCAGACGGCGGGGGCGGTGAACGGAGGCCGCGCAGCGACACTTGGAGAGAGCAGCTTTGCACACACGTCCCCTCCCGGCCCCCACCCGTTGCCATGGCCGCCCCCTCCTGCTCCCCCCTCCTCCCCGCCCCGCGCCTGCCGGGCGTCCCCTGCACTTCCTGGTTCGCGGTCGCGGGAGTGCGGAGCGTGTCACGTCCAGGAAGGAAGAGTTGGCCCGCGGCAGGGCCGGCGGCAGGGCCGGCGTCGGGCTCGGGAGGGCAGCGGCCTCCTGGCCGCCGCCACGCCTCCGTTGGCGCCACGTTCCGGGACGGGTGCGGCCGCCGGGAGCGTCGCTTCTCGGGCCGGGGAGCCGACGCCCTTCGCGGCCACACGTGGCGCTCCCGGGGCGCCGGGCGGCAGCTCGCGGTTGTAGGGCGCACGGCCCCTCGCTGGCCCCCTTGGTCACCTCAGGACACTTGCTCAACTTGAGTTGGCAACTTTGGGGCTCAAACAACGTACGCTGGGCCCCCGCCTCCGATACCCGGAGTCGAGTCACGAGCCAATCGTAGAACTAACTGTAGGATGGCGTCCCATGGTGGAGCGGGGTGGAGCGAGCCTAAGGTTAACCCCGTGCGTTTTACTGCTGGGGAAACAGAGGCCCAGAAAAGGGGGTTGACTTGTTCAAGGTCAACGTCCCAAGGTAAGTTACTGCCCAGCCGGGATTAGGGCCTACGTTTTCGTCGCCCAGCCCAGGGCCCTTTCTCCCAACACTCTCCTACCTACCTTAAATGAAATCAAACCCACCCTGGGGCTAAGGACAGTCAGACTTTTTGCCAGGAGTGGTTTGGCTAAATTAGTGAAATGCCAGAAAATGAAAGGTGTCTAACAAAAGCGTGCCTCCAGGGGCCCAGAGTGTTATAAGGTCTCACCCACTAGCTCCACAAATCACCTGCACAACCTTGCTGGCCGTTTGCAGCCTGGCAGCAGTGGGCCTTCCAACACCCCCAGGCCCCCTCTCCCCCCAGCACACACGCACAATGGCATTTTCTTCTCTGGCACCTGGAAGGGGTGGAGATGCCCAGAGACCTGATTTGACCTTTGACTGCCTGTGTTTTCTCTACCTTTAAAAAATGCCCAGAACTGGGAAAGTGGGGATGGGAGGTAGATTTGATTTTTCTATTATCTTGTACCTCTTGATGGGGTTCTTCCATTCTACCCACAGGCAATTCTCAAACTGTGTCCCAGAGTGATATTTAGACATCCCTTCATTCTCAGTCTTTATGGAGGGCTAATTTAGCCATTATCGAAACATACCATGGCAGTGTTTCAAACCACATCAAGGAGGACCCTTGGCATATAAGTCCCACTTCAAAAGTAGCTCTTCCTAGATCCCTGCCCTGCCCCTAAACAGTTCAGAAAGGAAATGGCCAGCTGTGTCCGCTGCGTTGATTGCAAACCTTAGCCTGGTCAAGACTTTCTTTTGTCAGGAAAACCCAGAGGGGAAACTGAGAATGTCAGCTGAGAATCTGGATCACTCCTCAACATATGTGTGGTTCAGCAAATCACTCAACCCCTCTAGACATTTCTCTTTCCATCCCCATTCCCTTGGGGAACCACTCCATTTTCTCACCTATTAGAGAAACACCATGTCATCCCACACTGTGATGATAGACCTCATGCCCACAGATGACTGATCTATGCCCACAGAAATAAGAGAGGCATGTCTAACCTCCAGATCTTTGTCATGCCTGTGTACATGATGTATCCATGTAACTTCTCAGAGACTAACTAGGTTGGAACACTTGGATCGTTCACACTTGGTCTGTGGGTTTAGGAATCCTACCTAGGTCTTTCACCTCTCTGTGCCTCTCAGGGACTAGGGCCCAATCCTGGAAGTCAGATTGGGGTCATCACAGACTCTTAAATAAGGAACCTATCTTCAAGACCACCCTCTCATTCTGGAGAAATTCCATAATTACTTATTTGTATATTGAGTATCTTGAAAGATGAGATGATCAAGACAGTTCTCCTCCCTCAGGAGCTCACGGTAGGACCACACACAGAGGAAGTGGTGCTTGAGCTGGGTTTTGAAGGGTGAATGGTTGGCCCAGAAAGGTGGGTTGTGATAGAGGCTGGAGTTAGGACTAGACACCTGTTTTCTAGGTTGGTGCTCTTTGCATACATGGTCAGTGTTTCTGTCATCTTGAGATAACTTGCTGGGGAAGCAGGAGACCTGAATTCCCAGCTGCCTGAAATGGGGCACTGATGCAGCAGTCTGGAAAAGGCCATTATTATGTTCAGCCTTGACCCAGAATCCATCAGCAAGACCAGAGCTGCCTGGACCATTGAGGGAGGAAAGGAGAGACAGCCTCGCAGACAGACAGACCGAGCTGGCAGCAGCAGTGGGGATTTGAACCCTTTAAAATCTTGGCATCGCCTGGACGGGAACCAGGGTCTAGTGTTCCATTTATCCTAGTCCAGGAGAGGGGACGTAGTTTGCATTTCTCTCTCCACTCGTAGACACCACAAGGATAGCCTGGTGAATCTGAGCATTTGATTCTTGATTATCTGAGTGTGGCTTATCCACTAGTGAAGAAACTATTTCCCAGACTCCTTGGTCCCTGCTATCTGGCACGGGGTGCTCAGGGGATGCAAATGTCTCAGCATAAGACAAAGCCAACTCAGAATGGCAAAGTGCTGCTTTAAACACGCGATTATAGAATGACTGTCCGGTAAAAATGAAGCTGGAACCTACTGCTGTTTTTTGGATTGATCTCTATATTGCTTCCCCTCCTTTAAAATATGAATGAATTAGAATTTTTATATTATTTTGAAAGACTGAAATAGGAGAGATACCAACATGCAAGTGTAAGGATGAGAAAGGAGTGCTACAAGGAGCTCCTAGGACTGACTTCCTGAAGGATGCAGCCTCAGCTCTTCCAGGAGCTTGCAGTGTGGCCTTGACTGGTCACTTCTCTCCAGGAATCAGTTTCCTCACCTGTAAAATGAGGGCTGAGACTCCAAGCACTGTGAAACATGGAGTTTAGACCCAGGGAACTCAGACTCTTGAAACGGAAGCCCACCGGGCTAACTTTATCCCCTGTCACGTGGAAAACTGTCTCCTCGTGACTGTCCTGCCCATCAGTCTGGAACACAGAAGTGAAAGTGGAGGAGGAGAGCCTGCGCCTGGGGCCCAGGCCTGCGTGAGCACGCGCGCGCGGTGGGCGGGGTGGGGTGTGTGTGTGTGTGTGTGTGTGTGTGTGTGTGTGTGTGTGTGTGTGTGAGAGATCAGGGCCAGGCAGAGGGGCCGGGTGGCGGTGACAGGGCTGGTCTGGAGGAAGGTGGAGGAGGCAGAGGGGCTAGAGACAGTTCTGCCAGTTGCCGGTCAGGCAGCCTTGATGGATCCTGCTCTCCTGTGAGGCCCACAAGCTGTGATTCAACTGATGGCGCTGCTCTCTGGATTCACTAGAATGGGTCCCCGAGTACAGTGGAGGTTTCAGATGCTCCACCGTTGATCTCCTGAGCTGAAGTCCCCAGCTCTCTCCTTGACCCTTCCGTACGGTCTGGTAACTTGGATCACAAAGAGGTGGAAAAAACCAAATCCTTTGAAAAGGGCCCTGTTCTTTTCACTCAAGACAGCGGGTGTGGGTCTTCATAGACCCAACCCAAACACGTCACATCATCCCGCAGTACCTCATCCTGTTCATTCTCCTTGTGGTGCCGACCTGGGCAGAAAGATGTGGCTCCCTGAGGGTGAGGAAGGTAAATAAAAGAGTCTTAATTTGGTAACTAGCTAATGTTTGAAGTTCTAATTTTATAGCTTTCCACGGTGAGCACTGTTTTGTGGTCTGAGATTGTCTGGGATATTATTTGCTAACCGAAGCCACTGTCATTTACCTCGGCCTGCCTGCATTCCTGTTTTTGAAAAGTTCTGTGGTTCTAGGCCCACGTTGGGCTGGCATTTCCCCAATGAGTTCCCTGATTTTTATCCTCCGCTGGGCTGGCCTACGGAAATGAATGTCCTCTCACCTGGGCCCAGCATGAGACGAAGACAAACCCAGCTGTGAAACCAGTGCATCAGTCAAGGCAGCTCAGTGGCTTCCTAAACTGATTTTTACAAAGTCACAACCAGAAAGCAAGGAAAGTAATTTCCAAATGCTGAATGCTGACTGTTCTCATTTTTCAGTTCAATACTCCTGACTCCAGCGGAGCACCTCGCATTACTCTGACTGGTCAACCTCTCATTACTCTGCTTCTGACCCCTTTCAGGGCTTGAGCCGGTCACTTCACACGTGAGGGACTGCAGGGGGCCATGCTGCATTCATCCTGCAGAGACCCCTGACTTCACCCAACATCAGCACCTGCCCATTTCTCAAGGGGGAGACTTTTCGATGAAAGTCTTCTTTGGATGAATCTGTTCCCACCCACTCAGGCTGGCCACACTCCCCGGTTACCCTTCCTGTCATCCACTGACAACATTACAAAATGTGATTTGCCACCATCTATGATTATTAGCCTGGAGAGTTGTGATCCTGAATAGTTTTCTTCCTTGTCGTGTATTTAACATCAAGTCCACATTAATGGCTGCCACACAACGGGTGCTTGGGACAGGTGAGCTGTGGCCTTGAGTTGGGTTCCCTGGAAACTGGTGATTTGGGAGCCGGAAGTTTCCTGTCCACTCCCATGCTTCTGTTTTTCTTAAAAGCAAGCCCTCAGATAGTGATGCTGCAGCAGGCCCTATATCAGCCAGGGCTCTACCAGAGGGACAGAACCAGTAGGAGATACATCTGTATCTATCTATAGCTATAGAGACTTATTGCAAGGAACTGGCTTATACAATTGTGGGGGGCTAGCTAGATATGTCCAAAATTTATTAGGCAGGCCAGCAGGCTGAAACTCTCAGGCAGGGGCTGATACTGCAGTCCACGGTGGAATTTCTTCCTCCTCAGGGAAATCTCACGTTGAGTTTAAGGCCTTTCAACTGATTAGATGAGGCCCACCCAAATTATCGAGGATAATCTCCTTTACTTAAAGTCAACAGACTGTAGATGTTAACTGCCATCACAGCAAAACCTAGATTGAATTGGTGTTTGATTGAATAAGGGTGTTATAGCCTAGTCAAGTTGACACAGAGAACTAACTAGAACTAACTATCACCGTCTCTGTGGCAGGAAAGGCAAACCCATACCCAGAATATGTGCTGATTACAGTCAAGTCTTGCTTCATCCAGAGTGGAAGGGATCCAGTGTGGCCGGCTTGTTACCAAGTGGCTAGTTGATTTCTTTGAGGAATGGTGGTGCCATATCAGGACCATGGCATTGGCCTCTTAGTGGCAGGTTGGTTGGCAGTAGCTAGGTGAATCTTGGTGAGTGGGAGTCCGTGCTAGTTGGGCCAGTTATAACTTTCATTCCCTGCTCTCATGGATCTCCATTCATGTACGCATTGAGTGAGCGCTGGGTTGACCAATGACGGAGACTGGCTAATGTCAACTGGCCCAGTTATTTGGTCTACTTGGCATGTGTAGTGTAGACACTTCATGCCCATTCCCATAAGTCATTCTGCATATCTCTTTACCATGCTTCCTTGTCCCTGATCTTGCAAACTTTATTTCTCAAGCCCCTGGACAGCTAGTCAGACCATTTGCCCCTGTGCGTGTTTCTGGTATGTTCTTACCTCAGGCTGCTTGTCTTTCCACATGCAGTGGATGTCTGCATGCTCCGCCGAAGCTCTGCCCACGGGAGGATCCTCCCTCACTGCTGTTCCTTGGGACGACCCAGAGAGGGTTGCAGTGCAGCACGAGTCTGTTCCCGGCGTGTGTCCAGCAAGCCAACCCATTTGTGAACCAAGCTCTCCTTTTTTCCCCCTCTTCCTTCGGATGATCATAAAGTGCCCCTCCCCGCTCCCATGTAGCCACCAAACATGGATAACTAGTGGAGAGGTACCTGCGTGCTGGGAGACATGGGGGTCTGGGCCACGTGCTTGTGTAGCTTACTTGTACGTCTTACTTGTGCCCTCTGTCTTTGCTCAAGTTCAACTGATGAGTCTGACAGACTCGAGCTCATGATAGGAAGTTCTGGCTGCATGAACACTGATGGCCGTGGTCAGGTGTTCTGTTTATACCAGGGTCCAGTGGCATTCCAGAAGCTGTTCTGCAAAAAGTTTATAATGATCTTATGCAAATAGAATAGACCTGCTCCAGAACCCATGTGTCTACATAATTCTCCTATTTGGGCTTTGCTATAAACTCCACATAATTTCTTCACGGATGCCTCTAATGCCACAGTTGTACGGCCCTCATCTGCGAAGTGGTAGGCCAGCTTGCACCGTGGCCTGGACCTGCTGAAGAACTCTTTTAACTCTGGACTCTGCTCAAAGTTGGCATCCCTTTGTGCCATCATTTAGATGAGTTGAAGCAGCATTGCCAAGTGCGGAAAGACGTCTCCAGAACCCATAGAGGCCCACAAGGCATTGTACTTTTTTCTTTGAGTTGGGAGGTGCAAGATGAAATCATTTGTCCTTTCTCATGGATGCCCTAGATCACTGGACCCCTAAACATTTCACTGATGTGGCAGGCCCTAGAATCTTCTTAGGGATTATTTTCTACCCTCTAGCGTAAACATGTCTTAGCAAAGCCTCCAAAATACTTGCCACTTCTTGCCCCTCCAGTCTGATTAATGTAATGTCATCAATGTAGTGTATCCATGTGATGCTATTCAGGATGTCCAGGTCTCCTTGGACTATATTATATCAGAGGGCAGGAGAGAGGACACAGGTGGAGGGTAGCAGGAATAAGGCCATAGTATATACATGTATCCATCTAAAGTGAATGTAAATTTTTTCTGCTTCTCCTTGACAGGGATGGAAAAGAAAGTATTCACTAGATCAATGGCTGTAAACCATGTACCTGAGGCTGGGTTAATTACCTTTAGCAAAGATACTACATCTGGCACAGCAGTTTCAATGGGGCTACCATTTGTTGAGTTTGCAGTGGTCCTTTTTTTTTTTTTTTCCTTTTCTGCTGTGCCACGCAGCATGTGGGATCTGCCCCAACCAGGGATTGAACCGAGCCCCCCGCACTGGGAGCGTGGAGTCTTAACCACTGGACCGCCAGGGAAGTCTGCCGTGGTCCATTTTAATCCCCTAGGTCCTGTCTGTTTTTTGCAAAGGCCACATTGGTGAATTTAGCAAGGATATAATGGAGACTGTCGTTCCTGCCATGTTCTGTTAATCACCTCCATAGCTCTCTGTAGGTCAGCTACACCATGCCCCCCAAATCTGACACAGCCACTCATTATACTTGAATCCACCTTGCCTCTGATGTTTAAGTGCTACCATCTGCCTCAATTATGTACGGATGCTACCATCCTTATTGCTATTAGGGAGTCTAGCTCTGTACCATCAGCTCTGGTATGCAGAGGACAGACACATGGAGCTTCTCACTGATGATGGTGTCCCTTACCAGAGATTTCTAATCCTTTTGGTAAAAGGGGTGTCCTTCAGGCCCTCCTGGGGAATATAGTCAGCTGTTGAATTTTCTAGCTCTTCATAGTATAGCCGCTCCAGCACTCTCACTTCTCTGAGCCTTCCATAGCAATTTTAACTTTTCTCCTTCTCTTAGTGTAGGCCATTTTTTTTTTTTTCTCTCAATTTCCAACAGCCATCTTAGCAGTGTATTAGCACCATCTCCTGGGATCTTTGCTAGGGTCCATTATCAGAATGCTCCCATATCCATAAACTGTCACCTATCCAACCTTACACCGCCCTATATCCCTTGATCTAGTCCCATAATACTGTCCTGGCTTCTCTCAGTGCATGCTGGGCTAGGTCCTGCAACTTCAGAATACGGAGCCTGAATGAGTCAGAATCCAAGGAGGAGACAGAAACCACATTGTAATTTGGACAGGAAAAGTTCAATATGTAGAATGATGAAGTATAATAGGGAATTGGAGTAATAAAGGATTGGCTAGTAAAAAACGAAGAGAACTCAAAAGAGTATAGGAGTAGCAGATCTAAGGAAGAGTCACTACCGCTAATGCTGGGATGGAGCACCCGAGGAAGAGGCCATCCATCCCGGGGCTGAGATCCGGATCTCGGTGAGAGGATATGGTCATGGCTCGGAGGACGGCAGAAAAGTCACTGTGGTGATGAGCAGGTGGAATTGCTGGAAGTTTGTCCCACAAACTCACCAAAATCTGCCCTCCAGGATGCCTGGGGAAGCCATACGTGGGGAGGTGTGTCACTGGAGACAGTCCACTACGAAACTCACTGAGGGCAGTGCTGGGAAATGCCGCTGGCCGCTAGGTGCTGCTGACTGTCATGCACCAGAACTGGACAGTTGGGAAGCTGCCCATGCTGCAGAAGCCAGGAGCTGGAGGAGCTGCAGGAGCCTGCCAGGAGTGACGACACACTAGAATTAGGAAGGAAAACCCCTTTCTCCTGCAAAGGTCCTCCATGGCCCTCTAGTGCTGAAGTTTAGCATTTTGCCAACTGGCAAAGGAGAAGTATTTAAAAGGCTCAGATCCATTCTTCCAGAGCAGGCAGTGAAGGGTATGTTTGGAGTGAAGAGGCAAAAATTGACAACGGGCGCAGTCCTTGTCTTCCTTTGGCAAGGCCAGCACTTCCCTGGCTAGGTTATGTTGTGGCTTGGCCCTAGTTATTGGTTTGGTAGCCAGGAGGAGAGATGGAGTAGACTCAGCAAGGTGTGCAAGGCAGAGGTCTCTGCATCCTCTTTAAGCAAGAGGGGGAAATTCGTCTCTTCCAGGAAGGAGAGAACCACTTCTGCAGTACCAGAGGGTTCAGGGAGACCTGGGACCCTTTGGACTCAGATATCCCCATTACAGATCTCAGGGTTCCACCCCTTCCCAACCAGGCCCCTGAACTTGTCATAGTAGACTTGCAGTGGATGAGAATTCAACTTTATCTGGAGCTCTGCTACTCTTATATTTAAGTCCTGGACCTGATCTTCAGCTTTTCTGCTTTCTGACTGCAGGAGATGAGAGTTTCTCCTTATATGCTGCCAAAGCAGTTAGTTTTCTATTGCTGCATAACAAGTGACCACAAACAGCTGTTCTAAACAACATCTACTTAGTATCATGCAATTATGTAGGTTAGGAGTAGGGCAGGCTGGACTGGTTTCTGCTCAGGGTGTCAGGTCAGTTGTGCCAGATTATAACATAATTAATTATAACATAATTAATTAATAACATAATTAATAGGTTCCATGGATTAGGGCATAGAATCTTGGAGGGCCATTTTTAGAATTCTGCCTTCTACAGTCTACCCTGTGGCCCCCAAAGATTCGCATCCCTTCTAAACGCAACATGCACTCATCCCCTTCCAATGTTCCCAAGGGTCTCATCCTGTTATAGCATCAATTCAAAATCCAAAATCTCATCTAAATATCATCAGCTCAAAAGTATAAAGTTTCATCATGTAAGTCAGGTGCAGATGAATCCGCTGAGTATCAGCCACTAAGTACAGCTCCTGGGCACAGTTCCTCTCCATCTAGGGACCTGTGAAACTAAAGCAATAAGTTATATGCCCCCCAACACACAATGGTGGGACAGGCTTAGGACAATGGTTGTATTCTGGTTCAGAAAGAGGGAAATATCACCAGTCCAAAGCAGCTGTTAAATCTAGTCAAGCAAACTCTGTTAGGTTTCAAGGCCTGGGAACAACTCTTCATGGCTCTTGACTCCGCCCTCTGGGCTCTTGGATCCCCCCTCTTCGTTTTTCATGAAAGACAGGACATGTTTGTAGCTGAGACCTTTTTATCAAACTGCTTCCTGCCAGTGAAATTTGGGGGACCCAGAAGCCTTCTTTCATTTTCTACTCTGTGTCTTTCTTTTCCTGTGGGTATAAGTTTCTCAAGAACCTTGTGGGCTTTGCATTGATGGCACAGGGAATCACTTCATTAGACAAAAGTCTCTCCCACATGTCTTTCTGGAATAATCCCTCTGCTATATTTGGCTTCTGCTGAGAAGGCTAAGGCGCAATAACCCCTAAGCTTCCTAGAGGACCCCTGGTTTGATTGAGATCTATGGCAAATACCTTGATATAGATTGAATCGTGTCCTCCCAAAATTCGTACCTTGAAATCCTAACCCCCAGTACCTCAGAATGTGATCTTATTTGGAAATAGGGTTTGTTGCAGAGGCAATTAAGATGAAGTCAACCTGGAATAGGGTGGACCCTTAATCCAATATGACTGGTGTCCTTATAACAAGGGGAAACACACACACACACACACACACACACACACACGGAGATGCCATGAGAAGATGGAGGTAGAGATCAGGGTGATGCTTCTATGAGCCACGGAACTCCAGAGATTGCCAGTAACCCTCTAGAAGCTAGGAGAGAGGCATGGAACAGATAGATGATCAGTCTTCAGAAGGAACCAACCCTGTTGACACCTTGATCTTGGTTTTGTAGCCTTGGGAACTGTGAGACAATACATTTTTGTTGTTTAAGTCACCAAGTCTGTGGTACTTCATTGTGGCAGCCCTAGCAAACTAATACATTCCTTGATCTCTTGTGACTGGCTTTTGGATCTTTCTGAAGCCTTGCAAAAGGTTGTATAGCCACATACCAGGGCTTTTCTCTATGTCAGTTTTTGGCAGCCATTTCTGAATTTTAGTATCTTTTGCAATCTGGATAGGCTGAGAATTTCCCCAGTCATCAAGCCCCAGCTTCTTTTAACAGTTCTTCCCTTAATTTATTTCTCTCCTCTTGTATTTTACTATCAGCAGCAAAAAGAAACCAGAAACCTAGAAAATCTCTGCTAAATATCCACATTCCTTGCTTATAAGTTCTGTTTTCCACATAACTGCTAGACACAATTCTGCTAAGCTTTCTGCCACTACATAACAAGAGTTACCTTCCCTTCAGTTCCAATAACATATTCCTCACTTCCGTCTGAGCCCTTACCGTCAGTGTCTTAAGTTCATCTTTCTATTAACGATCTGTTCATGGAGATTGAGGCTTCCTCTAAGGCAATTTAGGATCTCTAAATTGTCCTCATGTTCTTTTGACCTGCACTGTCTTTCATGTACATATTTCTACTAAAAGTCAGTTCAAGGCAATCTACCTTTTTAGGTAATTTGTTATGGTACCCTGCTTCCAGGTACCCACACATGTTTTACTTTTCTATTGCTACATAACAAATATCACAAATGAGGGGGACTTTCAACAACACAAGGCCCTCTGGCTTTCACACTTGCCTTCAGTTGGTGGTTAAACACCCTTGGCCATTCATTATCTTTCCCTAATGCGTCAATGGTGGACAACTTTCAGATTCCACTGTCTTTAGAGTTAGTACCCTCCCCCCTCAAAAGCCTGTGATATCGCCGCCCCGGAAGTGGATTCCCTTTTACAGGGTCACCACTGATGACAGTTGAACAGTTGTCCCACCTATCACTAGTGATGGTGTCTTCATCACCAGCTGCCTACCAAGGGTACAAAATCCCGTTTTTGACTCTGCTTCCCCTAGCCGATCCTGGTACCAGCTGTATTAGGTCAGGTACCCAAGAATCAAAACTTGGAAAGTCTTCAAAGAAGAAGGATTGGACAGAGGTCAAGTTGGGCAGGGTTGAACTGTGATGAATTCACAATTAAAGGCCTCGGCTGATCTCATGGGAGCTCAGGAGAGGGCAGCTCTTCAGAATTTCCCCCTTGAGGCAACAGGTCCGGGTCATTATACCTCTGTGCCAACTAGTCATTGGATGTGGGCTGCCCTTGGGGAGGGGAGGAGGTGTGACTTTGGGGCAGGTGGCTGTCTTCAGCTGAGAGCAATTCCTGGAGAGAGACTCAGCTGAGAGCTGTCAGCACAAATGCTCTGGAGCAGCTGGGAGAATGAGTGCCTCGACCCTGAAGAGGGGAGAATCTGGGAAGCGCACCACAGCATCCACTGCAATCATTGTTCTCTCCATCTGCTAATAGATAAAATTTGTACTTCGTATTAATTTTCTATTGCTGCACAAATTACCCCCAAACTTAGTAGCTTAAAACAACAAACATGTATCATTCCATAGTTTGTTCGTCATGAATCTGACCTCAGCTTAGACAGGTGTCTCTGGCTCAGGGTCACCAAGCTACTGGCTTGGCCTAAGTCACTTCTAGACTCTACTGTGCTGGAGAGCCCACTTCCAAGCTCACTCATGGGGTTGCTGGCAGGCTTCCGTTCCTGGACAAGTCCTCCACAGGCTGCCTTAAGTATTTTCATGACATGGCAGCTGGTGATTGGAGAGGTAGAGACCACGACCAAGAGTCTTTTTGTAACTAATCTTGGAAGCGACACTGCGGCACTTCTGTCATACTCCATGCCTGAGAAGCAAGTTGCGAAACCAGCCCAACTAAAGGCGAGCCGATTGCACAGGGTGTGACTACCAGGAGGTGGGGGCCACCCTAGAGCTGCCTGGCAAACACCAAGCTGAACATTTTACCTGCACGGCTTTATTCAATCCTCAGTGACCTTAAGGGAGTTGCTATTAATATCCTCCCTTGCAGATGTGGAAACAGGCGCAGAGTGGTTAGATAACTTACTCGCAGCCACAGAAGTGACGGTTAGGGCAGAAAAGATCGAGCCCGAGTTTGTGTGTGAACAAGCCTGTGTGTTTCTAACTCTTACGCTGTCTCCCCTGATAACATCTTGGGAAGGTCAATGTCATTGCAAAGACTGAAGCTAAGTAAGGGGCTACCATGCCTTAGGTGCAGGGACTGGGGTTGAGCTATACCAGTCAGAGGGCTCTAAACCCAGGCAGTACCTAACCCAGGAGGTTCAGGAATAAGGCTGGGAACACAGAAGAGCAGGCCAGAAGTCTGGGTGGAGGGGAATTCTGAAATGGTGGTGTTCTTGATGAAATCAGCTGTGGACATGAGGAAACCCTCCTTCCTCTTCAAGTTCACAGTTGCTGAATAGGGACTAGAAATAGAAGTAGCAGGGTTACACATGAGCTAAAACTGTTACTTCGTCATATGCCCCCCCAAAGTTCTTGCGTAACGGACTGTGCAAAGTCATAAGCTCTTAGTAACTGTTAGATCTAAATCTGAGGGCGTTTCCAAGTTATCTCATTGCTGTGTAACAAACCACCCCAAATCTTAGTGGTTTCTAACAAAGATAATTTCTGGTGATTCTTTGGGTTGGTTGGGCAGTTATTCTGTTGGCATTACCTGGGCTCTGAAGCATGCGTTTAGTTGGAGCGTCAGCTGAACTGAAGGGTCCGCGTGCCTGGAACCTTGACAGGGACACAGCTGGCACCTCTCTCTCCACGCAGTTTCTCATCAGTCAGTGGTCTCACCCGAGCTTCCTCAGTCACGTTCCAAGAGAATTAAAGGCAGAAGCTGCACAAGGCTCCAGGACTTGCGACATCATTTCCACACATGCTATTGGTCAAAGAATTCCTAAGACCGGCCCAGATTCAAGGGAGCTGAGAATGGCCACACTTCTTACTGGGAGTTTAATGGAAGGAGGGGCAAGGACAGACTACAAAAGGGTGTGGACACAAGGAGGCGTGACTCATCGAGGATCATCTTGCGGGCAGTGGGTTAGAGGCCCCAGGAGATAGGACTGACTGCAGTGTGCCCAAGATTTGACCTGTCTCCGCTGCAGGGCACGGGAATGAGAGATGGCTGATCTGTGCAGGGAGCTTCAGAGTTTGGACCCAGTCAGAAATAGAAACACGTAAGACTTAATATGTTAGAAGATCCAGTTAAAACAACCCGATTCTGTTATGAAATTGAATTCAGGCTGCTGCTGGAATAAAATAATACACGTATACACTGCTTTAGAAAAAGATTCTTCAAACTGCAGGTAGGGCTTAGTGGGTCTTAAAATTAATTTAGTAGTTCACAATCAGCACTTAAAAATAGAATAGAAAATATCAAAGTGCAGCACAAAGATATTTTTCTTGGATTTTTAATTCACTTGTATAAGTAAACTCATAGATATGTATATTGGACAGCCAAGTAATGAGAAAATACATTTCTCACTATGGGTCACAGCCAAAGTTTGAAAGCCACTGATTTAGCATACACTGGGGTAGGGGGAATATCTACTTTATATTCATGAAAAAAGTGTGTTAACATCAGCATCTAGTCAGAGTTACAAGATGATAGAGAATAAGAATGGTAATTCTATGATTTGGGCAGTTTTGTTCCGTTCTAAGAGGTTTTAAACAAAAGGAACCTTGAACAAGATTTCCTTTCTATGTGCTTAACTCCCTCACTGGAATCCTTAGACAGAAAAAAACAGGGTGGATCCTGAGCTTGAAAGGCTCCATAGAAAATAGTTGATCCTCCAGTGGCTACAGTAATAGCTCTGAGGGCAAGCCTCACTGTTGGAGAATTATTTACTTGTTTGTTGTCAGGTTTCCTCCACTGGAACACGGGCTCCGTGAGAGCAGGGACTGTGTCTTGCTCACGGCTGAACCCCCGGTGGCCAGGTCAGGGCCCAATACATGTTAGGCGCTCCATAAACATTTGTGGAGTAAACAAATGAGCGCACGAATTAATGGGAATAGGGGAAGGAAAAGGAGCCTCATCCAAGTACCACATTTTATAATCATTGCTTTTCACTGAGTGTACTTTGTAAGCGCCTTCCATCTGTCTTCTTTTTCTTCAAACTGATTCAGAACCCAATCATGATCCTTTCTTTCAAATACTGTTTTCTAGGATATGTTCAGATTATCGTTCAGCTAGACAGAGGAGTGTTACTGAAACCAATCAGCACTGAGCCAGGCAGCACAGAATAAAAGAGAACTAATCACTCTAACTTTGGCCAGCAGCCTCGAAAACATGTTACCCTTCATAAAGAGGTCAGCAGGATTGGTGGGCTGGGCAGCCTATTATGAGGACTGTCACCTGAGGATAAGGAAGGAAGAAAGGAAGTGAACAAATACACACAATGGATATGACTACTTTTTTTTTTCTTTTTTTTTTTTTTTTACTGTGAACATTAGCATTAAGTTGGTTACCGTACACATCCAAAGGCCCAGCATCTCAGAAATATCATGAAGTGGTACACCGTGTACCAGAGTCTCATAAGAATAAAATAAACGATGCTACATCAAGTGGTTAAAAATACACAAAAAAGTAGTTTTAACAGTCTATAAATTTTTTATACTTAAAATCATGATTGAGTTGAAATTAAAAAGTGCATTTCCATTGCTAAAAAAATAATATTGGTATAGTTAACACAAGGGGGGAAAAATCAGTACATTGAGGGATCTGACAGGATGCTGGAATACAGAGGACTCAGGGAAGCTGGGCACGTTTGGAGACTCAGGAGGGAAGCTTGGTTCCCCCTCACTACGGTTCCCTGGGGCCAAGCAGCTCTCCTCTCCCCAGTATCTTTCCCATCTTACGAGATCCTGTCCTATTACCTGTCACCTCCCCAACTGAAAGACTCCTCTAAACTTCTTTGCAGCATGAGAGGTACCTGTCCTACATGAGTCCAACTTCACCTTCAATTGCATCCTCACAGAGGTAGGAGAGGGACCCTGCCCTCTTCTGGACTTGACACAAGTACCCCAGCTCCATGGCCTGAATCCTTACGACCTGGCAGGCAGAACGGGGACCAAAGCAGCTTCTGTTTTGTCAAACTCCTTTGGACAAATGTTCAACATTCAACAACAAGCTTTGTAAACCCAACGCTGAACAATTCCTGGCAAGCAAACTGGATTTTTTCTTTTCTAAGAAATGAGGAAAAGTGCAAGTGATTTCAGTACTGTTGGGGAAAACAAAAATAAAGACAAACAAGTTACACCTGGCCCCCTGTCACCTAAACCTATCAATCACAGCTTCAGTTTTGTTTTTCGCCAAGTGCTGGGGTTACAAGTGGATGCCTCTATCTGTCTGTATTGCTCAGGGTCAGACTTGGCTGGGGAAAAAGGGCCGGGCAGGTATCTGTTCTCAAGGCCATTCCAGGTGCAAATGCCTCCTGGCTCTACGGGCTAAAGAGTTAGGGTCTGGTGTTTCCTCTTAGGTGCTGCTATGAACACAAACAAAACTTGTGGTCAGAGAGCTGATGAGGGTTAGCTCGAGCCCTAAGACAAGGAACTGACACAGAGGGAACACAAACTGAATTCTAACGGGGAGGAGTGGCTGCTGCAGGGGGCTCCCTACAGGTCAGGACACAGGGCGGACCCCGCTGACTTGGTCCCGGGTGTAACAGACATCTGCTTGGAGCAGAGAAGGTAAGAAGCACTTCCTCATTCATACTCCAGAGTTACCCCTGACGCTCTTGTCCTTCTCAGAGATGTAATGGCCCTGCGCTGGTGGTGGGATTTGGGAGAAAAGAAGTAGGGAGGGTGGCCTTCCTGCTCTGCATTTAGCACACAACGGATCCCCCCATGGGAAGGTTCTGGCTTTCAATCTCTGGCACCAATTATGTAAAAAGGCTAATTCAGATGCCTGACCCACATATCAACCTTTGTTTCCACCATGAAGGCTGAGCACTTAGTAATAAGGGAAAATGTCTTAAAAACCAAGATCTAGAAAGAAATATTGAGCCTAGAGAGAATATTCTATAAGAGACTTAAAGGCGGGATCTTTCTTTAGAAGGTGAGAATAAAGAAGCTAAAGTATTTTGTTGCTCCCTTGTGGACAAAGCCAGTACTGCTGGTGGAGGGGACTCATACTGTCCATGTCAAGAGGAAGAGGCACATTCAAACTCATGGAAGATTGAGAAGAATTCATCTGATTTTCAGAGGCTGCATATATATGGTTGGGGATACAACTGCAGCAGTAAACACCAAAACTATGCCACACAGTTTCTTTCTTTTTCACTTTTGGAACAAGTCTAATGAGTTGAATAAAGAAGCACAGAAAAGATATTTCTAGGACAGGCTAGAGCTTCTAAAAGAACAAAATATTTCCCACCAACTTTTGAATGCAATTAAACGCAGCCTCAAGTCCTATGCAGAATGTGAGTTGGTGTCTCTGGCCTTGTGATCACACGGTCCCTTTTCACCTGTAAAAGTCAGGTAAGAAGGAAGCTGTGTTTGTTCCGAGGAGCTGGATATTTAGAAACAACTTGATTCTTTGGCACATCCGCTATAGAGACAGGCTCTTTGGTTGATCAAAACCAACAATGCAAGTTCCAGATTTCCTTCCAAAGGTAAGCAAAATTCAGCTCCCACCCCTTCTTGCCCCATCCCCCAAATCATTTTCAAGTAATTTGTAACATCCCTGATCTCACCAGGGAAGCTCAAATAGTGTGAAACTAGAAAGTGGAGGAGACACTTCTCAGGGGCAAAGGCCCTTTGATACTTGTGTCAAACGTCTCCTACATACAAAGACATGAAACAAGCCAAGAGTCTGTCTCAGGGATGTGGCCCCTCCGGTGTGAGCACCCCCCCTCCCCCCCTCCCCACTGCTGTACTGCCTGAGATTCCCAGGAGAAAAGCCACAGATTCAAAGTGGTTACTTTAGGTAGCCAGTTCCTACCTAAAAGAGGCAAACTTCTAGGTTTGGGGACTATCAAGGCATACTAAAGCAAAAAGATTTCACACAACAAGAAACTCTTGTTACTTACTTCTGTAGAAATCTACTTTTTGCATTTTGTAAACGAGTATTCCCATTCCAAACAGCCAGTGACATCTTCAAAATGTCTTGAGTTTATTCATTACCAAACATAAGCACTCTCACAATATTACACTATCCCACCAATAACATACTGTCGCCAGATAAAAGGAACAAGAGTTTATTAACAGCTGCCTTCTTAGACTCCCACTTCATGTGGTTGTTAGTTAGCCTTGAAAACATGGGTATTAGTATCACTAACTTTAAGGAAAGAGGCGTGACGTTTTAAGTCAGAAAGGAAAAATGTCGACTAAGGCCCAAATACTCAACTCAATAGCTTTCATTCACTTAAAAAAAAGCCATCAAATTTCCTCACTTTAATGAGTTCTATTTGTTTTCAGTTTGGGAGGAGAGAAAGGGAGCAGGAGACCTGTACACAGCACACACTGCAGTTCTGACTGTGAAAGATGAGCCAATTGCTACAATGTTTTATCAGTAAGGTGGCTCGTATCACATGGAGAACACACTGAAGCCTCCTTTTTTTATTACATCCTTCGTATACTACGTATCAACAATATTTTAAAAATTAATTAGATGTGAACAAGTAAAAGAGAACGTAACTGGAAGATTTTGAGGGACAGAAGGATGAGAGAGGCAGATGAAAAATCAGTAAAGGACTTCTGATAAACCCAGAGAGCAATTTTAAATTAATTTGACTAAAATAACATTATGGGTACAACCTGGCAAAGTGTTTCTCGAAGAGAGAGAGCATGTCAGAATAGGGCATAGCAAGAGCAGCATTCAAGATCCCTTAATCAGAAAGGGGAGGCATTCGGGAAGACTAAGATGAGAACACGATGTTCAAAGGAGATACTCCGTGACCTTTAATTTGAAAGGAACATCTACTTTCTGGTGAAAGAAAGGAACATGAGGAGTTACGGATAAAACCTTTCATCACTAGAGATGTAGTACGTGAAGAAATAAGATATAAATAAAAGTTTAAAATGTAATCTAAAAGTGGGAACTTTTAGATTTTGGGGGAACAAAACAGAAATACATAAAAAAATTCACATCCAAGGTTTTAGAGCTAGTTTGTAGAGACAAATCAATTGGAATTAAGAGTGAGTTCCAATACTCATGGAGGACGAATAATCAGAGGTAGGATTTAGATCAGGAAAAGGATGTTCCATGATGCTGGCTTTTTGAAGGCACTCAAGAACAGAGTGAGAGAGACTGAAGCTGCAGTGAGATAATACAGGATTAGTGAGAGATGTACACTCACTAATCTGTCCTAAGGAAATAAAAACAACTCCAGGAACATTATGACAATACATATATTATCAAGTTATACACAGAGTCTAACAAGGTGGAAATCCACTTTGTCAGTAGTTTCTTACAACAATATAGCTTCTACTTAGGGAAGGAGAAAGAGAAGTTTGTTTTCCCGATATGCAATTCTGCAAAATAGTTTAATGAAAAATTTGATAAGTGGTACATTATCTAGTTCTTTAAACAAATTTACTGAGGCTAAAGCTTCAAAGCTGGGACAACCAAGGAGTTTGATTTTCCTTTGAATCTTGCAAAACCTATCCTCTAAGACAAAAAAATCTGATCACAAAGTCTATAAAAAGTCTAGAGAGTATAAAAGTACAGAACTATGAAAGTAGATATATTGATGGCAACTTTTATGGCTTCCATAGAAAGTGTAGAGAGGATCTCTGGTTTGCTTTATCGAGGTAGTGTCCAGGGTTGGAAGGTCATTGTTATTTGTTATAAACACTACAGATGACAGAAGCAGGTTAGCTAGGGTGTTGCTAGTACATAATAATGCCAGTATCTCTAGTGGCTAATGACCTTTCATTCCTGAAAAAAATGATCTTTTGGGAAATTTCCTATCTTGGTTTAGGTAAATGAAAATTAAAACCCAATATTTACTTGCTCAATTTTATAGTCTGAAGAATTCCAAGTGAGTTGATTTTTGTAATGGGAGATAGTTGATAAAATTCTTAAATGTAACTTATCCCTTTTTCATCAAATACTTCCTATACAGTCTGGAACAGCATCGAAATGTTCATCATGTGGATCAGCGAAAAGTTGTCTCTTCTATGCAGTAGCTCAAACAGATGGGTTTCTCTAACTTTAGTTTTCTTTTCTTTTTTCCTCTTTTTTTTTTTTTTTTTTTTTTTTTTTTGCGGTACGCGGGCCTCTCACTGTTGTGGCCTCTCCCTTTGCGGAGCACAGGCTCTGGATGCGCAGGCTCAGCGGCCATGGCTCACGGGCCCAGCCGCTCCACGGCACGTGGGATCATCCCGGACCGGGGCACGAACCCGCGTCCCCTGCATCGGCAGGCGGACTCTCAACCACTGCGCCACCAGGGAAGTCCCCTCAAAACCCCACCTACCATTCTGTGTTTCACTAACGGAAATCTTCAAGATGTGGTAAATATATATACACATCTGCAATGGATTTCTATTTCTCCTTGATTTTCTTGAAATTTAAAACTTCCAGTGAAATAAAAATTAAGCTAAACAAGCATATCCATTCAAAAAACATAAAAAGTGAAAAAAATTTCAAGAAGTAGAAAATTAAAAGTTTACACGTATCTCTTCCGAGTATTTTGCCTCCAGTTAGTATACAAGGGACAATCAAATTATAGGGAGCATTCTAACCACAAGAAAGGGTACTTTCAACCAACGTAGTTTTAAAAAAGATGGTACAACTATGGTAATGTCCACGCTCAGTCATTTATTTAGAACGGTTAATGTAAAAATGGTAGACTGTAAAAGTATACGTAACTGATTTGCAAAGGTTACTTTGAACTACTGTAGGAAAGTTTTATGTGGAGACTTCCCTGCTTGCTAAAAATAAGGATCAAATCACAAATATACATGGAAAGGAAGCCATACGCTTTTAAGCTGTTCACCTTATTTTCTTCATTCAAATGTAAAATCTGACTCAGTATGAGCCTGCCCCGCTCAATTTGAGAAAGCAACAAGCAGCCTTTCATTAAGGCTAAGGAAGAGTTTATATTTGAATGATAAATCTATGAGAAAAGAAAAGTGCAAAAAAAATATAAAAAGCAATAGCAACTCAACCTGGGAATTTTCAAGTAAGTCTTAACTCTAGCAATGATACAAGCCTTTGGAGACAGTAAAACTAAGTCAGGAGAAACAGGCCTCAACTTGGTATCATATAATGCTGAAATGTGGCCTTTGCTGTCTTTAAACTTTAAGTACAGATAAGGGCTGATAACTCAAACTCCTCCATAGTTCTTTTTTTCATAAACAGATAACAAGTAGTTAATAAGTTTTGAAGAAGTCACAGGGTGCTGTACTATATAGGTGGGAGGGAACACACCATATAATGCAACTTTTATTTTAGTAAAGGACCCCAATCAAAATTTTAACCCTGAGTTTGAGTCTTAAGCGTGTTAAACCTGATGCACGTATATGTTTAAGGCTTAATTCTGCAGTTCTTCTATTCAGAAGCATTAATGTTATGAATATTCTTAATGCATTTCATTAGGCATATGTAATATGACACTGATGAGGAGTCATTATATTCTGAGCAGTTTTCCCGAAGACCACAAACCCCAAATCAGGGAGGGTATGCTTATCGAGGGAAAAAAAATTGGAAGTTTCCAGATTGTTCCACCATACATTTCACTAAGAACTGTATTGTGTGACAATGCTGATTTTTTAAAAAAGATAATCCTTTCTTTGCTTCTGTTAAGGGTGGTGGTGATCATTTGCTTAATATTGGTTTTCCTATGTAGCAGATATTTTCTTATGGCTATATTCACTTGAATGGAAAATCAAATATGACTACCTGAATTTTCCAGTGTGTAATTATAGTACACCTCATAAAATGGTTGATTCAGTGGTCTCAAGTCTAGAATTCAGAACTGCTGCCCAAGATTGTAAATTTATTTAGAACAAAATAAGGTATAACCAATTAACTAAGCTGTAATTTACATCTTAAACATCATTTTAATATCACAAGCTTGGACATGAAATAACGGTATGTCCACACAAAGGTGTATATCCACAAACTTGTCATGGAATGCCAAGGAGACTGTGTAAATAAGGGGAGGCAGCCACTAAAGATATAACAGTCAAAAATAAGGAATTAACTTTTCTTATTGGTTTGGGTACTTGAGTGTTCAAAGAATGTATACAAATGTTTAAAACCACATTCCTTAGAAGTTACATCCAAAAACAGGAAAAGTATGTCTTGAGACACTTTTCCACCTCATTCCCAAATTTTCCTATGCTCATTATAGAAGACAAAGGCAGTAATCAGAAGGAAAAAATCTGGAAATATTAAACCAAAAAGCTAACAGAGAATGCGATATTTTAAAAATAGGGACTTAACCTCAATGGAAAGAGTTCCAGTTTTCCTACCACAGAGCTAATCAGCCAGAAAAGTGCTGTAAGTCTATCTGCACACTTAATATTAAAAATAAAAAATAAATAAAAGTCAGGGTTCTGATTCAGGCAAAGATTTAAAACCTTGAGGAAAGAAAAATGAAGAAATTTCAAGATTAAAAAAATGAGAGAGAGAGAGAGAAAGAAAGAAAGTAGACCTTGCTTTGAAACTCAGTTCGCTGAGAATGAAAAATTACAAAATTTTTAGCTACACTGAGTCTGGCTAAATGTGATCAGTTAAATATAACCAATCTGTTAGCCCTTCTGTTTAGCCTTTCTTATAATGAGCTCCTGATTGACCATGCTCTTTAGAAGTTACCCAAACTCTTTCAAACCTGCCCCATTTGCGGCTCTCCTTATCACCAAGAAGGCTGCTATCGCATCATCGCTTGCAGAGGGCTGGGCAGCAAAACGTCGTTTTCTCTCTCTCACCACAATTTAAACTGTTAGAATAGCTCGAAGTTGTGACTACATCCATGGATAGAAGAGACATTTTAAAAGTCATAACCAATTTGTGTTCTTATCCAAATTTCTCAGTCACTATCAGCAACATCATGTTTGTGATTTTAGTGTACTATTTTATCTTTTTGTAACAATTCTAGAAAAATAAAGCAACCTTAACGTGAGCAGTGTATTAGGAGACTTCAGTTGGTCGTCCCACAGAGGCTGAACCTGAACACGTTTCTGGGGGAAACGAGACGTGACTGAGAGGAAACAGCCTCCGCCACCTCCTCCTCTTGACGGCGAACAGCTTTACTCAGATTTTCAAAACAGGCCAGCTTCAGGTGACCTCCCTGGAAAAGGCTCAACCCTCTGCAAAATCATTCCATACAACGTGCTAACTGAATCGAACGAAACATGGCGGACACAGCATGTCCATGAGCCTACCAGGCCCCCGAGTGTTAAGCAGAGATTAAAAAACTACCAAGGACTTATGCCAAATTCCGAAAGCAAAACCTCATTTTCGCAGTAACCTGGTCTGGAGACCCTTTCAGATACATCTAGTCTCTGAAGCACCTTTGAGTTGTACGGATGTAAGAATAACTTTGAACTATAGAAGTTATATGCATCTTTAAGAATCACATTTTGATGATTATAAAAATTTTTTCTATTTCACAACATAGGTCCAGCTACACTGAAAAAATTACACTGCTTATTGAAATACATTTCATTTTAGAAACAGACTACTAAAGAAGTCTATACAAAAACTCTAAAATAATTTCTGTAGTAAAATAAAGAGTGCATTAGGAGAGCTACACAAAGGAGAAAATTTCTGTCTTTCTCTATAATGCTTGATATACTGTGAAACATGGCTAGCTCAACTCTGAAGCCAGCACCAAAAGCTGCAAAGAATGTTACGATACACAGTGATACAATTAATGCTCTGGATTAATGTCACAGCCTTCCCGATTAGTACAAAGGAAACCAGGCCTGTCCCCTCTTTGAGGAGAAGTCCAGGATATAAAAGCAAGCATACCTCATCAGCTGATACGAAATTATAAAATTCCACAAGTCTGAGTATTTGAAATTTATAAAAGTCACCAGAAAATGCAAGCAAATTGGGCTTTAGTTCGGTGGTTCCCTGGTTCGACAGTTCCCTCCGTGAGCTCAAGGTCTTCTTGTCCACTCCCTCGGATGTGCTGATTCACCAAGACAACGACAAAGCTCTTGGTGGAGGCTGAGGAGAGTCTGACAGCTACAGAAACGCTCACCGACCCCCACTCTGCAAACTCACACCGGGGCACGGAACTCGTGGAGAGCACATTTTAAGGAGATGGAGGTTAGTGATGCTGGGCTGAACTGTTCTTCTCTGCCAGGTGCCGCAGAAAGGTGTCCTCACCCTGGCCCCTGTTATTTAAAGGCTCACTCTTAAAGAGAGCTGGAGGTGGGGGGAGGTGAGGGACTGGGGGGATAGGAAGGTGGTGTGGGTGGTGAGGGTGTGCGTGGATGTGAAGGTGCGAGAAGGGGTGGGGCATGGGCCGAGGGGTTAGCGTGTTGACGGGGTTCATGCTGCTGGGAGGGGCGGGGGTCGTGGGGGTGCTCCCCACAGAAGGAACTGGGGTGGCCGGGGAGGTTGTGAGTGGGATCTGGACAGCAGGCGGCACGTTCACGGGGCTGGTCACCCGAAAGCACTTCTCCTTGTGGGCCTTAAGCATGTTGGAGAAGCGGAACCGCTGGCCGCACACATCACACGGATAGGGCTTCTCGCCTGTATGAGTTCTGCGGTGCCTCTTCATGTTGGGGCGGCTGGTGAAGCTTTTGCCACAGATTTCACAGATAAAGGGTTTCTCTCCTGAGACGAACACAGACACAAAAACAGGATTAACACACTAGGTGGCAAGTATGTGCTCCAGCGATTCCTCATACTAAAAAAGGAGGTTACCGCTCCTCTCCCTTACGGCGTATTACATTCTAATAGTCATGAAAGCGTTCCCCAAAGTTGGGACTTAACAAAAAAGAGCAGATACAGCTAAAAGTTACTTACAACCTACCATCTGGGCTTGGTTAAGAGGAAAAAAAAAAAAAAGGCTTGTATGGTAGTGATCTTCCACATCCTTACAGGAAGAAGTGTTCAAATGGCTTTCCTGTGTTCCAGGGAACCAAGCCCACAGATGAATCTCTGCCTCTAAGCATAGGCGAGCTGACCTGTGAGCAATTTCTGACATTCCAACCCAGAGTAGGACTTTGCTGAAAATGTCTTGTGGAGTAATAAATAAGTCTCCACACGTCTACTCGAACATGATGCTTAGAATGCGGCTTACACTTTGCTATTTGGGGAAATTCTGGACCGACTCACCCTACAACACAGCTTTCGCACCACAGTGTTTCTCTGCAGGCGGCTCTCCATTACGTGGGGCTGTCTGCACACCTGAAGAGCGCTCAGTGGTCCTGGCGCCAGACTACCTATATGCCCCCGAGAAATTCTGACCATCAAGAACGTCCCCACACCATTTCCAAGTGCCCACGGGTGTGGGGAGGGTTGAGCGGCAGGCTTCCATTGTTGGTGGAGGACCACTGGGGCGATGAGCCAAAAAGGAGACAAACCCCCCCAGTGCTAAGGGCACTTAGGGAGGGAATTAGGTTTGGGTTCTAAGGGATTAATTTGTAAACTTCCTAACTTTCCTTTGGACTTACTGCTTAGTTCTATGCTATGTCTGCCTGCCTCTCTGCCCAGGCCATAGGGAGAAACAAAATGATGTCTGAGCATACATGTCCAAGGTCACTTCATCCAGAAAGCTGTGGTGCGGTGTGGAATACCTGTCTACAGGTGCTTCAGCGACCATGTGCTTGTATTTATCAATTCCTTCACCAATGCGCAGTGTATGTAGCTTGTATCTCTACTGTAGCTCCTGCTACGAGAGTTGGCTCTCACTTCAATTATTACTCCCTTCGTTTCTAACAGGTGTCCTTATTCTACTCTGTATAAATAAGAACTATTGTGTATGGAGTCTTACTGTGTGCTTGGCACTGTTCTAATCACTTGACACCTTATTAACCTTTGGCGATCCTCACAGCCTTATGAGGTAGGTATGCTATTATCCCTATTTTACTGATGAGGAAATTAAGAAACTTGCTGGAGGTTCTACAGCCAGTGGAGAGGCAGGATTTAAAACTCCGCAGTCTGGCGCCAGACACGTAAAACAACGGCGCTTTACACCTCAACGTTTTGTGCGTTCCTGAACACACAAAGGAATGTTATTTTCTTACTGTTTTCCTCCACTTTGGGACTCCTTCTAACACTACGAGCAGACTCCTCTTTATCCATATTGTAGTCCTTATTTCTTCTCTCTGCCTTTGAAAACTGACATCTCCTGTTGCTCCTTCCATGGAAGCCAGACTTTTCCTCACTTCCCATGAGAGACTGAATTGAACCCTCAGGAGGGATCAGTTTTCTCCATAGTTACCAGAACTATTTGCTGACTATAATATTTCTTTTATCTTCCTACCTTTCATTATTCAATCACTGCCACTGCTAGGCTCTTCACTGTGATTCATAATTCATCTTTCTAGATAAATTCTGTACTGGCTTGTGTTCCTTCCTTTTAACCCATTTCCTCCAATTAAAAACTTCAAATTCTATGTTAAATGGAATTGATTAAATCAGTTGTGGTATACCCATCTAATGGAGAGTGCCATTAAAAACAATATTATAAAAGCATAGAAATGTAGTTATTAACATGAAAATCTATAATCTATTATCTATAGCCTATTAAGTAAAACAAGCAAGTTATGAACATGTATGCATGGTATTATCCATTTTTAATGAAAAATACGTGTAGGAACATATGGAAAGAAATACAACAAATGTTACAAGCGATCATCTCTAGATAATGGGATTATGAGTGACATTTTACTCTATTTTTTATGCTCGTAGGTACTTCCTGTTTTCTAAAATAAACATGATTTACTTATATAGTAAAATGTTTTAAAAGCACGCCTGCTTGATAACCTATCGATCCCCTTGACCCCTTCCTCCTTGACTCGCCAGAGTTAACCGTCTTCTTTCCTAACAGCCATGCGGAACCGGAACCAAAGGACCTAATGTTTGAATTATTAGTCTAATACAAGCAAACATTCTCCACTTAATTCACTAATCACTTCCTAGGTTCACTAGACACTTTATTCATTGACAGTTTACTTAATGTATGCACATGTAACCTTCTGTTATGTGCTCAAACCTGGATCCAGTCCTGGATCTCTCTCATCATCTATCTCTCATTTGTAGTCTTCTAGGCTATAACGATTTGCCGCAGAAAGACTAAAAGTTATTAGAACTGGCCTACCATAAATCCATGTATTCAAATTTAAATGGGTCCTTTTAACTACTTAATAATCTTTTAACCATTTCTTGATGTCCTACCAAATTTTTCCACATTTGTTATTCCAGACATAAGCCCACAATCCCACCCAAC
Source organism: Kogia breviceps (assembly GCF_026419965.1). Taxonomy (NCBI): domain Eukaryota; kingdom Metazoa; phylum Chordata; class Mammalia; order Artiodactyla; family Physeteridae; genus Kogia; species Kogia breviceps. Next base: position 35,041,378 of record NC_081328.1, on the reverse strand, counting down.
TCTAATTCTCATTATTCATTAGGCCCCATCTCCTAACTGTGCTAATGACTGATGATAAGGTTTCCCTGAAACCTCAAGGTAAGATTACAGTGAGGCTGAAACAAGGAAAAATCAAAATGTAACATTTGAAATCAACCACCTGCACAATGTCCCACTTTAAGGAAGTGCTAGTAAGTGGGTGGCTGGAGGAGGTACTAACAGCTACGTCCATCAAGGTAACTAGAGAGCGCATATGTCAAAACATCTTATGACGTAACCTAATTGTTACATACAGATAAAGCTAACCTAATTATAAGAAACAGTATTGTAATGAGTCTGAAAAATGCACATAATAAATGAAGACAGAATCTGCAGGGAAGATAGAAAGAGGAAGAATTTGGCTAGTTAGCTGTCTTTGGAACTTTCAAAGGAAACAGTGATCTGGCCAATGAACACAAGCATCCCAGTCTGCTTATGAATATCCTTGAGCAGCATCAGAAATCTGTGTATCTATATATCTGGTCTACCATAACATTACAATCGTTCACCTGGATTACTGCAATATCCACCTGACTGGTTTCACCATCTCTGTTCTTGCTTCCCACCCTCCAATCCACTCTCCACACTGTAGCCAGAGCGACCTTTCAGATGTGTCACGTTCTGCTTAAAACCACTGAAGAACGTCCCACTGTCCTCAGAATAAAGCTCAAACTTTTCTACATGGCTTATTCTGTGATGCGGTACTTGCTTACTGCTCTCCAGTATCATGTCTTATTATACTCCCTGCCTCCCCTCCTCCCCCAATCCATCAAACTCTAACCAACTTCATTTAGTTGTACTTACTGTGCTCTCATCACCAAACCGCTGTTATGCCTTGCCTGTCTATCACCCCAACGTGACTATAAGCTCTGTGAATCTAGGGACTATTTCAGTCTTGTTCGCTACAGTAGCCCCGTTTAGTAGATTCTTAATTAATATTTATAAATAAATATTAGTTAATTCTAAGACATGCACTTCCCCCCAAATATTTACATCTGTGAAACTGACATATACCATAACAATCGGTGACGTGTCATTCTTTAATTTGCAGCATTTTCTTAGCTATTTATAAATGAGGTTTGTCTTAAAACTGATGGCTTCTTGGATTCCATGAAGGATGGTACTCACAGTTAAGATCATTCAATTGCCTTCCTTTGCTGTAATTTTCTGTCCCTGATGATCTTGTGATTATAATTTAGCTTCTAATATAAATTTATTTTAGGCAAAGAATATTCAGACCAAAGAACATAAGAGTTCGGAACCACTTGTCACTCAGGCTTTTCACTGTAAATTAGCAACTTTATTTATATATTATTAAGATTGTTTAGCACAGAGCAGTCCCTCTGACCCTCATCTGCTGGGTACACTGACGAATTCTGGAAGCTGAGAACCAGACTCTGGGATGGTGCTTTTTGCCCTCATGATGTCCTGTGTATCCCTCCATTTTATTACTTGCATCATTAAATTTGTATCAGAATAACTAAGTATGTGTTTCTGGAGTCAGACTGCCTTGGACAAGTTCTTTACTCTCTGAGCCTCATCTGAAAAATGAAGATAATAATAATAGGTTACGGCGCTAAGTCAGAAATTCAAGGAAACTGCTTAGAACAGTATTTGGTACATGGTAGACATTCAGTGCATTTCAGTGCTGCTATCACCATCATCATCGCTATCACTGGACTGTAAGCTCCTGGAGGGCAAAAAACAGGTCTTAATTCATCCTGTATCCCTCGGCACTTAGCACTGTGCCTGGTACAAAGAGAATCAACAATTATTCTATGTTGAACTCACCCCATGTCCACACCATCCCAGGAAACCCTGCCTGAGGGCTGGTCGGCTTCCCTAGATAAGATCTACCTCACTTCTCTTTAACTGCAAAGAAACAGCCCAATCAATGTCAGTTCCTGCAACGGCCTTAACTCCCACCAAAACATACTCTAAATGTGGTTTCATCCAGCCTTAAAAGAGCTATCCCTTTTCTTCTTTAAAAGCTAACCCTTCTTGGATCCTTTCAGGTACTATTGCAAACCTTATTTAGTACCAAGGAACCAGAGGCCTACAGGGGTTGCATAATTCACTTAAGGTCACACTGCCAGTCAGTGGCAGAGCCAGGTTTGTCCAACTCCACCATCCAGCGCTTTCCCAGTTTGAGCATTACAAACAATACTAAAAGGCAGATGCAAACCAGGGAAAAGAATTTTAATATCGGTGTTAAACAAGGTCCCATATATAAAAATATATACAAAGAGCTATATATATATAAAGAGCTATCATAAACAATAAGAAAAAGCCAAACACTGCAATGGCAAGATGAATACAGAAAAGGCACAAGCAATCAGAAGAGAAAATATACTGATACCCAACAAGCATATGAAAAAAAATGTTCAATCTTACTTAGCAATTAAGTGCAAATTAACACCGTAAGAAACCCATTTTTCACCCATTAATTCAACAATGATTTTACTTAGCATTGGATAGGGTTGGGAAAATGGGTATTTTCATGCACAGCTGGTAAGAGTATATGTGGATGGCTATTTTGCAATACATACCACCAAGTCTTAAAATTATACACATCCCTTTGCCCTAATAATCCCATTTCTAGGAATTTATCCTAAGTAAATAATCATGGATGTGTTAGCCACAAAGTTGTTTGTCACAGTATTATTTATAACAGTAGAAAAATTGGAAATAGAAATAATCTAAATGTCCAATAGGGAACTGGCTAAATAAAATGGAGATAACATCCTTAACAGGAGCACTGTAAAGGTTATACTGATTAAATGAGATAATGTATGTAAAGTATTTAAGATAGTACTCAGCATATATGTGCATAATAAATGATGGTGATTATTACAGCAAATTTATAAGAAGGACTATTATACAACCATTAAAATGATATTACTATTAATGACATAATACAGTAAAATAAAAAGCAGGTTGTAACAGAGCGTAAAGACCCAACTTTTGTTTTATTACTATATACATGAACGTATAAACACTTATGCATAGTATCTATATGTATATTAAGAAACTATAGAATTTAAAAAATATGTGCTAAAATGTTAACAGTCGTTATCTCTCATTGATAAGATTATAGATCATTTCAATTTTCATATTTTCTAATATACTTTAAGAAGTATGTATTACTACTTTTAATGAGAAAAATAAAAACTTAAGTGAATTTAGGTGGCTGTATTCCTTTAGAAGAAACAGGGACTGTTCAGCTTGCCTATTTGGTCAAAGAAGAATACTTAACATAAAGTTTTATTCAACTTATACATTAATCACAAATGTACACTTCAGTTTCATATTATGGACATTTAAGGGCCTGAAGAAAGAAAGAAGGACAAAGGGGAAAGATGAAAGAGTAAGAAACGCAGAAGGAGAGGAGAGAGGGAGGACCTGGGAGGAAGAAGCGCAGGGAGACGGGCAGAAAACAGGAGGTGAGCGCAGAGGCTTAAGTGGTGGAGGTTCCTTCCAATCTTGCAACAAACATTTACTGGGCGTCTACTATGTGCCAAGCACCGTGTGTGAATGTGACACAGCTTCTGCCTTCAGAAAAACTTATTTTCTGTCTTGTTCCATAGCTTCCTGCTGAATTAACAAAAAACTGCACCCTAAAAGCGACTCAGAACTAAGAGCCTATCCAAGAGCCACCAGAATTTTTTTTTTTTTGCGGTACGCAGGCTTCTCACTGTTGTGGCCTCTCCCGTTGCGGAGCACAGGCTCCGGACGCGCAGGCTCAGCGGCCATGGCTCACGGGCCCAGCCGCTCCGCGGCATGTGGGATCTTCCCGGACCGGGGCACGAACGCGTGTCCCCTGCATCGGCAGGTGGACTCTCAACTACTGCGCCACCAGGGAAGCCCGAACCACCAGATTTTAAGAGGAGAATTTGTTAAAATACTCTGATATATCCTGCTATCCACTTAGGCTTCTACCTTTTGAGATGTAATTTACTTAAACTCCTCTCATGGCTCTTCCTCTAGATTATTCCTTGAAATCAGAGGTCCTTGTCTGAATGGGAAAGAAGCCCACCAGGCAGGTGTTTTTCTTTGGACTTAATAGAGATGGGAACTACAGAGGCCCAACTATGGGCAGAATTTCCTCACCACTAGTTAAGCAGGCTAACTAAGATAATCTCTTGTGGTTCTTTCTAGCTCTGCTACTCTGTAGACTAATAGAACCTAGAATCCTGTGATTAGATTTTATTTAGAAACTTGAAATATGTTTCACACTGTTCAATTTGTGCAAAGACAGCTAATTCCAGAGCGTCAAGATGAGACACACGTACAATGCCCCAGTGTTTACAGGGGGCTATTATTCTAACCAGCTTCCTGGAGGCTGTGTGATCCAATGCTTTCAAGACTCAAATCTATGCTATGAAGCATATACCTCTGAAAACACAATGTAGTTAAAATACTACTTAAACTCATTTGATGGATGTGTTCATAAAAAGTAGTGAATTTTGGTAAATAAAATCCAATCAAACTTTAAGAATATTGAGAGGGTATCCTATTAAAAACAATGTCCTCAGGGACTTCCCTGGTGGCGCAGTGGATAAGAATTCATCTGCCAATGCAGGGGACACGGGTTCGAGCCTGGTCCAGGAAGATCCCACATGCCACGGGGCAACTCATCCCACGCGCCACAGCTACTGAGCCTGCGCTGTAGAGCCCACAAGCCACAACTACCGAGCCCTCGTGCCACAACTACTGAAGCCTGTGCGCCTAGAGCCCGTGCTCCGCAACAAGAGAAGCCACTGCAATGAGAAGCCCGCACACCGCAAAAGAGTAGCCCCCGCTCACGGCAACTAGAGAAAGCCCGCACGCAGCAATGAAGACCAAATGCAGCCAAAAATAAAATAAATAAATAAATAAACCCCCCAAAACAATGTCCTCCATTTTTTCAAGACCCAGAACCCTTTCCTTAGAAACATAACATACACACATATGCAAAACAAGTTTCATACAATTTCAGGAGATCCTGTGTCCCAAATAAAGAGTCCATCATCTTGAATGAACCCACAGTTAAAAGGCACTAACAATCGTTTTTTAAATAAATAAAATTACGAAAGCCTAACTTTTCAGTATTATAAATTTGTATTTTTATATATCAGGTTTATTTAAAGCGGAATTTGCACTTAGAATGCAGACTCGTGGCTTAGAATTTTAAGTAAACAGACTCACAGGTGATCATTAACAAGGGCTTGAGACATATCTGTACCTTTCCCAAGAAATTCTTACCAGTGTGTGTTTTCATGTGTTCGTCGAAGTACTGCTTCATGTTGAAATCCTTGCCACACCACTGGCACATGAACTGTTTGTGCCCAATGTGGATGCTCATGTGGGAGCGTAGCTGGTACTTGTACTGAAACCTTTCGTCACAGTTCTGCATTGGACACAGTGGAGATTTTTGAATGCCAAGCATAGCAGCTTTACCTGCGCCCACCCTACATAGCCTGAGATTAGGTATATTTTTCATAGCTGAAACCTTTCGTCACAGTTCTGCATTGGACACAGTGGAGATTTTTGAATGCCAAGCATAGCAGCTTTACCTGCGTCCACCCTACATAGCCTGAGATTAGGTATATTTTTCATAGCCTGAGATTAGGTATATTTTTCATAGCCTGAGATTAGGTATATTTTTCATACTCAAAATAGAACCTGCTCGTGTCAACTATTTGGCTCTGCTATATTTCTGTAGCTGAGTTATAATAAAAGGGAAAGATTCTCAAATAATTATCACTGAAGTATATCTAACTTCTCTGAATTACTGAGAAAAGTAAAATGACTCATCACGTGTTATTCCCAAACTTAACCTAATCTAAGTGAGTTAACTCTGTTAAAAGTGACCGCTCTCTACCCAGCAGTGAGATAACACAACGCTCAGAGCACGGGTCTGACGGCTCTGTGGAAACGCAGCCTTGTGCCTTGCACGAGGCACACCTCTCTCCCACGGCTCACCACGTACACATAAGCCAGCCCCCATGCCTGGGCCTGGCGGGCAGCACATGCCTTACCTCGCATCTGAAGGGCTTCTCTCCCGAGTGCTGCAAGGAGTGCACCTTGAGTGACATACTGCGTTTGAATGACTTTCCACAGGTTTCACAGGTAAATGGCATGTCTTTCGTGTGTGCTGCAACACAGAATGCACTTATTCTCAAAAACAGTCCACCAAAAGGCTCAAATGGGAAAAGAGATATGTCCTACTGTAAGGTGGTCATACCATCTTAATCGATTATTCTCTAATCGGTGAGGCTTTAACGGCAAAGTTCTGAAGGAAAAAATAACAACGCTGGAAAGAAACCTGGGTGTGGAAGACTCTACCATCCAATTTGGTGATGCTTAACGAAGACATGTTGTATTTAGTTTCAACAAGTCAAAACTGATTCAAATAAGGCAGTTTCTCATATCCTGCCCAATCCAAAGTATGAAACACACCAAAGAACAAGGGGAAATTATAAGTGTACGAGAAAAGCAACGGAAAAAACTTACCAACCATGTGTTTCCGTACATGAGCCATGGTGTAGAATTTCTTCTCACAAATTTCACAGGAAAATTTCTTTTCTGCATATCCATGGACGATCTTGATATGTTCATGAAGGGACCAGAGTTTCTTGAATGATTTATTACAGGAAACACACTGAGCAGGATAAACAGAAATAATCTTTATTTATAGGAGCTTCCAGAAAGCCACAGCTGCTGACTGGCAGCTGAAATGGGTGTGCTTTATTATTATTTTTTGGCCAAGCTGCACAGCTTGCAGGATCTTAGTTCTCCTGACCAGGGGTTGCTTGAACCTGGGACACGGCAGTGAGAGTGCCGAGTCCTAACCACTGGACCACCAGGGAAGTCCCATGAAATGAGTGTGCTTTCGATTTGTGGCACAGGCCAGAATCCAAACAAATCCACGGAGTCCAGGTTCCAACACCAACATCCTTATGTTCTATTTTCCAAGATGAATTTTTTTAGAGACACTTTGGGAGTATGAAGACAATGGCAAAAAGTAAGGCAAAAAGAAAGTTCCACTAATGTCAAAGAACTGACTGCTTTTATTGAATTAGCATTGTACCTTTGAAAAGAACCTTCAAGTTTTTTTTTTTTTTTTTTTTATATATGGATTACCAAGAGCAGCTGTTTCCTACACATGGGTTACTATGCAGTTAATACGTGTTTACCAGAGAATACAAACTAATTTTAAATTAGCATAAATAAAAACAAGATAAAGCATACATTAATGGTCATATATCTGTAGAAGTATACCAATGTTTTTGTAGCTTAAAGAATGCATTTGGAGCCTTCATTGACACAAATTATTGAGATTTTATTATATTTTCCCAAATCTAATTTTCTCTATTAAACATTTCTCCCTGGCAGAATTTAATATGACCCCTCAGCTGTTGGTCTCATCCTCCCTTTTCCTGGGGAGCCCAGCCCCAGATCTCTCACATAGGCATCTGTAGGAGACACAGGCAGTCCTGCCTAGTTCCCTGTATTATGGATCATCACTAGTCTAGGCTCTCCTAACATGTATCAAAATAAAATACTTCTGGTTAAAGACAGTATTAGGAAGTTCTAGGTAACCATCAGACTCTGGGATGCTGAAGGGAGCAAGTTGTTATTCACTGTAAATAAAGGTCTCTGAACACATTATCCCTTCAGGAAACAGGGACTCTGAGAAGAGTCACAAAGATAAGCCTCTGGTTGGATACTGCTCGAGAGAAGGACAGACAACCCCTACAAGCTATTTTGTAGGGCACAGTTTTAATTTTGACTTGTTACCAGGTCATCAGGATTAGAAATGCAAAAGGAGTTCCTTTTAGCAGAATCCACAAAACCTAAATACAAGTTTAAATGAAATTATGGTGAGGAAAAGTGAAGAAAGTCACACAAAAAAAGGATTTATTAAATGTTTTCTGGACTTAATGAAGCAAATTTAAGTAAAAAAAAACAACAACTATATAAACATCAAGATATCCCTTTTTCAGCAACGAATCATCACAGAACTAAGTTTGACCCCTAGGGTGCAGCACAGCATTGAACTCCTTTTGGCCTGAACTGTTGCAACCAATTCAGAACCAGGCCCTGGGCACCAGTAGTTGTTGGAGGGTAGGCACCATGATTCAGTCTTCTTTTATTTACCAAGCGTGTCAGAGATCAAGTCACAACTGACGAATCAAAAAGCAGTGAATTTTTAGCAAATATAATTTATATTTTTAAAAAAACCTCTTTAAAGTGAAGCAATGATCTTGCTCGTCGATTAAAAGCAAGAAAGAAACGTGAAGAACAAGGAGCACTCTAAATCAGGAGTATTCCAAGAAACACACGGAAACAAAACAATTTCATCTTCTAAAAGAAGTTTAGCTTAAATATGGTACAAGAAATTTCTATTTTACATATCTTTTGGAGACATCAATAGACTTACCTTTTATGACTATTCATTAATATGCATTCACATGTGCAAACCAACATAGCTCAACATAATATAATTCACTCAGCATGATATAATTAGCACACTTCTTAACCTATCACAATATAGTCCTTTCAAGGACTAGTCTGGTTTGAATACCATATTTTATTACCTTAACAATACTGCACAGTAGCATTATATAATCCTACTGCCAGGTGGGCAACATTTTCAACCAGCTCAGCCTCGTTTAAAGTCTGCGTATTCCCATGGGCTCAGCCTCTTGACAAATTTAGTGTTGTCATCTCTCCACTGGTAAAAGCAAACTCACTCCTGGAGATCTTCCATTTCCACCAGTCTGAGTCATTATGCTTTTTGTCCCCATCAGCTGCACTAGCATCTGGCATCCTTTCAAACCTTAGAAAAGGACCTCTCTCTACTCCTGACCTTTACTTGATATCTCCCACCTTGACAGAGAAGATGCCAGAATGAATTACATTACATGTCTTACAAGAGTAAATCTCAGTGCAAAGTCGGTGTTGACTTTACCTCCTTGTCAATCACCTATAAGAGATCCCCCTTCCAATGTACCTGAGTTCCCACTAGTCCAGCGTCAGTTAAATTTAATGCTTTTGAAAGAAAATGTTAAGCCTGCTTTTGAAAAGACCAAAGCAGGGGCTTTTAAAAAGATAAATTGGTGAAAACTGTCCCTTCAGCCTCTATTGTATTTATTCTCTTGGGCAGATACCAGGTGAGTGTGAACAGCCAGGTTCTATCCTGGAAAGTTTGCCCTCTTGGTGATGAAACCTACCTGAATATTTTTTTCACAGTCTGTTTGCTGGTGAAGGGACAGCTCACTTTCCAGGACAAACTTCTTGCCACACTTATCACAAATCTGCATGCGCCTATGAGTAACGTTCATGTGCTTCTCCAGGTACCAGCGAGTATTAAACACCCTGGGGCACTTCTCACAGGTCAGAGTCTCTTTCTCTTCACACTTAGCTTTCTGGACTGGCGCTTTGGGCTCCTTTGCGGCCCGCTTCTTACGCTTAGGTGGCTCTACACTCTTCCTACGACCTCTTGTAGCTCTGGGAGTAGGGGAAGTGGCAGCTGCGGCAACAGAGGCAGCCCTCCTCGTTCTCCTTTGTGTAACGCTGACTTTCTCCACTATCTTCTCCTTTTTCTTCTGCCTTTCGTTTTCTCCATAGTCATTACTGTCATCCGTGGCCTCTTCCTCACTCTCTTCCTCTTCCTCCTCACTGCTTGTCTTAAGAACAGGAGTCTCTTTGGACTGAGAAGAGACACCCTTTTCCCCTTTAGATACATTTAATGTTTGATTATTAAGGTTTACCTCCACTATGATCTGCTCCCTTTTGTAGGAGACTTCCTCCTCCTCCTCCTCTTCTGTGTCATCAGAATTCTCCCGGTCTTCTTTAACAGCATGCACATCAGACACTGCTCTTGTCTCCCTGAAATATGGCTGCTCCTCTGTTTCATGGAGATGTGGTTTGCTCATCTTGGTGTCCACTAACACAGAATAAGGACTTCCTGATTCCCTTTTGTACACTTTGGTGGACAGGTCAAGTTCCTGGTTGGCACCATGATAAAAGGTAGATGGCACTTGACCACGACGGCTATCTTCTTGTGCCATCCCTGCTACATGCACAGCACAGTTTTCAACCAGCTCCTGACAAGGACTGACTGTGTGGCTCATTGGTAAGTGGCCTAATTTATTACGCAGTTCAGACTATAGAGAAATAGCTTTAAAACAGGGTAATTATTAAGACTCAAATCTCTTTCCATCCACAAAGAATCACTCAAATGAAAAAAAAGGTATTCCTGGAACCTGTGTGCAATTCTTCCAGTGTTGCAGCACCAAAGCATATGTCAAAAGGTTTGGTATTATGGCAAGAGCAGAGCACTAGTGATTTTTCTTTTGAAGAAAGCTGCAAATGACGTGGAGCATCTCATCTGCAAAGAAAAGCAAAGAGAAAAAAGATCAGATATCTCTTATTTCCTTCTTATAGCATGCACTGACATCATACAACAAACGTATCTTAAAATGATTAAGCTCTTTATATATACAATTCTTTATCCTGGTTCAGTGTGGGCCATCATTTTACTCGGTTACATGAATTCAACAAATATTCTGTTAGAATGTAAATTCTAAGACAGCAGTTTACCTGTCCAGTTCACTGAGTTATTCTTAGAGCTTAGCACAGTGACTACCAGCACTTAGTAGGTGTTCAGTGTATATTTGATGAATATACACTGAATATATACAGTGAATATCTGTTTTTGCATAGCATTCATTATCTTGGACGTACTGACATGGCAGAATATATGGTCTGTGTCCCCAAGGAGTTTACAGTCCAGTTACACAGTATGTGTTGTCCATGAAACATGTAAGGACCTTATGCTGGCTGGTTTTCGTTTCAATATCAGTCACCACCATCCACCACAGTGAGAGCTCATGGAACAAAGGTATAGTGGGCTAGGCACTGTGGACCAGGAAAATAAAGCAGGTAATTGACAACTACAGAAGAGAGAGAAATGTCACTGGCCTTAAATAATTTATAATCTAGGTATAGATATGACTGTTTTCAGGTTTCTTAGAGTAATTTCAAAGTTGTTATTTTTTTTTTTTTTTAGCGGTACGAGGGCCTCTCACCGTTGTGGCCTCTCCCATTGTGGAGCACAGGCTCTGGACGTACAGGCTCAGGGGCCATGGCTCACGGGCCCAGCCGCTCTGCGGCACGTGGGATCTTCCTAGACTGGGACACAAACCCGTGTCCCCTGCATCGGCAGGCGGACTCTCAACCACCGCGCCACCAGGGAAGCCCGCTAAGTATGTTTAAATTTGTTTTATGATAGCTCTCTAGATCCACTCAATAACCAGGTGATTTTTCATGTGTCAGTTGCACAGAAGTCTAAATTCTAAGAAACAGTAACCATAAGGTTGATATGGTTCCAAGAAAAAGAAAACCATCCATTAAAAAAAAAGATGAGAAAGGCACATAAATTGCTTTGTGACATACCTCATATTGCTGCTTAGCCAACCACCTAACCTCTGAGTCATATGCGTATCGCTGCAAGCACACACCCTATCTAATTGACAAAAGGAAGGAAACTAGTATTTACTGAATACCTGCTATGTAAAGGTGCTCATTATTTATTATTTTTAGTTAATTTTCACTACAAAACTTTGGGGTTGATTTTTAAACTTATTTTAAATTTTTCATCAAAGTAATCACTCAGAAAAATCATACATAGTTTTACAAGTCAAATATACTGCAAGGTTTATAAAAAAGCAGCCATCCTCTGCCTACTCCATCCCATCTGAGTCCCATACCTGAGACAAAAGTGTTCCTTTTAGCTGTTCCTCTTCCCCTTCCCCTTGTATTCTTCTTTCTTAAAATTTATTATTTAAAAAATTTTTTTAATTAAATTTTATTTTTTTATACAGGTCCTTATTAGTCATCCATTTTATACACATCAGTGCATACATGTCAATCCCAATCTCCCAGTTCATCACAAAACCACCCTCACCCCCCACCGCTTTCCTCCCTTGGTGTCCATACATTTGTTCTCTGCATCTGTGTCTCAATTTCTGTCCTGAAAACCAGTTCATCTGTACCATTTTTCTAGGTTCCACATACATGCGTTAATATACGATATTTGTTTTTCTCTTTCTGACTTACTTCACTCTGTATGAGTCTCTAGATCCATCCATGTCTCTACAAATGACCCAATTTTGTTCCTTTTTATGGCTGAGTAATGTTCATTGTATATATGTACCACATCTTCTTTATCCATTCGTCTGTTGATGGGCATTTAGGTTGCTTCCATGACCTGGCTAAATAGTGCTGTAAATAGTGCTGCAATGAATATTGGGGTGCATGTGTCTTTTTGAATTATGGTTTTCTCTGGGTTTATGCCCAGTAGTGGGATTGCTGGGTCATATGGTAATTCTATTTTTAGTTCTTCAAGGAATCTCCATACTGTTCTCCATAGTGGCTGTACCAGTTTACATTCCCACCAACAGTGCAAGAGGGTTCCCTTTTCTCCATACCCTCTCCAGCATTTGTTGTTTGTAGATTTTCTGATGATGCCCATTCTAACTGGTGTGAGGTGGTACCTCATTGTAGTTTTGATTTGCATTTCTCTAATAATTAGTGATGTTTAGCAGCTTTTCATGTGCTTCTTGGCCATCTGTATGTCTTCTTTGGAGAAATGTCTATTTAAGTCTTCTGCCCATTTTTGGATGGGTTGTTTTGTGTTTTTAATATTGAGCTGCATGAGCTATTTATATATTTTGGAGATTAATCCTTTGTCCGTTGATTCATTTGCAAATATTTTCTCCTGTTCTGAGGGTTGTCTTTCTGTCTTGTTTATGGTTTCCTTTGCTGTGCAAAAGCTTTGAAGTTTCATTAGGTCCCATTTGTTTATTTTTGGTTTTATTTCCATTACTCTAGGAGGTGAAACAAAAAAGATCTTGCTAAAAGAAAAAAAGATCTTGCTGTGATTTATGTCAAAGAGTGTTTTTCCTATGTTTTCCTCTAAGAGTTTTATAGTGTCCAGTCTTACATTTAGGTTTCTAATCCATTTTGAGTTTATTTCTGTGTATGGTGTTAGGGAGTGTTCTAATTTCATTCTTTTAATGTAGCTGTCCAGTTTCCCCAGAACCACTTACTGAAGAGACAGTCTTTTCTCCATTGTATATCTTTGCCTCCTTTGTCATAGATTAGTTGACCATAGGTGCGTGGGTTTATCTCCGGGCTTTCTATCTTGTTCCACTGATCTATGTTTCTGTTTTTGTGCCAGTACCATATTGTCTTGACGACTGTAGCTTTGTAGTAGTCTGAAGTCAGGGAGTCTGATTCTTCCAGCTCCGTCTTTTTCCCTCAAGACTGCTTTGGCTATTCGGGGTCTTTTGTGTCTCCATACAAATTTTAAGATTTTTTGTTCTAGTTCTGTAAAAAATGTCATTGGTAATTTGATAGGGATTGCATTGAATCTGCAGATTGCTTTGGGTAGTATAGTCATTTTCACAATATTGATGCTTCCAATCCAAGAACATGGTATATCTCTCCATCTGTTGGTATCATCTTTGATTTCTTTCATCAGTGTCTTATAGATTTCTGCATACAGGTCTTTTGTCTCCCTAGGTAGGTTTATTCTTTTTTTAAAAAAAATTTTATTTATTACTTGTTTTTATTTTTGGTTACTTTGGGTCTTTGTTGCTGTGCACAGGCTTCTCACTGCAGTGGCTTCTCCTGTTGCGGAGCACAGGCTCTAGGCGCGTGGGCTTCAATAGTTGTGGCACATGGGCTCAGTAGTTGTGGCCCACAAGCTCTAGAGCGCAAACTCAGTAGTTGTGGCACATGGACTCAGTTGCTCCGTGACATGTGGGATCTTCCTGGGCCAGGGCTCGAACCCGTGCCCCTGCATTGGCAGGCGGATTCTTAACCACTGCACCACCAGGTAAGCCGCAGTAGGTTTTTTTTTCTTTTTTTTTTTTTCCGGTATGCGGGCCTCTCACCACTGTGGCCCCTCCCATCGTGGAGCACAGGCTCCGGACGCACAGGCCCAAGCGGCCATGGCCCACAGGCCCAGCCGCCACGCGGCACGTGGGATCCTCCCGGACCGGGGCACAAACCCGCGCCCCCTACATCGGCAGGCAGACTGTCAACCACTGTGCCACCAGGGAAGCCCGCCGCGGTAGGTTTATTCTTAGGTATTTTATTCTTTCTGTTGCAATGGTAAATGGGAGTGTTTCCAATTAATTTCTCTTTCAGATTTTTCATCATTAGTGTTTAGTAATGCAAGAGATTTCTGTGCATTAATTTTGTATCCTGCAACTTTGCCAAATTTATTGATTAGCTCTAGTAGTTTTCTGGTGGCATCTTTAGGATTCTCTATGTATAGTATCATGTCATCTGCAAACAGTGACAGTTTTACTTCTTCTTTTCCAATTTGGATTCCTTTCATTTCTTTTTCTTCTCTGATTGCCGTGGCTAGGACTTCCAAAACTATGTTGAATAATAGTGGTGTGAGTGGGCACCCTTGTCTTGCTCCTGATCTTGGAGGAAACGCTTTCGGTTTTTCACCATTGAGAATGATGTTTGCTGTGGGTTTGTCATATATGGCCTTTATTATGTTGAGGTAGGTTCCCTCTATGCCCACTTTCTGGAGAGTTTTTATCATAAATGGGTGTTGAATTTTGTCAAAAGCTTTTTCTGCACCTACTGAGATGATCATACGGTTTTTATTCTTCAATTTGTTAATATGGTGTATCACACTGATTGATTTGCGTACATTGAAGTATCCTTGCATCCCTAGGATAAATCCCACTTGATCATGGTATATGATCCTTTTAATGTGGTGTTGGATTCTGTTTGCTAGTATTTTGTTGAGGATTTTTGCATCTATATTTATCAGTGATATTGGTCTGTAATTTTCTTTTTTTGTAGTATCTTTGGCTGGTTTTGGTATCAGGGTGATGGTGGCCTCATAGAATGAGTTTGGGAGTGTTCCTTCCTCTGCAATTTTTTGGAAGAGTTTGAGAAGGATGGGTGTTAGCTCTTCTCTAAATGTTTGATAGAATTCACCTGTGAAGTCATCTGGTCCTGGACTTTTGTTTGTTGGAAGACTTTTAATCACAGTTTCAATTCATTACTTGTGATTGGTCTATTCATATTTTCTATTTCTTCCTGGTTCAGTCTTGGAAGGTTATACCTTTTTAAGAATTTGTCCATTTCTTCCACATGGTCTATTTTATTGGCATAGAGTTGCTTGTTGTAGTCTCTTAGGATGCTTTGTATTTCTGCGGTGTCTGTTGTAACTTCTCCTTTTTCATTTCTAATTTTATTGATTTGAGTCCTCTCCCTCTTTTTCTTGATGAGTCTGGCTAATGGTTTATCAGTTTTGGTTATCTTCCAAAGAACCAGCTTTCAGTTTTATGGATCTTTGCTATTGTTTTCTTTGTTTCTATTTCATTTATTTCTGCTCTGATCTTTATGATTTCTTTCCTTCTGCTAACTTTGGGTTTTGTTTGTTCTTCTTTCTCTACTTCCTTTAGGTGTAAGGTGAGCTTGTCTATTTGAGATTTTTCTTGTTTCTTGAGGTAGGCCTGTATAGCTATAATCTTCCCTCTTAGAACTGCTTTTGCTGCATCCCATAGGTTTTAGATTGCTGTGTTTTCATTGTCATTTGTCTGTAGGTACTTTTTGATTTCCTTTTTGATTTCTTCTGTGATCTCTTGGTTATTTAGTAACATATTGTTTAGCCTCCATGTGTTTGTGTTTTTTACATTTTTTTCCCTGTAATTCATCTTTTTTAAAAAAAATTAATTTATTTTTTTGGCTGCCTTGGGTCTTTGTTGCTGCGCACGGGCTTTCTCTAGTTGAGGCAAGCGGGGGCTACTCTTTGTTGCAGTTTGCGGGCTTCTCATTGGGTGGCTTCTCCTGTTGCAGAGCATGGGCTTTAGGTGCATGGGCTTCAGTAGTTGCGGCACTCAGGCTCAGTGGTTGTGGCTTGTGGGCTCTAGAGCTCAGGCTCTGTAGTTGTGGCGCACAGGCTTAGTTGCTCCGCGGCATGTGGGATCTTCCCGGACCGGGGCTCGAAACCATGTCCCCTGCAAGGCAGGCGGATTCCTAACCACTGCACCACCAGGGAAGTCCTGTAATTCATTTCTAATCTCATAGTGTTGTGGTCAGAAAAGATGCTTGATAGGATTTCAATTTTCTTAAATTTACTGTGGCTTGATTTGTGACCCAAGATGTGATCTATCCTGGAGAATGTTCCATGCGCACTTGAGAAGAAAGTGTAATCTGTTTTTGGACGGAATGTCCTATAAATATCAATTAAATCTATCTGGTCTGTTGTGTCATTTAAAGCGTCTATTTCCTTATTTATTTTCATTTTGGATGATCTGTCCATTGGTGTAAGTGAGGTGTTAACGTCCCCCACTATTATTGTGTTTACTGTCGATTTCCTTCTTTTATAGCTGTTACCAGTTGCCTTATGTATTGAGGTGCTCCTATGTTGGGTGCATATATATTTATAATTGTTACATCTTCTTCTTGGATTGATCCCTTGACCATTATGTAGTGTCTTTCCTTGTCTCTTGTAACATTCTTTATTTTAAAGTCTATTTTATCTGATATGAGTATTGCTACTCCAGCTTTCTTTTGATTTCCATTTGCATGGAATATCTTTTTTCATCCCCTCACTTTCAGTCTGTATGTGTCCCTAGGTCTGAAGTGGGTCTCCTGTAGACAGCATATAGATGGGTCTTGTTTTTGTATCCATTCAGCAAGCCTGTGTCTTTTAGTTGGAGCATTTAATCCATTCACGTTTAAGGTAATTATCAATATGTATGTTCCTATGACCATTTTCTTAATTGTTTTGCATTTGTTTTTGTAGGTCCTTTTCTTCTCTTGTGTTTCCCACTTAGAGAAGTTCCTTTAGCATTTGTTGTACAGCTGGTTTGGTGGTGCTGAATGAATTCTCTTAGCTTTTGCATGTCTGTAAAGCTTTTGATTTCTCCATTGAATCTGAATGAGATCCTTGCCGGGTAGAGTAATCTTAGTTGTAGGTTCTTCCCTTTCATCACTTTAAGTATACCATGCCACTCCCTTCTGGCTTGTAGAGTTTCTGCTGAGAAATCAGCTGCTAACCTTATGGGGAGTTCCCTTGTATGTTATTTGTCATTTTTCCCTTGCTGCTTTCAATAATTTTTCTTTGTTTTTAATTTTTGTCAGTTTGATTACTATTTGTCTCGGCATGTTTCTCCCAGGGTTTATCCTGTATGGGACTCTCCGCGCTTCCTGGACTTGGGTGGCTATTTCTTTTCCCATGTTAGGGAAGTTTTCGACTATAATCTCTTCAAATATTTTCTCGGGTCTTTTCTCTCTCTCTTCTCCTTCTGGGACCCCGATAATGCGAATGTTGTTGCTTTTAATGTTGTCCAAGAGGTCTCTTAGGCTGTCTTCATTTCTTTTTATTCTTTTTTCTTTATTCTGTTCCACAACAGTGAATTCCACAATTCTGTCTTCCAGGTCACTTATCCGTTCTTCTGCCTCTGTTATCCTGCTATTGATTCCTTCTAGTGTATTTTTCATTTCAGTTATCATATTGTTCATCTCTGTTTGTTTGTTCTTTAATTCTTCTAGGTCTTTGTTAAACGTTTCTTTCATCTTCTGGATCTTTGTCGCCATTCTTTTTCCGAGGTCCTGGATCATCTTCACTATCATTATTCTGAATTCTTTTTCTGGAAGGTTGCCTATCTCCACTTCATTTAGTTGTTTTTCTGGGGTTTTATCTTGTTCCTTCATCTGGTACATAGCCCTTTGCCTTTTCATCTTGTCTATCTTTCTGTGAATGTGGTTTTTGTTCCACAGGCTGCAGGATTGTAGTTCTTGCTTCTGCTGTCTGCCCTCTGATAGATGAGTCTATCTAAGAGGCTTGTGCAAGTTTCCTAATGGGAGGGACTGGTGGTGGGTAGACCTGACTGTTGCTCTGGTGGGCAGAGCTCAGTAAAACTTTAATCCGCTTGACTGCTGATGGGTGGGGCTGGGTTCCCTCCCTGTTGATTGTTTGGCCTGAGGCAACCCAACACTGGAGCCTACCTGGGCTCTTTGGTGGGGCTAACGGCGGACTCTGGGAGGGCTCACACCAAGGAGTACTTCCCAGAACTTCTGCTGCCAGTGTCATTGTCCCCACAGTGAGCCACAGCTACCCCCTGCCTCTGCAGGAGACCCTCCAACACTAGCACGTACATCTGGTTCAGTCACCCCTGGGTCCTGATGCACACAGTACTTTGTGTGTGCCCTCCAAGAGTGGAGTCTCTGTTTCCCCCAGTCCTGTCAAAGTCCTGCAATCAAATCCCACTAGCCTTCAAAGTCTGATTCTCTAGGAATTCCTCCTCCCGTTGCCGGACCCCCAGGTTGGGAACTCTGACGTGGGGCTCAGAACCTTCACTCCAGTGGGTGGGCTTCTGTGGTATAAGTGTTCTCCAGTCTGTGAGTCACCCACCCAGCAGTTACGGGATTTGATTTAACTGTGATTGCGCCCCTCCTACCATCTCATTGTGGTTTCTCCTTTGTCTTTGGATGTGGGGTATCTTTTTTGGTGAGTTCCAGTGTCTTCCTGTCAATGACTGTCCAGCAGCTAGCTGTGATTCTGGTGTTCTCACAAGAGGGAGTGAGAGCACGTCCTTCTACTCCACCATCTTGGCTCCTAATCCCCTTCCCCTTGTATTTACTTTCATATTTCTAAACAATTTGATTATATTTCCTTTTTTTGGGGGGGGGGCATGCTGCATGGTATGTGGGATCTTAGTTCCCCGACCAGGGACTGAACCTGGGCCCTCATCAGTGAAAGCGTCAAGTCTTAACCACTGGACCACCATGGAAGTACCTGTTATTGTATTTCTATTTCTTGACTTTTTTTTTTTCAATTTTAGATAGTACCACTTGTCTCCCACAGTTTTCTTACCTTATTGCTCCCAACTCTCCCTTCATCCTGCCCATATAGTTGTACCACTTTTTTGTTAGGTCAGTATTTATTGCTTACACTATTATGACTATAATATGTAATTCACAACTATTTCTATAATTCCTCTGCTATTGTCTCTCTTCCATTTTCTCTCCTTATGGATTTATTCCTTTAAAAAAAATTATATAGGGAATTCCTTGGCAGTCCGATGGTTAGAACTCTGTGCTTTCACTGCCGAGGGCCTAGCTTCAATCTCTGGTTGGGGAACTAAGATCACACAAGTCACGTGGTGTGGCCTAATCAATCAATTAATTAATTATAAAAAATTAGTTTCATTTTAGAATTTCAGAAAGAAACGGTGATAAATGCCACATTTTACTTGACATCTGAATAGATATATTTATACTTTTTTGTATTTATAAAAGAGGAAATTATGCCTCTGAGAGGTCAAATTATCTGTCTAAGATCACCTATCTATTAAATGACAGAAGCAATGTTTGACTCCAGGCCTGCCTGACTCCAAAGCTCATGGTCTATTTCTACTATGACAAATGACATTCCAAAATAATTAAAACTCAATTATTCCTGTAACCACATACCTTTTTGCATCAGTTTTGTACCTTGCATTTTAAGTAGGAAAATCATAGTAGCTTTATTTTGTATTGCCCAAACTTCTGACCCGTACCAGTAAATAAACTTACCCACATTAATTATCTCAAATTAAGCAAGGGAGGAGAGACAGTAAAATTCAATTAACCAGAAACAAGATAGGAATAAAACAAAATCATGAAGACAAAGAAAAATAAATGAAAGGATATCCTCTGTGGTAGTGGTCAATTTGTTCTTCTGAAATACCCCTGACCCTCGGCCTTCTGGACACATGACAGACCTGCACTTTCTGACCCTGCCCCCTCCCCTGTAGTTGGGTGGGACTGTGTGACTATTTCCAGCCAGTACAGCTGAGTAGAAGTGATACGTGGAAGAGCAATATGAGATCCTCCAGACCTCTCTTCCCTCTGAGACAGGGACCAACAATCCTTAAGGTGATGACTGCTATGACTGCTATCAACCTGGGACACTAAGTAACAAAATGACCCACAGGATGTGCATATTGCTGTGGACCTTTAAATTTTTTAAAAAATTTAATTTGAAGGAGAGCATGTTTTCAAAGCCACTGAGATTTTTTTTTTTTAAATACATCTTTACTGGAGTATAATTGCTTCACAACGCCCTGTTAGATGTTAGTTTCTATTGTACAACAAAGTGAATCAGCCATATGCATACAAATATCCCCATATCTCCTCCCTCTTGAACCTCCCTCCCACCCTCCCTATCTCACCCCTCTAGATGGTCAAAAAGCATTGAGCTGATCTCCCTGTGCTATGCTGCTGCTTCCCACTACAAAGCCACTGAGATCTTGTGTTGTTTACTACTGCAGCATAACCTGGTCTCTCCTAGCTGATACAGGTGGCATCCAGGAGTGTGGTGCTGCCTCACCAAAAAACCTAAAGTATATGGTGAAGGCATAGGAGCTGGGTAGAAGGAGTCAAGGAAAAAGTTATCAGAGGCTAAAAGGAGAGCAGTTCATATTACACAGTGGTGAAGAGTTAATATGCCATAAAAACTTATAGCTCTAGTGGGAAAATGGACTATTAAAAGAGTGTGTTGGTTACTCTTGGCTGTATTTGACAAATTATTATTTGAAAAGGATGAATTCAGAAAAGAATCAGTCAGTTTCCAATCATGAAAAAAGGAGTCCAGAAGGTCAGTGATTTGTAGGGTTAGAAGAAGCAAGTGCTTCACACACAACTGAGGAGGTCTCTGAGCTACAAATGCTGATCAGAATTCAGTCTTGAGGCAAGGATCAAGTGAAAGTTTTGGCCTTCACAACCACTGATAAAACCTCCCAACTGATTAAGGTAGTGCTGAATAAAATAGCTTTTCTAAAAAGAGACTAAAGAGAGGTTCTCTCACCAAAGCAGTCTCTTAGTCTGTTTTGCTACAAAGCATGTTTCTTTGATGTGAATTAGTTCAAATGCTATTAGTAAATAGGGAAATGATGTCAGTATAACACAGAAGTCATGTTGGTTTATACGAAATTTTCCTGTTTGAAGTGATCAGGAGAAAGCTTTCCCAAATTAAAAAGAAAGCTTTAGCAATATATGAAAACACTAAGAAAAAAAACTAAACATCCCACTTCTGTACCTTCCTTTAATGCAAGTTGTGGCTGGTTCAGCTGCTTCATGAACCACTGCACTTTCCACTTTATATCTGGTGAAGTTGAGGGT
Source organism: Kogia breviceps (assembly GCF_026419965.1). Lineage (NCBI taxonomy): Eukaryota > Metazoa > Chordata > Mammalia > Artiodactyla > Physeteridae > Kogia > Kogia breviceps. The sequence goes on along the minus strand of NC_081328.1, from coordinate 35,020,165 downwards.
ATATGTTTTTCCTCCTGTGTTTAAAAAAGAAAGAAAGTTTTTGATTGCTGAAGCATACACCATACCATAGATCAAATTTTTACTGTAATGAAATTAGTCTCTATTATATGTAAATGTCTTCAAGACCCCAAAATCTCAGAGGAGGAAACAAGCACCCAGGGGACTGAGTCTGTAAAGCTCCAACCAACTGATGCTGAGTGCATATGTCACTGGAGATTTAATATGCTACTGTTTTTAATTAATTTTGCTTTTATTAGTGCACTGGTTACAGTGTTCCACAGCTTTTGAGTGATCTGTCCAATCTTGTTTTTCCCATAAGCCCTGTTTATTTTAGTGTACAATTTTGAAGAATTCAGGAAAGCATATACGGCATTATGGCAGAAATACCTGTATTCAAAATTAAGTCAAGGAACAAGTATGAGACCGATAAGGCAGAGTTATGCAGCAAATCTATGAAGCGTGGTTAGAAAAAACTGGTGGACGTGGCTAGGGCACATGGAGCTGACTGGAAACAAATAAGTAAAAATCCAACTAAGTTTTTGAGAGTTATACTGCCAAAACGACCACCAGCCTGGGCTTGAGAGCCTAAGACTATTCAAGCCTTCTTAAAATGATCTCTGGGTTTCCAAGCATCTATGGCAGGAAGTGGACTAAGAAAGCTGTTCATCCCCTTAAAGGGGTATATTCCTCATTCTCCATTTGGGATACAGCCAAGGAACATAATAGGAAAAAAAGGAGAAGGAGGAGGAGGAAGAGGAGGAGGAGGTGGTGGAGGAGGAGGAGGTCCAATAAGATGGAGCTAGGGGAGCAAAGAAAGAACAGACAAGTGAGCTAAGAAGCCAAGTCAGGGTCTCTTCAAGAACATTCCCCATCCCTGGAGGGGTCCTCTCAATGACTGCTCAGAGGAACTGCAGAATTTGCTGAAGTCCACTGACTGCTATATGTCTCCTGTTCTTCCCCCTTTCAAATGAGAGTGTTTATTTTTATCATTCTGTCGCTAGTCACCACTGTATATTGTATGTGAGGGCAGCCAATCATTTGTCAATTTCTTTCGTAAGTCTATGGATCAAAAAGAGCAACATCTGGGCCTGATGTAGAGACTACATCAGGCCCAGATAATGTGCATTATCTCCTCACGAATATACCACCAGTCACCACATCCTTGCATCACTCAGAGATCCTGGACTTCAAGCTTGATGCCATGATTTGATAGGACCTTGGGGTTCCCTACTTGGGGAGGAAGTGAGTGTATTTTGCCTGTGAGAGAGAGTAGATCGACTTATCTGGTGACCAAAAGAATCGTGCTGTTTATTATATATTTTCAGCTGTCTCCCTGGCACAGGCAGTGCTGTGCTTCCTGGCCCTGCCTAGTTACATGGGACTACGTGACTAGATCCGGCCATCATGTTGTGAAATAAGCAATGTGAATCACTTCTGAGCTAGTGAGAGAGCCTCCGGACTTCATTTCCCTCTTAGGATGGTGACCAATAGTGTACAGGAAGGTGGTTTGCTCCATCAGCCTGGATCACTGAGTGACACGAGCAGAGCCTCCCCTGCTGATCTATCAGGGCCATGTAGTGAGAAACAAATCCTTCATTGTTTAAGCCACCTAGATTGGGAGGTGGTTTGTTGCTGCAGCATAACCTAGCTAATGCAGTTCTTTATGAATATGTATATGTATCACACATATCAATGGTCTCAGTCTTAAGCTAGACAGCAGAGACAGAATTGCTAGGTGAAACGTTTAAAAATCAGACAGACGAAAGGATCAATTCACATGGGAATTCTCTACTTCATAAGTTAGAAAATAAGACTTTTCCTTCTTTAAAAAAATTAGAATTAAAGTGCTTTATTCTATATTTTTTTGGCGGGGGGGCGCCGTGCTGCGTGGCTTGTGGGATCTTAGTTCCCCGACCAGGGACTGAACCCAGGTCCCGGCAGTGAGAGCGCTGAGTCCCAACCACTGGACCACCTCGAAATCCGCCCTTTCTTGCTTTATATGATTTTAAATGATGTACACATATATAGGATTACCATATGAACCTGCAGTGGAAGAGCAGAGTCTTAAGCAATGGACTGCCAGGGAAGTCCCCCCATATGAACCTGAAAGTGACATCTCACCACTATTAAAATCAGGAAGGCTCATAGAAACACCAATAAATCACACTGTCACAATAGAAGACACAGTCTAATTGTTCACTTTGAGACACATATGGGCATTCTGCCCACATTTTACTTTTTTCATTTGGTTTTGGCACCTTTTCCCTTGTCTGAGTTTTGGTGATAATCTTTCTTTATTCTCTTTCCAGAAAACTTAAAATACCTCCTAAGGGCACACTAGAGTAACCTTTACAATACCAAAACCACATTAGGGAAATCAGAACCTTCCATGTTCCATTATCCAACTCTTCATGTGTATCCTCACTTCTAACTTATTACAATTTTATCTTTGTTTTTTAGAAGACTCTCTAAGTGAATATATTGAGCTCTAAGAACCTGAAGGTAGACAGAAGAGGCAAATAAGAAATAACCCTTAATGATATTTAAAGCTGCTTAAATTCATCTCTCTGTGGTATTAAAACAACACAAGTTCATCTGTTCTTAAAGATAATTGTCTGAAGTGTCATAAAATAAATTCCAAAATGAAGTGGGTCATTCCTTAGTGTCTTGCTATAATTAGTGTACACAACTTGGGGGAAAACGTGGTGTGTATGTCAGGGGTTCACCAGGTGAGGAGGAGTCAGTCCTAGTACTGTAAAAGCTGGACCAGCTACTGGGGAGAAAAATACAGGTTTTTTAAAAAAAGTTAGAAAATATGACAGCATATATACAGATAGTAAAGTACAGCTTCCAGAATGCGCTTTTTTTCAATGCCATTTTTTCCCCAAGTGGACTACAAAATAAGTTTATGTAGTCTTCAAGAGTGTTTATTAGTTTTAAGAGGAAAACAATTTTGTTCCCTGAGAAGTTTTAATAGTTAATTTCAACAAATTTAATTTTTTTTCTATTAAAATATGTACCTATGCATCCTCCTTGTATGTTAAAAAGACCCTATTTTGGACGAGTCTTTGCAAGTTGAAAAGGCAACCTGGTAAGGTATATCAGTCTGATACCTCTGCTTATTCTACTCCTTCAGAGCCATGGCCCCTGACCTGTTTCCAAAGCTCAAACCACCCATGTACTGCCAGACCCTGGTCCTGCTGAAGGGAGAGGTTTCTAAAGCATACAGCTGCCTATGAGGATCAGGTCAAAACTAAAACCACCAAGAAATGGAAAGGATCAAGGAGGGAAAGATAAATAAATGCCTATCAGCAAAGTTCTTTCAAAAAGAAAAAGAAAAAAAGATCCACTAGGAAGAATGCACAGGGTGACATTTGGGTCTGCGATGGCAACGCAATGGTCTGATACTTTAGTCAAAGCTTTCCTGCTTTTGCCGAAGGTTACTCATTTATTTCTCATTTGGAAACTATGTCAGTTGTCAAATAACCCCACTAATCTCAAAGTCTTTGGATGGTCAGGTAATTATTTAACAACTACTAACTATATGCTTACTATGAGTAAAAAGAACAAAACTAGAAATCTGAAAGTTTGGAAGAGACACTGCATGCAGGTGGGAAAATCAGTAAAAGTTTTGTGAAGGATGGTGCATTTCAGGAAAACCTGAAGGGCAGGCAGGTTTTAGACTGGCAGAAATGAAGGCAGAAAAAGTCATTTCTAGTAAAGTGAAATTAGACTGGGGTAATAGTGAGGCATATTCTTAAGCAAGAGACCGCGTAAGCTGTTTAGTTTTGCTAGAATACAGGGCTTGAGGCAGGGAGAGGTGGCAAGATAGGGGAGTTGTTTTTTTTACTTTTTAAAATAAATTTATTTATTTTTGATTGTGTTGGGGTCTTCGTTGCTGTGCGCGGGCTTTCTCTAGTTGTGGCGAGCGGGGGCTACTCTTTGTTGTGGTGCACGGGTTTCTCATTGCGGTGGCCTCTCCTATTGCGGAGCATAGGCTCTAGGTGCGCGGGCTTCAGTAGATGCGGCACGCGAGCTCAGTAGCTGTGGCTCATGGCCTCTAGAGCGCAGGCTCAGCAGTTGTGGTGCACGGGCTCGGTAGCTCCGTGGCATGTGGGATCCTCCCAGACCAGGGCTCGAACCTGTGTCCCCTGCATTGGCAGGCAGACTCCCAACCACTGAGCCACCAGGGAAGTCCCAATAGGTGAGTTGTTGCCATATTGTGGCCAACCTTGAAGGCTGGACTGAAGAGTTTGTAGTTAATATGGATGACAAGATAGAGCATCAAAGGTTTTTAAGGAAGGAACTAATATAATTAAGAGTTGTGTTCTAGGGGTCAAATTACATGACAGCAAACAATTGTAGACCTATATTTAAGTGTATCTTTGAAACATATATATGATAAAACAGATATACAATTAAGCAAAATAGAATAAACTTAAAATAAGTAAAGAAATTGAAGTAGAAAAAAATAGGAGTAGGAAAATAATACCAGGAATTAGGATAAAAACAAAATAAAAGCACAAACGATTTTACACTAAATCCTATATTAGTACTGACTAAAATAAAATTTAAAATATCCAAACTGTAATTCTAAAAAGTTCTCTACAAGAATGCATGCCTTATGAAATAATTTCCCTACGTAGTAATTAAACTGAGTTTAAGACTCATGTCCACACTAAAACTTTAATTTTTTTAAAAAAATAATACAGTAGGTTCTACTTTCAGTAGGCCTAAAATAAATGAAATCTCACCATGTCCTGTCTTTTCCTTAAAAACAATCTGTAAGAGCAGCCACTATGGAAAACAGTATGGAGATTCCTCAAATAATTAAAAATAGAACTACCATTCGATCCAGCAATTCCACTCCTGGGTGTATATCCAAAGAAAACTCCTATGCTCAATGTAGCATTATTTACAATAGCCAAGAAATGTAAGCAACCTAAGTGCCCGTCAACAGTTGAATGGAGGAACTTCCCTGGCAGTCCATGGGTTAAGACTCTGCACTTCCATGGCAGGGGGGCACAGGTCCAATCCCTTCGTGGGGAACTAAGATCCCGCATGCCATGCGGTGCAGCCAAAAAAAAAAAGATGAATAGATAAAGAAGATACGGTGTGTATGCATACATATATATTTACACACACACACACACACACACACACACACACACACACACACACAGGAATATTACTCAGCCATGAAAAAGAATGAGATCTTGACATTTGTGACAATATGGAGGGATCTAGAGGGTATTATGCTAAGTAAAATAAGTCAGATACTGTATGATTTCACTTATATGTGGAATCTAAAAAACAAAACAAGCAAACAACAAACCAGAAACAGAGTCACAGATACAGAGAACAAACAGGTGGTTGCCAGAGGGGTGGGGAGCCAGGGGGCGGGGAGGGGGGAGGAGAGAAACAGGTGAGGGAGATTAAGATCTTGTTCTTTTATATAAAACAAGCCATATTATTATGGTAAAGAATGTGTGACCATACAGGCTTAATGATGGGATCGATAACTAGGGTTCATTTTTTTTTTGGCTGTGTTGGGTCTTTGTTGTTGCGCGCGGGCTTTTTCTAGTTGCGGGGAGCGGGGGCTACTCTTCTTTGTGGTGCGCGGGCTTCTCATCGTGGTGGCTTCTCTTGTTGCGGAGCACGGGCTCTAGGTGAGCCAGCTTCAGTAGTTGCGGCACGCAGGCCCTAAAGTGCAGGTTTCAGTAGTTGTGGCGCAAGGGCTTAGCGGCTCGGAGGCATGTGGGATCTTCCCAGACCAGGGATTGAACCAGTGTCCCCTGCACTGGTAGGCGGATCCTTAACCACTGCACCAACAGGGAAGTCCCGGGGTTCATTTTTAACCTACACTTTGGTACTGTCAACCCTTAAATTTTACCAACCTATGCCTCAGTCTGCCAACCTGAAAAGCGGGAGCCAAGAAAACAAACTGCAAAACTTGGTAAATTCTACCCTCTGATCTACGAAACACATATAGTAGTGGTGACAGTTATATACATTTATATGATACTTTAGATTACATAAAGCACATTTATCATACATTTGTTAAACATTTATTAAATGCTTACTTTCTAAAGGTGCTCACAAAATCGACCTGGGATGCACTAGAAAAGCTACCAACACCAACATGTAAAAGTCAACTTTACAATAAACAAAACCTCAAATGACATATATCATTGGACCATATTTTAGATAAACATCATAAAGTGTTCTCAGATGCCTATATTTTATATAGTTGAAAAATATAACTAGTTTTAATGCAATCTCATCTAACAAAATTTAATGTCAAATAACTATTTTTAAGCAGTCCACTTAATCCGCTATCTGTAAGAAATGAAACTGAGAAATGCCTGTCACCTCCAACTTTAGACAAACCTTTTGTAAAAATAAAATTTCACTGCAGTTTTTCACATATGCATTTTTAATTTATTTTATTTATTTATTTTTGGCTGCGTTGGGTCTTCGTTGCTCTGCACGGGCTTCCTCTAGTTGTGGAGAGCGGGGGCTACTCTTCTTCGCGGTGTGCGGGCTTCTCATTGTGGTGGCTTCTCTTGTTGTGGAGCACGGGCTCTAGGTGCGTGGGCTTCAGTAGTTGTGGCACACGGGCTTAGTTGCTCCGCGGCATGTGGGATCTTCCCAGACCAGGGATCAGACCCGTGTCCCCTGCATTGGCGGGGGATTCTTAACCACTGCGCCATCAGGGAAGCCCCACATATGCATTTAAAAGAGACTGTCGTATCCTCAGTAATATGCAAGTGAAGCTAATAGAAAAGACTACCTAATTACCTTCAAGCATCAACAGTCTCCACATTTCCATTGTAAGACAATAAAAACTAATGTGCATTACTCATCACACAGTGGCTTAAGCAACCTTAACTTTCACCAGTAACCCCCTAGGGCCAAAGAAGAAATCAAATACTAAGTAGGTTACACTGCAGGACCTGGATGATTACAACATATTTTTACAACATCTTTCCATTATTCAATTCAATTCACAAAAGTCATCTACAGACAGGAGAATGTAATTTAAACAAAGGAGTTATCTGACAAAGCCCTGGATACATGAACTTTCAGTACCCTTAAAAACAATCAGAAGAACATATCGACAAGATACATAATCTTGGAAAGTCTCAGTCTAGCTTTGACCAAAGGTTGTTTTATGGAACGCAATGATCACATTTAATGTACTTGTCCATTTTCAAAATGGCTATCAATGTGAGTACCTTGATCATTAGTAGTTGATATCCTGCCTATTAGCTTTATTAAGAAAAATCAGAGAGTTAAAAGGCCGTGTGAATCTTTTCTTAAATTCCTTAAAAGCAACACTTTAAGTTAGAACTGAGACCTGTTTAGCAGGTTCAGATGTTCGCATCATGGCTACCTATAATGTAAGCCATTGTGAGAGGCCTATGTATACGTCAAGTTGACTAGATCATTGTGAACTTGAATTAAAAACTCATTTAGAGAACGAAAATAACTGAGAAACGCCCTCATTACATTCATACGTTATATTTTACAATGTGTGAACACCACCAGGAAATGTTGGAATTTATATATTTGACCTACCAAAAGACAAAGGACTGTTACCATTTTCTCATTAACAAAAAAAAATTTTTTTTTAAATTTATTTATTTTTGCTGTGTTGGGTCTTCGTTTCTGTGCGAGGGCTTTCTCTAGTTGTGGCAAGTGGGGACCACTCTTCATTGCAGTGCGCGGGCCTCTCACTGTCGCGGCCTCTCTTGTTGTGGAGCACAGGCTCCAGACGTGCAGGCTCAGTAGTTGTGGCTCACGGGCCTAGTTGCTCCGCGGCATGTGGGATCTTCCCAGACCAGGGCTCGAACCCGTGTCCCCTGCATTAGCAGGCAGATTCTCAACCACTGTGCCACCAGGGAAGCCCAACAAAAAATTTTTGACACTTCAAAAATTAACATTAGGAAAAAAGTTTAACTGAACTAGTCCTAAACCAGGTATAAACAACTAATCTAAAACAAATTATTTGAAACCCTATGGGAAGGTTTAACCCAAACCATGACATACCCAAAACATGTACAATGGAAAAAGATGAATTGCTAACACACAACTTGCCTTTTCCTTCCTAAGTCTGTATTTTCCTCTCCCTGGCTGTAATTCTTAAACTTTTAAGAATCTTTGGAAAACTACAAATCTTCTCTCCCCACAAAAATGAACAATCATTTACATGCAATTTCAAGGAGTCTGCCCATTTTGAGAAACCCATCCATGGATCTCCCTAAGGATCCCCAAACCCCAGTCTAAGAACTCCTGTCGTTCAGCAGCTTTTACTTTTCTATATTTGTAATATACATTTAGATTAGGTTTGTAAGTTAAAATTTCCTCTACCTCCTCTGCTCTTCTTTCCTACATCTTTTTCTCTGAATCTCTCCAGCATATCTATGGTCATAAAAGAATTAACAGTTGAATGAAAGAACTGTGTTGAGTAACATCATTAAATGTAGAATAAAAGATCTTAGTATAAACCCCAATATGCTAATTAACCAGATGTATAACCTCAGACAAGCCAATTAATCTCACTTGATCTCAGTGTGTTCCCCCGTAAAAGAAGAATAATAGTACCCACACCTATTTAACCTGATAACACAGGCAAAGTTCCCAGTACATAGGGGGCTTTCAGTGTTGGCTCCTTTCTCCTTCCTACTTGAGAGGATCATTCCTAAAGAAGTTATAGATTATGGATAGCAGAGCAGAGATTTATGTAATTTTAGGTTTGTTGCATGCATTTTTCCACAGTGAACATGATGCAGTGGAGATGAAAGAAAAGAAAAGATGGGGAATGGAAAGTTTAAAAACTGAAGTAGGCCATAAGCAACCAAAGAAAGAATATAAACTGAACTTTATCAAAATAGAAACCTTTGGGGTGTCAAAGGTCACTATCAGAAAAGTAAAGAGATAACCCAGAGAATGGGGAAAAAATATTTGCAAATCATAGGTCTGATAAGGGTCTAGTACCCAGAATATATAAAGAACTCTTACAACTCAACAATAAAAAGATAACCCAATTTTTAAATGGGCAAAACACTTGAATAGACATTTCTCCAAAGAAGATATACAAATGGTCAATTTGTACAGGGAAAGATGCTCAATTATCTTTAGTCATTAAAAAAATGCAAATCAAAACCACAATAAGATACCACTTCATACCTCCTACAGTGGCTATAATAAAAAACTGGAAAGAAGCAAGTGTTGGCTAGGATGTAGAGAAATTGGATGCTTCATACATTACTGATGGGAATATAAACTGGTACAGTCACTTTGAAAACAGTTTGACAGTTCCTCAAAATGTTAAACATAGAGTTACCACATGACCTGTCATTCCACTCCTAGGTATGTACTCAAGAGAACTGAAAATATATGTTCATACAAAAACTTTTATGTAAATGTTCATAGCAGCATTGTTCATAATAGCCCCAAAGTGGAAACAATCCAATTATACACCAACTGATGATGAATGCGTACATAAAACCTATATCCACACAACGGAATACTATCAGTCATAAAAAGGAATGAAGTATTGAGACGTTGTACAGCATGGGTGAATCCTGAAAACATTATGCTAAGCAAAGAAGCCAGACACAAAAGACAACACATTGTATGACTGCATTTACATGAAATGGTCAGAATAAGCAAATCCATGAAGACTGAAAGTAAATTAGTGATTGAGAGGAGCTGGGGTTAGGGAGGAGCAGGGAGTGACTGCTAACGGATTCCAGGTTTCCTTTTGGGGTGCTGAAAATATTCTGGAAATAGATATTGGTGGTGGTTGCACAGCTTTCTAAATACACTAAAAAACACGGACTTGTACACTTTAAAAGGGTGAATTATATGGTATATAAATTATATCTCAATATAAATAAAAAATGAAATGAGATGAAATAGGCTATCTGGACACTAGTAGCCCAAAGATGGTCTGAAATTAAAGATTATCTGAAAATTAGGTATTTTATATAAAAGTGACATTATTGATTTACTGGATAGGTCATAAGCGATGAACTGGGCTCTAACAGCAGTGATGCAATGAGACTGAGTGGAAAATTCAAAACCACCCACAGTGCTGAGCGGCACAGAATTTGGACTGGCTCTATTTGGGGCTCTTCCATACTGCTGGGCAAGTGACTTTACCTTTCGAACCCTCAGTTTTCTCAGCTACATACTTAAGGGATTCCCTCCCACCAGTGACACTTACTGTTTGTGCTGATTGTTTCTTTCCATTCTCTTGCCTAGCTCATCTGGTCACCTACTGCCACACACTATTCCCAACCTTTTCAACATTAAGGGCTATCATAGACTCCCCTCGCCACTCTTCCTACGCCCCTCCCATGTTCCCATGGAGCACTGTTTTTTTTTTTTTTTTTTGGCGGTATGAGGGCCTCTCACTGTTGTGGCCTCTCCCGTTGTGGAGCACAGGCTCTGGACGCGCAGGCTCAGCAGCCATGGCTCACGGGCCCAGCCGCTCCGCGGCATGTGGAATCTTCCCGGACCAGGGCACGAACCCATGTCCCCTGCATCGGCAGGCGGACTCAACCACTGCGCCACCAGGGAAGCCCTGGAGCACTGTTTTTAAAAGTTGTGTCTAAGAGGGACTTCCCTGGTGATCCAGTGGTTAATACTCCACACTTACAATGCAGGGGGCGTGGGTTTGATCCCTGGTCTGGGAACTAGGATCCCACCTGCTGCGTGGCATAGCCAAAAAAAAAAAAAAGTTGCATCTAAGAAATTGCATTTAGGTGACACTTTTTTATTTTTTGCTAACCAAATATAAAAAAGTAGCCTATCATAACTTTTCGGTTAGACTCTCCAGCTTTTATCATAATTTCCATTTGACTTTCTGAACCCTAAAATTAGTTTATTAATCTCAGGATGGGGATGCCTGAGTTAAGGAAATATGCTATCTACAATCTTGAAATAAGTATGACACTAAATGGGACTGGCCCATAGCCTTAACCATGGTATAGGTAACTTTTTCCAAAAACAACACTAGGTCTACCACACTTTCTCAGAGTAGAGAGATATGACCACGTATAACACCATCCCTTGGATGATTCTATTCAATCCTCTGCCTTGATCAGAAGGTGTTTAAGGCAACATGCCAAAAGGGATGTAGAAGCAACCTATGAAGCCTCAGATAACCTGCCATATCCATTGCTACCTTACTGTTAATAGTCCTTTTTTTAAAAAACGTTAAGTTGTAGGCTGAGTAAAACAAAGCCAGGTAGCAATGCTACAACTGTGTCAAAATTAAAGGCAAAAGTGCCCAGTCACTTTGTAGGTGGTGTAGAGCACAACTGTACCCAACAGAGGTGTTCTATGCTGGATGGTGGCAAACTGAGCCAATGCATCCTCCCTCCCTTTTGGGAAGTACAGCTGAACATAGAGAAGAGGTTTATACTGGGGTCTGGGTTGTAACCCTAACCACACTGCATTATGGTTAGTGAATCCTCACGAGATATCCAATGTGTCACAGTCTTGGAAGTGATAGGACTCTTTACTAAAATTGCCGCTTCTCAAACATAGGGTCTATTTGTGAATGCCCAGATCTCCTTTTTTTCTCTAAAGAGAGATATAGCTTTTAACTTTTTTTTCTGATTATAAAGGCAAAGTTTATAGGTCAAATGGGTTTATGCACTGTGTCCAATTACTGCACTCTACTCTTCATTCACAAGCTTTAACTATCATCTACACACAAAGTACCAAGAGTCTAATATAAGAAGATATTTATTTATTTATTTATTCCTTCAAATAATTATTGTATTGACCCCAACCTTCACAAGCTTAAATTTGTTCAGGGAGCAAGAACTATACATACAAAATAAGTCACAATTGGGTCTTCCCTGGTGGCGCAGTGGTTAAGAATCCACCTGCCAATGCAGGCGACAAGGGTTTGAGCCCTGGTCTGGGAATATCCCACATGCCACGGAGCAACTAAGCCTCTGTGCCACAACTACTGAGCCTGTGCTCTACAGCCCACGCGCCACAACTACCATAGCCCGTGCGCCTACAGCCTGTGCTCGGCAACTAGAGAAGCCACCGCAATGAGAAGCACGCACACCACAACGAAGAGTAGCCCCAGCTCGATGCGACTAGAGAAAGCCTGCGCACAGCAACGAAGCCCCAATGCAGCCCCAAATAAATAAAAAATAAATAAATTTATTTAAAAAGTCACAACTGCCAAATAAAACAAATGGTATTTTTTTAAAAGGTGCCATATAACTATTTAAAAGGGCAAGAAAGATGTAGAATGGACAGGCTACGGAAAGCCTTGTGAAGAGCATGAGATCTGAGCTAGGTCCTGAATGATGGAGGGATCTGAAGAAGCAGAGAGGAAATGAGAAGACAGGATGAGGAGAGTCAGGCTGTTATCGTGAAGAAGCACAGTATACTTAGGGCCAGTCAAAGGGACTTTACCAGGGATTAGCTGGTGATAAGGTTATAGACGTAGTCAATGTAGGGACAGAAAATGCAAGGGTTTGACTGTAGAGCTGAGAGATGTGGGCATCACTAACAATGGCAGAGAGAGCCAAAAATAAAAGGGAAAATCAACAGATTTTTCTCATTAGATGTGAAGGATAAAGAAAAATATCAAAGATGATTTAGACAATTTGAATTTCCATACCCATATCTAACAGGAAAATACAGGTGGGAGAGCACATCTTTTTTATTACTGTTAAGACAATCAGCCTCAATTCAGAGATCTAGTTCTATCTTTCACAGTGACTAGGTAAGTTTTTTGCTAAATATTCCTAACATTCCTTTACAAAGACAACCGCTACCAAAAAATTAAGTCCAAACCTCCTTCAAGATTAGACCCCATGTGCCACAAATACTGAAGCCCGCGTGCCCTAGAGCTCATGCTCCATAAGAAGAGAAGCCACCACAATGAGAAGCCCGTGCACCGCAACAAAGAGTAGCCCCCGCTCGCCACAACCAGAGAAAGCCTGCACACAGCAACGAAGGCCCAATGCAGCCAAAAAAAAAAAAAAAAAAATTAGACCCCTCACTTTACCTTTCTAACCTCATTTCCCTCCACAAACTCTATTAAGGTCTGTCTACTCAATGTTCCCTGAGCATGCCATATAACTTCTCATGCCAGTCATTTGTGTATCCTGCCCCATCAGCCGAGAATGCCCTTATTTCTCTCCCTATCAACTGAATCTCACTCATCTCTCGATATTCAGTTCAAACACCACTAACTTTTTCTAAAATTCCCCAGCCCCTATCATTTTTCCTGTGTGTATTTCCACTGTACTACTCCTGGCTTTATTATACTTATTTCATTCCGTATTGTATAAAATTTGTTTACATGGCCACATTCCCATTGCCAGTGATTGATTTAGAGGTGGGTCCATGATTAAGTTTTGGACAGAGAGATTTAAGTGAAATCAGCTGGAAGGCTTCTGAGAAAGATTTCCAAACTCTTAAAAAAGCATAAGAAAGCACTAACCACCACCCTCTGCTGGATGTCATCTTGTCTGGATATGATGCCTGGAACTGTGGTACCCATCTTGCATCCATGATGAGAACTGGCTAAAGGACAAAGCAGACAAGTCCAAGATGGCAGAGCAGAAAGGTGGAAAGAATGTGGGTCCTTGATGATGTCACTAAACCACAGATTTAAGCCAATCCTAGACTGAGGCATCTTGTTACTTGTTATGATAAATTTTCCTTATTTTCAAATTATTTTGAATTGGATTTTCTATCATTTGAAGCCCAAGGCATCCTAATTTATAGAGTCATTTTGAGATGCAAATTAGACATTTAGCAGAGACACCAAGTAGTCAATTGGATAGAAGATCAGGGGAGAAGTCAGGACTGGACCCATATATTTGGGAGACAGCAGCATACAGAAGGAATTTACATTTGAGGGCTGGGAAGACAGGACAGATAGAGAAAAGAAAGCTTTAGGGCAGCCTATGGGCAGAGGAGAAAAAGCCAACAAGGAAGAGAGAAGAAATTAACACTGAGGTAAAATGAAAACACCAAACTGCAATGCGCAGAAGCCAAGAGATTAAGCTTCAAGAAAGAACTGTTCAGCTGCATCAAATGCTGCTAAAACACCGAGTAAGAGAAAAATGACCACTGAATTTAGTGGCTGAATAATTCCTTAACATAAAGGCCACCCTGTCCTTCCACAGGCTCCTTCTCCCTGGAAAATCAGCCATCTTGAGTTAATCAGTATAAGGGTTAAGGGCTCAAACTTGGGCTGAGTTCTGGAGCTACCACTCCTAGCTGTGGGGCCTGCTCAACCAACCAGCCCACCCTGTGAGGAGGAGGGAATGGCAGCTGAGGAATGGCAGCCGGAACTGGACTCCAAATAGACAAAGGTTTGCATTCGGTTTTTAAAGATGGGAGAGACTTGAGCATGTTTAAATGCTGATGGGAAGGAACACCTTTTACCACAAGGAACCCATTACAAGAAAACATTTTGGAATTTATTAGAGTAGGTTAGTTTATTAAGCTTTACAAAATTATATACAGATGAAAAAGTATGATAAAGCCACAAGCTTAATCTCTACCTCATTTCAGAACATATCAACCAAAAGAAAAAAGATTATCTATCACAATAAGTAGTAATAGTAAATAAAAGTGCCTAATCTTCTCTTGGTTATACTAAAAAGATGATTCCAATATTAAAACACAAAGTACTAAATAATAAAAGCTCAGATATTTTAAAAGCTAAGGAAATCTATAACACAGCTACCTAAAACTGTTTGGAATAGCGTCCTAAAACACTTTGTCTTTATATATATATATATATATTTATACAGAAGGTTCTTATTAGTCATCAGTTTTATACACATCAGTGTATACATGTCAATCCCAGTCTCCCAATTCATCACACCACCACCCCACCACCACTTTTCCCCCTTGGTGTCCATACGTTTGTTCTCTACATCTGTGTCTCAATTTCTGCCCTGCAAACCAGTTCACCTGTACCATTTTTCTAGGTTCCACATATATGCGTTAATATACGATATTTGTTTTTCTCTTTCTGACTTACTTCACTCTGTTTGAGTCTCTAGATCCATCCACGTCTCTACAAATGACCCAATTTCGTTCCTTTTTATGGCTGAGTAATATCCTATTGCATATATGTACCACATCTTTATCCACTTGTCTGTTGATGGGCATTTAGGTTCTTCTACGACCTGGATATTGTAAACAGTGCTGCAAAGAATATTGGGGTGCATGTGTCTTTTTGAATTATGGTTTTCTCTGGGTATATGCCCAGTAGTGGGATTGCTGGATCATATGGTAATTCTATTTTTAGTTCTTTAAGGAACCTCCATACTGTTCTCCATAGTGGCTGTAATCAATTTACATTCCCACCAACAGTGCAAGAGGGTTCCCAATTCTCCACACCCTCTCCAGCATTTGTTGTTTGTAGATTTTCTGATGATGCCCATTCTAACTGGTGTGAGGTGATACCTCATTGTATCAGTCTTTAATACATTCTCAAATCTGAAGTATTTTTTCCCTTTGGTCTTATGAAGAAATATGCTGTCTGGAGATAAGCCTTCTATAAGCTTGTGTACACAACCACGTAAGAAAATATTAAAACATTTTAATGTTCACTTCAGGAAATTCTAAAATTTAAAACCACTCCAAATTAAAATATGACCACTTCAAAGAAAAGGGGATAATTTCAAAGTTAAGACAAAAACAGCTTCTGCTACAAACCACCGCATGTTGCAGAAGCAGTAACCTAGTTTCACTTTGAGTGTAGTGTTTGTTACCCTCAAGGGATCTGCAACTTTCGAGCAAGAGTTTTTCATTAAATGCCATATAACAGGTAAAGCAGAGGAGGAAAAAAAGTCAATACATCTTCATGCTACAACACATCTCAACTGTTCAGTTTAAGGGAAGAAAAGCACAGTACTTATGAACACATACATATACAAACATGCACACACATACATGTATCACATCGATAAGCTTCTGTTAGTTATTGGTGAGATAACACTAAAACGTTAACTCAAGGCTAACCTATAGAACATGTGGCAATTTAACAATCTGCTTGTGAGGTGCAAAATTCCCCAGCATCACACAAAATTACTCTTGACTATTTGCTCCCTGGTTCAGTAATTGGTCAGCAATAACCTGAGCAGAGAAAGCTGGTGGAAGATGTTCAAATATACAAAGGTTTTTCCACATAGAATTCTTAATTACTTTTTCCCAAAACATGGTTCTCTATATTGAGCTGTGAATACTATGCATATTTCAGAAAGACAAAAATCCCAAACATCCACATGTCTGAGTGAACAACCTGTTCCAAGACACAATCTCCCTATAAGCCCCAGAGAAGTTACTTTGAGGGTATAAAATAAATTAATTAGTAACAATACACACTTTAGACACTTATATTTTAACTGCACTGGAATGTCTAAAAAATGAGCCCATGAACAGCAAAGGCACTGAGCCCAAGAGGAAGTGAACAGACTCCTGGCTTGCAGACAAATGAGTGGGTGGAGGAAACATTTATGTGGGGAGGATGATTTTTACACGACGCTTTTCTTAATCTAAAGAAAACCACAGCTCTTCGCAATATATGTGCTATAAATAGATGTAATCAGACAAAAACCTGAATAAATACTTGTTTGCCTACTTGTTTTGTTTTTAAATAACTTTTGTCACAACCCAAATCCAATGAGTGATCAAGATAACCAAGCCAACGTGACCAAGCAGGTTGCCCAGTTAAAGGCCTGGGGACATATGACCAAGACTAATTCCCCTTCACCTGTTTATGCTGAAGAAAATATTTTAATTAGTAATGTGGGCTTTTCTTGTAATATCTTTAAATATACTTCCCTAACCAAAATCAAAGAGTTTTCACACTGGTTCACATCAATGTAAAATTTCTACCAACTACTTCCGGCAACACCTTTAAGAAATGTGGCTAGAGCAATCAGAGTTTTGATCACAGAACCATTGTTCTAGTAACTGCTCCCTCCTTCCCCAGCTCCTCCCCGCCAAAACCCCAAATCTATCTAAGATCACAAAGCTCCTGTCAAGTAAGTATTAGTCTCTTTCATAAATAGAGGAAATTAGGCCTGCTGACTAAAAGGTGAGAGGGGCTCTGAGAGAGTAAGAACTAGTTGAGTATATAGCTGCTATGCTCTTTTCTCCCTTAAAATAAAACCCAATCGGAGGGCAGATGACTTTTTTTGGAAGTGGAGGTGAGGGTTGCTGGTAAAGAGGTAATGTAATCTAGGTTTTCTAATATGTTTACAATGGACATTTTTTTTAAAAAAATAATTGACTTATTTATTTATTTTTGGCTGCATTGGGTCTTCGTTGCTGTGCACAGGCTTTCTCTAGTTGTGGGGAGAGGAGGCTATTCTTTTGCTGTGGTGCACAGGCTTCTCATTGCGATGGCTGCTCTTGTTGTGGAGCATGGGCTCTAGGGGGGTGGGATTCAGTAGTTGTGGTGCACGGGGTTCACTGCTCCATGGCATGTAGGATCTTGCCGGACCAGGGCTCGAACTCGTGTCCCCTGAATTGGCAGGCGGATTCTTAACCACTGTGCCACCAGGAAGTCCCTATTATTTCTATAATAAACCAAACAACTGATCCTAAACTTAAAAACTAAATGAATTCATCAAACCTATTCAGATTCAACGTATAAGATCATTTAGATACAAGTGTTGATGAAAGTGCAAACGTAATTTAACTAAGCATAAAAAACACTTAAATCTACACCAAGCCTCAAAATACCAGCAGACTTTCAGTAACACTCAACAAATATTTATTGAGTACCTACCATGTGTGAGGTGCCACAGACATAACTACGAACATGATACATACGACCGACCCCTGGTTTCAGAAGTTTACAATATTGCCAATTAGGGTGGCCCTATAACCTATTTTAATAAGCAAGGTCCTGGTTTATACCTGTTTCTCCCAGATTAACTTTTTTTTTTTTTTTTTTGGCGTTACACGGGCCTCACTGTTGTGGCCCCTCCCGTTGCGGAGCATAGGCTCCAGACGCGCAGGCTCAGCGGCCACAGCTCACGGGCCCAGCCGCTCCGCGGCATGTGGGATCTTCCCAGACCGGGGCACAAACCCGTGTTCCCTGCATCGGCAGGCGGACTCTCAACCACTGAGCCACCAGGGAAGCCCCCAGATTAACTTAAAAAAAATTACTTATTTTATTTATTTATTTTTGGCTGTGTTGGGCCTTTGTTGCTGCATGCAGGCTTTCTCTAGTTGTGGAGAGCAGGGGCTACTCTTTGTTGCAGTGCGCGGGCTTCTCATTACGGTGGCTTCTCTTGCTGCAGAGCATGGGTTCTAGGTGCACGAGCTTTAGTAGCTGCAGCATGCGGGCTCAGTAGTTGTGGCTCATGGGCTCTAGAGCACAGGCTCAGTAGTTCTGGTGCATGGGTTTAGTTGCTCCACAGCCTGTGGGATCTTCCTGACCAGGGCTCGAACCCATGTCCCCTGCATTGGCAGGTGGATTCTCAACCACTTCACCAGGGAAGCCCAGATTAATTGTTAATAATGCCATAATGCCCTTCTCACACATCTCCCCAGTCTGGATAATAAATTATATGGTTACCCATTTATGCAAAAAACAAATATACTACTGTTCCTATATGGCAATAGGTTTGTAAAATGTGTATCATTTCCAGATTTTATCTTTTTAAATTCATTTTATTCATTTTTATTACACATTAGATTTTCTTAAATTATAAAATGTAACTTATTTTAGACCTTCATCTCATTCTGATATATACCTGTCATATAATAAAATCAAAGATTTGCTTTCATCAAATAAGAGAAAATCAAAATCTGATTTTACCACATCAAAATGTATACAGAGGGACTTCCCTGGTGGCGCAGTGGTTAAGAATCTGCCTGCCAATGCAGGGGACACAGGTTCAAGCCCTGGTCCGGGAAGATCCCAGATGCCACAGAGCAGCTAAGCCCGTGAGCCACAACTACTGAGCCTGTGTGCCCAGAGCCCGTGCTCTGCAACAAGAGAAGCCACCGCAATGAGAAACCCACGCACAGCAACAAAGACCCAGCACAGCCAAAAATAATAAATAAAAAAATAAATTTATTTTTAAAAAATGTATACGGAGTAAATAAATCAAATGAATAAAAAAGTAGAAACTTTAAAGACTATAAGCCCCTTGAGGAGAGATAGTTCTTTTTGTTTGTTTGTTTGTTTTGTTTTGTTTGCGGTACGCGGGGCTCTCACTGTTGTGGCCTCTCCCGTTGCGGAGCACAGGCTCCAGACGCGCAAGCTCAGCGGCCATGGCTCACGGGCCCAGCCGCTCCGCGGCACATGGGATCTTCCCGGACCGGGGCATGAACCCATGTCCCCTGCATCGGCAGGCGGACTCCCAACCACTGCGCCACCAGGGAAGCCCGAGACAGTTCTTTTAAAAATACTACTTAAACATTCTAGCCTGTGTCTAGCTCAGTACTGAGAACATAATGAGGTCCAGATTGAGGCCTGTGCTCTGGAGCCCGTGAGCCACAACTACTGAGCCCACGTACCACAACTACTAAAGGCTGTGCGCCTAGAGCCCGTGCTCCACAACAAGAGAAACCACTGCAGTGAGAAGCCCGTGCACTGCAACAAAGAGTAGCCCCTGCTCGCTGCAACTAGAGAAAGTCTGCATGCAGCAACGAAGAGCCAACTCAGGCAAAAATAAATAAATAAAAATAAATAAATCTACTAAAAATATTATTTAAAAAAATAGACTCAGGAGGGACTTCTCTGTGGCGCAGTGGTTAAGGATCTGCCTGCCAATGCAAGGGACATGGGATCGAGCCCTGGTCCGGGAAGATCCCACATGCCCTGCAGCAACTAAGCCTGTGCGCCACAACTACTGAGCCTGTGCTCTAGAGCCTGCGAGCCACAACAACTGAGCCCACGTGCCACAACTACTGAAGCCCGCATGCCCAGAGCCTATGCTCCACAACGAGAAGCCACCACAATAAGAAGCCCGCGCACCGCAATGAAGGGTAGTCCCCGCTCACCGCAACTAAAGAAAGCCTGCACGCAGCAACGAAGACCCAACGTGGCCAAAAATAATAGATAAATAAATTTATATATTAAAAAAAGACTCAGGAGCCAGCCTGATAAGCTCCTAATGGACAAAAACAGGACAACTGAGTATCAACAAGGATGAATAACAGTAATGCACTGAAACACTTCAAATATGCTTAAATCCACTGGTCACCTCTAGAGGATGCAAAGAGAACCAACTCATTCTTCTGAAAACTGGTAAGTGAAGGGCAAGAATCAAGCATTTAGTCTGTCATTCCTATCAGATCTGTACCTCAAGGAAACGAAATATTTGTTGAGGGGAAATTTCTTTTTATAGAAGTATTCCAGCTAATAATTGAAGAAGAAGTTACAGTGTTTGCTATTATTTTGCAACCCATAATGAATTAATAGATATAGGCAAAGATCATCAGTGGCTGGTAACAGTACCAAAGAAGAAACAACCAGCGCTGTACGTCTCCTGGTAGAATTATACACCACCAGCTATTAGTCTTGCCCCGCACCCACAAGAAAAATTGAACCTTAATCTGATCAAGCCTGTAGATCTAAAAGCCAATTTACAGGAAGTAAAAGGCACCGAGGAACACGTTAAACAATATCACGTGGATACAATCGGCACAATCCAGACTATGGGAGACTATACAACAAATGATAGGGATGCTTCAACAAAAATTCCAAGGAAAAATAAAGAAAAGAAAGGAAGGAGAACTTATAAAGAGACTTAACAGACATATTAACCAATCACTCTTCTTTGGCCCTTAATTCAACATTCTAGCCTGTGTCTAAATGTTGAAAACACTAACTGAAAAAACAATTATGAATCATTTGGGAAGTACAGACACTGACTGAACACTTAATGATGGTCAGGAAGTCTTTTAGTATAATCATGGTATTAAGTTGTCCTTTTTTTTTTTTTTCACACATACACACACACACTGTATTTTATTTTTACGAGATAAATAAACTGACACCAAGCATTGTAAATGGATGACCACAACAAAAGCAACAATGGTTGCAATTACCAAACACGAAACACACTCATACTATGTCATAATATTGACATTCATCCAGTAATCCTCCACTGTAACAGCTCCTTTACTTGCAGTGAAAATTGGTTTGTATATTTTTTGCCTCTGAGTCGTTGTGGGATTTTTTTTTAAATTCAAACAGAAAGTCACAAAAATTATAATCATCCTCATCAGTTCACTCAGTCCCATGTAATTTTTTTTTTAATCTTGATCTTGTTAGCACTTTTATGAAATCATCAGTTTTCCATTAGAGTTCTGAAAATGCTTATTCATTCAGTTCAGCAGTATAGTCAGTTACCAGAACCCGGTACTTGTCAGAGTCTTTTCCATGAATTCCTTGAGGATGAAACCCTTTTATAGGAACATTTTTGCAAAAGCATCAGAGTACACCCAGAACTGTCTGTAAATGACAAATGACTTAAAAAAACACTGACTGAACACTTAATGAGGGTCAGGAAGTCTTTTAGTATAATCATGGTATTGTCTTTTTTTAAAAAAAGAATTTTTGTATATAAAAATAATATATGACATTTAAAATTGCTTCAAAGTAATTGGAGGGAGGGAATTATAGTGAGGGTGGATATATATGAAAAAGATTAGCCATGTACAATAATTGTTGAAGCTGGGATATGGGTATATTTTGGTTCATTATATTTTTCTTTTTTTTATATTTCAGAGTTTCTATAATATAAAAAGGGTTTTGAAAGACCAAAAATAATATCATAATTTAGAAACATACAGGACACTATAACCTGACAACAATGGAGAAAAAATATTTTATGACAACTACAATTAACTCAATCTTTTGACATGACTAAGGAATTATAGAAGTAAAATATAGTTTGAAAATCCCTCTGTATTAGGACTACATTTAATTTTCTTTTATACAACTTAAATTTTATATCTCTAAAAACTATAATGTAAGCAATATGGTATATTTCTTTTTTTTTGCAGGAGAAAAAATATTTATTATTAAATAGAAATAACCCAGCTATACATTATGTTAAGTGTAGAGTACTTTGTACTTTTTTTTAAAATTTAATTTTATTTATTTTTTTAAACAGTAGGTTCTTATTAGTTATCCATTTTATACATATTAGTGTATACATGTCAATCCCAATTGCCCAGTTCATCCCACCACCACCCCACCACCACTTTCCCCCCTTGGTGTCCATATGTTTGTTCTCTGTATCTGTGTCTCAATTTCTGCCCTGCAAACCTGTTCATCTGTACCATTTTTCTAGGTTCCACATATATGCATTAATATACAATATTTGTTTTTCTCTTTCTGACTTACTTCACTCTGTATGACAGTCCCTAGATCCATCCACATCTCTACAAATGACCCAATTTTGTTCCTTTTTATGGCTGAGTAATATTTCATTGTATATATGTACCACATCTTCTTTATTCGTCTGTCAATGGGCATTTAGGTTGCTTCCATGTCCTGGCTATTGTAAATAGTGCTGCTATGAACATTGGGGTGCATGTGTCTTTTTGAATTATGGTTTTCTCTGGGTATATGCCCAGTAGTGGGATTGCTGGGTCATATGGTAATTCTATTTTTAGTTTTTTAAGGAACCTCCATACCGTTCTCTGTAGTGGCTGCATCAATTTACATTCCCACCAACAGTGCAAGAGGGTTCCTTTTTCTTCACACCCTCTCCAGCATTTGTTGTTTGTAGATTTTCTGATGATGCCCATTCTAACTGGTGTGAGGTGATACCTCATTGTAGTTTTGATTTGCATTTCTCTAATAATTAGTGATGTTGAGCAGCTTTTCATATGCTTCTTGGCCATCTGTATGTCTTCTTTGGAGAAATGTCTATTTAGGTCTTCTGCCCATTTTTGGATTGGGTTGTTTGTTTTTTTAATATTGAACTGCATGAGCTGTTTATATATTTTGGAGAGTAATCCTTTGTCCGTTGACTCGTTTGCAAATATTTTCTCCCATTCTGAGGGTTGTCTTTTCGTCTTGTTTGTAGTCTCTTGTGCTTTGCAAAAGCTTTGAAGTTTCATTAGGTCCCATTTGTTTATTTTTGGTTTTATTTCCATTACTCTAGGAGGTGAATCAAAAAAGATCTTGCTGTGATTTATGTCAAAGAGTGTTCTTCCTATGTTTTCCTCTAAGAGTTTTATAGTGTCCGGTCTTACATTTAGGTCTCTAATCCAGTTTGAGTTTATTTTTGTGTATGGTATTAGGGAGTGTTCTAATTTCATTCTTTTACATGTAGCTGTCCAGTTTTCCCAGCACCACTTATTGAAGAGACTGTCTTTTCTCCATTGTATATCCTTGCCTCCTTTGTCATAGATTAGTTGACCACAGGTGTGTGGGTTTATCTCTGGGCTTTCTATCCTGTTCCACTGATCTATATTTCTGTTTTTGTGCCAGTACCATATTGTCTTGATTACTGTAGCTTTGTAGTACAGTCTGAAGTCAGGGAGTCTGATTCTTCTAGCTCTGTTTTTTCCCCTCAAGACCGCTTTGGCTATTCAGGGTCTTTTGTGTCTCCATACAAATTTTAAGATTTTTTGTTCTAGTTTTGTAAAAAATGCCATTGGTAATTTGATAGGGAGTGCATTGAATCTGTAGATTGCTTTGGGTAGTATAGTCATTTTCACAATATTGTTCTTTCAATCCAAGAACATGGTGTACCTCTCCATCTGTTTGTACCATGTTTAATTTCTTTCATCAGTGGTCTTATAGTTTTCTGCATACAGGTCTTATGGTATATTTCTGATTTAATAAAACTTTAATCCCAAACATGCTAACACAGAATGATCGAAAGTATAAAAGAAAAATTAAACATGTTAGAAGTAAAACAATTTGCCTAGTAAGGTCATCACTCAGTCAAGATCAGAATCCAGTCTTTAGAGAGTAGACATTACTGTATCCCAGATACTAAGTTAGCTTTTAATGTTTCAGTGACAGGACAATAAAACTGAACCACAAACTTCTTTCTTCATGTGGAACTGCCATTAAAGCTGCTTTATATATGTTCTCCAGCTGATGTACTACACAGTACATTCTGCCACCTTCATATTTACAGGTCCAACTAAGAAACCATTATCCAAACAAAGTACATGTATGTTTATATAGAGAGACTTGTGGGTGTGCAGAAGACCATTTTAGATGATTTTCTAAATCTGCTGTACTATGAGGTGACCAGGATTCTCTTCTTATTCAGTCAGTGTTGTGGTGTTGCTATCACCGTAAGTACAATGGCTGTAAGCATTTCACTGTATAAAAGTCAGATGTAAGCACAGGCCATAGCCACGGTTCTCACCATTAAATGAAAAACTACCTTCTTCCTTTCCTCGTTTTCTCCCTCCATCATGAGTCAGCAAATATCATGTATTCTCAGTTCTAAGCTCCATTTTATTGTTTCTAAAACAAGGATGCTACATACTTTTCCTCAGTTCTAGGATGCTATTGATTTTAAGTTCTTATTTTACGGTCAAGTTTGTGGAAGATCCAAATGAAGCAGCTATAGTCTCTGACTGAGGATCCAAACCTCATATTCACTTTGGGCTTGTTCCTTCTACCTTACCCCAATATCTAATGAACCAACAAGTCCTGTTTTAAAAAACTGCCCTGTCCTCCCTGTTCCAATTGCTAACATCTCCTCTGAGTTCAGGCCCTCATCATCTCATACACAGATTACAACAGTCTCTCTGCCTCCCTCTTTCAAACCACCTTACACAGAGATTTTTTTAAACTACATTTTCCTAAAGAATTTGGATCATGTCACTCCCTAGTTACAAACCTTTACTGGTTTCTAAAGCCTTGGAATAAAGTTCAGTTCCTTAGCAAAGCATTCAAGAGCCCTCCACCGTCTGCGCCCAACTGACTTTTTCAGTCTTGGCTCCCAAAGTCCTCCCCTCCCACCTAACATCTTCATGCTACTTTTCAAATGAACCTTGACTTTTTCCACTTTTAAACCTTAGACTGTGTCATTCTTTCCTTCTACCTAGAACATCATTCCCCCGCCATCCATATGACCATAACATCCGAGCCACCTTTCAAGACCTAGCTCAAAAGTACTTTCTTCATGAAGCTTCTCTTGACCACCATTTTTGTTTCGTAGAATGCTTAGGAGGATTTTTATTCTCTTTTAAAAGGACATGTAAGCTAATGGAAAGAATACTCAACAGTTCTGTTTAAGCTGGGAGGAAAGTGATTTTAAAAAATCCATATCCATGTGATATTGTCAATTTCTTCCTCCTCTTCCATAAAATAAACTGTTTCAGGGAATGATTTAAATTAATATAGAGTTTGGATGTCATGGTTTGCCTCAGGAAGGATTTTCTGCATTAGCAAGTGCAGAGTGAAAGATACTCAAGTAGTACCCCATCTGTAATGGTATTCTGCCTCAAGACCAGCACCTTTTTCTCCTTCAAGAACTGCTTAATACTTATATTCTTTCAGAGCCAGACACTGCAGACAGTGTAATCATCTGGCACAAGTTAATTTTCTAGTAAACAAAAGGTGGCTATTTTCCATGTGGTCCTGGAGACAGGGACCTGTAACTGGACTGAAAATGGTTATCACTGTGCAAGAGCTACACTCATCCATGTTATAAACCATTTTTCTGCATGGACACAAGAAGGGTGGGGAAAAAGACCTTCAAACCTACCCTAAAATAGCCTTGGAGAGAATGACTGTGAACATCAAAAGATAACTTTCAAAGATAATAAGGTCAAAGAAAACTTAAATTTGTCTAAACAAATATAGACATCCAGATACATTATATATGGTGTATACATAGGTACACTGTATGACTAAAATTAATCTATGAACAGATATTCAAGCTTATTCAAGTATAGAGTTTAAAAGATTGATTTAGGATGTTTCCAAATAGAAAAATGATGTTAGTTGAAAAACTAGTGAAATCTGAATTAAGTTTGGAGTTAAAGTGATAGTAATGTACCAGTGTTGGTTTTTTAGTGTATGTAAGACTGTAAACAATAACAGAACTACATGAGGGGAACTACACTCAATATTTTGTAATAACCTATAAGGGAAAGAATCTGAAAAAGAAAAAAAATATATATATATATATATATCTGAGTCACTTTGCTGTACACCTGAACTAAGATGGCATTGTAAATCAACTATACTTCAATAAAAAATTTAATTAAAAAAAATTTTTAAAGAGTAATATATGTGAAAAATATCTCAAAATCCTATACAAATGTTATTATTATGCTTTGTGTTTATATGGTTTTCTACTTTATTCATAAGATATAACCATCTGCAATATTTTCATATTTCTACCTTTATTATAACTAAACAACAAAATGTCAACACAGTGAAGTAATTTTCAAATGTTAATTTTCATAGTTTGCCAAACATACAATAAAGATGTTCCAACTTTAATGTTCCTACCATTTTATTTTACCTGTTCTAACAATTATAAGAGAACAATGAATTTAGCTAAGAATGATTTCAGATTAACTTCTCTAATAATAAAGCACACAACTTTTATAATATATGTGGAGCAAGTAATAAGCACGGAAATATGTAATTGCTTTTAAAGAAATATTTGTTTTCAATTTAAGTTTCAGAGTAATGTGGAAGACTAAATTATTTTATCTTAAATGGCTGTTAGGTAAAACTCTAAGTATCAGTAATAGATTAGGAAATGGAAGCATAGTTATAGAAAAAAGGAAAATAAACTTTTAAGAGCATTGGACCTTAAACTCTACCATTATTCCATAAACCACAAAAAGACCACACAGTTATTAAAGATTATCAATCATAACTTATAATATTTCTATATAGTTAGTTGTACTCTGTTATTATAATATTTTTAAGTGTAGATTTTAATCCAAGGTTTTCTTTTTATAACCAAGAAATAAATGCATATGTGTTCATTTTGAGGAAGAAAAAAGAAAAGAACTGGATGAGGTGGTATACAGGTACTCTCTTTGTAACTTTTCTGTAAATCTAAAATTATTCCAAAATTAAAAATTTTTTATTTTAAAAAAGAGAACTTACTGGGATAACACAAACTGACATAATCACATTAATTAAAAGATTTTCTGTGAATTAAAAAAGCAAGCTGGTTTATTAGTTATTCTCAAAAGTGAGGTTTTTTTTAAACTTTTTTTTGTGTGTGGTGGGGGGCGGGCTGTGACACTAGGCTTGTAGGATTTCAGTTCCCCCACCAAGGACTGAACTGGGGCCTTCAGAGTCTTAACCACTGGACAACCAGGGAATTCCCTAAAAAACTGTTTTTTTAACTTTGATTTTTTAAACTTTTTCAGGTTTACTTGGTAAAGACGATCAGTTACGAAACGGGCTGGGTTTTTTCAGCAGGATCCACCTACAAACATGTATAGGTATGTTTTATGGCTTAAATCCCAAACTGGCTAATGCCAAGATAACCTGACTGACTTCTGACATCAGCTGGTATGGCCAACTATAGCTCAGAATGCTATGTGAATATGGAATAACCTTCCTTAGAACAGCTTGGCACTATTTTCCTAAGTGTGAAGTGTGCATATTTTTGGACCCAGCCATCAAGAATTCCTCATTAGTAGATAATACCACAGGTGTACAAAGAAGTGTACACAAGGGGCATTCGTTAAAACACTATTTAACAAAAATTTGAAACATAAATAATGATATACACAGACATTGGCATACTATATAACCGAATTATGACATAGGTTTATATTAAAAGACACAGAAATATGTCCACATGAAAAAAATAGACTAAAGAACATGTGGGAATGGAATCATGCAATCTCACTATGTAAAACTATGCATATACAACCATGTATATATATGCTCATATTGAGAGATATCTCAGGACAGGGGTAAAGATGGGGAAGGAGATATTTTATTTTTTTCTTTATATTTTCTGTAATCCTTAAATAATTTTGGATAAGCCTGTACAATTTTTTAGAAAAATAATAAAGCTATTCTTCATAATGCTATAGAAGCAATTTGGTTCACACTCAAATAAGACATTAAGTACCCAAACATGTAATTTTTAAAAAGTGATCCCCTGTTCACAACTGAAAATGGCAAAATATTTGTTATTAAACTTACTGTAAACTATAAACCTAGAAAGCTGAGAAATAGTTCTACTATAAAAACATCAGACATTAGCCAAAGACTCTAGGTTGTCAATGTTAACTGCAACATTAGCTATATAATTTTAGCTTATAGACATGACACGTCACAGTATTATTCTTCTTAGCTAGAGCTAAACTACAGTTATAAATATCAAGTTATTTCACTTAGATTCTATTTACAAATATGTACCTTAGCTGAGATCAGTCAATAGATATTTTTTGCACAAGCAACAGAAATCTGTCCTCTTGCCAAGGATTTATCTTTCCATACCAATGAATTGGGGAGCTGCAAGAGAACCTATAACACATTCAATATTCTCCATTATATGAGAGATGAGGCAAGGTGAGGCTTTAAAATGCTAAATGGTTCCTGTAAGGTCAACAGCTAGTTGATGGCAGAGCTGGGCCTATCACCCAGATTCTGGTCATAAGGCTCAAAATGAATTATTCCTACATACCCATTAGGATGGCTAAAATTAAAAATACTGACAATTTCAAGTGTCGCAAAGATGCAGAACAAATGGGCCTTTCATATGTTACTGGTGGAGATGCAAAAGGGCACAATCTCTCTGGAAAACAGTTTGGCAGTTTCTTATAAAGTGAAACATACACACACCATAGCATCAAGCAGTCGCACTCCTAGGTACTTACTCTAGAGAAATGAGAACTTACATTCACCCAAAACTGTAAACAATCCAAATGTCCTTCAACTGGTTAATGAATAAACAACCTGTGGTACATCCACACAGTGGAATATTACTCGGCGATAAAAAGGAACAAACTGTTGATCCACACAAAAACTTGGATGAATCTCACAGGCATTATGCTGAGTGAAAGAAGCCAGTCTCAAAAGGTTACATACTGAATGATCCCACTTACAGAGCATATTCTCCAAAAGACAAAACTATAGAGATGGACAACAGATCAATGGTTGTCAGAGTGGAGGATGGGGGAGAGTATGAATGAAAAGGGATTACAGAAGGAGTCTTTGGGTGATGGACTTGTTCTGTATCCTGATTGTGGTGGTGGTTACACGAATCTATACAGGCATTGATACTCAAAGAACTGTACACATGCCAAAATGTTAATTTTACTGTACATTAATGTAAAAATTAAAATAGGGACTTCCTTCCACGCACTGCAACTACTGAGCCTGTGCACTCTAGGGGTCTGTGTGCTGCAACTACTGAGCCCACGTGCTGCAACTACTGAAGCCCGCATGCTTAGAGCCTGTGCTCCGCAACAAGAGGAGTCACTGCAATGAGAAGCCTGTGCACCACAACAAAGGGTAGCCCCTGACTCGCTGCAACTAGAGAAACCTCGTGCACAGCAACGAAGACCCAATGCAGCCAAAAATACCCCAAACAACAAAAACCCCAGGGACTTCCCTGGTGGTCCAGTGGTTAGGACTCTGCGCTTCCACCGCAGGGGGCGTGGGTTCGATCCCTGGTCAGGGAACTAGGATCCTGTATGCTGCACGGCATGGCCCCCCAAAAATACATTAAAAAAATTTTTTTTTAAATTAAAACAAATTACTTACTCAGTCTCTGGCTTCTAAAAACCAGAAATATTTATGGATTTTTAAATTCAATTTTAAAATTAATTTTTCAATTAGCAAAATAAAATGATTTGATGGGTCTTTTCCTATAAAATCTCAATGCCAAGAAAAGAATACATTCAACTTGGCAAGTTACATAGCCTCATTTTGTCTAAATTTCCCTGCTGGCAAAATGGGGATAATAATACCTACCTCAAAGGGTTATATGAGAATTAAAGGGTAGATAAATATAAATAAATAAATAAATAAATAAAAATATAGACATATTCACAGTATACATAACTTTGGGTATGGAAATGGAAGACAACTCCAACCAAGTAACTTTTAAGTTTTGTCCTTCCAGAGAAGCAGGTTCTGATGATCGCATTTCTGATAGAGCTGTCTCTGAAATATAGTCCAAGCCCAGCGTCTGATTTTCACATAGAAGTAAAAATTCACTACTGAGTCCTTGATGCATTTTTATTCTGTAACCACTCTACACAAATTGTTGTTTAAACCAGACTCTGTGTTAAAGAAGATTACACTGTATATATTTGTATGTATTAGTTTGTACATATTTCTTAGTCCTCTCAATTCTACCTAACTTAATGAACAAACAGGTAGCCAGTGCTCGTCTGTGTGCGTGTGTGTGTGTGTGTGTGTGTGTGTATTAAGTAACAGTAGGTGTCCTACCTCTCAGAAGAACACAGTAAATGCTAGGCAAAATGAGAATCTAACCTTAACCTTTCCAGAGTTTCAGGTCTTTAAGAATTGCCCCTCTGTATGGAGTAAGGTCATACATATGATGATTTTCTTCATGCCACATTTCTTAGCTTTCTACTTTCAAACTCGTACCTTTAAGCCCAGCTTTTCGTTTTATCACTCCCCCACCCCCGTTTAATCCAGTAAGCATTTGCTTAGCATCTACTTCAAGAAAATACTTTTTGTTAAGCTCTATTTAGGGCAGTGATTTTCAAACTGTCTGTCCCAACCCAATTTTTACAAATGAAATAGAGTAAAATAACAGACTGCCTCACAGATGGTAAGGGTAAATACTGTTTCACGAAGCTTTTGTTTCAGTTGTGGGTGGGGACATGTATGTGAGTGAATAATGCAGGCATGCATATACTGCTTCTTACTGTGGATCATGGTCCAAAAGTTCGAGAAACAGTGTTACAGGGATTAAATAAACATCAGCTCTAGATTTAGAACAGTACAACCCTGCAACAGTTGGCTTCTCTGGACATGTTTTTTGGTACTCACTGTACCACCTGACCTTAGACACAAGTCATTTTTAAGAAAAAAAATCTAACTTTTCATTTGAGGTGATGAAAAGGTTGAGGAGATACTGAAAGGCAGAATAAACTGTCCTTTGGTTATTGTTAAAATCCCCGACAAGCTGGAATGGATGCCGAAGTGTATACTTTCTTTACCACAACCTGACAGGAGGAAACTAGCCATTTGAAATGAGATAATTTTTAAATTAAAAAAATTATGTAGTATACACTTGCATGGATCAAAAATTTTAAATACAGAGAGAATACAGTGAATAGAGCAGCATTACTCATGACAGCTATACCAGAAACAATTCAAATGTCCATTAATGGTAGAATGGAGAAATAAATTACAATATAAGCATACAATGGAATATTATATGAGAATAAACTAATTATTCTTACATATAATGATATGGGTGCATCTTATAAGCCATACTCAAAATGAGTACATACTGTATTACACTTACATATGGCTGAGAGATTTTCCATAGTAATATATAGTTTCTTCATTCGTTTTTGTAGCCATATAAAATTTATTCAATAGCATGAATATATGTTAATTTACTTATTCAATTCTTACTGATGGGCATTTAGGTTTTTTCCAAACTTTTGATGAGTTAATTTAAATGACTTTGTATGCTTGGTATGCTAAAAAGAAAACTGAAGGGCTCAGGATCAGGATCTTTCAGTCAAGGTAACTTCAAACTCTAGCTCCTAGAATATTAATACAGGAAAAGTCCCTGGGCATCTGGGTCACAGTTTTAAGAGGAACTGGGAAAAAATACATATTTATGCACAAAATTGAGATCATAAACACTCTCCTTGCCACTCCCTCAAAAAATGAAACACTTCCCATGTATTTCAATGTTTCTAGGCCACTGATACTACTCTAGATCTATTAAAATGATACATTCAGAAGGGTGAAAACAATTCATAAGGACCTAGTTATAGAACTCATTTTATAGCTCATGCAGTGTAATTAAGAAGTTATATTCCACTGAATTCCCCAAACTGAATCAAAATTCCAAAGCTGAAAAGTATAAATGTGTAAAAGACTATATTCTACACTAGCATCACCCATCACTGCATATCTTGGTGAAATCCAGGTAGAGTCACAACCCTCTGATGCCACATGCATATTAAAGACCAAAAAATCAGGCTAAGGAGCCATTCTTTGCAACATTTCCCTTCTTATTCTCTTCCAACAAACCCTTCTCACCACACACTGATTCATCTATCAAGAAACTGACAAAAGCAACTAGCTATCTGCTAAGCCATTTGATTTGAGTAAACTAGAAAAAATAATAATTAAAAAAATAGCACCCCTTTCCAAGAAAAATTTTACTTAGCAAAATGTATTATAGTTGAGAAAAAAATATGTAACTCAATCATCTAAATTTTATTTGTTTAGTCAGTCTGGGCTCACATAGCATTAATGATGGTGTTATTAATATTATACATTCTGGCCGAGGTTAAGTTTTTTCAAGTATTCTGCAAAGTCTGAGAGTCTAAGATTATTTGCCAATCCCTCTTTATCAGCAACCCAATACTAGTGACTGATTCCACTGATGGGCAAGCCCCTAGGTGGCTCAATAATAAAAGAAAATAAGGCTTAGCAGATTGCCTTGAGGTAAATCCTAATGCATTACTGATGTGTCTACCTTATCTGAAAAGTCTCTAGCTAACTTTGGTGGGTTCATAGACTTAACACAGTGATATTCTGCAAAAATGACAGAATAATTTAATTCTATAGAACCCAAGAAATCCTATTTTAGTATATGTGCTGCTGAAGCGAGCACCAAGAAATCCTATTTTAAATGCTCTACGCACTGAATAAAACTGTATACATGCTCTTGAATCTACTTTTCAAAGTAAGCAGTCTCTTAAACTATATTTAAAAAAGGAAAAAGATAATGTCATATTTTACCATAAAACTGCCTTTTTGAATAAAAACCTCAGAAGAGCAATGGGAATTCTTTAAGAAAAAATGTTCATAAGTGTCTTCAAAAATCAAAGGTAACTGCTATATAAACAAACAGAGTAACTAAAGCATCTGATGCCTTCACTGATTCTACCAAGCACTTTGTGGCTTGCATTAACCATGAAAATTTACACAAGGCTTTGCACATGATTCAACTCTGGACACAGAACTTATTGAGTTACGTTAATGTCCTAAAAAACACCCCTTTCACTGCATAAGCTCTGTGAAGGCTTAAAACAAGCACAGCCTGTGGGTCACACTGTAGAATTTGGAGCCAAGTTTTATTGTCTCCACGAAGTTCAGCCAGCCATAGAGCAACAAATCAAAGTTCCAATAAGCACAGTGCACCTGCAAGTCTTAGGTATGCTCCAAGTCAAATATTTGCAATTTTTTCATCCCAAATCAGCACAGATGAAAGTATGCAGATCGCAGAACCAGCCCTCTAAATCCTGTAAGCCAAAATGATCTGTAGTTTCACTCCCACATCACTTGTGTCCTACCATTTATTGAGTCCTTAATGTGCATATGTACCAGGAACTGTTCTAGAAGTTTGCATATATTATGTCTAATACCTATAACAAATCCTGTTCTGCTGATGAGGAAACTGAGGCTAGAGAGATCAAGGTGACTTCTCTAATGCCATAAAGACAGTGGCACTTTATTCAAACTTCATTCTGCCTGGCTCCAAAGAGCCATCTCCCTGATCTTCCCTCAGCTAAAGTCACTAACTCCAACAGCAGCTCTCCTTTATCAAAGTAAATTCAAGTGCTAACTGTCTGAAATGATGACAATAGATGAGAAAAATATCATACCTAAAACCATGGCACAAGACCCAGGAATTCCCAGCAAGGAAACTCAGTCACCTCCTTCAGAATAACTAGTTCCAAAGGCTATGATTCAAAATCAACTGACTTTTTAGAACAAGGGAAATGAAACTCAAGAGTGTATTCACATTTTTGGTGAAATTTTCTAAAACTCTTGAGAAAAAGCTGATTTTTTTAAGCAATTCACTTTTACGGTTTACTTCTTTGATAGGCTTCAGACATTCAAAAACAAAATCACATCAGCAGCATTACTAATCAACTTTTTTCTACAGACTTGAAAAGTATCTTCTTACCACACTACAAGATTACTTCCCATACTTAGAGCAGAAATGGAAACAGCTCTGGGTGTCACGAATCAGATCTTGAGGCCACAGTTGCAGAAAGTAGGTGCTGTTTCCCTTGAGTAGGAGCTGCTGATCTGAAACCTCCCAAGGGAAGGGTGTCTGAAGAAGGGTGTCTGACAAAGAGCATTGAAAAAACTAAAGCAAGCTGTTTGTATTAATGAGAGTGAGCTGCTGGCACCACTACTCCGTAAGTGTTTCACTGCTATGCAATTGTTTTCCAGCTTCCAAGCTCTGAATCTGGCAGAGAGAATGCTGTTCTCACAGCCATATGAGTTACATGATCAGCTGCTTTGTGGTGTGTGTGTGTGTTTAACTAGGTAAGTGACTGGTTAGAAGAGGTTCTGCAATATTAAATCAAGGAAGCACACTGTCCCCTGAGATTTTAATGATTTGTCACTATACTACACTGACAAAGAAAAGCAACATATTTGCAACTTTGAAATACTTTGAGTTTAGGATAGGTAAATAATTTGTGACAGT
Organism: Kogia breviceps; assembly: GCF_026419965.1. Classification (NCBI taxonomy): domain Eukaryota; kingdom Metazoa; phylum Chordata; class Mammalia; order Artiodactyla; family Physeteridae; genus Kogia; species Kogia breviceps. The sequence continues at coordinate 34,985,546 of NC_081328.1, read as the reverse complement.
AAAACTTTAGGCATGACATGAAAAAAATATATAACCTGTAATATAAGCCACTTCAATCACGTTTATTGAAAATCCTTCCACTAAAACAACATTTAAAAATGGATGATTCTGATGGCAACATCATCCTGAAAAAAGACATGAAATCATATTTAATAAAGTTGAAAAATCTTCACAGAGCATGTGCTCTATTACGGGAATGATAAGGCCTTCTTTTAAGAGATGGGCTCAACCTCAAAGAACACAAAACAATTCCAGACTGGCATCACAAAACAGACCACTGACTGTTGTTGAAATTTACTACATTTAGAAGATAGTGCAAGGAATATACATTATCAACTGGTCAAATTTAGGCAAGTTATTTTGAGTTCAGTTTTAACTGTTTCTGAAACTCTCACATACATCTCTTTACAGGAAGACAGGGAAATGATACCTTACAAATACCTAACTCACTGTAATCAAAGAACAGAACACAAGGATACATATTTAATCTACTTTGTGGCTTATTGCTCAGGACCAAAGTAATGCCAATCCTCAAGAGAGAAACAAAACAAAGCAAAACACAAACCTCAAATTCCTTTCACTTTTGCCTAATATAGATCTTAACCTGAGGTCCCAGGACCAGGCTCAAGATGACTGTAATTGCATACAAAATTATGTGTGTCTATTTCACCGAGAAGAGGGTCCTAAAGGCTTCCATGACTCCAAAGAAAGGTTAAGAACCACTGAAGTAGACTTTTCCAGAATCCCTAAAACTCAGCAGTGAACATTTTAAACAAAATTATACTAAAGGTAGTATCTATCTGAAGACATGTGCACAGTCCTGATACAATCCAAGATGCCTGCCTATCACAGTACAGCTCACCACTCTCAAATCAGCCCTACATGGAAACATCACCTGCATACTCACATGCCAGCCACAGCAGCTCTTCATTCCCTAAGCATACACATGTGTCAACAAAGCATGTGCTAGTTGCCATTCCCAGAACAATATGGACCTGGCCATCTCTGGGAAAAAATACACGTTCTTCCCAAAATATTACCCTATATAGTTACTATGCCTTGACCATAGATGTTAAAAATTACAACAAAAATAAATGAAATTTAAAATACAACGAAATTCCCCCACACCATATGTATGTAATTAACTGGGAAAAAAGCATCACTCAGGTATTACTGAGGGTCCATGGGAGATGCATATAGGGGAAACACTGAAATAATGATGCTTGAACACGGGACAATCAAAGACAGACTCACGCAGCACCATCCTGAGAACATGGTTGTGGAAGGCACTCTTCTCCAAAGGCAAAAGCACATTCCTTTGATTGGCACAAGCCATTCCTGACAATGGATCCGCGATGACAGGGACTGTTCCGCAATCAGGAAGTGTGTGTGTGTGTGTTCTGTGGGGGAGGGATATGCTAGATGTGATCAAAGACTGGCTCTCTTCAAGAAGAGCATATGGGATCTTAAATCGTGAAGACAGTCTTCGAGGGTGAGGCAGGGGCATTTATCATTTCTACAGGAGACATTCCTCGACAATGAACACGTTCTGTGCAGATGTAACGCGGGTGTCACTACCTTTAGTGGCTCCCATCTAAGAATCTCAAGCAGAGCCTGATTGGAAGGGAGAAGGTGGTGGGGGTGGAGAAAGGTCTGCATTACCCTCCGGGTGAGTGTTGGGCGGGTGTACGCTAGATACATTTTATCTCAGGCGGCACAATACTCCCGGGGGTTGGGGGTTTGGGCGCAGCCACAGGGAAGGGGAGGCAGGGGGTGCAAGCCACCAGCTTCAGGGCAGGCGAATGCTCGGAGGAGGACCGGTGCAAACCTCCCCCTCGGCCCGCTAACCCGTGCAACACCAGCCTCCCCTCCGGCCGCGGGGCGAGCGGACCCTGCAAAACTGGAGTCCAGCCCGGGTCCGGGAAGGAGGGAGAGAAGGTGCAGAAGCGGGCGCCCCCGGCCCAGGCTCGGGGCCAGAAGAGCGCAGCGCCCCGGGCCTCCCCGCCGGATGGGGGCTGCTCCGGCCTACTGGACGCAGCTGCCTTGGCGAAGGGCTCACCCGGCGCCCAGAGCCCCAGTCGGCTCAGCGGGCGGCGGAGAGGAAGGGCTGCTGCCAGGGGCGCAGCCGCGACTGTGGCGTGTGCGTTGGGGGCAGGGGCCCCTACTCACCCGGGCCGGCCGCCTCCGCCTCCGCCGCCCCGACCGCCGCCTCGGCGGTCCATCCCTGCGGCGGGGGGCCTGTAGCCGCGGCGCTCGAGTAACAACCGCCGGCCGGGCCGGCCCCTCCCCCCTGCCCAACGTCTGTCCTCAGGGCCGCTCCGCAGTCCCGGCCTCGGCCGCCGCCGCCGCCGCCGCCGCCGCCGCCGCCGCAGCGCTACGTGGCCGCCGCTCCGACGTCTCGCGACTCCCTTCCGAGCGCGCGAGGGCGAGCGGGGCCGGCGGGGCGGGCGGCGCGCGGGGAGGGAGGCAGGGGAGGGGGTGTGCGTGTGTGCTTGTGTGTGCGGAGAGGAGGGCAGGGAGGGAGGGAGGGAAGGAGGGCGAGCGGCGGCGAGAGCGCGCGCGCGCCCGCGGCCCCTTCCCTCTCCGGCCCCCCCGCCCTACGGGGAGCCCGACACCTCCCTCCGCCCGCCCCCTGGCATCCCGGCCGCTGGGCGCGGCGGCGCGCATGCGCAGCCCTCGGGGCCAGGCCCGGCGCACCTTTTCTCCCTCCTGCCACATTGTGAGCGCTCCACCGCCCACAAAACTGCCGATTCCCGCTCCACCCCCGCCTCCCCCACTCCACCCACTCCCAGGCACCCAGGTAAAGGCGTGGAGTGCGCGTGCGCACCGCTTTCCTTGGGTTTGGGGGCGTGGCTGCTGAAAGGAAGCCAAAACATAGAGTGGGAGGGAGCTTTGGGTTCTGCGGGGTGGGATTCCACGAAGTAGGGGGCGGGTTAAGATTAGGGAAAGGTGAAGTGAAGAAAAGTAGGCCCGAGTGAGATTTAGAAGTAAAAGAGCTTTTTTGGTTTGTGAAATAAGGTAAGAAAACAAACAACTTGACTCTGGCCTCCTTGTTACTGAAGAGCAGTGTGAGTGACAGAAGACAGAAATAGAAGAGGCAAAATATAAGCAGTAGTGGTCATTCGCTAGAGTAATGGGACAGCTAATAAAAACGAGAAATTTAGAGATCACCCAGGGTGGTCAGAAGAACATATTTAGAGCCGTGCTTGTTCTGTGGCCAGAAATAGGGAAGGGGATATGTGTGTGAGCGTGTGTGCACGCACGCGCGTGCGCTTGAGACAGGGAGCTGCAGAAAGAAAGGAAGCCTCCATGTAAGTATTATAGCATTATGACTAATTAGCTATTAATCATTAATATAATTAAGGGTACTATTAGCTAACAAGGTAGCATTTATCCAAGTTCATAGCCAAGAGAAGTAGTCCATAATTGAAAGTGCTTGGAGTACAGAGAGGGGAAATGAACCCGGCAAGGTAAAGGCCTTAGATGGAGTAGAACCAAGGCATGACCTTTCCCACCATAAACCAAACTTCCTTGATGATTTCCAAAGTTTACCTTTTTTAAAAAAAATAAATTTATTTTTTCATTTTTGTCTGTGTTGGGTCTTCGTTGCTGCGCACGGGCTTTTCTCTAGTTGTGGCGAGCAGGGGCTGCTCATTGTGGTGGCTTCTCTTGCTGCAGAGCTCGGGCTCTAGGCTCGTGGGCTTCAGTAGTTGTGGCTTGTAGGCTCTAGAGCGCAGGCTCAGTAGTTGTAGCGCATGGGCCTAGTTTCTTTGCGGCATGTGGGATCTTCCCGGACCAGGTAGCGAGCCCGTGTCTCTTGCATTGGCAGGCGGATTCTTAATCACTGCGCTACCAGGGAAGTCCCTCCAAATTTTATCTTAATTGGAATTCCTTATTATCCTTCCATGATTAAAAGCACACTTAACAAATGTTCTTGCACTAATGCTGAGCTCTCAACGTTTTGAAGACACATGCAGGTATTTCTCCCCAAAATAGAAGCCCCCCAAAAATTCCTGTGGAGAGTAAAATGACCTGAGTCTGGGAAAAGGTTAGGGAAGAGACTGAAACTTTATAAAGAAGTTTGAGGGTTAACTCTGTCCTTAGCTACTTCCAAAAACATATGCTTGGTTTTTATTACACTTGGACTCCATACTCTAGGGATTGCAATTTAGCAACTTTGGGTCATGTTCTTCAATAGTGAGTGTTTTCACTGGGTAAACACTAAAAATGATATCATATTTTAACAAGTAGAGCAAATCTTCAGGCAGAACAGGAGGAAGCAAGCATAAGTAGTAAAAGAAAAGACTTAGATTCAGTGTGAGAAATAACTTGGCATCCGTGGAAGCTGGTGAGCCTAGAATATCTGACTGAGGTGTCCAGCTTTGCCTTCTTGGACATTTGATCCATCCCCCACCCTTTGCCTGTCAGGGCTATCCTGCTTGGAAGAGGGGTATGCAAAGTGACGGCTAAAGAACCAAGTGTCTAGGAGTTTCTACCCACAGGCCAAACCTCTGAAGGGCTCCCAGTCATTGGAATAGTAATATTGTCACCTTCCATTTGAAGCATGCTTTATGGTTTTTGCAGAAAGGTGATGTCCATTATCAGATTTTGCAACAACCCCATGAAGCAGGCAGAACAGGTATTATTCCCAGTGAAGGAAATCCAGGCCAAGGTATGTTTACTGGCTCAGCCCAAGTCACCCAGCCCAGTCAACAACTGGAGGCAAAGCAGGACTCCCAATGTGCTGTCCTGTCAAAGGGTTTAACAGACCTTCTTGGAAAAACAGCTACGTATTCCTCTGGATTGAAAACAGGTAGCCTGGCCATGGGAGGGATAATAATTCTAATATTCACTTCTACATCTGCATCTCCTTTATTTCATGTTTTTTTTCGTCCTTGCTCCCTCCAGGACCCTGGCACTTGCCTTGTGTATCTGAAGCCTTGGCAACTGGTACTTTGGAAGGCTTTGGGCCTGGCAGGGCAATTCCAGTTCCTCTGCGGCCCCTTAACTCTTCCCCCTTGAGAACCTACAGGAAGAAGGGCTGTCATCACTTTGCTAGTCCCAGTGCCTCCCTTCTTCATCTTAGGCGTCATTATAGGCAACATTTAGCACCCACATCTGGCCTTATTGGAAGACGAGGCTTCCGTCATCCTGGTTTCCTGGCCCTGGATAGTTCTCCACTAACTTTCTCATTAAGGCCGTGGGCAGAAACCAACAGAACCCCCCGCCCCCGTTTTTCTTTTGGCCACAGCACGTGGCTTGCGGGATCTCAGTTCCCTGACCAGGGAAATGAACCTGGGCCATGGCAGTAAAAGCCTGGAATCCTAACCACTAGGCCCACCTTTTTTTTTTTTTTTTTTTTTTTGATTTAAAATTTTAGTGAAAATTCTTTATATTTTGACAGCTCTGGAAACCTTCACAAATTTAATTAACAGCAGCAGAGTTATCTTGCTCCTGTAAGGTGAGCTGGACAGGCTGGTACAAGCTCCCTATTCACTGCATTTCTTTGCTCCCCAAGTTTCCAGGGTGTACCCCCAGTCAATAATAGTCAATAATAGTTCTTTCCACCTGTACTTATAGAGGGGCAGTGGCTGTGGCTCCCTGCCCACCCATTAACTAATGTAACCCCGTCCTACTGCACCGGACTTGGGGCCAGAGCCCTGGTCGTGGTCTCCTAGGCCCTAATACTTGTAGTGCTGTGACCTTTGTTCAATCACTCCACCTTTGAGGCTTTGTAAAAAGAGGGGATTATATGGCTCTTAGTGCCTTCCAGATCTGATACCTAGGATTCTACTTTAGAAAGTTGACTGTGTTCGTTAATACCTTGTAATTCCATTTCTTTCCTAAGAGTTACTATCCAGTTCTCATCTTTAAGCCCTTCCTATGGGAAACTGTCCCTTTTACAGAATGGATAAAGCTGTCCTGGACTCCCCTTTTATATTCACTTTATTTTTCTCAGATCTCTAAGCGATAATGTTTAAAGACAGCTCAGAAAGCTGGACTTTTGGCTTGTCTGCCATGGGGCTTGTACGTGTGCGTGCACTTGTGGACGTGTGTATATGTGGTCCATGGGCACTTTCATTCTGTGCTCCCTCAGCTCCCACCACCCCCACTAAAATTCCAGAGAAAAGTTAAAACAAATGCCAGAATGCACCAAAAGGCCAGGTATATGAGTGGAGCAGTTTTGCTTCGGGGATGGAGATGAGGGAGGCTATTGAGATAGCCAGTGTCACTTCAGTCTCAGCTGGTTTTAGCTGTAGCATGGCCTGGGACCATCATTTGGTTCATAGCTCTCTACAGTTGTGGTCTCTATACATCAGCTTCTCCATTTGAAACATCTCAGTTTGGATCATCATTACTCTGGTGTCCTTATCATTGAAATGCATTTTATAATTTTTTAAAAAACACACATATGGGGACTTTCCTGTTGGTGCAGTGATTAAGAATCCGCCTGCCAGTGCAGGGGACACAGGTTCGATCCTTAGTCTGGGAAGATCCCACATGCTGCGGAGCAACTAAGCCCGTGCGCCACAACTACTGAGCCCACGTGCTGCAACTACGGAAGCCCGCACTCCTAGAGCCCGTGCTCTACAACAAAGACCAGCCACTGCAATGAGAAGCCGGCACACCACAAACAAAAGTAGCCCCTGCTCACTGCAACTAGAGAAAACCCGCGCACAGCAACAAAGACCCAATGCAGCCAAAAAAACCCCAAACCAAAACCAAACAAACAAAAAAAACCCCCCCAAACCAACAAAACACACGTATGTGACAATTTCTACAAATCTTTCTTTTACAGTATTTCATTGAATCCTTCCCTCAACCCTGGGAGGTAGGAAGGGCAGAAAACATTTCCACTATTTTTTTTTTAACAGCAAATTAAAAACAAGGTCCGGATTTTAAGGGTAACATGGCCAGAATGAAATCCTGGGTCTCCAGGGTCCAAGTCCAGGACTTGTCTGTGACACGGTACTGCAGCCCTTTGCTGGACACCATACAAAGCACATGGAACAGATGTGGTCTCCGCTGTTTGGAAGTTTGGACTCAGATGGCCAGCCACGATGCTGGCCAACATAAAAGGACAAAGTGATTCACTGTCGACTCACATACGCCAATAAAGAAATGAGTTAAATAGATAAGGAAAGCCATGTTTACCTGGCCTATTAATGATTTTTAAAATTCCAGTTGGGTAGAAAGGACAATGTTAATGAGGCTAAGGTTTTGGGCCAATCCCACTCTGCCCACTTGCTTCGCACACGGAAAAACTATTTGTAGCTGCACTTCATGCTCTTTCCCCTTCTTGTCTTCAACATTCTATCAACCTTCCTGAAATACCTACTAAGTGTCTGTCATGCAATGTGGGAATCAAGGACCATGAAGAAATCATCTCTACCCTCAAACAGCCTCTCTAACCATTTTCCTGATTCAAACCACTGGTGAAAGCATTAGCTAACCCTGCGTCTACCATCTCTACGGATGGAAGGACAGATTAACTTAGGTTCTGTCTGTCCTGTTGTGTGAGGGCCTGAGATTCATCTTTATCCATGCAAGATGGCCAGTTAGGACAGTAGAGAGGTGGGCTTTGGGATCTGAGGGACGTTGGTACTACCCCAGAGAAAACAGGCTACCACGCTACCTGAAACAGCTTAGCTTCCTGGATATCTAAGCAAAGGCCAAGAGGAATCCTGGGGTTAGGGAGTGTGGGCAGCCCAGGGCAGGGACGCACAACAGGAGAGCATCTCCCATCTCTAAATGGACTGTTGCAGCCCAGTTCCTCCCCTGGGGGGGTTCTGCCTCAAGGTCCATCTACAGGGGAGTGATCTAAGGCAGTGAGGCCCGAACTGTGTTTGAGTCTTTAAAGAGGCTCTGGGATTCTTTTAGGCAGCATGCTTAATTGTTGTCTGTAATTGATGTGACATATGCCCCAGAGGCATGCACGGAGGTCCAATTGAAGACATGAATTTTAAAAACTGGAATTAATTAATTAAAGAAGGCGGCTGCACGGGGCTGTGAGTTCGTGCCAAACTCCGTAACCCTAAACCTGGCAATCCACCCAACCGGCCTCTCCTCGCTACCTGAGGAACAATCCCGAAATTCTCACAGAGGTGGGATGGGAGACCTGGGATGCAGTGCAGGACATGGGGGCTGCAAGGGGGAAAGACAGGGCTCAGGGAACCCCCTCAGAGGGTGTCTGAGACTGGGGGCTGCAGTGGGACCTGGAGTTGTTAGCAGGACTGAAGAATGATGGAGCCCCTAAGGTAGCGCCTGGGAAGATCTAGGGGTGGAGAGGACCCTGAGGGCGGAGCTCAGAGGAGGTGGAGCCTGGATGTGGGGGCGGGAACACAGTGCCTGGGGCCTCTGGCATTCAGAGGTATTCTTTAAACCCCTGATCTGAGGTCTTTAACAAAGCTGTGGCAGCTTTTCACAGGAGTTGGGTTAAGAACAACAATAACAACAATAATAACAACAATTAACGATAATGAGACCTTACCTGCAGCAAGTTGTTCTTAGAGCTTTGTAGGCATTAAGTCATTAATTCCCCTGGCCCCTCAGGGCCACCTTTTTCTAGAAGTGATGGAGGTGCTAGAGGACACAGTTAATCCTGTGGGGCTCAGCCTCCTGCCGATGGCTGGGTGGGTTCGTTCACATCCAGAGGGGTAAAATCCAGGGTTCACTTCCCATTTCATAAACTGTTATAATCTTTTGAATTTACTTAGAGTCTCTGAAATGATACTTAAATGGGATGAGTATAGAAATGTAGAAATCAGCCATCACAACAAGTCTAAACAACTTTGATGTGAAAACTCAAGGGGCTTCCCTGGTGGCGCAGTGGTTGAGAATCCGCCTGCCGATGCAGGGGACACGGGTTCGTCCCCTGGTCTGGGAGGATCCCACATGCCGCGGAGAGGCTAGGCCCATGAGCCATGGCCACTGAGCCTGCGCGTCCGGAGCGTGTGCTCCGCAACGGGAGAGGCCACAACAGTGAGAGGCCCGCGTACCACACACACAAAAAAAGAAAACTCAAGTCCCACCTGACAGCACCAGGCTGGATAATATGCTGTAGTGGAGAGTGGCCTGCAGATGACCAGGGAGTGACCAGGAAGTGACCATCTGCTTGAAGCCCTAACTGGTGGCAAGGCTGAGCCTTGACCTGCACACAAGGTAAATTGGAGGATTCAGGTGTTTACCCCCCACAGACCAAAGACGGAAGTTTAGAGTGAGAGCTAGAGGTGAGTAAAAAAAGGAGGATCATTCTGGATTGCGGAGTCATGGGATGGAGCCTGGGAGACAAACCTTGAGCAAACCTAGTGCCAAAAGTGGCTCTCCTTGCAGATTTCAACCATTCTTTTATTTATGTGTTTCACGTAACAGTGACTACAAATTACACACACTCAATCGAAAGACAGACTTTCACTTACATGCCATAGACGGTGAGAGTCATCATCGTTATCCTAGTCAACATCCAAGACAGCAATATAGACAAAAAATCTCAATATACCTAAACAGAATGGTATCCTGGTCATCCTTAGGTCGTGGAGCAGCGGGGATGATGCTCCTCATTAATGAAGAGGGCAGGTGAGATACAGAGCAGGATCTGAGCTTCTCTGAATCTCAGAGTTGGGCAGAAGAAGAAACTGTCACAGCTGAAGCGCCATCGCCATTCATATCAGGGAAATAAGAGGGACCAGTCCTTACTCTTCTGACCCTTGCCATCCCTCTAGAAACACAGCCTTCCCTCCCTTCCCTGTATTAGTACAGAGAAAGTCACCTCCTAGAAGGTACTAGAACTTTCAGGGCTTGAATACCAATCTCCCTTGCAGATTACATCAAAGAACATAGAGTAAAGTGTTATATGGTGGACTTAGGGAACGGAGTATTCTAGTTAATCAAATAATCTGGTTTTAAAGTAGTACTAAACACATAGTAACATTTGGGACCTACTAAAATTATTCATTGTTTATCCAAAAATTCAGATTTAACTGGGTGTCCTGTGCTTTATCCACTTGCAGGTAAACTTCTAGGAGATCCAAAGCCACTCCTTTGGAGTTCCTTAGAGAAAAAAGCAAGAGGAAAGAGATATTCTTTTATAGCTTCAGGTTCACTGGTGACAGAAAAATGGGGACAGAGGAGATAGGGAAGCAAGAGGCCCTAAACCAGGTGCCCATCGACTCAGAAGCACACTTACCATCACACTGGGTGCATAGGTAAGATGTCACCAGGTCTTTAACTGGCCCTGTGTCAAACCAAACAGTTGTTTCAGAGATCTCAGGGAAGAGCTTAAGACAAAATATTACCTACTGTCTAATATTATCCAACACAGACGGAACCTCACCTAAGAATGGGAACAGACGGGCAACTTACATCCCTCATTTCATTTTGCCAACAGAGACGAAGAAGGTGAGTGCTCCACTGAGCAATGTGGTGCCATTCAGAGGAGCTGCATATTTCCTCTGTGCCAAAGAATCCCCTGGTGCTTGGAGACCTCCTTCCTATCGTGTTGATGGTCCTGTGGAAATGGGCCCCATAGGAAGCTTGGTTCTGCTCTGCATGGCATTGACTGTGCATGTCTTTTTCCTGACCAGGTTGCTGTTCTTAGCACCTACTAAGCACCTAAATGTCCCCCACTTATTGAGTGCTTTCCACTGTCCTAAATGTTGCACCTCTGTTAGCCCATAGAATCCTTCCAACTTCCTTTTGAGGTAGGTATCCGCATGTCACAGATGAGGAAACCAAGGCAGAGAGAAATGAAGTAGGAAATGACTTAAGGTCATATAAGCCTTAGGTGACAGACTCAGGATTGAACCCAGGTAGTCAGACTCCTAAACCTGCTCTTTGAACCACAATGCTGTACTGCCCAACACCCCGATTCAGTCACACCACTCTCCTGCTCAGAATTCTTGAATGGCTCCTGTGATAGCAGAATAATGGCTCCCTAAACCTGGAACCTGTGAATATGTTATCTTATGTTGGTGAAAGGGACTTTGCAGATGGGATTAAGTTAAGGATCTTGAAATGCAGACCTTAGCCTGGATTATCCGGTGGGTCCAATCTAATCACAAAGGTCCTTAGAAGAGAGAGGCAAGAATGTTAGAGTCAGAGAAGGAGATGTGACCAGGAAGCGGTGGTCAGAATGGTGTGATTGCTGGCTTTAAGATGGGAGAGGGACAAGCACCAAGGAATGTGGGCAGCTTCTAGAAATAGGGATAGGCAAAGAGCTGACTCTTCCCTAAAGCCTCCAGAAGGAACACAGCCCGCTGCCACCTTGATTTTGGCCAAGTGAAGCTTCTGACCTCCAGAACTGTCAGATAATAAATCTGTGTTGTTTTAGGCCACTCAGTTTGTGGTGATTTGTTACAGCAGCAGTAGGAAACTAATACAGCTTCCATTGCTTAAAGGGAAATCTGAACTGCTTTGCAAGGCATTCAAGGGCCTCATGTTATCTTCCCCCTGTCTAACTGCCTTGCTAGCTTAAGCCTCACCCCCCCGCCCCACCCCATGCTTTATGTATTGAACTTCTTCAGGATCCTCAACAGCCGTGCCCTTTATTACGTCAATGCCTTTGCCTGGAACACCCTATCCTCACTTGTTTGTCTGGCAAACTCCTCATCCTTTATGTCTCAGCTAAAACAATACCTCCTCTGTGAGGCTTTTCCTACTTCCCCCAAAGGAACGTAGGGCTCCTTTCCTGCATTTCATGCCTCTGCTGCAATTCATATGCACTTCTGTTAAAGCAGATATTAAGGACCAGTCACTTCCCTCCCTGGGTTAAAAGCTATTTGAGGGCACAGGACCTCTTTTCTCACCTTTGGTCTCCCTTAGTACCTAGCATGGTCCCCAGCACATCAAATAAAGGTCCCCAGAGAATAGAGCTTTTATCCTGACCTGTGCACTGAACCACTGATGCAGCCCCTCCAGCCCCGTTTCTCCGTTGATAACAAGCGTTAGGGGGAAATCATCCCTTCCCTTCCCTAGTGAGAGATAGTGACAAAGCAAGCGAGACATGGGAGTGTTTCAAGTTAAAAAAGAAAAAGTGCTAATCAAAGTTTTCTAATATTCCCGCTGTACCCACGGTAGAGAATGCTTCCTCTCCAAGCCTCAATTTTTTCAGCTGGGAAATGGGTCTAGAGATGAGCTGCACAGAGACAGGAGCTGTGGCCACTTTGCAGCCTATTGTATCCCCTGCATCTACACTGCTCTTGATTCTCAGGTGAATCCTCTGATACTGGTTGGTGAAGATCTTGAGGGAGGTTTTTCCACATTCTTCGGATTCATGGTCTCTCTCTAATGTCCACACCGATGTTGGGTCTCATCTTGAGCGAAGGTTTCCGCACATCACATTCTATGTAATTAAGTTCCTGGACACTGAGTCAGATGTGCCTTCCAAGCCTCCAGACTCACCCGAGGGCTCTTGCACGGACACATCAGATACAGGTTTCTTTCCAGTAAGAATTCTCTGATGTTGTATAAGACGGTTGGTGACTCTACCCAAATGAAGGCTTATTCACATTTATTGCACTTATGAATTTTTTTCCCTGTGTGAATTATCTGATGTTTAATGAGAAGTAAAAGGCAAATGAAGGTCTCAATAAAGGCCTATTACATACTCAGCCCTGGGCTGAGGGACTCCAATATGTAAGGAATGGCCTCTGCCCTCTAGACATCTACAGCCTGGTTGGGGGGACAAGACTCATGAACATAAAACAGCTGGGGAACAGGAGACACTGTGTAGTCATACCAAACCCCAGAGTTTAATAGAATTCAATGGGAATTCAGAGAAAGGAGCGGACAACCAGAGATTGACTAGATGGGAAATTTGTATGAAAGAGGTTGGCCGTTAGCTTGACCTGAAAGGATGGTAGAATTGAGGCTGGAAGAGAGGAGAAAGGTGTTTCCATTGAAAAAGAGAGAGAAAAGAAAGGAAGGAAGCAAAGAAGGGAGGGAGGGAGTGAGGAAGGAGGGAAAGAAACTCTTTTTTTTTTTTTTTTTTTTTTTTTTTGTGGTACGCGGGCCTCTCACTGTTGTGGCCTCTCTCCCATTGCGGAGAACAGGCTCCGGACACACAGGCTCAGCGGCCATGGCTCACGGGCCCAGCCGCTCCGCGGCATGTGGGATCTTCCCGGACCGGGGCACGAACCCGTGTCCCCTGCATCCGCAGGCGGACCCTCAACCACTGCGCCACCAGGGAAGCCCGAAACTCTTTCTAATGTAGGGATTTGCCCGTTGATTTAGGAAACTCCCACAAACGTAGGGCAGCAGCCTTTGACAATTTTATTTCTCTGAAAATTTTATTTCTCTGACGCCTTTCTTGTTTTAGAGCTCAAGCCTCCTTCACTTCTAGCAGGCACCCCTCAGAAGGAATGCTCTACTGCTGCTCTGCACATGGCAGCCACGCCTCACCTGCCACCTCCACGGCATTCTTGGGGCCCATTCCAGTTTCACAACCAGGTGACAGAGGCACCAAACAGGGAGAGACCCCCACCCCCAGGAAAGCACCCAGGAGTCTTATATTCAAGAATGTGGGAGGTCTCTGTCCCCCCCCCCCACCTACACCCACCATCACTACCTCTAAAAAAATTTCCATATGGGATACTGACACTTAGAGAGAATGAGGGTCATCAGATCTGAAGCCCTGTTACATATGTCAGTTTTACAGAAGTTTTCTGGGCACGTCAGGAGTAGGGAATGCTTTATAACTTTTCCTTATTTTCTGCATTCCACAGAGAGCAGCAGATGAGCAAGAGGGTGGAATTTGCAGTGTCTCATCTTGGTTAGATAGTTGAAGGACTTTTTCTGCCAATTACAGTGGTTAAGCACTGACTCAACATCCAACATCTGCATGAGAGGTTAGAGCCTTCATTCATGGACAAGTTTCAAAATGAAACACAGGGGTACTACCTCTCATGGGCTATGTAGTCAGAGAACAGAGGAGAGTGGATTTCACCCACAACAAGGTGACTGCTTTCTGGAGAAGTGGCGGGACCTTGTATTTCCCAGCATGGTGAAATCAGGAAGTGCCTTTTGCAGCCCTTCTCAGTTTCATGGCCCAAATGGTTTGTTTGGACGTGGAATTCTTTTTTTTTTTTTTAACATCTTTATTGGAGTATAATTGCTTTCCAGTGGTGTGTTAATTTCTGCTTTATAACAAAGTGAATCAGCTATATATATATACATACATGGACGTGGAATTCTTAAGCTCTTAATTCCCTGAGCAGGAGTCCCTGCTCCCTGTGTCACTTCCCTAGGAGACTGAATTCATGAAGGGCGGGACCTAGGCACCCCCGCCCCCATGGGGAGAACAGAATGGGGGCTGATGCCCTTGGGGTCTTACCATGTGGACATCCTGTTGGAACATTCTTCACTCCTCCCCAGCAAGGCACACTCTGCTCTGTGAAGAATCCAGGCAGGAAGTAAAAGAGATCTCTGCGGCCACAGTGGAAATGCCCAGACTCTCAGGAACCCCGGATGGTCATCCAGTCTGACCACACATCCCATTCTGTTTTCATTATTAGTGTCTGTCCTGACCGCTAGCTCATGGGCTCCCCCAGGACAGGAGGCATGTGTCCCCTAGACACCGTTAGAGCCATTTCAGTGTGTATCACAGTGCCTGGTACAGAGCGGCTGTTATTAAATATTTGTTGAATAAATCAACTATAAATGTGGAAGTGATTCCCTTAAAGAGCTCTTTGCTTTCGCTCAGATGTTGAGATACATTACAAGATGGGTGTTCTGGGGGTGCGTAGGGACACCGTTGGGTCATAATAAAAAGCGCCAGAAATGCATGGGAGGGCTCTGGAAAATAGCCCCAAAGTTCCACTTGTATCTGCTGAGTAACAGGGAACCCTGCAGGTTCTTCAGGTCACCGACAGGAGAAGGCAAGCAGGTGAGGGTTTTACAGGCTGTATTTGATCTGGAAGAGGGTAGGGTTACCCGAAGAACAGTGCGTCTTCTTGGAGCCACCTAATCACAGTGGCAAGCTCCAGAGATGGCTTTTGCGGCTGAAGGGTGAATGTTTCAGACGTTCACTCATGTGAATGTCTGGAATGAGTGACACTAGTGTCATTCATCTTGACACATGAGTGTCAAGAATGCGGTTAGAAGTCTAGTGAGCCTTGCTGCTGTGTGAACTCAGAGCTGACGGTGGGAACAGAAGCAACGGCCAGTGCAGTAATAGCCAAAGATGGCCAAAGAGGAAGACGCCTTGGGACCCAGCCCGGGAGTGGGGGTGAAACCAAATAGGAGGAGGTGGCTTTCTCCTGAGGGCAGAGGCCATGTCTTAAGCATCTACACCCACAGCTGCAAGCAGAGTGAGTGCCTTGCACACAGTAGCTGCTTAATAAATGCTAGATAAATGAATGCGGATTGGCTGCCTCTGGGAGGCACTGAGGATGTGAGAGCTTGTGGAGGCCCCTGAAGCCCTGTTTACTGTCTTCTCTCCTCCAAGCTCCTCAGCCTACTCTTCTGTGTTGTCCCACCTCTGCTTTAAGCCAGATGTTCCCCAAGATTGCGGCTCTCTAGGTGGACAACAGAGAGGAGGGAAGGTGACTCTAGCACCTGCCAACTGGGTCTCAGCCTCAGCTGGTCAGGTCACTCCCCCCCTTCTCCTTGGGGTTCCCACTGCCGATGGGATCCCACCCAGC
The DNA here is from genome assembly GCF_026419965.1 of Kogia breviceps. NCBI lineage: Eukaryota > Metazoa > Chordata > Mammalia > Artiodactyla > Physeteridae > Kogia > Kogia breviceps. The sequence continues at coordinate 34,969,908 of NC_081328.1, read as the reverse complement.
CCCCCACCCAGTCATCAGGTATTGTTCACGTTTCCTCCTAGTCTTTCTCTCTCTTTGATCTCATCTGGGCAGGCAGGGACATGTCACTGCTGGAAGCCTGGCATAAGCAAATGTGCACATGCAGGCACACACGCCCCTTTCCCTGTCTCGGAGCCATCGTCTGGCCCTCTGCCCCTGGCCTGACCCATCTTTATGAGACCGGGGCTCTTCCTCTCCAGTTGCTGATGCGAGAGAGCCAGGCATTTTGCACATCCTTGTCTGCCACGCTGGCCTCCCTCAGGGGGCTTGGGGAAGATTCACCCATAAGGAAGGAGCTTCCAGAGAGACGAGAGACCAGGAGCCTGACCTCATGATGCCCACAGCGCCTGGCAAGGAAGGTACCAGTTCTGCTGTCCTGGCCCAGACCCAATTCTCTCTTCTAGCATCCATGCCTTCCCTGGCTCCCCTCCAGGCCAGCAAGATCTGCTCCAGTTGGGGAAGGATAAGTATGGTCTAGTGAGTAGTGGCAGGAGAGGAAGGCCCCCATGATCTCAGTCACATCGTACCCTGGCTCTGTGCCTCAGTTTCCCCCTTGAGAAAGTCTGCCCCTGCTGCCAGGGTTAGGAAGCTCCCTGATCTCACTGGGGAAGAAACTCACAATGGTGTTGTGTTCCCTTGCAGCCAGGAGCCTCCCGCCCTGCCCCACCCCAGGAGGACTTGCTAGTTGGTGAAGCATCGGCCAGCAAGGCAGGGTCCTGTAGGATGAAAGCTCGGAGAAAGCCAGAGCAGGAATAATAATGATAATCATCAGCTGTGGCGTCTCAACCATCCAGGAATGCGAGGCCCACGCCCTGCATTCCCCACACCCCCGAGATGCTCCGAAGCTTCCTTTCCCTTCATTTTACTGCAGTGATCCCACACTTAGCCATTCCCAGCCCAATCCGTTTGGGTTCCCAAGGACTGCAGTCCAGCTCCCGGCTCATCCAGCCCCCAGGTTCCATGGGAAGAGTGAGCTCGACTAGAGGGTCGAGGGTAGGACGCCAGGCTCCTTGGAGGCTCGGGCACCTGGGTTTCCCAGAGAAGCACTCTGGCCATCCCTGGCCTGGAGCGCTTTCCCACAGACTCATTTTTGTCTGGTCAGCTTGAGGTCCAGGAGCTTTGCCTGTGTCAATACAAATCAGAATTCAAGTCCTGGTTGGGCCACAAATTAACTCACGGTAGGACCTTGGGCAAGTTTCATTTTGTTTTTAACTTCTTTGGGTTCACTGTCTCACCTGCCCCAAAACTTCCAAGGTTCCCCCTTGTTCACTGAAGATAAACTCTGAATCCTGTAGTCCAGCATAAGGCTCTTGAAGATCTGGTTCTTTTTTGGCCATGCCGTGCAACATGCAGGATCTTAGTTCCCTGACCAGGGATCGAACCAGGGTCCCCTCCAGTGGAAAGCGTGGAGTCTTAACCACGGGACCACCAGGGAAGTCCCAAAGATCTGGTTCTAATTCGCCTTTCCGACCCCACTCTTCTTCACAGATGCCAGCCAAAAGTGACTCCTTGGTGTTGGTCATGCATATCCCATACTTTCCCATTCTGGGGTTGCCATCGTTCTTTGGGAATGTCATTTTCTTCATTTCTACCTGGCCAGAGCTTCCTAGCCTTTGAGGTCCAGGCCAGAGATCATTGCTTCCATGACTGCCTGACTCTCTTCCCACCTTGGAATGCTGGTTCTTCTTTGTCTGAACCTCAAGCCTCTGGGTCCACCCTCTGCCCTGGTTATGTGCACATCTCAGCTTGCCCACTGGGGTCATCAGTGTGCTGAGGTCTCCATCTCTGTGTCCTCATAGCGCCTACTACAGCATCCTACACACACGACACATGCTCAATAAATAAGTGTTGGGCATACATTGTGGCAAATTATCATCCTTAACTTCCCCACACAAATGTGCTTTGAAAAAATAAAAGTAATTATTTTAATATAAAGTTGTATGCATGTGTGTTCTGCCCAGTTTCCTCGGGGTAGTGGAATGCGGGTACCCAAGTGTCCGGTGAACGTATTAGCTCCCTAGCGTTGGGCCGACATGCGGAAAGCTTTTCTCAGCCACTCGCTGGTCCAATCTGAACTTGGACTCTGCCTAGCAGGAGGCGAGCTCTTCCCTTCCTCAGAGAATGGCAATCCCATCCCTTGCGGGCTTCGGTTTTTCTAAGCCCCATCAGCCTCCATGTGCCATGGGACTCATATGCCAGCAGGACCCCTGGATTCAAGTGTTGTTAAGAGATGAGAGGTTGGATGTGTTTATTTGTTTTTGTTTCGTTTTGTTTTGTTTTTGCGGCACGCGGGCCTCTCACTGCTGTGGCCTCTCCCGTTGCGGAGCACAGGCTCCGGACGCGCAGGCTCAGTAGTTGTGGCTCATGGGCCCAGCCGCTCCGCGGCACGTGGGATCTTCCCGGACCGGGGCACGAACCCGTGTCCCCTGCATCGGCAGGCGGACTCCCAACCACTGCGCCACCAGGGAAGCCCTGGATGTGTTTAGAAACCTCTCACCTGAATCCTTATGAGAACCCCTTGGAGCAGTGTTCACTGCTGCTGGCTGTTAATGTTGTTAATAACAGTACCGATAACTTCGGCAACGCCTTGTATTTACTTAATGCTTTTCTCCAGGGAGCTCAGCTAATCTTTCCCTCATCCCCAGAAAGAAGAGAAGGACCATGGCAATGAAAGAGAAGTGAGCCATTGCGGCCACACTTTGAGTACAAGCATCCTTTGTTCTAAGAGGTAAATAGAATACATAGCACTTCAGATGTGTGGAACTGATAAAGTAGGAAAGCAGTTCATGCCCTGGGACCCGAAACCTATGACTTAAGAATTTTCCCCCAAATCAAATCCTGAGTGAGATGACAACTCTCATACTGAGAAGTTACATCTCATCAATTATAAAATCTGAGCGTGCGCCTTCCATATAAGTTCAATTACTTACAAAGTGTACACACAGCCTACTATCGTTATATCTCAGGGCACAACATATACTTGGGTGAGGTTTGTTTTTAACAGTGGTGGAAAGTATAATGCACATATCACATAGTGACCTTGATAATTACAAATTACAAAAAAAAGTTTCGTGCCTGTCATCGTGTTAGACCTGATCAGACTGTCCCTGTGTTAACCTCCTGATGGGGCTGACAGAGAGCTCGTGTGAGAAGTGCCCGTGGTGCCACTTTCTTGTCTGCTAGTGCTTGCTGAATTAGTATGATCTTTAACCTGCAGCTCCTTTGCAGGAATCTTTTTGAACCCCGTGTCCATTTCGTGAAGGTTTATTTAGTTCAATTTAGATAATAGAATCCGTAATGTCATTTAACTAGGTAATGGAAACTGTGATACTTTGCAGGTTTCTAGCCATGAGCTAGGGAGTGGGGGAACCCTGTCAGCCCCTCTGGTACCCTTGCTTCTGTGTTTCCCCCTGCAGACCCCACGTGTCATACGTCGCCCATGGCTCCGTGTCCAAGGTTCCTTGATGCACTCTGAAGGGAGTCTTTTGCAACCCCACCTCATTTCCATCACTGCGTTACCATTTCCTCTTTCTCCAAGCCCCTCCTGGCTATATCAGCCACCTCAAGCTCAAGCTTGCTTCCTTTCTTTCCTTTTCTTTTTCTTTTTTTTTGGCCACGCTGCATGGCTTGCGGGGATCTTGGTTCCCTGCCGAGGCCCTTAGCAGTGAAAGCGCAGAGTCCTAACCGCTGGACCACCGGGGAATTCGCTCAAGCTCACCCTTTCTAAACCGTCTTTGTCAAGCCCACTTTGCTCCCTTTCTTCCCCATCTCCACAAAGGACACCACTAAACACTCAGTTGCCCAGACCAGAAACCACAGGGTCAGTTTCCCCTCCTTTCTGCTTGCCATCCTTCCAAATTAGTCCACTTTCTTTCTGGTTTATTTTTTTCCTCGAGCAGTATTGTTATTTTACTTTATTTTTTAATTGAAGTATAGTTGCTGTACAATATCATATGTTATAGGTGTACAATATAGTGATTCACAAATGTTAAAGGTTATACTCCATTTATAGTTATTATAAAATATTGGCTGTATTCCCCATGTTGTACTATATATGCTTGTAGCTTATTGTTTTAATTGAATTTTTATTTTATATTGGAGTATAGTTGCTTTACAATGTTGTGTTAGTTTCAGGTGTACAGCAAAGTGATTCGGTTATACATATACATATGTCCATTCTTTTTCAGATTCTTTTCCCATATACGTTCTTACAGAATATTGAGTGCTATACAGTAGGCCCTTGTTGATTGCCTGTTTTAGATATAGCAGTGTGTATATGTTGATCCCAAGCTCCGAATTTATCCCTACCCCGCATTAGTCCACTTTCTAAGGGCCCTCCTTTTGGTGTCTCTGGCCCCGACCGTTGCTGGGTTACTTAACCAATTGGACCCCCGGCCACTGCTCTCGTCCCCTCTCATTTCCCCTCCACATTTCTGCCAGAGAATTCTTTCAAAGACAAGAATCTGATTTGGGTCCCCCCTTCCTAGACTCTCCACTTGCCTCAGGCCTAGAGGCTAAAGTTCAAACTCTTGGCAGAGAATTGCCAGCCCAGGCCCCACTGACCCATCCAAACTGCTCACTCCCAGCCACCCCCCGGCGATCGCCCAGGAGCCCCACCTTGAATACCATGTTCCCTTCTCGGCCTGATGACTTATGTTACTAAACCTCTAAGACTAGCATGCCCCACACCTCCCAAACACTGAAGGCAGGGAAAGTTACTCTGTCTTCCAAGCGCTCCAGCACTTGGTATGAAATGCTCTTGTATTATGCTAAAATGTGATTGGTGAGCTGTCTGGGTCCTCCATAAGCCACTGGTTCCTGAGAGCTTAGACCACATCTCTCTTATTTCTATCCCCTCCTTCCTAGCGTGGTGTGGCGCAGGCTCTCTGTGAAGCGCTGTCCCGCGGACATGAGGTGTTGGGAACTTCTTCCCGCCCATCACCTGCACTGCCCCCTCCTCCACCCCCCAAAGGCTAACACTTAAAAAACAATACTAGGTACCAGGTACTGTTCCAGACAGCTTGGGCATATTTGCTCACATAATCCTCACCACAACACCACGAGGTGGCATCTCCGTTTTACAGATGAGGAAACTGGAGCAAAGAGAAGTTATGCATCCGTTCCAGGTCATGCAGCTAGTAAGTGACTGAGTCAGGAGTGAAACTCAGCATCCTGGATCCAGAGCCGTGACCTCGGGGGCGTGGAGTCGAGGCCATGCCACTTCACTCAGCCCTCTCACTGCTCTCCCTTCCCTCCACAAGAGTGGCTGCTCTTCCAAGGCCAACTCAACACCCTTCCACCGTGCCCAGGCGTGAGCTGAGGGTCCGGTGGCTCAGGTGGATCTCTCCCCCGAGAGGGAAGGACAGACATGACAGTCTCCCTCTGGTCACCCCTGCCCCACTCTCCTTTGGGGTGGCCCCGTGCCCAGCCACTCCATTCCTGGGCCAGGGGCTCTTTGCGGGGGGATCTGAATCCTGGTCTCAGTAGGTCCAAATCATTTCTCTGGGAGGGTGTGCCTGAACCACACACATGATCCCCTCCCCTGCCTACCAGCCCCTCGGGCACCTGGAGGGTTTTCCCCACCTGTTCTACCTGGTCAGCTTCTGGCCATTAATAACATCTCATTCTTCTCTGGGGCTTTTTGTCTCTTCTGCCTTGCCTGCCCACACTTCCTTCCTGTTCTTCTTTCTCTTTACAACAAGATTGGGTATTTTTAAGCTGAGGTTTCCACTCATCTCTTACTGTCCAGTGGTTTGCCAGCCTTGGAGGCTACAGTGTGTGGCCTCATGCTGGGCCCAGCCTTGGCCCTCACCCTTCGCCATCTCTATAAAGCTCTCCCTTGTCTACTTATGGGGGAAACACCCTAAACTGGCTGTTGGTCGAAGCTTTGGAAATTGTGCAGGACACGTAGGGATCTGACCCCCTCCCGCGATGCTATGAGATTGTATATGGAGCCAGCTGAGAATCACAAGCGCTGGAACCCCACCAGGCCTCCAGGGTCACCTCTCGGTCCCCCTGTGTGACCCACATTAGGTGGTGTCAGGGGGGGCTGCTGTTCCGTGGTCTGCACCATCTTTGCAGCTTTGGAGATGGGGCTCAGGGACCTCCGACTCCCTCTCTGCCCTCCTGTAATGTCCAAGGTCTCCACCTCCAGGCAGCCCTTCCTGCTTCACCTTCCACTTCAGCCCCAGCCTGGCCCCCCATCGCTCAGTCCTCACGGATGGCCTCCAACCTCCACAGGCTTCTCTGCACCGCGCGGGTGCTTAACAGAGAAACTTTTGTTTGAAGCCCAAACAACTGCAAAGGGCAGATAACTGAGCTTTTAGGGTTTCCCAGTTATTGTTTGTTTTTAAGTTTGGTTTCTGTCCTCGGCTTTCTTTAAAAAAAAAAAAAGAGAACAGTGGCAACGAAACGAGTTGATAGCCGAGATTTTTGTTTTTAAGCAACTGATAGTGACTCACTGCAGGCTGCTGGGCCCACGGCTAATGTTCTCTAAAGTAATTGATAGGCGTAAGGACAGCCCCAAGCACCGAGGTATCCTACTGTGCCCTCTGAGTCACCATGAAGGATTAAAAGTATATTCAGCTTTGTTTTTATGTTGACTGTGCTTTATACATTTGAATTTGTTAAAAAAAAGGGCACCCTCTCCCTGCCCCCCGCCCCCCCGCCCCCCCTCCCCCATCCCCCATCCCCCCTGCCCCCTCCCCCCTTCCCCCTCCCCCCTTCCCCCGCGTAGCGTATATAGCAACTAACTGATTATTGATTGGACACCAGGGAACTGATGTTCCGGGCAGTGTAGTGGGCCTTCGGGACTTGTGGACTATAGTATCTGCAGCCCGCATCCCTGGCCTCGGCCCCAGCCACACCTCTGCTTCACACTCTCTTAACAGTCCCCACCACTCCCGCCGGTCAGAGGCCCCATGGTTCGGCCCTGAGCAGCGATGCCTTCCGACCCCACCATGAGCCGGGACTACAGCCCCGTTCTGTCTCGCTTGCTCCCTGGCTCCCCTTTTGGAGTTGGTCAGTCATTCAGTCTACAGACATTTATTGGGCATCCCGCGTGAGCAGAGTGCCGTGCTGCGTAGGTACCGGGAAAAGTCAAGAAAATGTTGGTGCTGCCTTCAGGAGAAAACACTCTCCCACCACAAACACCCAGAGAGCTGCTTACTACAAGTTCCAAAGAAGTCCATCTCAGAACCAAAGGGGTAAGGGGGAGCCAAACAGGGTAGGCTTTCTCAGAAAAGTCTTCTTGAAAGGGGGAGATGGGAGCCTAACTAACTTTGAATCTCAGTAGGGCTGTCCCAGCTGAATAAATAGGTGCCCAGGGCTGAAGCTCATCCCGGCAGTGGGACCCAGAATTCCCCCGCCACCTCTGCCAGGAAGCTGCCTTGTGAATCCTGGGCTGCCCCTTCCCCTCTGGGCCAACTGGGCGATAAGGACGGGGGACCAGCCCCAGCAAGGAGGAAGTGGCCTGGCTTCCTGTTTGTTTGTGAATCTCAGAGCAGCACCGTGCAGCCATGAACCCCAGCTAAGCAGAACAACCCCAGCCTGAGCCAAGAGTTCCAGGGAGGCCACCAACCAACCCAGCAAGCCCTCGACCATGTGGGACTCCAGAGCAGAGACCCATCCCAGGGCAGCCACGCTTGGAGGGCTAGCCTGGTAGCAGCCATGCCAGGTCGGCAGGGAAAAGAGGCGGAGTAATGACTTCCCCAAAGAACTCAGAGTCACACATTCATAATCTGAAGCCTCTGGGCAACACCAGGGGCTCAAGCAATGCCGTCTCCCCACCCCAAAGATTATTTCCTAGGACCCGGGACACAACCCTTTTGCCTTGTAAGAAAACCTTGTTCAGAGATTTGAAAAATGGGGCTGCCTGCATTGTGGTTTTGTTTGCAACAGCAAAACGCATGAAAAACCACCAGCAAGTCATCCAAAAGCCGATTCGTGACAACAAAACATGACAGATCCATACCGGGGGAAACACTGTAGCCATTAAAAACAATGGGGTGGATTTGTTTGTGCCACTGTGGTGAGATGTCCAAGATATTTCAGTAAATGAAAGCAGCAAGATACAGAGCAGTGTGATCCCTTTTCTGCAAATAATCAGAACAGCAGAGGACATGTTCATATAGGCTTAGAGATGTATGTGCTCCAGAATGCATGACTTTTTTTTTTTACTGGAAGGAAATTTAAGTAATCTAACAGTGGTTATTCTGGGGAGAGGAACTGTGGAAGAAAAGTGGTGGGAAGGCATTCAGTGTTCATTATGTATCTTCCTGTACCATTTGCATTTCAAAGTGATGTATATATGATATTGAGATAGATATACATAGTTTTAAAATAGTACCTGTGGGCAATGGGGTTATGGTCCATTCTGTTTAATTCTTTGTACTTCTCTGTATCATTTAAAATAAAAAATATCAAAGCAATAAGCATTATTTTTAAGCCAATTTAAAGAATCGGGCAGTGTGCATTTGCCAGATGAAACAGGGTAGAGCTAGGATCATACATTCTCCAGGACAACTGATGCAAGGAGATGGGGAAAGTGCTTTGCTTTAAGATCTGTACACATCAATAACAGCAGAGCCATTCGACATTCCACTTTGCGGATTCCCTATTGCAAATGTTTGAGCTGTCTCTGGTTTCCTTTTAACCACTCCCTTTCCCTGTGTCTTCCCCCATTTCATGGCCTCATCATTTAACTTTTGACCTGAACCAAACAGTAAGAAACAGAAATCTGAAGGGAGAAGAAGATATACAATAAGACTTCAATACACACGACCTGATCACCTGTCATTTGGACTAACTTGTATTCGCTTCTTTATAAAGGACCTGTATCTGATTCATCTTCTAATCCCCTGAAGCATCTAACCCAGGACTGCACACAGTAGGTGCTCAATAGTTGTTGGATGAATAAATGGACCAACTTGTGTACATGACACTTGTCCTTTTCAGGTCTGTTCATTCATAGAGCATCCACAAGGTGGAAGGTCAAACCACCCCTAAGCCTATCAGATTTGATTTTGCTCTTCCTCACGAGTGTTTGGGGAAGCTGGAAGGAAACTCTTGGGGCCTCCGAAGGAGAATGTGATGTCCCCTCTGTATCTCAATAATTCATTAACAACTGTTGAGCTCCCCAAACTGACCTCAGGCTGCCAAAGCCTCACTATCCAGTACACTTGGAGTCTCCCTGGTTTTAGAAAGAGTTAAGCTGAGCTGGTGGCGATCTCCCCCCTGGCAAAGAGAGGGGTAGATAGCACCAGTTTGGCTGGCGGTTGGGGCAGAACACTTGGTATGTTTACAGCCACAGATGCCCAGGGGGTTTTGTATCAGGAAGTCGCCTGCAGACGGTCACCTCGATCTATTTACTTACCCTCAGAGCTGGTGCTAATGTCCTCCTGGTCCCTTCCCTAGGATATTTTTCTGAACATCTTGTGCTTGTCAACACAGCCTGGCACCTGCAGCAGCAGGCAGGTTGCTGCCACCTGGTGGAGAAGAGAGGCCACAGCTTTGCCGGGCTGGGCCTGAAACAGACTTGAGACATGGAAGGAACCTTTGAGAACAGCTTCCATGACAGTGGATTTCAGACTTTGGTAGCTATGGAGCCCTCCCTTTAAATGACAGCAGTGACTAAGGCCTTCCTGTAAGACTGCTAAACTCAACGCTGCTCTGGCTGTGGCAGGGGAAAGACTGGACCCGTTCCACACTCCCCCAAGCTCAGTTGGCAAACAGCTGATAGGGTGTTTACCCCTTCATTGTAAGGACGGGGAAACGGAGACCTGGAGATATAAAGGGACTTGCAGAAGTTCTTTGTACAAGGCACACTTTGGAATCTGTGCAGCCAACCTGTACCCTCAACCTCAAATAAAGAAGGCCTGAACACAGCTTCCTGAGTGCTAGATCAAGCCACCTACCCCAAGACATCCGGGCTCCTGGGAGGAGAAGCCTGGAACTCAACTTCTACATCTTCTTGTTTGAATCAAACCAGGGTTAGACCCATGATGGTTCCTATGCCCCCTTCTCAATAGCTATAGGCATGGAACCAGGGGCACGTAGATGCCCATTGCTACCTCAGAATTCCAAAGGAGTTTCCTGACCTCTGACATTCGGGAGAGGCAGGCAGCCCCTTAGAACACAAATAGGGACAGGAGTGAGAATATTTTGAGCATCTCCTGTGGGCTGAGCCCTGTGCTGAGCATTTTCACATCTGTCAACTCATTTATTCCTCAGCAACACTGCAATGTGGATATTCGTATCTTTAGTTTTGATAAGGAAAAAAAAAGGATGATTGAAGTAGCTAAGTAATTTACCCAAGGTCTCCCAAGCTAGTAATTGGCAGAGTCGGAATCCAAGCACAAATCTTACTAACTCTAGAACCCATGTTCTTTCTACAGACTTAGTTGCCTTCTGGGGTGATAAATCTGGGATGTCCAGGCCAGCTCGGAGTTTCCCAGGGTCACCTTGCAACCCGCATCCTGTGGGACGTCGGGCAAGTCTCCTCCGCTTCTTCTCCCAAATGAAAGGGGTGTTCCTGAGGATCTGAAAGCCTGCTACTCGGTTCTGTGCTGTTGTGACTCCAGTGGGGGGGTGGAGTTAGATAGGAAAGGATCCTCAAAGGAAGTGAGTGAGGCGGGAGGGTTATGGACGCGGATGAGGGAAATAGCATTTCCCACGGGGAGTATGGTGAAAGCAAGCAAGGAAAAGAAGTCGTTGCTAGCCAGAGGCGGCAAGCTCCTCCGTTCTTGAATGCTTGGTGGAGATTAGAGTTGGCGCAATCTACAATGCGGAGCATCTGTGGGTTCTTTTGGGGTCTCTGACTGTTCAGGATAGACACGGCATTAACCAAGAGATTCCTCCACCCAGAGGCTAAAGGTCCCAGAGTCCCCATCTCTGGGAGTCATTGCTGCACTGGGCTCCCTTCCTTGGCTGTGGCCTCCCTTCCTTGGCTGTGGCTTGGGAAGGACAATCCAGCAGCAAATCCTACTTGGAGAGCAGAGGAGTGGAAAAGAAGTGGTTTTACCCCAGGCCTGGAGATCCTCAGACCTCTGGCGGACCATTAGGTTCTTCCTTCCGAATTCCCACCTGTTTGCTACTCCCATTCCCACCCTCTGCCTAGTTCAGAACCATCTGAAGCCACGGAGACAGATGGTGTCATAAGCCTGTGTACCAGGGCCTCAGTGTGCCTTTGCTTCCCAGTTTACTGTAGCCTCGGACACAGTCAAGGACTTCGGCAACAATTACATTGTATCTGACTTAAAGCCCTCAGCCCCTCCTTGGTGCCTGAGACTTCCATATTCCAGGGTTCATCCCTTCTCCAAGGCTATCTAATGCCCTTAAGTCAGAGGTCAGCAAACGTTTCCTATAAAGGGACAGATAGTAAATACTTCAGGCTTTGCAGGCCATGTAATCTCCGTTGCAAGTATTCAAATCTGCTGCTGTAGTGCAAACGTGCATAGACGTGTTCCAAAAAAACTCTATTTATGAACACTGAAGGTTGAATTTCATATCATTTTCATGTCACAAAATAGTATTCTTTCGATTGTTTTCCAACCATTTAAAAGTGTGAAAACCACTGTTAGCGCGTGAGCTATGCAAAAACAAGCCGTGGGCTGCACGTGGCCTGCATGCCATAGTTTGCCGGCCTGAGTGTTTGCAGCTCGTTCAGCCAAATTTAGAGGGTCCAAGCCTGTCGTTGATGAAAGGCTTTTCTGGCTACTCCTGATGGTTTCTCCTATCTTCCCCGGATGACAGCAGCTTTAAGTTCCTTCAAAGTAACCTTGCCCTTTCAGCTTTACTCTGTCTTCCAAAGTAGCTTGATTGGAGGGAGCTGGAAATACCCCATCCTCCCTCTCCACCCAGTGTCCTGCGCAAAGTCATTTTCTTTCAACTATAAACTGGTTTCCCCAGGCCAGTACATTTCCCTTCCCTCTTCCAGCCATGGGCATCTGGGCCTTGTCAAACATCCCAGCCTCTACTGGCTGGGGCAGGCCTCTTCACTCCTTTTTTTGTTGTTCAATTCTCAACCCCAGTGCTGCCAGAGTTCCAGAGCTAATGTCTTTAGAAAAAAAGGGAGGCCTTCAATGTAAGGAAAGGTGGGAAGAGGTCAGCCACAGGCAAATTCCTGTAGAAGGATTTTGAGTTGGGCTTGAGACAGAGAGGGACCGAGATTGAAAGAGGGAAGCGAGAGAGGAGAGGTGTTCCAGGCAGAAGCAGGAGAGGGTGAGCTGTGCGCAGGGGACAGCGAGAGGAGAGCCCGCACGTGGAGGCCACAGGAAGCGAGAGGGTGGTGAGGCTGGGAAATCGATCTGGGTGGGGCTTTTGTGGATGGGTCAGTCTGCTAGACCCTGAGCACCTTGCTTCAGAGCAGCTTGAGGCTACTTAACATAATGGCAGGAGAGGAGAATCAGGGGCCTTGACCCCCAGCACTCACCTCACTCCTAACTTCAGTCCTGTATGTCTGTTCCTTCATCTCTTCATCTGACAAACAATCAGTAACTCCCACCAAGAGCCAGGCATGTTCGACTTGGGGGAAAAGATCAGGGGGTGGTTGGGGGGAAGAAGAGGAAGAGGAAACGTTTAATCAAATAAGGGTCCTGTCCTCCATAAATGTAGGGCTGGAGGGAGAACACATGTACACACACACACACACACACACACACACACACACACACCCCTGCAACCCAAATGATCACTAAACGCCTCATGGGACTGTGGCTCAGTGGAAGTTTTGTGTTAAAGAAAGAATTGGAGCTAGCACTCAAGGGATGGGGGGGCATCTGGACCTGTGAAATGTGGGGGAAGTGCTGTCCGGAATGAAGTGACCGTGCGAGCCGAGGGGATGCAGTGAAAGTGGGGCTGGGGTGTATGCAGACAAGAGCAAGGAACTCAGTTCGGTGCGTGTTTTCAATGAGGAGTGTTATTGGCATTACGCTTGGGACAATTTTTTGTTGCATGAGTCTGTCCCACACAAAGCAGGTCTCATAACATCCCCGCCACCTCTGCTTCCCATAACCTAATGCCAGTAGCCGCTGCCCCTTTCCACCTGCATTTTTAGACAACACTCCCCATCCCATGGGAGCCACCAGGTAGGTATGTGAAGGCAAGCAGTAAAGTATAAAGTTGGACTAGAAAGGCAGCCAGCAGAGGGCCTCGAATGCCAGGACAAGGCATTTGCACTTTATTAACCAAGGGAGGAGCGGCTGCTGAAGATTGTTCAGGAGGAAGGGGATGAGATCTGCTTTTAGAGAAATTAAGGTTGGAGCAGTGTGCGGGATGGACAGGAGGCCTAGGAAAGGTGGGGACATCAATTCCAGTCTCCTGCGACCATCTCACCCAGGTTATTTTCAGTCAAGGTGGGCAACTTTGCCCACAGTATTGTCAGATGGCAAAGGTTGAGGGGAGGGCCTCACTGCTCTTCCCCTGCTGACTGCTGGACCACCAGGTGATCAGAATAGCATCTGCTACACGTCAGACTTTGACAATATTCCATTGTCTCTCCCTGTCTTTCAGATCGACCCACCTGGGGATGACACAACTCCTCCCCCTTCAGTCCACACCGGCAGAACCTGTGTAAAATGCAGCAGTGAGGAAAAATGGCGAGACTTCGAGGGTCCCACCCCGCCCCCGCCCTCCATCCAGGGCCCATTGCCTTCCTAGTCAGCGACCCTCCGAGCCTGAACAAGGGAACTATTCAGCCTGAGCAAAGGAGAGACACTCCCTGCTCGGCTCCCTCCCTGGCCAGGACAGGACACTGGCTTTTGATCCAGGGCCCAGAGAATCCCGAGCTGATAAAAGCCCATTGTGGCAGTTTCTGGAGAAACCCAGAGGCCATGGGCGGGGGGTGGGGGGGGTGGGGTGGGGGGACGGACTCTGGGGCTAAGGAGCCAGTTAACAGCCCTTGAACATTTGTGAAAAGAATTACTTGGCGGAAGTCAAGGCAGAAGGCGGCCGCTGGCACTGTCTGTGGCAGGGAGAGGCTACAGGCAAAACCAGCAGGAACGGGCCGCGAGGGGCTGACCTGGAGGCAGAAGGAACCCAGAAGCTGGGGACGGCTCCCCTCACACACCTGGGTGGGAAACCCAATCTCCTGCCAGATGCAGGAAACAAACTGCTCTTTCAAAAAGGGCCTGGGGAAGAGAGGAGCCTCCTGCCCCGCCCCCCTCTGGGTGTCCAGAGCAATAAACAGCAGGAAGGGAGGAAGCCGCTGCGTGGAAGCAGCTTTGGAACCTATTTAGCAGTCATGCTCTTTCTGCTCCAGTCTTTCACCCGTTTTGTGAGTCCAGGCACCTCACCGCTCGCAGGTCTCACTACTCTTACAGCACACAACCCAAGTGGGAAGAGCTAACCTGAGATAACTGATGCCAGGGAGGTGGTGAGGCGACGGGCTAGATGAGGCTCGCCCAGCATCAAACAGAACGAAGCTCTGGTGGGAGGTTCAGCCGAGGGTCAGGAGCCCATCGCACACCTGTCTGTGTGCTCACAGGGGTGGGAAAGGACGAGATCCCCGGGGAGAGGGCCGGGGAGGGGAGCACGGTGCGGCGCTGGGAGAACTCAGTCTCCAGCCCACCCTAAATCTGTGCATCCGTCCCATTTCCCAGCTGACAGCTGGCCCTATCACTGGGAGAGGAAATGCAGAATCCAGGTCAGAGACCAGCCTGCAGAGTCCTCTTAAGAGACCACTCTCCTTGACCAGGTGGTGAGCTGGGGATTAAACTGAGAGCAGAGGTTAAAGCAGTCAATGTGAGTGCTCACTGCACGTTATTTCCATTTTATTCCTAAAAGGATTGAGATGGGTGACTGGCACGGCCCATTTCTCAATAGTAGGTCCGCTTTCCCTCCCCACCAAAGTGCATAAACCTGGCCCCCGTTCAAAGGCAAAGGCCTTTCTTCATCAAAGCAAAGAAGCAATACAAGCCCACAACAGGCAGGGCACCTGAAGCCGTCTCGTGTAGGTAAAAGTCTAACCAGAGTGCACCGAGGGCTTGGCACACGTGTTATTTTGTCAACCCCTCATTTAGGGGGTGGGCCTACAACTTTGCAGTTGGCCCCAAAAGCCACAGGGGAAGTTAACGAACCTCCACCACCCATCACTTCCTAAGAACCCACGTAACAACAAACCTCACTTGACACCGATTCATTTCAGGCTGGGATGGATCTGGAACACGGCACAAAGTGTTTTCTGAAACCAAAGCATTTTCTGCCCTGCTGGAGGTTCTGTCCTAGCCGGTGATACAAACGTGCACACAAAGACTGCTAGAATGCTCTGTTCTGATCCCACAGTTCCCCCCGCCACACACACACAAAAAAACCCCATTAAGACTGAGCTGGAAGGTCTGGGTGTCATTTATTGATAGCGGTTTACACACATTTGTTTTCTTCCCGTGGTTGTTTCCTTCAAGGCACAGGCACAGAGCCCTCTAGAAAGGGCAGTCTCTGAACAAGGGAAGCCAGGAACGCAGGATGCACACGTCTTTGGCAGGCCCATGTAGCCCCGGCCGGATGCAATCTTTCAAGCTGGAAATCCGCCGGGTATTTGAGATACCAAGGTGGGAGGTGGAGAGGAAGGCCAGAGGACTCACATCTTGGTCCAGGCCTGCTCTCTCATTATCCAAGTCCATTCCAGTTTTAAGACCCTGGGGTGGGGGTAGGGCAGCAAATCAGCCCACCCACCTTCACAGGGGCCGATTCTTCAATCCGTGCTTCCGCTGGCCCCGCAGTTAAAGAGAATCGGCCTATGGTAAGAGACAGATCGCTTCCTCTCTGACCCTCCCCAGCACCTCTCTTCAGCTGGGTCTGTGAAGGAACCACTGGAAAAAACCGAGGCCTGTGTTCGTTGTCGTTCAGGTGCGCATGCCGTCTTCCTCAAATCGTGAATAAAAGATAGGTTGGAGGCTCCCAGTTTACACAGGCCGCCCACTGACTCCCAGCTCATCACACACACGGCCCTGCCTGTCTTCTGCCAACTGCCAGTGCCTAGGCTGGAGTGCCAGCAGGCCCCAAAGATGGGAGCCAAGCTGGTCTGTGTAGGCACTTGGCAACTCTGGGTAGGGAGGTGGATAAAAAAAGGGGATGGAAATGAGAAGAGTGAAAGAGCTTCACCTGATCGAGTAATTAGAGATCTGAAGTGATTTTACTTTTATTTCCTTCACTTTAAGCCAATCATGAAGCTTCACAGTGATTTCTGGGGCGGGAGACGAAGGTGGTTGTGAGCATCACGGGGGCTGTGGTCCAGATGGCCCAGGAGGTGCGGGTCTCACTGGGGCAGCTGGAGGAGCACCGACTGCCCAGTGGGCAGGTAGGTGATGTTCCGGGAGCGCGACAGCTGGTACGCGATGTCCTCCGCCGCCTCCAGCTTGCGCAGCTCGATCAGGCCGTCGCCTGCGGTGGCGAGCGAGTCGGCGATCAGCTCCGCGGCCTTGGAGTCACCCTCCGCAGAGATGATGGCTGCCTTCTTCTGTTGCTCAGCCTACGGGGGTGGAAGCAGGGAGACCGAGATCACACCTTGGGGTGCTGGATGGCGGCTACAGCCCCAAAAGGACCACGTTAGGCACCCTCACCGGGTCCCGAAGGGACTCTGGGACTTCACCTCCCCCTCCAGACAGGGTCAACAAGCACTGTCCACCCAATCCTCCTCTCTCCTGTCATGCCACAGTAGGGACACATTTCTGTTGGCTCTATAAATAGCCGTCTTATGTAAGAGTCCTCAGTAATAGGAATGGCAACCCAGTGCAGCCACATACTCTGAGGCAGGAGGACCCCAGGCCAAGGAAAGCAGGAGAGAAAGAAAGATGGAATTAATACTCATCTTTCCCTCCAGCCCCAAGCCAAAGCGACTTTCATCAGAACCAGTGCAGCGAAGGAGGAGCAGGCTCTACGGGACGCTCCCTGAAGTTGCTCCTGGGCTAAACTGGTTCCCGACCAGGAACCCAGGCACCCAGAACGAGACCTCCTGGCTTTCCCTACCCTTATCAACAGGATGACGTCTATCTGCAATGCATGACCTTCAGAAGTACGGGAGGAGACCACAGTGCGGAGCCTCTCTGAGATTAACATACAGCTGGTTCCACTGAGGTTCTGGGACTGTCCACTCAACAATGTTCATTGATACCTAGAATCTATCCCATGCATGGTTTGGGACATGTTCTAGGTGCTGGAGAGAGGCAGAAAAAAGTGGAAAAAAGAAAAAATAAGTCTCCATCCACATGGAGTTTATGTTCTCTAACGTTAAATGTCTACCCATATACCTCTCTTTTGCCTGGGACTAAGGTGTCCTGGATGAGTAATAAAAATCCAAGAGAATCGGTGGTGGGGAGAAGGGAATATATGACATAAATACACCTTTGCAAAGACCAAAAGACCAGGCCCTATGCAACTATATTGCATCCCAGCACACTCTGACACATCTGGATGGATTTAGTGCTTGAAAAAAATCCAGTGATGACAGTGCACCTGGTGCAACATTTGATCCCTTTTGCTGTCAGCTTTCACCGTGTAACCACAGTCAGAAATGATCTCTCGGTGAAGCTGAAAATATTCCAGAAGAAACACTTTTATTTGTGGGAGAGTGTTTTTGATCTTAGGGACGTGGAAAAAAAATTACCCTTCAGTGACTTAAGAACATAACTTCACATATCCCTGACTAGACCCCAAAGAGTCTGGAACCAATTGCAAGAGTACAGTCTCTTCAATCCCCTTCCGATGATCCCGGAAGAGATGACAGATGATGAATTTCCAGGCCACCCAGCAAACAGGGAGGCTGAGCACAGGAGAAAGGGGAGAGAGGCTCCTGCCATCTGGTTGAGTGCTCACCTTTTCCACCACAAATCTGGCCCTCTCTGCTTCCTGCTGAGCCACCTGTTTGGCTTCCACCGCTTCTGTGAACTCCTTCCCGAAGGTCAGATGCGTCTAAGGGGAGAGAGAGATCACGAGGTGAGGCAGAGTAATGGCTTCGACAGCGCTGCTGCAGGGCCCCCACGGCCGCTGGAGGAAGAGGCCACAAATGGCTCTAGCAGCTGGAGACAATGTGAGGTCAGAACGCCCTTCCACCTCCACATCCGCGCCCAAACCGAGTTCACAGCCCAGGATCCTCGGCCGCCCCAAGTGCCCCTGCACCTCATTCTGGCACCCTCAGGTAGCACACAGCCCACGGGCTCCAGAAGGTATCTACTCGATGGACCGCCTCCCTAGGGGAGGAGGCCTGTGGGCTCCAGGACCCCCACCACGGACTAGTGTACTCTTCCAAGGTCCTTTGACGGCCTGCTTGAAGCCCCCAGAGAAGCCAAATGGAAAACTGAGCCCCTGAGCGTGAGGGATGCAGCTGGTTCTCAGGGATTCAAGAGCGTGATGCTCTCTGCTTGTGACTTAACCAGTCCACTGCTTTCTCACAGCATCTCCACCACAAAACAGGAAGAGGACAAGAGAGACGATTTCCAAATCATGATTTTGCAAATCATGGTTCTCCCTATGTGTGAGTGCTTCTGATAAAGGGTTTAAAAGAAAGAGAAGGCAAGTAAAGATATTGCTTCGGGTGAAGATTTAAAATTCTGATTATGCATAGGTCTTCCCTAACGACATGAGTGACCGAGACTTCGCTGAAGTGACTATCTATAATGACAGTGCAAACAACGGAAACAGATCTCAGCACTACTAATGCCTAGTCTAATTTATTTATCTATCTATATCTTTTATTAAAAGGGAAGAATAGGGCTTCCCTGGTGGCACAGTGGTTGACAGTCTGCCTGCCGATGCAGGGGACGCGGGTTCGTGCCCCGGTCCGGGAAGATCCCACGTGCCGCGGAGCGGCTGGGCCCGTGAGCCATGGCCAATGAGCCTGCGCGTCCAGAGCCTGTGCTCCGCAACGGGAGAGGCCACAACGGTGAGAGGCCTGCGTACCGCCAAAAAAATAAATAAATAAAAGGGAAGAATAAAGGGGATTACAGCATTGGTTTTGCTACCAAATTCTACTTGTTTCATTTCCTCCACTACCCTCCCAACCTCTGCTTTAAAAAAAGAAAATAAGCAGCTCAAAACTTCTCCTGAAGAGTAAATCCCAGTTCAATGTCTTCCAGAATTTTTAACACTGCTAACTCTTAAACTGCAGCTGTTCCAGCTTGCCTGCTCCATTTCTGGACTCTTGTTCAAAGTCTGGGAAAGAAAATACAATCCTGAGCAATGAAAATGAAACGCGTAATTAAGGAATAAAATTTCTTTCTAGAAGGGCCAGCTGAGGGCAGCAAATTCCCCATGAAACCTAATTTTCTTCTCACACCTCATAGATATGGTTTCTTGCGGTCAACCCCCATTTCCCGAGAATGGAGTATGTGGTTAAAGTCTAGCAAAATGCCAAGCTTCTCCTTAGGCTTTTACTTAGTGTGTTCTCACGGCCAGCGTTTAGTTTAACACTAAGTGGGAGGGAGAGCCTGAGGAGCCACTCTGGTCCAAGGAGCCAAATGGCTGCAGCCTGGCGTCTTGCCAGTAGAGGGAGCCCAGGAGCCCTTCCACGGCTGGAAGGCAGTTGCTGCAAGTGGAGCAGTGCCCTGGGGTGAGCGCAGGGCATGTAGAGTGTTACTGTTTAAACAGCTGCACAGATGCTGAGGGGAAAGCTGTGCCTTTCCCCAGCGACGCACAGGAGAATGGAACGGGAAACACTCTACCTCACTACCTGAACAAATCACTCCAAATGTTTTCCCCCAGAGAACCAGAAACACGACCCCGTCCCCTCACCCTCCTCGATCTGAAATGCTATCCTGCCTGTATTGCTTTCTGTCTGCATTGCGGCATTCAGTGTCATATAAATACACAGACCACACGGTCTCAAGAGGATAGCTTATGCCTCAGAGATGCCCCCTGCCTCCCATACCAGGCTTTGGGAAACAGAACCATTCATTTATACTGTATCACCTTTCATGGGGAGGTCCCAGAGCTCACTTCACTGCACTTTTAGACCCTAGGTGTTAGGAAATTCCCCGGGGTCAGGCTGGGAGGTCTGTGCTAGGGAGAACGAGTATCCAAGCTGTTCTCCAGTCTCTACCGGGCAATTTCTGCCTGTGTCAAACAGGGTTAACAGGACATCACTTCCTGGGAAGCTCGGGGGAACATTCAGTTTGGGGAAGGTGAAAAATCTAGTGGTCAGGGCCAAAAATTAAAAGAAAAATGTCTGTGGCACAGGGGAGGTAAAAGAACCTTCTTCTGAAAACAAACCCAAGGAGACTGCCACATGCCACCAAGAAGGTTCCATGTTTTCAAGCCTTCATTGAGGAAAGTGGAAGGTAGGACCTCACAGTGTCTCCCCAGATATGGAACCAGGCACCCTCCCCTGCAGGCACCCCAAGACCCTTACCAAGGATACGTCATCCAGGATGAGCCCAAAGGTCGCTGCTCGCTCCGTGAGGTCATCGCTCACCTGTCTGGAGACCAGCTCTCTCTGGGTGATCAGTTCTCCAGCATCAAAGCGAGCCTGGTTCCAAGGGAGGACAGAGGAGCCGGTAAGGATTATGAGGAAGCAGAGTCCCAACCAGTCACCGCCAAGCTCTTCCTGCCGCCTGGCGATCTCCTGGGGGCTGGGCTCGGGGCTGAGGCGCTGCTCACTCACCACCACGGACTTGAGGATCTCTGTGGTGATGGACGGCAGCACGCGCTCGTCATAGTCCTCTCCGATGCTGGTGAAGATGCGGGGAAGCTGGCTGGCAACCGGCCGGAAGAGGATGCGCAAGGTGATGTTGACATTCTGTAAATCTGAGGGTGGGGGGAGAAGTGCTGGAGTTAAAAATAAAAACCAAGGTGGCCTTCTATGACCTCTCCTACCCCAAGTTTGCTATAATTTATAAGTAAAGTTGCTGATGATCAGGTCCTAGAGGGTGAGGGGCACCTGTGCACGGTCTCCTTGGTAGAGAACCCAGCACAGCGTCAGCATTAAGAACTTCTCAAAGGATTCTGGTGATGACAGCTTTTCAGTGTGTCCCGAATGCCCCCTGATATAAGCAAATTCAGACTGTATGTCTAATAGTTGCCATGGAAATGCCTGGAACACTGACTATTTTAAGAAAACAGATGGGCCAATGCCAAGAATTCTAGGGTAAGGCCTCTCCAAGGCCCAGTGAATGTGGCCCAAGGTAGGAGTGTGCCTCAGAGGGGTGACTGTGGGTCCTGCAGACTCGCAGTCTAAGGCCTGGCTGCAGCCTCAACTCTGCTGTTTACTAATTACGCGGGCTCACTAAGCCTTGGCCTATCTCAGCTTATTTCCTCACATGTAAGAATGGGGATGATTTCATCTGCCTCCCAGGCATGTTGGGAGAAACCAAGGGAGGAAACAGATATAAAGGCTCTCTGTCAAATGCGCAACAGATGTAAGGGGTTATCAGACTCATCTAGAGGCCGTTTCTCATTACTTGGCCGAGTCAAAGGACCCAGGGAGGGAATTACAACTTCCCCTGACAATGCAGTCCTGCTTGGACTTAGCTTGGAGCTAAGGCACCGTCACAGCCTGCTTGCAGCCGTCAACAATACGGACCCAACGCCCATGAGATGAGTTCCGAACCAGGCACCAGAGTGGGAAATGGTTATACACCCGTCCCTGATCTCTGCAAGTTCCTATCAAGTTTTGAAGATAGGTGTATAACAACTGCAAAACAGGAGAGAAAGAAATCCCAGAAAGGTGGGAAGTTCAGAACTAGGCCTTTAAGTTAAAATATGATGTTTCTTGATGAACCCCACCCCACCGTTGATTTCCTCTGATGTAGTAGGCAGGCCAGACCCTTTACAGGAGGCTCCTCCTCTCCCTGGCCAGATTAGTCAACACCAACGTACCCCTTGCCCTCCTCTGCCCGACGCACGTCTCACTCTGAAGCGCCAGTGCAGACGCACGTTCCTCACAGGGCTCTCTTCTCTGCTTGCCCTCCATGCTGTAGTCACCACGCCCCACTCCGAGGCCTGTCCACATGGCTATCTCCCTAGCTAGACCAAGCTCCTAAAGGCTCCTGCTGTAGTCAACCTTGAACTGCCCCACCCTCTGACCCAGCACAAAGCCTGGCGCTGTCACAGAAAGCAAACATCTGCCGAGGACCAGCAACATCCACGCAACCCTCTCCTCCTGCTGCACAGAAACGTCACGGCCAAGACAGCATCTGCCATTCCGTTTCCTGCCTGTGCACCTCCATGTGTACGATGGGGGGAGAACCACGACACCAATTCATTTTAGGCTACAACTGGGAAGCCGGTGGCGTGTCAGACCAGATTGCTCTCAGGGATGTGGGCCTTGGCCTGTGAGCTAACAATGTGAGGGCAGCACTGCTGGAAACAGAGGCCTTGGAAAGCAAGGCAAAGGGTAAGTCAGCTGTGAAGGCAAACAGAACTGCTGGAGATCGGTTTACAGTCACCCCGGGTAACAAGAACTGATGGGAAGGGGCAACCGAGGGAGCAAAGGCACATTCAGATTTCTTTAAAATTGGGCTGCTATGTAACTCTTCAAATATATCTCTGTTCATCTCTCTAAATTTGTACAACTGTGTGTGTATTTTAAGTATATTGGCATACCTCATTTTCTTGAGCTTCACAGACACTGCATTTTTTACAAACTGAAGGTTTGGGGCAACCGTGTGTCAAACAAGTCTATCGGCACCATTTTTCTAACAGCACCTGCTCACTTCAGGTCTCTGTCACGTTTGGGTAATTCTTGCAATATTTCAAACTTTCCCAATATTATCATATTTGTTATGGTGATCTGATGATGGTTAGCATCATAAAGTATTAGCCACAAAGTATTTTTTAATTAAGGTACTGTATATATATTGTTCCTTTAGACATAAAGCTATCGCACCCATAACAGGCTACAGTATGGGGTGAACTATATGCACTGGGAAACCAAAATACTCGTGTGACTCGCTTCATCACAATATGTGCCTTGTTGCGGTGGTCTGGAACCGAACTCACAACATCTCTGAGGTATGCCTGTATATTTGTAGCCACATAAAACTCTTCAGGGAAAATATGCCAGGAATTCGTATTACGAGAACTTCAACCCGTTCGGGATCCCGCAGCAGCCCTTCCACACTCTGTACTTTACCTGACCCACGGACAAGACTCACCTTTGCTACCGGTGATTACTGGCACGTTACGTGGTCGAGAGCGGCAGTCAAAGATAATTGGCTTCTGTACCCAAGGGATGAGGAAGTGAGTCCCTTCCCCTACGACAATGTCCTGCACTCCACGGAACCGGTCAAAGATGACAGCTCTGTGCCCAGCATCCACTAGGAATGAAGGATAATGAGGGGTCAGAAAAATCCCCTCACCCTTTAACCAAAAGGATCACGGTTTTGAAAGATCCCTGGTGCTTTCCATTCATTTATTAAGTCTCCCCTCTCCTGCTCTTTCTTCCTACACTTCTGGTCTCTAGAGGCCTCTAAACAGCTATAAAACTAAGCAATCATTTCCCATCCCACATGTCCTCCCAAGGACTTCGGTAATAGGATCTATTCCTCAGCATCCTTTCTCCTTGAAACAGCTGGCTGCTGATTTTCTGATTAACCACCTCCCAAAACTTCTGAAAACTCACCAAGGTCTTCACTGTTACCACAGTCCATCCTGGTTCCAATTTAACTCAGTGTTTCGGGAAGCAGCATCCTCCCTATGGCAATCCTAAAATTTGGAAGGACCCACTTTTTCTTTCCAATAGCTTGGTTTCTCTAAGGTTTGAAGGGGTTATAGAGCTGTCTTGCTGATTCAGAAAGAAATTAGTAATGGTGACTACTGTTTAGCTATGCAGGGGTGGCCAATAAGATCAGAGTATAAAGCTGTGCCATAGAAGGAGAGCAGGCTTTTCTTTCTTTCTTTTTTTTTTAAAATAAATTTATTTATTTTATTTTTCTTTATTTTATTTTTGGCTGCATTGGGTCTTCACCGCACGCGGGCCTTCTCTAGTCGTGGTGAGTGGGGGCTACTCTTCGTTGTGGTACATGGGCTTCTCACTGCAGTGTTGTGGAGCACAGGCTCTAGGCACGTGGGCTTCAGTAATTGTGGCTCACGGGCTCTAGAGAGCAGGCTCAGTAGTTGTGGCGCACGGGCTTAGTTGCTCCACGGCATGTGGGATCTTCCTGGGCCAGGGATCGAACCCGTGTCTCCTGCATTGACAGGCTGATTCTTAACCACTGTGTCACCAGGGCAGCCCGAGAGTGGGCTTTTCTGACCAGCCGCTTTCTGTCTCTGCCTTTTTGGACATTACAGTTGGCCCAAACACCTTCACTCTGAAAGTAATCCTCCTCTTGTCAGGGTCACACGTGAGGTGGGTCGATCTACTGCTACTTTCCAACAGTGAAAGCTGGAGAATATCAGAGGTAGAGGGGGTCTTAGACATAAACCAGTTCAATCCTGTGGCTTGACCAAAGAGAAAGCTGAGGCCTGGGGAGGGGAAAGTGACTTGCCTAAGGTCACACAGAAAAGTGGAAAAGCCAGCTTAAACACCCAGCACACTGTTAAAAGCTGGGCAGTGCATCTCAAAGATATTTTCTCTGGAAAG
This sequence comes from Kogia breviceps, assembly GCF_026419965.1. Classification (NCBI taxonomy): domain Eukaryota; kingdom Metazoa; phylum Chordata; class Mammalia; order Artiodactyla; family Physeteridae; genus Kogia; species Kogia breviceps. Next base: position 34,945,382 of record NC_081328.1, on the reverse strand, counting down.
ACTCAACCACAGCAGAGCAAAAGCTCCTGCTCAGGACAAGGTCACCAAAGGGCTAAAACCCTTGCTGAGTTATTCCACACACAGGCAGAAGAGAACAAACGAGCTCTCCATTTCAGCTGTCCAGCGAAATCCTGGCACTCTGCTGCAGCATCACTTTAAATTCACAAGAGCAGGTGGAAACGTCCACCTGGGCTGAGAGGCTCTTGGTGAATAAAGGCTCTGAGAGAACCTATGGCTACAAGGACAGAGGCCCTGATGACAATGCAACCATACGGTGCAGGATGGCAGTAGGTGAGCCCTCTTGGTCACAAACACATTCACGGACAGCGGCTGCCAACAGGAGTGTCACACAGGCTATGAAGACCAACAGAAGTCCTCTGGCAAAGGGCAGTGACCCACCACCCCTCAGTGCCTCACCATTATATAAGGCAGAGTTCACCACGCCTCCTGCAACGGCTAAGGCCAGGCCAAACTTGCCAATGGACTCAAACACTTTGGCAGCCATGTCTCCTTCTGCTGGGCCCGCTCACACCTAAGTGGGTAAAAACAAAACAAACAAAACAATTCAATCCCCAAATCCTCAGAGTAAAGCCCTCTCTGAGGCATCACACGTACCTGTCGAGTTGGCTATTTCTTTCCCCACTTGAGAGCTCTAAATTATCGACTGAAGGACATTTCATAAATAACACCCTGCAGCTTGTGTAAGTGTGTACTCAATTCCTCTATGCTTCTTTCTTCTTTCTCTACTACTTAAGAAAAGAGGTCTGGGGTCCTTGGTTCAAAATGGGAAGGAGGCATGGGCTTGATACCCACAGAGAACTTAGCCCCACACCTAACACCCTCCCATTTCCTGGACAGTCAGGCCCGAGGAGAGAGGCTGCGTGGCTGGTTCTGTGCAATTCTGGTTCAGAAAAGAATGTGATTCCAAGAACAAAATAACAATAATAAGCTGACCTTTATACTAGGCAATCTTCTAACAGCAATTTCCATATTTAATCCTCACACCAACCCGTATGAAGTAGATAACTACAGATGAGGAAACAGGCACACAGAGATGTTAAGTTACACCAGGAGCCTAAGATAACGCAGCTATGAGGAGGGCAACCAGGATTAGAACCTAGAGGTCTAATTCTAGAAGGCACATCTTAACTCCTCACCATGTGGCTTCTCAACATCAGGTGTTAAGAATGACCTGTTATTATAGAAGCAGGTACTACATGACGTTCTGGGGCCAACATATCACGAGAACCAATCGGGCCAGATAGGCCCTAAACAGCTGCACCCCGAGGGAGAGCCCTGGAACGGGTGGCGATAGGGGGGCTGAGGCGGGGTGGGCGCGAGCACGGCTGACCTCACTAGAATCTACTCCAGCACTTAACTTTGTCTTGCTCCGCCCCATCGCCGTCGTCCACTTCAGCCTCCCTACCTCCTCCCCAGACCTCAACGTCTCTACCTTCATCTCTTCCCGGGCACTTAAATCTTTCCTGAGACCAGGATGCCCAGTCCCGACCCCTCAGCTTTTCCATTCCTAATAGCTTCTAGATTATTCCTCACTCTGCCCCCATACACACCTACCTCACTCTACGCAACCCCTGGCTCCTCCCGCGCTCACCCCCTTTCCCCTCCGACACGAGGCGGACCCACGCATGAACCCCGCCCGCCCAAACCTGGGGTTAATGGGAGTGCAGAGGGGGACTGCGGAGACGCCCGGACGCGGGCCGCAGCGGATCCTCTCCATTCTCACCTGCTCCCACTCTGACCTCCACATGAATTCCCCAGACAAACATACTGCGCGTGCGCAGAGCAGCTCCCCCTCTTCCCCGCCTTCCTTCCAAGATCCGTGCCTCCGATTGGTGGGGACGAGCGCTGTGCATTCTGGGAAGGGTGGCTTGCAGCATTACCCTAGTTCCCGGGCTCTTCGCAGATGAACTACAATTTCCAAAAAGCCATGCAGCGGCTGGCCCGCGCTGAAAAACCTTTCTCTTTGGTGGTACTAAAGGTCCAGAGGTTGCCGCAAAGCCTTTTGGGTGCTGTAGTTTCTTGAGGGATAAATGCACGTGCCTGTCCTGAACAGATGTGGAGCCTGCCAGAAGATGGGCGCTAAGGCCCTCGGAAAGAGAGGCTGGGCCTGCTAGCTGGTGGCAGAGAAGGGCAAGGGCAAGTTTAGGGCTGATGAAAGAGGGCGGGTGAGCACGCTGCAGAAAGTCGTGGTGAAGTAACTGGTGGGCGGAGAGATTGAAGGGCTGGCTTCTTTCCAAAGACCTATCTAGAAGCGACCTGAGTTGTGGGACCTTGATTGCCAGACCAGAGAGAACCTTAGAGACCACCTGGACTAGAAAATGAGACCCAAAGAGAGGAAGAGAGTCATTCAGGGTCATGCACCAATTTAAAAAGGGCTTGGGCTGAGTCTGGGTCCTGTGGACACATTTTTTTGTTGTTGTTTTGGTCTAAAAATGGTGGTTAATTTTCTATTGAATTTTTTTTTTATTTTTTATTTTTTCGGTACGCGGGCCTCTCACTGTTGTGGCCTCTCCCGTTGCGTAGCACAGGGTCCGGACGCGCAGACTTAGTGGCCACGGCTCACGGGCCCAGCCGCTCCGCGGCACGTGGGATCCTCCTGGACCTGGGCACGAGCCCATGTACCCTGCATCGGCAGGCGGACTCTCAACCACTGCGCCACCAGGGAAGCCCTGTTTGTAGATTTGTTGATGATGGTCATTCTGACTGGTGCAAGGTGACATTTCTTTTTTTTTTTTAAAGTCTTGTTTGGAGAAGTTGCAAGGATAGCACAGGGAACACATGTTGACTCAAATTCATCTATTGCTAACAATTTGCTCCATTTGGTTTTTTGATCTAAAACAATAAAACAGCAGGTTATTTTATCAGCAAATTGGGTTTATCTGGAAACAGCAAAGAATTGCAGTTCTGGACGTGTAATCTATGGCAACCCACAGGCAAGTCTGCAGAACAAAGGAGAGAACCTTTCTTTTATAGTGGAGAAGGGGGAGTTGGGAGGGGCTGTCATAAACAAAGAGTTGGAGGAAACTGGGAATTTGGAAGTGTAGTGGCTTTTCATTGGCTGAGTTGTGACAGTCTCTTATTGGCCGGGCTGTTGCTGGGCAAGGAGAAATTCAGGCAAAGAGAAAAATTTCCTTCTTCCTGCTGGATAGTAAAGTAGTAACCTTCTTCCTGTTGGAGATGCAAAGCTATCTCTTCCAGGTTGGGTTTCTACCTGTTGGTAGGGTGTGAGAGTTCCCCTTTCTGGCCTCCCGACTCAATTTTAAATGAGGTTTCTGTTTATTCATTTTCACATCTTACCATTTGTTCCCTTCCTCTCTCCCTCCCTCCCTTTTTCTCTCTCTTTGTATTTTCTAAGAATAAGCATATCCTTTTATATAACTTGAAAAAGTTTAATCTACCCTCTGCATTCCATTTTTTTCTGTTGACCTAATAATGAACTTTATAGCAGTCTTCTCACCCCCTCCCACCACCCAATATGGGAAGCAGTCTAAGATTAGGTACTGTATTTATTTTTCATGTCTCTTTAGTCTCCTTTAATTTGTCCTCAGCCTTCCTTGCCTTTATTATATTAAAATAGAAAAAAAAAAAGAATGTTTCTCATTTTGCGTTTGTCTGATATTCCCTCATAATTAGATTTGTTGTTTTGCATTCTTAGCTGGGGTAGCTAAGTGGTGTACAGACACTTAATTTTAATGAAACCAGGTCCACTTCTGGATTCTAGTATGATTGGATTCCTTCAACTTCTTTTTCCTGTATTCCTCTCCTTTCTGTCCCCCTTCGTTGTCTCCACTTGGCACCAGTGGGATGCCAAATGACCAGAGATATACGTGGCAGCACTCTTCAGGTGGTATGGGTTTGCCCTAACTGCCCACAGTCTTTTCCTCTGCCTACCAGAATGCAAGCTGTATGAGAGCTGAATGTTTAGTCTGCTGTCTTCATTGTCCTATTCCCAGAACATACAACAGTGCTTGGCACACAGTGGACACTCAATAAGTATTTGCTGAATGAATGAATAATGACGGGCGTTGAAGTAGCTGGTTACGCAGGCTGTGGCCAGAAAACGCAAAGCAGGATGCTCTGGAATCCTGTAAGAATAGCCTTAGTATTGTCTGCTTCTATTCTAATCTCACTAGCAGGAATGTTGGAAATATGAAAAGAAATCAGTTTTTAATGTTTTATAACTTTCAAGTCTGTGTATCTACAGCATCCCGCTTGAGGTTCAGAAGTTAAATGGATTCCTCAGGGTCACTCACCTAGTCAGAGCCAGACTGGACCGGAACACACATCTTCTAGGTCTAAGCCCTATATTCTTTCCATTTCCCCACATTGTGTCCTGGGAAGCAAAGGCAACAGGAAAGCTCACGTGACATGAGGACATCGTGCGGACCTGGGCTAGTTGTAGGTGGAGAGATGGGGAGGATGAAGTATAAGGATAATGAGGAGGATATCTGGGAAGAATTTAATTGTGCTGAGGCAAAAATTAGGGACAGAGCAGCACTGGTGCACCAGCTTTAGGAGTGGATCCAATTTTTTGCTACACAGAGCATTTTCCCCTTCAGCTCTTCTTCCCAGACTGGTGTACCGGTTGAAGATAAGAACAAATACATCTTGAACACCGCCTGTGGACCAATTGCTTCATAAAGACATAATCTTATTTAACCCTATTTTCACATTACCATTTTGGAAATGAAGATTCAGAGACGTCAAGTAACTTGCTTACAGTCACACAGCTGGTAAATGACAGATATGTATGATATCATAGCCAGTGCTTTTCCAAGCTGTGGGAATGTGTGATCTGTAAGTAATATGTAAACAAAGGTTGATTCTACTTCCAGGCTCAGGGCTAACATGGGAAGGGTGGTAATTAAAGCAAATTATTATAGAAGAGCATCTCTTTTTCTTCATTTAACACATATTTTGGAGGCCTCTTGTGTCATGCTAGACATTGGGGATAAGTGATGAAGAAGATGGAGAGGGCCCCTGTCCTCATGGAGTTTACATTCTGGGTTAAGGGGAAGCTGGTGTATACAGAGAAAGACAAGTACACAAAGAAATAAATGATATGGAATTTTGACTAGCCTCATGAAGGAAACAAACAGATGGTGAACCAGTAAAGAAGGCTTTGATTGCAAGTAATAGAAAAGTGGACTCAACTGACAAACAATAAAGAGATATATCAAATAACAAGTCCCAGGGGAGAGCAGGTCTGGGGTTGGTTAATTTAGTGGCTCACCAAGGCCATCAGTACTGCAGAATCTTTCCATCTTTCAGCTTTGCCATCTTCAGATGTTGACTTTCTTTCTCATGCTTGTCCCACCAAGGTCACAAGATGACTGTAGAAGGTCCAAGCTTAATGTTCTCACACAACAATAACCAAAGGCCAGAAGGCAGGAAAAGGACATGTCACGTTTTTGGGTCCCTTTATAAGAGCGAGGTAAAGTTTCCCAGAAGCACCCAACCAGACATCCACCTATGCGTTATTAGGCAGAATTGTATCATCTGCCTATTTCTAGACCAGTCATTGGCAAAGGAATGGCATTGCAATGTTGGAATTTGAGAAGCCAAGAGTTTACCTCTGGGACTGGGGAGGGCTGGCTTCTCCTAAACCACATGACTGCCTAATACACTAACAAATCAAAATAGGGGTTCTTGTTAGCAAGGAACAGGATGCAAGGGAGAATGGATGTTGGAATTGCAGCCAACCGTGTCTGACACAAAGGGTCTCTTTTGAGTGAGCTGGTCAAGGAGGCCTCCGTGAGGAGATGACACTTAGGGCAAGATGTAAAGGAGTTAGACATGAAAGGTTGCGCGGGGGCTTCCCTGGTGGTGCAGTGGTTGGGAGTCCGCCTGCCAATGCAGGGGACAGGGGTTCTCGCTCTGGTCCAGCAGGATCCCACGTGCCGCGGAGCAACTAGGCCCGTGCGCCACAACTACTGAGGCCGCGTGCCACAACTACTGAAGCCCGTGAGCCTAGAGCCTGTGCACCGCAATGAAGAGTAACCCCCACTCGACGCAACTAAAGAAAGCCCGTGTGCCGCAACAAAGACCTAATGTGGCTAAAAATAAATAAACAAATTTTTTTTTTTAAAAAATGGTTGTGTGGGATGGGAGGTTGCCTTCAGGCAGAGGGAATAGCATGTGCAAATGGACTGGGCTGGTAAAGAGATGAGGAGCCCTTTTTAGATTCAGACAGTTTATTACTTACACAGACACCAGAAGGAAGAGTAGCCAAAGGAGCCAGCTCCTCGTGGCCCTTGTGTAGGGCGACGCTGAAACAAATGGGGACTAATGTTAGGACACTCTGTTTCTGAGGAGCCAGTGCCCCGCTGCAGCTAAGTAGGATTAGTGTTTGCTGCTGTATCCTTGGTACACAGGGTGGGGGGAGGGGCGAGACAGAAAGCCTCAGACCTCACCAGAAGCCAGAGGCTATGAGAAAGTGTCTCATGACAGCTTTCCCGTGCATAGGGAAGCGAGTGAGAAATGGCCTTGTAGCAGCTCCTCAGAAGCCTCCGTTTTGTCCCAGGAGGATCACACGGTGCTCTGTAAGACAAATTCCACTGAAGTTTCAGCGCTGCCGATATGGGCTATGTTGAGACCCGTAAGGTTGCCAGGGCGCCACGGTGGAGCCTTTTCCCTACAGTGCAAAGACCTGCAGGCAGGCTGGACCTTGGTCCGCTGAAGGAACCAAACGTGGCTGAACGGGACTGAGAGTGTTACCCAACATTACAATGGTGAAATAAGCATATATAAGTATAATATATACATATTCTTTTTCAGATTCTTTTTCCTTATAGGTTATTACAAAATACTGAGTATAGTTCTCTGTGCTATACAGTAGATCCTTGTTGATTATCTATTTTATATATAGTAGTGTATACACACATATATGTTAATCACTGTCTTGCACACCTGAAACTAACACAACATTGTAAATCAACTATACTTCAATTTAAAAAAAAAAAGATGGGAACTTCCCTGGTGGCGCAGTGGTTAAGAATCCGCCTGCCGATGCAGGGGACATGGGTTGGAGCCCTGGTCCGGGAAGATCCCACATGCCGCAGAGCAACTAACTACTGAGACTGCACGCTACAGCCCGCAAGCCACAACTACTGAGCTCGTGAGCCACAACTACTGAAGCTCGCGCACCTAGAGCTCGTGCTCTGCAACAAGAGAAGCCACTACAATGAAAAGCCTGCGTAGCGCAACTAGAGAAAGCCCGCTTGCAGCAACGAAGACCCAACACAGCCAAAAATAAATAAATAAAAATTAAAAAAAAAAAAAGACCATGTGGAAAAAGAGATGGATGGGGCCTGGGAAGTGCTGACAAAGCCCTGAGGAGGGCTCTGATTCACCTTCATTCTCTGAGGTAGGATGGAGGGTCAGGGAAAGAGATGGGGAGGGGCCTGGAGCCTGGAGGGCTGGAGGCTACGTATAGACCTTCACAGACAGCTGGATGTGGTTCTCGGAGGTGTTATTCCATTTCCACTGAAGCCTGGAGGGACCTGGCACGAGTCACACAGCGTCGTCCGGGTTTTTTTAAAGGGGGAATTTCATGATAAGGTGAAACTGAGGAGAGGATGCTGGTGCTGGGAGTGTGTGGGAGGGGGAGGGGATCTGAGCAGGGATGGGTGTTCACTGAGCCCCCAGTACGTGTGAGGCCCTGTGTCAGACTCTAAGGAAACAGAGGTGAAGTAAGCATGGTTCTCGCCTCGAGGAGCTTGCAGCCTGGTAAAAACATCTGGATATAACAGGGCGGATTGTGGATCATAAGCTGTGGAAACACATCAGTCATGGCCCAGGAGTCTGGCCTGGAAGAGATAGCATCTTGCTGGGGTCAGGCCTCAGCTCCGGTGAGAGTGAATGTCTCCTACAGTTGCAGGCGGAGTGTCTGTTGGGGGGACTAGGAACTGGGACTGGGCCCATTCTGGAGATTGGTTAGAGGGAACTGAGGTCCTATGCTCCACGGACTTGGACTCCAAGCTGACCTGGGACCAAGAGCAATGCTCCTTGTGACCACTAGGAGGAGCCAGTGTCCTCGAGTGGACTGCAGGGTGGCTCTCTCTAGGGAGAGGGAAGGTTCAGTAGGTGGGAAGGGAGAGCCCCGGAGGTCTCCAGGTCTCCCAGAAACACCTCTTCTTTGACCTGGGCTCTGGCTATCTCCTCTGCCACACTCAGTGTGGTGGGGGGAGTAGGGTTCCGGTTTCTTCGGAAATAGGCAGATTGCACATAAATCAAAAGCAAATCTACAGTCACCTCCCCAACCCAGAGTAGGAGGGAGCAGCTTTGGCCAGGCCATTCTACCCGCCCGAGCCTCAGTTTCCCCATCGGTAAGATGTGAGCATTTGGTCAGCCGGATGATTTCTGAGGCCCTCTGCTACGGTTAAAGGAAGGATTCCATAACCATTCCTGCCATCTGTGGTTCCCGGCACCTCCCTTTCCCCTGGACCCTTGGCCTTCACTGATTTCTGCTGGTGTGCACTGCAGAGCTTTCTGCCCCTACTCCCCCCTCCCCAGCCCCCAGTTCAGGGGCAGCCCTCTGGTGGCGGGGCGGGTAATGTGAGAAGCAGAGTCCCTGGAAGACCGGGGAACCTCCGCTGAAATCCATGCTCTCAGCACCACCCGGGCTACACTCTCGATCTGCATCTGATTTGCAAGGACAACCTGGTTCCTAGCGGACAGCCAGACCCCCAGGTCTGCATCCCAATGCAGCCGGGCTGAACCCTCCACACCCATTCTAGGCTGCCCTTCTTCTTGAGCTATCACTCCCAGGGGTGGCCCTGCCACCCTCCCAATCACCCTGTCCTGAAGTGTGGGTATCAGCATCAACCTGGCTCTTCTCACATTTCCCTTTCTCATATTCACGTGACCAAAAGTCCAGACAGTCTTACCTGGAACGTGCCCACTTCTCACTCTCTCGCCACCCCTGTCCTGGTTCAGGCCTATGTTATTTCTTTCTGGAACCGGTCGTTCTCTCTGACTCCAGGCTGTCCTCTCTCTAATCTATCATCCATCTATGCTGCTGCCAGAGAGCTCTTTCTAAAACACAAATCTGATTATGTACATCTCTGCTTTAAAATCTTGGCTTTAGCCTTGTGGCCTAAAGATAAATCCAAAGTCCTAATAAGCTTCCAAGTCCATTCATGGTCTGACCCTTACTTCCCCAGCCAAGTGCATTTCCCGACAGGCTCCTTGATCCAGCCACAGCACACTTCTCCCCACCAAGCAACCCATGTTCTTTCAGGGTTATTGCCTTGGCAAACATCATCCCCTCAACCGAAAATTCTGACCCTGATTTTTGCTTGGTGAACTTGGACTCCTCCTTGAAGTTTGAGTTCAAGGTTGTGAAGCCTTTCCCAAGTGTCCCAGGCAGGGTTCCCATCCCACTTCTTGTACATCTCTACTATCTGTCTGCCTCCCCCACTGGACGGTAAGCTCCTATTTAGCTCTGTATCTCCATGGCTAATCAATGCTTGATGTGTGGCAGCGATTCAATACAGGAGTTTGAATGAATGAATAAATATAAGAATGGCCCGGGAAATTGCACGCTGGGGTGAAATCTTCCTTTTTTCTCGGCTGGAGCCCACTGAGCAAAGAGGAAAGGCAAGTGTGGTAGGCTACAAGGTGGGGAAAGTGGGGAAGGCCACTCCAGCCATGGCCTGTGGATCAGAATAATGAGTTTGGATGTTGTTTTCTTTACTGGATCTCAGCTTCACAAGTTTAATCAATTAGCTCATAGCCCTTAGAGAATGATGTAGTATACTCATTCTCATCCTTGTCCTTATCATCTGACTTTCTTTGGGTCTCTTCCTCACATACAGTGAGAGCCCGCCAACATTTATCTCATGTGACTCTTCCATTCTCCCTACTTCTACTTACAGAAGAATTTCAGTTTCATTCTCAAAGCAGTAAGTCTTGAGAGGTTTCTAAGTAAGGGTGTGACGTGATCTGATTTTCATTTCGTAAAAACTGTTCTGTCTATTCTGTGGAGAATGCATCATAGGGGACAAAGTGGAGCTGGGACAACAGATGGAGGCAGCTGACGTGGCACAGATAGGTGACGATGTTAGCTGGAGGGTGGCAGTGGAGACAGAGAAAGTGGGCAGGTCGGTGTAGGTTTCGGAGGGAGAGCAGGGCTGGTGTATGAGCTGTGAGGGTCAAGAGAGAAAAAGAGGAGGGAGGGGCAAATTAGGAGTTTGGGATTAACATATACACACTACTAAATGTAAAATAGATAATCAACAAAGACCTACTGTATAGCACTCAATATTCTGCAATAACCTATATGGGAAAAGAATCTGCAAAAGAATATATATATGTATATGTATAACTGAATCACTTTGCTGTACACCTGAAACTAACACAACAGTGTAAATCAACTATCCTCCAATACAATATAAAAATTTAGGGCTTCCCTAGTGGCGCAGTGGTTGAGAATCCGCCTGCCGATGCAGGGGACACGGGTTCGTGCCCCGGTCCGGGAAGATCCCACATGCCGCGGAGCGGCTGGGCCCGTGAGCCATGGCCGCTGAGCCTGCGCGTCCGGAGCCTGTGCTCCGCAACGGGAGAGGCCACAACAGTGAGAGGCCCGCGTACTGAAAAAATAAATAAAAATAAATAAAAAAAAAAAAAAAAGAAAAAATTTAAAAAAAGAGAGAGAGAGAAAATAACTCAGTGGTGAAGGTTCCAGAATTTCAATATACAAGGGTTTGGGCAGCAGTCATGTTGTTGGAAGAGGGGCCAGGGACCATCTAGAAGCTATCTGCATAGCAAGCACACTGCTCTTATTTAGACCGTATTTATTTGGGACAGGTGAAGAAGGATCTTGGGGGATAATGGGGGGGGTTGCCCCTCCAAACCACTTCTTAACACCATCACAGGCCACAGGGCCTTTTCATGAAAGGCTCTCACTGGAGCCTTGCTGGAGAAAGGACCTCTGCCCTCCTCCCCGACCATCACTCTCTACCATGCTCTTTTACTTTCTTTGTAGCTTTTATCAAAGTGTTGGCATAGTTCTCCGGTGCAGCCCCCTTTTAGAGCTTTTGGTGCACTTTCAAGGCTCCTCTCTATCTCCCCTGCTTTGGGAACCTTGGCAGGTTTGATGGAAGCTAAGAACGGAGCAGAGGTCCAGGGCTTTGTGAGGAGCTGGTGCCGGAAGAGCACCCAGGGAGGGAGGAAAATGAACGCTTTAGATGTCAAGCTGGAATAAGTCTCAACCCTAGAAGGTGGTAGCTGTCCCCCTACCCCTACTCTCACCCCCTCCCCCAGCTCAGCCAGCTGCTGGAGAGGGAAGCTGGGGAGGAAGGAGGCCTGGTGATTAAGAGCTCCGGTTGTCAGCGCTGGGGCCAGGGGGCACGCCCCCTGGGTGACATTTTCTCGCATTGTGTCCTCAGAACAAAAACGAGTCTTATTTGAGGAGTTGGAGGGGGGCGGGGGCAGGGGGCTGAATGGAATCGTGGCTCCAGGGAATGGCGATTACTCATCAAAGACCAGGGCAGCCCCCGTCTTTGTGTGCCCTCCACAGCCCGCCGGTGCCTGGCCACAGGCCCTCAGCCCTAGACTATCCCCCCCTCTCTCCCCCGACAAGAGCAGGGCTGGGAATCATGTGTGGGCAAAGAGCTGCTACAGGCACGTTATGGGGAGGGGGTGACCAGGGCAGGCTTCCTGGAGGAGGGCAGATGGCTAAGGGGAGAAAACATGGAGTGGGTCTCTGGAGACCAGGGAGTGAGTGCAGCGGGAGGGTGGGGCAGAACCTCTAAGGTGTCAATTCAGCCCCCGCATAGAGAGTCCTGGAGGGGTCCTCGGAGGGGGCTGCTTCCTGCTAAGAGGGCTATTTTGGGGCCTGAATCAAATCAAATCCGCCAGCAGCCCCCAGAGCCCCCAGCAGCTGCACAGAACAGCTGTCCCCACTGAGGGTGTGGAGGGCTGGAACCTCGCTTCCTGTCCTGCCCCCCACCCCCAGATCTCTCCTGCCGCCTGGGGCTGTGGGTTGCAAGGGAAGTGGGGAGAGGATGTGAAAGGGCTTTAGGCATGTGTCAGAAACCTGGGCAAAAACCTTGGTCTTTCCTCCTCCTGGGCTGGGCTACCTTGGGGCTGAGACTGGCCACTACATCAGTCTTTGGGGTGCTCCTGGTCATGACAAGGGAGTCACCCCAGAAGCTCTTCCCTGAAGCTCACCCTCCTCTGAGCCCCAACCAGGTAATTCCCCAGCCCCAGACATTCCCTGCCCAACTCCACCCCATGGGAAGCCCTCCTAGTCTTCTCTTGGAGATGGTGGTGGGATGGGTCCTGTCCTCACCTGGTCCCTCCCACCCTCAAAGGCCAGTCACCACACTCATCTCGCTGGGTCGTCTTGGTCTCTCTTCTGGGGGTTGGTGGTGCAAACCGCCCCATCAGACTGACCCTTCCTTCAGTGAGGGGCGGGGGCTCTGAGATAGGGAGGGGACTTAGCAAGGAGAGGGCAGGGGCCAAGTCTCTCATTGGATTAGAGGCTCCCCGGAGGCTGGAGGCTAGGGCAGTGCCCCATAGGGTGGTGTCTCTCCCACCAGACCTAGCTTTGAATCCTTCCTCTAGCTGGGTCTCTCAGCCCTTTGGTGCTGACCCATAGGGACTGGCGGGTTGGCTCTCTGGGACACAGTCAGCTCGAGGGCAGGTGCCTGTTCAGGCTTCTGAGTGCACTGAGGGGAGCCCTGTGCCCCCACACCCACCAGGCACACCCACCAGAACCTGAGATGTGGGTGTGTCAGGGAGCCGGGGGTGGGGGGGGAGCACTGACCCCTCCTCCAGGGAGCCTTCCTGGGCTAGGCAGGCAGGAGAGCCTCTCTTCCTCTTTGGTCCACCCTGGCTCAAGGCCAGTCAGTGTCCACAAGTGTGACCAAGGCTGAGATGTGCCCTGGGGTGGCCCTGTCCCTCAGGTCACAAGTCCATGACAGGGCACAAGTCCATGACAGGGTCCCTCGTGCCCATCTTGTGCAGAAAGGGCCCCATTGTCCCGGTGGCATAGCTGAGGGGTGAGTTCAGAGCCTAGAGATGGGGACCACTGGGCTGGTCACCGGCTTTCTGAACCACAGCAGGAGGGAGTCAGGGAGAATCGCTGGGCTGCCTGTTGTGGAAAGGGATTGGTACCCACAACAGTGCACACGGAGCCATAGCCCAAACCAGACACTGCTATCCTCACTTACACAGGCCTACTCGCTCCCAAGGCTCCCCAACACACACACACACACACACACACACACACACACACACACACACACACACACACACACCTGTCCTCAGGACAGCCTAGTAGAACTGATGACAGCCCCTCCTCTCCTCTTTCTACATTCCTGCCAGCAGATGCTCTATTCTTTCCTTCCAGGAACTATTGAGACAGAATCTCCCCGCCTTCCAGGGGGCTCCGGACATAGCGACAACGGGGGGAAGCGCGACCGTGGCACCTGTCCCTGGGGGCAGGGGTAGCTCCTGGAGCCCCACCCACACTGGGCTGAGACCCCAGGTGCTTTGATCTCCTGTCTGGGTGTGCTTGTGATTGGTGCTGTCGAGGTTAACAGAGATGCACAAACCAGGTCTTTTGGCCAGGTCTGCGTTCTTAGCCCGTTTCCAGATCTGAGCCCTCATCTTCCCCTAGACCCCCCCCCCCTCCCGTAATGAAATCCTCTCCCCCTCACTGAATGCCTCACCTTACGGAACACCCCTCCTCTCACTGAATCCTCTTCCCTCACTGAATTCCTCTCCCCTCCCACCGCCACCTGAGTCCCCCTTTCGGGGAGAGTGACATCCTTTCCTTCTAATCTCTGTGGGCCCCAGAGCATCTGGTCTACAACACAGACTCCACAGATGGTGGCTGAGACGTTTGCAGCGGTCTGCCCACGCCCAATCCCCCACCCAGGGCACCCATCACTACCACACAGGCCCAGCCTGTGAAGGCTCATCTGGGCCCGTAAGGTGGGCAGATCTGGTACCAGCCATTTCAGCAGGTTGGGCCTCCTGGCCCAGCAGGGCCCACCAGGCTTTAAACAGACCAGGGACCCAAGAGAAGTGAATGGCCAAGGGGTAGGTTGAACTTGATTTTGGCTCTGAATCTGTATGACGTGGGGTTCTGTGATCCAGCCTCCTTGCAGGATCATCCACCGAAATCACTATTTCTCCCCAGGCTTCCTAAAGCGAGGGAACCCCATTCCCACCCTGGGCAGCTCAGCCCGGAGTGGCCTGGTCTTGGTGGCCAGGAAGTCACTGTATCTGCCTGGTCTCAATCCTTCCTGTGGTGGTGGAGGCCCCACCCCAGGCAAAGCAGGACCCGTGGGCTATGGAGCTCAGGGAGGAGGAAGGGTGAGACCCAGGGAGCCAGAGACAGAGGCAGCGAGCAATGGAGAGATGGGGCTGAGAGGGAGGAGGAAAGAAAAGAAGAGAAAATGAGCAGAGGAAAAGGGGGAGGGGTAGAGGAGGCTGAGAGGTAGCGAAGTGCTGAGCCAAGAGACGGGAGGAAGGAAGCTATCGGCCTCCCACCTTCCCTCCCCACTCCTTCCTCCAGCCCGGCCATGCCAGGCAAGCTCCAGACACAAATGTGGCCCACTGGGCACAGACTCCAAACTGCTGCGAGGTCCTCCTGGGCCAACCTGGCCAAGGGGGCCAAATCACTCATCACCGATCACCCCACACCCATTAGAAACACAGGCTTTGAGCCACGCTCTCCTTGATTCTGGGAATCAAAAAGAAGGCAAATCTGCCCAAGCTCCCCTAGGAGGCTCAGCCCCTGCATTGCTGAAAACCTTCTCTTCCCTGAGAACAGGACTGCACTGACCACTAGGAGGCAAGGCCTGCTGCAGGAACAGAGACACCACCCCCAGCCTTCCACTTTGCCTCGCTAGTGACTATTTGCTGACTGTTTCTTTCATGTCGCTAATCGCCTGGCCCCATCTAATTGGTAATTAGCCTTGAGAGCCCAGCCTGTGCTTGGCTAATTGCTGTTTGTCTCACTCTCATCTCCGGCAGCCAGCGGAGCCGTGCCAAGGCCACTGCCTGGGCTCTATCTGGGCTGCTGGCATCCATGCCAAGGCTCCGTGGAGGTTTCTGCAGCCCCACCCTGCTCTATTCAAGGTGGCTGCTGGGTAGAGCATCTCTCAGCAGTGATCTCTGCCCTGAGAGGGAGAGGTCCCCAGCAGTCATTCTGGGCAGCTGCAGAGTGTGGCCCCAGCCTTCAACCATGCTCCATAGCCAGTTATAGAAGGAGACGGCCATGAGCGAACCATGGTTCCTGCTGGGGAATAGAGTCTGGGAAGGCTCCAGGGAGGATGAGCTGTCTGAGAGGCCTTGAAGCACGTCTAGGATTTAACCATCAGAGAAGGGAGAAAGGACATTCCAGGCAGAGGGGAAGTCAGGGCTGCTAGTAAAAGAAGGCTCCAAGGCAGGGCTGCACAAAAGCCATCCAGGGACCTGGAGGTGGTTGGCTCAATGTGACTGCAGGGCCTGACATGTGGGCGGTGAGGGAGGAGGCTGGAAAGGCAGGCAGGGGCCGGACTGTGGAGGACTGGCTTTGGGTGCTAGGCTAAGGAGTCGGATTTCATTCTCCAGGCAATAGGAGCCACGGAAGGTTTTTGAGCTGGAGAGAGGCTTGATCTACTCTGCTCTGGGGGCCATGGGGAGGATGAGGTTTGGTGAGGAGAGACCAGGACACGGAGAGCACTTAGGTGGCTGCTGCTTTGGAGTTGGACATAGAGAGAGGGAAGAGTGGGAGAATCACTTTAGAGGAATCTGCGGGATTTATTGACCAATTAGAAGTAGAAGTCATCCATGGGGACCATACGCTAAGGGTGGAACCCACGAAGGGTCATCCCCTCCCTTGACAGCCGTGTTGGGGGGCAGAGCAAGTGGCATCTCACATGTTTTCCGTGGCTCAGAATAGCTGGGGGATCTGTGTTTGAGAACGAACTCTTCTGGTCTCTTTAGGAGTCTCTTAAGGAGATGTCGCCATTGTCACAAGAATTGACACTGGCTGGGCCCTTTACCACGGGCCAGTCATTGAGTGCCTGCTTCTGAGAACTTGTTTCATGCTCAAAGAATCCTAGCTGGAAGCCACTATTATTAACTTCATTTTTCAGGTGACAGAAACCGAAGCTGGAAGAGATTCAGTCACTTGCCCAAGGACACACAGCTAGTAAATGACTGAGGCTGGATGTAAACTCAGGTCTAAGTCCTCAGCCAGAACTTTAAATGTGCCTTTAGAGGGCCTTCCACCCTCCTGTGACAATTATGCTAGGCTAGGGTTTGTTTTATCTATTGATTTATTTTAGTCAAAATGGCACCAACCAGCTTGTCCTCTCTACCTTGGAATCCCCTTCTTATTTTTTTTTTTTTTTTTTTTTTGTGGTACGCGGGCCTCTCACTGTTGTGGCCTCTCCCATTGCGGAGCACAGGCTCCGGACGCATAGGCTCAGTGGCCATGGCTCACGGGCCCAGTTGCTCCGCGGCATGTGGGATCTTCCCGGACCGGGGCACGAACCCGCGTCCCCTGCATTGGCAGGCGGACTCTCAACCACTGCGCCACCAGGGAAGCCCCCCCTTCTTATTTAACTCTGTCCAAATCCTATTCATTCTTTTAAGCTCAGGAAAAAGCCTGCCTCCTCCAGGAAGCCATCCTGGATTTTATAAGCCCTTCTCCACGTGCTGGTGCTAATCTCTGAGGTGTACTCAATTTTGAACCTCATGGTGGCACTTCTTCCACCCTTCCCCTTGTCCTGGAGCCCCCTGTGCAGGGAAGGCCTGCCCTGCAGGAGGCCCCACATGTGTTGTCCACATTGCCCTGGACTGCTTGGGTCTTTTCTTCCCCACTGAACAGCGAGTAACCCGGATCCCTTGGTCATCTTTGGGCCCTCCCACCCCCACCCCAGCCCGGCACTGCGCCTTGGGTCAGTGCCTGCTCACTGGCTGTGTGTTGAGCGATGCTCGCCTGTCCGGCTGGAGGCACTACCTCTCACTCACCAAGCTGGACTCAAGGGGCCCCCAAACTCAAGTTCACCCCTCACAGCAGGAAGCTTTGCCTTTGTCCTGAAGAGCCAGAAGCCCGAGCTGCTAGCTCTAAGGCTGGCCCAGAGCAAGAGTTTCCCAAAACCTGAGGGGGTTCCTAGGAAGATGGCTTTGAAAGGGACCACACGTGGTTTGATGAGTGAGTCCTGGTGCTTTTATCAAAACCATCAGTGACATCTTGTGCTTTCCTTTCAGGGCCCCTATTTCCTCCAACAGTGCTGGCCTCGAGCCCAAGGGAAAAGTGCACTAGTACTTTCCACCCAGCCTGGAGGGGCCTTTGGTAGAATCTGGTGGAGCTGCAGTAAAGGCGGGCAGGTGGGCAGATGAGTCCATTGTGCTTTGGACCCAAGTGGGTCCCAGACTAAAGCAATCTAAGAGCTGTGGGTGGGAGACCCCCCTGAGGGTACGATCCTGGGAGAAGATTTAGAACTGGGTTTTCATCTGTGAGCTGGAGAACTGCAGGCTCCTTAGAGGTGCCTCGGGGACTATCTCAGGGTGGGAATGGGCTTCGTCTACCTTAGTCTCCCCTGTAAGTGTTTTTCTGGCCCTGATTCCCAGTCATTGCAGACGTGGGCTCTCCGGGTTCAGCTGGCTCTGCCCTTACTGCCTGTGTAAACTTGGGCAGTTGCCTGATATCTCTGAGCCTCATCCCTCATCTGCAATATAGGGATGACGACAGTAATCACATCTACTTCAAGGTGGGCTGTGATGGCTGTAAAAGCCACAGCAGGACACCTGGTCCTCAGTAGAACTTTATAAAGTTAGCTGGTATTATTTTAACCATCTGCTCGTTTTTTGTTTTCCTAATCCTCTCTAGCCTGTCTGCCAGGTTTAGGGAAGAGCTTGGCACAAGGCAGGCAAAGGCAGAGGATGCCCCCACCACTGTCTCACTTCTGGGCACTCTTCTTGGCCAGCCAGGGCTCGGGGCAGAGGTGGAGAAGAGCCAGGTGTCCCAAGGCCTGGTCCTTCCGGGAGGCCCCTCGGCCTTCCCACCTCTGAGAACATTGGGCCTTTGAGACATGCCCCCGGCCTGCCCACCCCGCCCCCCCCGGCCTGACAATGGGGGCTTCAGAGGGGACGGGTGGCAGGACACAGCCCCCTCTGTGAACCGGAACTGACTGCCAATCTGGTGAGCCTCCGAGGACACATTCCTCACAGGGCAGGGAAGGACGAGGGGAGGGGGCTGGGCATCGGCCCCTCGGCCTGGCCCTGACCCAAGGAGCCGTTGTCGCTGGGGGCTTGGACAAAGGTCCCCTCTTCCTGCTCTCTGACCTCTTGGTGCCCACCCAGGAAATGGTGCCAACAGGGCCAAGAAGGAAGGCATGAGGCTGGGATCGGGCAAGGGTCACCTCCAGGTTTGCATACAGCACCCACAGCGCTGTGGGGGGAGGGGGAGGCCGGGCAGGCAGCCACGCAAGGGAGAGAGTCTGCTGGAGCACGCGGTAGCCCCCAAGGGACCCTTGCCGCCTTCTCTGCATCCTCAGTCCTCAGCCCCCTGGACCATCTCTTGGACAACATCTCCATCATTCTCAAAATCTCCCTCCTCCCCTCAGGTCTTCCTGAATTAATCGGGGAGCAGTGATGGCTTCACTCCACGCCACTCGGCGTAAGGAAAGGAATTCCAACACTGTGTGTCAACCCTCTCCCCTCATCCAAGTAGCCACCTCCCTTACCTCTGGCAGGCTGAAGATAAGTCTGAACCAGGAAGTCTCCCTTCCCCTAGCAGCTCCGTTTCCCCTCGAGCCTTAGCTCACCAGCTAACATGAACTGAGCTGTCCCTACGGGCCAGGCCTTTACAACACCACCTCATTTAGTCCTCTCACAGCCTAGGGCCATTACTGTGCCCAAGAGGTGAAGTAACCTGCCCAAGGTCACACAGGTAGGAAGTAGCACACCAGGATGTGGACCCAAGCAGTCTGACCCCTGAGAGTTACTCACTTGAAGCAGAAGGCAGGGAATGACGCCCTAATCCCTGCACCAGGCCAGCTGTGCCAGGACCAATGGTTGCTTGACTCCTACAAAGGATTCTTGCTGACAAGGAGGATAGAAAGATGAGACTGGTATCAGTGAAGAAGAAGGATGTGTTGACGAAGAGGTTTGATTTCTAGGAACTTCCTATGTGGGAGTCATGAAGTTCTTCATTCATTTATTCCGGCATCCATCTGAGGAGCTCTGTAGCGTGCAGTGGTAGAGAATGTGAGCCGTGGAGCCTGGCAGACTGAGTCCAAATCCCAGCTCTGCCGTTGATTCACTGTGTGACTTTGGCAAGTTGCTTCACCTCTCTGAGCCTCAGACTCCACATCAATAAAACGCAGATGATAAAAGTACTTGTTTTGTAGGGTTGTTGTGAATAATACATGATGGAATATATAGGAAGTGGTTTGTATGGTGCCTAGTACAGAATGAACACTCAGTAAATGTTAGCTATTACTGCTACTCCTTTCCAGGTGCTGGGCTGAGATGCCAGAGTCACAAAGATGAATGGGACTGCTTCTTCCCTTGAAGAGACTGGTGGAAGAGATAGAGGTGGAGAGACAATGTAACAGGTGCTGGGAGAAGGGCCTGTACAAACAGCCACTTACTATGCCTGGAATATAAAGGCAGGCTTCCCAGGGGAGGTGACCTTATCTGGGACTTGAAGGAAAAATAGGAACCTGTCAGGGAGATAGGCAAAGGAGAGATAAAAGCCAGTCCAGCAAGGGAACAGCAATGCTCTTGTACAAGGTATCATCAAGGGAGCAGCGTGTGTTTTGCAGGCAGGAGCTGGGTCTGGCTCTAGTATTGAGTGTGGGTTAGGTTAGCAGCAGGAGGTGAGGCTCTTATACGGGCAGGACCTTGATGCTCCTCCCAGGACTTGATGTTTTGTCTTACAGACAAGGGTAACCCGTGAAGGGTGTTAAGTAAAGGCAAGACACAAATTACATATAAGACAATCTTAGTAAAGTAAAGTAGATCCTGAGAATTTAGGTTGGACGTGAGACAGAATTTCTGATGATTGGGGACTTTGGGGGTTCTTACATGGGAAATATGGGAGCCTTTTTTTTTTTTTTTTTTTTTTTGGTGGTATGCAGGCCTCTCACTGCTGTGGCCTCTCCCGTTGTGGAGCACAGGCTCCGGACGCGCAGGCTCACGGGCCCAGCCAATCCGCGGCATGTGGGATCTTCGCGGAACGGGGCACGAACCCGTGTCCCCTGCATCGACCGGTGGACTCTCAACTACTGCGCCACCAGGGAAGACCTGGGAGCCTTTTGCTGATGTTGAAGGAGAAAGTGGACAGCTCTTTTGTGGAAATGAGAGTCAAGACACGTCTGGGGCTCTCTGAGCATGGACTGTGGGTAGTGGAGATCCTGCCTGCCTTGAGGGTGTGGGCTGAGATCTGGGGTGTGTGTGTGTGTGTGTGTGTGTGTGTGTGTGTGCGCGCGCGTGCACGCACATGCACGCACATGTATGACCATGAGGACACATGGGAGAGTGAAGGAAAGACCTAGACGCCATTCTGAATCATGATTTAGACCTGGAAGAGGTGGACCCTCCCAAGAAATCAGAATCCTCTCCTAAGAATAGAGCAGAGGGGGCTTCCCTGGTGGCGCAGTGGTTGAGAGTCCGCCTGCCGATGCAGGGGACACGGGATCGTGCCCCTGTCTGGGAAGATCCCACATGCCGCGGAGTGGCTGGGCCCGTGAGCCATGGCCGCTAAGCCTGCGCGTCCGGAGCCTGTGCTCCGCAGCGGGAGAGGCCACAGCAGTGAGAGGCCCGCGTATCGCAAAAAAAAAGCTGCTCATCCTGACTGAAATCCTTGTCTACCCACAACTTAGAAGCACAGATCTGGAGTCTTGCCCACTTACATTGGAAGGTTCTAGAACAGTGACTCTCAGACTTTAGTCTGTTTTAGAATCCGCTGGGGATCTTGTTAAAATGCAGATTCTGATTCAGCAGGCTGGGGCGGGGCCTAATAATTTGCATTTCTAATGAGCCTCCCCTCCCCCTTAGTGCTGATGCTGCGGATCCAGGAACCACACTAGGAGTGGCCAGGATCTAGAAGGGTGGTTTGCCTTCCAGCTGCACATTTACAGTCCTCTGGGGAGGTTTTTAAAAGAAAAAAAGGATGCCAAGGGACTCACCCCAACCCAATTAAATCAGAATTTTTAGGGGTAGGGCCTGGGCATCCACAGTTTTAAAGCTTCCGAAATGATCCTGATGCACAGTGAGGACATGAAAGAAAAATTGCTGCAGAACGTGTCCATTCAGACTGGAGCAGAGGGTTCAGAACTCCCTTCCCAGGGAGGAAACTAGAAATAGAATGCAAGTCACACAAAGTCCCAGCCCATGGCCCTGTGAACAGCATTCCTGGTAGCTCCAGAAGGGCAACAGAGGGGTATACATATCAGGCAGGGGCAGGAAGGGCAGCCCCCTCTCAACTCTGTCCCCACTAGTTCCTTGGAAAGTGGCTTTGTCCAGTGTTTGAGGCACAGAGCTAAATATAGCCTGGGCTGGGGGCTGAATTCAGGTTATTGAGGGAACAGGCCTATTGGCTGCTCTGCCCCAGGCCCAGGCCACAGAGAGCTGGAGAAGAAAATGTTGGGAAGGAGGGAATAGGGGTGGGATCGGGTGTGTAGGCCTCCCAGGAGGTGGGAGGGGAAATCTGAACTAGATCATCTTCAAAAATGGGGGTGCAGGGACTTCCCTGGAGGTCCAGGGGTTAAGACTCTGCACTCCTAATGCAAGGGGCCCGGGTTCAATCCCTGGTCAGGGAACTAGATCCCACATGCGTGCCATAACTAAGAGCCCGCGTACCGCAAAGAAGATTGTGCACACAGCAACAAAGATCCCATGTGCCGCAGCTAAGACCTGGCGCACGGGACTTACCTGGCGGCACAGTGGTTAAGAATCTGCCTGCCAATGCAGGGGACACGGGTTCTATCCCTGGCCCGGGAAGAGCCCACATACCATGGAGCAACTAAGCCCGCGAGCCACAACGACTGAG
This sequence comes from Kogia breviceps, assembly GCF_026419965.1. Classification (NCBI taxonomy): domain Eukaryota; kingdom Metazoa; phylum Chordata; class Mammalia; order Artiodactyla; family Physeteridae; genus Kogia; species Kogia breviceps. The sequence continues at coordinate 34,923,355 of NC_081328.1, read as the reverse complement.
CCTGCTTGCCACAACTACTGAGTCTGCGTGCTGCAACTATTGAAGCCCGCACACCTAGAGCCCAAGCTCTGCAACAAGAGAAGCCACCACAGTGAGAAGCCCATGCACGGCAACGAAGAGAAGCTCCCTCTTGCTGCGACTAGAGAAGGCCCAGTCGCAGCAACAAGGACCCAATGCAGCCAAAAAAAAAAAAGACTCAGCACAGCCAAATAAATAAATAAATTTTTTTTTAATGGGGGTGCAATGTGGGGGAAAAAAAGGAGATTCCTCACCTTGAGTTGTGGACTGAATTGTGTCCCACCTGGAAATTCGTATCTTGAAGCCCTAACCCCTAATGTCACCGTATTTGGAGATTATATATATATATATATATATATATATATATATATATAAAACCTGTAAGGAGGTAATTAAGGTTAAATGATGTCATAAGGGTGGGGTCCTGATCTGATAGGATTAGTGCCCTTATAAAAAGAGACACCAGAGAATTTGTCACTTTTCTGGCCTCCTGCACACATGCACCAAAGAAAAGCCACCTGCAAGCCAGGAAGAGAGGTCTCACCAGACACCAAAATGGCTGGACTTCTAGCCTCCAGAACTGTGAGAAAATAAATTTCTCTTGTTTAAGCCCCCCAGTCTATGGTATTTCGTTATGGTAGCTACAGCTAGGACATCTTGGAAGCATAACCTACCTGTCCATCCCCTTACCATGCTTTCATCCATTTCTCCCAGAGTCAATTTCCCTTCCAGAAATTTATTCAAAGGGGAATCCTTAGCTTCCCTGAAGGATGTTTACTCTAGTCTCCTATCCAGCACATATGAGGAAGTTCATCTTGCAATCCAGCCACAATCTCCACAGCTGCAACTACACATGTGGGAGGGAGAATGGTGCTCAAACCTCCAACCTGCAAAAACCCCACACTTCTTTGTTGGAGTGCCTACCAGAGGCGTAAGAGAGACACAGAGGTGGTGGGGGGGATACACAGCAGAGAATGGGTCGAACCCACTCCTGGCTTCGTGCACCCCCACTGCTCTCATACAAAACCACTGTAGCAGACAGGCACCTCCAAAGCACACACAGCATTCCTGGAACTCAGACTGCCGTGGTACCAAACCCCACCTGGAGGACTGTGGGCTCTGTGGCTCATCCCCATCAGCCTGGAGTGTTTAAGTGGTGAGTTTGCACAGCAGTGAGGCCAGAAGCACATTAAGGATTAACTTCCTGGCTGCATCCAGCCTGGCTCAGCCTTCCTATTAGAGGGTTCTGTGGGCAGCCTCTGCCCAGAGACTCGGCTCTGCAAAACCACAGCCCCCTTCCAGGCCTGGGCCCCTACCAACTCACCAAAGCCCCCACTGGCACCCACGCAGGAGCTATTCCTGTGCCTCTTGCCGAGGCCTTCCAGATGTCTTTGAACAGCTGGCCAGAGGCCTGAGGGGTCTCAGGTTGGCAGCAGGTGTGCAGAGCTGTCTTGTTTTTGCTGTCTCAGCTCCTAGCCGTTATGCTCAGCAAAGTCCAAAGGTCTAATTGGTTTGACTACTTTACGGAGGGTACACCCCACCGTCTGCAGTTCCCAGTCTGGATGTGGGGGTTTGGGGAGATAGCTCAAGACTTTCATACCCCTCCCTACCCTAGAGAAGAAAGTCTCAGCTTCTCAGAGGGTCCCTGACTGATTGGGGAGACACAGCGCCTTTGCTCAGGGCTCCCAATCCGACGAGGGAGTACGGTCACCTCTGGAGATGGGTGAAATAAAGGTGGGAACATCAGGATTGGGGAGACAGGGAGGGGACTGCTGGGCTGGGTTGGGATAGTTGTGGCCGGGGCTGGCGGTGGTGGCAGCTGCCAGGGGAGAAGAAGGTGTGGTGACAGGGTGCAGTAAGTTGGTTTCACCGCGGACCTCTTTCGACAGTCACCAGGAGAGCCCCAACTCAGGACAGCTGTGCCATCCACCCCATAGAGGGCAGAGCCCTCTGCCTTCTGCATTGTGTCCTGTGTGCTGGGCCAGGGCCATGCCTCCCCTTGCTTCCCCAACTGCCAGAGGATCTTCCAAGGTGCCTTAGGGCCCAGACTCGCCCAGACTGGTCCAGCCTGTCTCCAAGCAGCAGCCCCTCTGACTGGGCCCTGGGTGTTGCCTCAATCAGTTCACTTTGCTCCTCCAGCATCAGCTGCCTCACAGCCCCAAGTAAGCAAAAAAAGCAGCCCCGGGTCGGGGTGGGGTGGGTAGTCAGTGTGTGGAGGGGAGGGGGAGCCATTAGGGAGCTGAGCTACTGCAGGACTAGAGGATTCTAATCGATGAGCTCATGTTATATTTATCAGCCACAGTACTCAGGCGCTGCCCTGAGCAGGACTAATGGCCTCCACATTGGAGACGCCATTAAAGGAAGTGCAAGGGGAGGGGCCGGGGTGCTGAGAGGAGATGGGGACCTGGCAAGGTCTACTTCTCCTGGCAACCGCCCTCCATCACACCCACCGCCCCTACCACACGGGCAGCTGATCTGCAGGCTGCTGTCATGGAGTGTTCTTCCCCACCGACTTGGAGGAATCACCCAGAATCCTCAGCTAGAGTTCACCCCAGCCATCCCTCTGCCTCCCTTTCAGCGCCGTCTTTACCTCTACGCTTTCCGCTTTCCTTGGCTGAAGCCACACCCTCTCTGAATGACAGCCATGTGGGCCAACCAAGTGGCTCAGACTTTCCTGGGGTGGAGCCAGCAGTGGTTGCCATGGTGATATTTCAGGGTGGTGGGTGGAGGGGGGTCTGTGTACTTCCTGTAACAGCCTTAATTGCTCATTTATTTAGGGCAATTAGTCCCTGGTGACCCTCCCTTCCTTGACCCCAGCGGTGACTATTCTCAGCTAGCACAACATTCCACCAAGATGGGGTGGGGCCTGCACGGGAATGATTCTCGGGTGAGGAGGGGCGGGGAGGCAGGGTGCTCCCAAAGTCTGAGAATCCTTCCTTGCCCTGTCACTGACCCCTTGGCCCTCTCTGACCGTCCATTCAGCCCTGCGGGTGGACCCACCCCTCCACGCTCCCAACGTTGGTGGCCTTTGGACAGTCATACTCTCCACCACACTCTCCAACACCGTCTTCCCTGCCAGCATCAGTCATGGCTGGCTCCTGCAGAGCTTTGCCCCTCCCTCCCCGGGCAGCTGCTCCCATAGCTGAAGCTCCCGGGGGTGCCTCCCTGCCCTGCCAGGTTGCACCATGTCTCATCCAGTGACCACAAAGGCCCCCTTGGCTTGAGTCCCAGGTCTGCACCCCTGCACCCCGCTTCTTAGTCCAGACTACTAGAACTTTGGCTCCGGTAGGATCTCATTGCACAGATGGGGAAGACTGACCCAGAGAAGACAACTAGCCCAGAGCTCCTGGGTGAGTTAGAGGCAGAGCCAGGACTAGAAGCCAGCGCCCTTGATACCCAGCCTAGCGCCCAGTGATACCACAAGGACGCCTCCTCCAAACTCCACTTAGACCATCCCCTCCCCTGGCCTGCCCTCTTGTCCCTCTTATCCGCCTTCACCCCATCCTGACGGCAGAGGCTCCGGAAAGCCTCCCATCTCAGCTCCTCCCATCTCAGTACTTCAGACTCTGGCTTTGTTGCCCTTCCAGGCTGTGCACACTCTCCTCTGCCTTCTGCACCCCCAGCTTTTCCTGTGCTCTGGGCCCCAGACTCCCTCAGCTCCACTCAGTGCCTCCCCTGACTGTATCTGTACGACTCCCAGTTCAGCAAGCTCCTGGGGCGTCTAGGATCAGACCCCTCAGGTTTTTCCTTTTGGGTTTGGAACCATCTTTGTAGACCAAGCCACATGAGAGTCTGGAGATCATTGTGAGAAAGGATCAGCCTCTAAGCTGGGGACTTTTCCTCAGCCCCATTCCCTGGGTGTACCCATCTCGAACCTTCCGCACCTCTACCAGTGCCTGCTGCACCAGCCTCCCTCCTTGTTAGTTCTCCTTCCTGTGCCCCTGGGGAAGCCCTTATTTGGATGGGGGGTGGGTACCAAGGGGTTTGGAGACAGGGGACAGGGGAAGGATGCCTGGATTTAGCTTTGGTGTCTCCGTGGCTCTAGGACAAAGAGAGCCATGTTGGGGGTGACCTCACCCTTTGGGCATCCTCCTGTTGGACAAAGGGTCTAATTGTTCCCTGGCCTGGAAGCAGGAGGCAGGAAGACGACACTCTAATCCTCGGACCCTTTTTAAAGACCCTGCACTGTTAGCTGATGCTGCTTCAGCAGTGCAGTGAGGCAGGCTCCACGGAGGGAGGCTGACCCAATTTGGATGTCAAGATAAAGCCTGGTATATCTGTTAAGAAGTCCTTCCTAGGGTCTAACCTCAATCTTGGGACACTGGAGTCACTGCTCTGAACTTAGAAGCAGACACTCTCCGCTTTCTTTAGTTCCAGCAGTGACCTCTGTTTGGAGTGGGGTGGGAAATCTTGTCTTCTATTCCCAGGGAGAGAAGTGGTTTTCAATACTTCTTTTCCAACAGTATTGGGAGCCTTCCAGTGAAATCTTCCTGGAAGTCTGATTAGTAAAGAAGATGAAAGTGGAAGCAAAGCCCTCCCTTTGGTTGAAGTGGTGGGATTGGTGGGGTGGGAGGCAGAGATCTCCTCAAGCCCCTTTTCGCATCCACCTTCCCCCTATGGCGGTATCTTGGGGCTGGGGGCATCCACAAAGCATAGTTTGAAAACCACTGCTTTAGACTTCTTTGCTCCATGCTATTCCCCGTGCATCCAGGAGCCAGGTCTCTGTAGGTGCTTAAAACCTAGTTGCTAAGTAAATAAACGGATGTCTCAATCCCCTCACGGACTATGAGATTTTGTTCTCAGTTCTCTTAAGGACCTGGGTTGGGGCCTCTCCCACTTCCCCCTGCTCTAGGCTAATTGGGATCCTGGCATGTCCATCCCCAGTTCGGGGGCTCCCTGTTGATAATGCCAGAGTTATCCAATGTCCAGGTGGGAAGGGCCCCAGCAAGGGACATCAATGGTATCTGCTGAAGTAGCAAGCAGAGTGGGGGAGAGCATGCAGTGGGGCTGGACACTGGTTATTGCACAGAATCTGCCAACAGCCCAGACACAGATCGAGTCCCCAAGACAGAGCCTGAAGGGGCACAGAGCAATGAGGACCATCCTAACCTCATCCTCCTCCATAAGCCAGGAACCCTGGATTCTAGCCCCAGTTCTACCACTTACTGCCATGGACCCCTGGAGAGGTCACCTCCCTTCTCTGGGCCTCAGTTTCCTCCCCTGTAAAACGGATGGAACAGGACTAATGAGACACTCCAGGCTCTGGGGTCCTGTGCTGTGCTCCCAGGGTTGGGCAGGGGTGGGGCCAGAGCCCGGGGTTTTTTTTTGCCAGGGGAGGCTTACAGAGAAAGGGAGAGACATAATGCCTGCCCAGGAAAAGGTTCATCTGGAAGCTATGGAAGAGAGGCATGGTGAGACGGAGCCTCGCAATGTCCCCTCTCATACCCTTGGCTGCACAGCTGGGTCCTTGATTTGGAATTTCTCCTAGGGGTAGGCCAAGTTTCTCTGCTCCTTGCGCCATCGTCCTTTGCCACTTTGCCCATAGATGTTTCATATTCCTACCTCCCCTGAAGATAAACCTCCCCTCCTACACACCCATTCTTTTCTCGCCAATGTCTCTCTGCACTTTCATAATCCCCCTCCTCCAGGGAGCCCTCCCTGATCTCCACATCACTGTGCCCTGGCCTGGGTTCATAGCCCCTGAGCTGACTTCTGTCAAGGCCCTCCTCATGTGTTGTCATCGTTCTTTCACTTAGAAGCTCCTTGAGGATAGGGACACTGTCTTTTTTTTTTTTTTTTTTTTGACCTCACTACACGGCATGTGGGATATTAGTTCCCTGACCGGGGATTGAACCTGAGCCCCCTGCAGTGGAATCTTAACCACTGGACTGCCAGGGAAGTCCCCGGGACACTGTCTTTTCATTCCAGAATGCCCATTGCCTGGTTCACAGCAGGGCCTTGTGGAAGGCAAGATGGGAGTGACCCAGAGGGAAGCACTCGTTTTGGGACTTGTGAGGCTGGCCTTGTGTACACTTGGCCAGGAAAACGCTCCAGACCATCAAACTCACCCCCACGTATGCACAAATCCAGACAGTCAGGCGCAGACATACACACCCGGGAGCCAGCACCTCTCTCATACTGTGGCCCCCACGTGGGATGGGATGGGTTGCGGGGGAGGAGGTGGAGGGGACTGCCCTCCAGATGTTGTTGGAAATCCAACACATCCCCTCCACCCCTCCTTCTCCCACTTCCCATTTCATTTCCCCGAAATATTTACTGAATTTTATTTACATTCTTTGCCCGAGGTGCCCGGCCCCTGTCAGGTCCCATGTGCTGGCCCTTGCTCCCTCCTGCCAGCTGCCCTCCTCCTCCCTCAAATCTGGGACCAGGAGTTGCGTGTGGTTAGCAAAAACCTCCTCCAGGCTCATGGGGTGTTGGGGGTGGTGAAGCCAGTGGGCTGGCAGCTCTGGGCAGGGCTGGGGTGGACAAGGGACGGCTCGCCTACACACTGCCGCCTGTCCCCAGTCTGGGATCGCTCTCTCCTTGTTTCACAGAGGCTTCTGGAAGGGACTGATGGATGCCAGATGCCAGGAGCACAATCACCCAGAGAAGACCCTGAAGGGAGGGAGGAGGGAGAGCCCGGACAGACGTGATGGCGATGGGGACAGTTCTGTTCCTGGCATGCTGGGTGACGACTCCGGAGCTCGCCACGCACTCTGGCCACTCACCCCTAGCTGACTGAGGAGCCTGGAAAAATGAGTTTCCACTCCATTCTCAGCCTCCCAGCCCCACTTCTACCCTCTTAGTGTGTTACTCAGTCAAGATGTATTGAGTACCTACTATGTGCCAGGCGCTGTCCCAGGTGCTGATGATATATCAGTGAACCAACAGACAAGTTTTTCTTACCCCCTGGAGCTCGCTTTCTATGAGAGAGACTAGGGAAATCGTGGAACAGTTAGAAGGTTGTAAGTGCTATGGAGAGGGGCAGAGAGCCGGGTAAAGGGAGTGGGGAGTGCCAAGGGCGGGGTTGTGGAAGGGGTGGGATTTTAAATAACACTAGCAGGGGAGGTTGCACTGAGAAGAGGACACTTGAGCAAAGGCTCGCGGGAGAGGGAGTGAGCCGCGGGGCTGAGGTAATGGTTCTGGGAAGAGGCAGCAGCCTAAGGAGGCTGGCCATGTGTTTGAGGAGCAGGGAGGAGGCCAGCGTGGCTGAGCAGTGGGGTTTGGGGCAGGAGGGGAGTAGGAGGTGAGGGCAGAGCGGCAGGTCTTTGGCTTTTCTCTGAGTGAGATGGGAGCCTCTGGACGGCTTTGAGCAGAGAGTGACATGACCAGACATATTAATGTAACACAGTCATTCTTGCCTCCCTTGCACGCTCCCCTCCACCCTGGTCACACCGCCTTTCCCTTGCCTGCTGCCTCCTGCTTTTCAGCTACTCTCCCAGGCTGCCTATGGCTTCTGTAAAGCTCCTCTACTCCAGGAAGCCCTCCAGGATTGCTCAGAGGAGCCTGCCTGGCTCTGTCTGGACAGTAGATGGCCTTTTCTCTGTCTCTTCCCTTTTCAGGGAAGCAATGCGAAAGAGGAAGATTGTGATGTTCCCCCTTGGGCAGCCCAAGGACCAGAGAGGGTGAGTCACTTGCCCAAAGTGTCTCCCCAAACAGCCAACATCCTGCCTCCCACGAGCCTTTCTCCCTTCACCCTGAGTTTCTCAAGGATGCTCTGTCTTCCCTTTCCTTCCTCTTCATCCTTCTTCCTCCCACTAGGTCTCCACCCTTTAAGGAAGACACTGAAGCTTCCCACTTCTCTGCTTTGGGATGGGCCTGGGGAGAACTGTTTCAGACATAAAGGTGTAGCAAGCGCTGGGCTCCCAAGGCCAAGAACTAGAGCATTGAGATGGGGCAGCAGCAGTGTGTGCTGTGGTGGGATTCATTACTCTAATTGGTGCCCTCCTCTGTACCCAGTCTCTGGGGGACTGGTAGTTATGTAGCAAACTCTGTTTTCAAAGACCAACTAATTGCTGGCCTAGCAGAGAGATGGAGGTGTCCTCTTCCAGTAGGGCATGGCACTATGGCTTCCCCAGTGAGTCCCTGGGAGTTAACCTGAGGGCCCTGAGTTCCTGGTTCTGACTTGGTTAAGGCCTCCCTGGGTGACTTTCCACCGGGTGCATCATTCATCGGGGCCTCACTCATTTAAACAGCAACTATGTGTTGAGAGTCTACTATGTGTCAGGCACTGTGCTAGCCGTGGGGATACAGAGAGAGCAAAGCCAACTTGGCTCCTGCCCTCATGGAGGATGCAATCTAGTGGAGAGCAGACGTTCATTAAATAGCCATACAAAGGCAGTCCAAATGCCAAACTTGGTGAGTACAAAGAAAAGGTAGTTTCCTTGGCATTTGATCATCCAGGGAAACTGAGGAGCTTCCCCAAGGAGGTGATGCCCAAGCTGAAACCTGAAGGAATGGGAGGACAGTCCAAGCAGAGAAAACAGTATATGCAAAGGCCCTGTGGTGGGAGGAAGCATGTAAAGGGGGCTGCGAGAAGGTAGTTGTGGCTGGATTTCAAAGAGCAAAGGGGACAGGTAGAGGGAAAAGTGGGCAGAAACTGACCATGAAAGGTCTTCTGGGTCATGTTTAAAACCTTGACTGAAGAGCAGTGGCAGCCACTTAGTGTTTTGGGATGGTGTTGGAGGGGTGACACAATCATCTGAGGTTGGCTTCAGATTGTGGGTAATGAGAATGGAGGTGAGGAAACTTGTTAGAAGATGTTGGCAGATGTCCAGGCAAGAGCTGATGCCGGCTTGAACTAAGAGTTGGCAGGGAATTAGTAAGGCGGGGAGGCTGGTGACAGGAAGACTCCTGGATTCCTGCCTGCAGGGTTTTCCACCTGTGAAGAGGGAAGGAGCAGCTCTACTTTCTCCTGGCAATAAGTGAATTAATGGAGACCCAAATTCTCCTTCTCAGGAAGGCACTGGAGTGAACTCTCAGAAGAGCATGGCTTGCTCCCCCCAGCCAGAGCGCTGTACCTTGGATCTACCCCCAATCCTTCAGGCTATCCATACCCCTAGAGAACCTGAGAGGTAAGAAGATGCGCACCTTAAACCAAAGTGAGCATGATTTAGATTAGACTGCTCGCTGCCAGTGGGGCTAGAGGAAAGTCGGTAAGAACCAGGGGCAGGGGATGAAAAGACGAGACAGGATCCAGGCAGAGGGCCATGTGCTAGGAGCACGGGAGAGAGGCTGTAAACACCTGCAGAACAGTCAGGATCTGGCGGAGATGAGGTGGTGGTCTCTGAAGCTGGTGCTGGCCCAGGATGCAGCTTCAAAGGAGATCCTATACTCTATACCTGCAGAGGAGATGCTCTCCAGAAACCTCCACAGTCTCACGGGCCACAGACATTGGCCCACTGCCTGGAGCCCACATTTGATGGAGGCAGAGCACACCCAGGAAATAGAGAGATGGAGGCTGTAGGTACAGGAGCTGGGCAGACACACAGGGAACACTCTGGTGGGGTGCAGATGATCTGAGAAGTCTCCCTGGAGGAGGTGGAAGTGGAGGAGGAGGGGCACTCAGAAGTGGCTTTGGGACAGCTGGATTTGTCAGCCCTCCCTGGCGCAGCTGGGATGTACTCATTGAAGTTGAAAGCGAGTTGGGTGTTAGGTGATATTGTCTCCCGCTCCACGCAGTGTTTCCGTCCAGGATCCCATCTTGCTGTCAGTTTCCAGACCCCTGGTAAAATGATGGTGGTCTCATTACCTTGCCCTCTCTCCCCCCTTACTCTTTTCTCCCCTCCCACTCTGATTGCTAGTGCCACTGGCTTTGGGAGATCTGCACGCTTGGCTCCCTGCTCCCACTTTGCTTCTCTCAGCAGCCCTAGGGGGGCGGGCCCTGGAGTGATACTCACTTGGCTGATGGTGCAGGGTCTGCTCTGCCTTTGGCTCACATGCTGGCATTTGGGAAGGAACTGCAGATCCTGATCTTCCCCGAGCATTGCTTCACTCAAAGGAGGCCCCCGGGAGGAACCAGCCTTGGCCTGTAAGGTGTGGAAGTTCAAGCGCAAGAAAGACTTCCTGGGCTGCAATTCAAGGAATCAGTTCATGTGCACCCTGCTGTGTGGAAGGTCCACGACTGAGGGTTTGGCTGGAGGAGAGTCAGAGCTCCGAGAGGAATAGGGCCCATGATGACACACAGGTAAACAAAGGCAGCCAGACCGGACATCTGCACCGCCCTGTGACACAGTGCTCAGCCCAGAGTGGGCCTTTGGTGAATCCCTGTGGAGAGAAGAGGTTTTGGCTCCCAGCTCAGGTTTCCACTTGGTCTTCTTGAATCTCTAGCTTGTTGTCTGCAAAATGGGTCGTAATCCTTGTACTTCCTTTCTCATCAAGCTGTCATGGGGAACAAACGAAAGGATGACGGTGAGGGTCCTCTGTAATCACAGTCAACAGGGCTGAGCCCAGCACAGCGCCTGGCCCGTGGCGATGGCTCAGTGTTGAATAAATGCATGAATGATTCGGTCCCCAGCAGACTGAGCTCCACAAAGGCAGAGACCTGACTTGTTCTTCCTGGTGTTGTTTCTCCAGTGCCTGCCCCATTGGAGGTACCTGATAAATACTTGGGTTGAATGAATGATGGATGAATGAATAATGAAACTTAATCCTACCCTTGGGAATGTCTAAAACTTTGGAGGTGATGAGACTTAAACCACAGGGCAATGAACCAAACTGGCTTTGGAGACATCAAGATTTCCATTTGAATCCTGACTCCCTGCAAGCAGCTATTTCCCATTTTACAGATGAGGAAAAAGGCTCAGAGAGATTGGGCGACTTATTCACAGCCTCACTGCTCCTAGTAAGTAATGGAATCAGGATGGGAAGCTGGGATTCTGCCTCCAAAGTCTGTGCTTTTCTTTCCATAGAAGGTTCCTGCTGTAGCGGATCCATTGAGACATGGCCTCCGTGACTATCTACTTGACAAGCTGGAATATTCTTTTGGGTGGAGATCTCATAATCGGATACCATCTCAGTGACTCCCTCGTCAGGCGCTTCTGCGTCCAATGAGAGGACGTGATTCATTTGGGATGTGCCAGGTCACGCACCTGCCCAGGACATGCATGCTCAGATGAGGAAACAACCTAGAGAAGAGAATTGTTGATGGACCCGCCTGACCCACGGCCTCTGTCACACCTGCCCGCAGCCACACCTTCCCTTTGTCATCCTGGGCCAGCGCTGTTCCTCAGCTGCTCCTACAGACCCAGCTCCCTCGGGCAGGAACTTGTCATGTCACAGCTGCCCTTTCCCTCCCCAAATGGACTTACCATTCAGTTCACTGCTTCTCAAAATATGGGACTGTTTCTTGGGCTATTTAGAGGTATTTCTTGCAAAAAAATATTGTGCGTGATAGAATACGTTTGGGGGAAGCTGTGTCAAACACGCTAACTTTGCAGGACTTCTCAGAGCCTTTATTATGTTTGCGTGGAATGTGAATCTCAAAGGGGTGGGAAGCTCCAGTAAAGAGCATTTTCCAAACTTATTAGGCCCCCAGACCGTTTCTTCAGGAGCGTCACTTGGGACTGATATGCCCCAGGGCACACTTTGGGAATTATTGCTGCAACCCTGGAGAGTCCCTGCAGGCATTTAAGCAGAGACAGAGAATCTAAGCTGCATTTAGGGAAGACTGTTGGGTGGACTGGAGGAGCCAAGTCAGAAGCAGAGAAAGCACTTAGGAGGCTGAATCAACAGTGTGCAAAAGGGGAGCAGAGCTCTCCTGCCAGCCAGGCACCATATGCCAAAGCAAAGCCTCTGTCCTCAGCGAGCTTGCAGTCGAGGGTGGGAGGCTGAGGTCCCATCAGGAACTCTCCTCTAGGGAAGAAGATGCTAAGGGCACAAACTGAACCACATCTCCAATCCAAGAAGGGTCCTGATGACTTATTCAAATGGCAGCCAGTGGCTTTGGCTGGCTTCCTCTCCTTCCTCTTTTCAAGAATCAATAAATTATTTGAGATTAGGTCAGGTGGTCCTTTGTTGTTTCTCCACCTCGTTGATGGGTGAAAAATGGTTTCAGCATTCATCATCCCCCAAGCTAACATGGGATCAGTTTACTACCTCACTGGGGCCTTGAAACTCAAATCAGGAGACTTGCTTTCAAGGTTTAAGCTGCAATGCCTAGTTTATTTTTAGTCTATCATGTTGTCAAAGGTCCAATCCCTTGGCACTGAGGACAGCCTAGATTCAGCCAGGCTGGGGAGTAGAACACAGTAATACTGGCATCCTCCCCTCTCCCTACCTCTGCCCTGTCCCACGCCCACTCGGCAGCTCCAGTTATGGGGAAATGGGCTAATGCAGCACCCACCTCCCCAGGCAGGCCAGGCAGCAACCAGGTCCCCAGAAAAACTGGATAAGAACAAAGACTCCCTTCACCGTCCCTCCAAAGAGCTGATGTGGGAAACGGACAGTTCTTCTAAGTCTCTGCATCCAGCTTGGTTATTCATCCAGCTGTCATGGCTGTTAGGGTACCTTGGACCTCATAAGGACAATGGGTATTTGGGTCTTGCCCTCTGACTTGCTGAGATCCTGAAGCCCCCTCCTCCTTGGAGGTCTCCTCTGGGTTCACAGCTGGGGGCAATGAAAGCACCTTCTCATTCCTGCCCCAAAGGCTGAATTTGAATGGGATTCCCTCCCGAAGTCTCTTCTTTCTTTAGAACCAACTCAGAAGGCAGGTTTGTTTTCCAACATAAAATTTGATTGAGTCGCTCTCTTCTTCAGCAACCTTCAGTGGCTCCCTATTGGCTTCAGGATAAAATCATCCTTAGAAATGGCATAAAGAGCCCTTTGTCATTCAGCTCCTGCCTACTCTCCAAGCATCTCTTCTGCTTCTCAGCCACTTTGGTCTCCACCCTCCTGAATCTCACTGCAATTGCCTCTGAAGTTTCCACGTCCCACCCCACTCTGCTATTTTTTCTGCTCGGAACGGCTTCCTCCAGCTGGTTTACCCAACAAATTCCTACTCGGTCTTCAATCCTGGGCTCAAATTCTGACTCCTCTGTAAAGCCTTCCCTTTCCTGAGCACTTACTATGTATGTGCCAGGCTCTGTGCCAAGCACTCTCTGTCCACCACTATTTACTTTTCACAATCCCAGGAGGTAAGTGTTATAATTTGTCCTGCTTTGCAGATATGCAAGCTGAGGCTTAGAGAGGACAAGCAACTTGCCCAGGTCACAGAGCTCAGGACTGGAGCTTACTTGCTCACTTCTTTCTTGCAGCTCCTGTCCCCATGCAGGTTGCGGCTTGTGCTTGCCCACGCCGTCTCCTAAAAGCCACTCTTTTAAACTTGTACTTACAGTATAGTTGATTTACAGTGATTTATGTGTTACTTTCAGGTGGGCAGCATAATGATTGTTGTTGGGGTCTTTTTGCAGATTATATTCCATTACAGGTTATTACAAGATATTGGGTATAATTCCCCGTGCTATACAGTAAATCCTTGTTGCTTATCTATTTTATGTACAGCAGTGTGTATCTGTTAACCCCATACTCCTAATTTGTCCCTCCCCTTTGGTAGCCATAAATTTCCACTCTTTCACCAATGGTTCTCATGTGCTTGCCTGTCTGTAGTCCTATTAAACTGTAAGCTCCTCGAAGGCTGGGACTGTTATTTTATTACGTGCCTGTCACAAAAGAGGTGTGCAATTAACCCAGGGGAGGAAGGATGAAAGAACTCAAGGGGAGGGCTCATCAGAGTTCCCACTTGAGCCAACAAAGCCCTGTGTAATTAGTAATTAATTAGCAATTAGTTACCTAGTGCTGCTGTAACTAATCACTGTTTAGTAGTTTAAAAAATATAAATTCAGGTCAGAGGTTAGAAGTCTAAAATGGTCAGCAGGACTGCATGCTTCGGAAGGGGAGAATCTGTTTCCTTGTCATGTCCAGCACCTAGAGGCTGCCTGCATTCCTTGGCTCGTGGCCCCTTTCTCACATCATTCTGACCTCTGCTTCTGTCGTCACATGTCTGTGACTTTCCTCTTTCCCTTATATGGACCCTTGTGATTATATTGAGCTCATACAGGTAAGCCGTGATAATCCCAATCACAAAATCCTTAACTTAATCACACCTGCAAAGTCCCTTTTGCCATGGACGGTAACATATTCACAGGTTCCGGGGATTAGAACGTGGACATCTTTGGGGGAGGACATTTTTCTGCCCACTGTACCCTGGAAACTGAGAATGGATCCATTTGGGAAGAGGGAAGGTTTTGGAGTCTCAAATGAAACTGCTGTGGCCCCATTTGTAATCAGGGGATGGGACTGCAGGATCCCTAAAGTCCTCTTTGGGGACATTTTATGAGCCCAAGATTCTGCCCCTGAAGCAGGAGGGGGTGAGGCCAGACCACAGGAGGACCATCTCCTTCTCCTACCCCAGGTGACACCTGCTCCCTCTAATGTTAACTCTGACTCTCCCCAGAGCCCCTTCACCCCCCATCAGGCTGAAGTACTGCTGCTCCTAGGACCCCTCCTACCCTCGAGTCCTTGCCTTCTTCTCCTGGAGCAGGACAGGGGCCTCTGTCCCGGCATTCTGTGTCCCCGTGGAGCCCTGCGGCATGGCTCAAATGGGGGCATAGGGCTTCGTCAAGTGCCTCGAGTGGGCAAAGCCAAGGGGTGAAAAATGCACTGCTTCTCAAGTCAAAGATTTTTGAGGGAGGGCTACCCTCGTGGTGCAGTGCTTAAGAATCCGCCTGCCAATACAGGGGACACGGGTTCAAGCCCCAGTCCGGGAAGATCCCACATGCCGCGGAGCAACTAAGCCCGTGTGCCACAACTACTGAGCCTGTGCTGTAGAGCCCGCGTGCCACAACTGCTGAGCCCGCGTGCCACAACGACCGAAGCCCGCGCGCCTAGAGCCCGTGCTCCACAAGAGAAGCCACCGCGATGAGAAACCCGTGTACCGCAATGAAGAGTAGCCCCGGCTCCACGCAGCTAAAGAAAGCCCGCGCACAGCAATGAAGACCCAAAGCAGCCATCAATCAATCAATAAATTTTTTTTTAAAAAACATTTTTCAGGGAAACATTTGGTAATTTAACTGAAAATAAAATATTTTCGCTTAGAACATCATGGATATGCTATGGAGTAGAATACAAAATTGGCTAGAATTTTGGAAACAAAACTGCAGAATCCATTGCGCAGCAGCCACTGAAGGAAAAGCTGAAGGAAGCAAAGCGGAGGCCCTATAGGGGGCCCTGGAGGGGCCACACGAGGAGCTGAGAGAGAAAACAGGTGTGTGTTGGGGGCTGGCAGGAGTGAAGGAAAGGGAGATTAAGGGCAAATCTGTGTTGAATGAGGCCCCGGGGAGGTGGGGGTGAGGAAGGTGCACCTCCTGCTCTTTCCAGCCGCTGCCCCCGCCTCAGCCGTGGCCTCCACTGGCTCTTCTTTCAGAGCCTTAACTGGGACTTCAGATGTTTCCAGATGAGGCCAGATGCTGAGAAACGGGGAGGGGCCTGACCCCTTCCGGGCATGATGGAAGGACAGGAAATGAGGGAGGAGGGAGTGTGATCTCTAGCCAGGGCCTTTGTAGACAGGGTCTTGGCTAATCTTCACGGCAACTGGGAAGGCAGGTGCCGGGCCCATTATAACAGATGAGCCAACCGAGACTCAGCAGCGCTGCCTCAGCTTCTGAGATTGCCTTCCTGCCCCACCGCCTACCACCCCTTCCACACTCAGATGGACAAACCACCCATACCTCCCCGGTAGGCCCCTCTTCCCTCTCCCAGTCTCACCATTGATGCTTCCTCTGTTCCTTGGCCTCTCCTTGCCTCCTCCTCCAGGAAGCCCACCCGAGGCCGTCACTCAGCTCTGTCCTGCTGTCAGCGGAGGTGGGTGTCCCACCTGCCCCCCATCAGGCTGAGAGCTCGCTCCTCCCATCAGATCACCTAATTACTCCAAGCTTGAGGGCGGCTCACTTGCAGTCCTTGCGGAAGGGGGCCAAGTCTGTCCCCCATGGCCGGCGCTGGGCATGGGGAGAAGCACAAAGGCATCCACCTCAGAGGCCCCAGATGAGGTGACAGTCTTGGCTATGTCCCCGGGCCCGGAAAGAAGGATGTTAACGGCCTCTGAGGGAGCAGGTGAGGGTCGATCAAAGTGGTGGGTTGGGGGTTTCTTGCCGGGGGAAGGGCTCCTTCCAGGTTCTGGGTCAACACTGGCACCTCCTTTCTGCCCCACCAAATGGGTATCTCATCCGAGGCTGCCGATCGAAGGAGAGTGGTTTGTCTCAGCTCCTTACTCCTCCTCCCTGCCCACCACCGCCAGGGTCCACTTCTCCCTGCTCCCCAAGGACACCCGGCACTGTCCTCTCCTCCTGTAGAGCGAGAGAGGAACGGGGTGCTATCAGCGGGAAGATGAGGAGGGGAAAGGTAGGATGTCAGGTTGGTCTATAATGACCTGTACTTCCGCCAGCCTGACAAGTGAAAATCAAAATCAGTTGGCCGTGCCAGCTGACTGATTCAAAACCAGGATTCTGGAGAGGCTAGAAGGCCTGCCTGGAAGGAGGAAGTAGGGAAGCGGGGAGGCGGGGTGGGGGCCGATGTGAGCAGAGACTGCTTCAGGGAGGAGCCCGGAAAAGCCAGCCAGGCATGGAAAGAACCCAGGGCCTGGTGGTAGACACCAAGGTCAAGGAATCCCAGGTGGTAAACATGTGGTGCTGGGGGCTGAGACTGGCAGGACCCTTGGTGGGAACCTGTAGTTAGTGTGTCAGGCCCACGGCCCTCAGAGATGGTCAAGAACACCCCATTATTAGTATTTTTAAAATTTATTTTATTCAAGTATAGTTGATTTACGATGTTGTGTTAATTTCTGCTGTACAGCAAAGTGATTCAGTTATACACGTATATATTCTTTTCCATATTCTTTTCCATTATGGTTTATCACAGGATATTGAATATGGTTACCTGGACTATACAATAGGACCTTGTTGTTTATCTATTCTGTATATAATAGTCTGCATCTGCTAATCCCAAACTCCCAATCCATCCCTCCCCCTCTCCCCCCACCTTGGCAACCACAAGTCCGTTCTCTGTGTCTGTGAGTCTGTTCCTGTTTCGTAGATAAGTTCATTTGAAGAACACCCCATTATTTTACAGATGAGGAAACGGAGGCCCAAAGGCAAATAGGAACTTGCTCAAAGCCCCACAACCACGAGCGAGCGTCAGAGCTCGGACTAGATCCCAGGTCTGGATTTGGGGTTGGTGGCTGGAGAGGCCTTGTCTCCAGCAACATGTGTCCATTTAAATGTGCGGCCATGAGGTTCTCTTTAATTTGCATATGATGACTATTTTTCTTGCATCCCAATTCTCCCCATCCTCCCCCACAACCAATTCTAATAGCAGGCTTTTCCCCTTGCATTCCTCCTTCCCTGAACTCCATCCATCCCCAACCTTGCTCTGTCTATAGTAACCCCTGGGTCAGCCCTGGGAGAGGATGTGGAAACGATGCCACACCCCATCCATTCATTCCCTGGGAGTCTCCATCCCCCAGGCTTTTCCCCGGCTCCTGCCTCCAGCCAGACCATTGATTTTCTCAGTTAACTGAATCAGAAGGGCTAGAGCCATCCTCTCAGTGTGTCTGCCCTGACCTTCTCTCCAACTGATCCCTCTTTTTCTTAGGCACTACCTCCCTGGATTACCCACCCCCAAGACACAGCTCTTGCTTCTCATTCACACATCGTGCCAATGATGCAGGGTCCTTCCCCCACAGGCAATGAACTCATAAAGCAATAAATTCATACGACATCGGAGCTGGAAGGGTTTTTAAAAATGTCATTGCCCTCTACTTGTACCCTCACTTAACATAAGATCACCGAGGCAAGAAATAACAAGTGTTGACGAGGATGTGGAGCAAAGGGAACCCTCAAACACTGTTGGTGGGAGTGTAGATTGGTGCAGCCACTATGGAAAAAAAGTATGGAGTTTCTTCAAAAAACTAAGAATAGAAATACCATAGGCTCCAGCTATTGCACTTCTGGGTATTTATCCAAAGAATACAAAAACACTAATCCAAAGGGATAGCTGCACCCCTATGTTCATCACGGTATTACTTACAATAGCCAAGATTGGAAACAACCTAACTGTCCATCAAAAGATGCATGAATGAACTTATGATTACAAGGAGAAGAGGGAGGTGGGGAGGGATAGTTAGGGAATTTGGGATTGACATGTACACACTGCTATATTTAAAATGGATAACCATGGACTTCCCTGGTGGTCCAGGGATTGAGACTCCGTGCTTCAACTGCAGGGGGCATGGGTTCGACCCCCGGTCAGGGAACTAAAGGCATGGCCAAGAAAAAATATATATTAAATGGATAACCAACAAGGACCTACTGTATAGCACAGGGAATTCTGCTCAATATTATGTAACAACCTAAATGGGAAAAGAATTTGAAAAAGAATAGATACACATATATGTATAACTGAATCACTTTGCTGTGCACCTGAAACTGGTATGACATTGTTAATCAACTATACTTCAATGTAAAATAAAAAGTTTAAAAAAAAGAAAAAAGGGCTTCCCTGGTGGCGCAGTGGTTGAGAGTCCGCCTGCTGATGCAGGGGACACGGGTTTGTGCCCCAGTCCGGGAAGATCCCACATGCCGCGGAGCAGCTAGGCCCTTGAGCCATGGCCGCTGAGCCTGCGCGTCCG
Source organism: Kogia breviceps (assembly GCF_026419965.1). Classification (NCBI taxonomy): domain Eukaryota; kingdom Metazoa; phylum Chordata; class Mammalia; order Artiodactyla; family Physeteridae; genus Kogia; species Kogia breviceps. Next base: position 34,904,658 of record NC_081328.1, on the reverse strand, counting down.
GAGCCTGTGCTCCGCAACAGGAGAGACCACAGCAGTGAGAGGCCCGCATAACGCAAAAAAAAAAAAAAAAAAAGATGCATGGACAAGAAGGTGTGGTATATATTAAAATGGAAGGCTACTCATAAAGAAAGAACAAAATTTTTCCATTTGCAACAATATGGATGGACCTGGAGGTTATTATGCTTAGTGAAATAAGTCAGACAGAGAAAGGCAAATACTGTATGTTTTCACTTATATGTGGAATCTAAAGAATAAAACGAATGAATATAATAAAACAGAAACAGACTCACGGGTATAGAGAACAAACTAGTGATTACCAGTGGGAGAGAGATGGAGGAGAGACAAGATAGGGGTAAGGGCTTAAGAGGCACAAACTACTAGATATAAAATAAATGAGATACAAGGATGTAATGTTCAGAACAGAGAATATAACCAATATTTTAAAATTACTGTAAATGGAGTATAAGCTATAAAAATATTGAATCACTATGTTGAACACCTGAAAGTAATATAGCATTGCAAATCAACTATACTTCAATGAAAAAAATGTGGTACATGCACACACACACACACACACACACACACACACACACACAGTGGAACACTACTCAGCCATAAAAAGATGAATCTTGTCATTTGCAACAATATGGGTGGACCTTGAGGGTATTACGCTAAATAAGTCAAAAGGAGAAAGACAAATATGGTATGATTTCACTCATATGTGAAATATAAAAAACTAATAAACAAGCAAACAAACAAAAACAAAATAAATGAACAAACAAAAACAAATGTGTAGATACAGAGAACAGTAGTGGTTACTGGAGTGGAAGGAGCGGGGGGAAGATGAAATGGGTAAAGGGGATCAACTGTATGGTGAGAGATGGGAAATAAATTTTTGGTGGTGAGCACATTGTAGGGTATACAGAAGTAGAAATATAATGCTGTACTCATGAAGCTCATATAATGTTATTATAATGTTATAAATCAGTGTTACCTCAATTACAATTAAATTAAATTAAAAGAAACAAAAAGAACACTGAGGTCCACAGAAGAGAAATGAAATGTTCAAGTTTTGTTGTTTGGTTCCAAATCCAGATTCCCTGACTGCAATTTGTTTTCTTTTTTATTTTATTTTAGATATATATATATATTTTAACATCTTTATTGGAGTATAGTTGCTTTATAATTGTGTGTTAGTTTCTGCTGCGTAACAAAGTAAATCAGCTATACGTATACATATGCAATTTGTTTTCTGGTCCAGATCAGGTACTTGAGTTCCAGCGGTCATGCAGACCATGGCCAACTCCCAGGATCGCCTTCCAGCAAGACTCCTTGAACTGGATGGTTTCAACTTGGGAGCAAGGCCAGAAGAACAGGAAGTTAGAGACAAGAGAAAGAGGTGAGAGGAGGGCCGTCCATTCATCTCTCAAGCCTTTATTGAATATCTCTAATGCCCTAGACCCCATCAGGGGAGCAGAGTCGAGCAAGCCGCGGCCCCTCCTCTCAGGCAAGGATGGGCAGGTACCTGCTAACTGCTTTGCTGGTGTGGAAGTGCTGGGCTAGCAGTTTGAGCAAAGTGCGGTGGGAGCACAGAGGAGGGAGCAATTCATCCTGCTGGGCAGGGCAGGGGAAGCCGCGAGGAGAAGATGACATTTGACTGATCTTGGGAGGAGGAGGACCAGTTTGCCAGGTGGAGATGGGGAAAGGGGCATCCTGGGCAGAGGTACAGTGGGAGCAGAAGCTAAGGGGAGTGAAAACCTTGGCAAATCCTAGGCGAGGTGAACAATCACACGTGGCCAGCAGCTCACTAGACGTGAGAGGGAAGTGCTCAGAGGTGGGTTTAGAAAGGTATGCTGGGCCCACTTCTTTTTCTTTTTCTTTTTTTTTGCGGTACACGGGCCTCTCACTGTTGTGGCCTCTCCCGTTGCGGAGCACAGGCTCCGGACGCGCAGGCTCAGGGGCCACGGCTCACAGGCCCGGCCGCTCCGCGGCACGTGGGATCTTCCCGGACCGGGACACGAACCCGTGTCCCCTGCATCGGCAGGCGGACTCCCAACCACTGAGCCACCAGGGAAGCCCTGGGCCCACTTCTTAATGCTTTATGTTGAAAGTGATGGGGAGCCAACATTTTAAAAGCAGGAAGTGAAGGATTAGATTGTATTTGGATACATGCATTCTGGCAGCAACATGGAGGAAGGAATTGAGTGCAGGGAGGCTGCAGGCCCACTGGGAAGGTCCTGGAATTGTGCAGGTGAGAGGGGCCCAGGGGCTGAGCCACCCCACTGCCTCACAGCTGGGGCCCAGGGGGCCCACTAGGGACAGGCCCATTTCATAGACAGAATGGACCAGATTCCATACTCTCATGCCTGGTCAGACATGGAGGAAGAAAGGGAAGATGGAGGAATAGCCCCGTGGTGCTGGTTTGGGCAGCAGGTACCTTTTGCAGTAGGGAGGCGTGGGCTGGGTAGTAATGATGAGCTCAGATTTCAGCATGTTGAGTTCGAGGCCCCTACCAGACAGTAGGCTGATGATGTCAGCTAGGCAGTGGGATAAAGGAGGCTAAGTTCAGGACAGAATCAGAGTCTCAGATGTGGGTCAGAGGGCATCTGCTCAAGCACCGAAGTCAACCAGACTGGGGTTCAAATCCAGTTCCCACAGTCTTGCTCTGGGACCTTGGACAAGTCCCTTAACCTCTTCACACCTTAGTGATCTCATCTATAAAACGGAGAAAGTAACAGCAGGATCAATGAGATCAAGCCATTGGCTAATACTTGTCACAAGGCAAAGCTCTGGTAGTTTCTCCCCTCATCTTCTTTGACTCGCCCACTGCAACCACTAGTTCTCTCTGATCCTACCCAAGAGTGTCCAGACAGAGGACCTTCACTCCTTTTCTCCTCTGCCGCTGCCCAACATGGATTTGATGCCAACCATTGACTCAGTGACTCAGTCACCAGAGTCCAGCTTTGAGGCTTCAGCCTGCTGTGATTGATGTCATCACAGAGACCCCCACGGCCTCAGGAGAGGTGGCGAGGCACTGGCTGGGCCGACAGGGTGTGGTTGCCTGCTGTGAGAGGAGGGGCAGGTTTGGATCTTGGGGGCTGACTTGGGTCTGAAGCCAAGTCCAGGGCACATCTTTCCTATAACCTGACAGCTCAGGTCTAGCCCTCTGTGCCTGGAAGATGGAGAAAAGGGGGAAAGGGCCGGGCTAAGGGGTCATGCACCAGGTCTTTTCTCTTGTTGAACCAGCCTGGCTGGCTGTAGGGGGTGAGGGGGGTGCCCCATCTGGGAGCATCCAGTGCCCTGTGCCTTGCAAATGACATGCTTCTGGGGTACGAGGGTCTTCTCAGCAGTTCTGAGAGGGAAGGACTCTGGGGAGGAGGAGGCTGTCCGGAGGGAGGAAGGACACCCCCCCTGCCCCCCAGTTGGCGGGGGAGGGGCAAGCCGGCCTGCCTAATGGGCTCATGATTCATCACTGGGCTCTTGTCTGCGCTAATTGGCTCTGCTGGCCGCCTGATTCATGGCAGGGAGCTGGGCTCTGGGGGACCCCCGTGTCCCTCCCCTGCCTCTCGCCCAGGATGGCTGCGTGAGGCTTTTAGATCCAGGATCCGTTCCAAGGGACCGCTGCCCAGCATCCATCACTGCTAACAGGCTGGGGCTCCAAGGTGGGGGCGGGGACGCCGGCACGGAGCTGCCGACCGACGCTTCTGACCCCACCCCAGCCACAGAGGGGCAGCTGAGGGCAGCGGGGGCATGGGGCTGGGACTTAGGCAGCAGCACATGGGGATATCCAGGCAGGTGTGAGTGGTGAGGAGTGGTTTCCCGGAGGAGGGGAGATCGGACGCGGTTGGAAAACGGTAAGAACTATTAGGGCCAGAAGGAAAGGCTGGGCCAGGGCTTCGAAGCAAGTGAGGTTTGGGCTGGAAGGGAACAGAGAATTGTGAGCTGAGGTTGGTGACTCAAAGCAGAGGTGTTGGCATAGTACTCTGAAGCTTCATCTTAAGTTGCCCAGAGCAAGAGACCCGAGACGTTGCCTGAGAAACTGCTGTGAACTTCAGTAAGTCACTTAACCAGTCTGAGCCTCCACGGCTCAAGACCATCAGAAGAAAACTATGACCCCCCCCCAGGCATAGGCACTCTTGGGGACCTTCCTCTGGCAGTGTCTTGGTCCAGGCTCCCAAGACCTCTGAGCAGTGTCTGTCATTCATTACCTTACACAGTGACAACAAGTGTCTATCAGGGCCTGTCCTCCCAGCTACAGGGATTGGTAGGGACTCCATCCCAGACAGGAACACTCCCTCGGTTCCCCCTATCCTCCTACAGACCATCTCACTACACAGAGACTTTCAAGCTCTCCAAGGCCTCTAATGTCTACCCCACATCTGGGTAGCAGTATATGAGCCCACGCCAAGCAGGCTGGAGGGAAGGGCAGCTGTCCACCCCTACTGTCAGAAGTGGGCTAGAGTCTGCATGGGGCAGGGTTGGGGGCTGGAAGGGGCCTGGTTTGAGCTCCAGAAATACCTCCTGCAGGAATCCATGAATGAACAACTGTCCTGCAGCCTCTGCAGAGGCAGGCCTGGGCTGGCAGCAGAAGATGAATGGAGAATGCAGTCCACAGTGGGGCACCACTAGCCTCTCAGCTGCCCTGGCGAAAATCCCAAGCATCATCTCCACCCCTCCCATTGACCCTAAGGCACATCCAGGAGTCAGGGCCTGCTGGCTCGAATTCGAAACCAAACCCAGCATCGGGCTCTTGCCTCTGTCTCCAGTGCCGCCAGCGGCTGCCAGCCCGACACTGCAACAGCCCGGGTCTGACCTTCCCTCCCAGCCTCCACGTTGGCACCTATAATCCATTCTCCACCCAGCAGCCGATCTTTTAAACACATAAATCAGACCTTGTCACTGCCATTTAGCAGAAAATTCAACCCCCTTGCTTTACCTGACAAGGTCCTACATGGTCTAGCCCCTGGCCACCTCTCTGACCCCACCTCTGGCCAGTGTCACCCCACTCACTCTGGCCTTCTTGCTCCAGCTCAAAATCTGCCAAAAGCTCCTTCCCATTTCAGGGCCTTTTCACTGACTGTTCCTTCTGCTCAGAATGCTTTCCCTCCAGTTTTGCACATGGCTGGCTCCTTCCTGGCCTTTGGGTATCAGCTCAAATGTCACCTCCTCAGAGAGGCCCCCCAGGACCACTCCACCTGCTGCAGCCCCCAAGCACTCGCTATCACATCAATTTGTTTTATTGTTTTCAAACCCTTAATACTTCCTTTTTTGTTTAAAAATCTGCCCACCGTCACAGTGTTCTGTCTCCTAAGCCTTTTCTGCACTGGCTGCTGTTTTCCAGGGTGTCTGGGTCTCCCCCAGCATCTGAGGGTTGAATAAAGGACTCAAAAAGCAGGCCTTGCCACCAGCTTTTCCTAGTGGAATATTTTTCTTCTTCTTCCTTTTTGTGGAAACGTTCATCTTCTCCATGCTTCCCCCCCTTCCCCACTGGACAGCTGCCCCCCACGGCCATTCTGTCCTCTTCACAGACCCCTTCTTTCTCCCCACCTCATCTCACCCCACTGCCTCCGCCAAGCAGGAAGCCTAGGGCCAGAACTGTGAAGGGAGGGCGGTCACCAGAGGGTGGTCCCTCCTTCTTAGGTTCCCTGTGGCTTTGTAATGGGAAAGGAGGCTTGTGGGTTAGGAAGTCCTTCTAACCTTGTATCCAACCATTCTGCTGCAATCCGAGCTCTCAAGTCACCTGAGTGACCCTAATCCTTCCTCAGGATTTATTTCCTGTCCCCTGACCCCACTACAGCGGGAACCGGGGATCAGGGGTCAGGAGAGAGGAAGTCAAGTTCATGTCGTCGATGCTTAGAGGCCAGTGCCAGCAGGGAAAGGCTCTTATCTACAATTAGCAGTGGGGCCAGGCTGGAGAAACAAATCCCCATTTTCTGGATGGAAAAACTGAGGCCTGGAGGCTTGTTTCCACCTGCCTAAAGTGGAAGACCAGGTTCCTCCAGCTGCTCCTGCCTGCCCCATCCCCCAGGGGTTCCAACTTCAAGCTTCCACAAGAGACCTGCGCCCCAGCCCATCCCCCACCAGCCAAGAGGGTCCCCTGAGATTTCTGATGCTCCCTGTGCTTCTTCCTCTGTTCTCCTTTCCCTTCAAGAGGATTGGGCTTTCTGAAGGAATGAGGTGACCTTGGATCCTGTCGGTGGCCGCTCTGGCTCTGCCCAGTGTCTAGGAGGCTGCAGCTCCCCAGCTGTCCCTTCTCTGAGCCCCAGTTTCTCCATTTGCTATGAGCCTGAGGGTCTCTCCCAACTCTACAGCTTTTTATTCTGTGAAATCCATCTAGCTGAGATCTGGGGGGGGGGGGGGGTCAATGCACAGACAAGAGGATGGGGTGTGCCCACAAAGGGGAGCTGGGTAGAGACTGTAGTGCCATTCTGAGACTTATCACCTTGGCCACTCTCTGGTCTTCCTCATTGTATTTCTTTGCTGACCCTGTTCTTCCTCAAGCCTGGCCCTGCTAACTTAACTGGGAGAAGGAAAACTGGGGAGAGGGCTATGGAAGAAAGCAGCAGAGGGGATGGGAAGAGCCCCCCACCCCGAGTCACCTCCCCATCTGGCTCTAGTGTCAGCCCCCAACTCGGGGAGCTACCACTTATTGGGAGCCCCAGTCTAACGTGGGAGGCCCAGCGCGGCCCTCAGGTCCTTTGCAAAGCGGAGGTCTCCCTGGCCTAAGACATCTCTTCCCCGAAGTCTACTGACATCGACACGAAGACTGATGTTGCGCTAATACCAGGACAGACTTGGCAGCTGCCCCAGCTCCTGGGGGCTCAGAGAGGGTGAGACAGGGGTCTAAGACCACCCTGAGAGTGAGCCTCTAAGGCTGTGGGTGGTGGTGGGATAAGCCCACTCTTGGAGGCACTGGGAAAGGGGCAAGGAACCCAACAGGTTGAATTTCTGAAAAATGCACCAGGATCAAGCATATTTTCCCAGCCATCTCAAGTGTGGTTTTAAATGGAAAACACAGCTCATCAGGGCAGAACCCCCTCCCTCCCCCACTGCCTGGAAGCTTTCTTTCTGCTGAGGCAAACATGTGATTATATTTATTTCGCAGGCCTGGGAGGCCTGATTGTCACCCCTCCCCTTTGCCCATCTGGGGGTGTGCAGATCTAGGCTTCTCCACCAGCGGTTTCTTCTCCAAGGTGCCTGGGTGTGGTGGAAAGTTGCTGGGTTCACAGAGTAGAAGAAACACGGTTCAAGCCTCTGCTTTGGGTGGCTGGGAGGTAACTCTGGTGAGCCTCAGTTTTCTCCATACACAAAATGGAAGTGATCAGATTTCCTGTGGTAGCCAGCTTCTAGCACGGTCCCCATGAACCTCACCTCCTGGTTTTCATGTTCTGAGTGCCCCCCACACTAAATAGGGCCAAAGGGCGTAAGCAGTAGAATATCGCAGAAATGACAGAGTGTGACTTCTGAGGTCAGGTCATAAAAGACAAGTGGCTTCCTCCTTATCCTTTCCTAGATCATTTGCTTGGGAAGCAACCAGCTGCCATGTTGTGAGAACACTCAGGCAGCCCTGTGGAGAGGCCCATGTACCGAGGAGCTGAGGCCCCCAGTCAACAGCCAGCATCAGGCGAGTGAGCTACCTTGGAAGTGGACCCTCCAGCTCCAGTCAAGCCTTCAGATGACGGCAGTGACATTTGACTATGACCTCTCAAGAGACCGCTAGCCAGACTACCCAGCTAAGCTGCTCCCAAATTCCTAACCCACAAAGACTATATGAGATAATAAATGGATGAAATTGTTTTAGGCCTCTAAGTTTTAGGGTACATCTGTTGTCCAGTAATAGATAATTAATATAGCCCACAGTCCCTTATCCTTCTGGCTTGGACCCCACCAGCAGCTGCTCTCCTCATCCATGAGCCTTGGGTCCCTCTATCCCATTTTTGCCACACCCTCAATGCTAGAACCAGCCTTCTTTTGCTTTGCTCACCTGTGTTTCCCAAACTCGTCCGACTTAACAACCACCTGGGACCCTTATTAAAAACACTTAGTGGGCTTCCCTGGTGGTGCAGTGGTTAAGAATCCGCCTGCCGATGCAGGGGACATGGGTTTCATCCCTGGTCTGGGAGGATCACACATGCCGCTGAGCAACTAAGCCTGTGCGCCACAACTACTGAGCCCGCGTGCCTAGATCCTGTGCTCCACAGCAAGAGAAGCCACCGCCATGAGACCGCGCACCGCAGTGAAGAGTAGCCCCTGCTCGCCGCAACCAGAGAAAAGCCCGCGCTCAGCAACGAAGACCCAACGCAGCCAAAAATAAAACAAATAAAAATTTAAAAAAAAACTTTATAAACACTTAGTGCCCCCAGAGGATCTAAACCACCCCAGTGAGTCTTATGACCCAACAACTCTGGAAAACTCTAACCTGTGTAGAAGCTTCTTACACAGCTCCTAGCACATAGTAGTTATTCAAGAACTGTTACCTTTTTTTTTTTTTTTAAAGTTCTGATTCTACCGTTATCTTCATGGGACTTCCTATAAGGAACATACATGCCATGTACCAGAGACTATGCTAAGTCTTAACCTACTTAATTCTCACTCCTCTGAGGTGGTGGGTACTAGAAAGTTGTGAAGTCAGGATTTGAACCCAGCTCTTTCCCTCTCCAAAACCCACTCCTAGCCACTTCACCACGTGGAGCCACCATTGCCTCCTGTGTCTGGTGTCCCTCAGGACTGCCTTCAGCCCCTTCCCTCACTGTCATCCCAACTCATCCCACTTTGGCTCAATTTGATCCAATATACAAGTTCTGGTACCTCCCTTGTGCCAGCTGAATTCTCCTTTTCTCCCAAACTCCACCTCCCTCCATCCCAGTGAAACTCTATGTCTCCCTCTGCGAGGAAGCCTGCCCGAACTGTCCCCTTTGTTCTCCTCTCTGCTTCTCTGTTCCCGGGTCTAGGCCAAGGCCCCGGGTGCATCCGTCTGGACACCCACCCCACCCCATCTCTCCCAGTCGAAAGGTCCCATGAGGCCCAGAGACTCTACACAGGGCTTACTCAGCTCAGATGTAGCCATGGCAGCAGCCATGTGACTTCGGATCAGTCATATGATTTCTCTGAGCTTCAGGCTCCTCATTCCTGCACTGGACGTCTATTCAATAAAACCTGCCTCCCATGGGTTGTGGGGAAGTTTAGATGAGATTGTGACTTTGAGAGGAACCTAGCAAACTGTCAAGTGCTGTATAAATGTGAAGCATTATTAGATAGCTTTTTCCAACACTGTCTCCGCCCACCGCACCCCACAGACTCTCAAACTCTTTGCCGCCGCCCAGGGGTTATGTTAGTTCCCAATTGCCTAGGAGTCTCTTCTCTTTCATTTCTGACTTGCTTGCTCCTATTCACCCTTCACAGCCCAGTTCAAGTGTCGCTGCCTCCATGAAGCCCTCTGCTTCTTCTCCTGCTGGAAGTCGTGCCTCCATCTACTTTGTGGTGCCTTAACTGTTCTTGTCACCCTACTTGTCATCTGCTTCCCCCATGGACCATTTCATTCACCTCTGTATGTATGCATGTAGTAGGTACTCAATAAACACACCTTAGCTTTGCATTCCCTGCTATACACTCCAGCCCTACTTAATAGCAGTTTGCTGGTTCCCTCGCTATCCACAAACACTTCCTCTTCCAAATAATTCTTCAGGATTCACTCCTGTCTCCCTAAAAAAGTCTCCATCAATTACCTGCCCTCTGAAAAAAAAAGAACCAAAATGAGGTGTGACTGTGGTCTGGCATTCATTCAGCCTCTCTCCTAGGGCCTGAGACAGAAAGAAAGGCTTGGGGAGGGATGCAAGTGGGTAGCAGTTCCAGCACCCCACCCCCACCCATGGGGAACTGGCTTTGACTCCACTGTTGTGAGGTTGGAGGGGGGTCAGTGTTTGGTTTTCTGGCATTTCATTTATGCCTTGGAAGTTCGCTTGGGCTGTCAGCTGATCCTGGGAGGGGAGCCAGCCTGGTGGCAGGGGGTAGCTCCATCAGTGGTCCCTGACATTTCACTGGCTTCCTCCCTGCGCTGAGGGCAAGATCAAACATCAAACACGGTCTGGCCAACGCATGGGCTAATGGAGCTGGGCAAGCATCTTCCAGATGTGTGCAGCTGGTTTCTCCCACTTTGCATCCAGAGTCTTGGGTTAGAGAAGCATGTCAGCTGCTCTGCAGGTCCCAGATCCCCAGGTTTGGGGCTAAGGGGGCCAGCCTCCCTTTCTCCCACCCGTAACCACAGCTCTCCATGGAAGGAGACTCTTTCATCTTCCTTCCTTCCTTCCTCTCCTTCTATCTAAGGATTCTTTTAATGCACTACCAACTGGAAGTCCTTCTTGCTGTATAGCCTGCATCCTTCCTGCCATAAGAGAATATCTCCTGGGACTGGAGGAAGGTAAAGGAGGAGAAACTCTCTCAGGCAGAGAGGAAGGAAAGAGAAAGGCTCAGGATGATTCGACAGGGGGAAATGGGCGGAGATAATGAAATACGTGAAGCTCAAGTTAATTTGCAAATGGGAGCGCTCCACTTCCAGGCACTCAGCCGTCAGAGAGCATGTCAGCCTCTTAGCCGCCTGAGCCCCTCTTTCCAAATGCTATAAACTTCTAATAAGGATGTAATACAATTGAATTTATTACAAACTTAATTGTTTACAGAAATTTACCCAGCTGCAGACAAGGACCAGGAGGACTGACCCAGTGGGAAGATGGGAGAGCTGGAGAAGTAGATGAGGAAAAGGACAAAGAAAGGAGGACGAAGGGGAGATAGGAAGAGAAAAAGGAGGCGAGGGACACAAGAGGACCAAGGAGGCAAGGGGTCTGGAGAAGGAGTGAGTCAGTCGGAGTCAGTCCAGGGATTCCTGCCTCCCCGTGGGCCCGAGGAGGCACCATCCCCATGCTGGTGAGGGAGTGCTGCTTGAAGGATGGGCCCAAGAGGGAGAGGCTGCAATGACGCCTCACAGGGCTCCAGGTAGTGGCCAGCTGGGACACTATGGGAGGGGCTAAGGGAAGGGCAGAACTTCTAGGATTCGTACTGAGACAGTGATGCCTGCGTGGAATGCTTCTGCGGGAAGGCTTATTGGATGGATCAGAGCAGGGGCTGGCTTTTCTGGCAGAGCCCTAACTGGATCTAGAACCCTCCAGGCCCTTCTGCTCGACATCATCTTGTCTTTATCTTTGGCTGTCCACTGCCTCCCCCCAACACACAGAAACACACAGAGAGGCACACACTTGTTCATTCATTCAACAAACAGGAGCAAGTGCAGCTGCCAGGCACTGGGGATACACCAACATGGCGCCCGTGATCAAAGTGCTCAAGTCTAACAGGCAGAGGCGGGGACAGACGTAGACATGGTCTACAATAGGACAACAGGAGGAACCACGGAGCCTGGTGTGCAGTAGGTGGCCAAGGAATATTTGTTGAATGAATAACGTGAACCTACCACCGGGGAGCAGAGGGGAGAAGGGGGCCCATTGTGGAAGCCGGCCAGGTAGCACAGAGGGACAGCATTTGGACAAAGCTCAGGCGACTCTGAGCTCTTCTGGAAGGCAGGGGCTGTGCCCTGGTCATCCTCAGATTCCACCACTCAGCTCAGTCTGGCACAGGGGAGGAGCACAGTAAGTGTTTAATAAATGAAATGATGCATTAGTCAGGGGCTTTGGGGCTGTCAGCGACAGAAAGCCATCTCAAACTGGCTTAAGTAAAAAAAGAGAGTGAGCGAGAGAGAGAATATGGGTCAACATAACTGACATTGCCTGGAGTAGGGTAGGGTGTGAGGGTCAATACCCAAGCAAAGCTAGGTGCAGGCACTCATTGTCACCATTGAGCACCTCTTGGCTCTGCTTTCTTCTTTCAGGCTCTCCCCAAGGATGGTAAGAAGGTTTACTGTATTCTAGCTTGACATCCCAGCACAAAGAAAGCACTTCTTCCCTTGCAGTCCCAAAGAAACCCCGGGGCTGACTCCTATTGGATGGGTTTAGTGATATACCCATCCTTGAACCAATCACATGTTAGGGATATTATATACACTAATTCACCAGGCTTTGGTCACAGGACCATTCCCAGAGTGGGAAGAGGGCTGAAGGTAAAGTGAAAGTAAGCTTTTCCCCACAAAAGAGTTGGGAAGAAGAGGCTTCCCATAAGCCAAAAAGGGCAAATTGTGCTGAGCAACAGATGTCCATGACAAGTGAATACCTGAATGACTGGATAGATGAATTGGGCCTTGAAGGGTGAATAGGAGTTCACCAGGTAGAGAGAAGAGAGAGGGTCACCTTATATGTTTGTGTACACACACAGAGTCTGATTTTACATTCTGTTTTATTTTCATCCCTGGCTGCCCATGCATGTCTGTCCCCATCTGTGTGTCTGGATCACCCTGGAAGCCCCAGAGGGCAGGGACAATGTCTGCCACACTCCATCTGGACACTGCCCAGGCCTGTCCATTCAGACACTTAATCAATGCTGTTTAGGCTCTGCAGCTGCCCTCTCCTGCAAGTATGGTACTCTCTCCTTCCTCCAGCAAATCTGGGCTCAGCCAGGCCACAGTCCAGTCCTGGAGGAGGGGGTGGGAACAGTGAGGAGCCAGAGACCTGAGAAGGGGACGATGGGGAACCCCTCACCACAATCTCTCTTGTTCATCTGGGGATTCCTCCCTGCCCGCAACGGCATCGGCATGTCCTTAAAAAGTCACTTGTGAATTGTAAACATAATAATCCGACATTAAAGGAGGTTTTTTTCTAATATATAAATTTATTTAGTTTTGGCTGTGTTGGGTCCTCATTGCTGCACGCGGGCTTTCCCTAGTTGCAGCGAGCGGGGGCTACTCTTCGTTGCGGTGCGCGGGCTTCTCACGGCAGTGGCTTCTCTTGTCGCGGAGCACGGGGTCTAGGTGCGCGGGGTACAGTAGTTGTGGCTCATGGGCTCTAGAGAGCAGGCTCAGTAGTTGTGGCGCACGGGCTTGGTTGCTTCGCGGCATGTGGGATCCTCCCAGACCAGGGCTCAAACCCGTGTCCCCTGCATTGGCAGGAGGATTCTTAACCACTGCGCCACCAGGGAAGTCCCAGGGAGTTTTTGTTTGTTTGTTTGTTTGTTTTGTGGTACGCGGGCCTCTCACTGTTGTGGTCTCTCCCGTTGCGGAGCACAGGCTCTGGACGCGCAGGCTCAGCGGCCATGGCTCACGGGCCCAGCCGCTCCGCAGCATGTGGGATCCTCCCGGACCGGGGCACGAACCCGTTTCCCCTGCATCTGCAGGCAGACTCTCAACCACTGCGCCACCAGGGAAGCCCCCAGGGAGGTTTTTTAAAAAGGAAAAAACACATACAATTGCCCCCTTCTGGTCCTTGAGCACATGGCATATTCACTTTAGATAGAGTTGCAATTCCACTTTTTTCTACTTGTTTCTCTCCTGACACTGCCCCTTGCTTCCTAATTAGAACTTTTGACGGCTGTGTTAGGTTCACGGAGGGGCACGCCTTCTTTGACTCCCCACCCTCTCCCAGTTGCTGCTTAGGCTGCTATTGGTTCATCTGCCCCTTCCTCCATTCACTGCTTATCCGTGCGTTCATTCACCCACAGTTATTGAGTACTTGCTTCACAGGCCTGTGCGCTAGGCTAGGAGGACACCAGATGGATAACAGACACACCCACTTTCCTCCCCAAGAGGCTCAGCATCCAGACAGAGTGCGAAGACGATCACCAACCATGTTGCAGTGTGCCGGTGGCTGAGGGGAAGCGGGGTGCCTGAGGTCTACGTGGGCCACGTAGGCTGGAACAAAATGGAGGGCTTCCCGGAAGAGGCAATTCCTATGCCGAGTTGTGAATGAGTAGAAGGGAGTGAGGCAGTTCTAAAAGGAGACAGGGTGGGGTGATGATGCTGGAGAAATAAACAGGGGCAACAAGCATCATCGGCTTTGGGTTTTTTCCTTGGCTGAGTTCGTTCCCCTCTCCTGCTGCCATGTCTTCATTCATTTGTTTGCTTGACTATTCATGCAGCTCGTTCATTGTTGCCTGCCTCCCTCAGTGTGGAGCCCGACAGAGACCTTCTGTGGAGACCCAGTGGAGCAGTCAGAAACCCTTTCTCTCAGACTCCGGGGTGTATGCTGCAAGTGGGGGTGGGGAAAGTCAGGGACCCAAGGGGAAGGACGAGGGGAGAAGGGAGTTATTTTTTATTTAGGAGGAAAGGCAGCGTTCTGCCCCCAGAGCTCCAGAGTTGGACTGAGAGGGTCACATCATAGGCACCCCCATAAAGCTCAAGTGAATCTATACCTCATTGAGGGTCCACTGGAGGAGGGGCCTCCAAGGAGGACTGGGATGGGAGAGGGACCTCAAAAGGCCGAGGAAGGAGGGCAAAGCTGCCGGGGAAATTACATGTTTCCGAAGCCACCTGGGCTGCAATAATGAGAACCAGAGAAAGGGCTAGTGGAGATCATATTGCCCGGGGTCTGGCTCCCAGCAGCCCCCTCCCCAGCCTGCTGAAGGAGAGGCCCAGGGACAGGATGTAGCTGGGAAGGGCCACGCTCCCCACCTGGTCCATTCCTTAATCTCAGCTAGAGTTGACGGGTTGGAAGCCGGAGGAGGAGGAACACCAGGTGGACCATTTCCAAGGGGAGGCAGCCGGGGTCAGGGGAGAGGACAGAGGCCAGCTGGAGTCAGCCCCCTTGGCCCTAGGTTTCACAGGCCACTCAGTCAGTTGGTCAACAACCCGCCCCAAGTCCCAGGCCCTCTGGCCACGAAGGGCCAGGGTGGGCACTCGGGGGGCAGAAGGGAACTTGGGCTGCACCTCCTCCCCGCCGGGGGATTCCCAGCCCACCCAAAGAGACACAGTCCAGGAAGCCCCCACTCTGGGGAGGGAGACAGAGCCCTGCCCTCGGGAGCCCCAGTCTGGTGGGCAGGGAGGCTGGTGCCAAAGCCCACCTGCTGCGGGAGAGGATGGTATGTCCACCTGGAGGCGCTCACAGCCGGGGCTGAGATGAGGAAGAAAACCCAGCCCTGCTACTAGGACTAGTACTTCTACTACTAGTATTGCTAGTAATAACAACAGCAGTCATCTTGAACCGCACACTCATTTCGGGCCAGAGCCCTGGTTAAGAGTTTGGTAAGCATTTAACTTCATTTAATCTTCACGACCGGACATGACCACTATTTTGCAGATGTGTTAAGAGGAGGCATTCACTTGTGCAAGGTCACAGCGCTCAGGGAGCCCACGCAGCACTGGCCTCCCAGGCTTCCGCTCCAGCAGGCCCTGTCATCCGGACCCCAAGGGACCAAGGCCCCCTGAGCCCAAGCCATCTCCCTCCCCTCTCCCCCTATGTCTCTATGTCTGCCTCTCAGTCTCGGCCTTTCTCTCCTTCCTTTCGTCTCTTCTCGAACTTGATCCTTCTTTCTCCTTCTCTCTCTGCCTCAGCTTCTGTCTCCTTTCTCCTTTTCTGTCTCTCCCTCCTCGCTTCTCCTCTTACTCCATCTCTGCCCCATACTGCCCTCCGCCAGGCCACCGTCCAGCAGGGCACTTGGTTCAGGAAGGCAGTGAGAAGACCCCCCGTGAGGCTGGCTTGCTCGTGGCCTGGGTCCCTTCTCCCAAGGCCGGGAGCCAGAGCCCGTGCCCGCCTGCAGAGGGCTACAGGGCACTTGGGTGGGGGCACGTAGGCCACATGACTTCTCCATGGATGCCCACGGCCTGGGAAAGGAGACACAGGGGGATGCTGGAGTGAGGCAGCTGGACACAAGGCAGGGCAGCCCTGAAGCAGCTCCTCAGGTCTCCGGCAAAGGTCATGGTACAAGGTGGGGAGGAAAATGACCCTCCCACCCCCTCCCCCCCGTCACCATTTTCCCTTTTGCCCTTTTTTCTTATCTTTCTTCCCCTTCTCCCTCCTTTTATCCTCTCCCCTCCTCTCTTTCTTCCCCTTCTTCCCTTCTCTTTCTCCCCTTCCCTGCACTCATTCTAGGGCTTGCATTGTCTCTCTCTCTTTCCTCACTCTCTCTCTCTCTCTCTGTCCCCCTTCTCCATGCCTCCTTCTCCTCCTCTATCGATCAGTCTCCCCAGCTCTAGCCAACACGGAGGCTTTGGATGGTGCTCAGTCTTGCTTTAAATTTATTGCCCAGTAAAGGAGGCGGCAGATGGAAGTCTCCGGGCCCCACCCCCACCCTCCATGTCTCCTCATCCCAACAAAAGCCAATCTAGACACGAATGTCGCCCATCAAATGCACCAATATGGGGTTATTTATAGGCCACCCCCTTCCAAGAAAGGAGAGTGCTTTTCCTTCCTCTCTCTTTTCTCTTCGAGCTTTCACATCTCAGGAGCAAGGGATTCAATATTTGAAAAGCTGCACAATGAGGTTCCCATCCCTCAGATTCTAGGGTAGGGGGGCGCAGAAGTGTCTTGATTGGAAATGAATTAATTAGAAGTGAGGCTCTTCAAGTCTCCGAGTTGGGTTATTTATAGTGTTCGGTTAATTTTGATAATTAACACTGGGGAGGAAAAGCGAGTTCCGGGCAAAGCAGTGCCCGCCAACAGAGACACGCTTCCCGCCCCTTCGGCTACCCTCCCCACTCTGCTCTATTTGGACTCTGTCAAAATAGACTAGTCCCTGCCACGGAATCCCTGGTTTTTCTAAAAGTAGAACGAGGGAGGTAAGGCCAAAGGCCTAGGGGATGCTTGGGTGAATTTCTATTTCTGAGAAGTGGGGAACTCAGACTGGGGGATGGTCTGGGGTCAGCTCTCCCATTCACCCAGCATCAGGCCAGCACCCCTCCCCTCTCCTGGCCAAATTTCTTTCCTGGAGCAGCAGGTGCCAGGCTGCTGGTCTGGGCTGCATGCTACTTGGTAGCCCACGGAACCACGGGAGAGTGGGAAGGCTGCACCTGAGGTTTGGGCCTAGACGCCCATTCTACCAAAACTGCGGGGGAGAGAGAGGCCTGCAGACAAAGGTGATGGGAACCAGAGACAGCCAGACACCAAGTTTGGGAGGAGAGAGCGGGTGGATGGGGAGAGATTCTCAGAGAAGCAGGAAGTTTTGACTTGGATCCTGCTGCCTGCCCCCAGGGCAGGACGGGCATTTCAAGGAGAGAGAGTGATCCATCACCACAAAGAAAAGGGGCCTCCAGGGCTTCCCTGGTGGCGCAGTGGTTGAGAGTCCGCCTGCCGATGCAGGGGACGCAGGTTCTTGCCCCGGTCTGGGAGGATCCCACATGCCGCGGAGCTGCTGGGCCCGTGAGCCATGGACGCTGGGCCTGCGCGTCCGGAGCCTGTGCTCCGCAGCGGGAGAGGCCACAGCAGTGAGAGGCCCGCGTACCACAAAAAAAAAAAAAAGAAAAGGGGCCTCCAGAGTGCCCCCAGCTCCATCTCAATCCACTTGCTCCCCCATCCCTTATGCTGCCCCAAATTGACGGCTCAGCGTTTCCACACGTACGGGTCCCTCCATGCTCCTGCACCCTCGCTCAGACAGCCTCTTTGCTCAGAATGTCCTCCCCTCCCTGCTGTGCTGAGATCAAGGCCCAGTGCACATGTGACCTCCCCTGGGAGCCTTAGCTGAGTTGGTGGTTCCCCCTCTTCCTGCTCTCCTAACTTTGGTGGAATTCACCCTGGGAGCTGGTGGTAAATATGGGACTGGAAAGACCTGGGAAAGACCTAAAGGGCTCTATGACCCCTTCCCTGGAGGTGCTGGCAACTGCTTCCTCACCTGGGAGCCGGGCAGTGGGCTCTAGGCTGCCCCACAACACCAGGGTGGTTTACCAGGAAGGGATCACTTTTCTTCCCAGGATAAAGACCAACTCAACACCCTCTCACCTCCAGTGGGGGGCAGGTGGGACCCCCCCCAGCACCGGTACAGGAAGCGGTGAGAGGCCTTTCTCCCTTCTGCAGTGTTCTCTACCCCTGGAGCACAGAGGCAGTGAGGAACATGGAGAGGAATTTCAAATACAACCGTCCTCCCTTACGCTCTCTCGGAGGGAAGCTCTGCTCAGGGCTTGCCAAGGACCGGGGCCACACCGGAAATGGGATCAGATCAGTGACCAAGGGCCGTGGGCTCCCGTGGCTCCTGCAGTCTGTGCCAGCTCCCCCGCCCTTCCCTCCGCCCCCTGCGGACACGTTCTCAGGTGTCTCAGCCAAATCCCTTCCCCTGCCACTCCTCCCCTTGTCTCCTAGCTTCTGGTCCCTGACAGGAGAAGGAAGAGAGAGAAAGGGGAGACTCCTCATTCTCCTGATGGCTTCTCCCTGCTCTCCATCTTCAGAATAAGACATGCTATGTCCCTGTCTCACTCCTCTACCCATCGCCTTCCCACCACTGCCTGCCCAGCTGTTTCATTGTTTCACTGACGTCGGAAGTCCTCCTTCCGGAAGCTGCTGAGGCTGCCCAGCTGCCCTCTCTCGTGCAGCCCTAGTTCTTGCAGTCTCCATCTCCAGCCATCGGTACACTGGGCGACCCCTGGGTGTGCCTCTAGGTTGCTCTGGGAGGTACTTATCCAACTGTCATTTCCCATCTTAAATACTTTGTGCAGACCCCAGCCCTTCTTGAGGAGAGCAACCTGTTCCCGCCCCAGACTGGGGGCTCCCCGGTAGTTAGGGTTTGCAGAAACGGAACCCTTTCTACCCCACCCCCCACCCCCGCCCCGGGGTGCAGACCTGCTGGCCCACCCACCTGCCTCTGTTTTTGCTCTGTCTCCAGTGCCCAAGGCCTCTGGGCTCCTGCTGCCCTCTGTGGCCAGGGCCTCTGGGCACGTGGCCGTTCCAGGCCAGGGCCCTGACCCCAGGCCACCGCAGGCCAACCCTCAGACATCTCTTAGAGTTTTCCCCCACTTTTCAGCCCAGGGGCCTTCGGGGAGCTGCTATTTCGTTTCCAGCTTCCTCTGAACGGAGAGCCCATTTTTAATTAAAGTGGAAAAAGAGCTGAAAATCTGTTCGCATTTAATCATCTTGATGACCTTTTTGCTTAAGAGTTTCCAGCTGAGGGGGGGTATGCTGAGAGGGGGATTTTGAATGGCGGGGTGGGGGGAGGCCTTTCTTGAGAGTGGGCCTGGGTTGGGAAGGAGGAGGGAGAGCCTCTTCCAGGGATGAATAATGGAACAGGAGTGGAGGTGGCTGCGACTCTGAGTGCCGACTCAGCACTTTCCTCTGCCGGCTCTTCCAGGAGGTGCCCCGCCCGCCCCTGCCCCCCGCTCCCCAGGGCTCCGTGTGGGCTGGGCCAGGCTGGGCCGCACAAGAACCTGGCCTCAGACTCCACAGGGAGCGGGAGCCAGGGCGGCCTGGGAGGGACAGCTTTCTTTATGTCACAGGTGGGAACAGGCCTGGAGAGGCACAGTGAGAGGTCCCAGGTTCCACGGGGGGGGGGTTAGGGCAATGCTGAGGGGAGACTGCCCTCTCCCACCTACCGGCCCAGGGCCTTCTCCACTACACGGTGCTGAAACTGCTCGAACTGCACTCTTATTAATTCCCTCCTTTGCAGCGGACCCACTTGGAGCCTTTCCTGGGCGTCTCTGGGTCTCACTTTCCCCGATGGCAGATGACCTCTGGGGGGGTTGCTTCCACTTTGGAAAACTGAGTCCCGGCCTAGAGCAAGTAACTGGAAACTGGCTTGTGCACCTGCCTCAGGTGCGAAACACTCCTGTTTGATTGGGGAACCCCTTAGAGTAGGAGGTCCTCACGGCCCTGGGCCATCTTCCCCCCCTCCCCCGCCCCCGGCCCCTGAGATTATAGGAGAGGACGGCGGCATTGCGTCCCTCTCCACATCCTAGATGTGCTCCTATGGGAGAGGAGGCTGCAGCCTAGAGACCGTATCCTCTCCTCAGAATGGAGGGACTTCCAGGGCGAGGGCTCTACCTCCCCCTCAGACTGGGGTCTCCTCAGTCAGCAGGTGGAGTGCGTGGGAATGAAAGTGTCCGTGCGGGAAGAGCTAGCGGCCCAGGCCTTCTGCTATTAACTGTTCAGCCCTAGTCTCAGGGGTCCCCCAGCCCAGCGGACCCGGCTATGGGATGGGTGGGCTTGGGAAGGGATCCTCCTCTGCAGCTCCTCTCCCTTCCCTCTTGGGGGTCTTCTCTTGACTGTGAGACTTAACAGACTGTGCATCGATGCCCTTTACCCTCCTCTGCTGGAAACCAACCCAGACAATCGCACTTGACCCCACTTGCCAGACGCGCCAGAGTGAAGATAAGCTGGGGCCTGGGATGTCTCCTCCCCCAGAAATTCCCGTGGGAATTGTGCCGGAGCCCAAGGCCTGTCACAGCTCTGGTTCTTATCGGCAGCAGGAAGGCCTCCCGAGCCTGGCTCTCCAGTGCTGAAATGTCATCTCACCCCTCATCCGGTCTCCAGCCTGCAGGCCAGATGCCACCATCAGCAGCGGCAGCAAATAGAATAAGAATCATTGACATCTGCCCAGCTCCTGTGACACACACACACTCAAGACCTCTGATTCCTCACAGTAACTGTGAGACTGGAATCTTATGCCGATTTTACAGATGAAGGAAACTGAGGCTCAGAGCAGGGAACGGAACTGGTCCAAGGCCACACAGCAAATAAATGGTAGGCCTGGGCCTGCTGATGCCTCATCCTCTCACCTTCATGCTCTGCCACAAGGTTGTAGCCCTACGCAGGTTTTCTTTAAAATGTCTTGACTGTCCTTGGATGCAGGATAAAAAGTGAGAGGAATGACTGAATCCTTCAGAACTACAGGGCAACTCTGCAATCCTTCAGGGCTGTGAACGATCAAAGTGGAAGATCCAGAGGACTTTCCTAAAGGAAGGGTACTTGAGGGGAAATGTGCCACGGAGGTGAAGGAGGAGGCTGGAGAGAGGGGAGGGCCCCAAGTCAGCAGGGAAGGTGGCTGCCCTGAGGCACAGGGTACCCAAACTCTCCCCCAGGCCCTAACCACAAAGCCTGGAAGTCTCTCCATTCAAGCACCTGGGTATAGCATTGCCTTCTCTGGGCACCTCTCCTCCAAGACACAAAGTCTGGGGAAATTAAGTCCCTACTGCCAGGACTTCCCTGGTGGCTCAGTGGTTAAAAATCCGCCTGCCAATGCAGGGGACAGGGGTTCGATCCCTGGTCTGGGAAGATCCCACACGTTGCAGAGCAACTAAGCGCACGCGCCACAACTACTGAGCCTGCGCTCTAGAGCCCGCGAGCCACAGCTACTGAAGCCCGCTCGCCTAGAGCCCGTGCTCCGCAACAAGAGAAGCCACCGCAATGAGAAGCCCGCGCACCGCAACTAAGAGTAGCCCCTGCCCACCACAGCTAGAGAAAGCCCGTGCGCAGCAACGAAGACCCAACACAGCTAAAAATAAATTAAAAAAAAAAAAAAGTCCCTACCGTCTATGTTTGACGAACCGTTTGACAAGAGGTATGGGTGCAGACCAGGACATGTGGGAGGGAGGGTGGCCTTTGAAGGAAAGACTGCAGATGGGAAAATGGAAGATTTTGACCAACTCTACAGTTATCTTCAAGGAAGAGAGAAGGCAACTCTCATAGGGGCATAACCCACAGAAGCGCTCAGAGGTGAGAGAAGCTGAGTAATGTGGGTCAGATGGGGCCCCTTGAAGGACAGGGTGGAGGCAGGAAGTGAGTACCAGCCTCTGAGGCTGGAGCAGACAGCGGCGGGAGGGCACTGTGGAACTGGCCCACTTTGATGCTCCAGTTAATCTAACTGGTCTCCAAAATTGATTAATGCCTCTCACCCCTCTCACTACTGATGCAGTTCCAGAATCCAACTGGGCTGACCCCAAACCAGTCCCCAGCCCCCACCCTGCTCCCTTACTGGCCAGGTCTCCCTTGCAGCCCAGAAGGAGTCAGCTTAGAGGTAATCACCGCATCACGCTTCAAAGCCACTGAGCTAGCTCTTAACAGGGGCAGGCGGGTTTCACTTACCTTGCTGGCCGCCTGCCTGGGGCAGATGGGGTGCAGCTGGGGGAGGCCTGGCACCTCCTTTTCCCCCTCCTCCTCAGGAATTGTTCTCTTCTTGTCCATCTCCCTTCACTGCTTCTCTGGTTGGACACTGGAACTGAGGGACAGGGGAGGTGATTTTCCCAAAGCAGGAAAAGTGCATGCTCACTAGAAGAGCTTGGAAATCATGTCTTCAATCAAAAGACGGAGATCATCCCCTGGCTTGCCTCAGCCCTTTCTACCCCGGCCAAAACCCAGATTCTATGAATGTGTGTCAGGAGCGGGTATCTGAGCAGTGGTATGGAAGGCCCGAGTGCAGCCCCTCTGAGATGCAGGTTCTATCTCCCGAACTCACTGGAGTGAAGGCTGGAGGGGCTGCATTGGAGGGGAGGAGTGGCTGGGACATGGAGATTAACATTGAGACGTGTGGCTCTGGAGGGCCTTGTGCAGTACAGTGGCCACTTATGACACCAGTGACTCCTTCTGGGGGTCCTTGAGCCAGTGGCTTAACCTCTTCAAGCTTTAGTCTCTTCATCTGTATATGGTGAACCCAGCACCTCCTTCATGAGATTGCAGTGGAGATTAAAGGAGATAATTGTGTGGATCTCCTGGCTCACAGGACATCTCAATAAATGTGAGTTCTCATTGTCCGCACCCACGTTTCTGCTTGGAAGTAAGTTGGGGCTGCAGGCTGGTTCCCCAGGGGCTGCTGGCCAGAGGCACAGGGAGCTGTGAGCAATGCCCTGCAGGTGCCCGAGGTGAGGGGTCCCAGTGGAAAGGAAGGACTGGGAGTGTGTGTTAAGAGCTTGCCTTCCTGGAGGGGCAGGGAGATGGAGGGATGGTGAGATGAAGAGGGAAGGGGCAAACCACTCCCACTTCAATTCCTGAAGATGCAGTCTGACCCACCACTACCACTCCCAGCTTCACATAGATCTGCACTGAGATTCTCCACCTTTTCATCTTAGGGTCCCTATTAGGTCCAGGAGGACTTGGTGTGTGTGTGGTGTGGGGAGGGGCCCTTTATACAGGCAATTCTGTTATAGGAGATGGTTCTGGGGAACCCTCCAGTGAAAACTGCTGCCCCCTTGGTGCTGCCTGGCTGATCCTACTTGCTGGTCAACTCCTCAGAGTCCTCTCCCCATGCCCCCTCCCACAGTTGTGGCTGCAAGTGCTGAGGATTAAGGGAAAGGGAGCTGGGTCAGAGAGAAATTTTTGAAGGATATTCATGTGTGTGGCCAGGAACCATGACAATTAGGGAGTTAGGGTCAGGCAGGCAGTGGCGTCACAGAGCCTCCAATAATGTTCCAAGGAAAAGGGATGGACCCGAGTATTCAGCACTCATTAGGAACAGGAATCCCTGCTGCTTCTGGTGCAGATGTCAAAAGGTAAGTGGTGGCGGCCATGGCCCTGGCAGCTGTGGTGGTGATGGTGATGGTGGTGATGATGGTGTGGTAATCGTGATATGGTGGGGATGATTGGGGGAGCAGTAGTGATGGCAGTGGTAGCTGTGGTGCTTCTTGTAGTGATGCTGGTGTTGTGGTGATGGTGGTCAGAGTGGTGCTGGTTCTGGTATAGGTGGCTGTGATGGTGACGATGGTGGAGATTGTGATGGTGGTGGTCCCAGCAAAGGAGCACTCTGATCACCGCCATGCCATCTATCTAACGGCACATTATAAAATAATCCTTCATATCAAATCACTAACATGCTAGAGCACCAGCTCCGTGAAGGCAGCTGCTATTGTTCACTGCTGTATCCCCAGTGCCTAGAACAGGGTGTAGCCTATAGTAGGTGCTCAATAAATACATGTTGAATGAAGGGGATTGAGTCTCTTCTTTGATGAACTTTATTTGCCATTCAAGATAGGATTTTTTTTTAAATTCCCATTTTATAGATGAGGAAACTGAGGCTGAGAAAGATGACATAAAGTCAGACCATGCGGGAGTAATTGATGTGGGGGTGGAGTGGGGTGGGAGGTGTAGGAATTTGTGGCCAGGCCTGTCTGACTCTCAGTTCAGTGCTCTTTTCTCTGTACAATTCACAGCTGCCTCCCCAAAAGCACTCAGCATTACATCGTGGTCTTGTGCTGGAGCTTAATCATAGAAATACTGCTAATGATAGTAACAATTGCTGTTTGTAATTGTTGGAGTAAGGCTTAAATGATCAAGACCATGGAAATTATTAATAACCCAGGCCCAGCCATGGTGGTGTGGGTCATATTAAATTGTGTTGAGCTGCATAACCTTGGCAATAATAGTAACTGGGATCATAAATTAATAACAGGAGTATTTAAATGGATGCCATACTGTCGATACCCTTGGTAGTAAGCAGCTCAACACTGCTTTTAGTACTAATGTTGCCCCTTCCTGCCTTCCACGAATTCAGCTGAGAGGAAAGGCAGGGCTCTAAAAGCAGCAGGAGGAGACAGCTTAGAGGCAATCCCTGTCTGGGAGGAGGGAATCCTCAGGTATTTCTGAAGAAGGGCTAGCTGCCTGGCCTCTTATGCCCAGTCAAGGAGGTGGCAAATTCACGCTCATGGTCAAGGCCACAGTGATGTCTACCTGTCCTTTCTGGGATATCCACTGGACTTTGTTGGTTACACAGGAAAGAAATTCACAGGGCAGACAGAGTTTTTCCCCCATGAATGGATGAGTTAGCTTCGGCTGATCTGGGAAATCACCTACCAGCAGTAAGCTTGCCCTCTTCACAAGTGTCTTAATCTCCCTCTTCTTCCTGTAAGGTGGGAGGGTAGTACTTCTTTTATCTTCAATTCGAAACTGAGGTCCACACCTGGCCAAGATCAGGGTGAGGGGATGGGCTTTGTAGACTTGCCCCCCACCCGAAGCTCTGTGCTCCAAGGCCTTCCTGTCTGGGAACCAGGAAAGCGTGGGGACAGGCAGGCGGGGAGCATCAAGGTGGAGGTGGAAGAGCTTCCCACTGAAAGACTGGTGACGCAGTCTCTGGGCCGCCAGGGCCTATGATTTGGACCTGCCAAGGTTTCTAGGGCATTGGTGAGTGCGGTCCTGGGGATGCCTACATAGTACATGGACAGGTACATGAATGTGAGTCCATCCAACCACTTTTACATTTATTCCCTTCTACAGACCTTTATTGAACACCTACTGTGTACCATGCATTCAGATAAGAAACCATAGTCCCTGCCTGCAGGGAGCTCATCAGCTAATGGAAACACAATCTAGTGAAGGCAAATTGTTGAGGATACATCTGTGTGTGCATATCAGTGTGTGTGTGTTCATGAATGTGTGTGTGTGCACTGTGTGAGAGACTATACATGTGAGGGCTTGCGAGTAGGTGACTGCACACATACACATGTATGTGTGAATGTGTAGGTGAGTACATAGGTCTGAATGTTATGAGTACATGGGCGATGAGTGTGCATATGTGGAGGTGCACAGGCAGGTGTAGAATGCACAGGTCTACAGGACTGCGTGAGGATGGTGTGGGCATAGGTGAATGCATAAGCACATATATATGTGAGCTTGGGAGTGCGCGTATTCCTTTTTGTGTGTGTGCACACCTGCGAGCCCTTCAAACCCACCTTTTGAGAAATCAGATGATGTCGGGATGGTCTCCACCTTGAACGTGCCCGCTGCGTGCGGTCGGGGTCAGGCCACCTACTACCCCTCCCCTCCGCTTCCCCTAGGCCTCTGCAGAGAGAGAACCCCCCACTGGGGCAGAGGGAGGGGTGGGGTATAGACCAGGAGGTGAAAGGCGGGCGGGCAGTGGGCATTATTGCTGATAAAGGCTGGGTAGCGAGCTGGGCACCGGGGAAGAAGCTGAAGCCGGAGGCAGGGGAAGATGAGCAAGAGAGTGAACCGTGCGAGGGGCCGTAGCCCGAGGGAGCTGCAGTGGGGACGACTCGAGCGCACAGCATGCGAGACGGACGCGCAATAGCGCGGCCTGGGCGCCGGGTAGCGGGGCGGGGTGGGGGATAGGCTTTGAGGGCCGGGACGCGCGGGCGCGTTTCCCCGTACGCTCTCCCTTCCCTCCTCTCCCCTCCCGGAGACTGCGGGGAGGGCGGGTGCGGTTCCGGGGGGTGGGCGGGCTGGGCGGGGAGGAGGCGGGGCCGACGCACTGGCTTCTCCCAGCACCTCCCGCTAGCAGCCAGAGGGAGCCGAGCCTCCGCCAGGTCTGGGGGCCGGGCGCTGGAGCGCAGCGCAGCGCAGCCGTGTCTGTCCGCGGAGAGGGCTGAACTGGAAGCCGAGCGCTGCCGCGGGAGGCGGGCGGTGGGGGCAGGTGCCGCCGGCTGCGCCATGGACGGGCCGCGCCTGCTGCTGCTGCTGCTGCTGCTGCTGGGGGTGAGTGCTAGCCGGAGGGGAGCCCGCTCCCTTTCCCGGGACCGGTACCCCAAGGAGTTCAGGTTTCCCCGAGGGAAAAGAGAAAAGAGCGTTGGGATCCCAGATGCTGGGGGGTGGATGGCAGGAGAGGAGCTCCGATGCCAGTATCCACGGAGGAGCGCCTAAGGTTCTCAGAACGAAGAGGCGACCCTGAGATTCAGGGTAGAGATGCGGACAAGAGGGGCGCACCTATGCGGGTCCTCATGTACCATGGGAGGGTGTGGAGGAGCTGGGAGGGGTCTCTCAGGAGGGAGTCGTGGGGCTCTCGGATGCCTGGGTTCTTCGGAAGAGGGCGCTTGAATGCTGGGAGCTCGAGGCGACTTTCCCCCTGAGCATCTTGATTTCTGGAGGGTCGTGGGACGGAACCCAGGCTAAAGAAGCAGGAGGAATGGGACGGGAACTAGAGAAGTGAGGAGAGAGTGTGGTTGGGGTGGGGAACCGGGGACGAGGGGATGGAACAATGTAAGAGGAGGATGGAGGGACTGGAGGCAAAGGGGACCGGGCATCGGACAATGAGGACCGGCCAGACAATGGGGGGGAGGGGCGTGGGAGGGGGAGGTTCGTGGAGGGGGGCTCTGTTGAAGAGAGAGAAGTGGGTTAGGGACGGCAGAAAAGGGATGACGGCGAGGGAGGTAGAGAGCTGGAAGCAAAATGAAGGGACGGAGAAGGGAGAGCGGACCCTAAAGTGGTCGGGCCCCGCCTGTCCGCCGAGAGACGGTGGGACGAGGAGTGCAGAAGCACAGCTGCTTCCCGCGCGCCTCGCGCGCTCTTTCTCGCGGCCTCGCGGGGTCGGGGAGTTGCGGCTTGGGGTCCGAGGCTGGGAAGGGATTGCCCACTTCGCCGGGGCGAACCCGCTTCCCGGGTTCCCCCGCGACTGCTGGGCTCCTCCTACGCACTTATTCTTAAGGTTTGAAGCAGAGCCGCGGACTGGATGGGACGGAGCAGGAGTCATCCGACGTGTTCTCGCCGCCGCCACTTCTCGGGGTGCAGAGAGGCGGGACGCGCAAAGCGGGGACGGTCCCGGCAGCGCTCAGCGGGGGGTCGCGCGGGCGAAGGCGGCCCGCAGGGGGCGCTGCGGCGCGAGGGCTGAACCATCGCAGCTCCCCGCGCGACTGGGGCTGCGCGCCGCACCCGCCACCCAGACCCCCAGTTAAGCGGCCCGAGCACCGCGCTGACGATTGGCTCCGTTTCCGCGCCCAGGCGGGTCGGGATTCCGCCCGCGCCCCGCCCAGCTTTCGATGAAGCTGTTCCCGGGGCACGGAACAAGACGGAGGCGCTCAGGCGCCTCGGATTCTGTCTCGGCAAAGGACTGTGGGTCCTCGTAAGCATCGAAGTCCGCCCGGTAGTCCTGACAAGACATTCAGGAGATGTGATCCGTTGTGTGGCCATGAAGGGAGTGCCCTGGAAGGTTGGGCAATGGAGGAGCTGTCCTCACTCTCCCTGCCATCTTCATCTCTCACCTGAACATTGCGCCCCCAAATCCCCATTACAGACAAGGAGACTGAGGCTCTGAGAGATTAAACCAATTGGTCTGGTCACGATCCCACAAGCGAGTTGAGACAGAATCCTAGCTAGACTGCCCCTCACCTGATTCCCAGCTCGGTACTCCCCGTACCTCTTAAGGGGCAGCCCGGCGTTCCAGCTCGGGATGAGAGCTGCGTGTCTCGGCGGCGGGCGGGCGTGACTCCAGCCCCAGAGTCAGGCCGGCGGAATATGGGGGCTGGGATGGGCAGAGACCCCTTCTGGGCGCTAGCCCCATCCCCGAAGCTCAGCCTGGTTTCCCTGGGATAGCAGTACCTCCGGCTTCGTCCGGAGATTTGGGAGTGACTGCGGGCACGTTTGCTGACTAACGCCGCGGGTTAGAGATGCATCTCGGCTGGGGCGCGGGGTGGGGGGTGGGGAAGGGAGTGAGGACTGGGGCGGCCAGTAGTGAGGATCCTGGAGGGGCGAGGGCATGGGCTCCGGATCTGGGCTGGAGAGTGTCCCCCAAATAGAGAAAAGGCGAGGAAGGAGGGGATCTGGGGGTGGAGGGCCTGGGGGCTCGGGAAGGTGGACCCGGCGCAGAATCTGTCGCCTGCAGCCCCTGCGGCTCTCGCCTCCGCCTTGCCGCGGGGCTGCTGTCTATGGGCTGGCGCTGCGCACCGCAGCGGTCCGAGTTTCTTCCTGGGCCGCGGCGAGAGTGCTGAAACCAGAGCGCGTCCCGGCGGGTCGGCTGGCGGGCCACGCCGGTAATGGAGGCACTTTGTCATTCAGACGTCTGTAACCGGAGCCGCCGGGCTGGCTAATGCGCCTAATAGGGATGCAGCGAGGGCGGCAAATGCGGGGACGGGAGCGGCCGGGTGGGGGAGGCGACTCTGGCAGGGAAGGGGTCCCCGCCCCGCTGTACCAGCCTGGTCCCGTTCCCGCGCCTAGATTCTTCCCTGGGGGTGCGGGGTGGGGAAGCGGGAATAATAAAACTGGTTGAGAGCCTACCGTGTGCCACGCACTGCCCTGGGTAATTTCTCTTGTGTTATTTAATCCGTATAAGGCCCCAGTAGAGTAAATCTAGTTATTCCCATTGACAGTTGAGGGAGCTGAATCTCCCATACCTTCAGGCACGAAACCAGGCTCCCCCAGTTACTATGTGGTGGCACCCTTGTTGGAACCCAAGATGCTTGGCTTGGAGTTTACTCTTTCCTCCTTATGCCAGGCATACCCCCGCCCAACCTTCCAGATCACGGAAAGACACGTGGCCTTGAACCACCACTAGACCTGGAGGTTAGATCGTGTCCTATGCCCCTGGCACCACAAATTTATAACTGAGCCCCTTCACCCCCCACTCAGACCCCTGCCCCCTTTCAAAGTCTTCATGCAGCATCCTCCTCAGTAATTAGCTCTTGTCTCCAACCCCAAATCCACCCTATCTAAAGGAGTGGGGGGCATGTGCCAGTGCCTCCCCAGGGCTTGCATTGGTCTCAAAAGACCCTTTGCATATTTGAAAACTCGCCCACCCCATGATGGTAGCCAATGGCTCCATTCACCTAAGGAACCTTTTGCTGAAGCTGTTGTGAATGGATAGGACTCATCACACTGTAGCCTTCCTATAGTTTCAAATTCTTTCAACTGTTTTGGTGTATTTTCTGTTTTGTCCAGTTTTTTAAAATTAACTATTAAAAGTCAATTCAGGGGGATTCCCTGGTGGCACAGTGGTTGAGAATCTGCCTGCCAATGCAGGGGACACGGGTTCGAGACCTGGTCTGGGAGGATCCCACATGCCGCGGAGCAACTAGGCCCATGAGCCACAATTACCGAGCCTGCACATCTGGAGCCTGTGCTCCGCAACAAGAGAGGCCGAGATAGTGAGAGGCCCACGCACCGCGATGAAGAGTGGCCCCCACTTGCCGCAACTGGAGAAAGCCCTCGCACAGAAATGAAGATCCAACACAGCCAAAATAAATAAATAAATAAAAGCTGAGCTGATGTCCTTCAAAAAAAAAAAAAAAGTCAATTCAGGGCTTCCCTGGTGGTTCAGTGGTTAAGAATCTGCCTGCCAGTGCAGGAGATACAGGTTCGAGCCCTGGTCTGTGAAGATCCCACATGCCACAGAGCAACTAAGCCCGTGTGCCACAACTACTGCCTGTGCTCTAGAGCCCGCGAGCCACAACTACTGAAGCCTGCGTGACTACAGCCCATGCTCTGCAACAAGAGAAGCCACAGCAATAAGCCCGCGTACCACAACGAAGAGTAGCCCCCATTCGCCACAACTAGAGAAAAGCCTGCGTGCAGCAATGAAGACCCAATGCAGCCAAAAGTAAATTAAATACATAAATAAATAAATTTATTCTTTTTAAAGTCAATTAACCGAAGGATATTTCCACCTTAGTTTCTAGAAAGCCTGGATATGGCACCAAAAAAAAAAAATTGCAAACATTCTAAAAAATGGAATAAGTGTAATAAGTATAAATTTCAAGCAAATGTGCCTATCATTTTGGTAAATTGATCATTTTGGAGCAATTAGCCTGAATCCTAGTCATCCCTCCCTGCTTCCCAAGATTGCCTGGCCTTGGACCAATAGAGGGTGTGGCCGGGTTGGTGCATCAGGTCACTTAGCAGAATGACCTCTGTGGGCCTCAGTTTCCACATCTGTCAGAGAGGGGATGAAGGCAATCCCTCAAGCCTTTCCTCCTCAGCTTCTGGAGCCATTGTTCGGGGTGATATTTCCTCTCCCTCATGGGACTGTGATTCCTCTCAGGAGTCAGGGACCATGTCTCATTGGAAACTCTTAGTTTAGTGCTCAGTAAGTAGTTGAATTAGTTAACAGTTCTCCATCCTCCTTCGGTCCCCATACCCTCTTCAGACTTTTCTTGGTGGGTAAGTCTCTCTTCATTTCTATCCTGCCCGGTACTCTGAGATGGTTTCCCCTGTTTGGGGATGGCTCAACTCTCCTCTCCCACTACCTAGCCCCCAGGCTCAGCAGCTCACTCTCCCTAAGACAAGACACTTCTTTGATAACCAACATTTATTGAAATCCAACTATGCATCAGGCAGATTTGCATAAATTATTCCTTTGAATTTTCACAGAAACCTGGACAGTAGGTATCACCAACCCAGCGTTTTAGGTGGGAAAACTGAGGCTTAGAGAGATAGAGAATTTACCCAAAGTAGCATACTACTAAGTAGCAGATCTGGAATGTTTTGAAATAGAAAACAAAACAAGCACAGGAAACACATGGTTACTAATTATGTAGCCTGGACTCCCAAGTGCAAGACTTTGGAGAAGAGAGAGGACCACGGGCTGCAGCACGGAGAGCAGGCTTTGAGAAGAGGGGCTTGCGCGAGGCAAGTTGTGGGCAGTTGCCCACAGCTGCCACAGTCAGATTGCCTCAGTTATCTGGAACCCAGGTCTCTACTGACCTCAACTAACTGGAACACAGCCAAAAGCCACAGAAGACTTTGGGAAAGAGAAAAGAGGGGTCCCAAAGTGAATAAACACCTTACTCATTTATTTAATGCCTCCAGCAACTCTCTGAGGCAGGTACTGTCATGGTTACCTAATGATGAAGAAACTGAGGCACAGAGAAATTCAAAACCTGTCCCAGGTCACCCAGCTCTAAGCTATGAACCAGGATTCAGAGCAATGAAGGCAACTGAGGAGGAAGGCAGACTTTTTTTTTTTTTTTTTTTGTGGTACGCGGGCCTCTCACTGTCATGGCCTCTCCCGTTGCGCAGCACAGGCTCCGGATGCGCAGGCTCAGCGGCCACGGCGCACGGGCCCAGCCGCTCCACGGCATGTGGGATCCTCCCTGACCGGGGCGCGAACCCGTGTCCCCTGCATCGGCAGGCGGACTCTCAACCACTGCGCCACCAGGGAAGCCCGGAGGCAGGCTTTTTACTCTGAGAACGGCCCCCCTCCTGGTTCCGATACTACTTACACTCACTTTATACACCTTCCTCCCAGGGCTAGTTACATACTTTCTAAAATTCAAGTAGACCTAATAAATAAGACTGGGGAGGGACTGTTCAGGTCACACTGGCAGCAGCAAGAACTGAAAACTGATATCTTGACAGGAAGGGAGGAGGCAGAAAAACTATAAGAAAAGCTGGAATCTGACTCTCCTGCCCTGAGAACTCAAAGAGACCAAAGTGTGGTAATTTGGGATCAAGAACACAGGGCTTTGCTGCATTGCATCCCAGAATACTCACTGATGTAAATATTGAGTCCCTGAGTCATGGGGAAACCGTGAAGGTATGTTCCAGAGACAGAGGAAGGTGCAGCCCCCATGGTTAAAGTGAAAAACATTGGGTGAGAAGAACAGTAAAGCCATGACTTTCCAGAAACTCAGGTATCCAGAAAGTCAGGCCCTGGAGTTCTAGTTAATTGAGGCCATATTGTATTATGTTCTTAAATTCCATAAATATACATGTTGGGTCCCTAATATGTGCCAGGTACCGTCTCAGGCACTGAGGTGACCGCAGTCCCTGCCTTCAGGGACCTGAGAGTCCAGTGGGGGACTCTGTAGAGCGTCAGACCAGACAAGAAGAGTGAACAGGGGGGACATGTGACAGAGCAGCTCTGCCTGATCTGTCAGATCAGGGAGGGGCTGGACCACAGGACCACTTCCCTGATGAAGTGACATTTAAGCAGAGCCCTGAAGGATGAAAAGAAATCTGAACAGAACTTTCTGGAACCTTGCTCACCTCCTGGGGGAAAGCCTGTATCTGGGACTACCCCCTGCCCCTAGGCTCCTGGTCTGCAGATGTCCCCAGCACTGTGTTCCTGCCACCTGGGAGGAGATGGTGGCAACACCCAAGGTTCCCCTCGTTTGCTGCCTGCACCCCCCCCCACCGGTTTCTTGAGGACCATAGGCTGCCTCCTGGACTGATCCAACCTGTCCATCCCCGTGCCTCCACCATACCCTAGTGAGACCTCAGGATATTTGAAAGGACTGAGGGGAAAGGAGTGTTTGGGGCCGTGATCTGGCCAACATGGAAGCAGAGGGATGCCCAAAATGACCTTTACAGCTCCTCTCTGGTCCCGTGATCCCAGAGCCCGTACTCCCTCCGAGCCTCACATGGGAGCTACACGGTCTGGAGCCAGGGAAACAGGCTTTGGAGTTTTATTAGACATTAAGATTTTTTGTAAGGAACAGAAATATAAAGCAATCTGCCAGCAGCCCCTCCCTCTAGGGAATGTGGTGCTAAATCATTCCATCCTTGAGCAAAGATGCCTCGGCGGCAGGAATCTGACTCTCCTTTCCCCTGTTTCCAGTGCTGTTCCCACTGGCTGCATGGGGGGCAGGGAGAGGGGAGGGCTGGCGGCTGGAAATCAAACCCTGGTGGAGCAGGGTTGCTGGGTGGTGAGAGCAGCCACTTTTTCATTATTGGTAACAGGCGTACTTTTCTCCTGTCTTGGCGCCAGACTCTTGATGACTCGCTGGTCATTTGCTTTGGCCCTGAGCTGTCTCCATCTCTATCGGTCTAGAGAGATGAGGACTCAGA
Organism: Kogia breviceps; assembly: GCF_026419965.1. Taxonomy (NCBI): domain Eukaryota; kingdom Metazoa; phylum Chordata; class Mammalia; order Artiodactyla; family Physeteridae; genus Kogia; species Kogia breviceps. The sequence continues at coordinate 34,871,440 of NC_081328.1, read as the reverse complement.
GTGGGAAAGCAGAGAAGGTCAGAACTCCCAGAGCAGAACCAAGATTTGAACCCAAGGTCCCACCCTTCTGTTCTTGGACACCTCCCATTTGACACTTAATATGTGGAATGGTAGAATTAGGGGCGAGGAGTAGAGCCCTGATAGACTTTGATAGAAAAAGACTCTCCTCTGGGTAGACGCATCCCTGGAGGTGTGCGGCTTAGCAAGTGGCATTTGGGCTAGATTTCAGCTTCTAGTTGCCCCCTTGGCTGGGAGCCCTGTGCGAGCTGCAACCTGCCTGCTGGTTCCTGACTGCTGCCCGAAGGTCCTCTGCTGGGCCTCAGGTTGCCTTCCCCACATGGTGTATCCTTGGGATTCCAGGAGTTACTGTAACCCCAAGATGTACTTCGCAGAAGGTCAGCATCCGAAGCTCTGATCTCACACCCCTAGCAGCCTGCAGGGGCATGCTGTCCCCCACTGCCTTTCTTCCCCATCCGCTTTCAAGTGCCAAATGCCTCCCTGGTGAGCTCATCCCAGGCCAGGTGGTTCCAATAGAAGGCTCTAGGGGGGGGTGTTTGCTCCCTCAGAGTCTACCCCGTCCGCTTTCTCTTGCCAGTCGGACCTTCTTCTGATCTTCCTCCACCCAGGTGTCCCTCGGAGATGCCAAGGAGGTGTGCCCCACGGGCCTGTACACCCACAGCGGTGAGTGCTGCAAAGCCTGCAACCTGGGCGAGGGCGTGGCCCAGCCTTGCGGAGCCAACCAGACGTTGTGTGAGCCCTGCCTGGACAGTGAGTATAGGGTGTCCGGTGTGGGGAGGGGAGCGGAATGGAAGGGAGGGCAAGGGGGCTGGAGGGCATGCCCAGTAGAGACCTTACAAGTGCTCTGCGCCCTGGCAGGGACTCCTGCCCACAGCCGTATGGGTGCCAGAAGTGGGTCTGACCCAGCATAGGAGGCAGAGAGGGGAAGCTCAGAATGGATGAGGGAGGTATGCAGAAGGAAGAGGGGGACCTGAAGGGGGATCCCCAGGCTGTGCCCCTTCCCAGCCCCCAGGTAGAGAGGCCTGGTAGAAGAGTATGGCCAGGAGGGAGGAGTAGCTGATGCTAAGACCAGCTAAAAATATCATCTGCACTGCAAAATCAATGGCTGCCACTTACCCTTGGTGCATTTGTGGGGAGGGGAGGTCGATCAAATCCTAGCTGCCCCGGAGACTGACCTTGGGGGATCCTGGGAGGGTGTCGCTAACCCTCCCCCCGGGGCCAACTGTTCTCCAGCTCTGACGGAGGAAGCAGAGCTCTCCCCAGGCAGCAGGGATGGGGTTTGGAGCACTACGGGGATGTCCTTACCGGGGGGTGATGTCGGGTGCGAGAGGGGGGAGGGGCACTGTGGCCGTTCCTACCTGGGATTCCCTTGGGGAGGGGAGAGAACCCCATCTTCCAGAGGTGCTGGATGAGGGGGGCAGAAAGATGGCAGGTCTGGGGTCTGAAATTCTTTGCGCTTGACTCAGGAGTCTCATCTCTGCTGGATTCACTCCGCCCCCTCTGTTGCTTTCAGGCCATGGGCCCTTTTCCTGACTCTGCCTGGAAACCTTTCCTGTTGACAGTTAGATCCTGCCTTCTACCTGGCACGCAATGCCCACCTGGAGGGCCAGTGGGAATTCTACCCAGATTGTTCTTTAATCATGTTGGGGACAAGGCTACAGGAACTGGGAACTCTGAACACCCCCGCCAGCCTGTCTTACCTTTGAATGCCTCACCGCCACCACCGCTACCTCGAGGCACCTCACTGCACACAGCCTATCTGTCCTTCAGGCAGCCCCAACTCCTTGGTGTCCCAAACACACTGTTTTCCTATTTCTGTACTAGTGGATCCTGTAACTCCATCCCCCAGCAGAGGGATGCCAGGTAGGGAGGCTGGACATCTCATTATGCCTTTGCTACCTTGCCATCTGGCCACCTCCCTGGTCCTGGCCTAGCAGGGTTTCTTTCCATCCCAGGGCAGGGTTGGCCGACCATCAGCTACCCTGGAACCTCCCACGTTTGCCTCTCTTATTTCCTAGACTCCGCCCAGGGCCTCTTCTCTTTGGACCCTAAGTCTCCTAGGATGGGACCCCAGTCCCTTCTGTCAAAACAAGCGGTGGGATAGAAGAGGCTGAGAGAGGGCATCTCCGGGTAAGGGGAGGGGAGACAGGAGCAGAGACCAGCTCGGAATACTCCCTCCCACCTCCACCCTCTGCTCCCCTCCCTTTCCCCCCTTCCCCCTCCCCCCCCCTCCCCGCACCCCAGCTATGTTAACAGGCTGCCTTTACGAGTCCGCTTTATGGGACGGAGACCCCAGTGGACTTTCCCTCTATCCTCAAAACGTTTCCACAAGGAAACCCATTAAGCTGCTGCCTTCATTCTCTGCCCAAAAAAAGACCACATTTTTCCCACCCCCTAAAACCCCCTCCCAGGAGTTTGCTGCTAAGTTTCTGTATTTTCCCATGGGCAGGGCCCTCCCCTTCCCCTCCCGTGTGACTAGACCCACCCCTGCTGCCACATGCCTCCCAGATAGGAGCCTCTGGTATAAATTGGTCATCCTGCCTTAGCTGTTTCAGTTTGGAAGTCCTTTCTGATGTCTGACTAATATCCCTGCTACTGAAGTTCATTGAGTTTATCATTGCCCACCCCAGGGGGCCCAACCTTTACAGGATCCCTGCTGTGTGTCAAGTGCTACTGAGGAATTTCACTTATTCCTCATCACAACCCTGTGAGTGGAGACATTATTCCCTGTTTTACAGAGAAAGAAAAAAGCTCAGAGAGGTTAAGTAAAACGCCCAGAGTTACACAGCTAATAAAGTGATGGAAGCAGGTTTTGAATCCAGATCTGCCTGATGCCTAGGAAGAGAAACACAGGAGTCCGTCTGCCAGAACTGACTTGAAACTGAAGTCTTCCTCCAGGCCCATCTCTGTCTCTTCTTCTCTTCTCCCCAACTGCTGCCCCTTTTACTTCTCTCTGCTTTTTCCTTCTCTGCTTCTGCAGTTCCAACCCCAACCTCCAAGACAATGACCCTGTGCTCCATCTTGTCTCTTGATGGCATTAAAGAAAGTTAAGATAGGACCCCCACAGCAAGCCTCGATTTCCCTCCATTGGGATCCCAATCTCTCGACCTCTATTTCCACATTCTGAGCAATCCTTCCTCCCCAGTTCTCAGGTTCTAAATCTGTGCTCTTCCTGCTGTTGGAGCAAGAATACATCCTCTTGGATTCACTTTGGCATGGAGTTCTCCACCCTGGGCTGGAAGGGGTGAAGAAGATCTGGCTCTGTGCCTTCCCCACTCTTTGCACAAGGCGGAGAGGACCCTGGCATCCCTCCCCTTATTCTAGAGCTCACATCCATTAATTAAGAGAGCACGAATCAAGAGTGAGCTTGGAAATCTTCCCTTCATGTCCTTTGAAAGAGCAGAGGACTAGATATGCAAGTCCTCCCTTCCTTCTAGCTTCAATCCCTCCTGCAGTACCTTTCTTGCCACGAGTCCCATCCCTGCCCTCTAGAGCCAAGCCCTTCAGCAGCTGGGGTAGTGCCATGGGTGGGAAATTCTGTTGTCTAACCCTAGTCACTCCCATTCAGGCCACACCTGTGCAGAGCCCCCACCTGTGCAGAGAGGAGTGGAAGGGCAGCTGAGGTGGGAGCCTCCCTGGTGAAGGCCGGCTCTGCCCCGGCTGGGTTCACAGCTTAACTCTGGCCTGCGGGGAGGACTGGGTGGGATCCACGCTCAGATTATTCCTTAATCGTGCTGGGAACTCTCTAAGAGAATCTGCCAAGAAGTTTACCGGCACCAGCTGGGTTAACCCCTGAAACCACAGGGCCAAAGCTTCCGGGACCTGGGGCACTGGGGTCCTGGCCCCCTTCCTCCTTCCCAGTCGGGTGCCACCAGCTTTCACACACCGGGGATCCGGGCCCAGAGGGAAAAGTGGGAGAGTCAGTGAGGGGGCGAGGTAGAACGAGGGTGTCCCGGGATGGAGAGGGAAGGCCTCCAGCCCCTGCGTCCGAAGTGCCCCCAGGGCAAGCGGCTAGACTCGGGGCGCGGCTCCCCCCGCACGTCCGTCTGTCCTCAGGCGTGACCTTCTCGGACGTGGTGAGCGCCACGGAGCCGTGTAAGCCGTGCACCGAGTGCGTGGGGCTGCAGAGCATGTCGGCGCCCTGCGTGGAGGCCGACGACGCCGTGTGCCGCTGCGCCTACGGCTACTACCAGGACGAGACGACGGGCCGCTGCGAGGCGTGCCGCGTGTGCGAGGCGGGCTCGGGGCTCGTGTTCTCCTGCCAGGACAAGCAGAACACCGTGTGCGAGGAGTGCCCCGACGGCACGTACTCCGACGAGGCCAACCACGTGGACCCGTGCCTGCCCTGCACGGTGTGCGAGGACACTGAGCGCCAGCTGCGCGAGTGCACGCGCTGGGCCGACGCCGAGTGCGAGGGTGAGCGTCGGGCCTGCGGGGTGGTTGGGTGGGGCGCCCCGGGGTCCGCAAGGGTCTGCCGTGGCCTGCGGGGCCAGTGGACACCCTCCCGATCCTTCCCACCAGTGGACCCTATCCACTGCTTACCCTTTGGGGCTGTTTGTTAAGCCATTCTCATCCTCCCAGGCCACACTCATTGTCCAGGGCTTTGTTAATCTGTGGCTGTCGGCTGGGAATTGGACGGGTGGCGGATGAGCGGCGCGAAGGTGGCCTCCGTGGCCAGAGCACAGATAGGACATGTTTGATCCTTGAGGCAGACTCTCTGCACTGGAGGAAGGGGTCTGAGGACCCTCAGGAGTTGGGACCTTTCGGCTCTGAGGCCCATAGTGGTTTATGGCTCTGGGACCTGGGATGGAGGTCTGCCCTGTCACTTACTATCCGAGCGATGTCAAGGAGGTCACTTCAGTTTCTGGACCTCAGTCTCCTCGCTGCACGTGGTTTCCACCGTTGCTGTGGGTTTGGGACGGGGGCTGGGCTCACTTCAACTTGTGGGGGAGGGGTCAGCAGTCACTGGTACAGTTTAGTCAAGGACGAAGTTAGACGCAGGGGACACTAAGGAGGTCGTGCGGACAGGGGCTTCGGGACAGAGAAAGAAGGGGAACAGCAAGCCTGGGGCTTGGGAGCCCAAGGATGAGGCAGGTGCACATGGAGGGCCCTCAGCTTCCTGGGTGGATGGGAGCTGGGTGTGCCCACCTTAGCCAGAAGGGGCAGTTCCTGGGATGGGAGGAGGAAGCACTGGGGCTGTCAGGGCAGAACCGTTTTGGTCCCTGGTTTGGTGACATCCATCTTGAGGGAGAGATTGACAATGCCTTTACTTTCTATCACCCTGGTCAGCTGTTTCCCCTTGGGGCCTAACCCTCCGAGTGCTCTCACTCTGAGCAGGCAACGCAGTGCCTCCTTCAGGAGCCCTAAGTTGGACGGGACAGAGACAGCCTTTGCCCCAGTCTGATGAGGGAGACGCAGTCCCAGCACTTAGCTCCCAAGAGATCCCCCCCGTTCTGGTGGGGGCAGCACAGCTTCTGCCTTCAGTCAGCCCCCAGTTGGATGGGAGAGATAGATCCCCTGCCGTGGGGAGCCTCCAGTCTGACACACCCATGCCTGCCTTCCACATCCTGTGATCTCTGGCGCAGGGAGCTCAGGGTGCAAAGGGCCGTTAAGCTGGGCTGAGGCCAGGTATGTGTGTGAAGCTTGCTGCATTGGGATGTGGGGTCAGGGTGGAGAAGTGGGGTGTAGAACGTGGTGGTTCCAGTGGCCTTTGCACCGGGCCAGGAGACAGGCGAGTAGCGTCAGGTGCAGGGAGGAGCAGGGAGGGAGTTTCAGCAGCCTGCAGCAGGCAGGTAGGTGGCACGCTTCTGCGGGCAAGTCCGCACCAGCTAGTGGGGGGGGTACTTAGGGGTGCGGTTAGAGCAAAGAAAGGTGCTGGCTGGGGGAGGGGTGGGCTCTGCCTTTTGGCGTTCACATATTCCTTCCAGATACCACTCTACTTTCCCAGCCACCCTGAAGGGGTGCCTTTATCCCTGCCCCTCTTCCCCTCAGCCTCTAGCCTCTGAAGGGCTGAATGTCAGCTCCAGGGCAAAGGGAACATTTCAGGAAATGGAATTTGATTTGTGGTGGCTTGGTTGCCCCCCTCCCCTCCGATGCAGGGCACTTCCTTGCATAAATGCTTGGGGTGTCAACAGGGTGACTCACCCACCCTGGGGGCAGAACCTACCCCCCTCCCCAAGCAAAAAATATTGCGCTTAGGAGGAGTAACCTAGCCCCGTCTTTCCACCCCCAAGTCTGACAGCTCCCATTTTGGAAACGGCTGTCAGGACCTGCCAGGGCTTCGTGGGTTGGAATGCTAGTGGACACAGCCACACCTGGATCTCATCCCCACCCCCAAACACGGGGGAGGGATCGGAGAGATGAGGGGAAAGCGCCCTGGAAGGTGCTGTCTTCAGCCTGGGCCATCTCTCACCTCTTCCCCACTGCTCTCCGATCTCTGTGATGCCTGATTTCAGTGACCCTCCACCCAGCCATGCCTTCAGCCTCTGGGTTCGGGTCAGTTGAGCAGAGCTGTACCCTTCGCCTCGGGGCTCAGGCTCTGCCCCTCCAGCTGGCCCAGTCCCCTAGCCGGGCAAGAGAAGACCCTCCCCGGGCCAGTGCCTTGTCTGGGGCTGCCAGAAGGGGGGCTGTGTCTCCTCCACCCCCTGCCCCACCTCTTCCACGCCTTCCTTCCCAGGACTGAGATGGGGGAGGGGTGGTATAGGGCAGCAGATGGCAGCCCCCTCCCGAATGCCAACCAGATGGATTCCAGATTCCCATGTGGGGACCTTACTCCTCAAACTGTGCTGAAAATGGGGGCCTTTGAAGCATCTTTGCCTTGAGCCAAGGAGGCCTAGGAAACCGGTGGGCCGTTTTCAACTCCAACTTGGGTGGGCAAACTGGGGGCTAGGTGAGGCAGAGTTGGGGAGCAAAGTGCCCGCCCTTCACCCCATCAACATGTCCTGTCTGCTTTCCCTCCCTGCTCCAGGCTTGGGAAGTGAGGAAGGAAGGGGTAGGCAACTTTGCCCAGACAGGTACCCCCAGGTCGTCCAGAGCCCACAACCCCAGGTACTGCCCCCGGCTGGGTGGCAGAATGGAAAATCCCACCCACCTGCGCCAGGGGCTGCGGGATCCCCTGCCAGGGAGGCTGGCAGTGCCCAGCTGGCATGAGAGAACCTAGGCGGGTGGCAGGGCAGTCGCCCTCCCCTGAGGCAGTGGCAGTGCCTGCTCTGGGGGCCCTCTCTCCACCAGCAGTCCTCGACCTTCCCAAGTTGGGTTTGGGCTATCTGACCCTGTCATCTCTGGGTAGCAAGATCAGATGGTGTAGGGGCCACGCAGGGCAGGAAATAGAGGCCAGCCATTCTCCACGGACCAGCTAGAGGGAAGCAAGCCAGCTGGGCACCTCCCCGCCCTGCCCGAGCCTAGAGCCCAGGACACCAGAGACTAGAAAGGAGACTGGATGCCAATTCTCAGGGGGTGGTGCCGGGGAAGGTACCTCTCTGCCAGACCTGATTACCCTCATCCTTCTTTAGGACAGGGGTGACTGGTGCCACTGGGGCAACCTGTGGCCAGAGAAATTACATTTCCCTAGCCTGATTCCAGCTGGAGGCGTCCTAGGGCCCACTCTCTTCTTTGTGTGTTTACCTCCATGATGGTTTTTTGGGTACCCAGGGTAGGCAGAGTAGAATTCTAGGATCACAGTTATACCCAGGGGGGAAAGAAACTTAAAGACCGTCTCTTTTAATATCCCCGTTCATGGGGAAGTTGAAGTCCTGAGAGTTGAAGGGACTGGTCCAGAGTCACACAGCAAGTCAGTGACAGAGCCGAAGGGGACCCAGGGCCCCTGATGCTTAGGCCCTTGCTCTTCTCCGCTATCGTGACATCGTACATGCAATCCCAGCCCTCTCTCCTGGGTGTAGCCGCTGGACATACAAGGATCTGGAGCAAGGAGGGGGCTGGGGGAGAAGCTCTGGGGGTCAGAACATAGGAGAGGGGTGGGGGGAGTGGGCCCTCACTCCTGTAGCCCTTTCTCCCAGAGATCCCTGGCCGTTGGATTACACGGGCCACGCCCCCGGAGGGCTCAGACAGCACAGACCCCAGCACCGAGGAGCCTGAGGTACCTCCAGATCAAGACCTCGTAACCAGCACGGTGTCAGATGTGGTGACCACAGTGATGGGCAGCTCCCAGCCCGTGGTGACCCGAGGTACCACCGACAACCTCATTCCGGTCTATTGCTCCATCCTGGCTGCTGTGGTTGTGGGCCTCGTGGCTTACATCGCCTTCAAGAGGTGAGAGGGGGAACGGGAGCCAGGGAGCCAGATCTTTACCCTCAAGGAGGGCTTTGCTGCGACCGTGACCTGAAAATGCACACACTCTTTTTTGTTTTGTTTTGTTTTTTTGCGGTACGCGGGCCTCTCACTGTCGTGGCCTCTCCCGTTGTGGAGCACAGGCTCCGGACGCGCAGGCTCAGCGGCCATGGCTCACGGGCCCAGCCGCTCCGCGGCATGTGGGATCTTCCCGGACCGGGGCACGAACCCGCGTCCCCTGCATCGTCAGGCGGACTCTCAACCACTGCGCCACCAGGGAAGCCCAGCACACACTCTTTTAACTCAACCCCAAACCAAGCTCATCCTCACTTACCATCAGCTTCCCCACTCCAGGGTGTGGCAGGTCAACAGGAGGAGGGAAGGGGATGGTCCCTGTCCTGTCCTGGTGCGAGCACCACCCCACCCCCACTCTGCTCCCCCACCTGCCTCCCTGCACACAGAGCTTCCTTTACCAACAGCTTGTGTCCTCATTCCCTGAACCCCATTACCTGTGTGTATGTGTGCATGTATCTCTTCCTTCCCATGTCACACATGGGATCTGATGGCACCCATATCCAGAAATCCAGGATGTGGATAAGTCCTAGAAAGCGTTTTAAATGTTTAAGTGCATTTTCCATTCTTAAAAAAAAAAAATCATCAAAGTAATAACGTGCTTATTTGGGAAAATGCAAAGAAGACCAATGTCTTGTAAAGCAAAAAGTAGTAAAGCCTCCTTTTATCTCCCCAAATCCTACCCCTCTCCTCCTGGGAATCTGTTTGGAATGGATGGATCCCTTCCAGCCATTTTCTATGCATTTATAAACACATGTGTGGAAAACCTATACATAACACACGCAGGTTTTTTTTTTCTAAAGCATCAATGCGATAACACTATACATAGTCTACAACCTACTCTTTCACTTAATCTCCCTCGGGAGAGCTTTCCTCAGAACATATAGATAATCTGATTAGTTATAATTGCTCGTTCAGTAATATGGGTGGATCATAATTTATTAAACCAGTCTCCTATCGATGGACATTTGGTTTGTTTTTCATTTTTTTCTTACTGCTTATAACAGCAGAGGGAATCCGTGTACATACCCCTGCACACACGTGGGAGTACTTTAGAAGGGTAGACTGGGAAGAGTGGAGTTCCGGGGAAGGCATTTATTCGTGCACCATTCATCCCACAGACGTTTATTGAACACCGGCCGCACACACCAAGCCCTGGGTGCCTCTCTGCCCTCGTGGCGTTTCCGGTGTGGGCCAAGGGCAGATAGGTAGAGGAAGGAGAGCCTCCTGTGCTGTGCGGGGTTACAGACGGGCACTCCCCGGCACCCACACACCAGAGCACAGATACCTGAGCGGCGCGGCCCGTGTACCCCTCAGCCCTGTGACTGGGGCCGTCCTCTGGTTCCAGGTGGAACAGCTGCAAACAGAACAAGCAAGGAGCCAACAGCCGGCCCGTGAACCAGACGCCCCCACCCGAGGGAGAAAAACTGCACAGCGACAGCGGCATCTCTGTGGACAGCCAGAGCCTGCATGACCAGCAGTCCCACACACAGACAGCTGCAGGCCAGGGTAAGCAGTGGGGCCGGGCGGCGGGCCGGGGGCGGGGCGAGGCAGGGAGAACAACAGGGGTGGTTAAGCTTAGGCTATAGGAGGGACTGCAGAGGGCCTGGCTGCGGGCCGCTGTGTGGAAGGATGGGAGAGGCAGGCTGAGGGCACGGGTAGGAGGGGCCCTTTCCGGTGGGGATGACTTGGGAAACGGAAGCTTTGGCCAATCGGAGCATCTAGACTCATCCAGCTAATTGTCCCCCAGGGCTAATCACTCCCCAGTGTGGCTGCAATTAGCCTCCTGCCCGGGACTTCTGGGGAACAAGTAGTTAATTATGTCCCCTAATCGGTGGCCCATAGCCCAGCCCCAGTACACTTGCTGCAGTTGAGTCTGGGACCAGAAGTCCTGTCTCCTCAGCCTTGATTAATTGCTGGGGAGGGGTGGGAGGGTTAGTGGGCAGGGAGGTTAGGTGGTAGGGATGGTGCTGGAGCTATGGGTGAGGAAGGGACGTGAGTCAGCAACCCCCAGGTGCCTCCACGGCCCTGTCCACATCCAGGACTGCATCTTGGGCATCCCTCTGCTTCTTCTGGACTCTCGGGTCCTCCCCAGATCGGGAGGAGAAATGCCTCAGCCCTTCTTGGGTCTTACTCCAGGCCCCCACTCCCACTGTGGGGGAAAGGGTGTCCAGCGGGTAGCGCCTGACTCCCCCTGGGTTCTTGGCAGCCCTCAAGGGTGACGGAGGCCTCTACAGCAGCCTGCCGCCGGCCAAGCGGGAGGAGGTGGAGAAGCTGCTCAGTGGCTCTGCGGGGGACACCTGGCGGCATCTGGCCGGTGAGCTGGGTTACCAGCCTGAGCACATAGACTCCTTCACCCAGGAGGCCTGCCCGGTCCGCGCCCTGCTGGCCAGCTGGGCCACCCAGGACAGCGCCACACTTGACACCCTCCTGGCTGCCCTGCGCCGCATCCAGCGAGCCGACATTGTGGAGAGCCTGTGCAGCGAGTCCACGGCCACGTCCCCGGTGTGAGCCGGCCCGGGAGCCCCTGCCCTGCCCCCACATTCCAAAGACTGATGCTCCAGCCGACCCCACAGGCCAGCGTCAGAGCTGCGCGCCTCTGGGCAGGGCCTCGGAGCCCGGGCCCCCAAACCACAGCCCTGTCACTGCTCCTCTCTGGCCCCATCGCTTCCGATCACCCTCCCTCTCCAATGCCAGAAGTGCCCCTGCTACCTCTCCCACCCTGTCCTGCCCTGTCGCCATCTCAGGCCTCCTGTTCCCTTCCCCCCCACACTTCTAGGGGGGCCAGCCCCTCCCACCTTAGCAGGTTGTCATGTATGGGGGGGGGGCTGACACCAGGGATGGTGTTGAGGGCGTGACAGGGTCCCGGAGACTCAGAGGGAGAGACTGAGGAACCAGAGCCGTGGGCTCTACACTGTGAACTTGGGGAATGAGGGAGCACCTTCGTGGCCTAAACCTCCCTCCCCCCCCTCCCCCCTCCCCTCTGGCCTAATATGAAGAGGATCAGAGGTTTGATAGAGCTGGAAGAGGGGGTTGAAATCTAGTCCATCCTCCTCATTTTACGAACAGGAGAGTGAGGCCCAGAGAGAGGCAGTGATTTGCCCAAAGCCACCCAGAGATGGTGAGGCCAAAGATGGGCTGTCCCCCGAAACGAGGGGTGCAGGCCTCAGGTTTGCAGGGAGTGGGGGGCCAGGCGACCCTCTGGGAAATGTCTCGAAGCCAAACCCAGCCTGCCCCTCACCATCTCCAGGCCTGTCCAGCCCCTGCGGAGAGGGGATGCTTCACCCATGGCCTGGCCCATTGATCCATCCTGACCCCAGTCAGGTTTGGGGTTTGTGGCAAGGGGTGCTGCTTCCCTCTGCATGTCCCCTCAGGCGTGTCAGTGTGACATCCGTGGTGTGGCTAATCTGTAGGTACCCACCATCCCAGCATAGACCCAGAGCCAGTATAGGCAGCATCTTCCCCTGGAGTCAGCCCTGGGGGACTAAGGAACCCCACCTGCGACACAGAGATTTACAGGCACATACACACACACACACACACACACACACACACACACACACACACACACAGGATGAGAAATCTTGCTTCTCTCCAAGAGTTCTTCCTCTTGGGCTGTGGCCGGATCCTCCTGGGGCAGCTGCCAGAGAAGCAGTGAAGGGAATTGAACTCTACTCGCTGTCTTCCCTCGCCCCCGGGTTTGGCAGGCCAAGGACGGCTGAGGCTTGAGCTGGCGCCTGCCTTCCAAGGGCCTGCACGTGGAGGAATGCTCCCCCGCTCCACCCCTTCCCTGCAAGCACGGGTTTGGCTGGGCCCTGGAGGCTGCAATGAAGAAAAGTGGACCAGCGTGGGAATGCAGCAAGAAGGAATTGAGTTAGACTGTGGCCCATAGAGGATCTCTCCCAAGTTTAGAGAACCCTACAAAGGACTGTTTTTTCCCTAGCTTGGTACCAGAAAGGGGCCATGAAGTCCCTCCTGGCCTGTTCTGTTTTGCTTGATGTTGGAATGAGTGTTCCCCTGCTTCTATTTAGCATGAACGAGCCCTGACCGGGACGTGCACGGACAGCCACCCCCTCCCCAGCCCAGGGGTCTCTCAGCCCTGTGTAAGGGACTGGGAACGTTGTACGTAGATGGCATTTCTTTGACCTGAATCTGTGATGGGAGGAGGAAACTCACCTGCTGGCCCCTCACCTGTGAATGTGGGGAGTGGGACAGAGTCTGAGGTATTTCTTTTCCTCCCCAGCAGTGGGGGAGGGGGTCGGAGGTTGCAAGTATGTTTCAGCATGTGATTGGTTCTGGGGCCCCTCCTGCCTCCCTTTGGGCTGAGATGGAACCCTTTTGCCCCCTCCTGCCCCCCCCCCCAGCTGGGGGCTGTGAGCTCCAGACTCCTTGTCACACTCCCTGTCACCTGCCCCTTGCATCCTGTGTAATCATTTCTTGGGTCCTCCTGAAACCTACACATAAAACATAAATGATGAACATTAAATAGCAAAGAAAGGAAAATCGTGCAGAGATTTTCTGGAAATACACGTGGTTTGAGTTGGTGGGGGGTTATGTGTGGGGGGCAGGGACCCGGGTATAATTTCCAACTCAGTGAGTTCCTGTCCTATTTTCCCCACACACAATGGGGAAGTTTTAACAGAAATCCAGCAAATTCACATGTGTCACCATGGAGTTAATTTAAGTGGGATAGAGAGAGAGTGGGGGGCCCTTGCCGCCAGACTTTGGAGAGGGAAAGTAAAAATGGCCATGCAGGAAGCTGGCCAGCTGTGAACTTGACCAGATGTCAGAAGTGAAACTGACCACAGAGGAGCCAGAGGCTTGCTGGGAGGGCCAGGTCACAACCCCACAGCTCGCAGCCACCCACATGGCCTCGAAGGCACACCACACCCCAGCACACAAGCACACACACAAGGTCTGGCTCCAGATGGCCTGGCAGGAGCCTGGCTGGTCTGGCCTCGAGTTGGGCAGGGCCCTCCCTTGTGGCTCTCCCACGCAGGTCCCAACCCCAGCTCCTACCAGCCTGGCTTTGTGCCCTGTCTGGTCTGGGAGCTGCAGGGTTCCAGGCCCCGGGTCTGTGCCCCTCTCCCAGGCTGGCCTGGCAGCTGGTCTGAGCTGCTCAGCCTCTCCTGATGGCTTGGCCAGGTCTTCTGATGGGCCCGGCTTGTGGTTGCTAGGGAATGCCACGGGAGGCTTGCTTTCCCAGAAAGAACAGCAAACAAGCCTTCCTGATCTTGCGATCCTGGGAGGGGCCAGCCGGGCCCCAGCCAATAGTTAGGCATGAGGTGGAGGGAAGCTGTCTTCCATCTCCCACCCCTAGGCTGTGAGGGTTGTGAGGAAGGCGGTGGGAAGGGGGCAGTGATTTAGAGTTGGTATAGGAAATGATCCTGGGTCCTGGGTAACTCCCAGTGTGATGGACAGACTGTCTTGAGGGAGCCTCCCATCTAATGGGGGAGACACAGCCCCAGACTTGAAGATACCTATAATCTGATGGGGGAGGTATAATTCCTATCCTAGAAGAGCCCCCATTCTCATGGGGGAAATGCCTCTAATTTGGTGGGGGAGAGCCGGATGCTGCCTGTGGGAATATGGAGACACAAACTCCTGTCTTCCACGATCTTACGTACTTGAGGGGGTGGCAGCAGACAGCCCCTGTGTGGTGTGCGGTGCCATGCTAGGGGTGAGTGGGGGCCCCAACCCAGACTCACCCCTACCAGGGGTAAGGGAAGATTTGCCAGTAAAGAGACACTGAAGCTGAGCCCTATTGAAGTGGAGTCAACAAGCCAGGGGAGGAGAGAGTTCCTGGTAGAAGAATCAGTGCAGCAAAGGCCCTGAAGAGAGAGAACAGAGCCCATGGGGCCTGGGGAGGCTCCTGTGCCTGCAGCCCAGAGAGTGAGTGGGAGGTCAGTGGGGCCAGATGGGGAAGGGCTGACAAAGGGACACGTTAAAGCACCTGGACTACATCTTAGAACACTGGGGAGCCACTGACGGGGACGAAGCAGGGGGTGCCATAGACAGATTTCCATCTTAGAAAGCACCAGCTCTGGCTGCAGTGTGGAGGGTGAGGGTGGGGCAGGATAGGTGGGCCAGGAGGTGGGAGTCAGAGGTAAAGGATGGGCCACAGGGACGGTGAGAAGAGGGCACTGAGAAAGCCCCTCGTAGCATGCAGGACTGGGTAGGAGATGTGGAGGTGACTGACACTGGCCTTGGGCTTCTGGGGGTAGCGGAGCAGAGAGCCTGAAAGACATTGTACCAGAGATTCGCACCCACCTCCCCCACCACATTGTGGAGAAACCCCCTCTGCCCTCCTTCAGCCTAACCTCCATCCTTCCTTCTCTAATTCCCCTGCAAGGGCAAAAAATGCTTCATCGGCTCCCCATCTTTAATGTGGCCTTGGAGGCTGCGTGAGGCCCCTGCCAACCCCTCCAGGCTCACTGCCTTGCTCCAGCTGTCCTCTTCCTCACTCTCTGCTCTTCCCCAAACCAGGCCCCTCACAATTCTTCAAGCTTCAAGCCACAGGGCCCTCTAGCCACAGGGCCTTTGCATAGGTTGTCCTTTCTGTAATACTCTTTCCCCTTCTTTCTCAAGTTACCTCCCAGTTCAGTGCTTCCTTGGGGAAAAGCTCTCACCACACTCTGGAAAGAAATCAAGTTTCTTGAGTCCAGGTTCAGAGAACATCAAGTTCCACTCCTTTTCTTTAGACCACTTATCTCTCTTTGCAATTAGGCACCCGTCTGAGTGATTATTTGATTACTGTAAACTCCAGGAAACCAGAGACAGGGTCTGGTTTTGCTCACCATCTAATCCTGCGCACCTTGCCTGATGTACAGCCAGCACCCAATAAAAATTTGTTGAATAAATGAATGAATGTGGTCTAAAGTAGCACTGTCCGACAGAAACATAATGCAAGTGACATATGTGATTTTCAATTTTTTAGTAGCCACATTACAAAAGTAAAAGAAAAAGGTGAGATGAGCATAATAATACATTTTATTTAGCCCAAATATATCCAACATATCTTTTCAACATATAATCAATTTTTTTTTTTTTTTTTTTTTTGCGGTAAGCAGGCCTCTCACTGTTGTGGCCTCTCCCGTTGCGGAGCACAGGCTCCAGACGCGCAGGCTCAGCGGCCATGGCTCACGGGCCCAGCCACTCCGCCGCATGTGGGATCCTCCCGGACCGGGGCACGAACCCGCGTCCCCTGCATCAGCAGGCGGACTCTCAACCACTACGCCACCAGGGAAGCCCATAATCAATATTTTTAAATTATTGATATTATATGTTACTTTTTTTCTGCTAAGTTTTCACAGGCCAGTGTGTATTTTATTCTTACAGCACAACTCAGTTCGGATTAGACCCATTGCAAGTGCCCAGTAGCTACATTTGGCTAATGGCTGCCACATCGTGCCGCTAGCTCCAGAGTCAGACCTCATTCTGAGCCCCCAGTGGGCTCAGAGGGCAGATAGATGTTCCCTGGCTTCTTCCTGTATCATCAGTCTGCTTGGGCCCGAGGCCTATTGTTCTCCCCTCCCCATCCCCAAGGCTCTCTCCTCTCCACTCTTTGTCTCTTTCATTCTCTAGGTTACAGAATGATACCATCTTTGTCTGCTCATCAGGGCCCCTTCTCTTCCCCTAGTGCCTCCCTCCCCTCTTTCATCCCATGCAATGAAGCTGAGATGAGACTTGGAACAATAGAAAAGGCCTCTCCACCCAGTGGGGAGGGGCCTGATGGGGGCCACTGAGCCTGTGCTCCAGGGGAAGAAGGGGCTGAGCCAGAGCTGGGGTCATAAGACATCTCCCATGATGCTCTGGGCTGTGGGGTCTGCTGACCATATGCCTGGGGGAGGCAGCTCCTCTGATAATGCAAAGCAGATTCCTCTCAGCTTTGTGGCAGCTGGTGGGCAGAAGGCCAGGGGACAAGACTGAGTCCCCAGGCATCAGGAGGGCTCCTTCAGCCTCTAGCCCCCTGACTCCCTCCAATGCCCCTGCCCTCATGCTGACCCCTCCCAACTACACCAGGCTCCCCTGGGCCCCACCCCAGGCTCCAGATCACCCTCCAGCTCTATCAAAGACCCCCAGTTCTCAGCACACATCCTTGGGGATCTTTGATGCAACATCCTCATTGAGAAGGGCCTCCAGTATTCTTCTTCTCCAGGCAGACCCTGGGTAGGGCTGTTCATCTCCACGCGTAGGGTGATTCCTCCCAGGCCCCACTGAAAGTTAGGGCTTTCCACAATAATTTCCACACCCCAATTTTACCTATTCCAATCCTCCAATCACCTCAGAGGCGAGGCCAGGATCATCTTTCTAAGGCTCTGTCATGGAAGAACGTTAAGGAACCTTCCAACTCTCAGTCCCCATTCCTCCCAGGACACTCAATCCTGCCCTCTTCCCACAGCATCTGGGCACTTCCCAATTCCTGTGCTCCCTTCCCAGCAAGCCCTGCTCCAGCTGTTTCCAAGAACATTCCCAAAGGGTTCCTGGGAGAGGTGGGATTGGGTCTCCTCCCTGGGTGGGGACTACTCCCTTTGGAAAAGTCTGGGAATGTGGCCATCCTCCTCCTATCTTCTAGTGACTCATAGAATCTAGGGGTCCTTCTGTGTCATCCAGGAGCCTGTCGCCCTCCTGAGAAGCCCTCAACACTCTCTGGCCTGTGCCTGGGGCTCAGCGTCCACATTCCAGGGGCCCGGCCCCACCCCAGGGCCTAAGGCTTCAATCAGCACTCCAGATGGTTCTCATTCTACGCCTACACACCTTGGGATGCCAGCGGTCCACATCGGATGTGCGGGCCAGGGGCACGGGGCAGCCAGGCCTCCAATTGTAGACCTTGGACCCACAGGAGATCACACGGTGACCTCCCGGAAGATGATGCCGAGGGCCCGGAAGCCAGCCACCTGGGAGCTCCCCTCTCTTCACTCTGCGTACCAGTTTGGATTTCTCATGTTGTAAAAGGGAGAAAACCCAACTCAGGGTTGTTTACGGGAATTTACTGTCCGTCTGAAGTGAAAGGTGCAGGGGTAGGGCTGGCTCTAGGCACAGATTGATTCAGAGATTCAAACAACATCCTACCACCCAGTTTCTCCCTCTCCATCTCGTGCCTCCTTCCCTCGCACAAGACTCTTTCCTTGCGGTGATAGGACGGCTGCGCGCCTTCAGATTCATGCCGGTGGGAAAGAGAGCGCCTCAGTCTTAGCATCCGGGGAAAGTCTCCAGGCGTCCCTGGTTCTGATTGGCCCATCCGGGGAATGGCGATCACTGATTGGATAAGGTGGACGTCAAATGCTCCATCCACAGGAGCGGGGGTGTCGCCCCGCCTGCGGCACTGGGAGAGTGGGGGAAACTGAGGCACAGTCACCAAAAGGGGACCCCAAAAACAACAAATGTAAGGCTCTAGCCTAGATCAGCACTTGGGCTCTTCCCTCTTCACCAGGCAACCTGAGCGAGACGCCACCGCCCCCACCCCCCAAGACCAAGTGCGTCTTTCTGGTCAGAATCGCCATGAAACAGCAGGGACATCCTATGCGAAGACTTGAATGCCAGGCTGAGGAATTTGGACTGATCAGGGAGCTACGGAGGTTGTCTGTTCTGGAAGGAGAGGCAGGGAAGACCAACTGCGAGGTTGGTGTTTCGGGCAAGGGAACTAGCTAGCAGTGGGGAAGAAAAGAGGGGAACAATTCAGGAAATATTAAAAAGGGAGAATGAACCTGCCTTGGCACAGGATCGGATGGGAAATAGTAAGGCGGAGAGTACATGACTCCCAGTCTCCAGCTTTAGCAACCGAGGGGATGATGGTGCTGTTCACAGAGATAGATCCCTGGAGGAGGAGCAGGCTCTCGTGGAAGATCAAGACGTCCATGTTGAAACAGAAACAAGAGTCATAGATACAGAGAACAAACAGGTGGTTGCCAGAGGGGAGGGGAGTGAGAGGAGGAGAGAAATAGGTGAGGGAGATTAAGAGGTGCAAACTGTCAGTTATAAAATAAAAAAGTCACAGGTATGAATGTACAGTGTGGGGAATATAGTCAATAATTATGTAATATTTTTGTAGGGTGACAGATAGTAACTAGACTTATCATGATGATCATTTTGAAATGTATAGAAATATCCAATCACTATATTGTGCACTAGGAAATAGCATAGTGTTGTAGGTCGATTATACTTCAAACAAACTCATAGAAAAAGAGACATCCAGCGTGATAAATATAATCAACACTGCTGTGCGTTATATATGAAAGTTGTTAAGACAGTAAATCCTGAGTTCTCATCACAAGGAAAACATTTTTTCTATTTCTTTAATTTCGTAACTATATGAGATGATAGATGTTCACTAAACTTCTTGTGGTAACCATTTCATGATATATGTAAATAAAATCATTACTCTGTACACCTTAAACTTATACGGTGCTGTACGTCAATTATATCTCAATAAAACTGGAAGAAGAAAATTCCCGTGTTGAGCTTGAGAAGCTTGTGGGACATTCAGAAGAGAAAGGCAGGTGGCTTTTTTTTTTTTTTTTTTTTTTTAAATCAGGAGCAGGGAAATTCGAGGGCTACAGTGGAATACTTAAAAATCATCTTCCATCCACCAGGTGAGGTCCCTGGGAGAGAGAGCCCTTGGGGGTGGTCCTGCTTAGGTGACCAAGGAGAATGCGGAGGTAGAGATGATCTCGAGGGGCCAGTCAGTGTGTTGAAAGGCCTGGATCTTGCAACATCAAGGGAGCCTAAGAAAGGAGCATGTTTCTAGGAGTAACAGTAGGTGATTCCCAATGCACGTGCTGCAGGGAGACCTGGGAGGGAGAGGCTGGGGAGAGCCAATGGATTGGACCTTGAGAATGCAGGAGACAGACGGCAGTGGTCGGAGGAGAGGCTGGCAGGTGAGATAGTAGAGACACCCCTGTATAACTCTCCTAGAAGCTTGGCTGTGAGGGGGAGATAGGGCTTGCCCTGGGACAAGGAGGGGCTTCCTTGGGGGGAGGGAGAGGGAGGACATGATCTCCATGGTCAGGGAGCTTTAAGGTGTAAAGCCAGGCTGCCTTAAGCCGTCCCTCTCATCTTGGACCCTGCAGCCTAGTTCTACCAGCTCAGCCCTTCCGTGTGGCCTTGAGGGTCCAGGCCAGCTTTGGTCCTCAGGGTCCCGCCCCTCTTGTTGCCCCGATCATCTTGCCCTCTACCCCCACCCATTCTTCAGACCCCCTGACCTCCAGCTCATCGCCACTGATGCAGGATTAATTAGCAAGAATTAGTGCCTGGTTCTCAAGGAGTTCAAAGTTCAGTTAAAACAAAGAGGGAAATTGTCTAACAATTCTAAATGGGATTGGATTCTGCCAGGAGAACCACAATCTAGAACCTCTGTTGAAATGCCTCCTCTTTGAGACTTTAATAAGCAGCCATGAGGCCCTGTGAGTGAGAGACTCACTCCATCCCTTCCAGGACTGAAGAAGCTGCCAGAGTCACATTAGGTTCATGATGAAGCTACCTGGGCAGCTCTGGGCACCAAGCCCCACCTCTTCCTGGGGTTACACATGGGCTGGCGTGTGCCCAGAGAGTGCCACATGCCTGTCAGGCTGGGGCCTGCTTCACGCCTCTCCAGGGAGGCTGCCAGAAACCCTGGACCAGGGCAGACCCAGAGTGGTGACTCAGGTGAGGGCGGGGCAGCGAGGGAAGGCTGCAGTCTAGGCCAGATTGTGGGGCCTGGCCAGCCAGGGGAAGGGGAGGGAGCACAGGCACCAGGGGCAGGGGCTTGGCCCCCTATCTGGGAGCGTGGTCATGCCTCCCTCGGCAGGAGGGCAGTCTGCTTGGCGTCGAGGCGATCTCAGGCTGACCAAACGGAGCTGATGCCCTGAACACCAGGCAGCCCTCTGTCAATGAAGAGCTTCTACTAAGGACAAAGGGCAGCCACAGTCCAGCCTGCGGCCAGGATAACAGTGGAGGTGGGGTGGGCTGGGGTTTGTCGGTGGGAGCCAGAGCCCGATCCTCTGGACTCGGGGCCCCACGTCTGGCCTCACGGTGGAGGAGAGGCCCTGGAGGCCCTAGGGGACCCTCGGGCCTAGGGGCTGACCAGAGCCACTGAGGTGGCTGAAGTGAGCAACACAGCTGCCTGTTATCCAGGGCCTCTGGGGACCATGCTTAGTGATAACAGATGACATTCGTCCAGCATTTTAAAGTTGACAAAGCACTTTCACAGCTGTAATTTCACGTGATGCTCGCATGAGTCCTGCCAGAGAGGTATTATTGGACCCACTTTACAGATGAGACAACCGAAACCCAGAGATTTGCCCAAGGCCACCTGATAGGAAGTGGCATAGCCCACCTGGGAGCCACGTCTACCCCCAGCGCCCTTGTCTCCTGTCCTGCCCCCACCTCGGCGCCCCCCCCGGCCCCCACAATGCACTAGGCTGCCTCTGCTGCCAATGGGATGAGGGTGGAGGTTGTTGTGTTGGGGGTAATGTGAGGACGAAGCGGGGGGCAAGGGGCCGGTCTGGGGAGGCAGGGAGCCTGGAGTGGGGACTGGAATTCATATGGGGAATGGGGGGCTGAAGATAAGTTCTGACCCCAGTTAGGTACTTCCAGAGGCTCCTTCCCCTTCCAGAATCCCCTGCCCCCTCCTGCAGAGAGTGGCAGGGACAGCTGCAGCCCATGAGGGGAAGAAAAGGATCCCCGTTCAGAGCCCGGTATCTTCACATCAATGAGCAACCAGCACCCGCCTCCCCTCTCCCCCCAGCCCCCCATCCAGGCTGCAGGAGGCTGGCGCCACAGGGAGCCTGGCACAGAGCCACGCAGGCCAGGCTTGGTGGAGGGGGTAGAAGACCAGCCAGACCACCCTGCAACTCAAGGCCCACCCTGGGGGACCCCTGCCTGGGCCTCTCTGCACATCCCCAACTGCCCACCTCTCTGACCGGCCGCTGAGAGTCCTCAGAGCTTGAGCTTCAGTCTGGGCTTCGCACAAGTCCACCCTTTTGGGCACTCCTCCCCCTCCCTACCCTGGGCTCTGTTGGATCCCGCTGGGTAACCCCACAGGGACCCTCCCCGGGTTCCTGAAATGAAGCTCCAAGGCCAGAACACTCTTCCCACCTTTGCTTCTGGTTGTTTGGGCTCCAGTACCCAAGGGACACAAGTGTGACCTTTAGAGTCACACAGTCCTGGGTTCAAATCCCAGCCTGGCCACTTACGAGCTCTGGGATCTTGGGCAAGGTAGTCACACATTCTCACTGAGCCTTTGTTTCTCAGCTGTAAAGTGGGAATAAGTAGCAGCTCCCTTGGAGATTTGCTGTAACACTTAAAGCATATGTATGTGAGATTAGACCTGGCACGACCCTGGCTCACAGATATTTGAATCACTGTCATCCTACCACCCCCGCCCCAGCATCAGAGGCCCCCACAGGAACCCACCCTTTCCTTCCAGCTTATCCCCCACCCTTCAGCCAGACTGGATGACTTGTGTCCCCTGAGTCCAGCCTACGCTTCCTATTTGGGGCTTTTACTGCTGCGCCTACGTCCTGGGGGGCCGTCTCCCCAGCTCTGCCTGTAGCCACATCCCTTTCCCAGCTCCTCCTGGAATTCCTCCCAGATCTCCCTCTCCCACTGCAGGCAGGATATCTCCTTGGCACTGCAGAGAATGGACTCTACTCCATTTTGGGTCCTTGCTTTATCCTATAAGCTGACTCATCTCTGCAACCCTCCCCATCTCCATGGGGGGCTTCCCCCCACCCCACCCCCTAGCCTGTGCATGGTAGGTGCCCAAAAGCCTATGGAGTGGGGCCTTCCCTGGTGGCGCAGTGGTTGAGAGTCCGCCTGCCTATGCAGGGGACGCGGGTTCGTGCCCCGGTCCGGGAAGATCCCACATGCCACGGAGCGGCTGGGCCCGTGAGCCATGGCCGCTGAGCCTGCGCGTCCGGAGCCTGTGCTCCGCAATGGGAGAAGGCCACAACAGTGAGAGGCCCGCGTACCGGGAAAAAAAAAAAAAAAAAAAAAAGCCTATGGAGTGCTGACCGTGTTCCCCCTCCGTGGAGCAAGTTCAGCCCATCTCCCTCCAACCTACTTGGACCCACTTCCACACGGAGCCATCACACCATCCAGCGAGGACAGAGCATTGCCATTCCAAGGGAATTTGGAACCCAGCTGTACCCAGATATGATAAAGAGAGCGGGAAAGTGGAGAAAGCAGCATGTTAATGGGAGCCAGCCCTGTGACTTAATCCAGCTTGACACGCTTGTGCAAAAGCCATTCACCGGTTGTCCCTCTGGCTCCAACCAGGCCAGCAGCTCACACCTTCCCCCATTCTAGGCTGTCGATGTGGAGGCGGTAGAAGCCACCCACAGACGCCAATCTGCAAAACAGACAGAGCCTGGGCCTCCACGCAGGGGCTAGGTGTAGGCTGTAGGGTTGGGGCGAGCAAAGTCGGGGACAATCGCTGAGCTTGGCTGCAGCTGACACAGGACTGGAGACGAATGCATCAGACACCTGTCTGTCTTCTGGGCTGCTCTCCCCCTCCATTCCCCCCTCCAACCTCTTTCAGAGTTTTAGTAAATTCCCTTCTTCGTTTCACCTGAACTGTAAGCTCCCTGTGCCTGATGAACAACTATTAGTACAATTACCCCAGTGTAAAGATGAGGAAACTGAGGCTCAAAGACATATAGTGACTCATAGAGTCACACCATGAATGCACAGCAGAGATGGGAACCCATCTGAGACCTTTTGGGCCTCCATTATTCTGGACTCTTCTCAGAGTCCCCTTTGCGGGGCAGTTTCTCAAGGGCAAGATATTCTCTGCAAACAAATTCCTGAAGCCAGCAAGTTCTGGAGGATTCAGGAGCAGAAAGCAGGCTCCTTCCTCCCCACCCACGCACTCCTAGTGATTTCGGACGCATGCAGCAGTGAACGGTAGCTGACAGTAAGCAGCAGCAGCAGCAAACGGTAGCTGGAAGCAAGATCTTAGTTCCCTGACCAGGAGTCCTAACAGCTAGACCTCAGAGGCCAGGGGCTAGGGCCTAAATCTCCAGTCCTTGCCTGCGTTGACAAGAATGAATTCTGAGGAGGAGGTGGAAGGTAAAGAGAAAAGTAAAACATCTATTGGAAAAGCAGAGTACGTGGGGAAAGACACACGGGCAAACTCTGAGAGAGAGAGTCGCGCCTTTGGGAAGTTTAAATCCTTTATAAGGGGACGGACGGTTTTCCGGGTCTTTGTCTTCCCTCTGGCCAATTGTCTCGTTTTGTCCCCCCCTCTGGCTAATTTGTCTCAGGATCCACCCCACCGCCCCAGGTGCACACACACCTGTCAGCCGAGATGGATCTCGCCGCAAAGGCAGCTGGGAAAAGCAAGACTCATTACGGCCTGGCGTCCCCTGATTTTTGAACCCCAAGGAGACTTTTTGCACATGTGTAGTGTCTCCCTTGCCCCAAGGGGGGAGGTTGTAGGTGATCTCTTGATCCTTTACTCAGACAAGTTTTAACCCTTCTTTGTTCCTGCCATGACTGTTATCTTAAGGTGTCCACAGGGGACAAAGCCTGGGTGTTTACCCTGCTTCTGTTGTTACTTCCATTTCAGAGAGCAAACAGGAGGCTGATTGCAAATGCCTACCTGGAGCCCACCTATCTCCTGTCTCAGGAAATGCAAACAGGAGGCTAGTTGTAAGTGTCTGGCCTGAAGTCCACTTTTTTCCTGCCCCACGAAATGTAAACAAGGAGGCCATTTGTAAATGTCTAACCTGGAGCCCATCTATCTCCTGCCTCACTAGTTCTTCGAGTCACCTCCTAGCTTTGGAGGCCCTAAGCAAGGTCACTGGCCACTGGCCAGAAGGGCCTGCTCGTTCCTGTTTTTTTCAACAAACCCCTAGTCTCCTTCCCTCCCTGCCTTGGCTCTGATGAGGAGGACCTGAGGCCCTTGCGGGGGCAGTGAGCCAGCCAGTGATGCCCCGTGAAAGGCGACTCCAGGGTCTGGCTCCCAGGTTCCAGTCTTTCTGGCACCCAGGGCCATCCCTATATAAATAGCAAAGGGCCGCACTCTTCCCTTCTGCCCGCCTTAGGTCTAACCTCGGTGTCTTCTGCAATTTGGAGCAGACAAAAATTGCTGGCAGCAACTGTTAAGAAGCCCCTAGAGTGATGGGAAAGGCATGATTCTGGTCTCTAGGCAGTTCCCAATCTGAGGGCGTTAACAGGTCGCACTTGGAGTCGGCAGAGAGAGAAAGAGCAGGGGGCCTCATGGCCGGGCAGGGGTGGGGTTGGCAGAGAGAAGGCGACTTGTGTGAGCCGAAAGGGCTCGGAAGGAGTTTTGGGCCGGAGGAAAGGCCTGGGGAGACCCAGCGGCCGGCGTGGGTGGGGGCGGAGGCGCCTGCCCATGGAGCAGGGTGGCTGAGCGGCTGGGGGAGGGCAGGACCCCGGTGCTGGAGGGCCCCCTCCTGGACCCGACTCCGGAGGCTCCAGCCGGGAAACCTAGGTCTGTGGGCCCTCCCCCTTCCCAATCCTCGGGTGCTAAAACGCCCTCGACATTTACGACTTCAGGAGGCTAAAGATCCTGAGAAACGAATCGCAGACCATATGGATTTGTTTCCTGGGTTAAAAAAAAAAAAAAATCCTTCTAATTAGTCCGGGAAAAGCCATTGGCCTGGGTCTCGAGGCCCCTGGATTCAATTAGAGCCCCCACGCGCGGGCCCCCACGCACACAGTCCTCCCCGCCCCCTCCAGGCGCGGGTTCAGAGGTGCCTGGAGAAGGGGCGGGGTCCCGACAGTGTTGTTTTTCACGATGAATTCGATGTTAAATCCCCTGCGGCTGTTGCGAGTCTTCAGCGCCCAATCCTCCCCCCACCCGGCCCCCTCGGCTACTGTCTCTGAGAAGAGAGGTTTGGGGACGGGACCTCCTTGGAGTCCCCTTCTCTCTCTGCCAGGAAAAACTTCTTTACATCAGACTAAAACGGAATCGTTGATCAAGTTGAAAGGTGGAATTATGGGTATTTAACCCCACAAATGTTTTTAAGAGTTGGAGTAAGCCTCTTTCTACGATACACGGAAACGAGCCCGAAAAAGCCCCGAACTCCTCCACCTGTGCTCTGGGTTGTCTCAGAGTCTGTCCCCTCGGTCTATAAGCACGCTCCCACTTTCCGCATCCTAGAACACCTTCTCTGAGCCCTGGCACCCTCGCAAGCCTCTGTCCTCTCGCCTTCCCGTCTAACTCCAGATGCCGGGAGAAAGAAGTTCACGCCCTCCTCCCTCCCACCCTCAACCAACCCTGCTGACCTCCATCTCCCCACCCGCGTCCCGCCCCAAACTGGCCTCTCTCCTTGTGGGACCCCGTGGGTGCTCCCAGGCCTCACCCTCCCAGCCTCCCTGCCCCCCTGCCCCTGTGCTCCAAGGGCCTGGTTGCCCCCGAAACGCTGTGCTCCCAGGACACAGCTACCTTTCCACCTGCTCCTCTGCCCACTGACTGCCCCGGGGCCGAAGCACTGGGTCCCCTTCTGGGCCGTTTACTCTCTCTAGCCCTGCTGTCTTCCTGGCTCACGTCCCCACCCTAAATGGCTCCCCCAAGTCTGTTACCTCAGCACCATCTGTCTCCTGATTTCCTCAGTTTTCTGGTTGCCTGAAAACACTGCCTTTTGCTTGTTCTACTCACACCTCCAGCTCAACGTGCTCAAAATGCAACAAGAATTCATTCTTTATCTACATCACCCCTCCAAAAGCAAGGCAACAGTAACAAAAGTTCCTCCCTCAGAGCTCTGTATTGTCTTTTAATATATATATGTATACAATTCAAAAAGCAGTTTTAGGTTCACAGCAAAGGTGAGTGAAAAGTACCAAAAGAGTACTGACAGTTCCCATGTACCCACTGTCACCCCAACACACATCTTCCTCCACTGTCTACATACCAGACCGCAGTGGTACGCTGGTTACAGGTGATGAACCTACACTGACATTTCATCGTCACCAAAGTCCATATTTACATTAGCGTTCACTTATTTATTTATTTATTTATGACTGTGTTGGGCTTTCGTTGCTGCGCCGGGGGCTTTCTCTAGTTGCAGCGAGCGGGGGCTACTCTTCGTTGCAGTGCGTGGGCTTCTCATTGCAAGTGGCTTCTCTTGTGGCAGAGCATGGGCTCTAGGCTCACAGGCTTCAGTAGTTGTGGTACCCGGGCTCAGTAGTTGTGGTGCTTGAGCTTAGTTGCTCTGCAGCATGTGGGATCTTCCCGGACCAGGGCTTAAACCTGTGTCCCCTGCATTGGCAGGCAGATTCTTAACCACTGCGCCACCAGGGATACCCTAGAGTTCACTTTTAGTGCTGTACATTCTATGGGTTAGGACAAATGTATAATGACATAAATTCACCATTACAGTATCGTACAGAATCGTTTCACTGCCCTAAAAATCCTCTATTTGCCCCTCCTATTGACCCCTCCCTCCCCTAATCCCTGGCAACCACTCATCCTTTTACTGTATCTATAATTTTGCATTTTTGTTATATATATAACATACAGTATGTAGTCTTTTCAGATTGACTTCTTTCACTTAGTAATATGCATTTAAGTTTCCACCATGCCTTTTCATGGCTTGATAGCTCTTTTCATTTTAGTGCTGAATAATATTCCATTGTCTTGATATACTACAGTTTATTCACCTACTGAAGGACATCTTGGCTGCTTCCAAGTTTTTGGCAATTATAAATAAAGCTGCTGTAAACATCTATGTGCAGGTTTTTGTGTGGATGTAAGTTTTCAATTAGTTTGGGTAAACACCAAGGAGTGCAATTGCTGGATTGTATGGTAAGGGTATGTTTAGTTTTGTAAGAAACTGTTAAACTGTTTTCCAAGGTGGCTGTACCATTTTGCATTCCCACCAACAATGAATGAAAGTCCCTGTTGCTCCACATCCTCGCCAGCATTTGGTGTATCAGTGTTTTGGATTTTGGCCATTCTAATAGGCGTGTAGTGGTATATCATTTTTTGTTTGAATTTGCAATTCCCTAGTGACGTATGGTGTTTAACATCTATCCCTATGCTTACTTGTCATCTGTATATCTTCTTTGGTTAGACGTCTGTTCAGGTCTTTTGTCCTTTTTTAAAAAAATTAATTTATTTTATTTACTTATTTTTGGCTGCATTGGGTCTTCGTTGCTGCGCGCTGGCTTTCTCTACTTGCAGTGAGCGGAGGCTACTCTTTGTTGCAGTGCGAGGGGTTCTCATTGCGGTGGCTTCTCTTGTTGTGAAGCACAGGCTCTACATGTGCGGGCTTCAGTAGTTGTGGCACACAGGCTCAGGAGTTGTGGCTTGTGGGCTCTAGAGCGTAGGCTCAGTAGTTGTGGTGCACAGGCTTAGTTGCTCCATGGCACGTGCGATCTTCCCAGACCAGGGCTCAAACCCGTGTCGCCTGCACTGGCAGGCAGATTCTTAACCACAGCACCACCAGGGAAGCCCTTTTGTCCATTTTTTAATCAAGTTGTTTGTTTTCTTATTGTTGAATTTTAAGAATTATTTGTATATGTTGGATAACTGTCCTTTATCAGATATGTCTTTTGCAAATATTTTCTCCCAGTCAGTGGCTTGTCTTCTGATTCTCTTGACATTGTCTTTCACAGAGCAAAAGTTTTTAATTCTAAAGAAGTCCAGCTTATCATGATTTCTTTCAAAGATTGTGCCTTTGGTGGGACTTCCCTGGTGGTCCAGTGGTAAAGAATCTGCCTTCCAAAGCAGGGGACGCAGGTTCGATCCCTGGTTGGGGGAACTAAGATCCCACATGCCACGGGGCAACTAAGCCCACGCACCACAACTACTGAGCCCACATGCCTCAACTAGAGAGTCTGTGTGCCACAAACTACAGAGCCACATGCCCTGGAGCCTGCCCACCATAACTAGAGAGAGAGGAAAAAAAAACCTGAGCACCACAACTAGAGAGAAGACCGTGTGCTGCGACGAAAGATCCTGCATGCTGCAATGAAGATCCTGGATACTGCAACTAAGACCCGATACAGCCCCCACAAAAAAAGATTGTGCCTTTGGTATTGTATCTAGAAAGTCATCACCATACCCCAGGTCAATTAAGTTTTCTCCTATTTATCTTCTAGGAGTTTTAGTTTTGTGTTTTACATTTAAGTCTGTGATCCATTTTGAGTTACTTTTTTGGAAGAGTATAAAGTCTGTCTAGATTCATTTATTTGCATGTGGATGTCCAGTTGTTCCAGCACCATTTGTGGAAAAGACTATCTTTTCTCCATTGTATTGCCTTTGCTCCTTTGTTAAAGATCAGTTGACTGTATGTATATGGCTCTATTTCTGGGCTCTATATTCTGTTCCTTGATCTATTTGTCTATCTTTCCCCAATATCACAGTGTTTTAATTACTGTAGCTTTATGGTAAGTCTTAAAATCGAGTCTTCCACCTTCAACATTGTTTTTCTCCTTCAATATTAAGTTGGCTATTCTGGGTCTTTTGCTTCTCCATATAAATTTCAAAATCAGTTTGTTGATAGCCAGAAAATAACTAACTGGAACTTTGATTAGGATTGCAATGAATCTATAGATAACGTTGGGAAGAGTTGAGATCTTGACAAAATTGAGTCTTCCTATCCATGAACATGGAATACCTATTTACTTAGTTCTTCTTTGATACCTTTCATCAGAGTTTTGTAGTTTTCCTCATATAGATCTTATATGTATTTTTTTAGATTTATATATAAACATTTCATTTGAGGGGATGCTAATGTAAATGATAATGTGTTTTTAATTTCAAATTCCACTTATTCATTGCTGGTGTCAGTAAGAAAGTGATTGCCTTTTATATATTAACCTTATATCCTGCAAACTTGCTATGATCATTTATTAGTTCCAGGTGTTTTTTTGTCAATTATTTCAGATTTTCTATATAGATGATCATGTCATCTATGAACAAAGACAGTTTGAGTTCTTCCTTCTTAATGCCTTTTTTTGTGTTATGATGTCTCTTTAATTTTAATTTTGGGCAAAGAAAAATCCTTTGATATGTGAAAATGATGAATTAGTTAAAAGCAAAAGAACAAACTCACAGACCCCTGAGGGATGGGGCCTTGCCCTTAATTAGGGGTCTCTTTGTTTTTGATTCTGAAAAACTCTGCTTCCTGGCATCCAGAAGTTTCATCTTCTTTCTCAAAACTAATTTTTGATGCCAACTTTAATGGAAATAGTCACATTTTTGTTTTATAACCTGCACTGCTCTAACCACAAAGGAGTGTGGAATGTTCTTGAGTGTGTTATTTAGGCAGGTTACAATCACTTTTGCCATCCTGGCAGGTATGTAAACCACTAATAAATAATGTTGTTTTTACTCCCACTTTTATTCCCGTTAAAACTGATGTAAAACAGTAACAAACAAACAAAACAAACTTTTATTTTCTTCTCTTGTTTTACTGCATTAGCTAGGAATTCCAGTACAATATTGAAAAGCAATGGTGAGAGGGACATCCTTGCCTTGTTCCTGATCTTAGCAGGAAAGCTTTGAGTTTCTCATCATTAAGTATGATGTTAGCTATAGATTTTTTGTAGATGTTCTTTATTAAGATGAGGAGATTTTCCTCTATTCCTAATTTACTAATGGTTTTTATCATGAATGGATGTTGAATTTTGTCAAAAGCTTTTTCTATACCTAGTGATATGATCATGTGATTTTTCCTCTTTAGCCTGTTGATGTGGTGGATTACATTAATTGATTTTCAAATACTGAACCAGCTTTGCATTATCTGAGATAAATCCCACTTGGTCATGTTGTATAATTCTTCTTATGCATTGTTGGATTCGATATGCTTATATTCTGTTGAGAATTTTTACATCTATATTCACGAGAGATATTGGTGTATAGTTTTCTTTTCATGTCATGTCTTTGTCTGGTTTTGGTATTTGGGTAATGCTAGTCTCACAGAATGAATTAGAAAGTATTCCCTCAGCTTTTATCTTCTCGAAGAGATTGTAGAAAATTGGTACAATTTCTTTCTTAATTGTTTGGTAAAATTCACCAGTGAACACATCTGGGCCTGGTGCTTTCTATTTTGAAAGGTTATTAATTATTGATTCAATTTCTTTAATAGATATAGGTCTATTCAGATTGTCTATTAGTGTTCTGTTCTCAATTGATGACACTTCTGCCCACACAGATTAGAATCTTGGCTATCATTGACTCCATCTCACCCCAATTTTTAGCTGCAAACCTAATGGTAGTTACCTTAGTTCAAGTCTCCCTCTCTCAAGAGTAACTGAGGGTTTAGAAGCCGGGTTCCAGGAGACTAAAAGTGTTGTTCCAACACTACCACGCACAAGCTATGTGACCTTCAACAAGACACTGAACCTCTCTGATTTCAGTTCTCCCACCCATAAAATGATGAGGGTTGGTTGTCACAGTCATGTTGTATCAGCACAGCACTCGGCTCTGCAGTGAACAATACTTACATAGTCAAATGCTGTTGTTTTGTTTGTTTGTTTTTGTTTTTCTAAACAAGGATTGATTTTTAGACAAATCACAGAAGGCTTGTCTGTGGTTACAGCCTAGAAGGTAAATGTTAATAACTGGATGTCAAAAGTGTAGCTCACAGTGGCTGGGAGATAGATGTAAGGAAGAGAAGAGACGTGGAGACCAATCATGAGGAAGTGTCTTCACTTCCAAAGTGGGAAATCAAGAGATTTCATCTCTGGTGGGCTGAACAAGTGGTAGAGGCCTTGATGTGTGATGTTGACATTGCAGGGATGAGGAGTGGAGGGTCTGAGAACAGTGGAGTGCAACCACATTTGGGAGGAGAAGAGGAAATGGGAGGTTAAGAGCCAAATCCTCATCAATCCTAAAAGGCAATCAATTAATAATGTCTAACATTGATAAGTCAAGGAAGAGAAATAAAATATTCACCAGAATATCGAAAAATAAAAATGGTTAAAATGGAGAGCAGGACCTCAGATTGGGACAGGGAGAGTTGTTTTTCACTTTAATCTCTTCTGTTTAATTTTTTAACCATATGCATATATTGCTTAGTTAAATTATAAGTATTTAAATAATTGTCTTCAGTTAAAATAAATTTCAACTGAAGAATTTTTTTTAGTTTTCTTTGAATTTTTTTTCTTTATTGAGATATAATAAACTGCACATATTTTAAAGTATGCAACTTGATAGTTTTGACACATGTATACAACTGTGAAGCTCTCACCATAATCAGGATAGAGAATATATCCATCACCCCTAAAAGTTTCTTTATACTCCTTTTAATCCCTCCTTCTCCTTACCCACAATGCAGTTACTGATCTGCTTTCTGTTACCACAGGTTAGTTTCTGTTTTCTAGAGTTTTATATAAATGGGATCATCTAGCATGTGCTAGGTTTTCTGCTTGCTTGTTTTTTGGTTTTTGGTCTGGCTCCTTTCACTCAGTATAATTATTTTGAGGTTCATACGTGTTGTTGCCAGTATCAGCAGTTTATTCTTTTTTATTGCAGTATAATATTGCATTGTACTACAGTTTGTTTATCCACTCAATTGTTGAATGAAACATTTGTGTTGTCTCCAGATTTTATCTATTACAAGTAAAATTGCTGTGAACTTTCATGTGTAAGTCTTTGTATATCTTTTTAAAAATTAATTAATTAATTTTTGATGGTTTATTCTTTTATTTATTTAGGCTGCGTTGGGTCTTCATTGTTGCGTGTGGGCTTTCTTTAGTTGCGGTGAGCAGGGGCTACTCTTCATTGCTGTGCACAAGCTTCCCATTGCGGTGGCTTCTCTTGTTGTGGAGCATGGGCTTAGTTGCTCCACAGCACGTG
Source organism: Kogia breviceps (assembly GCF_026419965.1). Classification (NCBI taxonomy): domain Eukaryota; kingdom Metazoa; phylum Chordata; class Mammalia; order Artiodactyla; family Physeteridae; genus Kogia; species Kogia breviceps. The sequence goes on along the minus strand of NC_081328.1, from coordinate 34,839,312 downwards.
GGATCTTCCCGGACCAGGGCTCGAACCTGTGTCCCCTGCATTGGCAGGCAGATTCTAACCAATGCGCCACCAGGGAAGCCCTGTATATCTTTTAATATTCTCTTTTCTCTTGATAGACACGTCAGAGTGGAATGGCTGGATCATATGGTAGGTGTATATTTAACTTTTAAGAAACTGTCAGTTTTCCAAAGTGATTGTACCATTTTACATTCCCTTAACCGTGTATGAGAGTCCAATTCCTCCATATCCTTGCTGACAGTTAGTATAATCAGTTTCTAATTCTAAAATTTTAGCCATTAATAGCTAAGTTGTGGTATCTCATGGTAGTTTTAATTTGCATTTCCCTAATGACTAATATTGTTAAGCATCTTTTCATGTGCTTATTTGCCATCCATATATCTTCCTTAAAGTAATATCTTTTCAAATCTTTTGCCCACTTTTTTATTGGGTTGTTTGTTTTCTTACTGTTTTGGAAGTTCTTTATGTATTTCTAGATTCAAGTCCTTTATGAGATATAGGCTTTAGAAATATTTTCTTATCTTTAAAACAGATAACTTTTGCAGTGGTTAAGAATCCACCTGCCAATGCAGGGGACATGAGTTCAATCCCTGGTCCGGGAAGATCCCACATGCCGCAAAGCAGCTAAGCCCGTGCACCACAACTACCAAGCCTGCCCTCTAGAGCCCATGAGCCACAACTACTGAGCCCACGTGCCTACAGCCTGTGCTCTACAGCAAGAGAAGCCACCACAACGAGAAGCTCGCACACTGCAACGAAGATCTAATGCAGCCAAGAATAAATAAATAAAACAAATAATTTTTTTAAAAAATAAGCTTTTAATTTTAGAATAGTGTTACATTTACAGAAAAATAGTGCAGAGTTCCCACATATCCCACACCCAGTTTTCCCTGGTACATTTGTAACATTTGTTACAATTAATAAACCAATACTTCTACATTAATATTAAGGCCCATACTTTATTCAGATTTCCTTACTTTTTATTTAATGTCCTTTTTCTGTTTCAATATCCCATCCATGACACTACATTAGTCTCCTTAGGCTTCTTAGGCTGTAACAACTTCTCAGACTTTCCCTGTATTAATAACTTTGAGAGTTTGAGGAGTACTGTTCAAGTATTCTGTAGAACGTCCCTCCACTGGGATTTGTCTAATGTCTTTTTCATGATTAGACTGGGGTTATGGGTTTGTGGGGAGAGTGCCATTTTTATCATATTATATCAAGGCTACATAATACTAGCATTACTTATCACTGGGATGTTAACCTTGATCACCTAGCTGAGGTAATGTTTGTCATGTGTTTCTACTGTAAAATTACACATTTCTCCCCCTTTTCAAACTGCACTTTCTGGAAGGAGCTCACACTTAAGGGATGGGAAATTATGCTCTACCTCAAGAGTAGGGTATATGTTATTTAGACTTCTTCTGCATGGGAGATTTGTCTATTCTCCCCCATTTATTTACTTACTCAATAATTTATTTATATCAGTATGGACTCATGGATATTTATTGATATTTTATACATTGAGTTATAATCCAATACTACTTCGCTTATTTTGTTGTGCAAATTATTCCAGCTTTGGCCATTGGGAGCTCTTTCAGTTAGGTCCTGTGTTCCTTTGACATATCTTCATGACTGTGTGTGGGGGGAGGTTGTTTATTTGTTTTGTTTTGTTTTGTTTGAGCATTTTCTTACCTCTGGCACTACAAGATTCTTCAGGCTCATCTTGTGTATTTCCTGCCCAAGTCCTAAAAGCAATCATTTTTCTAAGAATCCCCAGTTCCTTTTATTGGAGAATGATATTAGAAACCAAGATCTGGGCATGAAGTGTGCTCATTTCTAATGGGTGTGGTTGCTTCTGGGCCCTCTCAGTTGACATAGCAAAGAAATATATGTATATATATGTATATACCTATGTATATAGATACATCTGTAAATATTTCTATATATAACCATCTGTATCTATTTAAGCTAAACATGAGTTTATACTAATGCCTCCAACTCTAATCCACAAATTGTTCTATCATTCTAGCCTCCTCTCCTTGCTTACCTATACCACTACACAGTAAGAAATCTGGCTCCTACAATCCACTATGCATTTATTTACTTGTTCAATTCCAGTAAACATACATACCAGTATCAGAATTGTGAACCTGTACCCCTGCAGGAAATAACTTTATCAACTAGAACCAGTGCTAATGTACAGTTTCTTCTGACTTTAGTGTTACACATGAAACTCATTCCCATATTTCCCAGAACTTTTTCTCCCCATCTCCTTTAGTGAGGTTGTCTCATACATTTGTAATAGATTATTTTGTCACATTCTGCATTCTTTTGTAACTGAGCAGGACCCTATACGGCCTTCCCAGGACAGACCCCCTCCCATGTCCTCTGCCTGCCTCTTGTTTAGCCTCCTAGGCCTTCCCCAAGTTCCAAAGAATAAGTTTAATCAGAGATGTGAGAAAATGCAGAAAGAAAGGAAAACAGTCAAGCAAGACAAAATAATAATAGTTTTGTCATTAAACAAAGTCAAGGACTCTTAGTTCCTCCTAAAGGGCTATAGACAATATTCTGAGCCATATCCTTTAGCAGTTTTGCAGATACTGAAACCAGGTGGAAAAAGTTAACTATATGCTGCCCACAAGCCATAGACCCCGACTGGTTGGAACTAGAAGGAACTAGAAGGTTGATGATGTTGACTCTTGATTACCTCACCACCAACCAATCAGAAAAATGTCCAAGAGTTGATCACACACCCCACAACCCCCTCCCTCAGCCTGTCTTTAAAAACCTTTCCCTGAGGGACTTCCCTGGTGGTCCAGTGGGTAAGACACGACGCTCCCAGTGCAGGGGGCCCAGGTTTGATCCCTGGTCAGAGAACTAGATCCGGCATGCATGCTGCAACTGAGGAGTCTGCATGACACAACTAATGATCCCGCATTCCACAACTAAGACCCGGTACAACCTAAACAAACAAACAAACACATAAATTAAATAAATATTTTAAAAATAAAAATAACAAAATTAAAACCTTGCCCTGAAAGCCATTGGCGAGTTCAGGTCTTTTAAGCACTAGCTGCCTGGACTCTGCTTGGCACCCTGCAATAAACACTGCATTTTCCTTCACCACAATCTGGTGTCAGTAAATTGATTTTACTGCACGTGGGGGAGTGGACCCAAGTTTGGTTCAGTAACAATTTCCTGAGAGCTCTCAACTTCCTAAAAGATTTTGTAAATTTGTATGCATTACAGTTCACTCTTTGTGCTGTAAGGTAATATGGGTTTTGACAAATGCAGAGTGTCATGTGTCCAGAATTACTGTATCACTATCCTAAAACAAAATCCCCTGTGCTTCACCTATTCAACCTTTCCTTCCTCCTAACAAACTCCTTGCAAACATTGATTTTTTTTTTTTTTTTTCCTGCGGTACGCGGGCCTGTCACTGTTGTGGCCTCTCCCGTTGTGGAGCACAGGCTCCGGATGCGCAGGCTCAGTGGCCATGGCTCACGGGCCCAGCCGCTCCACGGCATGTGGGATCTTCCCGGACCGGGGCACGAACCCGCGTCCCCTGCATCGTCAGGCGGACTCTCAACCACTGCGCCACCAGGGAAGCCCTACTGTCAGGTTTTAAGAGTTCTTTATATATTTTGGATACAAGTCCTTTTTTAGAAATGTGTTTTGCCAATAATTTTTCCCAGTCTGTGGCTTGTCTTTTCATTCTCTTAACAGTATCTCCTGAAAAGAAGATTTTTATTTTGGTGAAGTCCAATTTATCAACTTGTTCTTTTATGAATCCTGGTTTTGGTGTCATATCTCAGAAATCTCTGCCTAACTCAAGGTTATAAATTGCACTATCTTTTATCAATATTAATAATTAATATTTTATCAATATAATTAAAATCTTTTGTTTTCTTCTAGAAGTTTTATAAGTTTTACATTCAGGTCTGTGACAAGCTTTGAGTTTATTTTGTATGTGATGTATCATATGAGTCAAAGATTTTGGGGTTTTGGCTTGGGGGTTTTTGGGCATAGAACTGCCTAATCATTCCAGCGCCATTTATTGCAAAGACGACACTTTCTCCACTGAATTGCCTCTGTACTTTTATTAAGAAACAGTTGCCCATATATGTGTGGGTTATTTCTGGACTCTATTCTGTTCCATTGATCTATTTGTCTATCTCTGTGCCAATACTATATTGTCTTGATTACTACAACTTTATGATAAGTCTTGAAATCAGGTGGCATTAGCTCTCCAACTTTGTTCCAGAGCGGTACTCAGTCTAATCCTTCCCCATCACTGAAGTAACACCTTTCTGGGTACTCTACCCAATGCTGCATGAATTATGGCTTTTTCCAGTCTGGCTGGCGCCAACAGGCACTATTCCTTGATGGACACTGCTCTCTAATCCTTTTGCATTGTCCTTCCTGGCCAGGGGTGGTTTTCTTACCCACGTGCGCTGATAGGTTCTCTGCAGAACACCTGAGGGGTCCCCTCTGCAGATCTGGGGGTGACCTCTGAGCAGGTGTCTCCTCTCAGGTACCGTTTTCTGTTAACTCTAGACTCCTTGGTCTCCCTGGACTCACCTCCACTCCTCCTCTGCAGGAGCCCCTCAGGCTCTGCCTCAGACTCTCCCCGTGCACAGCCTAAAAACCCTCTCCAGGCAGGAGCTGGGGAAACTCAGGGCCCATCTCACGGTTTCCTATCTCTCAGGGATTACTGCCTTCATCGCCTGATGTCCAGTGCCTTGACAACATCGTTGCACATATTCTGTCCTGTGTTTGGGGTTGTTTTGAGAAGGCGGGCAAACACAATCCCTGTTACTCCATCTCTAAATCTTGCCATTGATCTGGGACTTCCCTGGAGGTCCAGTGGTTAAGACTCTGTGCTTCCACGGCAGGGGGCGCGGGTTCGATCCCATCCCACATGCCGCGCGGCACGCCAAAGAAACAAATCTTGCTGTTTATCAAGACTTCTGAGGATCTCCCTCTCCACACATGCCTCCTTGCTGAGTCTAAGACGACCCTGCCAGGGTGCAGGAAGGCGAGGACATGTTAGACAGAATGAAATGTGCAGGGCAGGGCTTGGGGGCTCATGCCAGTAGGAAACAGAAGAGAGAAAGGGGAGCAGGGGAGAGAAAGTCGCATGGCTATAGAAGAGCAGATGGGAGAGGTGTGGGATCCAGGGTAGAGCTGAGGAAATGAGACCCCCGGAGGCCCAGTGAATCACCCTGGGGCACAAGCTGGTACGTGGTAAAGCCACGGCTGAATCTGGCTCCGTCTGATCCAGGGGCTCAAACTCTGAACTGCTTGCAACTTGGCCTGCTCTGAGAGCCCGGCAAGGAAGATAAAGAGGGGAGAGAGGGGCTTGCAGGGACCTAGGCCAAGGGACCCTGCTGGAGGCTCGCAGCTCCCAGGAGTAGCAGAAAAGGTGGGAACAACTGGGTTTTCCTGGGCCCAGAAGGGCCTCTTCCCTCCAGAAGGCTGAATGGAGCCCCTGTTATGTGAGAGGCTTAGCCTTGGAGGCCTCCCAGGAGTCCAGAGCTCCCGCCCGGTGTCCCACGCGGTGCCGAGAGCAGGGGGGCAGAGGCGGTGTCTCATGGGAGACACAAGCCTTCTTGTGCCCCCGAAGATTCTGGGGGTCAGAACTGTTGTAGCCTGTAGTGTCAACCTGGCAACTTGCTGAACATTCAGAAGCCCAGCCCCCTGCCCCCTACGGGAGATGGAGATACAGATTCAGTGGGGCTGGGCCTCTGAGTCCCAGCTGATTCTTTGGCAGCAGGTGGTCTGGGATTCCATTCTGAAAGGCCACGGGCATCTTTCACCCAAGAGTGCCTGGGGAGTCAAGGCCTGGGGAGAGCACAGGCAAATGTGGAGGGAAGGAGCCCAGGTAGGCAGGCCAGAGGTACGCTTGGGAGGGGGCAGCTGTCAGCATCCCTTTAAAGTCTGTCGTGCCCTGGGCTCCCTCCCATCCCAGGGCTTATCTCTGGGTGCTGTCCCTGGATGGAGCTTTCTCTGGGGCACCTCGGGGTCCCTGGGGCAGGAGGAGGGGACAGATCAAAGGGCAGGCGGCCTAACAACGGAACTTGAGATGGCTTCTTTGCATCCTGGAGAGGCCCAGCCTGAGACAGGATGGACGGGAGCCCTGGGCCAGGGGGCAGGGAGGAGGTGTGAGCGGAGAAACCAAATCCTGGTGCATTCACTGTGGACAAAAGGAAGGGCTTGGAGAGGGGCTCAGCCTCCTCTCACAGCTGCTCTGGCTGGAGGCTTCCGGAAAGGTCTGGGGACATCTGGTTCAGGTTCCCTTCAGGGGCAGGAAGGACCCAAAGGAGGTGGTGGTTTGCACGCCTATTGGTTGGGGACCCAGGCCCACTTGCTAAACCCTGCTTTTAGCTGATTCCAAGTTACCCATACCCAGGAGGGGGCCTAGGAGCAGAGCTGGGGGCAGGGGGGAGTAAGAAGTAGCCCCCTGCCAGATTCTCAAATCCCAGACATCCCTCCTGGGAAAGCGGACTAGCCACTTGGGTGTAACACTATCCCTAGGCTTGGGGCTCCCCCACATCTGGAGCCCCAGCTGCTGACCCCCCGTGGATGCTGGGAACTCTTCCCACCAGGTCTACCTGGTCCCAACAACAGGAGCAGAGCCAAGGGAGCAACAACTCTCTGCTCGGGGCGCCTGGGCCACAGGCGGGAGCCAGAGCTCGGTAGGGGGTAATGGGGGGGGATCCGTGTTTCACCTGCCTCTTTGGTAATTTGGGGCCTTACAGTTGGTGTTAGGGTTGGGAGGGTATTTGGGATACAGCTACCCTTACGCCAACTTTGGTCTGAGTTCAAGGAGACCCAGAGACACTAGGACCCTCAAACTATGTACACCGCCCCCCCGCCCCCCGCCAAGGCCCCAATGAGACCAGTTGGATTCCACATAGACTCACTGGACCGAGCACCCGATTCAGCCAGGCCAGGTCTGGAGGTGGAGATGGGTGGGGACTGGGAGGGGTAAACCCAGCAGCAGGTGGGATGTGAAGGCCTGAATTCAGCCCCCTCTCCTCCAGGTTCTCTTGTAGCCCATGACCCTCCCCCCAGCATTCTCCCTGAGCCTCGTTGTTATCTAGACCACCTGGGCTAGTCGCCGAGTAACAAAGTACCACAAATTCAGCAACCGAAAACAATGCACATTTATGAGTTCACGGTTTCCATGGGTCAGAGTCTGGGTCCGGCTTAGCTGGATGCTCCGCTTGGGTCTCACAGGCTGCAGTCAAGGGGCCGGTCAGGCTGCATTCCTTCCTGAGGTTGGTGTCTTCCAGGCTCACAAGGTTGTTGGCAGAGATCAGCTCCTAAGGCTACAGGACTGAGGTTCCAGTTTTCTTGCTGGCTGCCAGCTGGAGGCTGCTCTCAGCTCCTAGAGGCTGCCCACGGTTCTTTGCCAGGTGGCCCTCTCCCAGACCTTCTCACTACAGGGCAGGTTACTTCTTCAAGAAAGACCAACAAGAGAATCTCTCTGACCTCAGGGAGGGCCTCAGTCTCCCTTTTAAGAGCTTTTATCTGATTAAGCCAGGCCCACCCAGAATCAGCTCCCTTCTGAGAACTCATACTCAAAAGATTTGGAACCTAAGTACAGCTGCAAAACCCACTTCTGAGGGGGAGGATGCTCTGAGCTGACTCTGGTCGGATTTTGAAGGCAACCGGGTTGGGAGTGGGTGGGGAAAGGGCTGCTCTGGCCGAGGGACAACCTGACCGGAGATGAATTTGGGGAACCCTGTGGCTGTTGGCCACAAGGCTTTCGATGGAAGGCTCGGGCCAGAGGGCAGATGCAGGAGGGCTGAGCACGGCAGGCTGGGGCAGCAATGGGGAGCCACAAACGTGAACTTCTGTGAGCCGGGGGAAAGACACGCTGTCCTGCCATGGACACAGCCGGGGAGGCCCGTCCCCGTCTCTAAACTGAGCCCCCACTACGAGCCAGACGCTCACAGTTTGGCGCTGTGAACGCAATACTGAATCAGCAGAGAGGGGATTTCAGGGATCCGAGAGACGAGTCAGGGACACAGACATCAACCATATCATCAATTCCATCTGGAATATGAGCTCGGAGGAGAGAAGAGGGTACTGTATGAGCGTAGATCTGGGCCCCGACCTAATCTGGTGAGTCCAGGGAGGCCTGGGGTGGGGTGAAGGTGGCCGGTATATCACACCCCAGCAGAGAACAGAGGAAACAGGAGAGTGCCCCCGGATGCAGTCTGAAAGCAGCCTTCCTGTCCCCAGCTCTCATCCTCTCTAATAGCAAAGGCCACCAGCACGCGCCCCTCCCGTGTGCCTAGCCCAGAGCCAGCACCCTCTCTCTGCCTTCACACGCTGAGAAGGAAAATGCCCTGTGCGGGCCCTCCTGCCCAGGTGGCAAAACGGTGTGTCCCCCAAAGCGTTGGGAGACCCTCTGTGTGACCACAGCAGGCCCAGGGGCCCTGACCCACTTCCTCGCTGCTCCGCACACCCAGCCCCAGATGTTCTCACACCCCGTCGCCCCAGACACAGCCCCGGACAGCTGCACAGCTGGCCGGCCTGTGGGAGAGTGGGCCTGCCAATAGCCCTGGGAAGGAGGACAAAAAGGGGACACCTCAGACAAACAGAGCTGGCTCCCTGAGCCAAAGCATACACCCCGGTCAGAGGCCTGAGCAAGCAGGCTGGCCAGGGGGGTGGGCTTAACCCTTTCTCTCCCAGCAGGGCTCCAAGTACACTCGTCTCTGCCACTGCCCTGCCTCCAGCCGGATGTCCCCGCGCCTCAGCCAAGCCAGCAGACTCTCCTGGCTGGACAAGGGGAATCTTTCCCTGCTCCCTGGGGGCAGGTTCATTCACTTTCATAGAAACAAGACACGGCTCTTGTCCCCAAGGAGCCAGGGTCTGGAAGTTCCTTCTGTTGTCTGACCTCACTCCCACTCTCTGACTTGGTCACCGCTGCCCATCTGCTCCGCCTCTGATCTCCAAGCAGAGGAACAGGAAAGGCGTCCAGGAAGAGCAGGAACAGAAGTGGCGGAGGCCCCAGAGCCTTGGTGACCTCAGGGTGTCACCTTGTTCTGGACGAGGCACAGTGCAGCGGGTGAAGCCTGGGCTCCCGACACAGCCCCCCACCCCCTGACGGTGTGGCCCTAGGCAAGATACCGCGGTCTCTGCTGACCTGTGTGTCAGATGGGAGTGAATGTCGGAGCTGCCTCCCCGGGGCTCAGAGGAAGAAAGAGGCATTTTGTGCAAAGAAACGGGCCTAGACCCATGGGGGCCTACGGTAAGCACTCAGACAGGGCTGCCAGCTGCCGCTCAGGTGACAGCGGGGCCAGCATGCTCCAGGCAGAGACAGACCCGAGCCATCTCAAACTCCCACGCTAGGGGCAGGGGCAGACATGGAACATGTCAGCAGTCAGCAAACGAGATCATCCCAGGCTGTGACGACAGGTGATAAGAAGGCATTCAGGAAGGGTAAGCTGTGACGAAGCGAGAGAGGGGCATGGACATATATACACTACCAAACGTAAAATAGATATAGCTAGTGGGAAGCAGCCGCATGGCACAGGGAGATCAGCTCTGTGCTCTGTGACCACCCAGAGGGGTGGGGTAGGGAGGGTGGGAGGGAGGGAGACGCAAGAGGGAAGAGATATGGGAACATATGTATATGTATAACTGATTCACTTTGTTGTAAAGCAGAAACTAACACACCATTGTAATGCAATTCTACTCCAATAAAGGTGTTAAAAAAAAAAAAAGATGGCATTCAGAGCAGGCTGCCAGGGGGGCCTGGACAGATGGATAAGAGGCAGCGTGGGGAGGGCCAGGGTGTTAGGGAGCAGCCAGTTGTCCATCTCTCTGAGTCTGTGTCCTGGCGAGCAGACGGAGACTTAAAGGTGAGTGGCCGCCAGGCCCCGTGACCAAGACCTCGCAGTCCTGGCAAACGCTCAGAGAGACATGAGGTTACAGGAGCACAGAGCAGTCATCCTTCATCCCCGGGCAAGCAGAGGGAGGAGAGAGGCTTGGGGCCATTGGAGAGAACGTTCAAGGCTGGGATGAGGTAGGGAAGCCCTGTGAGACCAGGTATGCAAGGCTCTGAATTCCAGAGAAGGAGCTGGGAATGGTCTCCTAGGGCAATGGAGAGCCATGGGAGGTTTGGGCCCAGAGGTGACAGTTCAGATGTGGGTTCTGGCTGCGGTGAGGAGAAGAAATTGGAAAGGCTGGCCTGGGGGGGAGGCAGGGAGCCCAGGCAAGGGCCAAGCCTATGTTTGATGGAGGAAAACCAGTAGTTCCTGGCGACTGATGGCGACCTGCAGAGGAGAGAAGCACTGGGTTTCCCTGAGCTGCGCTTTGACTCTTCCTGCCCCGTTCAGTCCAACACACCTCAACACATCTGCTGGGGGCGAGAGACAGCCATGAGCAAGCCACATGAGGGCCTCGAGGAGATCTTAGCCGGAGGGGAAAAGCAGACGTGACACAAACCGCTCTAAGAGTGGTGGTTTCTGAATTATTAAAGGAAAGTGGGACAGGCTGTCTGCTTTAGACCTGAGCTCCCTGAGGGCAGGGGCTGTGTCTCCCCTTCACACTAGAGATGCCTGAGGTCAGGACAGTGTTTTCTCCATGAGGCTGGAGGCTCCCTAAGAGAGGGTCTGTTTTCTGCTGGTCCTGGGGCTGTGGTCTGGCAGCCAGGCACCTGCCCACTCCCCACACCTCCCGAGGGGGGCAGAAACAGAGGCAGCGGGTCACGTCACCCCGAAACACTCAGCAGCCACCCACCATTTCCTGAAGCCAGCCCACGGCTCCCAGGGTGGCAGGACCACCCGCTCTATCTCAGAAGCATCTCTTGGGGTGTGACCGGGCCAGGGGAGGATCAGTTCCCCACAGAGGGTATCCGCTGGGGCTCACCACCGTCCCCAACGCCAGCCTCACCTGCCTGCTCTCCCCCAGCTGTATGCTCACTCAGTTGCCCATGTCCGGGGAGACTGCTAGAAGGGGCCCGGTGGGCACCGGGCAGAAGCCGAAGGTCCATACTCATCCTCAGGAGGGACTTGAGGGGGCAGGACCAGGGTTGGAAGAAGACCCTGGAGAGATTTTGCTAGAACAAGGAGGGTCTAGGAACAAGAGCTGGGAGACAGAGCCCCCAGCCTCTTGCCCTCAATTCCTGTGGGCCTAGGGCAAAGCTCTTGCATTCTATCAGCCTGTTTACCCACAAGGTGATGGGCCTGGGGGGGGCCACTGCCGTCCCTCCTGGCCCTCAGTCTTTTTTTATTCCAACAAGGACAATCATCTCAGAAAACTGTAAGGTCAGGAGACCTCATGTGAGAGCCGCAGGAAGCCAAATGAGAGGAAATGCTGTAGAGCATGAGGGATTTGAGGCTGACACTGAGGAAGACTCCCTGGAAGGAAGGGGCGTGAGCCCCTAAAGAGGCCCTGGGTCACGGCTTTCCAGGGCTCCCTCTGGCTGGGCAGCAGGAGGGACCTGTGGCCAAGGAAGGGGTGGGGGGGGATACCTCCTGCCCTTGTCGCCCGCGATGGCCAGACTTTGTCCTGATCAGGCTGGATTTCCCTTCCTGGCACTCATGAGGTTTGACCTCTGACCTTTGGCTTAGTCATGGGGCGAGGCCCTTTGCTCACTCATCCCATACCATTAGGATTGTGCGGAGCCCAGTGCAGGCTCTGAGCAGGGCGGGCAGTCTGTCTGATGGGGAAGACACAGCCTCTGCCTTCAGGAGCCCAGTGGAGGAAAGGAGTCAGCCCCTCCTTCAGGGGAGAGGCCTGTCACCTAGAGAAATGACCTAGGAGTTAGGCAAACACCAAACCCCCCTCCTCTGGAGGCAGCTGGACCCCCAACTGCGTGTGAATCTGAAACTGGATCAGGGAAGCAGGGCTGGCAGCATGCCCAGCAGTGAGTGCGTGTGTTGGGGAGCTGGTGGGGGTGAGGAAACCCCCGTGCATCCCCCTGCCTCCGGCTTGTCTGCAGACATGTGCATGGGTGTAAGGGAAGAGGGCTGGATGGGAGACTCTGTGCACATCCTTGGGCAGATATCCTTGTACCTGTGTTCAGGCCTGGGAGATGGATGTGCTGGGTGCGTGGTCCTCAGTGCTGGTGAGCGTGCTGTGTGCACAGGCTGCATGGAGGGTCTGCAAGGGTGTGAGGTGCAGCTCGTGCAACACGTGTGAGTGAGTCAGGATGCAGACTCCCCGGGGGAGTGGGGAGACTGGGCCCAGTGTCTGCCCCACGAGGTCATGCTGGGTAATCTGCCCGCCCTCCCTGGACCTCGAGTCCCCTGCACACAGAGAGGTGTCAGCAGAGGGCTGTGTGAGGCTTCCCAAGCTCCATCAGTCTGTGCTCTGAGCACCAGGGAAAACCCCAGGGGCCCTGCCTGCCCACTGCCAGGCCTTCTGTCTGCCCTTGATCCCTCGCCTTGGCGCCGGAACAACTGTGCCTGACCAGCGAATGCAGGCCGGGCCAGCTGTCACTGTGACATCCATTCTCCTCGGTGGGCCTGGGAGCTCCCACCCACCTCCCCCAGCTCCTCTCGCCCTTCTCCCTCCCTGCTGCACCCACATCTGGAAATTAGGCAGGATGACACCTGGAAGCATTCCATGGCCATGGGGTCCCGTGGGGTTCTGAGCCTTAATCCAGGAGCTGGGAGTTCCGCTCCCAGAACCCCCAGAGCCCCACTTTCCACTGTCTCTGCCCCCAGCATTCTGGGAAGATTCCTGGGGCCACAGCCCAGACCAGGAAGAAGGCTTCTTATTTGCATATCACGTACATCTGATTTGCATGTGCCTCCTGGTTGGCCATTTCTAAGCAACCCTGGAATTCGGATCTCACAGGACGCTGAACCTTTTCTAGGAGCTTACTTCTCTCTGTCTCCCCTTGACCCAGGTGCCTCCTAAAGGACAGACACACGCACAGAGACCCCTCCCTACACACACCTGTTCCTGCACACAGGCACAAGAGTATACCAGCCTCCATCTACATGCAAAAATGCAGAGTCCTGGTTCTTATCCCCGTGCACCCTCACCCTTGCTGTGTGGAATATGCGCTGAGTATACGCTCACACATGCTACTGCACAGATGCCCATGCTTCTGTCCTCACACACACTCAAAACTCACACACATTTGTCTACACACATGCCCCCACAGCCCCAGTGCACAAGCAAACACAACTCAGCTTCACGTAGGAGTTGGGGGACTGCACGCAGACTGTGTGCAGTCTGTGTGCCAGGGTGGGCTGCCAGTGAAGTGCCCTAAGCAATAGATCCCTCCCAGACCCCCAAGTGGGCAGGACTAGCAAGGGCACTGCTGTGTGATTGGCTGGGAGGAGACAGCACAGGTCAGGTGGCTGTTTTTAGTGGTTTTACCACCAGTGGGTCCCTGGTGGTAAGAGTAGCACAGTCAGAGTAGCAGTCCTTGAGAGTTTTGTCTTCCCTGAAATATGGCTCCATCCTGAATTTTCTGCATCATTTCTGTTGCTCTCACCCCAGGCCTCCTCCCCTTATTGGTGCCCAAACACAGCTTCCTTGGGTGGCCCTGCTTCTGACCTTTTTCTCCCTGCTCCCCACCAAGAACACCTCCCTGCCTTCCTCCACCATAAACACTCACATCTGTTTTTGTGCTGTGCTGTGCCCTCTTCCTGGATGGGCCTCTTTCTCTGTCCACCCAGCACACTTCTATACATCCTTCAAGTCCCACCTCGAATGTCAGCTCCTAGGTGAATCCTTCTCTAATCTTACCAGGCAGAAGTAATCTCGCTCCTCACTCTGAACATCGAAAGGCAGAGCAGTGGGGTGGAGAGACACGGTTGGTCCTAAATATCTGTACGGGGGATGCTTAGGGGCTTGGAGGCTGCAACCTTTCATTTATAAGGAGGGGACGGACTTTTCTGAAAACTGCAATTACATGGTGAGCATTTGGACTTCAATTATATTCTGTGTTCATTTTCAGCGGAAGAGCAGAAGCACAAGAATCAGACAATGCTGCTTCCATCCCTTCTGCTGTGCACCTTTGAGTGATTGTTGCAGCCTCTCGGGGCCTCAGTTTCCTTGTCTGTAAAATGGGCTCACTGTGGGGGATTATGAGAAGCCAATTAGAGCTTGAACACTTATCGCCTTAATTCCCATTTCATTGAACAGTAAAGATTAATTTGGCTCAAAGGATTTTTGCTCGCTTCTCTGTCTCCCCACTGGACTAGAAGTTCCTTCACAGCAAGGGTTGTATCTCTATCTACAAAATGGGGATAATAATGGGACAGACCTCATTTGTGAGGATTAAATGAATTAACTCATGTAATAGGCTTAGAAGAGTTTCCTGGCACTACTCAGTGTTCACTATTATAGTTATTACCACATACCTTGTCATTTAATTCTTACAGCAATCTTGTGTCGTTGGAGATATTGTTATCCCACTTTACAAGTGGAAAAGTGAGGCTTATAACATTTAGGAGCTTCCTTGCCAAGGTCACACAGTGAGCAAGTATCAGAATCTAGATTTGAGTCTGGATTTAGCAGAGTCTTAACCACCGATCAGGATGTGACAGTTCTGGGCAGACAGATCAAATGTCCAGCCCGCGACTTCCGGATACAGTTTATTTGCACATGCCCACACCCCTTACTGTGTCCCTACAGCACATAGGCCTGTGTTCCATCTGGACTCGGCAACTGATGACAGTGTTGGGCACCCTGAATAGGAGCTGCCCATTGGCCCAATCCCCACAGCTGACTGAGGTTCGTAGGTACCACCCTGAGAACAGGATTCCACCTGGGGAGGGGGAGACAGGGTGACGGCCCGGGGTGAAGTCTTTGTCCACACTGGCCCAGGATGCTGGTCGTTCGGCCCCACCCCACAAATCCATTCGGCATCCCAGCCCAGAGCACCTGGATGGAGAGACACTCTCTACCCCACGTGTCATACCGTGAGTGCCGGACACTCGTGCTGGAAAGCTTGACCTGGAATGTGTTTCCACGCAGCAGGCCAAGCCTCACGCACACCACCGCCCACCAAATACTCTGATGCAACAGCCTCATGGAGCCCCCCAGTCCTGTTGGGGAGCGCCCTGGGGGCAGCAGAGATCCAGGGAGGAAGGGAAACATGGAGCTCTCCAGTGTGTGTGGCAGCTGAATTCCTCCAGATCACACAGCCCGGCTCCCGGAATCAGTGGGAGCCCCTTTTCCTGGCCCTGCTGGGGGTTTAGCCAACAGGCATCTGGAGTCCTTGGATGTTCTGCTGAGGGCCTCTCGTCCTACCCGTGTGCCCAGTAGCTCCAGAGAGCATGGCCCACATGGCCAGAATCCCAGGAGGGAAAATCTAGGCTGGGGCCCAGCCAGCTCTGGGCTTGGGGAGAGAGCAGGGGAGCAGAGATTAGACGCAGGGGCATGGAAGGAATGATTTCTTGAACCCCCTTCAGGCTCCAAATCCAGCCTGCCCACTTCGGCCCAGGCTCAGAGAACCGGACACCCGAAACCTGTGGACACGGTCGTGACCAGGGCTGTGGAGAGAAGAATCTGATGGATGGGGAACCAGCGGACTGCGGGGCACACCCAGGACCTCAGCTTCAGCAAACGGCTCAGGGACGCACTGAGCCCAGCCAAGTACTGCGGTGCCGCAGCGCCCTCTGTTGGCCAGAGGCGGAGGCCGCCTGTCCAGAGCTCTGCAGTGGTTGGGGGAAAGCGGATGCCCGCAGGACTCTGGCCCAACACAAGTTCCCTAAGGACCCCAGGAGTCAGCGCCCATTGAAGTGGTCATCCGAGCTGGGAGAACCTTGGCGACTCCTGCGTCAATCCCTATTTTGTCGCTGGGAAAACTGAAGCCAAGAGAGGGGAGATGATTGACCCCCAAATGGGCTGGCGCCAGGGACTGGATTATGGGGCTGGCTAAATCCCAGTGCTGGTGCCATGGGATGGCCTGGGATTTCCCAGTCACCCCCACCGCCATGCTCCCCACCAACCACCCGGAATCGACCTACATCCGGGCAACTCCAGACAGCTCTACCAGCCTCGCCTCTGCCCCCAACCCTTCTACCCAGACCCCTCCTATAACAATTCTAGAACCTCCCTGTCTCGCCACCAGCCCCCTCCTCAGACACCATACCCTCCAAGCCTCTTCAGCACCCCCGTCCCCCAGACTCAGGAGACTACCTGTGCTCCCCAACAACCAACAATTTCCCACGTAAAGCCTTCTGCTTTTTTCTTATTTTTTTCCCCAGGAAATGAAAACTTCAATTTATTTCTTTTCTTTTTTTTTATTAACTTTATTGGATTTTCTTTTAAATTACAAGCCACAGTACTACATGTTCTTTGTAACAGCTAAACAAACCAGAGGTATCTAAAGAAAAAGTCGATAATCTCCTCTCTCCCTTTCCAGCCCCACACCCCTGAGATCACGAACGTGGTTGAAGGAGTGTTGTCTTTCCTTATTGCTCTAAGGCTGTTCACTCAATAGGTAGGAAGACTTGAAACCTGCTGTGCGTCCGGCCCTGTGCTAAGCCTGGGCTACTGAGGAAAATAAGACAACAGCCACGATGCCCACTGCCCTCAAGGGGCTTACATTCTAGAAGGGCGAGGAGAGACAACAGAGAGTAAATAAGAATATTTCAGGCAGCGATGAGTTCTCTGGGGGGGGAATGGTGGGGGGATGGGCTGGGGGTGATGGGTTCTGAGGCAGGGACCCGGCTGCTTTGGGTGGAATTGCAAGACAAGGGCTCTCTGAGGAGGGACATTTGAGTTGAGGCCCAATTGAGGGCACTGTAGGCCACTGTTCGAATGTTATTCGAAGGGCACCAAAAAGCCACTGAGCATAGGAAGGGGTTGCACAAAGACCCCTTGGGAGAATGGACTTAGGGTGGGCCAGTATGGCTGCCATGAGACAGAGGGAGAGAGAGAGAGAGAGAGATTTTTGCTTTTAGATATTCCTTCTTTTGATATAAAAATGGGCTTAGACTACATACATTGCTCTACTCATGTTCTTTTTCCTTCCAGTACTTCAGTCAGAAAATGCAACTCCAGTTCCAAAGGGTCAGCAGGTCACACACACTCTGGGCAGCCAGCACCCCTCAGCTGCCACAGCCCTGGTGGTTAAATCAATCTTTTAATTTTTCCAATCCAAAGGGTAAAAAATACATCACAGCAATTTAAGCAACAAAATTAATAAAATAGTATTGGATTATAACCCAGAGTGTAAAATAAATATCCATGAGTCCATACTGATTTAAATACATGATTGAATAAACTCATAAATGGGGAAAGAAGAGAGACATCTCCGGTGCAGAAGAATTCCAAGTAAATGATGTAGATACTTCATCCTGAAAGAGAAGCGTATAATCCCCCACTCCTTAACTGGGGGCTGCACATAACGACTTCCTTCTAAAGAGTATAGCACGGAAAGAGGCCGGTTAGGGAGCGGCGGATAATTTTACAGGGAAAAAGCCTGACGAACACTACTTCAGCCAGGCAATCAAGGTCAACCACCGTCATAAGTCATGTTGACAGAATCTGTTACCGAGTCCAAATTGGCTCGTACTGCTTGCCACACAACAGGCCAATAAATCGATGAGTTGTTCAGGGCAAGTAATAGCAACTTTATATGGAAAGCCAGCAGACGGAGAAGATGATGGACTCGTGTCCCAAGGAGCCATCTTGGCTGGGTTTGGATGCAGCTTCTTTTATAGAACAAAGAGGGGGAGGTGAGGAGGTAAAGTTTAAAAGGCAATAAGTTGCTGCAAATATTTCCTGGTTCCGGCCAGATTCTGGAGGGGATGTGTTAATTTCTTCTTGCCCGCAGCCATTCACAGGTGGACCTGGTCAGGATGTTTCCTGTGAGCTAATGCTCAGGCATGGAGGCAGGTTTCCCAGATATGAGCCATTATGTATACTTTAGGCTCTAGGCAACATCCTTTCACTGATTGACTTGTAGCAAAAACAATATAATACAAAGGTTAAAGTAAAAGAAACAGATCCAATATGCAGTCAGGTTTGTTCTTCCCTATTACATATGTACCCTTGATATGACGTGATAAGAATGGCGCTTTACCTCTGTGGTCAATCTCCCAAAAATGCATAGCCCCAGTCTATGAGAAAGAGATCAGACAAATTCCAGCAGAGGGGCATTCTACAAAAAACCTGACCAATACTCCTCAAACTGTCAAGTCATCAAAAATAAGCACAGTCTGAGGAAAGGTCACAGCCAAGAGGAGCCTAAAGAGACTAAATGTAATGAGGTATCCTGGATGGGATCCTGAGACAGAAGAATGTAAAAACTAGGAAAATCTGAACAAAGTATGGACTTTCGTTAATAATAATATACCAATATTGCTTCTTTAATTGTAACAGATGCACCATACTAATATAAATTGTTAATATTAGGGGAAACTGGGTATGGGGTGGGGGAAGGGGTGTCTATGGGAACTCTCTGCACTATCTGCTCAATTTTGTCTGTAAGTCTAAAACTGTTCTGAAAAAATAAAGTCTACTAGTTTAAAAAATTCATATCTCATGCAACTGACAAGGGCTTAATTTCCAAAATATACAAACAGCTCATACAACTCAACAACAACAAAAACCATAAACAACCCAATCGCAAAATGGGCAGAAGACATAAATAGATATTTCTCCAAAGAAGACATACAGATGGCCAACAGTCACATGAAAAGATACTCAACTTCACTAATTATTAGAGAAATGCAAATCAAAACTACGATGAGGTATCACCGATCAGCATGGTCATCATTAAAAAAATCTACAAATAGGGGCTTCCCTGGTGGCGCAGTGGTTGAGAGTCCGCCTGCCGATGCAGGGGACACGGGTTCGTGCCCTGGTCCGGGAGGATCCCACGTGCCGCGGAGCGGCTGGGCCCGTGAGCCATGGCCGCTGGGCCTGCACGGCCGGAGCCTGTGCTCCGCAATGGGAGGGGCCACAACAGTGAGAGGCCCGCGTACAGCAAAAAAAAAAAAAAAAAAAAAAAAAAAAAAATCTACAAATAACAAATGCTGGAGAGGGTATGGAGAAAAGGGAACCTCCTACTTTGTTGGTGGGACTGTAAATTGGTGAAGCCACTACAGAAAACAGCATGGAGGTTCCTCATAAAACTATAAATAGAGTTGCCATATGATCCAGCAATCCCACTCCTGGGCATATATCCAGACAAAACTATAATTCAAAAAGGTACACGCACCCCTATGTTCATAGCAGCACTATTCACAGTAGCCAAGACATGGAAACAACCTAAATGTCCATCAACAGATGAATGGGTAAAGAAAATGTGGTACATAAATACAATGGAATACTACTCAGCCATAAAAGAGAATGAAATAATGCCATTTGAAGCAACATGGATGGACCTAGCGATTATCATACTAAGTGAAGTAAGTCAGACAGAGAAAGACAAATACCATATGATATCACTTCTATGTGGAATCTAAAATATGACAGAAATGAACTTATCTACAAAACAGAAACAAAATCAGACATAGAGAACAGACTCGTGGTTGCCAAGGGGTTGGATGAGGGATGGATTGGGAGTTTGGGATTAGCAAATGCAAACTATTATGTCTAGAATGGATAAACAACAAGGTCCTACTGTATAGCACAGGGAACTATAGTCAATATCCTGTGATAAACCATAATGGAAAAGAATTTGAAAAAGAATATATATTTGTATAGCTGAATCACTTTGCTGTACAGCAGAAATTAACACAACATTGTAAATCAACTATACGTCAATAAAATAAGTTTTAACAATACATATCTCATTGTTGTTTTAAATTGTATTTCCCTGACCCCTTCTGAGGCTGACTGACTTTCTTTCCATACACATTTTCTGTCAACCGCTTGTTTATACTTCTGCCCACTCTTTTAATTTTTGCTTTTTTCTTATTGGTTTATAAAATTTTTTCATAGTAAGGATATTAACCGTTTGTCTATTACACATTTTACAAACGTATTTTTTTTTTCAGTCTGTTGTTGACCTTTCTATTTTGTTTGTGGAAACTTATGTCCCTCTGAAATACTTTCTTCTGTAACCAAATCTTTCTCTCTCTCTCTTTTTTTAAACGAGAAAGTCTTTTCTTTTTAAATTAATTAATTAATTAATTTGGCTGCATCGGGTCTTAGTTGTGGCATGCAGGATCTTCATTGTGGCATGAGGGCTCTTTGTTGTGGCACGCGGGCTTCTCTAGTTGTGGCGCGTGGGATCTAGAGCACAGGGGCTCAATAGTTGCAGCACGCAGGCTTAGCTGCCCCTCTTAGTTCCCCGACCAGGGATCGAACCCTCATCCCCTGCAGTGGAAGGTGGATTCTTAACCACTGGACCACCAGGGAAGTCCCTTTCTCTTTTTCATGGCTTCTGTGTTTCCTGTTCCCGCAAGGTTAAAGAATTATTCTTCTAATTTTTCTCCTAATATTTTTAAGCTTTTATTTTTCACTCTCAAATTTTAATCCATCAGAGATCTATTTTGTAGGTGTTGTCAGGTCAGAGGGGAGGATTTGGCTTTATTTCCTTCCCGATGGGTCACCGATATGGCAGCATCATTTATTAAATAAATCGACTTTTCCCCTAAATTGACGTTCCCCTTTAATAAATAAGTTCCCATATAGATCCTTACATCTGCGTCTGAGAGACTGAATTCCCCAGTTCTCCATGCTGTCATCAACATCCAGCTCAAGAGCCCATACCCACCTTCTCCTTAAAGGCTGTAATCCCCTGCCCCATTCCTCCAAGCTGGAATCAGCCTTATCCCCACCTGACTTCCCATGGAATTCATTCATTCAAATTGCATACACATTTATTGAGCTCCTCCTGAGTGTCAGGCATTGGGCCAAAGAAGACTGTCCCTGTCTTCTAGGAATTCACAGTCTGGGGAGAGAAGGGAGAACAAAGTGAGGACAGGTGACTCTGGGGGAACAGTTGTGGGAGAGGTGTCAATTCCATTCAGAAAAGCTTCAAGAAGGGAGTGAGGCCTGAGGTTGGTGAATGGTCCAATGGAGAGCAGGTGTTCACCAGACAGCCACGGAGGAAGGGGCCGCCAGGTGGCAAGAACTGTGTGTGTGTACAAAGGCACCGAGGCAAAGCAAAGCCTGGTGTGTTTGGGGAGTTGCAAGTGGTTCAGAGGCCCCAGGAAAGGAGTGCCGGTAGAGAAGAGAAAGCAAGGGGCAGGCTGGAGAGGTGAGCGTGAGACGGGCTGGGACCTGGAACCTGGGACCCTTTGCTGCAATGCTTGCCTCTGGACAAACTACAAGGGACTAAAAATAACTGCGTGCATGTACAGTTGGGGCAAATTATGGACAAAAAGATACAAAGACCAAAAATCCCAACTGCCACTTCTGAAGAGCCGAGGGCAGAAGCAGGGTACTGCGCATGACGCCGGCACACACCGCCACCGAAGGGGTAAGCGAACTCCCTAAGCTCCCCCTCAGGCATGACCCCTGGACACATATAAGGAACCAGCTTGCCCTCCCTTCGGAGCGCGTGAGCAGGGGAGCCTGTTGTTTGTTCTCGCTCCCCCCTGCTGCAGCAGGGGCCCCAATAAAGCCTTGCCTGAATTTCTTTTTTCGCCTCTGGTCAATTTCTATTGATTAAGGAGGTCAGGAACCCTGGTGGAGACAGAGCACATGCAAGTGTACTGCAGAGTCTGTCATTTCTCCTGAGAAGCACAGTGTGGCAGCGAGTGCACCGATGCTCAGTTCCCACCTCCACATTCCACCCAGGCTGTCATATACTTAGTACTTTGCTTTCAGTTACCTACTCTTTATTCCTAAAATAAATTAATTTTAAAGGGTCACTTTGTATCACCTCCATAAATGGGAAACCAGTATCCCTTGCTATAAATAAAAGAAAATAGAACAAAAGCCTTAAAAGGAAACATATTTCTATGAAAATTAAAATTGTTCAGCCGTACTATTTTTTTAAAAGGAATCTCCCAGCCAACACAACAAATACTTCACTTTAGGACACACTGGTGTGGTGAGTAAAAGCATGGGTTCAGCAAGCCAGGCCTCCTGGGTCCACATCCCAGCTCTGAAGAGTATTAGCTACGGATCCTCAGGGAAACCACCTTATCTCCCGAAGCCTCCGTTTTCTCATCTGTAAAATGTGGTAATAATAGAAGCTATTTCATTAGGTTGTGTGATTAAATGAGAGGATTTGGGTACCATTTCATGAATGTTCTCAGTATGCGCCGTCTAGTTTGGGGCTGCGGGAAGCCTTCCAAGGATTTGAAATAGGAGAAGGAGATCATCTAATTTGCATCTTGGAAATTAATCTCCCTTTGGCGTGGGGTAGGTAAGGAATGACTGGGAGAGACCATTCCGGGCCGCTGTGGTCCCAGTGAGCAATGATGGAGTCCTGAAGCCTCCAGTAGGTTGGAGGAGATGCAACTGGACATTGGGAAGAGAGGCAGGGGGCAAGGCTGGCACCAAGATTCTAATGAGGTGGATGGTGGCGCCCTTCAAGGAGGGAGGAACACAGGAGGCCACAGGACTGTGGTTCAGGATGTGCAAAGTATGATTTTGTATCATTGAAGTTGGCAGAGTCCGTGGAATCCCACGTCCAGAGTTGGCTGACTTTGGGCCTGGCGTTCAGGAGTGAGTAGGTTATGCCTTTGGGCTGAGGTCAGTCCCCGACCCCCAAGCCTGAAAGGCTGCCGAGCAAGCCAGTGCTGGTGGTTCAGGGCAGAACAGGGGTCAGAAAAGCACCCCCCAGTGGCGTCCTTACTGCTGCCTCTTCATGGCTGCAGCTGACCCTTCCGGGAGTGGCCTGACTGAGGTCCCTTTCAGCCTGTGGCCACTCCCAGGCTCATTCCCCCCGTGTTCTGCCCTATATTGAAATGTGGGAAGGGCTATGGCACCAAAGGGGAACAGTGATGACCCCAAAGGGGGTGGAGGGAGAATACTAGGGAAGTCTTCCTCCTGAACTCTCTGGGAGTCTCATCTGGCTACCACCCCCACCCTGGCCCCCTCTTCAGTGCCCTTCGACTCCCCCTGCCCCATCTTTGATCAGATTTGGAATCGGAAGGTCTTGATTGCATCTCCCCAACAGAAGCTCAGGTCAGTGCTGCTCTGGGAAGCCCTTCGACCTCCTGGGTCCCCCTGACACTGTCTGCTCCTCATCCCACCCCCACCCCCCGCCCCCACGCAGCGGTGCCCAAGAGTTCAGATAGGAGTTCCTTGAGTGGAGGTTCCGGTTGTCCTTCCTTCCGCCGCCAGGCGTCACCATCGGCCTGGAAATGGAAGGCGCAGGCAGGCCGTCTGGACGCCCGGGCGACCGTCGGAGGGCGAGGGGGTGATGCGCCCCGCCAGCCCTATGGGGGGGGAGGGGAGGGAACCCTGCGGGGTGGAGGCCTCGACCTCCGGAGGAGGCTGCCACTGGGCGCTCTGGACCCAGTGTCCGTCGGGGGTCCAGAGGGCCGCGCGCCCCTGAATTCGGGCCGGAGTGGAGGCGAACCCGAGGGCCAGGGTGCAAGTGAGCGTGGCCTCTACGCCCACCCTGCGCCCCTTCCGTGAAAAGGAAGCGGGAATTTCTCACTACGGATGTTGTACTGACCCTGTCCCAAATAAGGAACTCGAGGCTCCCTCCCCGTCTCAGTCGAGGTTATTTTCTCTCCAGAGCTGCCTCCCTGAAGCTTCCTGGTCCGACAGCGACGTGAAAGCCTGTGGTTGAATGAATAACTGAATGCGTATATAAGAATAGGCGGCATTTATTGAGCATTAACTATATGCCAGACGCTGTTCCCAACAAGTTTATACGTGGATCCTGTTATTATCCCTATGAAGAAACCGGGCACAGTGAGGTGTAGACACTTGCCCAAGATACAGTGGCAAATGCATGATTGGGACCCAGGGGATGTGGCTCCAGAGCTCGATCGCACAACGACGTCTCTCAGCAGCACAGGCCCTTCGTTGTCTTAAGGCGTTGTCATCAAACGCCTGGGCGCCGGGCACTGGCGAACGAGAGGGGGCGGCGCGGCGGGCAGGGGAGGCCTCGCCTTCCTCGCGGTGCAAAGCGCCCGCAGGCAGCGTCCCAAGTGCCCACCAGGTGGCGCGCTGACCCCACTCACGTCCGACACGACACGCCAGCGCGGTCTCCCTATCATCCCTCCGGGAGTTGGCTTTGACCACGGCGACCTGTGTCCAGCCGACAGGTGGAGAACAGATGACCTGATGCCAGGTGCGGGGCCCCTGCCAGGTGCCCTGCAGTCTAGCGGTGTAATTCAGGCCCTGTTTCTCCCCCTTGCTTCCCACCTCCGAAGATACTGACAAGTAGCTGGAAGGGGCATGGCCAGACGCCTTTTGTTCAAGTGCTTCACTGTTTACAAAGCACTATCCACCAGCTCGATGCTGATAAAGGACCAAGGTGTACATGTGCCCAGTAGAGAGCCAGATGTTCTCACCCTCACCAAGTCCTCACCCACACAGCCGATCTCAGAGCCAGACCCTAATCCAGGAGTGCTGGACCCCACGTCCTTATCCTTCCTCTCAACAAGAGCACACGTGGGAGCCTTTACAGCCAGAAGGTGGGCCCTCCTGGCTGGAGAGACCTGTGAGAGGCAGGGGCATAGACAAAATGACTCCTCAAAGCCGGAGGCAGGAGGCAGGTACAGTGTGGGATGTGAGTAGCTTCCCTCAGGCTTCTGAGGCCAGGGGGTTCCCACCTGCTTCCTGGCTCCCCTGTCCCTCCCCTGCCCCATCCCCCCTCTCTTCCATCACTCTCCCCTACATGACTGGCCCTGGTAGCCCCGTTCTGCACCCTCGCTGTGCTCTGTCCTTTGCGAGCTCCTCCCACTCTCACCTCTGATAACTCTCGAGGCTCACACGCCTCCCCGTCTGGTCCCTTCAGTGGGAACTCCACTCTGCACCCAGCTCTTCGCTGCCCCTGAGCACCTGAAGCACCTAACGCCACCTGTCCGGGGTGGGGCTCTGCATCCTCCCACAAACCTGCCCTCTGTCCTGTGTCCCACGGGGCAGAAAGCTGGGGGCATCTTTGACCCCTCAACCCCAGTCCTAGAGCCTAACTCCTCTCCATCCCACTCCTTAAATTTGTCTCTCAGGGCCATCCCCTCCTTCCCATCGCAAGGGGTTCTGCCCTAACCCAGGACGTCATCACCTCCCAGCTTCCAGTGTCACCCACTCTGTTAAATCCTCTGCCATCAGAGTGATCTTTCTAGTGATCGTTCTAAAGTGCAAGTGTGCCCCTTGTTTAAAACTTGTAAATTAAAAACTTGTAATACAAAACAAACACCTTAATCTCAGGATGAAGCCCCAAACCTTTCACTAGACCCATAAAGCCCTGAGCCATCCAGTCCCCGCCCATCTCTCTGGCTCTCTGTCTCACTCCCCGCTCCTTCACAATCCCTTACTGCCTTCAGCTCCTCCAAAGCACCAAACTCTTCCTAGTCTCTGAGTCTCAGCATGCGCTGTTCCCTCTGCCTGGAAGCCCCCCTCCCCAGCTCAGTGGCTGGCGACGCCTCCTCATCCTTCTGATCCCAGAGGAAACGTCACATCCCACAGAGCTTTCCCTGACCACTTCCAGGTAAAATGGGACCCCTACTTAGTTTCTCTCTTACTCAGAACTTGCTGATCTTCTTCCTTCATACCACCTTCCAACATCTCAGAGCTTGTGGTTTTGTATGCTTAGCTATTTAATCTGTCTCTCCCAGAGCCCAAATTCTCCACGCGAATAAGGACTACCATCTCTCAATCACAGCTGTACCCTCACACCCAGCCCAGGACCCGACATACAAGTAGACACCCGATAACTATTTGTGGAACAAATGAGTCTTTCATCTTGCCCTCATCAGAACCCCATTCCCAGCCTTTCTTTCATCTCTGGTCTTTGCATGAGTTGCTTCCTCTGCCTGGAAGGTTCTTTCCTTCCCCTCCCACCTGAGCTGATCCACATATCACAAGACCAATTTCTCTGGGATTCGTCCTTGGCCCCCTCTTTAGAATTAGGGGTTCCCTCTGGGCTCCCCTGGTTCCCTCTATGTAGCATTCTATCATAACACTTAAAAATTGCAATTTTCCAGGTAAACGAGAGATTGTTAGCAATAACGATCTACTCCCACCTCTCCCCCGCACCTCTCTGCTCCAAGTGGCTCAAGGGCATCCATTCTCTGCCTTTCAAAACCATCAGGAGCCCCATTTCCTATTTATTCAATAAGCGCTGATCAGGCACCCCTCTGTTGTTTTCTCTCCTGCAGCACTGGGGTGGTAGGGGGGAGGGGAGGCATATAGACAGGATTCTTCCAAAGGTGAGACTGAGGCAGGCGAAAGCATCAGAGGTGCTAAGCAAACGCCCAGCCAACCCACATCCAGGGTGCAAGGGGGTGCCAAGGAGGCTGGGGGCCATGGGGCGGGACTAGCAGGTTGAGTTCTTCCCCTTTCGTTGGGCATCTGCTGTGTGCAAGGTGTGGTGGGGAGGGCGTTGGGGATAAGGGGAGAGGTGAGCCTGAATGTCAGGCACACCTGGGGTTACCTCCAGCACAGCTGCGCACAGAGTTCACTGAATCTGCCGTCTGTCTCCCCACCCTGGGAGCAGATGGAATGACCAAGGTTGGGTACAGTTGCTGGAGGAATCTCGGCCAAACCCTGTGGTCACTTTTTTGGCTCTACCTTGCCAGGCTGCTCTGCTCCTTTGAGCTGCTGCTTGTTCCCTCTATCCTGACACTCCCCATACACCAGTTTATCAAAGTGGAGCCCAGAGACCACCTCCATCGGCATTACCTGGGAAAGGGGCAAAAATGCCTGGTTCTGAGCTCCCATCTGCTGACCCTGGGGTGGGACCCTAGCATCTGCATGAGTACAGTAACCTCTGCTTGGCACCCTCAAGTGTGAGAGCCCCAGGGCTTCTGCTTCTTCCAGGATCAGCCCACACGCCCTCCTTGCCCCTGGCTGCCGGTTTCTGCCTGGGATCCTTTGGGGGGGCTGCTCTTCCTCTGCCCACCCCTTAAATGCCAGGGTGCCCGGGGGTCCTCCCTCCAAGCCCCTTGTTCCTCTTTCACATCCACACCTCCAGTCCCCCCGGCTAGACTTTCTTCTGCCCTTGTTCGGCCAACAGCACCCAGACTTGACATGACTGATACTGACCTCCCCACTTCCCCAGAAGCCACCTTCCACCCCCAACACATCCTCCGCCATGTAGCGAGCATCCTGCCTATTGCCCAAGCCAGAAACTTGGGTATCATACTTGACTCTCTGTCTCCCTTCCTTCCTCATTTCAGCAACAGCTCAATCCTGATCTGCCTCCTAAAGATGTTTTCAGGCTACCCCTCTCTCTCACCCCAGACCATTGCATTTATCCCCTAACTGGTTCCTTTCCTCAAGTCTTTCCTCTTTCCAGTGAATTTTCCAAAAGCTTTCTAAAATGCAAATCTGACTATAATCACCAGCCCCCTTAAAACCCTTCAAACGATTTTCAAGGTCCTAACCCCCTTGACCTGCAGGAAAGACCTTCCATCAGCTGGTCCCAGCTTGCTGCTCCAACTTCCTCCCCTCCCCTCTGAGCTCCAGTAACAGCAAACTGCTTCCTGTTCTAGCCTCCAGACCTTTGACCATTCATTCAGTCCTTCGGCATCACCTCCTCCAGGAAGCCATCCCTCTCAGATCCCTCCCCCACCGCCCCCGCCACCCCCCACCCCACCCTGCATGGTCCTTGGTGCATCCATACTGCCTGGTAGAGGGATCTGTTATTCTACTCACCACACTGAGTTATAATCATTGATTTTCATGTCTCGGTTCCACACTATGCAGTGAGATCCTTGAGGGCAGGGATGATGTCCCATTCGTCTCTGTATCCCAACCCCTGGCCTGGTGCCTGGCACTGAGGACAGGCTTGGCCAGTGGTTGATGGATGAATGCAGAGGGGAAACTTGAAGGAAGTGACAGCCAGGAAGAGCCAATAGGGCGGTGAGGGCAAGGCTGGCAGGAGGCGCAGCCAGAGCAAATGTGTGGGGAGTAGAAAAGCAAGAGCTTCCCTTTATTGAACGCCATGACCGCCCGCCAGCCATCGTGCCTGTGCTTTGTTTGCACATTCGGTCTCATTTAGTTCTTGCAACAACAGATCAAGAAACTGGCATCAGAGAACCAAAGCAACTTGCCCACGGTCACACAGCCAGGCTTGGAGTAGAATCCAGGGCTGTCTGGCCTGAAAACCTGTGCTCTTTCTGCTGGGTCACACTGCTCTCCTGGGGATAGGACCTCCTGGAGATGGACAAGGAGTGGGCCCAGCTACACATCTGCCTAGCTGAGGGCCGGAACCAGCAGCCCACGCTCAGGCCGACAGCTTCTTCCTCCCAGCCGGACCAGAGGCTCAGAGGCCAGACAAGGATTTATCTGTTCCTCCCTCCCCAGGCTTTGGGTGGGGGAGGGGGGTCTTTGACTAGACATGCACACACACACACCCCCCACCGCCACCACCAGGGAGGGGCTGCTGCATCCCATACTGCCCAGGGTGCCCGGGGAATGCAGGGGGCTCTGTGATGCTGTCTGCGTTCTGCAGAATCTGTCTCCCTCATTGCACTTGGCCCAGGCTGATATTAAGATTCATCTGCATTCCCCAAGCACCCGCCTGGCAGATGGTGAGGGAGGAGGCTGGGTGTGTGCTGGGGGCTGCAGCCAGAGACCAAGCTGGGCCTCGAGGGCCAGAGCCGAGTGCCCACCCATCCTGCCCCATGGGCCCAGCCCAGGCTGGGGCTGCTCCACATGCTGGGGTACCTCCTCACCCTCACAGCCTCTGAGGGGTGCTGGGTGCTAGAATCTGACCTTTGATTTTTCTAAGGACTAAAGGGGCCCTGTAATTCCAGGAAGAAAACTCAGAGATGTGGGGGGATGGGGGATGGGCCCCACCTTTGGGAATCTCAGATGAGGGTCATTTTCTTCCTCTTCGCCTGGGAGGTTTGCAGAGACCGGTGGTAGAGACCCTGCTGGCATAGGAGCCCCACATCCCAGCCTGTGGCTCCCTGGATCACAGGGAGGGCGGTCGTGAAGAATGGAGGTACAGCCTCCAGGAAGGCCTTGCCCGCCTGGCTCCCCAGCTTCTCGGGAGGCTTATCCCTGACCCCAGACCCAGAATCCAGTCTGGACCCTAGTGGCCTTTTCAGCCCAGGGCTCCAGCCAAAAGTTTCCCATCACAGCGACTGGACTGAGAGGTATTCGGGGGAGGCGGGGAGGGTTATCCCTGCCCCTCTGAGTAAAGTAGAAGAGGAAAGGAACTGACTCCTGAACAAAAGGAGTACAGGCTAGACACCTAGAAGAACTTCCCTCAGCACAAACGCTACTCTTGCGGAGAGAAGTGGACTTTGGGCTGTGGGGATGGGCTACACTGAGGAAGATGTTCTTTTCTGGCTCTCGTAATGAGCCTGGGAAAAATGACCTTTCCAAATTCCAGGTCTCTTGGGATTCAGGGCAGGGCAGCAGATCCCCAATGCTCGCGACCGGGGACAGGCGCCCTGCCAGAGGGGTGGAAAAAGTAGTGTCCCTATTCCCGAGGCCACCACCCTCTCCCTTCCTCGCCGAGTTACTCCGCCCCCACATCCTGCCCCTCGCGTCCTAGGTCCCTGGGTTGCGGGCCGGCAGGGGAGGAGTTAACTCTGGAGGTACCGGCTGGGCTCACAGTACCTGCCGCCGCCGCCGCCGCAGCCGGTGGGAGGGACGAGGAAGCGGGAGCCGCCTGGGCGCCAGAAGCGCTCCAGTCTGGCGGGGCGCTGCGCGGGTAGCGGCGGCGGGTCTCGGCGCGGCCAGGGGCGTCCGCCAGGGGGCGCGCCGCGACGGGGCGGGAGGGGCCCTCTGGTCTGGGGAATTAGCACAGGGACGAGCGCGCGCGCTGGTCCCCAACACATCTGGGCGAGAGCGGCGCCGCTGGAACCGAGGGGGCATATCTGGAGCGGCGGAGCCACCGCGCAGCTGGGGCCCTTCGAGGCGCTCGGGGCGCCCATCTGGGACCTCGAGAGGGGGCCGTGCCGCGAGCAGCTGGACCAGGGGAGGGGGGCGGCGGCTGCACAGCTGGACCGAAGGGGGCGGGGTCGGTCCTGGGCGGCTGGCAGAGTGGAGGGCCGCGAGTGGCCTGAGACTGGAGCATGGGACGGCGCGCCTGAAAGAGCAGGGGTGAGGAAGGGCCTGGTACCCTGAGGGGGAAAGACGAGCGAAAGGGGCACGAGAGCAAAGGAGGAAGATGCAACTGACTCGCTGCTGCTTCGTGTTCCTAGTGCAGGGCAGCCTCTATCTGGTGAGTGGTCCGCGGGGAGCGGCGCGGAGGGGCGGGGGCCGGGAGGATTGGGGGAGAGCGCGGGAAGCTTCCAAGCCCGAAAACTTTCTCCCTTCCCCTCAGCAGCCCGGGGATGGAGCGGAAGCCTGGAGGCTGGGGGAGAGGGCGGGGCCGAGGCCAGAGACTGGACAGTAAGGGTTAATAGGGGCGGGGAGAGGGTGCTGGGCTGGCCCACCCACTCGGCCTCTGGTGGCGGGAGTGCGACGGGCACGAGGGAAAATGCCCGCAGCCTTCGCCAAGGGTTACTCGACCCCTTCCCGGGCCCCGGGCCGTGCGGAAGGGTGGTGGGGGATGGCTGTGGAGCTGATGACCTGCCAGGGTCATCAGAGCTGTGGGCTCTTCCCTGACCTAGGGGCCCCGGAGGGCCCCGGCGGGCCCCGCGCTCTGGGTCCCCCAGCGTACGAGCCAGTACAGGCGCGGAGCGGCCCCGGCGGCCCTCGCTGCCGCCTTCCCTCCCGCTCCCTCCCTCCCCGCCTGTTGTTTTCCTCTTCTCTCCCGGCTGCGCGCAGCCCGAGCCCCACAGGACCTGGGCAGGCGGCTCCCGCCCCGGGCTCTCGCGGCAGCTGAGCGGAGCGCCCAGAGCTCGCTCCTTCCCGGCGGCCCAGGACGCGGGGAATCAACCCCAGGCCCCAGCCCAGGGCTCAGCTCCCCTCCGACCCACCAACTGGGTCGGGTGGCCAACCGCCACCCACCGATCCCGTCTTGGAGAAGCCTCAGCCCCACATCTGGGTCTGCCCTTCTCCTCAAAACAATAATCACCTTTGCCACTGTGTGGAAGAAGCCCTCCCTTGTCACAACATCCCCACCCGGGGCCCCTCTCCCCATCCTCCAGCCGTTCAGCTGCGGCCGAGTACACACAGGTCTGCCGCCTTGAGCCCAGCCCCCAAAGCCTCCCCTCCTGCTGCCCCATCCTTGGGTCCTGGCAGGCAGGGCCACCGCACACAACCCCAGGCATGGCCAGGGCCAGAAAAGAGACCACAAACCCCTTTGGAGCCCTCCAGACCTCAGGCATCCCACATCCTCATCCCAGGGTCGCCAGCAAATCCAGATGCTGCCCAGCTGTGAGCTGGTGCCCCGGTGCTCACAACGAGACACATAGTGTGAGTACTCTCTTCAAAAGCTGAGCAAACCCACACCAGGCAGCTGTCCTCAGGAAACCTGGTTCACTCCAGGTGAGGCTGTCCTGCTGGCCTTCCCCACAGCTCCTTCAGGAAGCCTCCCCAGATGTTGTCTGTCAATAGAGCTGATGCAGCAGAGGCCAGCCAAGCCCCCGCAGAGTTTACAGGAGATCCCGTGTGGGGATGGGGTTTGGATAAAATCCCAATAGAAGGACCCATCTGGTTTGTGAGCCCGGGAGTGCAGTGGCTTGGGAGGGCTGACTCTGTGTGACTTAGCCTTGTAGTGATGTAACCTGTGAGTCTGGTGTCCCCATCTGTGAAGTGGGAATAATAAGAACTCCTACCTCCTAGTATAAGTAATGTCCTGGCATGTTATCACCAGTGGTCCCTGGAGGAGAGTTTGGCCCTCCTGGGTATGGAACTCACCCCAGGTCTCCCTCAAATCCTCCTGCCAAAACCTAAACTGCATTTGTACTTGAGAGAGAATTTCACTGGGTTCCGTTTTCTTTTCCATCATCTGTTGGTTCTCGTTGCCTCTGAGGGTGGAAACTATCCCAGGATAGGGATGCTGTCTCATCCAACAGACTAGAAAGTCCCAAAAGGCAAGGGCTGTACCTCCCCTGTCAAACTAGGGCCTCTCTCAGCATAGAGATGGAGCTCTCCTATCTGACTGGGGGCTCTTTGAGGGCAGAGACTATACCTCCCCCATCAGCCTGGGAATTTCACAGAGGCGGGGGGGGGGACTCTATCTCTCCTATAAGAAAGGGGTGCTCTGTCAGCACAGCTTCTTCCATCAGATGAGGGCTCTCCCAACATCGGGAGCTGGGCCTCCCCCATCAGACTCGGGGCTCCCTAGGAGTTGGGGCCATGTACCTCTGCTGCCGTGATCTCCTGGAGAGAATTCTCCACCATCCTTCCAAGATTTTGAATAGTGACCAGAGGCAGGACAGTGGGGAGAGGAGCTAGGGGTGACCTGAGTGTCAGAACATGAGAGGGAACCATGACACAGGCCAGAGTGCACACCCGACCCCCCGAGAAGGTGGACAATGTGCAGGGGCCCCTCCGCCCCAAGCCAGAGTGGAAGGGAGGGCAGAGAGATGGCGCCGGCGGGGTGGAGCAGTGAACCAGAATATTCCTGGGTCTCCTGGGGACCCAGGTCGCTCATTCTCCTCCCGACTCCCTCCACAGGTCATCTGTGGCCAGGATGACGGTCCCCCTGGCCCAGAGGACCCTGAGCACGATGACCCTGAGAGCCAGCCCCGGCCCCGGATGCCTCGAAAGCGGGGCCACATGTCACCTAAGTCCCGCCCCATGGCCAACTCTACTCTCCTAGGGCTGCTGGCTCCACCTGGGGAGGCATGGGGGGTCCTCGGGCAGCCCCCCAGTCGCCCGAACCACAACCCGCCACCGTCGGCCAAAGTGAAGAAGATCTTTGGCTGGGGTGACTTCTACTCCAACATCAAGACGGTAGCCCTGAACCTGCTCGTCACGGGGAAGATAGTGGACCACGGCAATGGGACCTTCAGCGTCCACTTCCGACACAATGCCACGGGCCAGGGCAACATCTCCATCAGCCTCGTGCCCCCCAGTAAAGCTGTAGAGTTCCACCAGGAGCAGCAGATCTTCATTGAAGCCAAGGCCTCCAAAATCTTCAACTGCCGGATGGAGTGGGAGAAGGTGGAACGGGGCCGCCGGATCTCGCTCTGCACCCACGACCCAGCCAAGACCTGCTCCCGAGACCACGCTCAGAGCTCAGCCACCTGGAGTTGCTCCCAGCCCTTCAAAGTCGTCTGCGTCTACATCGCCTTCTACAGCACAGACTATAGGCTGGTCCAGAAGGTGTGCCCTGATTACAACTACCACAGCGATACTCCCTACTACCCCTCCGGGTGACCCTGGGCAGGCCACAGAGGCCAGGCCAGGACTGGAAGGACAGGCCTGCCTGCACAGGAAGCCATCTGTCTGGATACTGGGCAGGGAGAGGAAGGGGCCTCAGGCGGGGAGCGCGGGGGTGGAGAGGAGGAGAGGCCGAGTGGCGCCAGGGCCAAGCCTCAGGTGGCGGGGAAGGGGTCGCAGGTGCTGGCCCCAACCTGAGGCTGTGGAGCAACCAGGACGCAGGAGCGCTGGCCGAGGAGTGGGCTCTCTGGGCAGCCTCCCAGGGCTTCCCCACTGAGCAATATAAAGACGCTGGGCCCAGGAGGCCCCTGGAGCAAGCAGACCAATAAAGTCATCAAGGGGAGCCTAAAACCTTGGCTCCCTCCCTGCCGTCCTGAGAAGGAACACCGCAAGGAGAGAGTTATTTCATCGGTGTGGACAGCAAGTGGGCACTGAAGGATGGCGGAGCTGGGGCTCCCTGGGAGCCAGCACGGGGAACTCTCCAGCCACACCCCGTGGGCCGACCTGAGCCCTCATCCTGGACTGGGGCTTGAGGCCGAAGTGGAGACCTTTGGAGTCTTCGATGTCTTGACAAAGAGACCATCTGCCCCCAGCCAGGCCACCCCTTTCCAAAATTCCTCCTCTTGCCATTGCACCCCACCCCCACCCTTGTGCTGAAGGGGACCCTCGTCCTTAAGCTGAGACGGGGGCGACCGTAATTCTCCCAGCACCAAGACCACATCCGTGAGCCACGCGCACCTCCTCCATCCCACTCCTTGCTGGCTCCTCGGGGAGCGACCTTATCCAGCGAGTGAGCCTTCCATAGCCAGGCTTGCCCATCAGCCCAGGTCTTGCCAGGACAGAGATGCTGCCTCCCTTGTGGCCCATGGGGCCATCAGCAGCTCGGGGCAGGGTGAGGCCACGCTGTGGCGGGTGTGCTGGACCTGTCCCGTAGTGTCTGTCTGTGGGGGTGGGGAGGGGGGAGGTTTTGTGAACTCATCAGTTCGTTGACTTCTGTGTGCAGACTCTCGTTCTCAGATCGAGGAATAAAGCTTTCCTGGGCATTGGACTCTGAGTGATTGGGGAGGGGTATGGGAGTGGGGGGAGGGCCACAGGGCCACCACCCCGTGGTCTGGCCAGAGTTTCTCAGATGGCAACAGGACATTTTCTGGAGTCCAGAGCTGCAGGGCTCCAACAGCTGCTGGAGCTGATGCTCCAGGGCTTCCCTCTCCATCCCCTTTCCAGCCACGAAAGCTGGGCCAGTGTTGTGCTGGGGCTGGTAGGGGTGAGGGTGGCATCTGCGAAGTAGCTGGGGCGGAGGAGCTAGTAGGTGGGATGGACCACATAAGATGTTCCCTGTCCCCTTCCTTGATATCCATCTGATGGGCCCACTGGGGTCTCAACACTCTGTCAGTATTTTGTTCTGTGGCTTTGGGCAAGTCCATCGTCCTCTGGTTCTCTTTTCATTTTTTTCTATAAAATGAGGAGCTTGCCCAGCCCAGAAGGTCAACTATGAGTGACCTTCTGAATCACCAAGAGGGTTGTTAAAACCCAGAGTTCTGGGTGCTACCCCAGAGTTTCTAATTCAGTAGGTCTGGAGTGGGGCCTAAGAATTTGCCTTTCTAGCGAATAATGAGTGCCAAGGTAGACACTGATGGTCCCAGCCTAGGCACCACACTCTGAGGGCAGCTCAGATGTCCTCTGAGTTCCTTTCTGGCTCTGGCTTCCGGGGACGAGGAGACACCTCTGATGCTTCTCCTCGTTGTGATTCCCAGCGGCTCCTCCTGCAGAAGTCTCCTGGGAAGGGTCCCTTCAGAGAATCAGGGGTACTGGGTGTTCAGTCTGATGACATGCTCGGGGAGAAACAGGCCAGGGTGGGGTAGGGACAGAAGGGGCTTGAAAGCAGCCACCCCCCTGCCCCAGCCCATAGGAGGGCCTCAGAATGGATGGCTGCCCGGGGCGCCTCATCTGGGAGTTAGCTGGGCAAACTCCATTCAAGTCCCATGTGGGGAAGGCTGGGCCCCCACTACCAAGATATCAGTGCCCTCTCTGGAGGCCATTCGAGATCTGCTCTCTTGGGAGGGCGGCGTGCGGGCCCCCTGGGTCCCTTTTGGCCAGGTGGCCAGAGTGACGAGAGTCCTAGCACGAGGGTAGGGTGCTCTGGCCTCCCGCAGCCTGTCTCCCCTGCCCAGCAGCACTTAGCACGGACTCTCGCCCTCACGCCGCAGAGCAGAGCTGGGTGGGGTCTCAGAAGTGACCCAGAAAGGGTGAGTGACTTGAGTCCACACTCCTATCCCAGCCTCCTCCCCGCCCAGCCACCGCACCGTGCTTGCGGGGGCGTCTCTCCTGAGCAGAGGTTTGAGACTCCCCAGCTCCTCCACGCCACCCTCTCCCTTCCCACCCTAGGGACAGGGCTCGGGCCCTGCCATGAGGGGCTTGGGCTTGCCGGGCTCCGGTGCGTTGTCCCACCTGTGGACACACACTGGAGACCGACCACGAGCACGTCCCACAGTCCTGTGGCTGCGCTGGGCCCCTCCTCTGTCCTGCCTGGCTGAACTGTCAGCAGGGCCGGGGGCCCTCTGGCCCACCCCTGGCTCCTGTCCTCCTGTAGAGAGCCAGATGCTGCCGACAGCTGGAGGGCTGGCCTGCCTGGCACACAGTTCTGCCTGCATGGTGGCGGGGTGGGGGTGGGGGGCTGTTCATTTCAGTAACTTCATTTTGCCCGCGTGCACTCTGCAGCCTCTCCCTCCTTTTCCGCCTTCCCCAGTAACCCGGGCGGCCCGTTTCAGTTAGGACCTTGCTAACAGATTTCCTCCCGAATCGTAATTCTGTTGGAATAGACTTTGCACCCTACTAGTCTTGCCATCACCAGGTACTTCCTGTTCCCCCCTGGTCCCCACAGAGGGAAGGGGTCCATCTAAGCATCTGGCTATGAAGGCACCAACCTCTTCCCCCTTGCTGAGCAATGTCTAGGGCATCTCCTGGGCAGACAGGCCCCCCAGTCCCCATCAAGTGCTCGGACCTCCCACTCTTGCCATTCAAAACACAGGAGAGGGCTTCCCTGGTGGCGCAGTGGTTGAGAGTCCACCTGCCGATGCAGGGGACGCGGGTTCGTGCCCCGGTCCGGGAAGATCCCACATGCCGCAGAGCGGCTGGGCCCGTGAGCCATGGCCGCTGAGCCTGTGCTCCACAATGGGAGAGGCCACGACAGTGAGAGGCCCGCGTACGCCAACCAAAAAAAAAAAAAACCACAGGAGAGCAGATTCCTCAGGAACAGACCTGTCTCCTGTCCCAGGAAGAAGCTCTAGGTTCCTATCCTCACCCCCAACCCTTGCCCCCTTCCCACTGCCTTCAGTGGCTGGCCTGCTGGCCCCGTGGCCCTGCTCTCCCATCTGCTCAACTTGGCTGGGGAGCTGCCCCAGGGCAGGGGCCTTGGCTCCTCTGTTCGAGTGCAGCCTCTGCGACAAGCCTACTGGAGCTCTTTGGGGACATGACCTGTATCTCCCCACCAGACCGGGGAGCCCCTGGGGCCAGGGTCTGTACCTGCCACGTCAGATCGAAGAGCCTCTGAAGCTAGGATCTGTGCCTCCCTCGTCAGGCTGGAGTCTCTCTGAGGGCAAGAGCTGCAATTTGGATGCAGTGGGGAAAGCTTATTCTTTTCTAAGCATCGGAACACCTGGAGGTGGTGTCGGCCCTCAGCCTTGTGCACGTCTGGACAAGGATTCCCACCTGGGCCTCAGCATCCCCATCTCTAATGGAGTGAATGTTCCCAGCGGTCTGTGAAGCTATTAAGAGGGAATACATGTCAGGTCAGCTGGCAGCGATGCTGAGTCTTCCTCTTGATGAAGTTTAAGGCAAAAGCAAATGGGTGCCTGGGTCCCTCCTCTGTCCCTCGTTACCCCCTTCCTGGGGATGAGCAAACAGGAACTGAGTCACCCACTTTCCCATCCTTGGCAGAAATGCTGGTAACCTTGCATGTGGCAGACTTGTGTGGCGAGGCCCACTGCTCAGAGATGCACGAGGTGGTAGGTGGGTAGGGAAGCTGGGGGAAGGGCGTGTATGGGGGTGGAGGCAGCTGAAGTTCGTGGAGTGACCAGGGTGCTGGATTATTGAGTGGGTATGTGTAGGAGGTTGTGGGAGACACAATGAACCAGTTGCTCTGTACTGGGGAGTGATCCAATGTCATGGCTGGGAGTAGGAGAGAGAGATGTTACTTCCGAAGGTTCTGAGTCCTCTGGTACTGCCAGGAGAACGAGGGGCTGGGGTGACGGGTGGAGAGGCACCACCGGCCCCGCTAGGTGGAGGCAAGATTGGTTGGGGACAGCACCTGCCAATTATACCAAAGTCCTGGAGTAGCTGCTGCCATCACCAAGGCACAAATGCCAGAGGAGACATGGCACTCAGCATCTGGGTGCTGGGTTCTGGTTCCACAGGAACCCCTGTTTCCTGTTGGCCTGCCAAGCTCAAAGGCTGACCTGGAAACCATCCAAGCTAAGGTGCCTAGTTCAAAGCCTCCCAGTTCATCATCTCAGGGCCGCCTGGCTAGATGGTCCCAAGCGACAAGCTAGCACCTCCTGAACCAATGAACTGACAACATGAGAGTTGCAGAAAGATATATCTGGATCCCAATTCTGAGTCTGTAATTTATTAGTCAGGTGCCCTGGACAAATGACATAATCTTCCAGAGCTTCTTTATGTGAAAAACTAGGGATCTACCATCTACTTTGGAGCATTGCCTGGAAAATTAAATGAGTTGCTCGACAAATGTTACTCTTCTCCTTTGCTTCTGGAGATGGGAGTTTGTGTTAACTTAAGCCTTGCTCCTGGTGTGGAGAGGTAAAAAGGCCCCAGGCTGGAGGTAGGCGACCTGGGTTCCCATAATAAGTGTGGCAGAGACCACTAATATCCATTTCCCCTATCTCCATAGTAATGGAATTCTCCATTTTTAGTTGGGCACTTGGCTGCCTGAAAAAAGATACTTCATTTCTTTGCCTCCAGTGCACCTAGATGTGGCCAAGTGACTAAGAACTAGCCGGTAAGCCAGTTATTTGGCAACTTCCAGAAATCTTAAGAAGTTGATATACACCCTTTGCCCTGTCTTCTTTGTTCTATCCTCTGTCCTGCTGCCTGGAATATGTATGTGATTGCTGGAGCTCTACCTGCCATCTTAAACCACGAGGGATAGGAGCCACACCCTAGAAGTGGCAATGAGCTGGAAGAAGTCCTGGTCCCTGAAAATTTTGCGGAATGGAAATATCATACCAGTCCTAGGCTCCTACCTTCAGACTTTCATGTGAGAGAAAAATCAAATTTCTCTCTTACTTCTATCAAATTTCTATCTTACTGGGTCTCCATTTCTAGCAGTTTAGTCTAGCTCCACTTGATTTAGTGGGTGTGGTTGAGCACTGCACTTCTGCGGACCTCAGTTTCCTCATCTGTAGAAATGAGAAAATGCTCACATATCTTGCCACACTTCAGAGAGGTTTTATCAACTCACGGGCAAGAAGGAACTCGGAAAAGCTCTGGTTTTCTGCCCCCTCTGCAGCACTGAGGCGCACAGCCGCCGTTTGCGAGGTGGAAGAAGTTGCTGCTGCACTGAAGGGGGCTCCCGAGAAGCTGAGAAGGATCCTCTAGCCCGGTCTGAAAGGCCTCCAGTCCCCAAATTCAGCCCCCACACATCTGAGTCCCCATCCACATTCTGATGTTGGTGACACACAATCGTTGTTAAGGGCCTGACTGATCCCAGCCAGATGGGATCCTAATTTAATTAAAACACTTTAATTACCTGCAGCAACACAGCTTTGGAAGTCCAGTGCAGAAGGGGGCCTGTAACGGGAGGGGGATCGTTGACAGGGCAGAGTCGGGGCTGCCCTTCCATCACTCTGGAAACCTGGGGTTGTAGGGCATTTCTCCCACCAGGGTGGGCACAAACCGTACGGAGCAGCCTGTGTGGCCCGTGCTTCTGGCTTGGTTGGTTGACTGCCAAGCGGGGAGTGAGGCCCTTGGGAGCAGAGTACCAGCCACTTGAACCTGAAGCTGTCAATGCTGGTTTTGTGCTTACACTGAGACCAGCACAGACTGTATAAGCTCAGGTCTGAGTCCCTCAAGACGCTGGCCCTGCCCGGGACAGTCTGGGTAAGAGCAGGTACAGTTCTGATTCCTCCTAATTGGCCTGGCTTAAGAAACAGGGGTACCTCTGTTTCCACCAAGGAAAAGCAATGCCCCTGTGAACTCAAGGTGTTATCCATCTGGGGAGGGAGAAGAAAGGGGGTGACTTAGGCGGGCTGCAGAGGAACCATGTGGTTTCTTGGGGTCTAGTAAGGAGCTCCCTTCCCCCAACGTGGTGCTGGCCCTCAACTGGCTTCTCCCTGTGAAGGCAGAAGGCAGTAGCCCAGGCCAGGCCAGAGCCTGCCAAGCCTTGGCAGGGCAGACTCAGAAACCTAGACTCCATGAGCTGGGCTGTTTTTAAGCCTTGTGGACATAATACGTTAATACCCTTCAGTTCTCCCTTAGCACTTATTCATTTAACAAATATTGTTTAATAAAGCCTCTGAAAGTTCCAGCTGGTCTCCATGGGGCCCGATCATCGGGGAAGAGGTTCAGTTCGCACTTGAGCCATAGCCTTAAAGGACATGTTCTATTGCGGTCAGCATGATGTCAGTGGCTAGAACTGAAGCAAGAAACCCCAAGAAGAAGAAAAAACTCAAGGGGAAAAGGTAGGAGCCGTGAGGCCCCAGCACTCCACACCCCAAAATTTCTCCTTCCGGAGCTGAAGCCGGGAGCACTGTAGTTGAACATATTCCGCGGTACCCAGGCCTTTTGGCTCCCGCCTTCCCATCCCCTTCCTCTCTTCCTGCATCCAGCCTCAACTCCCCACTCCGCCTTGCTTCCTCTGTTATCCCCCAGCATCCACGGCCCTCTTGAAAGAGACTGCTCCTACCTCCGACCCAGGTTGAGTCTGGAGTGCTATGTAACTGCCAACTTGGGGACTGTCGCAGCAGGAAACGTGGATGTGCCCCCAGACTAACTAGAGACTGGACATAGGAGCTGTCATTCCCCATCAGATCGAAGACTTGTGAAGGCGGGGGCTGTGTGTCCTGTCCAGCTGGCCTGGAGGCTCCCCAGAGACAGGAGGGCCTTACTTTGAGGCATATCTGCTCAAAGGTGTCCTGCACACCAAACTCTCCCTGGGGGGTCATCCCTGATGGGCCTCACTGGATGGGGTGCTGAGGCGCGATCACAGCCTTCACTCCGCCACCTTGGGAGAGGAAGTGACAACAGGGGGACAGAGCCCAGGTCCTCCTGGCTGGAGGAGAGGGTGGGCAGGAAGGGTGAGGACAGCAGAGGAGGAGGGCAGCATGTTGGTGTGTTGGCACACCCCTCCTCCCAGCTGTCCCGATATTGTGTGTTGTCTCCTCTAGAACAGTCTTCTGAGACCTGGCTTAGCTCCGGGGGCACAGTGAAGGGCACTGAGCGTCACGGGAAAAGCCAGGGTCTTCTGGCTCCTAACCCAGTACCTGCTTTTTCCTGACCCCAGGCTTCCTTGATCCGATCCCCTTCATGACTTGAGAGGTGGCCCCACCTGGGGAAGGATGGCCTGCGCAGCCGCAGGGAGACCGGGCTCCCCCTCCTTGGGGCCAGAGCAAGGCCATTCCTCAGCTAGGGTGTGATTGAAGAGAGTTGGGTTTGAGTATTGGTTGCCATGTGATCTCGTTCTGGTCCCCTCAGCCCTCTGGGCCTGGATGGCAGTCCTTCCCCCACCCGCTCACATGGTTCTTGCAGGAGCAGCTCTGGCAGCGGTGGCTCCGGGTCCGTGTAGGGCTATTGCCATCTGGCTGGGCCTCACGGGCAGGGGGAGAGGGCTGGTTTCTCCTTCTTCCTGGGGGAGGCTGTGGAGAGCAGCAGTTGAGAGCACGGATTCTGGAGCCAAGTTGCATGGGTTCAAGTCCTTGCTCTGCCACTTCCTAATTGTAGATTTTCGGCAAGTTATTGACCATCTTTGTGTCTCAATTTCCCCATCTGTAAAATGGGCGGGGGTGATCTTTACCTGTCAGAGGGCTGTTGTGAGCTGGAATGGGTAAAGCAATGGAACCGTGTTTGGCACAGCTGCCCTGAGTACAGTCCCAGCCTACAGCCCTCTCTGTTCCTGGCCAAGCCTGGGTGTGAGAGAGGGAGAAGAGTGGCCAAGGGCAGGAATGCACAGGAAAAAATACCCCTAGGGAAGGTCAGAAGTCTACAAAAGATGACTCATACAAAGGAATCTACTCTTCTTTTGATTCTGGTTGAGAAATGGAGCCCTTGGTTGTATTTCTACTGCTCCTTGGGCCCGGAATCCCCCCACCTCTGCACTCCAGAAGCCCCTGGGTACTTCCCCTGGGGACCTCGACTGGTAAACACGACACAAGGCTCGGGGAATGCAGGTAGCCAAAGGGTCTTTATTTAGAAGCAGAGTTAAAGACCCAGAGCATGGACATATATACGCTA
Source organism: Kogia breviceps (assembly GCF_026419965.1). Lineage (NCBI taxonomy): Eukaryota > Metazoa > Chordata > Mammalia > Artiodactyla > Physeteridae > Kogia > Kogia breviceps. The sequence goes on along the minus strand of NC_081328.1, from coordinate 34,797,576 downwards.
CCAAACGCAGGGTGGATAGCTAGTGGGAAGCAGCCGCATAGCACAGGGAGATCAGCTCGGTGGTTTGTGACCACCTAGAGGGGTGGGATAGGGAGGGTGGGAGAGAGGGAGACGCAAGAGGGAAGAGATATGGGAACATATGTGTAACTGATTCACTTTGTTGTAAAGCAGAAACAAACACACCATTGTAAAGCAGTTATACTCCAATAAAGATGTTAAAAAAACAAAAACAAAACCAAAAAAACCCAGAGCAGTCAACCAAGCAGTCCTCCCGAGGCAGCGGCCTAGGCCGCCTGCAGGGGCCCCTCCTGCCTTACTTTGCCCCACCCTCACCTCACCTGCCTTTATTGCCTCCACCCAGTGGATCAATTTCTCATCAGCCTGGATGGCCTGTGGTCCTTTGATGATACTCCTGGGAACTGGGTGTGTGAAACAGGCCCATCTTGGACTGTAGCCCCGAGGGTGACTCCCTGAGGACTGGGCCTTATGCGACCCATTTCTTCTACACTTTGAGAAGGGCCAAGGGCATGGGGTAGGCACGGGGCCTGGCAGTAAATCTTGTGACTCACAGAGGGACTCTGAACGCTCTCTATTGTGGGAGAGTCTTTCACAGGGACAGAGAGGAGAAGGAGAAGGAAAGACACAGGCCAAGGGGCAGCTAAAACCCCGACAGGCGGCATCTGCACTTTATAAATGAGGAGGATGCTGTTTGGGGAAATTGCGGGTAGGTGGAGGATACAAGAGTGTGGAAGGGTATATAAATGCCCCATTTACCAGCTTCGGCAGCTCCCAGGCCTGGGATAGGAGGGGCCTGCCGCCGCTGTCAGGTGCTGCCATCTGTCACATCTCAGCGGAGATCAGCACTGGAGGGCTCGTTGTAGGCAGGGTTTTTTTTTGTTTTTTTGTTTGTTTGGTTTTTTTTGTTGTTGTTTTTACTGCTGCAGGATCAGACTCAAGATAAGCCTGATCATCTTGAGTGGTACTGGAGACAGGGGAGAGAAATGTCTAGGAAATCATGGAAGCTACCATGCCCCAGGAGGAGGGAAGGACAGGGAGCGGAAAAGGAAAAAGAAAAGAAGCCAAAGAAGGAAAACCATGTAGAAAAGACGGCCTTGAACTAGCGGATGTGCATCACCCCTCTCCCCCTGGCGCCTCAAGAGGCAGCAGCTGCCCAAGAAACAGGGCTCCAGGGTCCCCAAGTTACTTACATCCTCTCCCCAAGCCCTATTTTCACACCTCCAAGCCAAAGTGCTTCTGCCCTGCCTCTTACCTTCCTCTCTGGAATGCCTAATGTCAAGCACTCCTAGCTTTTGGAGATTATAACAAAGCTGACGGTGATGATCGTAAATGAAGAGCTGTTCCAGGTGACTGAAAGGTCTGGCGCAGGCTGACTCTTCCTGAGACTCCCCCGCACGTTACAGCAGGTGAGAACCTCAGAGCTCGCAGGACACAGGGCTGGCCAGGGGATGGCTCTCCCTCTCCGCACAGGTAATTCTGGCTCAGAAGATCCCCGCACTCCCGAAGGTGCCCATTTCAGGGTCTCGTCGCAGATTTACCTTCCATTCCAAGAAATCCTAAAAGGCCATGGACCCTAAAGGCTGCATATGGCTTAGCGTAGGGCCAGCAATAACAATAGCATCAGGTGGCAGTTTACCTTTCTGGAGCCCGTGAATGGTATTCACCATGATAAGGACTTGATATGTGCTACTCATTAATTTCCACGGGAACTCTATGAAATACCCATTTTACAGAAGAAAAACTAAGGCTTATACATGCAGGTGCTTTGGCCAGGATCACGAGTGGTGGCAGGAGATCAGAGCCGTGCTCCTAGACTCCAGACGCTGTGGTCTCTGAACACCAACCTTGGCTAGACCCCCAGCGCTGCCTGCACTCTCACCGACCCTTCCCCAGCCACTAGGCTGATCACACCTCCCAGCCCCCACGCTATCCCAGGGATTCTCAGCCATTGATCTTATTTCCTACTTAACACTCAAAAACGTACAAGTCACCAGATGCAAGCTTGCTCAACTTCCTACTATGAGACAAGCCCACTTTCTTTAGGACTCTCCTCACACCCAGAGAGGGTGTCCCTCCTCTTCCTACCTATGCCCGCCCACCCGCTTCTCCTCCCAGTTCACTCAGAACCTCCCGGCACAGGTGGTCCTTTCTCTACTGGACCTGAAAGCTTTTAACTGCTTCCTCTCTACTGGATCCCTCTCGCCAGCTTTAAACATGCTCACGTCTCTTCCATACTATAGGGAAAAAAATGGAACTCCTCCCTCTACACATTTCCTTCTTCCAGTTTTGCCCGAACTTTTCATTCCTCACGACCCACCCACTCCTCACCTCACCCCGATTGGGTCCCTTCACTGAAATGGCCCCAGCTAAGCTCACTAATGACTTCCATGTTGCTACCTCCAATGGGCAATTTTATTGTTTCTCTTATTCTACTGCATTTGACACTTTTCACAGTTTTGTATTTGTTCTCTGACATATGTTTCCTTCCTGTCTATCTCTAGCCAACTCTTCTCCTTCTTCGTGGCTTATCTTTTTTTACTGGCTCTAAAATATAAGCGTTCCTTAAGGTTTAGGAACCTTTAGGTTCCTTAAGGTCCCCGGGCCCCCTTCTCTCTTCACTCTATACTCCTTGGTGATCCAACACACCAAGGGCTTCACAATTATACCTCGAAACAAGTATATCCCAGAACCATCTCTCCAGTCTTGATCTCTCCTCTGAATCCTAGGCTCATAAATTCAATAGCCCATGTGATACCTCCATTTGGATTTCTCAAGACAGCTCATAAGCAACAAGTAAAATGAATTTGATGATCTAATTTCCCTGTTTATCTTCCCACTGGTCTCTATGTTGGTGAATCCATCCTACTCACCTCTTTGTCCTTACTCTATCCAATCAGCAAGTTCCAACAAATTTGCCCCTAAACCTCTCTCAGATGTATCTCTTCTCCAGCTCTGCCACCTCCATAATTCAAGGTCTGCTATCTCTTGCCTTCCTCCATCCCCACTCTCAACATCAACTTTTCTACACTCAAGCCAAAGATCTATTAGAATAAAAATCTTGTCACCCCCTCCTGCTTAAGAAAGCTTCCATCATTTCCCCACTGTTCTTAGTAGAAGTACCCAGATTCTAAATGTGACCTATGAAGGTCCTGCCAGGTCTGGCTTCTAACTTGCTCTCACACTTCTCCACACTCCAGCCACCCAGGCTTCTCTGGGATCCTAGAACGCATGCACCATGCTCCCTCCTGAGACTGCGTTTCATGCAGGCGATTTCTTCTGTGTGGAATGTGACTCTCCAACTTTACCAAGTTGACAGCTCTTCATCCTGCAGCCCTCACTTCAAAAGTTGCTTTCTTAGGGAAGCCTTTCTGGATCCCCCAGATGAGACTAACTCCCCACTCCAGGCTCTCACAGTGCCTTACACATTTCTTTCAGAGCACTCACCATGGCTTGACGTCATGTCTTTGTGAGATTATTAAGGACACTCTCTTCCCCGTTAGACTTGTCAGGTCCAATGAGGGCAGGGAGCAGTTAGTTTTACTCACTGTTTATCCCTAGAAACGAGCACAGTCCCTGGCACATCATATATGGTATAAATAAATTTTTAGCAAATCAAACAGCAAGGGCTCTAAACATTCATTCTTAAAAGGCCAAACCAGGGCTTCCCTGGTGGCGCAGTGGTTAAGAGTCCGCCTGCCAATGCAGGGGACACGGGTTCGAGCCCTGGCCCGGGAAGATCCCACATGCCGCGGAGCAACTGAGCCTACGCTCTAGAGCCTGTGCTCTGCAACAAGAGAAGCCAAGACGATGAGAAGCCTGTGCACTGCAACGAAGAGCAGCCCCCACTTGCCTCAACTAGAGAAGGCCCAAGGGCAGCAACAAAGACCCAACACAGCCAAAAATAAAAACAAGTTAATAATTTTTTTTTTTTTTTTTTTAAAAAGAGGCAAAACCAATGCAAGGTTCTTAAACCTCAGTGGGTGTAGAAGCCCTTGGGGATCACCCATTGGTATGCTGACCATGCTCAAATGCCCTTTTTTTTTTTTTCCTCTTTAACTGTTGTTCAGAGGTAATGGCGACATGAACAGAGGTAATGGAGACATGAATGATACACTGTGGAGACCACTTCCCTGGAATGACTGGAGATTATATTGGATATATCAGGGGATGTGCCTACTTTTCATTAGTGTTTCAATAAAAATAAACACTTCCAATACCTGTAAGAAATAGCATAAAAATGTTTATTTACCCAGAGAGATTAAAATGTGTAATATGACTAGTGGTTCATGTATCAATGTCAATCTATCTATAAATTTCCAAAAAGGCAGTACTTCATTTTACCATTAAACTAGTAAGTGCATTTTAAAGTGCTGCAGGATAACAGGAAATAACAAAGCACAGATGTTGGAGGGCAAATGTGAAACCACACCAGTGGTGTGCTGGAACCAGTTAGTTCACACTGGCTCTGTAGAGCCATTCGTTAAAATTTTCAGAAATTTTGAGAGATGGTTGTTAAATGGCCCATTAAAACCTAAATTGCATTAATGTACAACTAACAGCAAAAGTAAAAAATACACAAAATTCATCTCTTCCTAATTATCTTACACTTTACCATTGCCTATGGCTTGAGGTTATACTCGTCTACCGTATCTGTATGCTGGCAGTACTCGGTAATGGGGAGCTGCACACCCCTTCCAACTCTGCACCCAGTAATGTCACCTCAAGGTTTGAAATGGCCATCGTGGGGGTATTTACACCACGGAAACTGGCAAACGCTACCAATCAGGGCTGACATTTTGGGGAACTAAATGTTACACCTTTAAGTAGCACGCCGCTGAACAAAACCACTGCCCAGAAAAAAACATTTTAAGGGTCTATAATAAATGTGAAGCCAACTTTTACTTGGAAGATAGATAGGTTAAAGAAGTACAGAAGCACGTGTGTGTCTTGAGGAAATCATTCTCAAAACTGTGTAAGGGTTGCCGGTGATTGTTTTCTCAATTTGAAGCTATAATTTTCCTACAGACATGACTTTTATTACAAACATCAATCACTGAAGTGTCTGTAATTTTATGGAACAACCTGTATACCATTACTTCTAAACAAACATAAATGTGTTGACTAAATTGAGACGTTAAGTTCTTAAGAGTGGGTGGGAGAGATTCCCTTCCTCTCTCCCTGCCAAACCTCTGGGAAGAGTGGCTGATACTCAAGCCATGTTTGCTTACCTTCTCATCGGTCTTGGCTTCTGCCTCCACCATTTGACAGAAACTGCTCTAAGGTAACCGCTGACCTCCTTACTGCTGAATTCAATAGCTTTTCAGTCCTCAGTGCTATGACCTCCCGCCTTTGTCTCTGTGGGCCACTCCCGTCTCCTCCCTTAGACTGGATTAGTGGAGGGAAAATCCTACCCCTCACCTCAAACCTAGCCCAGCGCAGCGTTTGCCACTTTCCAGGTGCTCAGGCACTGTTTGCTCAGTCAGTGGCCTGAGTTTTCATCTCTGTGACCTTGAGCAGTCATGAGCTTCTCTGGATGTGTCTTCTCAGACATGAAAAGAAGATGAATTATGTGGGGGCCCCTTTTTTCCCTGAAGTTTGTCAAAAGCTCACCTTTCAGGGTCTTGGGGGGGCTAAAGCTCACTCCATTTCAGCTGAGCATTATGAGCAGGGGATGTCCCCTTAGGCAAATTCTTCGATTTTCACTTTCTTCCTGGTCTGCGGGCCTAAGGCGCAAAGCTATTCCTTTGCCTGCTGCTGCTTCTTGGCCCAGAGCCAGGTTGAGTGACCTCGAGGATGTTATGGTTATCACCTTGGGATGAACGGGAGCCGCGCGATGCGCGATGCAAGCCGGCAAGCGTACGTACAGAACTCCCGTGAGGTCTGTAAGCTACAGGTCCTGGTGCAACATTCCCGTACTTGAGTAATGCATATTTTATCTTCATAATGTTTTTCCCCTGAAGTTGATCCCCCTTCAACTCCTTAGTCATTTCTGTTGCTTGTACTGAATTCCCTCAAGTCTAAAATTCTCTTTTCCTAGAGCTGCAGGAATCAGAACCAAACAGTATTCCAGATGCCACTTTCCACTCCAGCATTACAGGATTTACAGTGAGGGAATGATATCTCACATTATAATAGCTTAGCCACGTAAAGATCCCATCAGTCAACAACATTCAGGTTTCCGCTCTCATCTGGAGGTCAAAGCTTCTGGTTCTCCCAGCTCATTATCCCCAGTACTGATCATCCTACATTTGCTTCCTTGCTTACTGTCTCCAGGAGGTGTCCACCTATTGGGTCAAAGTCCCCAACGTGGCAAGGTCACTTCTGAAATTAAAAGGGGGGAAACACATCTACCTTGCACATACACATACATAAAGAGCCGTCCAACAATACTCACCTGAATGCTGGATTAGTCAGCAAGCCATTAGAAATGCATCTAAATGATACAGGGCAGGGTTCAGGGAAAAGTCATGAGATAAAGGAAACACACAGGCCTGGGCTGATTAAAAAGATAATTAGCTGTGGAAAATAAGGTTGGGCTCCAGCCAAGAATTTGTCTTTGACAAAGATAAACCAAAGGAGCCAATACAGTCATGTTGGGGGGATTTAGTTGCTGTTCTTTTATAGGAGTTGAAGAGCCAGAACAAAGCAACAGTCAGTTTCAAAGTACAGCTCAACTCCCCCCCACCCCGCCCCGATGTTGTTTTGCTCATAAACATACAGGCTGTTCCCTTTCATCTGCACAGGCTCACGCGGTATGAAGAACCTACAATAGGTTTAAGCCAGAATTATAAATGAATGCACAGAGTGGTGGTCAAGCCAGAGATCTTTTGGCCTAAGAAAGAATCTTTCTTGATGTCTCTGGCTGGAATTAAAAAAAAAAGGGGGGGAATCTCTTAAAGACCTAAAAGCCCAGCAGACTTACCAGTGACAAGGAAAAGAGAGGCCTCTCTTACCTGAATTGTTAAACCTCATAGAGGTGTTTGAAATGCCTAATAACACAGCTTTAATCTCTACATAAGGAACAAGAAAAATTTTCCGTGAATGGCCAGATAGAGGGGGGCTGACAATAAGGAAGGAGGGCAGTTGGGGAATGATGCCAGATAACAGTATTTGGACCTGAAACTGCAACTCCAAAGGTTCTGTGAAACTACTTGCCTGAAATATTGTTTTGATAAATAAGCCATATCCTTGTGGAATTGAAATCTCCAACTGTTCCACTGGCACGGACATCTCTGCAGTGACAGCACATGCCCCAGACTGTGGCGCTAACTTGAATTAAATTTCAGATGTGAGGGAGCTCAGGGAGGGGGTGGTGGCAGTCGGAGGTTTATGAACAGTATGCTGGGGTTCTGATGTTGTCGTAACCAGATGGCTTCAACTCTATCATTTAAACAGAAACAAACACGTCCAGAAAGAATATAATAATGACAGGAGAAGCATCAAACAGCTTCACCTGTACCCGAAATCCTAACTGCTTTGTACCCAACAGTAAAGCCCACAGTGGAGATCCCGTAAATTTTGGGAAATCCCAGAAGGGACTTTCATCTTGCCAGAAGCTTGATGCCAGAACTGCTACCCTCCTGAGGACATGTTCCCTGAACCTACCAGCCCCCAAGCCACAGCTTTCTGTGAATGAGGAAGGGCGAATCTGAAGCCTGGTTTGTCCTCCTGGATCCTCTGACAAACAGGCCAGCTGAGGCACCTTTCCAGAGCTTTTGCCCTTGCTATTCCCACAGAAAGAAAGCTTTACCTCAGATTGCACACCTAAACATTTCAGAAATGGAACTTCCTCCAGTTGCTTACATAACCTTTTCAGGGTATCACATTAGAAGAACTCTCGCTCAAGTTGTGTAACCTTAGGCATATCCCTCGGGGTTTCAATTTCTCTCACCTATAAAATAGGAAGATGCTATCTCTCTCTCATTTATCCTACCCAACCCATCGAGTTGTTGGGAAGTTCAAATGAGATACTGTACAGGAAGGTTTGCTGAAACGTGAGCAGTGCTGAGCCAGAGCGGTTACCTGAGAGACAGTGTGGGTACAGGAGACCCTGGGTACACCCTGGTCCCCAGATCCTCGTGCTGATCTGGAAAGTGAGGACTCAGGAGGCACAGGACAGCAGCCAGGACACGGAGAACTGGGCACTTGCTCACACAGGTGACACTTAGGAGGAAACCGAGAAGCACAAAGGAGTGGTTCCTAATGAGCAAATCCTGCCTTTGATTATACTGATGATAGGTCAAATAATACACACCTTGGCCCAGTGGCCAATGGTTCTCCAGTGTCCCACTACCCTGTCCAGCACTGCTGTAGGAAAGGCACAGGAGGAGCCCAGAGCATTCCTGTGAGCTCACCGGGAATTTGGACAATAACTTTTCTGCAAACACATCCAGTCAGTGACAGAACCAGTCAGAGGTAAGAATTGCCCTTTATTAAGTCTCCACATTCATGTCCCCTTGATATTTTTGTATTTACTTAAGGAGAAGGGAGATTGGGAACTCGGTCTTAAAACATGTAGGGTGCAGGAAAGCCCACTTCTGTCACTCGCCTTGGCAGAAGGAGCCTGATCGCTCAGTAGGACGTGGACTGTGAGGTAAGAAGGACAAGGGACCGGCAGATGCTGGCAGCTCACAAAGGAGACTTGAGATTAGGGAGACGCAAGAAATTCCTACTGCTTAGACATTTTGAGCATAATCTCTGAAAGCTAAAGAATCAAACTAGGCCTTCAAAATCCCTTAAGGAACTCAGACCCAAAAGACAAGCCAGGTGAGTGAAACAAAAGACCAGAGATACCACACAGTACAAAATAGTAATTATTTATATTTTCAAAAAGAAAAAAATTAACATTTGGAAGTTCTCCCCTGTAGGAAGAGGGGCGAATTGGAAGGAACAGGACTGGCTCCTATGCAGGTGGCAAGTCAGGTACAAACAGCTGAGCAATCTGGGCTGGGAGTTTTTCCGCACAGCATTAATAATAAAATTTCCTTTTCTCTTCTTTTTGCTCTGTTTTTGTTTTGTGTGTGTTTGTTTTTTAGAAAAAGGAACAGGGGAGAAGAAATAAAATCAGAGAAAAACGCCAAAAAACATTTTCCACAATATCTAAAAACAGAGAACCATAGTTTTTGTCAAGACAGTATGAATTCTGGATGAATTATTTTTTCCAGTTTTCAAGACCAATAAAGATTTTTTTCCAAAAGCTACCACATCAGAATACTCATCATCTAGATCAAATCAACTCCTTCCCCTTTCACCTCTGCTTGTTGTTTTTCATAAAAGGGTAACGGGACATATTGTGTTCTTACAAACAGTAAGTGCTAACAAGAGGGCTCTTCTGATACGCGCATGGTGGCGGTGAGTTCTCACAAATACCCAAGTTTTAGCGTAGCTGGATGGACTAAAACTTCTCTCAACATAAATACTACTGGAATCCAAAAACTGATTTTTGAGAAATTCTGCAAAAATCCTTTCTTCTTTCCTTTTCCCTTCTCTTAAAACTAAATGTCCTTTTTAAATTTTCTTTTTGCTCCAGGCACCTGACGATCTGTTCTGCTCAGTCAGATGCAGACAGGTTTCTCCAAAGTACCACCGCTGGGATGTCCTCAGGGCTAGCGCCTAAACTGAATCCCCACAGTACCAAACTCGGCCAGGCCAGAGAGAACACAGTGACGTAGCAACAGGGTTTTCATTAGGTTGAACAGCCCCGAGTCCCGGGCCCTTCCCTCCCCCCACCCCCATTTCCCCCAAGTTTATTTAGTGCTGTTTTAAAAGTCTGGGGCCACGATGCAGTCTTTTCCCCCCACAACGGAGTAGAAGCTCCACAGATTGCGCTGTCTACCTGGTGGTTTGTGGTAGCAACAGTGGCTGCTGCTTCTGGAAAATAAACGGAGTCTTACAACAGGCAGGATCTTAGGACTGCTTCAGGCGCTTGCGTGGGGGTCCCAGAAACGGGCACTGTGCTGAAGCCAGAGAGCGGTACGCCTCTGCCACCAAGTGGGGATGTGATACCACCATTGACTTCCACCCAGAGGTCTCCAAGACATCCGAAGCATGACTAGGAGAAATGTGAGAGATGGGTTACCAGAGGGGTGAATGAAGGATGAATTAAACAGCCACCTAGACAGCCGAATTTCCCAGGGCTTGATGTTATGGGTGTCAATGCTAGACGTACTCAGACAGAACCCTTAATATGCATGAGAATTTGCCTGTTAGACAATGTGCAGACAGGTGACCAGGTTGCGACTGTTGTAACTCTGAAAACTAGGACCCTGAGACACTATGTTCTCAATTACAAAAGGCGAAATGTTCCTCAGGCTCTTCTCTACATCATCAACGCTCTTCATATTCATTGGTGATACTGATAAAGAGGAAGAGCAAGACTTCTCTGGGTCAGACAGCTCTGAGCTTCCATCTGGCTTTGCCATTTACTAGTCCCATAACCACAAAGCAGGTCATAGCCTGGGGACTATTTGATAATCGAAAAAGAGGGGCTAATACTCACACTTCACTGAATGGTTAACATCGAAAAAGCACCAAGCAAGTGTCCGGCACAGAGTGAGCACTCAGGACAAGGAACACTTTGCTTCGAAACAGTCTTACAGACTTAGAGGACATCACTTCCTGTTTTCAGGGCATTTTCTGTGTTAAATAACGTTTACTCACCTACCCTGCAACCTCCTAGACCTCTCACCCCCCAGAACTGCTGTTTTGAGGGTTTTATTAGTAGGCCTCCTTCTCTTCCTGGGGCTTTTTCCAACTTTTGCTCCCGATCAAGCAAAGGAGTGTAACATGTCCCACTGAGAATTATTTCAGAAAGTAATATGGTCATTTAGGATGAAGGAACAGATCTACTGGAATTTACGCTTCCTCCTCAAAACAGTTACTTTACGACCTCGTCTCTGCTTATGCCTTCTCTTTTCCCCATTCGGCAGTCGACCACTGGACACTCTTACTAACTCATAAAAATCCACTCCTGCTCTCCCAGAGATCTGCATGTCTTTTTTTAAGCCGGTGAGTGTGAAGTAAAGATACTATCGCTTTAGGGGACACAGCTTTTTCAGACCAGCAAGTTGTCGTTTTCATCTATTCTGATCCTGCAAGGTAGTAATACACTTCACTCACCAATCAGATTAGCAAAACCATTTTTCACACTGTCAAGCTGAAGGAAAAGATGGACACTCTCTACTTACTACTAAAAAGCTTAATGAAGCTACTCACCTGTTTCCCTCACCCATTCAAAGTCTTCCTTTCTCATTCGTTAACTAACCCAACCACCCTGAAAGAACTTTGAAGATGACAACTCACTAGTTGATGAAATCCACTGCCTGAGTTTTCAACTGATCTGCGCTGTGGAGGTCAGCCAGGATGAGAATTTCTGCGGCGTTCTCCACGGAGAGGTTACTGCAGAGGGCATCCTCACACATGACCTTTAAACGCTCCAAGGCATACTGTAAAACACAAGCGTGGCTGTCGTCAGAGCAGGAATGGCTCTGGGCTGACTGCTACGGAAGTTGTTTTCTTCAGCTGTACCATCACGAAACTGGATACCTTAACAAAACTGCACAGACCATGAAAATGCTGCTACTGCAATTATAAAACATAACCATACTCCGAAGGCCGAAATGAACAGCCAAGATAACTTGCATAGCTGCCATTCAAGTTCTAAAGTCTATTAGAAAAGTGGCAATTATGGAATAGACCCATATCTTCAAGTTTTCCCCTACCCCGACTACCACTAAGGTGTCTCTTAAACCATCACCACCTACCCTTACGATGAGGCATTTCTCCGCTTCAAGTCAACGGGGACCTTACATTTAAATTTCTGCAATCCTTTTATTTAGAGCCAGACTAGGGTGCAGCACAGTCCTTTCTACTTAAGCATTGTCACCAGCCCAGCAGGATATTCCAACTGTCCCATCAGGCTGTGAAAAGGAGCCCTGTGGTGACTTTCACCAGCACCTCTACCACTAGTTATTCCTGAATGAGTGTCAACCAGAGGCCTCCTTTTCAACAGAAAAGGATAAATGGAGTCCTATCTTATGGCGGTTGAGGTTAAGATTCTTAGGGTAGAAGAACAAAGCAACAGAGACCCTGGATCCAGTTTCAGCCTAAAAACTTCCTATTATCCAAGTAAAGCGTATAAATAAATGTTTTAGGAAATGAAGGCCTAGGTTAATACTGGGCACATCTGATCTATCTGATTTGTTTTGATGCAACTGTACTACTTGCTCTCAAATATATTATGAACTTACTAAGGAACTTCAGGGAAGAGGGGGAAGGAGGGATAAAAGGAGGCACAAGATAAAATGTCATTAATCAGTTCATAGGAGAACGGTTTGCTCTGAGAGTATCCACAGTCTCCGTATAGGTCCCATCTTGAGGGCCTGAGAACTCAATGACACAATACTCCCTCAGGCTGAATCATGACGATCAAACCAAGACCATTTTATTGTTATGAATTCTGGGTGAGGAGGCATATCTGCTGGCACTGTGATCTCCTGCAGCAAAAAGAGAGTTTCATTGGTTTGGGGTGCAGCTTTAATTTCTTACATTTGAGTAACTGGAAAACAGTTTCCATGGAAAACAGGAATGACACTACACAAGAAGGAAATCAGGCTGCCGTCTTTGTTGTAAAAGACTGGAAAAGGTTAAGTAAATGTTCAGTCTTCATACAGTGCTGCACAGAACATTCATCTTATCCTTTCTCAATAAAATTATTTTAAAAGGACTTTTACTGTGAATCACTCTGATCCCTACTGCATAATTAGACAAAAGTAGCCATTTTCATCCCTTGGGGACAAAGTTTTTTTTCTTAATTATGCTTCTAAAAAACCTGCCTAATGGCAGTACTTACCCGAGAGACTGAAATTTTGTCTCCTAGGCCTGGGCTATGTATTTTGTATTGTTTTTGGTCTAATTACACATGTCCCCAGGAGACTGGAAAAACTCAGAAGAAGCTGTTTTAGCCTCTTGAGTAAATTCTAGATGTTTAGATCCTTCCGTGAAAATTTTCTTATTCTGTTTTCCTGAAGCTCACAAGGAGGTGTAAAGGTAAAAATGTTTTCAAATAAGCTTAGAGCAAGGAATGGGAAATTTTTGAATGGAATTTGAAAAACGCACCCTTCAGTTACCTCTCATTCATAAATTTAGAGCACTGCTGTGATTCAACTGCTTTAACTAACACATTGTACTGAAAAACACCAACCTTAGAATGTCAGTTCAGGCTGACCCCCTGCTTCCCGTACTTACAATAGGTTCCCAGTAGGCTCCCTGGCTGAGGAGGTGGAATGAAAACCCAGGGACACAGATGTCTAACCCTGGCTCTGAGAATATACAACTCTGAGTTTTCGTATTTCTGTCTAAAAATTTGACCTTGTGATGCTACTCATCCTTATGGGAGCTAGACGATGAGGGGGATAAGTGCCTGGTATGTATAAGCACAAGTGACTGCTTCACTGAAAAACAGAGGACGGGGAATTCCCTGGCAGTCCAGTGGTCAGGAGTCTGTGCTCTCACTGCTGCTGAGGGCCTGGGTTCGATCCCTGCTCGGGGAACTAAAATCCCACAAGCCGCGTGGTGAGGCCAAAAAGAAGAAGAAGAAGAAAAAAAATCAGAGGGCGAATGAGGCAGAATCATTATAAACTCATGTTTATAAAAAGCAGCCATTTGGGCTGTGTATTCTACTTCCCCAGAGCTCACAGCGAATATTTTCTTTCCGGTTCCACTGTAAGCAAGTTTCCTCTGGTCAGAACTGAGCTAGACTGGAAGGGTACAGGATGTTCACAGTGCTTAATTGTACTTAATAAAGTCTTGAAAGGTGATAAGAAAGATACAGCTATTATTCAATCCTTTTCACTGGTAGCACTGATTGGGTTCATATGCCTCATCCTCTACAAACACTCCAAAAAGATGATCAATAAAGATAAAACCTCCACTGTAAACACAAACACTCTCCTCAGGGGCGCTAAGGGAGAAGGAAGGAGATTACTCCCGTGAGTGAATCCTGAGAAGGCTCTGATGCTCTCAGGCCAGAGCCAGCTGTGCCCCTCAGGTGGGTGCTGCAGCATCATGGCAGGAAAAGGAGGCACCTCCAGCAGAGAACCATCTTTCTCATGGAGTCTATTGCTGGCCGGGTTTAAGCCCTTTAACACTCTTGCCTCAACTGCCCCCCAATGTAAGAGAAGCTTCCATAGGATAAATAGCAATCCTTTTACACACATACCCGCCCCCACTCCGCCAGTCACATTTCCTCAGACCACAGGGCCTTGGAGGAACAGGTCATTGCTCTCTCTGGTCTATCTACACAATGAAAGTCAGTTTCCCAAAGTATGTTTTGGGGAACACTAATCCCCAGAGGTGATCCTTGAGAAAAGTAACTCCAGGGTTAACTAAATTGGAGAAATTTGTTTATTATATTCTCTTTTAGAAAACTAACAGTACACACTGACATACTAAAGGATCTGAGAAAGGTCCTGCTATAAAAGAGCAATACAAAAAATACCAGTTTGACTTGGTATTTCATTAACCTTTTCCCCTCAACCCTATTTTGGGAATCACCAGCCTGTTGTTTTAGGTAATAACCATATTTCCTTAAGGGTAAGATCTACATTTTTATTTTCACACTTTAACATTTCTCAAATTAAAATGTGTCTTACAATCAAAGCATACATTTATTGTGGTAGTACCTCTTTTTTCCTAAAGATGTATTCATCATCTTACAATTCTGAATATGGTATATTCAATAACTTCTAAGGGAAAAGCTGAAAATGCTAATAAGCAGGATACTAGGTAAAAGTTATTCTCTTCCTGACAAAGTTTAAATAAAAGTTAATGAACTCAAGAACATTTTTGTAAATTACAAAGCCAAATTATAAATCCAAATGTTAGTATTATCTGAATCTTTAAAATCACTGTGGTTGAATTTGAGATTGGCAAGAGAAGAGAGGTAAACATCAACTTATCCTTCTTTTCCACAGTTAGGATGACCATATAATTTACCCTTCAAAGCAGGATACTTTTGAAAATAAAAAGGGTGCTATCAGTAACTGTGCTGGAACACAAGTGTAAACCAAGACTGTTCTGGCCAAACTAAGATATATGTGGGACTTCCCTCGTGGCCCAATGGATAGGACTTCACGCTCCCAATGCAGGGGGCCTGGGTTCAATCCCCGGTCAGGGAACTGGATCCCACATGCATGCTGCAACTATGAGTTCACATGCCGCAACTAAGAAGCCCACCTGCTGCAACTAAGAAGCCCACGTGCTGCAACTAAGGAGCCTGCCTACTGCAACTAAGACTGGTGCAACCAAATAAATAAATAAATATTTAAAAAAAACAAAACTAAGATATATGTTCATCCTGCCCACAAAGCAACATAAAAGCCCAGTCATGAAACTCAAGAGGTCACCAAAACTCCTAGTTTTGTTATTATTTTCCTGTTCTTATCTCACCTTGTCAGCAGCTGCCAGCAAATCATCAGCCATTTTGTCGAGGTTCGGAGCCTTCCCCGTGTAAATGAAGCACATCATTTCCTTAAAAACTTCAGGCTCCACATCATTGATTTCAACCCGATTCTATGCCAAAGAAACTAAAAATGAGAAACATTCCAACAGAACAAAATCCCTAAACAATTTTCATGATTTTAAGCTCTGATGAAGAGAGGAGCTCATATCATTTTAAATCTAACACGAATGGAAAAGTTCTCTTTGCCCTATTTGATTGTAATAGCCTTCTCTCCCATCATATGTACCACCTTTTGTTTTCTCAAATACAATAGCAAGACAACTATATCTTTGATTTTTCACCTTTCTTTTCCTCAGTAGAAACACATGTCTAATACCCTCACCCAAGACTATTTGGATGACCTGCCTGGAATAGTGATTCTGCTTTACCTAGAATGCTCCCAGACTACCTCTCTCTGCTCTCAGAAATTGTCTGCTCAGGGAACTGTACTCCATTTTAATAACATAATAAGACAAAAAAAAACGAAAATAAATCTGCTGCCAAATGGGGAAATGATCTGATTCTAGCCACCTATCTAAAAAGATGTATCTCTATCCTGTTACATACCTTTTTGCTTTCCTCCATTTCATGTTCAAACATGGCACTAAAAACTGGAGAACGAGCTACAAAGTGAAAGGAAAACAGAGACAGATATGGTTATCACACCAAAATCTCTTGGTTCTTCTGTTATGAAGAAGAGATCATAGAGATCATTGTCTTTTTTTTCTTTTTTGGCCGCACCACGTGGCTTGTGGGATCTTAGTTCCCTGACCAGGGATTGAACCTGGGCCAATGGCAGTGAAAGCACCGAGTCCTAACCACTGGACCACCAGGGAACTCCAGAAGAGGAGATCATTTTCTTTCCTGTCCCACTACTACAGAAATGGTCTTTTGTATCAAATTGTGCCAGAATTATAAAATTACTTTCTTTTTATATTATACAATAAGTGAATAATTATTATATAATACATAGGGAAAAAAAGAAATCACTTCTTTCAAAATAATTTATTGGCTCCATTCCAACCATTCCTATTTCAAGGAGATTACTCAAATTACCTATGCTAGATGACAATGATATCCCCTCAGTAGATCTTGGGGTTCAAATGGAAGGTCCTTCATGGTCTAAGCAGGGTGTCCTAATACCTGCATTTTTGCCTGGAACAATGATACCTACTTCCTCCGCTTCCAGGGACCACACAGCAAGGAGGTCAGGAACAGGGCTCAATGGCATCCGTTAGCTAGATGAAGTGCAGGCTTATTTATGGCAGGCTGTCTGTTCCTCCAAGCCATGCATTATCAACAGAGATGATAACGCCCCAAAGAGGTGAAAACAATCTCAGGTGTCACAATTGTTTGTGGCCCTTCAGATCTTAACCCAACTAGACAAAATCTTACTCCTTAGTACTTACTGTCTCTTAATTTTTTTCCTTAGGGGTGGGAATAATGAAAAAAGGTTCAGAAACAGCCATGCCCATTCTAGTCTAATGAACACCATGAAAAATAAGTAAACTTAATTTCAACCATGAAAGTAATAAAATGGCTAAGAACTCAAATTTTATCATGTCCAATAAATCAGGGGTTTTGGTGAAGGTTGAGACTACCAATCTCTACCTAAGAGAGGAGGAACAGATGGAATATACAGAAGGAGTTTCAGCTAACAGGCACCTGCAACTTTGACCTAATTTATGTCAGAAAGGACTAATTTTAGATTTGCCATTTTCTAACCATATAATCTTGGGCAAATCACGTAACCCTCTGAACCTCAATATTTTAATCTATTCCAAAAGAATATCAATTCTCATTGTTCTTATCTCGGAAAGGCTACAGACTATAAGGTACTATATAAACACATTAAGAAGCTGAAGACTAAAGGGCTGGTGCTTTTAATAAAGAGGGAAGGGTCCAAAGCAGCAATATGCCTAGAGGGATCAGTGGATAGAGAGAAGCTGATGTTATGAGAATAAATAAAATAATCTAGGGAGACTAAGTAGAGTGAAAAGAGAACTAAGGCAGACCCCTGGGGAATAACAATGTTTAAAGGGATGGGTGAAGAAGAGGGAGGCCACACATTAGAAGGAGCCAGAAAGCCAGCCAGAGAAACCAGAAGAAAGGAGTCAAATAACATATAAAGAGTCCCTCAAATTTAGGAACTAGCAGGTCTTGTAACTTTGGAAAACTGCTTTTGTGGCATGGAGGCAAACTGAGGATAAGTGGGAGGAAAGAAGAGAGAGAATTAATATGTTAACTCAAGAAACTTAGCTCTGGAAAATAAAGAGAGAATAACTAGAGGGAGAAGTTTGAGCATGTTTACAGGCTGAGCGTAAACAGGCAATAGGAGAAAGAGATGGCAAAGATACCAGGTAACAAGGGTCTAACTGGCAGAGTAAGGCTTCTGAGAAGGCCGCATGAAACAGAACAACAGTAGAAAGTAGTCTGCTTTGGACACGAAGAACACCTCCTCCACTGAGAATGCAGAGAAAATGCAAGTGAGAGGCAAGAGCTGAGGGAGAAGGGCCTTGATTTTCTCTTGGAAGAAGCAGCAAGGTCATCTTTTAGGAGGTGGAGATTAAAGGAGAGTGGTAAAGGTCTGAAGTGTCTATTGTGGAGAAAAAGAAAAGGAGCTGACTATGCATCTGTAGAAAGAGGTCTTGGCAGTGGCAATGCCAAGGGCCTAGCTGAGCACAGAGGCACAAACACAAGAGTTAATGACTTCCTTTAGCAAGTCTCAGTAACACCTAGTTGAGAGAGGGAACAGGAAGATGGTTAGACTGAGCCAGACAGAGGTTTTGCCAGGTGTGTACTTTAGAATGACAGGGCTGACGGTCTTGGTAAGAAATCTGTTGCCTGAAGATTCATGTGATTTCCTCTTACATCTTTTGACCTGAATATAATTTTGTGGCTGAAAGCTATGCTTCCCTGTGAGGTAAGGCCATCAGTCTGCCTCAACAGTTCCTGCTGTGTGTCACTCTTTCTGGTCTTAAAGACCAAGGGCCTATTACTAGAACAAGACCTGATCTTCCATGTCACTGGCAACATCCTCATTCTTCTAGTATGTTTGTATGGAAGAGAGGGCTAAGACCTCCAGGGCTGGGGACTTGGCTATGTGCTGGTTTAGTCCCGAGTCCAGAATCCTCTCCGTTACATCCTAAGTCCCTGTCTAGGGGATGATACCTGCTCTTAACCAGTGTTTTGACATCTAACCTCCAGGTGCAAAGGTATCCAGTACACATCATCATCCATTCCTTGAAAATGATGGCCTAAGTCCACTACAGAGAGAAAAAAAGAAGTAGCATTTTTATGGAGAGTAGCCTTTTTGGTTTTGACAACTAATGTCACCACAATATAAAAATATATTTAGCTGCAGTTTTTTTGTACTAGTTCAAAAAGCTGAAGTTATTCAAAAGGTGATTATGCAGCCTACTGTTTTTCCTTGTTTAACCACAACTAAAGCTCCCCGTGAATAAATACCAACCTGCTAAGATAGCTTTGTGAGCCTGGAATTCCTGGCCAGCAACACACAAACAACAGTCTGTGAACCGGGAATTCTCCCACAGTCCTCCTAACTCATCCGCCAACCGGCACTCAGGAACCTTCACCATATTCATGGTGTTCTGGCCAGAAATGTTGACAGAATCTTGCACCACACTCACCTGTGAAAGATAAGAAAACACAGTCCAAAGCTTTTGTTACCAGGAATTTTCTTCCCAGCAGGAGGAGAGATGACTTTTACCTTGTTGTGACAGTACATTTAGAAACTGACGTTAGGCATATTCTCTTGAAACCACCTTCACAAATGAAGTCTTTAACCTCTGGATCAAGTAATTTCCAAACTATCATGATCATACTTAATTCTACACCATCTCAGGACAATAAGGAGAGAGCCCCACAAATCTCCTTCTCTTCCAAACTTCTAATAAGCTCCTCCCCTTCCCTGCCCTGAAGACCTGGGCAAAACCCCCAGAGGGAAAAAATTGACAGAAACAGATGTTAAACCTCAAGTATTTACCTTATTATGCCTTAAGCAAAAGGTTAAATACAAAGAACTCTATAGAAACTACCATTTAAACTAAACTCTCCAGAGAAAAGAATCTAATAAGCCTAAAAGCACTTCACTTTTTTCAGTTAGGTCTGGAACATAAAAATAAAATGCAGCTTCCATAGGGTCTGGTAAATAATTGGCATTTCCTCACAAATGTTAGTTTAATGAACAGGAGTGGGCCTGGAAGATCTTGCGCAGTGATAACTGGGTGGGTATCCCACACCATTTATACCCTTACTCAGTCATTGGTAACAATGACATACAAGATGACTGGCTCCAGCTGGGCATGCACTTAGAGCTTTGGAACAGAATGACGGCAACGGGTTTGTAGAGGAACCCAACTTGCCGCTTGGCTTCAGCAGCAGCATGATTTAACCAGTTGAATTAACTGTTCAGTCTAGAGAAAAACCCTGGTAAGTTCTAGATGGATCAATGAAACATAAGTTTGTCAGGATACAAAATACAAGGATTTATAAACCATATAACATTATAAAATAAATGTAAATTACCAAACTGAAGATGAGACCCAACAGATAGTCTTCTGCCTGACAACCCTGGCTGTGCTTCCTCTCCTACACCACATTAGGTTAGAAATGTTAAAATGAAAGCAGAATTCACAAACCTTGAGAATCAGCTCCCCACTCTTGCTATTCCTATGAGTTAGATGAGAAAGACAGCTGAGGAACATCCTAAAATTTCTTTTAACCTTCAAGATGCAAGTCATCCCTTCCTTAAATGCAGTCATAAACCCAGAGGCAAAGCTAATGCCCCATCCAAATGACCTGTAGTCCCTTCTGTGTAGGAGTGAGGTATTTACTACCAGGTCAAGAAGTTTATTCATTTGTTTAAAACTAGCTGTTACGGTCTTGAGCAATGAAGCAACCAAGCTAATGAACTATGAATATGCTTAGCATTAGTAGCACATTTATCAGAGCCAGAGTATAACATTATTTTAATAGCCCAGGACCCAACACAAACCACCCCACAGAGATCATCCCATGTAAGATCTCTAATTTGGTTCAGCAACTTTCTCATATTAACACCCTTACTTTTTTGATATAATATTAACACCAAAAGTAGAAGTAGCCTACTTCCAGTTTTAGCTTCAAAATACTGCTGATTTAAAAAAAACAAACAAACAAATCACCAAGGAAAAGACCAATTAATTCCAACTTCCTCATAGGGAAAGGCAGGAATCTCTTGGGATGGCCAATGAAGGGAATGGAGAATGCTTTTGGCACTGGGTTCCTAAGCTTGAATTAAACCAGGCTGACAGGAGCCCAAAGTCATTAACACTTGATGGCAATTTACTAGACTGGGTAAAATGAACTGGCAAGAGCCAAGCTGATTTTCAAACTATGGTTACCAGTGGACTCTGTGCTGGTTACATGTGCACTTGGTAATGAGTGCGGCCCAAAGACTGTGACTCCTCTCACTGGGGCAATTCCTCTCTTCAGACACAGACAGGAACACAGCAGGAAGGAGAATGTACCTTTACTGTCTGAGCCAGACTTGTTGTGCAGATATATGGATGCCTGGAGTCTCCAGAGCTCTGAATGTCTGGCACCTCTTACCAACATTAAATACGCTTAATTAAAAATAAATTTTAAATGGCATACACAAATGAGTCTTCAGAGCCCAAACTTTTAACTTAGAAAGGGATTGTTTTCCTCTGCAAATGACGATGCTAAAATGATACCATTTTGAGAAAAACTAAAGATTTTTTTTTTAATGCCTATAAAGTTGACTACGGAGACTCATTCAAAATTGCAGCTGTGAAGATGACGTGACTGTGACATTTATGTCTTAGAAATGACTGCATGAAAATGTCTCAGGAAGGCTCTATAACCCTCTAAATTTCAAGTTGCAAATGGGCCTCACTTTTAAAGTCAATTCCTTTTCTTAAAAAAGAAAATTTCATAAAAGGCATAAAATTTCATAAAAGATTGTGCCATTTCTTGTTTACTTTGTCTACACATAGAATGTCAAGGTAAAACTACTGGAAATATATTTTTAATTTCTGTATAATTAAAACAATCCAAAAAAATAAACAGACAGCATATAGATTGTTTATAGCAGCAGCACTATTTCTAATCAAAATACTAGCAACAATCTAAATGTCCATCAGGGGACCTCCCTGGTGGTCCAGTGGTTAAGAATCTGCCTTCCAATGCAAGGGACGTGGGCTCGGTCCCTGGTCAGGCAGCTAAGATCCCGCACGCCACGGGGC
Organism: Kogia breviceps; assembly: GCF_026419965.1. Classification (NCBI taxonomy): domain Eukaryota; kingdom Metazoa; phylum Chordata; class Mammalia; order Artiodactyla; family Physeteridae; genus Kogia; species Kogia breviceps. The sequence goes on along the minus strand of NC_081328.1, from coordinate 34,775,790 downwards.
AACTAAGCCCGCGTGCCTCAACTACTGATCCTGCACGCTCTGGAGCCCACGCGCTACAACTAGAGAGCCCATGTGCTGCAACTACTGAGCCCGCGTGCCACAACTAGAGAAGCCTGTGCACCGCAACTAAGACCCAAAGCAGCCAAATAAATAATTAAAAATAAATAAATAAATGTCCATCAGCAAGAGAATGAATAAACAAACCAATCAACTGTCGTGTGAATACACAACAAAACTACTGTACAGCACTAAAAATCAAGAATTATAGTTACATTCACAATACAAATAAATTTTAGAAACATAATATGAAAACAGAAAGTCCTAGATGACTACATACATCCTGACACTATTTTCATAAAGCTCAAAAATAAGCGAACCTAAACAATATATCGTTCAGGCATGCAAGTGATAAACAAGGGAATGATAAATAATTCAAAAGCGCTATTTATTATCATCATCTGAGTAGGGAAACAACAGGTCTAAGGGACAGGGGAGAAGCATATATAGGTCAGTTCTAAGTTATCAGTGATGTTGCTGGGTTGGGTGGTAGGTTTACTACATTACCATGTTTTATAACCTATAATGATAATACATATTTAATCACCATTTTTGTAGGTCAAGATCAAATATTATTAGCATTTTCATAAGTTCAACTAATATATCCAAATAATCCATTTAAAAAATGATAAAAAGAAAAATTAATAGACCCACATATTTAAAATTTGGCAAAAATACATATTCCCAGGCTTTGAACGGATATTCTATGTTTGATAAGGAAAGAGATGTTTTAAGAGTTAACTAGTATCAAGATATTTCATATTTGGTATTTCATATTTCATATGGTATTTAATATTTCAACTTTAATTGCAACATTACAAGGAGGCCCTGGAATCTTCTACCTGTCAGAGGCATATACATTGACGGTGGAATACATGTACATTTATTGCTAACAGCTACTTGTTTTCAATATAAATAAATGGAAAGAAGGTCAATAGAAGCTGAAACATTTCAAGTAGATTTTCTGTGGTCCAAATTATTACAGAGAAAATTAAAAGTGTAAAGCTTTCATGATTCTCTTTCATTACCAAAGAAAACCTTGGTAGAGCCCATGTTTCCTTGGGTAAATGGCATTCAGTTTCACTTAGTGTAGCACCGCAGACTAGAGATGGAAAATGGAGAGCTGACATAGCCCTGACACTAATTTGCTGCACAATGTTAGGAAAAATTACCTGACCTCCTTAGGCACTGCTTCTCTCCCCAGTAACATGAAATGAAGAGAAAAGAACGAACCTCGCTCAAAGGATTGCGATAAGAGACAATTAAGGGAATGCGTTAACTAAGCAATATCAACTTGGGAGAACTGCCATAATTCCTAACAGTCAGACAGAAAGATCACTGAGAATCGAAAGTGAACCCAGTGTGGCACATTACAAACAAGACGACCCAGTCGGCATTTTTCAGATTTTCATTAATAGTTTTACCACTGAAATACAGCCCAAACGCACAAATGTGTGATTCTCGGATTCCCTCTTGTGGCCTCTGGGAACGGACCAAAAATATCCACAAAACAACTGTACTTATTACTTACATCAGGACAGGACAGAAGTGCCTGGGCCAAATACTGAGTAAGGAATGGAACAGTGGAGTACTCATAACCTAAATTTGTATGTGGACATCAACTTCATAAAGGCCTCTAAATTATAAGAAAATACTAACTAAACCAATAATAAATAAAATATAAATATGAACAAAATAAATTTGTTTATAAATATTCTATTGATAGAGGTAGCAAAGGTCAAAAGGATAGAATTTGCACCAAAGGATGATCCAGCTCTGAAATGCACTAAGAACTTAGATGAGTTGCAGACATTTTTAAAACCCACACATTCAAAACACACCCCCCACGCAACTGTCTTGCAATGCTGAATGCTACTAAGTCCACAGAGAGCCTTGGAACAGAAACGAGTCTCACTAGGCACAAGCCCAAGAACAAGAAGCAACACTCAGCACCTGTGGCCAACAGAGAAGTGTGAGAGGAACAGATGGCACACCTGGTCCGATGGTAAGAAACCGATGGCATCAGCAGAACCCAACAGACGTTTCCCTGTTCAACATCTCCTCATTTTCAAAGTGTCATCTCACTTCCCTTCTAAGTCAGTAAGGCATTTCTAAACTTAACCACAGGATTTCTCCTAAGAGAATTTCATATGGGGAAGCAAAGAGAGAGTGCACCTCGGACTTAACTACAGGATGAGAGATTGCCAAGTGAGGGCAGGCCAACTGGTTTCCAAATCAAGAATGTCAACACAAGGGCTGGAGCAGATGGAATGGATCTGGTGATGGTATAGAGGGGAAGCATGTAAGAAAAGGCTGGACCCACTGTGGACTTGAAAATCCTACAATAAAGGTTTTGGTGTTGCCTAAAGCACCAGATGTGTTATTCAGAGGCGATTTCTCTTCCTTCAGAGAGCAGTTCAAAAATTGGCTTTCATTTCCAACAGAAATTAGAATTTTCCACTATTTTAATTTTTTTCTGAAATATAGGATCTCTAAGGTGGGTGAATATTAAATTGATGGTTTGTTTATGTAACATCCAACATCACATAAAACCACCTAATTGTTCTCATTTCTCCACTTGGGCAACTGAGTATGATCTATAACTACTTGGATTTATGTAGAATTCAAATTCCAAGTCCATCAGACAAAAAACAACTGCAAAATTTTATGTATTTTTACAGATGCCATCACTCTAGTATTTCCTTCTTTTACTTAGCAATTAAAAAGGAGAAAAGGTAGCTATTATGCAAACTATATTTTAAGTATTCAGTGTGACATTTTAATAAACTATAGCTCCCAAATTTCCTAATCACCAGCAACTATTCCGTGGAAATAGTCAATGAACTGTGACTTGGAAAAGAAGCTGGCTACTGCTGGCCAGGCCTCGTCTACAAAGGGGCAAGATTCCTAAGGGACACCTTTCCTACTGTGCAGGCGGTGACATGCTGTGAGCCTATTATTTGACAGAGCACACTGCTAGCTGGGGACCTTGCCTGCACCTTCCCCAGGAAAGCACAGTGGTCGTTTTCATAAAGTGATGTTGCTCAGGAAGCAGTCCTTGACCATACGATGTACAATCCCAGCTGACTGGAAGTTTTATTCATTTCTTACACTGTGAGCTTATGAGTATTTATAAATGTATTGATAACAGCATGAAATTACCAATTAGTATATACTCATTAAAGAAACCATTTTTCAACTCACTCTCAGTTTGGGAATTTTACTTCAAGCCTTCTCCTATAAACCTGAAAAAGGCTCTTTAGGTCATTGGGGAGAGAAGGACTCTCCTAACTGACTACAGATAACTCTCTCAGCGAACTATGAGTTAGAGAGCTTTATATAACCTTCACTCTAGAAAAAATCGTTCTCACCTTCCTATTTCACAATTACCAGCAAGACAAACTGGAGACACTCAACAACTGATTTAGTTCGAAAAGCAGAAAAGGAAAGTGCTCTATCAAACACACGTGGACTTCATACTCAAGGAGGAGCCAGAAAGCTCAAGGAACAAATATATTTACATATCTAGTTGCTGATCATCCTCCTCAGCTTAAAGTTAACAGTCCTTCCAAATGCTTTCTGAAAAAATACACAAGGAAAAAGCCAGAATTCTGACCCAAGCAGCTAAAAAATCACACATACCAAGACAGCGCACAACCTTTGTTTTTAAGAACAGTAACAGGTGGAAAGCTGAGATGCCCAACAACCTTGAAATCACGGCACAGCTTTTCAGTCACATAAATCACATTTGTGCAGCAGCACTCCACTTGGGGATTTTTCTCACTCACCATCCTTGACACAATACAATTACGTCTACTGATACCCATCAGGTCTGGGAATTGCTATTCTCACAGCGGGGTAAAAGGACTCACCTCACAGAAGAGGGTAAGCTTGTCATCAGGGAGAAGCCCATTGGCCTCATCCAAGAGAAAATCTCTACGGATGAATTTTTTGAATCCCCAGTCTTTGCCTTGCACAAACCTATATGCCCGTTGACTCTCTGGAGTGAAAAAAAAAACAGAAGTTATATTTAGGATTACTCAAAAAACCGTATCAAACCCACAATTGGTCAATATATAAAGTTGCCAGATGTGACAATAAAGAGTCGAACAAAGATAACATTTACCCATAGCTTTGGTTTCTTCTCCCTTGGCATTCAGGATGGAGAATTTGAATTTTGCTCGAACTTCACTCTTTGGACAACTGACCAGTAACAGGTAAAGTGACAGGTAATCTTTGCTCTCTTCATCTAGCCCTTTTGGGTTTACCCGCAAACACCTACCCAAAACAGAAAAAAAAAAAATGTCAAAAGCATCCATGTTTGTAGGCTCGTGAAAGGACAGGAGGGAACTAGAACACCCGAATGGAGAGGGAGATGTTAAAAAAAACAAAACAGACAAACAAAAAAACCCCAGGCCCCATAGCAGGAGATTCTGATTCAGTAAATGACTACTTGGAAATCACTTTTCTAGAGCAACCTGAGGCACCTTTTAAAAAGTAAACAATAAAGGGGCATCCTGGATTCTGACAACATATCCCATGCATCTCTTCCTCTTTCCTCATAATCTCCCAAATCAGTCTTTTTCCCCCTAAAATATTTTAAAATTCAGCCTAGACTCAATCTATTCTAATCCTCAATCTCAGGAAAAGCAGCCCCTTATTTTGTTGGGATTGCAGTGAAACCAGGAAAAAAAAGTCAGTGAGCCTTTCAATATCACCTTGGGAGAGAAAGAGAATTCTAGAGAAATATGTTAGTAGTAAATAATCTTTCATAGGTATTTTATCCATCTGGCAATAATATTCTAAGATTAAAATAAAGGAGGCAGTATGGAGGAAGCACAGACAAAAGTAAACTCCCATTACACAGGGTAGAGTTCAAAGCCAGACTTCTAAATAGAGTTAGAGATGCCAATATGTTACCTACCAGTGGATCAAAACAAAATTCAGACAGAATAGGTTCAACTCAGTTAAGTTGTAAATGTCATTAGCTGAACTGCATGTGGTTCAAACACGGCTTCTACCACATATAATACATAGGCCATATGTATCCTTAGGCCTTGCCAGTGTTACGGCACCTCTCTCAAACAGGTGGCCCAATTCAGTGCTTCTCCAGGAAGTGCATATGCCACATACACCACTACACAATTGTGCTAAAGATGCGGATTTAAATACAATGCCTAAGAATAAGCCTTCTCTCAGCACCTAGTAGTACACTGCTTATGTACATGGCGAAAAAGTACTAAACGAAAGGAGAGTTGTTAAAACTTTTCAGTGGGATATCAGAGGTCAAAAATGGTGGTTCATAGATATGAGTTCTGGTCTTTGTAGAGAGCACATGGTTGTATCCATAACTGCCTGCCCCTCCTCAAGAAAACACATGGTTTGGATAGGACTGACCCCCACTTCCGGATCCTATTCCCCTTGTCACAGGGATCAACTGAGGGAACCTAGATCTAAACCAATCAGTGCATTCTTGGCCACACAGTTCAAAGGAAGTTCAAATAATTTGTTGGATGGTAGCGGGTGATGCCCATTGCTACTGCCAGTCACCCTTCAACCACAAGGAAAGCTAAGCTTGAAATGTCAAACAGTGTGGAGAGCAGGGCAGAGCAGAGCACGATGGCATCCTTAACTTAACCATTGGGCTGTCTGCTGGATCAAACTACCTTCAAAGACATCCTACACCATGGGCATTCCAGGTACATAAGTAAAGAAATCTCCTTTATTGTTTAAAAACAGGCAATCTAAAAGTCAAGAGATATTACATTAAAATCTAGATCTCTTGCTTTTCTTGAAAAATCAGAAAATCTGGCAATGGTCAGCCCTTATTCACACATGCCTCTAGTCAGCTGGAGCTGAGTAGTCACCACTTCTTTTAGAAGGACATTCACTAGTTTGCTAAGTGGTCAACACTCATACCACGTATGGATATTATTTACAACACTTGTTCTCTTTACTCATTTACATTACCCTACAGCCATTTGAGTTTGCTGATCCCCTGATATACTCACTGAATTAATTCAACAAATATACAGTGAGCATGTGCTATGGATCAGACACCAGGGGATACATTAAGAACAAAACGAAGTCCCTGCCATCAAGGATCTTCCACTCTAGTCAGTCTCCCGTGAAGCCAAGCAAAACAGGCAACTTATAGAAAAATTTTTATAGCTAAATGTAGTCTTCCTCACCATTTCAGTTTATCATTGGCTCCTGATGAAAAGGTTGAACTTTTAATGACTTCACCCATTTCCTCCCGGCAAAAGCTAAAGTTATTGATGGTCCACATGTAGGAGAATTTCACTACTTTGATCTGTTGATAGAAAACCAGGAAGCAATTAAATAGGAAGTGGGCAACCTGAAAAACAGGCTGGAGATCAGGTAATTTTCCTCCTCCCTCCCTCTGCATAATCCCATAGGAAGATAGCACTGTTTGGTCAGCATGGAAGCTCAGCCTCTTCTGTCTCTCATCTACATTTTAAGAAATCTCACAGTGACCAACTGCTTTCATAACTGTTCTCAGCTTCTGAGAAACACTGGATGGAAAGTGAGAAAAACATGGACAAGGTTGGGAAAGCAGGTGATTAAGCCACACCTAAAATGAACCTCTGCTCAGAGCAGTTGTTTGATGATTTAGATGTTGATACCACTGCCTAGGGTTGCAATCTCAAACCTGGTTTCCCCCTAAATTGCCCAAACGAGGAATACACTTCCATCAAGGTGGATGTAGGCAGCAGATCCAGTTTCACAGAGTCCCCTCTTTCAACCTCCCATGAATGCCTAGGGCATTCAGATTCCTCATGGAAAACCAAGGCATGGAAAGCTGACAAGTACTTTATCTAACTGTTTGGCAGGTATGATCCAGAGAAAGCAGGAAAGCCAATGGAGAAGAGAAATCTGATTCCTTTCGTCCCCCAAAATCCTCCCAAGAAGCACCTACCTGTGTGTAACACCAGCTCTCAGCTACTGGGCCACTCGACATTTCTGCCGGAGGTGGAGGACTTGGAACCCTTGACATCGCCAGTTTGAAGGTTAAACAAGATTTCCAAAGTCAGGGGACAAAGACTTCTGTTCCTCTTCACCCTGGATGATGCAAGAAGCAAGAGAATTTTATTAGATTAATGGTATACTATCCTACTATTTCCATTTGACCTTCCAGAGACTGGAAACTTTGTCTCCTGCCTGGAATGCTCTACCCTTATCATTCAAATGGCTTCTTAGCATTCAATGTTAACCTCAGAGAAGATCACCTAACCTAGAGCAGTCTCCTCATCACAATGATATCACCCTATTTTAATCTTCTGCACAATACTATTTAATATTATCTTACCAAATGAATTTACTCAAAGGGTACTTAACGTACATCCATGAAAAGGCTACCTAAAGAGGAGACAGCATGGTGAACACCACATACAGCTTTACCACTGTATGTGGGCTCCTTCCCTTCAGGGTACAAATACTTCACTCCTAAAGGAAAATTACCTTGTTACCTTTCCAAATACTGTCTCATCTTCTCCTACACTTCAGTGCAAACTTATTATTAAGAATAAATAGTCTTCTGGGCTTCCCTGGTGGCGCAGTGGTTAAGAATCCGCCTGCCAACGTAGGGGACACGGGTTCAAGCCCTGGTCCGGGAAGATCCCACATGCCTCAGAGCAACTAAGCCCATACACCACAACTACTGAGCCTGTGCTCTAGAGCCCGTGCCACAACTACTGAAGCCCGCGCACCTAGAGCCCATGCTCTGCAACAAGAGAAGCCACCGCAGTGAGAAGCCCGCGTGCAGCAACGAAGGGTAGCCCCCGCTCACCACAACTAGAGAAAGCCCTTGTGCAGCAACAAAGACTCAACACAGCCAAAAATAAATTTTTTTAAAAAGAACAGTCTTCTATTTATCAACCCATTGCTAGCTGCTCTCTGTAAGGGCAACATTTATCCCTTTCTTAGATGTTTTCCTTTCTCTGTAGCATTAGAGATCTCTCTCCACTTATACTTCACTGGTATCTGATTTTCCAGATTCTTCTTGCTTTCTCTGTTCCTCTGTTCCATAGTATGGAGCTATAGGAACTCTCATACACTACTGGTGAGACTGTAAATCATTAAGTATATTTGGGGTAGGAATTTGCCATATCTAGTAATGTTTAACCTACTTACATGTTAAGACTTAGTAATTCTACTTTTAACTATATATGTGCTAAAGTAGTGGTTCTCAAACTTTAGGTGCATCAGGATCACTTGCTAAACAGATTGCTGGGCCCTGCCCCCCAGAGTTTCTGATTCAGAGGTTTGGAATGGGCCCAAGACTTTCCATTTCTAACCAGTTCCCAGGTGACCCTGATATGCCCTGGAACACTTTGAGAACCACTGTCCTAGAAAAACTGCACATGGGCACAAGAAAACATGGACAAGGTCGTTCAATGTGGCAGTTACAGACAAACTAAAAATCCATTAGGAGGGAAACAGATAACTAAACTGTGTTATTTCCATACGATGAAAAACTACTTCAGGATTTAAAAGTAATGAACTACATCTACAGCACCATGGAGATGAGTGAGATCTAACATGACACTAATGAAAAAAAGCAAGTTTGGGAATGTCATGTGCAGTACACTATTTATGCAAATTTAAGATTTATATATTATTTACAGATATATGCATACAGTAGAAATGAAAAAAATCATTGACAAGCTATGTATCAGACTCATGATGGGAGAGCAAGGATGAAGAATGAAGCTGGGAAAAGAATGTAAGACATTTCAAGTTGATCTCTCATGTTTTTTTAAAAATTAGGATGACCTGAGGCAAATATAACAAATGTCTTTTAGTTTGTGATAACTATTTTAGTAAATACTACCCTTTGTACTGTTCTGCTTTATCTTTAAAACATATTTTATTGGGACTTCCCTGGTGGTCCAGTGGTTAAGACTTCACCTTCCAATGCAGGGGGTGTGGGTTTGATCCCTGGTCAGGGAGCTAAGATACCAACCACATGCCTCTCGGCCAAAAAATCAAAACACAAAACAGAAACAATACTGTAACAAATTCAATAAAGACTTCAAAAATGGTCCATATAAAAAAAAAAAACTTAAATAAAATAAAATATATTTTATTAACTGTGGGAATAGTGTAAGGATGTACTTACTCCATCATACATTGTCTGGTTTACAATATACAAGGGAGAAATTTCTTTCCTGAACACCTGGTCTGTTTTCAGCTATGGACAGACAATATGAATCTATATCTGATAATGCTGCTCTCTTTGCTTGGCTACTAGGAAGCCTGAGACAAATCTGACCCATCTCTTGAAACGACAGGCTCATATGCTCATTCTACATGCTATACTCTACACAGGCTCATATGATCTCTCTACTATAGCTTTATTATTATTTTATTTTATTATTATTATTTTTTGGCTGCATTGGGTCTTTGTTGCTGCGTGCAGGCTTTCTCTAGTTGTGGCGAGCGGGGGCTACTCTTCGCTGCTGCACGCGGGCTTCTCACCGCCGTGGCTTCTCTTGCTGCAGAGCATGGGCTCTAGCTGCGTGGGCTTCAGTAGTTGCGGTGTGTGGGCTTCAGTAGTTGTGGCTTGTGGGCTCTAGAGTGCAGGCTCAGCAGTTGTGGCACATGGGCTCAGCTGCTCTGAGGCATGTGGGATCTTCCCCGACCAGGGATTGAACCCGTGTCCCCTGCATTGGCAGGCAGATTCTTAACCACTGCACCACCAGGGAAGTCCGAATAGCTTTATTATTTTCTTAACATTGTTATTCACTTTGCTATAATTCCCTGAACTGATTTATTTTACTGTTTGATATGTTAAGTATTTCTGGAAACTGCCTCAAATCCTTCATAGAAAGAGGTATAAATGAATATCAAAAAAAAAAATCACTCAACTCACATTCACTGGCCACTTAAGTAATAAGCATAGAGGAGGAGTAATAAGATATAGTTGTACCCGCACGGAGTAATACCATCAGTATTACCGGAGTCCCCATTGGTTTTAACACTATCCTACATGCGTTTATAGTTAAAACATCCCATGTAATCACACATGAAGTTAAGTCTTGTATACATGATGTGCTATTTCACTTAAACTAAGCACTGCAATGGAATTTGGGCCTCCCTGGTTTGTGCAATTCAGGATTCATGATAATATCAAGAAAAGAGACCTGTCATCAAGGTAGACTTGCATTTGATGGAAAACACATTCTCACAGAACTGTTTATTTATCTAGTAGTGAGTAAATGCACCTTAGGCGGTTTTACAAATCCCAGTTACCATTACTGCCAGTAGGAGCCAGAATGAATTTTCAAAATTACCAATTAAAACTATCTTTTGAGCAGGTTGGAATGAAGATGTGAATTTTACATGTTAGTTAAGAGCATAAAACTTGGCTCTGTAGGTGTGAGGTGCAGGCTCAGCTCTATATTGATAGATCATAAAATACTAATTTGAGTTTATTTTTGAAGTTTAAAAAAATACTTCAAATTTATCTAACAATTAACAAGTTAAGAATTCTCTAAGCCCAAGAAAAAGACAAGTTTAAAAACCAGTTTATTTTAATGGCTTAACTGTTGCTACTGAACCATGGTCCATTATCACAACCAGGAAAAAAATACAACCTTGCTTGGTCTTGGCCATTTCTACCTATCTTTTTTGCTTCTCATTTATTCTGTAGACAAGTCTTTGGTTTCTTTTAAAATATCACCAACCTTTCTTCCAATTTTTAAAAGTGTCCAACCCAGCAGTCAGTAGAACTGGAGAATGGGCTTTAGACTCTGAGGAGGTCTAACCACACAACCTGCTGGGAGGGAAATCGACTAGGACAGCACAAATCTAATTAATTTCACTCACAGCAGGCACCATGGGCAAAGTGTTCATAAGCAAAGTAGCCTGGCTGTACTGAACTCTTCAGCACTTCATGCCAACTGCCGCAGACGCCCAGCAGAAAAACAATTTTAGAAAAGAGGAGGTCTATTTGAGGGTCACGGTTTGAGAACCTTTGTAGGAGACAACTAGCACCAAAATATACTGTTCCTGGCTTCAAACAAGTTAAAACAAAACTGTCCAAGTTCTCTAATGAGAAATTTATTTTCCCAGGCTTAGCAAACTTCCCAGTATGCTGACAACTCAGAGGCTGAACATATCTGTTATATACCACCATTTATTTTCCTGTTCACTCTATTAAATCCTGACAATTTCATGTTGTTTAATATAATACACAAACATGCACAAGCTAGATGGCTGGGAACATGGTTTCTTGCCAAAGAATGGTTTGTTAGGGTCTTTTTAAAGCCTGTAACTATTTTTTCTCTTGGTTTAAAGCCTGGTACAGTTTCCAAGTAAGGAAAAATCCCAATGTTGTAACTATTTTAAACTTGAGAGACCTTTGCATTTTCCAAAACAGAAGATGCCAAAAAGACTTGACAAAAAAACAAAAAAAAACAAAAAAACCCCCAAAAACTATAGAAAGACTTGGGTATATTCATTTTTGAGAAACTTTTGGGACCTCAAAGGAATGTTTGTATTTCTTCTGTTACAGTGTCCTCAATCATATACAGCCCAGGAGGTAATAACTTCTTTCTCATTACCCCAAGGACAGATTATTACAGGTCGTACTGACTTCCTCTCTTGCAAGGTTTGAATGACTTCTGAATATTTGTTATGGGTAAACTTTTTGCAGATCAATCTACTCTAACAAAATACTAAATGCACATTTTTATTTTTCTTTACTTTTTTTTTTTTTTTTAATTTAGAGACTTCTTAAAATGAAACCAAGGGCAATCAAGAGAGACTTCGATCAGCAAAGGAAAGACTAGGGTTTCTCATGTCTCATGTCAGGTTCATGTTTCCTAAAATTTACAAGTTAAAGATGACTGCTTTTTTAAAATTGAGATATAACTGACATGTAACATTGTATTTTTAAAAAATTTTTTAACAGAGGGAGTTAGAATTGAGTGAATCTAAAGATCAAGAAGAAAAAAGTCAATAGCCTAACAGAAAAATGAGCAAAGAACAGCAAATGGTTTACACACATGTAAGTATCAATGGTTCTTAAATATGTGAAAACATAAATGCAAATTAAACCACACATTAATTCACCCAGTGAATTGGCAAAGATTAAAATGTTTGATAACACTTGCCCAGGATAAGAACATTTCTTTTTTCTTTTTTTTTTTTTTTTGCAGTACGTGGGCCTCTCACTGTTGTGGCCTCTCCTGTTGCGGAGCACAGGCTCAGCAGCCACGGCTCACGGGCCCAGCCGCTCTGCAGCATGTGGGATCTTCCCGGACCGGGGCATGAACCCATGTCCCCTGCATTGGCAGGCGGACTCTCAACCACTGCGCCACCAGGGAAGCCCAGAACATTTCTTATTAGAGTATAAATTGTTATAAACTTCATGAAGGGAAATGCTTATCAGAATGAATAAGAAATGCATATACCCTTTGATCCAACAATTTCATGTCTAGAAATTTATCCTACTAATATATTTAATATGACAAATATAAAACGTTTTTCAATGTGGCACTATTTGTAATCACAAAAACATGGAAATAACCTGAAAGTCCATCAACAGAGGATTGATTAAATAAATTATGATACAGACAATGTAATAATAATATCTATTTAAAAAAGGAATGGGGAAGCTCTTTCTATCTAAAGAGGCAGAAATATTTATGTATGTATATATGTATGTATGTATGTATGTGTGTGTGTGTGTGTGTGTGTGTGTGTGTGTGTGTGTGTAAAATATCTCTGTCTGTAAAGCTATACAAGACTCTAGGGACACTGGTTACTTCCAAGGAAGGAAACTGGGTACTTGAGTGGGAAGGAGAATTTCCACTGTTCCCATTTGTACTTACTGAATTTTGAACCATGTGAATATATTACCTTTTCAAATAATGAATAAAAATATTTTAAAAGGAATTAGCAGACTTCACAATTAATTCTCCTTGGTTATGAGATGGCTTATAAGTCAGACCCTTACGAGAAACAAGACAGGAATTCTTCAGTGACTTCCACTCCTATCCAAATAAAATCTACCTTTTGTCATGACTGCCAAAGCTTCAGTGTACCTCCCTGACCTCATCTAACACTTAACCCTTCTCAATCACCATGCTTTAGTCACTCAGGCCTTTAATTCTACTTGGTAAACACATCAGGCTCTTTCCTCAGCCTGGAAAGCTCTTTCTTCCCTCAGATCTTTTCACAGCTGGCTCCTTCGTGTCATTTAGGTGTCCTATCAGATGTAATATCCTCAGAGAGGTCATCCCTGACCACTAGATCTGAAGCAGTCCCCACTTCTAGCCTCTTCCATCACATTACCCTATGCAAATTTCTTTTTTAATATCACTATCTGAAATTACCTTGTTTTTATATTTTCACTTGTCTACAGTCTCTCCCACTAGAAGTTAAGCACAATGAGAGAACAGCATGCCCCTGTGCCTAAAATGGTATCATAATAGGCACTCAATAAATATTTGTTCAATGAAATTGCTGTTGACTAACTAGACTACTGTCTTTTGGGATCATATTTTTCCTTAATGAGCTCTAGTTAAAAGATTAAAGTTTGGGAGTTGCTGAATGAGTAACAGCTATAGGAATCCAAGCATACTCTTAAAACAAGAAAATATTTTAAAAAGAAAACTATCAGTTGATCTCCTATTTTGAAGAACTAATTTAATACATTTCAAAACTACATTCTTCTTTGATTAAAAAAAAAATCCAAGAAAAGTTGGGAGAAAGAGAAATGTGCAGGGCTAAATGGGAAGTTCTTGAACCTACAAGACAATAGTAATATAAGCACATCTTCCAGGATAAGTCGATCCCGAAAGAACCATTACAGCAGCTGTCAGAAACTGAGGACCTCTCAGTTATTTCAAGTTAAATTCTATACAGTAAAATTCCAATATACTGATAAAAATGAGGCAGATTCTTCACATTTATTTAGATTTGATCTATAATTTTCATATCTGACATGGGGTTTGATTCCCTTATAACTGACATGTAGAGAAACGATAATTAACATTAAATATATACACGTGTACACATGTGTACAGATATAAAGAGAGACAGAGAGACATACCTTTAAGACATGTATAGACACATTAAGTTTTTTCTATACCAGGCTAAGATGCAGAACATATTTTCTACCATAGCCAAATATTTAACTAAGAGTTCAACTGTTCTTGCAACTGTTGTGTATAAGGAAAACTTAGAAGAAACTATTGTATATAAGGAAAACTCAGAAACAAGTATAGTATTACATATGCATGTCAGTACCTTTAAGGTTTTCCCAGTTTACAGATCTCTTAGGGAAGCATAGACTCTGAAATGACTGAGGATTAGACATGCTTTTGTACATAAAAAGGCTCTTTTTCCTTCTTCTCCTCAATCTAAGTGTTACAAGATAAAAGTTTTATAGAAATACCCCAGCTAGTAAAGTTCATCCAAAGTCAAAATGAAGAGGAACAAGAAGATACATGAAAGAATTTCAAGTTGTGGAAAGCAGAGGAATAAACAACAGACTGCTCCCACTGACTCCCAAACTTCATCATGTGCTGGCTGTTCATAGCCTTACTGCCTTTCTCTATAGGTTATAAATAACTACAAAGTGTCCTTGTCCCCAAGGAGACCTCAGCAACCAGCTCAAAGGTTAAAATATGGAATCATTCTCAATATGGATGAAACTTTTCCAGTTAGAAAAAAAAAAATCAAAGAGCAGAAAAATGTATTGCCAATTTAAGTTAAGGGCTAGGGAATCATTCCCTCCCCCTAAAAACTATCCATTATGTAAGAGTTGTTGATATGGACATATTAGCATGATTCCCTACCCCAAAAATACATCCAGGGACAGCATGCTCTGCTCCAAATGCAGAGGTCTGTCCTGGAAAGAGGTAAGTGCCATTCAACAGACTTGTAGGATTGCATCTCCTTAGACCTTAAAAAGACTTCTTGAGTTTTTGTTTTGCTTTTTAATTTAGGCACAAATGACTACATCTACTTAACAACATAGAAGGAAAAAATTCCTGTCTCCACTTGGATGGAGGAGGGTCCTGCAGCATAAACCATGATGGCTGCAACAGGCACAGGTTTCACAAGGTCTGGGTTCTTTCCATCAGGTGATGTGCTGCTGTTGTTAATTACTAAACCCCTGCTAGGGAAACAAAAAAATCCTCCTCCAACTGCTTTAAAAAATAAAAATAAAAATGGCGGATAAGGTTCATAGGATTAAGCTTCTCCACACATCACTTTCAAAATCCATCATTTGGGAGATGTCTGAAATGGAATGACACGAATCCAAATCAGCAAACAAACCTGACTATAAAGGGGCTATTTCACTTCAAAGTGGATCTCAGTTCCAAAGGAAAACACCTTTAGAAATGAAATTAGATAGGCAGAGGCAATCAGCAACTTCTCTCTTTTCACAAATTATAATAATGTGTTGATTCCACTGAATGGCTTGGGCAAAAATCTCTAGGGCCACAAAGAGCAAACGTAGGAAAGATGAAGATTTTAACACATCCCACATGTTATCAAAGACTTCTCCTCTAGATTGAGAAAATTTATTCTAAAACAAGAGCTGGAACAGAATTTTTAAAAAGAAGAAGGAAGAGGAAGAAGAGGAAAAAAACCTTATGGCTAAGAAGACTCTATTTATTATATAATTATATTCCCAAAGCTGTTTTGAGATTTGAGAGACAGTTTTTCACCTTCTCTCTCCCCTCAACTACAATTATGAAGAACCTTATAAAATCAAATAGTAAACAGATGAATGCCTTGGCCTTAATACAATTTAAGCATGTCTAATTTGCAAGGAATTCAAAAACAAAAGAGTCATTTCATGAAACAAATAGGCAGAGGTTGCATAATCCCACAGGATCCTCTGGCCTTTATAGAAGCCAAATTCAACAAGCAGTTCTCTAGTTTGGCCATCGATGTTTCAGTCAAGCCATTTAAAAATATTTCTCGCTAACACAGTCTGGCTACAGAAAGGGCCCAAGGAATGCATACCAAAGAATAAATTCTAAACTGGTCTTAGGATAATTTGGAATAACTTCATTAACTTAGAAGCTGAAAAGACCCACCTGCTCCAGAGGATTTGGTCTACTACAAGGGCAACCGATCCTCTTCAGCATTTACTACTACATACTATCTAGCAGTACAGAATTCAGTGTTCTCTGGAGACTCTTACCTTTATGAGTGACACTTAGACCTCCCCCTACCTATGAAAGAGAGATTGAGGTATATGTATGCTTTACTCTTCTCCTTTAAGTATGGTCTTAAGTAACGAAATCTGATGCTTGTTTACATGGACCCATGTTCCTTACCTAGAAACCACCTGCAAAAAATAAATTCTTCCAAAGTTATTAAAAAATAAGCCAATTTCTATGTTAATGTTAAGGTTCTAACTAAACTAAATGGGACAAAGGATGAGAAGGAAGTTCTCAGTTTGAAGTGTTCATTCCAAAATTCATGACGCAAGGAAAAAGTAAAACCACACAGGCAGACAAAACAGGGGAAAGTTAGACAGAATGTCCGTCTTAACACAATTTCCTGGCTCCCAATGATTTTTGTCAGAATTTAAAAGATTAAAATGCAATAACACTTATTTTACCCAATAAAACTGTGTAAAAACATACATAAGCATTTGAGGCAAGAATCTCATGCCACAAAGCAAAACTTTTAAGATGCTAGCCAGAAGGGTAGAAACAGTTGTCTAAGTTACCCATAGAGAGATGAGCTCTAAGGTTCATACACAAAGGCAACCTGCTCAGAATCAAACTCCTTTTATATGTAGAGTAAAAGGGAGCCCATGAATTGCTTTAAGGTATCTCCTTTTATAAGCTGGAATTCAAATTTCCCTGAAGATCTTTTCTCAGGAGAAAATAATCTTACTCTAAAGTCACCATATCATGTATTATCAAAAAATTTAAATCCAAACATCTTTTATCCTCTCCATCATTAGTGTAAAGCCTTATCCTGTATGTACTAGTCTTGTTTACTACAGGAAAGAATATTTAGAATAAAACCTCTTTTGAAACCATTTATGAAAAACGTTTCTTTAACACTGATTGTAATGCTCATTATTTAAAAAAAAAAACTTACTTGCTCACCTTATATGACTTCCAACTATACATACTAACTGCACTGAAATTAAACAGTAGATTGCACTACAAGATGTGCATTTTTTAAAGTCATGATAAATATTTCTATGCATTTCATTCCACTTCTGTCCTCATGATCTTAAACTATGTTTAAAATAAAACTATGTAAAAACTCACCAAGTCAGTAGGAAGACTCTAATTTGTCTTGTCTAACAGGAAATCTCTGCTGGAAATAGAGATGATGAATCAGACTTAACAAGATTCTGAATCTCATGCAAGTCTTTACTTACTTAGGCTATTCTGAAAAGGGAAAATCTTACAAAAGCAGGTGATACATTAGCTAGGATTTACTAGTCAAAATTACCATTCTTATATCTATCTCATCACTAGTTCTGAGGGCTCTATTTTCTAGTCATCTCTCAAAAAGATTACACTTAGAAATTAAAGTCAGAAAAATTCAAGCTAATTTCTCTAATGAACTGGACTATGAGTACAGCAAAAATGAAATAAGTGGCTTGCCCTGTATCAACATTTACAAGATTTACAAGAGGGGAGTGACCACTTTTGCCAGCTACTGGCAAAAGAATTTTAGCTACTGCTAAAAGAATTACTATCAAGTTTCTATGTAAAAAACCCTTTATAAAAAGTGCTCTGGGTTGACCAGATGGCTTCACAGGCGATTCTATCAAATGTTTAGAGAAGAGTTAACAACTATCCTTCTCAAGCTCTTCTAAAATATAGCAGAGGGAAGAACACTCCCAAACTCATTCTACCAGGCCACCATCACATCACCCGGATACCAAAACCAGACAAAGATGTCACACAAAAAAAGAAAACTACAGGCCAATATCACTGATAAACACAGATGCAAAATCCTCAACAAAATACTAGCAAACAGAATCCAACAACACATTAAAAGGATCATACACCATGATCAAGTGGGGTTTATCTCAGGAATGCAAGGATTCTTCAGTATATGCAAATCAATCAATGAACAATTAACAAATTGAAGGATAAAAACCATACAATCATCTCAACAGATGCAGAAAAAGCTTTCGACAAAATTCAACACCCATTTATGATAAAAACTCTCCAGAAAGTAGGCATAGAGGAAACCTACCTCAACATAATAAAAGCCATATATGACAAACCCACAGCCAACATCATTCTCAATGGTGAAAACCTGAAACCATTTCCTCTAGGATCAGGAACAAAACAAGGCTGCCCACTCTCACCACTATTATTCAACATAGTTTTGGAAGTTTTAGCCACGGCAATCAGAGAAGAAAAAGAAATAAAAGAAATCCAAATCAGAAAAGAAGAATCAGAACTGTCACTGTTTGCAGATGACATGATACTATACACGGAGAATCCTAAAGATGCTACCAGAAAACTAGAAAACTACTAGACCTAATCAATGAATTTGGTAAAGTAGCAGGATACAAAATTAATGCACAGAAATCTCTTGCATTCTTATACAATAACGACAAAAAATCTGAAAGAGAAATTAAGGAAACACTCCCATTTACCATTGCAACAAAAAGAATAAATTACCTAGGAATAAACCTACCTAGGGAGACAAAAGACCTGTATGCAGAAAACTGTAAGACACTAAAGAAAGAAATTAAAGATGACACAAACAGATGGAGAGATATTCCATGTTCTTGGATTGGAAGAATCAACATTGTGAAAATGACTATACTACTTCCCAAAGCAACCTATAGATTCAATTCAATCCCTATCAAACTACCAATGGCATTGGTGGCTAGTGGTTAAGACACCACGCTCCCAGTGCTGGGGGCATGGGTTCAATCCCTGGTCGGGGAACTAAGATCCCACATGCCACAAGGCACAGCCAAGGAAATAAAAGAATTAACAATGTACTGTTAATAAACCAATAAAAAAAATTTACTATCTCCTCTTTGCTGCTTTCATTTAAAAAACAAAAACAGAATCTTTTCCTGAAAATGTAAATGCTATCTTTAACTGGTACACTGGTACAAATAAGCTCCTTTTACTTTGGTTAACCAAGTCTAGTTACTGTCAGTAATAGAATGAGCCCTCACCAAAAACTGTACTACGCTATTGACTCTAAAACAGGACAAGTCATGATCAGAAGATTTAGAGTAGCAAGAGTCAGGCCGAATTCATTTAACAGATATTTACTGCACACCAACTGTGTTTAAGGTTTTGGTTTCTCAGTTAATTTGCTAGAATGAACACTTTTAGGCCTAGTGGACTGGCAAAATTTAGGGTCTGGCAATACTGATAAGGACTGGGAGGAACAGGAACACGTTCACACTGTTGGTAGGAAGACAAATTAGTACAACTACGTTGAAAAACAGTTTTTTCTTATCTAATAAAACTAAAGATTGGGACTTCCCTGGTGGTACAGTGATTAAGTATCCACCTGCCAATGCAAGGGACAGGGATTCGATCCCTGGTCCAGGAAGATCCCACATGCCGTGGAGCAACTAAGCCCGTATGCCACAACTACTGAAGCCCGCACGCCCTAGGGCCTGTGCTCCGCAACAAGAGAAGCCACCACAATGAGCTTGCCGCAACTAGAGAAAGTCTGAGCACACGAATGAAGACTCGACACAGCCAAAAATAAATAAATAAATATTTTTTAAATGTTAAAAAAAATTAAAGATCTATTGTTTCATTTGTTAAAAACTAAACAATTCTACCCCCAAATATGGCCCAGAGAAAGTCCTGCACATGTCCATCAGCGCACATAAATAAGAACATGCACAGCAGCAGTGTCCCTAACAGCCAAAACATCAACAGTAGAATGGATACACAAATTGGGGTTATATTCATGACAGGGTTCTAAATGGCAATGAAATTACAGTTCTACATAACAACATGGATGAACTTTACAAACATATAGTTAGGTTCGGAAAGAAGACATAAAAGAACACAAACAGTATTATTCCATTTAATGTATATAAAGTTCAAAAACAGACAAAACTAAGTTATATTGGTTTGCAGTGAATCCTAGGTGGTAAAATCACAAAGGAAAGGAAACTACTATCACAAATGTCAGATTAGTGACACCTGGGTATGGGTTATGATCTAGAAGGAACACACAACACAGCAAGCTTCTTCTGGGTGCTGGCAATGGTATATTTCTAGGTCTAATTGGTGGTTATATAAGTACTTGCTTTTTATAATTAAACTTTAAACTATACAGTTATGTTTTGTGTATTTTTCTATGGGTTATATTTCAAAATAAAAATGCATTAAAATATGCAGGGGCTTCCCTGGTGGCACAGTGGTTGAGAGTCCGCCTGCCGATGCAGGGGACATGGGTTCGTGACCCGGTCCAGGAAGATCCCACATGCCGCAGAGCGGCTAGGCCCGTGAGCCATGGCCGCTGAGCCTGCACATCCAGAGCCTGTGCTCCACAATGGGAGAGGCCACAACAGTGACAGGCCAGCATACCGCAAAAAAAAAAAAAAAAAAAGCAATAAAATTACCCAATAGAGTATATGTGTGTGTATGTATGTGTATGTATATATCTCCTCCAATGTCTAAGGGTGAATATAGTGTCTTGCATGGAATATACCCTTGATTTTTTTTTTTTAAGACAGTTCAGGATGAGAACTCAGTAATAAAAGCTGGGCCACCCAGGAATGAATATCTAAAGACAGGCTTTCCTATTATACTTTCTTTCTCTGAATTTAAATGCAATACCTAAGATCTGTATTCCTGGGAAATTTTCGGTACTGACACAAATGTTTAAATCTATGTATGACTACTCACCAGGAGCCATTAGTTAATATCCAAATTATTATAAGAAACAAACAAAAGCTTTTGAAAAAGCAAAGCCAGGACACAAGTATTTTTTGGTATTACCTTTTTAGTTTAATCATGTCCTCTGATGGAACCTCCAATGATTTCCATCTCAACTCTGAGTAAAAGCCAAAGTCCTTACAATAACTGAAAAGGCCCTGCACAATCTGGACCTCATTACCTCTCTGGCCTCATCTCCAATTATGTTCTCCGGAGTTCACTGTGTTCCAGCCACACTGGCCTTCTCTGCTGCTGTTCCTCAGACAGAATAGGCTAATTCCTGCCTTAGGGCTTTGCACTTGCCCTTTTTTCTACCTGGATAACTCTTCCCCTAGATATTCTCTTGGCACACTCCCTCCCCATTGTTGGGGCTTTCTCTAATAACCACCATCTCTGTGAGGCCTTCCCTGAAACCCTTAAACATGTCATCCCCTCCTCCCTAGCCATAATCCTATTTCTCCTGCATTGCTTCATTTTTTTCTATCACAAAGTCATTTACCACACTTTACCTGAGATGTAAGAAGGCAGAATCTTCTCTGTTTTGTTGCTGTACCCAGACAGTGTCTGGCAAGTGGAATATCAGAAACAAATACTTATTTAATAAATGACTGAATTAATCTCCTCTTCTTTTGGATTTCTATCCTTGAAAGATTAGACAATAACTTTATACATTTGAAAAAAAGGCTTCCCTTCTCTGTAAGTCAAATTTATTAATAAAGTTTGTTTTACTAACAAGTTTCAGATTTATGCTCTTATTAGTACTGAGTCACAGGTAAGACATAAAAAGTTGATACAAACTAAACTGTATTTTCCCCTAAAACAAATGTGCAGTGCATGTTTTAATGATGGCAATGCTGGGAGAGCCCAGAGAGACAAAAGACAAGAGCTCTCCTGTACTGTTGGTGCCAGTGTGCGTCGCTATAACCACTAAGGGAATTACTCAACAAGATGTAGCAAACAGAGACTGAGTGATTGCTTCCTTTAGTTACACTTTTCATTACTTTAAAGTTTTTTTTTTAATGAGCATATTTTCTTTAAAGTCAGGAGAAAAGGTGTGTTAAATAAAGAATTATGCAAACAAAATATAATTTCAAGAAGAAGGTTCTTTATATTTTGATGCCCACAGAAACAGTAAAGTCTTCTGTTATGTATCCAGATGAAATATCCCAAGACTGTGACTACAGTTAAAAGAAAAAATTATTTTTGACTTAGGAACTAAAACTTTTTATACCAGAGTTTCCAGAATGGAAGGGAAAACAAAACTCCATGGTGTTAGTATTCCACATAAGAACATACTTTTATTCTAAAGAAAGATTTAAAATAACATTTCTCTGCAGCATAAAACATGGGATTGACAAGTTAAAGAGCAGGTAAAGAACTCCATTCAAACTTAGTGATTACAACATAAGAAAGAAAATTCACTGCCTACTGAGTGATTACACATACTTCTGAGTATACAGATAGAGCTTATACTTTTGGTGGAATACTTCACCTAAAATAAAGGCAGAATAAGCATAGATCCAAAGGTTACTTGCCAACCACAGTAACTTGTGACATGAATCATATCCTAGGACATAAACAAAACTGAAAGAAAACACACAGGCACCTGATATTCTACAGTTATATTTATTACTAAGATTTCCATTTTAAGGTCTTATCAATTACTTTAAAAAATACTTAGCACATAAATTCTTAAAGATAGTTGATATATTCAAGAAAGGAAGTCCTACTCAAACACTTCAGCTGGCGGAGTGTATTATTAGAGAAGAGTAACGGTTTTCATTTGTAACACTTTAACATTCCAAGTGCTCAAAGCTCTGAACAGGATCCACCTTTAAAGTGGGGGAAAAAAAAAAAACCCTGGAACATAAAAATTAAAAATACACCCTGGGAGGGCTTCCCTGGTGGCGCAGTGGTTGGGAGTCCGCCTGCCGATGCAGGGGACGCAGGTTCATGTCCCGGTCAGGGAGGGTCCTGCATGCTGCGGAGCGGCTGGGCCCATGGGCCATGGCCACTGAGCCTGCGCGTACGGAGCGAGCCTGTGCTCCACGGCGGGAGAGGCCACAGCGGTGAGAGGGCCACGTACCGCAAAAAAAAAAAAAAAACCAAAGAAACAAAAAAAACACCCTGGGATTTCCCTGGTGGCTCAGTGGTTAAGAATCCGCCTGCCTGTGTAGGGAACACGGGTTCGATACCTGGTCCAGGACCACATGCTGTGGAGCAACTAAGCCCGTGTGCCACAACTACTGAGCCTGCGTGCCACAACTACTGAAGACCGTCCTCTGTAACAAGAAAAGCCACCGTGATGAGAAGCCCACGCACCACAACGAAGAGTAGCCCCCGCTCGCCGCAACTAGAGAAAGCCCGCGCACAGCAACGAAGACCCAACGCAGCCAATAAATAAGTAAATAAATAAAATAAATAAATTTTAAAAATACACCCAACCTCACAATAATGACTAAAGTTTAGTGGATTAAAGACTCCAGAAAAAAATATAAATGAAAACCAGGGACTTCCCTGGTGGTGCAGTGGTTAAGAATCCACCTGTCAAAGCAGGGGACACGGGTTCGAGCCCTGGTCCAGGAAGATCCCACATGCGGCAGAGCAACTAAGCCCATGCGCAAACTACTGAGGCTGTGCTCTAGAGCCCATAAGCCACAACTACTGAAGCCCACATGCCTAAAGCAGGTGCTCCACAATAAGAGAAGCCACCACAATGAGAAGCCCGCGCACCGCAATGAAGAGCAGCCCCTGCTCGTCACAACTAGAGAAAGCCCGCGTTCAGCAACGAAGACCCAACACAGCCAAAATAAAAAAGAAAACCATTGGTCATTGAAACATATGGTCCCTGAATAAAATTTATCTGTAATAATTCTAATTTAAGGTAAAGGCTTACATTTTTTAAATGTCTAATTTGGCTAAGAATGCTCCAAGAAACTCTTTTGTAAATATCAGCTACATTTGGTTCATGATGAATTTGTAAGACAAGAATTGAATGAACTAGGTTGGAGATCAACCAACTAAATACTAGTCCTACATTTAATGAGTGGGAAGTATTCTAGGAGTTAAAAAGTAACGAAAGAAAACGTATAACGGAGAAAGGGAAAACGTGAGTAGTTACTGATGTTTATGAAAATCAGCTATTGGATATGAGACAATAAATATATAAAATGTTAAATGCAAAGTTTGCCAAATGTATCAGAGTCCATAAAGAATCCACAGGAAAAGAACAATTCAGAGCCTCTGGCCTTAGTAAAAGAAAACTGGCATTTTGGGCTTCCCTGGTGGCGCAGTGGTTCAGAGTCCGCCTGCCGATGCAGGGGACACGGGTTTGTGCCCCAGTCCGGGAGGATCCCACATGCCGCGGAGCGGCTGGGCCCGCGAGCCACGGCCCCTGAGTCTGCACGTCTGGAGCCTGTGCTCCGCAGTGGGAGAGGCCACAGCAGTGAGAGGTCCGCGTACCGCAAAAAAAAAAAAAAAAAAAAAAAAAAAAAAAAGAAAAAAGTAAACTGGCATTTCAAGTTAGAGAAGGTTTTCCTCATCCCTTCCTCTCCTTCAAATGATGATTGTGAATACCAAAGTGGTAAACCAAATGGGAGAATTCAAAGATATTTAGGACAAATATCAAACCACCCAAGCAATAACAAGGAAGAAAGAGGAGGAGGAAAAAACCATATGAGGTGGTTGTTCACTGAAGTTCTGTCTGTAATGGCAAAAAAAATGGAAACAATTTAAATATCCATCAAAGGGGTTTGGGAAAACTGTGAAATATTCATACAGAGAAATTAAAAAATGAAACAGCTGAAATGAGGGACCTAGATCTACATGTATCCAGATAGATAGATCTTGAAAAAACAAGAATAAATGAAAAAATTGACTGCAATAGAATTTATTTATACATTCACACACACACTCTGCACAGGATGCACACTAAATTTATGGTCATAGATTGTCTCTGGGGAGTGAGCTGGGAAAAAGAACTGAGAAAGTGAATGAAGAGGACTTCAGCTGAAGGTCTCACAATCTCTCTACTTTTTGTTTGGCTTTTTCTTTTTTAAAATTATTTATTT
Organism: Kogia breviceps; assembly: GCF_026419965.1. Classification (NCBI taxonomy): domain Eukaryota; kingdom Metazoa; phylum Chordata; class Mammalia; order Artiodactyla; family Physeteridae; genus Kogia; species Kogia breviceps. The sequence continues at coordinate 34,750,760 of NC_081328.1, read as the reverse complement.
ATTTATTTGGCTGCGTCAGGTCTTAGTTGCAGCATGCGGGATCTTCGTTGTGGTGCGGGATCTTTCGTTGTGGCACACAGGCTTCTCTCTAGTTGCGGCGCACAGGCTCCAGAGCGTATGCGTGGCTTAGTTGCCCCTGGGCATGTGGGATCTTAGTTCCCCGACCAGCGATCAGACCCCTGGTCCCCTGCACTGGAAAGCAGACTCTCAACTACTGGACCACCAGGGAAGTCCCCCAAAACAATGAATTTAGAGGGAAAAGTAGATTAGAAAAGCTTTAAAAAGTTGACATCAGAGTAGTCTGAATCAAACCAAAAAAGCCAAAGAATTCAGTCCAGATCTTCTCAATAATAAAAAATTTAGCTCTTGGTGAAATAGTTTCCCCAGCTGATGGGAACACAGCACCGGGGTTACTTAAGCAGAGGGAGTAAAGAGACTGACGTTATATACTTCAGTAAGAAAGCACATTTTTTTAAATAAGAATAATACTCATCCTAACCCAGTATATCCTCAGAGACTGTCAATCCTCACAAGGAACCATGTTTCCACAAGCACCTTCTCCTTCCTCTCCATCATCTACCTCTAACCTGAACACCTGTCCTCCCACTTTCCCTAATTTTACTCACTCTCCTCTAAGACCAACCCCTCCTTCAATCACCTCAAAGTATAGTACCTAAACTCAAAGACAGATTTTTAAAAAGAAAACTTGAGACTTTGGGAAATGATTTAAATGCTTTTTCTCCTCTTTCAAATCTGTTTTTCCTCCCTCTTGCTTCACTTTTTCCATTCCCCAACCTGTTTTTTTCCTTCTTTTCTCTGGCTGACCAACAGTTGCTTTCAACTGCTAGCAAGCCTCTGGCATGTTTATACTTTCCCCTTCTTAAGGAAAAGATACTCCAAGTAAATCAAACAAAATGCCTCTCCATAGCCCAAGAGCAAATAAAGGGAAAAGAACTTAAAAGTAAAAAATACTAACCATATTTTGCTGCCTTTCATTTTCATTATGGCTAGGAATAAAGTTCTAACTACCAAATAAGAGAGCAAAACCAAACTTACATTTTATCATCCTCATAGCATTTAAATTTATCTAGGGTCCTCTTTCACAAGTCACTTTGGTTAAGAATTATAAGGCCACTCACGGGTTCGAGCCCTGGTCTGGGAAGATCCCACATGCCGTGGAGCAACTAGGCCCGTGAGCCACAGCTACTGAGCCTGCGCGTCTGGAGCCTGTGCTCCACAACAAGAGAGGTGACAATAGTGAGAGGCCTGCGCACTGCGATGAAGAGTGGCCCCCCTTGCCACAACTAGAGAAAGCCCTCGCACAGAAACGAAGACCCAACACAGCCAAAAATAAATAAATAATTTTAAAAGAATTATAAGGCCACTGAGAATAGGTCTGTACAGTTGAGTACTACAGCCTAATGGAAACCATAACCTCAAGATTCACAGTAGAGATACAACCGGAGCACTCCCACTCCCGTCTTCCTTGTCTTTTTATTTTTTTATTTTTTGGCCATGCTAATTTTCTCTGTATCATTCAAATTTTAGCACACGTGCTGCCAAAGCAAGCGCTTCCTTATCTTCTTTAAAAGTACTTCTAAGGTCCTTTTGTGGTAAATGCTTTAAGCTATATAACCATTCCCTCACAAGCAGTATTCAACGCTTCACCATCTTCCAAGTTCTCTGACATTCATGATCTTATTTGGGATTTATTAGCAGCTCTGTGAGGCGTGCAGGGCAAGTATTTTACAAATAAGGAAACAGAAGCTCAGAGGTTGCAATCTACCACGGTTACATGGCTATTAAGGGGGCTGAGTTAAGACTGAAGTCTTTCAACTTATAATCCAATAGTTTAATTCCTGTGACTAGGTGATTCTTAGATGAGGTATTATTCAACACAGGGGAACTGGAAAAATACCCAATAGAAGATACATATATATGTGTGTGTATATATGTGTGTGTATATATATATATATATATATATATATATATATATATATATATATATATATATATATATATATACACACACACACCCTAGCTTTCAATTCTGATTTTGTTTTCAAGTGGCAATTCTTGAAAACTATGCTCTTTTGTTCTAACAAATTCTGAGCACAATTATTAATGACACCTGGGCAAACTGTTGATTGGCTCATGCCTACTTTCAAGACTAGACCCTGGGAACAAATCATATGTCCTCATACTTTTTAAAGGACTTTCAATATTTTAGCACCTAATCATCATTAATTTTTAAAAATAAAATGTCTACTTTTCTAACATGCCAGAGTATTTTCTAGTCTGAGTTTACAAAAATCCAGTGTCTTTCCCCCAGGAGATCTCTCTCTCCTTTGCCACAAGCTTACAGAATTAAAAAGCACAATTTCTATCATTCCTTAATTATATTCATTTGAAAAGTCTAACATGACTAAAATAGTAAATGGCATCATCTTCTATCCAGTTGCTCAAGCCAAAACCCCTATCTTCTCATATCCCAACTATCAGCAAGTCCTGTCAGCTGTCTGGCTTCCTAATACAGTCCACATTTACCCATCTCAAATTTTACCCATCTCTGTGCAGTTTTCTCTCATCTGAACCAGTGTTAACTGGTGTCTAACTGATCTTCCAGCTTCCTCTGTAGCACAATCTATTTGCCACACAGTAGCCACAATGAACTTTAAAAAGGTAAATCAGATCACGTCCCTCTTCCATTTAAACACACTTAGAATAAAATTCAGTCTCTTTACCTGACCCTATATAGGGTCCTATAAAAACTGGTCCATTATGCCAAATTTATCACCTATCCCTCACTCCAAACACACTGACTGGCCTTCTTTCTATAAATAAGCCAAGCCTGTTTCCATCTCAGGGTCTTAGTGCTATCTTCCCTCAGCCTGGAAGACCCTTCTCCTAGTTTTTCACATTACCTAGTTATTCACATAACAAGCAAGTAGCTTCTTGTTATTTATGTTTAGCTCAACAGTCATCTCTTTTAAAAAAGGCCTTCTGGGGACTTCCCTGGTGGTCTAGTGGCTAAGACTCCATGCTCCCAATGCAGAGGGCCCAGGTTCGATCCCTGGTTGGGGAACTAGATCCCTCAAGCATGCCGCAACTAAGAAGTCCTCATGCCGCAGCGAAGATCCCTCGTGCCGCAACTAAGACCCGGCACAGCCAAAATAAATAAATTTTTTTTTTTCCTTTTTTTAAAATTAGAAATAAAAAAGGCCTTCTGTGACCACAGCCAAAAGTAGCAGCCCCATCCCTACTCTTCCATGGATTTTTGTGTGAATAAATCCTCTACACTGTCTACAGTTTATAGAGCCTGATCATCTTCTGAGTGTACTTATAATACTGACATTCTGGTCCTGCAAGTCTGAACACCAGAACCTAGACAGTGGGGGCTCTGCTGAGATAACACCCAGTTCAAAGTCAGAAGCAGCCCCTGGTCTTTTTCTTGTTTGGGTCCAAGAGAAACTTGATTAAACTTTCTTTCTTCTTTTGGGTGTAAAAATTTTTAACAAAGCCATCCTTGATCTTTGAAACTTTTCTTATTGTATCCACTTAGACTTCTCTTTTAAAAAATTATAATATCAAGCCTGTAGACTCTGTCTTGCCTTAAAGAAATCACTAGTTTTTCTGACCACTAAGCCTTATTCTGTAGTACATAGTTTATTTTCTATCAATTAAGGAAAACAACTGATCATAATGGGACTGGGAGCTGAGATCTGTTTTCTGAGATGGGAAACTGGCTTACAAGTAGAAAAATAAAAGGTAGACGTAAAAGCATTTTTGGAGATGGATATATTAATAACAACAAAAATTGTAACAAATGCCTTTTGGGTGATAGTAAAAAAAACAAGAAAACTTGCTAATGCTACTTAATTCTTCAGGAGTAAAAGACTGAAGTGATCTGAGTAAAGTGAAGGGAGTTCTCTGCTATTAGCCTGAATACTCTTTGAGGGCAAGGGACTTGTACCCAGTGCCTGGCACATAGAAGGTGCTTCATAAACATCTGGTGAATAAAGGAATTAGCAATATATTCTAGAGATATAAAAGGATTTAATGAACACCCAGTAAAATGTTTTACAGGTTGTTTTCCAGTCTTACCTAATGCGACTGCTCAAATTAAGTCAACTGTCAGGATACCCAATTCTACTGCTCAGTCTACATTCGCAACAGAATTAAAGTGCCTATAGAAACTGGATTCCTCCCCAAGGATGTGAGGTTACAAAGATAAATTTGCAACTCTATTTGTTCTTGGCCCTCTGTAACCTCTTCTTTCTTTCAATTCAACCAAACCTTAACTGATTAAAGCTGCACAGATTTGACTCTGATCCTCAAGATGTAAAAAGGCTCTTTTACTCTATTTCCTGAAAACCCTTTCCTTCAAAGCAACGAGTCATCTTATTAGCTGAATCAAATTATTAACAAATAGAGGTCCCATTTTGGGAGAGGCTTATGGATTATTTAAATTTTGGAAGACTAAGATTTTCCCACCTATACAACTAGTAGAGTCACAGCAAAAAATAGATTTTTATCCTAAGTCCAACAACTACTCTGAGCATTAATAAATGTGTTTCCATTGCTTGAGCCCTAAAGTCAATCAACAATAAAAAATATTCATTGAATACAGTTTGGATGTCCAGTCCCATGTTAAATCACCAGCCTCACTACTACCAATTTCTTTGCTTGGTTTGAATTAAGAGAAAATGTTTCTGGCCTTGAAGAGCCAGGAAAAGACTCAACTTATAGTTAAAAGAAGAACTCATATTTTCAAGAACAGAGAGTTCCTCCTCAATATATAAATTTTCCTCCTTTAAACAATTTCCCTACCATCCTTTTCCATATACTTGGTGTTTAAATAGGAAGCCATTTAGAAGACACAAAAATTATTTCTCCATCTATTCATCCCTGGAAACTAGTTGGAACAAAAACTCAGTAAAATCAGTTTTAAAAATCTAGATAGTCAGCTAGTATTCAAATCAAAAAGGGAAGCTTTGGACTCTAGACACAAATTCATTTCAAATATTAAAAACTTATAGAACTCCTAAATAAACTCACTTTTAAGGAAAAGTTACAAAATGTAGGTAAGAATTAACACTACCACTTTACCTTTATTGCCAGAGGTAGTTACATGAAGATCTGTCTCACAAAGGTCAACATTTTATTGGGTCTTTCAAAATCAATTCTTCACAATGAGAAATGGACATCAGTTAAATAAACTGTTAGAACAGAACAGAACAGAACAAGTCAATATATTCATAAGCTCTTGCTGTCCTTGGGACCTGAATTCTAGTGTAGCCTTTATAGATACTTTGCTAAACCTAAGTTTTCTTATATTTAAATTGAGGGCAACTGTCCAAGGCTCTCTAAGCTCCTTTCTAGAACTAAAGTTCTAAGACCCTTTGGAAAAACTGTTAAAATTACATCTGCCTCTCTACATATATGCTTTTTAAAAAATAAAAGCAATATGTACTCAGTATAAATAATTCAAAAGTTATAGGAAACTATAATTGAAGAGTAAAAGTTACCTTCCAGACACCCAAATCCCTCCTTCCTAAGCCTAAAGACAACCACTGTTTTCTTTTGTAGCCTCAGAAACAAGCAAAAAAACACACAAAACCAAAAAAAGGCATGTACCAGCAAACAGACAGACACAGACACATACACACACACTCATACTCCTTGGAGGCACACACATACCTTGATCTTTCTAAAGGCTGCAAGGAATTCCACTGTACCCTGATGTGTGGTTTCTGGGTTTTTGCTACTGCAAACAATGTAGCAAATAGGTGTATCTGAACATAAATGCAGCAAGCCCAAGTCTAAGCACTGTTTATTTTGATAGATAATGCCAAATTGCTCAACAAAATGTTGTACCAATATATACTCCCCATCCACATGACTGACTGTTCAATTCTCCCACACCTCTGAGTACAAGGAAGCACAAAGAGTAGGTGAGAGTGAGCAACTTGTACTGCAGATTCTATTAATTCCAAGGAGATCAAGTTCTTAGATCAGGATGTGGATTTAATAGCATGTAAGGCTAAATTCCTCCACATATAATCTGGCCACTTTCACCCAGAGATGGATATCGGTACACTGAAAAATCAATTTAGTTCCTTATCTTCTTCACTGCCAGAGGATCCCTATTAATTCAGCTGTTTATTCCCAAGTTAAATGGAATAGTCCATGATCTCAGAGTTGATAAGTGTTAACAGAGCACACAGAAGTAACTCCTGGTGTATTTTTAAAGTGTTTTTTAATTAAATAATTGGTATAATGTCTAGCATGGAGTAGATACTCAATAAGTAACTGTTAATTAAATTAATGAGTGTCATCCACTTTGAAAATATCATCTTAGTTTAGTAGGAAGTATTTGCAAAGGACTATATAAACATCAGGCAACTCCAGGAGGAGCACATGAGTTTCTAAAAACAAAACACACATATATAAAAGTTCTCATTTTACTTTTCTATAATTTGTTATTTTAAGTATTTCTTTTTTTTTTTTTTTTTTTGCGGTACGCGGGCCTCTCACTGCTGTTGCCTCTCCCGCCGCAGAGCACAGGCTCCGGACGCGCAGGCCCAGCGGCCACGGCTCACGGGCCCAGCCGCTCCGCGGCATGTGGGACCTGGACCGGGGCACGAACCCGCATCCCCTGCATCGGCAGGCGGACTCCCAACCACTGCGCCACCAGGGAAGCCCTTTAAGTATTTCTTACATCTTCAGTTGTAGTATGCCATCCCATAGGGGGAGGGAGCAACAACTTTGGTCTTATACTGATATGTGGAAAAAGAAATTTAAAAAAAATTTTAGAACCAGGGAAATGAGGTATATCTAATGCAGTATGTTTTCAGCAGAAGCTCCCTCTAATTTTATAAGAAACGTGGGAAAACACAATTTAGGTACACCCACTATGAAATTATTCCCAACACATAATCTTTCGTTTCCTCATCCAAGTAAACCAACCACACCCAACACTAAATCTCTTAAGAAAACTGCCCCCAGTTTCTTCTATTACAGGGGATCACTAAAAAAAAAAGCCTCACAGTTTTAAGGATCAACACGAAGCACTCAAACCAAAGCCGACCTTACATACACTTACATGTAAAACTCACCAAACACAGCAAGTCCTATGCTAAGGGCCAGAAGCATCTTTCAAAATGAGGGAAGTCTTCTCAACCCTTGCTCTGACTACAGCACAAATTATTAATGGGGCCCAACTCCAGACACTGGGTTCAGAGCAGATAATCCAACAAGGCATCAACTAGGAAAGGGAGGGGCAGTTGAAGTAAATGGGACACAAAGTCAAATACCCTTACCTGGCAAAGGTAAAAAAGACCCTTACCTGGCAAGGGTCCTGCCCATGACATTATCAGAAAATCACGTGGGAGGTCCCCAAATTCCACCACTAACACCACCAAAAAAACACCCTTACCTGTAGGCCCTTTAAGATTGGTTGCAGCTGAAAAAAAATTAAAGTCTTCTAGGTCTTCTAGCAAATTCTACCTAATGGAGTTCAACATCCCATCTACCAGAATGAACTCCACATATTAGAAGACAAAAATTTTAGGTTAACAGTTTTCAAATAAAAATTATAAACCACAGGAAAAAAAATATTACAATCACATAATCAAAGAGGCAGGCCTCAGACTGAGATGAAACAGTTACGCCCTTCAATACAATCTACATTTTCCAAGACACACAAGAATCTGTTTCTTGGACTTGAGATTGGTATTAAGTGGCAATGGACTAAGACAGAAAAATGACTACCTGAAACTAAGCCAAAAATCAAATCCAAAGACACTCAATTTAACACTGAGCTTGCACATACTGTCACTAACAAACTAAAGCAACTATTAGTAGGGCTGCTATGTTAAATGGCAAACTACTATGACATAAAACAACGGATCATAATTGGCTGGTAGACAGTCTGATAACCAAAGTGCATATTTATTGGTTACTGCCCATACTTGCCAGAAGAGTTCAGCCAATCAGATCATGTAATACAAATTACTTCCAAAAGTAAGCAGTAGTTTACTTCTTTCCCCCACTGTATGAGTTTTTAATGAGCACGCACTCCATACGAGGCAAAGCAGTTAAGGCACAGTCCAGTGGAGGAAGGGAGGTGTCTTAGTTTTCCATTGCTGCATAAGAAATTATCAAAAATTGAAATTACATGTTCAGTGTCTTTAAGACTGCCACATAATTTATAATTAACCCAATCACTCCTATAAATATCTCATGTCTATAAACTTTGACTTTCACAACTGTTGTTAATTTCGCTAATTCAAAATATTTTTGTTATTCTTGGCATTAAGATACTGTTATCCTCATTCTTTATTCTAGAATGAAATTATAACCTTTATTTCAATCCCTACCATACTTGAAGGAGATGAAAACATTCAAAAAGAAATTTTTTACAATTATTTTAAAAAATACTGTAGATATCTATGGTGAAAAATCATTCACAATTTATTGGTGGAAAAAAAGACTGGATCAGTATAATCTGTAGACTCTTCAGATCCTTTCATGCCTCTCTGTCTTCAAGTAGTGATAACCAAAGTAGGAGAAGGATGTATAAATTTAAATCCACCCATTTTCTTACTTGTCAGGTTGGTCAAAGACTTGGTGAGAAAGTTTAGAAAAATTTGTTAATATGAGACTCTGGCCTTATAAAAAGTTCTAAACAGATCCCGTTAAAAGGATACAAAAGTATCCATAGAACTCTGGATGCATTAATTTATTTATTTAGCATTTTTATATACAGTATAATTTACCTTTTTGTGTACAAAATTTTTGACAGAATTCACATGTAACCACCACCAAAATCAGCATACAGAACAAAATATATGCTTTCAGGCAAGTTATTAATACTCAGAAAAACTCCCTGTACCTCAGACTCCTCACCTGTAAAACACAGGTAAGAATACCTCCATCATAAGGTTACTGTGAAGATTAAATGAGTTAAATACAAGTAAAATGCCTAGAGCAGAGCCTAACACATAATAAGTGCTCAGGAAACATCAACTATTGTTATTAGTGTTTTTTTTTTTTTTTTTGGTTTGTTTGTTTTTTATTTATTTTTGGCTGCTTTGGGTCTTCATTGCTGCACATGGGCCTTCTCTAGTTGTAGCGAGCAGGGGCCACTCTTCGTTGCAGTGTGCAGGCTTCTCACTGCGGTGGCTTCTCTTGTTGTGGAGCACGGGGTCTAGGGCACATGGGCTTCAGTAGTTGTGGCTTGCGGGCTCTAGAGCGCAGGCTCAGTAGTTGCGGTGCACAGGCTTAGCTGCTCTGCAGCATGTGGGATCTTCCCAGACCAGGGCTCGAACCTGTGTCTCCTGCATTGGTAGGCAGATTCCCAACCACAGCGCCTAGTTTTTTTAATAATACTCTGACACTAGGAGGGGAAGGGACTGAGCAGACACATTTTCTAGGTCATGGAAAAGACTGCCCCTCAATGTACCTTAATAAAACCCTCACCATGTACCTTAATAAAACGGCATTCTGGTTTATCTGTCAGCCCAATGTGAATTTGGCTAGCCACTTTTCTCTGAGACCAGTCAACTCTGGTGCAGCGAAGAAACAAGTTTAGTTGAAAAACTGAGGAATGGATCCTAAATCCTAAAGGCCCAAAGAAGTTAACAGCATCCTGAGAAGGCCTGTCAGAAGAGCTAGTCAGTCAGCTTATGACCTTGGTTCCCTCTAAAAGGCAACACTGGTCAAATATGCTTCAGTGAAAAGAATGTGATGCTAGGAGGGAGATACTTGAAGTATACCACAAATTAGCTTTAACACGATTATGTACTTTAAAGAGAAAGTCTGAGTTTTAAAAAGTACTAGTCAGTTCTCAATTATCCACACTAAAGGAGGTGAAAAGTGGTGTAAATAATTCAAAACAGACAGTAAGAAACGAAATCCTTAACATTCTACTTTAGAGTGTATTATGTAATTTTTCCTATAGATTTATAGGAAATTGCACCTGGATATGATCAACCTCACAGCATCCTCTTGAGGCTCAATCTTAGGCCACAAAATTCTTTCAAGTGAAAGTCTCTAAATGTCATATAGAAGTAAAAGGTGAGGCCTGGGCTTCCCTGGTGGCGCAGTGGTTAAGAATCCGCCTGCCAACACAGGGGACACGGGTTCAAGCCCTGGTCCGGGAAGATCCCACATGCCGTGGAGCAACTAAGCCCATGCACCAAAACTACTGAGCCTGCGCTCTAGAGCCCACGAGCCACAACTACTGAGCCTACGTGCTGCAACTACTTAAGCCCATGCGCCTAGAGCCTGTGCTCCACAACAGGAGAAGTGACCGCAAGGAGAAGCCGGTGCACCACAACGAAGAGTAGCCCCCACTCGCCACAACCAGAGAAAGCCCACGTGCAGCAACCAAGACCCAGCGCAGCCTAAATAAATAAATTTATTTAAAAAAATAAAAAAAGATGGGCGTCCCTGGTGGCGCAGTGGTTGAGAGTCCGCCTGCCCATGCAGGGGACGAGGGTTCGTGCCCTGGTCCGGGAAGATCCCACGTGCCGCAGAGCAGCTAGGCCTGTGAGCCATGGCCGCTGAGCCTGCGCGTCCGGAGCCCATGCTCCGCAATGGGAGAGGCCACAGCAGTGAGAGGCCCGCGTACCGCAAAAAATAAATAAATAAATAAATAAAATGATAAATAAATAAAGTAAAAGGTGAGAACAAATGAGTTTCCAAAAGTGAATCAGTCTAGACCTGGTAAGCCATGAGAGATCATCCAACTGAGGATTTTTGCTCCCACAGATATGAGGGTGCATTACTGTGCCTAAGGAGCTGGAAGTGGGTATCAACCTAACTGCAGGCCAATTTATTTCATAAAATCAAGGTATTCTTGAAAGTTTATGTAATAATCTCAAGTGCCAGAAGACTTCAGCAACCACCCTGTCTAAACCCTTCGATTTTACAGAAGAAACTGAGATCCACAAAAGTTGCAACATGCTGTCAAACTATATAATAAAATAAATATTTAAGTACTGGGAAGTTCATTTTTTTTGAGATATAACTGACATATAACACTGTGTTAGTTTTAGGTGTACGACATAATGATTTGATATACATATATATTGTGAAATGATTACCACAATATGTTTAGCTAATATCCATCATTACACAGTTACCAAAAAAACGTGTGTGTGTGTGTGTGTGTGTGTGTGATAAGAACTTTTTAAGATCTACAGGAAGTTCATTTTAAATAATTCACTTATATAAATAAATAACCTATATTTCTTGCAAAAAACAGACTATTCAGTTTGCTTAAATTGGGCCACATATCTGCTTTATCTTAAAGTTCCCTACTATACAACTTCAGATGTACCAAAAATAAAATCAGTCCTCTGGAATATAACTTAACTCCAATAGAAGCCTCTCCACTGCACCACAACATGAACCCTCCTTTCCAATTAGTCTAGCCGCATACTCTAGCCTATTTGTCAGTTGATACACACCTTTCTCAAATTTGTTCATACCATTCTGAAGGCCAGGAACATTCTCCTACCTCGTATCCGAATACTACTCTTCTGGATCCAGGTCAGGTTCCACCTTGCCTTGAAGCATTTCCTAATCACCTCAGTTCACTCTGAATTCCCATCATATTTACTGTCACTTTCTTGGCAGCTAACAAATGTTACTTAGGATCCCTTATCTGATAATATAAGATGCCCAGAATTGTAATTGTTCTTTGTAAGTGTTTTTCCCTACCCCTAAATTCTCTTTTGGTACGTGTAGTGAGAACATGGAATAGGTATTTAAAAACCAAACCAAAACAACTTAGATGAGAAGAGGAAAATAGCTGGTAAAAGGATAAAATCGATTTTTTTTCCTTTATTAACATGTCCTTTTGGGACTTTCCTGGTGGTGCAGTGGTTAAGAATCCACCTGCCAATTCAGGGGACACAGGTTTGAGCCCTGGTCCAGGAAGATCCCACATGCCTCGGAGAACTAAGCCCATGTGCCACAACTACTGAGCCTGCACTCTAGAGCCCATGAGCCACAACTACTGAAGCCCATGCACCTAGAGCCCATGCTCCACAACAAGAGAAGCCGCCGCAATGAGAAGACCGTGCACCGCAACAAAGAGTAGCCCCCACTCGCTGCAACTAGAGAAAGCCTGTGTGCAGCAACAAAGACCCAATGCAGCCAAAAATAAATATAATTAGTTAATTAATTTTTTAAAATGTCTTTTAATACTGTTTAAATATCTTTTCAACTATAAAGGTATTTTAAAAAATAATTAGGAAAATATGGAACATTGCATAATCTTCAACACAGCAATTCTGCTTCCACTTTAGGAATCCATCCTAAGGAATCAATCTGATCAGTGTATAAAGATTCATCATAGCATAATTTATAAGCAAAAACTGGAGAAAAAGGAAGTTCATTAGGAGGGAATGGACCAAATAAAATATGATGAATCCATACAACGTATTTCTATGTAGTTACTTTAAAAGAGTATTAGTAATGACAGGAAAATTTTAAAGTTGTTTCTATTTTTTTCTATTTCTCCATGATTTAATAATCAGAAAAAAGCAAATCTTTTCACTCTGAAAAAATTACAGTGTAGATTTGAAATAACATACAACTATTTACCACTTAAGAGGTGACACACTAGCTCATGAAGAGTAATCCTTAACAATGTATCAAAGTCAACATGTAATCAATTTCCCTGCTGTTTTCATGCTGTTTCTTCATGCCAGAAGTTTCTGAAATAATTACCAATAACTTTCATTGAAGGAAGTTTTCACCTATTCAGAGGACAGACATCTCCATAAGTGGTGACAGGACAGCAGTGAGTCAAGTCATCATCAAGTCAAGTTATATTCCAAAGGTCAATGACGACGACCACCACCAACACCCCATCATCAGACCAACAAGGCAGAGGGGAAATCCACTGAGTTAGCATCTCTGATCAACAGATTTGAATACTGGAGTACATGAAGACCAAAATGGTACTCTGTGTCCTTTTGTTGACAGGATTTCAAATTCAATGGCTCCCACAGCCATTCCACTTCAGATGCTCACTGACATTCTCATACTTAGCAAGGATCTCTTGGAATTTTTTCTACTTCCCAGATGCTAAGTTCCGAATTTTTCTCTCTGAACTTCTTTTCCATCTACCAAGAGGAAGGGAACACTCAAGACAAGAAAACAAGTACAAAAGCCCTGAAGGAGGACCTAGCTGGGCATATTGGAAGAACAGAAAGAAAGCCAGTGCAGCTTGAACATGGTGCACAAAGGAAAACTGCAGAAGAAACTGGAAGGGATGATATCACAGAGGGCCCAGCAGGTCATGATAAAGACTTTGGATGTTGTGTTTTCAAAAATTTTTCCACTCCCATGGTGAACCAATCTTATGTAAATAAAACCTAGATTTATGTTTCAAAGCTCACCTGCTCTTCCAAAACCCAGTGCAATAGATTAAACTGCCTGCCTGCTAAGCAGCCTCTCTTAAATGTCAATATATGCAAAGCCAAACACTATCTTTTTTCCCAAACCAGTTCCTCCTGACTATTTTATATCTGTTAACAGACCGACCATTACCCAGGCTTGACATCTCAAAGCTATCTTTCATTCTGTGTCTACTGTCCATACCCACTACATACAGGCTCCACAGGTCCCCAAACCTCCAACCTACTCTTTCTTTTCTAGTCCCAATGCCCCCATCCTAGTTCACACTAGAACCAATTCTTATTCAAATTACAGGAATAGGCTAAACTTCCCAGACCTTCAGTTCCTTCCCCATCAAATATATCCTATATGATGTCATTTAGATCCTTTTAAGACCATCAACAAGCAGGTTATATACAAATTTATAACCACAAGTTCTGACTTTACTTCAAGCTCCACTCACATTTCTGTCTACTTAATGTATTTATCCTCAGCCTCATTCACATCTCAAATTTTAACATGTCTAAAACTGAACTCCTGACCTCTGATCTTCCCTCCAAATCCCACACCTACTCCTCCCACTCCCATCGCAGTAAGTGGCACTTCTACCCATCCAATTACTTGAGCCCAAAACCTGGGAGTCACCCTTGACACTTTCTTCTCCCTAAACCCCCACATTCACTCTAAAATTAAACAGATTTTCTTTGACATACTTCTCAAATAATCTACTTCTCTCCATCACCTCTGCCACTGAGTTCCACCTGCAAAGATTCTTATTTAGGTGGTATGAGGTGCAGCCCACGCTTCAGGAGCTTTAAAAGCTCCCCTGGTGATTCTGGCATGCAGCTAAGGGCCCACCCTCTGCTCTACAGGTCCTGGACTCCGATGAAACACTCCAAGCTTATTTCTACTACTTTCTCCCTTGTTCACCTAACTCCACCCACCCTGACCTCCTTGCTGGTGCCTTGAACATGCCAGGCACATACAATCCTCCTGGCTTTTGCCCTTGCTACTCCCTCTGCCTGGAGTTTCTGGTTTACTCCTTCACCTTCTACTTCTACAGATATTTACCCAAATATTACTTTCGGGCTTCCCTGGTGGCGCAGTGGTTGAGAGTCCGCCAGCCGATGCAGGGGTCACGGGTTCGTGCCCTAGTCCGGGAAAATCCCACGTGCCGCAGAGCGGCTGGGCCCGTGAGCCATGGCCGCTGAGCCTGCGCGTCCGGAGCCTGTGCTCCACAACCGGAGGGGCCACAGCAGTGAGAGGCCCGTGTACCGCAAAAAAAAATATATATATATATATAACTTTTGTAGTGATTTAGTGAGACATTCCCTGGCCATTCTATCTAAAACTGCAACACCCACCTCCACCTCAATGTTCAGCATCTCTTTCTCTGGCTTTATTTTTCTCCTTGGGACTTATCACATTCTAACATAACATATATTTTATTTATCTTGCTTACTGCCTGAATATGCACTTCATGAGAGCAGGGATTTTTGTCTGTTTTGTTCCTTAACTATATCCCCAGCAGCTAGAACATCATCTGGCACAAGGTAGGTACTCTCTATTAAAAATTTAACTCCTCAGCAAGGCCTGCCCAGATTCCTCAATTAAATTTAATTTCCCCATTATACCCCATAGTAACTTATTCCTTTCCTTCATAACATTTACAGTAATTTGTAATTATATTTTGTTTATTTGTTGAAGTTCCTTTCCTAGAATGTAAATTCCATGAGAATAGGGATTTTCTGTTCGGTTCACCACTATATACAGCATTCCTCATGCTTAAGTGGCACAGAGCAATTTAAAAATTTTTCGATGAATGAATTAATAAATGATGGAGGTCAAATACATTTTCTGAGAGCACACTCTAATCATGTTATTGTTTCAATCAAAAACTTTCAAAGTCTCTCCACTCACCGCATTAAACCCTAACTGCCTGGCTTTGGTAGAAGACCTCCCACGTTCTGGGCCAATTTACTTTCCTGTCTCAGCTCCCATTTTCCCATGTGTCTTTTGCTTCAGCTACACTACACTGCTCATTATTTCCAGTACACACCCTATACTAACACTGCATTTCCCCACCTCCACATTTTTACTCATGACATTCCTTCTGCCTGAATTCCCTTCTTATTCCTGCTTATCAAAATTCCAGCCTTTAAAATACGTACCCTTCAAAACCCAGCTCAAATGTAACCTTCATAAAGATAGTCCTCCCACCCTAACTTTCCCAACTGAATGGTCTCTTCCTCTTCTTTTTTTGTTTTTGGCCGTGCCGTGGGGCTTGTGGGATCTTAATTCCCCGACCAGGGATCGAACCCGTGCCTTCTGCAGTGGAAGTGAGGAGTCTTAACCACTGGACCGCCAGGGAAGTCCCTCTTCCTCTTCTAAACACCAAAACACATAATACTGGTTTAATTCCCCACTAATTTCAGAACATACCCTCCCCCACCTTTTACAAACTCTTTCGTTTATAATTACTCAGTAGATACTTGTTGAAATGAAGTCAGTTAACACCACTAGTCCCCCTTCTCTGTCATAAAACACATTTAAATTTGGGGGGAAGGGGTGTTCTCTTTCACAAGACTCATTAATGACCAAAAAGACTTAAAGGTGAAATAGCAGATTCCTAGCCTTAACCTTCCCTTATGCTTTTTCTGAAAAGGCAAGATCTTCCCAAATGCAATTTTTGGAGCTCAGATTTTTTAATGTACTCAACTGCTTGAAAAAAAATCTTAAGCTGCACGTGCTACTCTGATGACATAAATTCCATAAGCCATATTAAAATGGGTTACCCTAAGATTATGACATATTTGAAAGACTACCTGGCTAAAAATCTGAATACCTTAAATTCTGCTGTTTGAAAACAATAATTACTAGGAAAATATTTCTGTTCAACAAGAAATCTGAAACTTTTTACGATCTTTTAAGTATCCCATTCATTTCTACATCATGTTAAATGATGTTAAGTAACACTACCAGCAATCCAGTGAAACTCTACCATGAAACACTTGTTGTACCTCAAATAATAGACTTTTGTTCCCTACCCACTGGGGTTCCCGAAGTGTAGTTCACAGATCCCTGAAAAGTCCCTTTCATTGAGTCTGTTAAGTTGAAACTATTTTCATAATAGTAAGAAACTACTGCCTTTTTCATTGTGTTGGCATTTGCACTGGTGATACAAAATCAATAATGGGTATAACTGTGGATGCCTTAGCTTAAATCAAGGTAATGGCATCAAACTGCACTAGAGTTATGTGTGTCTTTTACCATCATGGACTAGTGATCTTTTTAAAAAGTCAATTTCACTTAAAAATGTTCTTGATGAAGCAATAAAAATTATTAATTTTATTAAATCTGAGCCCTTGTACAGGTCTTTTAAATATTCTGTGTGATGAAATGGGAAGTATGCAAAAAGCACTTCTACAGGATAGTACATTGGTTGTCTCCAGGAAAAGCAATTGTGACTCTGATTAGTGAGCTAAACTAACTGCTTTTTTCATAGAACACTACTTTTACTTGGAACAAAGGGCAAACTGTGGTTATTCAGACATGAATATTTAGCAGGCATTTTCTTGAAAATGAAGTGATTCTGTCCCTTCAAGGAAAACAACTGATAGTATTTGTTGCCAATGATAAAGTCCAAGCTTTCAATCAAATATTAAAATTTTGGAAATACTGTAGCTGCTTAATAGATGCCCAATACTTACAAATTTTTCTGATAAGAAGAATAGTGATATTAGCTAATGTGGGTTTTTTGGTATTATATTATGAAACGTGTCATTTGGAAGATCTGCTTAACTCAATGAACCAACATTTCCTAAACAACCAATGCATGATATTATAAAATCATGTATCATGATATTATAAAATTCATGCAAATGAATTTTAATGTAACAGTAACATCGATATGATTTCAGATTCCACACTTCAACCTAACTTATGAAGAAACTACCAATTATCAAGTTTTGGTGTAGTATCAGAGAATAATATGCACAATTGTCTGAAAATACTCCTCCCTTTTCCAACTACAAGTCCTTTAAGGCCATATTTTCTTCATATATTTCAATCAAAACAATTTATCACATCAGATTGAATACAGAAGCAGATATGAGATTCTAGCTGTCTTCTATTAAGCTGGATATTTAAGAGATTTGCAAAAATCTAAAAATGTCACTCTTTTAATTTTTTATTATTTTTCATAAAAATATATTATTTGTGTTAATATGATAGCTTTTTAAGTAATTAATATTTTTTTAATGTTTTTTGTTTTAATTTCTAATTTAGTATCAATAGATATAAACCACATAAAAGCTCAATAATTTTTAAGAGTGTAAAGAGGGACTTCCCTGGCGGTCTAGTGGTAAAGAAGCTGCCTTCCAATGCAGGGGACACAGGTTCGATCCCTGTTCAGGGAACTAAGATTCCACATGCTGCGGGGCAACTAAGCCCGCACACCTCAACTAGAGAAAGCCTGCTCACCACAACTAGAGAGAAGTCTGCGTGCCACAACGAAAAGATGCCACAGTGAAGATCCCGCGTGCTGCAACTAAGACCTGACACAGCCAAATATAAAATATAATAAATAAATAAAACAAATATATATATATTTTTTTTAAGTGTAAAGAGTTCTGAGACCAGAAAGTTTTGAGAACCACTGCTTAAGAGAATTTGCCTCTGATTCCAGCCCCAAATTTCTTTTTGTATCCTCAACCAGAGTTGAACCTGGGGCAGATATCTGGCCCAGGGGAAATCAAGCCTTAGACTGACCAAATCAGATATTGCTCAGGAATCTGAACTAAGCTTCATGGATACTGAGGTCTGTTTATGGTGGAACGCTAGAGTCCATTAACTCTAACTGCTGAAGTATTGTACTTGGAAGTGTCTTGGTGCCAGCCCTTTCTGAAGCCTTGTTGTTCAGCTTTTCCTTGGATTCGACGACAGCTATTTCCTTCTAATAAATCTTTTATACGAGCTATTTTAAATAGGCTTCTTTTCCTTATGATCAAGAAAGCCTTAACACCATAGAACCTCAATGCCGTTACCAAAAGTGTTTCATCTGGTGTCCTTGTATGAAACAACAAATTATAACAAGATTCTCCTCCATCTGAAGATCATATTTCTATATATATATATAAAAATATCACTCCAACAAAACTAAAAATTGAATGGAAATTATCGGCTCATTCAGAATAAGAGACAAACTTAACGACCAGCTGCTGGATAAGGGAGGCTTGATTTTTTCTGTTTTGGAGAAGGCCATTATATCATGTCAATACAATTTAGACAGCAAATGGCTTCACTGAAATACACCAATCTGACAGGGTTTTTCAGAGAGGTTGATGAACAGAAAAAGAACAAGGTAGTGAGACCTGCCCTACCAGATATGAACAACTATTATAAAGCTATGATAATTAAGGCAGTGTAGTACCAGCACAAGATATGCCAACAGATCAATGGTACAGAATATAGAGAACACAGACACAAATCCTCATATGTTTGGAAACATGTAGGTGGTATTTAAAGTTGTAGGGGTTAAATATGACTATTCAATAAATGATGGTGGCGTATCAGGTTATCCTATGGAAAGGAAATTAAATCCCTACTTTGGGTTATCCTTATGAAAATAATTAGATCCCTACTTAACACCAAGCATCAAAATAAATTCTAGGTGGATTAGAAACCTAAATGTGAAAAACATAACTTTAAAACTTGTAGAAGAAAATACAGGATGTAACTATTACCTCACAAGAAACATACACCATAAAGGAAATAAAAATCCTACTTTAAAGTTTAAACTTAGTTTCAATAAAAGATAAAGTTAAAAAACAAATTAAAATATACCCATTATGGATGGCTATTATTTTTCTTAAAAAGCAGAAAATAACAAGTGTTGCCAAGGATGTAGAGAAACTGGAACCCTTGTGCACTATTGGTAAGAATGTAAGATGGTGCAGCCAGTACATTAAACTGTATGGAGGTTCCTTAAAAAAAGTAAAAATAGAATTAACATATAATTCAGCAACTCCACTCATGGGTATATACCCAAAAGAATTGAAATCAGGGTCTCAAAGAGATATTTGCCCGCCTATGTTCAGAGCAGCATTATTCACAACAGCAAAAGGTGGAAGCAACCCAAGGGTCCATTGGTGGATGAATGGATAAACAAAATGTAATTACATACATACAAAGAAGTATTATTCAGCCTTGGAAAGGAAGGAAATTCTGACACATGCTAAAATATGGATGAACCTCATGGACATCATGCTAAGTGAAATAAGCCAGATAGAAAAGGACAAATACTGCATGATTCCGCTCTTATGAAGTATCTAAAGTAGTCAAAATCATAGAAACAGAAAGTAGTACCTGTTTCTGAATACCAAGAAAAGGATTATGTAAATCTCAAATTAAGGAGATGAATGATTACATATATATCTATTTTTCTTTCAAAAAAATAGATTGATAGGAGGAATTAGAGGTCTTCAGAGAACTACTGTAAGCCCTTCTTTGACGTAGCTGGTGCTACAGCCTGAAGATTTACGCCAACAGCTTCTTAGACAGAAACAGTCAAGAATAAAGGTCTCTGGGACTTCCCTGGTGGTCCAGTGGTTAAGTCTCTGTGCTTCCACTGCAGGGGGTGTGGGTTTGATCCCTGGTCAGGGAATTAAGATCCCGCATGCTGTGCGACGTGGCCAAAAAATAAAAAACTTTTTAAAAGAGTTGTTGGGACTTCCCTGGTGGCGCAGTGGTTAAGAATCCGCCTGCCAATGCAGGGGACACAGGTTCGAGCTCTGGTCTTGGAAGATTCCACATGCTGCGGAGCAGCTAAGCCCATGCGCCACAACTACTGAGCCTGCGCTCTAGAGTCCACGAGCCACAAGTGCCGAGCCCACATGCCACAACAACTGAAGCCCACACACCTATAGCCCGTGCTCTGCAGCAAGAGAAGACACTGCAATGAGAAGCCTGTACACTGCAACGAAGAGTAGCCCCCACTCGCCGCAACTAGAGAAAGCCCGCGCGCAGCAACGAAGACCCAATGCAGCCAAAAATAAATAAATAAATAAAATAATTTTTTTTAAGTGTTAAAAATAAAAAAAGAATAAAGGTCTTCACGGTCAAGCAACAGTTACTGTCCGAATGTAAAATTCCCATTCTGTGGTCTGCATCCAGCTCTCCCAAAGCAGCATGACCAACTCTGCCACGCAGAGCAACTAAACAACTCCTGCCAATTCTATTAAAACATGCCCATAGTTGTAAGCAAGGCCCAAGTGTTCCCTAAAGAGGCTAAACTTCAGAATCTTTTTTCCTATAATGGGAGCTTGTCAAAAACAAAAGTAAACGAAGCTACTGGATCTTAGTAGCAAATGTATCAGCATAGCCTTTCAGAGTGATTCACCATGACTGAAAACAAACACAAGAAACAGGTGTGCTTCCCTGAATACACAACCAGAATTTAATATGGAGGCAGTATTGTTATAAAACTAGGCTAAGAATAACCTTATAAAATCTGAAAGTAAATATGACAAGATGGTAAAAAGAAAAATGAAATTCGGATAAATATCAGAATACTGTTATTGTCAGGCTTTGAATAACTTGAAATCAGTTAAGTTACTCAAAATACCACTAAACGGTAAGAATCTTATAAATCACTTGCTGCTAAGGCAGGAATTAGTTTAGCCCCTAAAACAGTTTTAGAATGTAGTTCCACTGTATCTTTCATTTATATTATCCTTCATTAGTGTGATGGATTTTCAGAAAACACTGTGGATGCATCAACATTTCTGAGTCCATAGTACACGATAAAAATCCACAGGATCCAGCACTGTTCCACACCCTGTGTTAAGACAGCTAGATATCAGAGTTCATGGCCTATCTGAAAATTTTCCCTAATTAAGAAAAATGTCTCTTTTTTATGATGAAATCTAGTGATAATGAAAAAAACATGCTATTACAGCATAATCTTACATAACAGTCCAACTGCGTTGGAGAAATGTGTGTAATTGAGGAAAAGGGAGGAAAGACAAACACATACTTGTACATATATACATATACACACAAAGATTTATAACAATCAAAACCCCATATCCCCAAGATACTATACACAAATTATCAGTTTCTAACTATATACAAATTATCAGTTTCTAAATTTCATCCTGTGTACCTTTCAATCTCAGAAAAAAAGCAAGGTTGCTCATGAGAGAAGAAACCCCCCAGTCTCCCCTATAGCTAACCTTATATTAACGATGTCGGGGTGGAAAGCAATGCTCTCTTCAGAGATACTACCTGTCTTTCACAAAGACTATTCAAGATAAGAAATCTGTGAGGTCTCAGATTCAGAATCCAGCAATGCCAGTGGCACAGAAGTGAGTCAAACACTAGGTGCATTGTGTTAAAAGAAAGGCACCTTTAGTTTTTAGAATTTGGTGCCAGAAACTCCCTAGGGAGATGAACAGCATAATTTATTAAAAGGGAATAAAATGTAACTTATGTATATATAAATGTACAGAGGTGAGGTGAGGGGACATTTGAGACAAGAAAACTACAAAGTGATCCGGGGACTTCTTTTACTAGAAGCATTCATACACCAAGCTTAAGGATTCCCATAGGTCAAATATGGGACATTTTGAGTATCAAAAAAAAAGCTATAATTATTGGTAAAACATGGACTAAATTAAAATCCACAAGTTTATAATGATACTAAAACCAAGAGAGCAAGAAAAAGAAACAATTCATTTGCTATCATTAAAGGTATACCAACTCCTTACTCAGAAAATTGCTAAAGGGAAAATTAAGAATTTACCTGAACTTTGGGGAAGAAATTATAATTTACTCCTAATTGATGAGGGAAATCTTTACAGAAGATGGAAGGCAAAGGAATGGCAGAATTAGAAAATTACCATTGTGTAATAACCAAAGAAATAACTGATTCAGGCAAGGATCGTCATCAGAAGGTGAAAGGTTGCTGGAGAAGTAAAATAGTATCATGCCAAAGTGTCACCACTCTACAGATTAGTTGCTAATCACAAAGGGGAAAAAAGTCTTCACAGTGGAGAGACCTGGTATTTATGATCTTGAACAAATTCATCACCATTAACAGTCAGACATTATGACATGATGTTTCTCTTACTGTGATGTGATACGAGGTACATAGCATCACCTATGAAGTATTATTACCAAAAATGTTTAACCTGAATCTAACCAAGACTTCATTGCCAGTTTGTAGGAAATACAGAGATAAAGGAACAAATTAAATGAAACTGTGAGGAAACACTCAGGAAATTCCAGAAGTGATATGTTATATAAGACAGATGGCCTGGTCTCTTCAAAAAGGCAATACTGCATGGCTCCTAAATAAAGGGTTCTAGATTGAGAAAGAGACTAAAGAGGGGACTTCCCTGGTGGTCCAGTGGTTAAGACTTCACCTTCCAATGCAAGGGGTGCGGGTTCGATCCCTGGTTGGGGAGCTAAGATCCCACATGTCTCGTGACCAAAAAAACCAAAACATAAAAAAACCCAGAAGGGGGCTTCCCTGGTGGTGCAGTGGTTAAGAATCAGCCTGCCAATGCAGGGGACACAGGTTCGAGCCCTGGTCCAGGAAGATCCCACATTCCGTGGAGCAACTAAGCCCGTGCGCCACAACTACTGAGCCTGCACTCTAGAGCCAGTGCTCTGCAACAAGGGAAGCCACAACAGTGAGAAGCCCACACACCACAACAGAGTGCCCCCAGCTTGCCTCAACTAGAGAAAGCCCATAAGCAGCAACAAAGACCCAACACAGCCAAAAATAAAAACAAATTAATAAATAAATTTATTTTAAAAAAACAGAAGCAATATTGTGACAAATTCAATAAAGATTTTTTAAAAAAGAGAGACTAAAGAGGCATGTTTGGAGAAAAAAATGCCAATAGCTAACAAGTGTTGTATTGGAGACAACTGGGAAAATCTGAACATGAACTGGATATTAGATGGTATTAGGAAAGTATTGTTAATTGCCTCAGCTGTGACAATGTAAGAACAATTAACTAAAACAATGTATTTTAAAAAGATGCATCTAAAGTAAAGTATTAAAGTATTAAGGTGTCGTGATATCTACAATATAAAGATTTATATATTATATGTAAAGACACATGCACATACATAGATAAAGCAAATACAGAAAACATGAAAAATTGTTGAATCTATGGGATAATTGGCATAAAGGTGATAACGGTACTGTTTTTTCAATTTTTCTGTATGTTTAAAATGTTTCACCTAAGCAGCTGTTAAAGGGGGGGGGTGCTCAAAATGTACTTCCTCCCGGAGGGGCTTCCAAATGACCTCGCCTCTAAATCGAATCACTTCTTTACAAAGTCCTCTCAGCATGTAACACAGTATATTTCTGTTCCTGTTCTGTTTTCTAATTGTTCTCTTATAATTTGATATATTCAGATTTGGTTTTCCAATAAAATTGTAAGCTCCTTCCAGCACAGACATCTTTTAATTATTTTCTATTTTCTCACAGCTCATAGTGAAGCACACATTCTGCAATTAGCAGACTTTTTTAAAGTACCAGTAGCGAACCGGTTTTCAAGGCAGAAACAGAGACAGATGTAGAGAATAAACGTCTGGACACCAAGTGAGGGGGTTGGGGGTGGGATGAACTGGGAGATCGGGATTGACATATATACGCTAATATGTATAAAATAGATAACTAATGAGAACCTGCTGTATAGCACAGGGAACTCCACTTCACTGTACAGTAGAAACTAACACAACACTGTAAAACAACTATACCCCATTAAAAAAAAAAAGCAAATAAAATAAAAATTTTTTAAAATAAAAGTACCAGTAGCAGTATTCTGTGCAGGCACTCAGAAAAGCACCTAACTAACTGGGTTAGCTTTTCAATTCCTCAACAGAATGGCAGTTCACTCGTATAAACAATTTTGAGTCACTGCTATCAAAGAGATCATCAAACATCACTTATGGGCTTATAGAATTTCACATAGAGAAACTAGCAGCAAGAGTTAAAGGGAGAAATTAGAATATAAGTTCTACATGTCTTCCTAGCATTGTTAACGGATTTCCCGTGTTACCCAGGCATACAACTTTATTCTCATGACATTATTCTTCAGTCCAACAATGTCTATCACCACCACCCCCATCTGCAAAACAGTGACAGTATTTATCCACAACTCCTGGGTGTAATGAATCTTAACAAGCTACATAATGAACTTTTAAAACTTAGATAAAAGAGTGCACAGACTTTTTTTTATTTCTTTTTTTGGCAGCGCCGCGCAGCATGCAGGATCTTAGTTCCCTGACCAGGGATCAAACTCATACCCACTGCAGTGGAAGTGTGGATTCTCAACCACTGGGCCACCAGGGAAGTCCCCTGCACAAAGATTTTTAAAATTTGATAATACAGTGTTGGTGAGAAAAGAGTCAGACTCATACACTGCTGGCAGGAATATATATACAACCTCCATGGGAAGCAATTTGGCGATATCTAACATTAAAAATGCATATATCCTTCCACTAGGAGTTTATCCAACAGACACCCATGTACATAAAAAGTACATACAAGGAGTTAATTGTAGCACTGAAAACAACCTAAGTATCCAATAAGAACTGGCTGAATGACGGTACATCTATACAGTGGAATATCTGCCATCTTTCAAAAAGGGAGAGGTACTCTATGCACTTTGCTAAATGACAGCCAAGATATACTAAGTAAAAAAAGCCAAGTGCAGAATAGTGGGTATAGTATCTTACCATTTGTATAAACAACAAATAAAAACAAAATACCAATGAATACATAGTTGTATATGCTTATAAAAGCATTATCTCTTGAAAGGTAAACAAGATACAGGTAACAACAGTTTCCTTTGAGGGAGGTAACTAGAAGGATGAAAGGAGGACAGGAGAAGAAAGATTCTTCCCTCTCTCTGTGTAGCGTTTGAGTTTTGTTTCATATGTATGTACATGTGTTACCTATTTTAAAGAGTTATTTTTTTAAACATGGCTCTGCACCAATTCGAATTATTTAATTAATACTTATCTTAACCTAAAAGCATCTCATGTCTTCATACCATGAAAATTTTACATGAGACTTCAGTAAATTCAACCAGATAAAAACACAGCATCCTACAGGACAGAAGCCTACTGAGAAGAGAAGTGGACATTTATTACCTCCATAGCTTTACTTCAAGATTTTACCAGACTACCTGATGGAAGTCTGGACATAGGCAACATTAAACATCTCCAAGCACCAAACTAACCACTGTGAAGAGCTCTAGAAGGAGAAGTCCCAAAGTACCAAATGGACACCAACCACTCCCAGCCTAAGTGTGAAGCTGTCACAATAACTTACACTCCTCAGTCTTCACACAAGGAAAAAAAAGATGAGTCTCCAGCTCTTTCCCAGCGCACAAGAAGATATATGCCCTCCAAATTCCTGTGCTTCCTCTGTGTCCTCTCTTGGCTCCAGCTGTAACCATGGCAACAGAAAACAGCACAAAAGACAGCTGAACCATGAGAAGGCCAGAGTTAAATGGGGAAGTGAAAAAAATATATATATACTTTAAGGCCCAAGAACATAAGGTCCTAGAGTTAAGAATGGCAGCAAAAAAAAAAAAAAAAAAAAGCCTTGAGAGGTCAATACCAAAGAAAGAACACACAAAGGAAAGAGAAGAGAAAATAAGGCTCACTAATAATATGTCCCATTCCTAAGTTATCCAGATAGGAGCCAAGGTTGGCAAAGACAAATGAAAAACACAGAAAATGTGCACACACACACACCCCAACAATTTAGTTATTTATTTCAATGCTATTCAGCAAACCTTTTGCTTGTAACAGCTTATTAACTCCTCACTCTGTTGTGATGGCAGAGGTAAGAAGCAGCAAGTATCCAAAGCAGTGGCAACACAGGAAGGAGCAAATTAAGAGACCAGGTATAATCTGCCAACTGAAAACCCAGGTTCTAGGTCACTGAAATATTATTGTACCTTAAAGTTAATTTTTTTAAATTGCTCTTTGTTATTTGCAAATGTGAAAGAAACACCACTCTTGTTACTTAAAACTAAAACGTCCACTGGGTAATTTATTGTCCACCAGTAGTTTCAGATTGCTTTTGTTTTCATGTGCTGTTCAGAGCATCAATAATGTACAGCTAAAACGAAAGCGCTAAGGAAGATCTTTTACCAAAAAAGAGGCAAATAGGTCACACAAAGTAGGAGGGCTGGAGATGAGAGAACCCTGACGTCTTGATTTACAATTACTACTCTAAGCCTTATACCCTTCGCTCTTTATCTAGTTCTGTGAGAATAATAAATAATTTTACTAAACGAAAACTCCCCTTACTTTCTTTTTTATGACCCTAGTCCTCCTTAGAAAGGCTACCAAAATCCCCTGCCAGAATAATTGAATGGGTTGGGGCACCTACTCCTAAATTTAGGGGAAGTTTGCATTAAAGATACAACATGACGATGGGAGTATCCGAGGAAAGAAAAATAATGCTAGAACTAGAAGTTGCAGTGACAGTTTCAAAAGAAGGGTCAGCGTGGGGCGTGTTGGCTCTGGAAGGCGTTTGTAGCCTGGGAGTCTCTAGGACAACACAAGATGCGAACGGTGCTTTGTCATAAACTCCTTCAAATAATTTAAATTCTCCCTTTTGGATAAAAGCAACAGGCTCACTATCTGGCACCAAGTCTAGCCCACTGCCCGGGAAGAAGGCATGCGCGTGGTCAAGGGTCTCTTTATCCCGCAGGTCCCTGCAACACAGCGATGCGCATGCGCCCCGAGGGCAGCAACCAAGCACCCCCGGCTCGTTCACACTCGCGCATGCGCAGTCACCCATCTCGCCGCAGGCGACAGCTCACTATTTGGCAAGGGGGATGGGGCTGGGAAAATTATGGGGGGGCCGAAGGCGGGGGCGCGTTTACGGTTGATTAGGCTCTGGCATTCGCGGGCCACGTAACCCGGCATGTGGGAAATGGGGCAGAGAAGAGTTATGTGCGGCGGGGGGGGGTGGGGGGGGGCGGGAGTGGGGGGGTCAGTCACCCCTTAAGGGAGACGCCCCCCCACACTCCGACAGGACAACCCTCTTCCTCGACTCTCCTCCCCCCACTCACCTGAGAGCGGCGGCGACAGCTGCTGGTCCCCGTCCCCCTGCACTCGCCTCATACTGTCCGCAACATCCGGGACCTGCGGAACCGCCGATACACAAATACACACACACTCGGAGCGCGCACACTCACACACACACACACACACCGAAACACACCAGCCGGGGCGTCATGGCGTCAGCACGTCGACGCAGCGAGCGCGTACCCGCCGGGCCCCACCCCGCGCGGCCTCCGCCCCCTCTACTCCCCTCCCCTCCCCTCTCTGGGTTCTCATGCCCCTCCTCCCTCTGCTTCAAGACTCCGCCTACCTTCCCTAGTGCGCATGCGTCCAGATTCTCACCAGGGCCCGAGGATTTGAGGGGAAGGAGGGGCCTGAGAAGAAAGAGGCGGGAACTAGGAGGGGGTCGCGTGCAGGGCGCGGCAGGCTTCGCGGAGGTGCGAGGACCAAATAGAGGCACACCAAGAGTGGGAGTGGGGCGGCCGTAACAATAAAGGCATTTAACAACAGCAACTTATACCAGCAAGCAGGGTGTGGATTACTAACGACTTTACCTCATTTTTTTTCTAACCAACTGTCAGTAAAATATTTTTTAGACTTTATGATGATGTTAGAGACTCTTTTAAGTAACATAAAACTGAGCATTTGGAAACAGAAAGGAGAAGGACCGTTCTTTTGAGGGAAGGCAGGCATATAGGTGGCTTAACTGAAAGGAAGCTGATTCAGTGACAATTTATTGTCTTGGACACATGCGTCCCCAGCTGGTCTCACATCCTAGCTCCCCAAGGGCTATCGTTGATTCCTGAGTTGAGTAAAAGAAAAAAATCTCAGGGATTTCCCTGGTGGTCCAGTGGTTAAGACTCCATGCTTCCACTGCAAGGGACATGGGTTCAATCCCTGGTCAGGGAACTAAGATCCCGCATGCCGTGCAGTGCGGCCAAAAAAAGAGAAAGTCTCAGAGCATCTTGACCCTGGGAGAAAAAAGTCATCTCCACGTTATTACATTAGAGTAATAATGTCAGTGATGGGATATTTGTTATTGTTACAATTCTTTCCTTTAGCTTCAACTTTAAAAAATTATTCTTGGGCTTCCCTGGTGGTGCAGTGGTTGAGGGTCCGCCTGCCGATGCAGGGGACGCGGGTTCGTGCCCCGGTCCGGGAAGATCCCACATGCCGCGGAACAGCTGGGCCCGTGAGCCATGGCCGCTGAGACCGCGCGTCTGGAGCCTGTGCTCCGCAACGGGAGAGGCCACAACAGTGAGAGGCCCGTGTACCGCAAAAAAAAAAAAAAAAAAAAAAAAAAAAAAAAAAATTCTTACTGAATCAAGCCAAATAATCTGGAACAGGCGTTGTCTCTTTTCCATACTGAGATTGTATCATTATGTAGACACGCACACAAATGCACGAGAAGGCATTGTATCCAAAAGAGCAACCAGATGAATCTATGGGTCGTGGGGTGACAAGGTGTGAGCCCTGCCTTGGGGATAGCTACCGGAAGCTCTGCTTCTGTGGGACTGTCTCCTGCCACATGCATCCTGGCTCCGAGTGGCTGGTGAGTCTGTTCAGCAGGGAAAGCTGGGAGCCCATGAGCAAAGCCACAGGGGAGGCTGTGACAGTGCCAGGCTGCCTTCCACTTTCAAATACGCAAGCACACCCTAAATCCCACAGCTTAAAATATCCTAGGAATGACAGACAAAACACTCTAAACTCCTTAAGCTTGCTCAACCCATATTTCAGCCAAAATGATCAAGAAATGGAGATCCTAAATTCAACAATGATGTGGCTACTGTGCCTGCCCCACTTAAAACAAGAAGCACTTCCGTCACCTATTAGGCAGGTGCCTGAAACTCTCCAATTAGATTTCACTCATCATCCTCAACAAACATTTCATTCTGTTAGCTGAAGCCAGTGAGGTTTGTGGTCCTTGGGAAGAATCAGAGTGCCCCACAGGCAACCCAGTAACCAGTTACAAGTAACTGATTCCTAGTGTCACTGAAACTGTTCAGTTCCTGTTCTTTTGACTTCAGATTTCACAGGATGGCAGGGAAGAAAGAAAAGGGGTACTGCTTGGAGGGAGGAGCATGGAGGTGGGAAGGGGTGCAGAAGGAGGAAACTGGAGGCACGGAGAACATACTTTAGCTACCTTACAATTGAGGCTAATCATTACAATTTAGTCAGATTCTGCCTGGGACCTGGGAAGTGACTCCTCAGAGCTGGTGAGTCTGCGCCAGCAGCTTGTCCAGGCTGGCCCTGAATCTCCAGAGAGCTAGAAGGACATAAGAGTGCTATCTCCATCTGTAACCTGGTGTGATGAGGCTCCCGTTCTACCATGGGGACCATACCGCCCACCTGAGATGTGATCCCACCAGCCTCTGTACAAAGGACTTTGATTTGGTGTGGATCTGATTAAACGACTGTAGATGTCCTTGGAAGCACTGTGTGGAAGAATTTTAAACAGCTTCTCCTTTTTAATATGCACTTCCTCTTCAGTTTTAATTATTTTGTTCCTACATTTTCCCTTTCAATTTACTAAAATCTAGAAATGTAATTAGAGCAGAGGCTGGGCTCAGAGAAAGCTGCCAGGATTTCTACAGCATGATTAAATACACTAGGCATCCCTTTAGTGTGGGGCTGAAAAATAGGATTCTCATTATTATCTTTCCTTATCCAGGAAAGAATCAGTACCACGTACAGATACGGATTTATTGAAAACGCAGCACTAATTAAAAACTCACCCAGCCTCTTGATGAGGTTTGGGGGGGAAAGTGCAGTTATTTAATTATTTCCTCCATTTACTGTTTCTTTGTTGTAACCACAACAAGCAAGAAACCCCCTCTTCTCTCCCCTCACGAGGGACTTAATGAGGCTTTTTTATCTGTGCAACAACAATCAAGCTTACAATGGCACCAATTCAATTCACTGCTCTTTGTGATGGTAGGAAACATACAGAACTTGTTTTCTTAATCCAAAACACAAATGACAAAGTGTTCTTTGGCCATCATGAGCCAGGTCTGGGCAAGGAATCTGTCCCAAAGACCCCTAGACGTCTGGTATTTATTCCGCCAATGAGGATCTTCAGCTCCATTTTACAGTCCAATAAGCAAAGGCGTGGTTTCCCTTGAAGGTGTAGGGGAGGTAGAGGCAGGCAGGAATGAATAGAAGATGAGTGCCTGGATAGGAGGTGGAAATTCAGGAAGGAAGATCCTTAGTAAGGGCATGGTCCTGTCTAAAGTGACAGATGACATCCCCTGGGATACAGATGTAAGACCACACTCAAGGAAGCATACCAACAAGAACACACTGATGAGGTTGTGCTAGGGTTGTGATGGGGTTAGTAGAAAATTGGCAGCGATGAAACATTTATTGATTGATTAACTTTCCTAGTGAAGCAGCTGTGGCTTAATGAATGAGCTCCAGCCGCCTTGGAGACTCAAGTTCAAACCCAGCGCTATCGCTTTCTATGTATAAACTTGGACGAACCTCCCTGAGCCTGTTTTTCCATATGAACAATGGAGAAAATAATGCTCACCGTATCATAATGTTGTGAGGATTAACTGAAATAATATATGAACATAGCACAGTCCCTCTACACAGAATAGAATAGACCCCGCTTATTTACGGATGTGTTACTGAATGTGGATTTGGGGGTAAGTGTTCACATGCCTGCTGGTCTTCAAGCCTCACTCTAATCGTTGTGCCATCCTTGCTCCTTTCCTTTACGCCCTTCTTTAGAATTCTTCAGGAAGCATGGAATCAAAGAAAGCAGCACGGGCTTCTCGGCCAGAACCCTGACACTTGCTAGCCAGGGTCCCTGAGCAAGCTCCTTGACCTCAGGGTCTGTTTCCTCACAGATCAGTCAGGTTTCTGGTTGCAAGAACTGCCCCAACGCTGGCTATATCAGCCCCAACTGGAATTTACTGAAGAAATATCTCTGGCTCCCAGAATTGTCAGGAGCTGAAGAATCAGTCTTGGAAATTCGGCAGAAATCAAGGGCTAGTGGAGGAAGAACAGCAACCTTCTTTAATAGGACCTTCTGGCCAGGAGGTCCAACCTCTGGGCACTGCCACAAAGTGCAACCACCAGACACATGGCTCCTGCTGCTGCCATTGCAAAAGGACGTTTAACCTTCCTTCCGTCTGTGTGCCTCAGGCTGTGAACCCAGAGCCCAGGCAGCAGCACCCTGTTGACTAACCTAGACCACATCCTGGGCCCTGACCACCATGGGGGAGGGGGGAGGGGCAGTGAAGAGGGAAACGAAGAAAGGTCTCGCTGCCACGGTGTCCACGGTGTAACGTTCAGTACTCCTTCTCACTGACGCTGTCCGCAGCACGATACTCATCCCAAACAGGAAGGCGGTCAGATGCTGGACCACCAACCCTCCCACCTCATCCTTGAAACAGGGCATTCATCATAGGGTAATAAGCAGCATCAAATGACATGTTTGTTCAAAAGTGCTTGGCATACAAAAGACATTCTGTTACTTTACTTCCCTCTTTTATAAAAGGTTTGGAATGGTGTGCTTATCTGAGGATTTGATCAACGTGCTTATAGATATAGAAGTTCTGCGTTTTTCACCCAGAGAAGTGGTTGGGAAAGATCATGTCTGAAGAGTGGAGTATATCAAGCAGAGGAGAAGCAGTGTGAAAGAGAAGAGAGGAAATGGCAAGTCTGAGTCCACCTTGCCTTTGATTTTCGTCCTGGACTGGCCACACAGCTCCATCTCCATCTTGTTCATCTTTAAAATGGTTCTAAGAATTACCTAAAGTCATTGTTTCAAAATAAGTTTTAGAGGGTCAATATTTGCTTTCAAGAGAGAATATATTACCAAAAAATGGATTATATTCACTGTTATGAATTATTTTCAGTGGTTTCTTGGCCCTATTCTGAATGGGCTTGATCCACTACCTGTTGGTATTTGCCCTAAAGTAACATTTACCTAAATGTAGATAAGTTGTTTAGGAAAAACATTTTTTTTCTCTGCCTCCACTCAAATAGAAATTACTTCGGATTTTACAATTTTAGATTATCCTTGCCATGGCTCTACTTTATCAAGGTGAATTGATTTCAACTGCAAGTTGATTCTACATTAGAATCCTATTTTTTAAAGGGAATTTAATCTAAAATTCAATTATGGAAAGTCTGTGCCCAAATGAACAGTCAAGTAGCACTTACTGAATGCTCCCCGGGTACAGAGCTCTACGGAGGTAACTACAGGAGGAATCAAAAGAAATAGAAATAGTGTCCCTATTCACAAAGAGTTTTCAGTTTAGAATTTAAAAATTTTTAAAACCGGAAGGGACCATACTGATTCTCCAGCCCAGTGGTTTTTGGTTTTTTTTTCGGGGGGGGGTGGGGGGTGCAGTACGCGGGCCTCTCACCGCTGTGGCCTCTCCCGTTGCGGAGCACAGGCTCCGGACGCGCAGGCTCAGCGGCCATGGCTCATGGGCCCAGCCGCTCTGCGGCATGTGGGATCTTCCCGGACCGGAGCGCGAACCCGTGTTCCCCGCATCGGCAGGCGGACTCTCAACCACTGCGCCACCAGGGAAGCCCGGGAAGCCCGGGAAGCCCCCAGTGGTTTTTGAACAGTGTTTGCCTCTCAAGCTCTGGGCTTCTGAAGATTTGCCTCAGGCGTTCCAAGGAAGGGGGGAGCACAAAGGGGGCGGGGGCAGTCCAAGCCAAGCCAGTCTGGTTCTCTATCCACTCATTCAGACCAGAAATTGAGCACCATCCTTGAGTCCTCTTCTCCCCTAATACCTTACCTCTAATCCATCAGGAATTCCCATAAATTCTAGTTTCAAAGTATCCCTTGAATCCATCCACTTCTATCTCCCCAGTCCCATTCAAGTTCTAGCCAACATCCTCCTTTGCCTGAACCACAGCGAGAGGGTCCTAACTGGTCTTCCTAATTCTTTGCCGTCCCTCAATCTGTTCTTCACTCAGCAACCAGAGCAATCGAATTAAAACTTAGATCATGCTGCACCCCTGCTTAAAAACTTTGAATAGCTTCCCATTGTACCAAGAATAAAACCCAAACTTTGTACCACTGTTTTTAAGAGTCTCATATTCAACTATATCCCCTGTTGCTCTTTTCTTCCCCATCTTCATTTCAGCCACACTGGCCGTCTATCAATTCCTAGAGCCCATCAAGCTCTTTCCCTCCATGAGCATTATGGTTACTATTCCCCCTACCTTGAACAATTTTCCCCTAAACTCTTCACATTGGCTGGTTCTGCCTCTTATTTCAGGTCTCAGTTTAATTTTCACAGCCTCAGAGAACCTTCTCTGACCACTTGCCTTATCTAAAATAAGGACCTTCTAGGTATCTTGGTACTCTGTTTACTTCCTTTACAACAGTAACAATAATTTGTAATTGTCTTGTGTATTTACTTATTATCAATCTCTCCTAATCAGTTGCTGGCTCCAGCCTGTTTGTTTTGCTCTCCATAATGTCCCAGCATTCAGCATGGTGCTGACACATGGACAGAAGCTGCTTAGTACATACTGAATGAATGAATGTACCGCAGAAAACCCTAGACTTGTCTGGAATGTCTAAGAAGGTTGGAAGCATGAAAGGAAGGTTAGTATGCAAAGGGCGTGGAGAAGGGGAATGAGGAAAGAAAGCAGGCCAGGCAGATAAAGATCCTAAGGCCAGAAAGAACATGGAGTTTTTTGTTTTTGTTTTTGTTTTTTTTGCGGTACGCGGGCCTCCCACTGCTGTGACCTCTCCCACTGCAGAGCACAGGCTCCAGACGCGCAGGCTCAGCAGCCACGGCTCACGGGCCGAGCCGCTCCACAGCATGTGGGATCCTCCCGCCCCGGGGCACGAACCCGTGTCCCCTGCATCGGCAGTCGGACTCTCAACCACTGCGCCACCAGGGAAGCCCAACCTGGAGTTTTTGAGAAACTCAAGGAAAATTAGTGTGGCTGGAGTACACAGAGTAAGTGGGAGGGCTGTGGGGAGTGGGCCAGGAGGGTTAGGAAGAGCCAGCCAGCATGTCTCCCTATGAGCCAAACCACAGGACTGAGAACAGGGGAGGAGTGAATTCCCTAAAGGAAATTCAGGCAGAAGGAGGAAATGAATGCTGGGGGCCAACAGCAGACGACCATTACTCCTGGTTTTTCCTTCTACCTCTCTGGCTACTCCTTCTCAGTCTCCTTTACAGGCTCTTCCTTTGGACATCCTTTGAATATCAGCTTTCCTTGGATTGTGTTCAGTTCCTCTCCTCTTCACACTGTCCTCTCTTGCCTTGAGATGGCTCCTTTATTCTCACTGCTCCACTGCCATCCATCTGCTAAAGAATATTCCAAATCTGTCTTGAGCCAGGTCTTTCTCTTGAGCTCCACTTACATATCCAACTGTCAACCTGATATCTTCAGTTGGATGGACCATAGGCACCTAATATTCAGCAGATGTAAAACCTGATTCTCCTCCGGTGCTCTCTTGTCACACCAAGTAGCTCAAGCCTGGGAACAGGAAAGTGTCCTTGACTCTTCAATCCCACTTCTAATTCAACACCAAGTTCTGACAATTCCATGCTTCAGCTATCTCCCAGTTCTGTCTGCTTCCTTCTGTCTTCACTGTCACCTCCCCAGTCCTTTCTGGGATTGCAGCAGCCTCCTCCCTGGGCTCCCAACCTCTGGTCTTCACCCTTCCAGTTCATGTCTGCTCTGCAGCCCGAGTGAGATTTCTAAAAAGTCAATCTGATCGAGTCACTTCTTTGCATTCCACCCTTCACTGCCCTCAATACAATATCCATACTCCTTAATAGAGGTGAAAGGCTCTTTACCAGTGACCTATGCCTTAGTCTCCAGGTGGTCTCTTATGCTTCCCACCGCACCTAGCAATAAGGTTTCCTGTCACACAAAGAACTACTTTCAATTCCCTGGTAAACCAAGTTCTCTCTTTTTGTACATACTCTTATCTCTTCCCAGAAAAGTCTTCTCCACAGCTTTCCCTGACCCTACCCTCACCTTCCCCTGGTTAATTCTCTGCTGATTCTCCAGCTTCGATTCATCTGTCTGTTCCTCCAGGAAGCTGTGCGTGTCCCCTAGCCCTGAGCTAGGTCTTCCCATATTTCTCCTCTCACTGCAACCCCTGTATCGTGGTTGCCTGATTCCCTCTCTGTCCCTCACTAGATGGCAAGCTCTTTGGGGGTAGGGATTTCCCTTTTTTTTTTTTTTTTTTTTGCTATTATGTTTTCAGCACAGGGAACATTCCTAGCATGTAATAGGTATTCAGATAAATGCTTGTGTGATGAATAAATGAATTAACTAGTGAAAGAAACATTCCTTTCCGGAACTTGGATCCTGTCATTTCAGGCACAGAAGCCTCCAGGAGCTTCCTCTTCCTGCATCCTCGGTTTGGCCACAGGCTGGTGGGCAGCCTGTGAGAGCCCTGAACATCTGCTTGAGAGGCTCCTTGACTCACCGCATCCACTGGGAGCCCAGTCTTCCCTTAAAAGGCCACCTTATCGGAAAGTGCCAGTGATGGCATTTATGAGCTCTATTTTTATCTACGTTGGAAAAGTCTCAAAGTTAATTCTCAAGCCAACAACATTAAACTCAGGAACGTGGATGAGCAAGAAAGCATCTACATGATGCCTTTGAGTCACAGCTTTGTTTTCCGTGGCAAGACTTCCAGTCCTCCCGGTCACTGGGCCCTTGTTTTTCAGGACTGGCTGACTCTAAAAAGCTTCTGATCCCCCATTCGTTAGAACTAGATCCTGCAGCCCTTAATGGTCTAGGAAATGGTGTCCTCTTCCTTAAGGTTTGCTTAACTCTGCTGGGGCCTTCAGAGAAGAACACAGAATAGATTACCAGACACCTCCCGGTTTATTCAAACCAGCTTTCTACCCCCATTCCCAAATGGGAATGAATCGTGGGTGATAGCATTGCTAGCAGCAGGAAGGAAGGAGGTGCGTGGCCAGAGGAGAGGGCTCCCGATGAGCTTGGCCAGAGAGATAATTGGACAGAAGCTACAGAAATGAGAAGAGTAAACCCAGCAGAGCTGGCAAGCGAGTCGAGGGCCTATGCCAGGGAAAGGATTCGCTGTCAGAACTGGGGGAGATTGAGAGAGAGAGAGAAGGGAGGAGTATGGAGAGAGGAAAATGACATGAAGGACTGAAGGAGGAAGGCAGCAGGAGGGAAGGAAACAGGGGGCAGCAGAGACGGGAGGAACCACAGGTAATTTGTAAAGTGAAGAGGAG
The DNA here is from genome assembly GCF_026419965.1 of Kogia breviceps. Taxonomy (NCBI): domain Eukaryota; kingdom Metazoa; phylum Chordata; class Mammalia; order Artiodactyla; family Physeteridae; genus Kogia; species Kogia breviceps. The sequence continues at coordinate 34,714,032 of NC_081328.1, read as the reverse complement.
GGAGGGAGCACACATTTCCCTTTAATCCAAGGGGGGGTCCTTTGGGGAAAGGGGATGTTGGACAGTCAGGTGGAGGCCCCAGAGAGATGGTCAGTCACACCGCCCATGGCAGATTAGAAATGAGACAAGGAATGTTCTCACTCCCAGATTCAAGGTACTAAATGGGCCACGATCCCTGCCTCTGGATATTTAGAAAAGATAGTTTTTGTCAAAGGATGCTGGAACTCGGAGGACTCGAGCCACTATTTGAGTCTCCTCCCCTTTCCCTTAGCAAAAGCCTAAACAATTCAGCGTCCATGCCCCACTGTCTTGCACCCCGATCTCCCCTTCCCAGCAGCACCCACACAGCCCAGGATCACAGCCCCTGTGCGTCTCTGCCTCTGCTGGCTACTCTGGGCCAGGGACCAGCCTGAGAGCTTGGAGTCTGGGCTGAGTCAGCACTGCCTGTGGGAGAGATTGCTTCCTGGAAAGTCTTGCTTCAAAGCTTCTGGCTGGCCAAGGGCTGGTAGGGAGCAAGATGCACACTGGAGGCTGGATGATGCATCTTTGGCTTTCAAGATACCTCTCACCAGAGGGAGAATCATGGGACAGAAATTTCCATAATCCCGCTTGAAGAGTGACTCCAATGTACTTCAGGCTGCCCCTCCACCCTCCACCCTCTCCGCTTCGGAAAATCACATTTCTCAGGTCTCACAAGAGATTTCAGGGCCCAGATGGAAGTTCTGATTCCTGATTGATCTGGTTACTTCTGTAAATCAGACAAAATATATTTTCTGAGCCTCAGATATCTATTTTCTGAAGATATGTCCTTATTCATTGGGGCAGCAAGAATGCTCCCTTAAAAAGAATGCTCCCTTGTGTGGGCACAAGGCAGAACCCTCTCTTGATAAAAAGGACAGCATACCGTTTAGCAGAATCGGCAGACTGCTCCAGGGGTCAAGCCCGCCCTCCGTCTCTGGGGGCTGCGATGGGGAGTCTAAGCCATCCTCACCCTTCTCTTCAGCTTGGGAGTTTTGATGCCCCCCAATGCAGGGTGAAGGGTCATTCTGATGGTCTCACTTTGGACAAGTGAGAAGAGAGAGCATTTTACTTTGACCCCCCACAACTGCTTGCTATGCAGCGGGCACTCTAGAGGGTAGGCAGTGAGTGGGTGGCAGCAGCTGCCAGACACCTTCCCCTGAGGATGTATCAGTTGGTGCCAAAAGCCTCTATAAGCTCTTTCTGATCTCTGTGCCAGCGACTACGGGTCCTGGAAGGAAGCCAGGAGTCCACCCTGAGCCCTGCATTCTTCTCCTCCCCCTCATCCACCGAGAATGAGGTGGGATGGCTTGGGAGCTCACTGAGAAAGGAGCCGATGGTTCTTAGACACATTTTCCAGCTGTCACACCTGCTAACGTGGGAACTCACACTCATGAACACGTGCATACTCAGCAATAAACTGTTTCAGGCTTTCTTGTTCCATCCGTCCCATGCCCAAAGCAGTGGGAATAAGAACTTCCATCAACAAACTGTTGTTCCCAGTTTGCCTCCTTCTCCCTCCCTTCTTTCCACCCTTCCACAAACATTTATTGATGTCTGACTGGCACCTACCCTGTGCCAGTCACTGTTAGGGGCTAAAGACACACGGACACAGTCTTGGGGGAGAAAATATATGTAAATACTAATCAGACACAAGACAGTGATATAGTGTTGCAATATGAGAGGTGGCAAACCGGTGGCCATAGGCCAGATCTGACTTGTAGACACGTTTAGTTTAGTTGGCAAGGAATTTTAAAAATTGTCAGAGTTCACATAAAAATCAGTATTTCCATCTGTTTTTGAAATAACAGATCTGGCAATAATCCGAAGGAGGTAAAACACCACTGTCCCCTTTAGCTGGGATGTTCTCTCAGTGTCACAGGCCACATACCCACCCCCAACCTCACCCACTTCCCTGTTGAGTTAAACTGGTTCTTTTCGTTCATCCACGTTCGCTACCACCATCATGCACGTGTTAGAATTTGGGACCCTTAGAATGAAAAGCCATCAGAAGACCTAAAGGAGGGAACCATCAGCTCTGCTCAAGGGAGACAGATCAGTTATCCCTTGAACTAAGTCCAAGTGCTTTGTTGATTTGATGACTTGTATACTGTTTCTCCCCTGCCCCCATCGTCAGATGCATAAGGGAAAGGCTCCAGTCGGCTCCCTCCTCCAAGTATCTCCAACCCACAGCCGAGTGCCTGGTACAGGGCCGATCTCAATGCACACTTGTGAAATGTGTTGAATGAATGGAGTTGCTAGAAGCATCAGGTGGAAAAGGGAATTCCAAGCAGAGGGAACTGTGGGTGCAAAGGCGTGACAGTGAATAGTATAGCGGGAAGCTGCAAATAGTTGGTGGTGAATGGGGGTGGGGGCGGGGTGCCGGAAGTGTGAGGAGGGTGGGATGAGGTAGGGTGGAAACAGCAGGAGTTGAAGCCGGGAAAAGACTCCTGTGGGATCCCGAAGGGCTTTTTAGATTGTATTAGGAAGGTAACCATGGAATCTTGGAAGTGATTTAAGGAGTGAAGTGACAGGATCAGATTCTTGTTTCACACAGATGACTCTGGCAGGGTGGTGGGGTGGGGAGAAATGGGAAGCTACAGAGGGAAGACAGAAGCAGCAAATAGAAACTTCAACTCAATATTCCCCTTTCTGAGGCCCTTGAAATGCCACTGGGGATCTATTTTAAGAAAATGGTGCCCCCTGCTGACTAGGCCTGGGCTTGCATCTCCCCCTGGCCAAGAGGGAAATTACAAAATGTTTGGCCCTGAACAAAAGTACCTGGAAGCCCTGGGCACAGAATTGCAAGTGGTGATGCATCTGAGAGTGCCTTCCTTTCCTAGAAAAAGAGGGGCCCAAGAGAACGGGTGACAATGACTAATGCCACAAACTGTTGCCAGATAAATACAGAACACCAGCTAAATCTGAATTTCAGATAAACAAGACACAATGGTTTGGTATAAATATGTCTCAAATACTGCATGGGACATGCTTATACTCAACAAGTATGTGCTGCTTATCTGAAACTCAAATTTAGCAGGGCATCTTGTATTTTTATTTGCTAAACCTGACAACCTTAGATAAAGTGTGTTGGAGGGGCCAGGAGAAAACTAGAAATGAAATCGGATGCGTTACCCTCCTTGGGTTTCTCTGCAAACTCAATCTCACCCCTCCATCTAAACAGAGCTGGAGATGATACTTTCTCACATTTTTTTTTTTTTTTTTTTTTGCGGTATGCGGGCCTCTCACTGTTGTGGCCTCTCCCGTTGCGGAGCACAGGCTCCGGACGCACAGGCTCAGCGGCCATGGCTCACGGGATTAGTTGCTCCACGGCATGTGGGATCTTCCCGGACCAGGGCACGAACCCGTGTCTCCTGCATCGGCAGGCGGATTCTCAACCACTGCGCCACCAGGGAAGCCCGATACTTTCTCATATTTTGCAGTGTTGCCCAGTTATACAATAACTCTATTTGTGAAATCAGTTTTCATTAAATGAGCCTATGATTACAGTGGACCCTGTGTATGGACCCCTAAGAGAATCTAAAGAGAGCTGTGGACCCTTTTTACAACAAAACCAACCTACTAGCTTGACATATGTGTGAGTACCTGTGTTACACACACATTTTTACATTAAAATTTCAGGGAGTTCTCAGCCTTCGTGTAAGAGTGACGTTCCCTCTAGGGCTATGGTCTGAATGTGGCAGTTCCAGGGTCCTGAGTAGGAGGAAATGGTGTCTAGTCAGCCCCTAAGCTGAAACATGATGCTTCTGCTAGCTCTGGCCACCCACACACCATGACAAAACACAGAAGTGGGCAGGAAGAAATATTCTGTCCCCCCCACTTGGAGAATGCCTTGAACCTCTTCCCTCTTCCACCTCTCCCAGAAATAACAAGGAGTCGGGCATATTTGGACAGAAAACCCACCAGCCCTTGCGGACTTGCGCCTCAGCCGAGTGGAAGGCACGGGATGAAGTCGCTCCCCGTTCCAAGACCCTCTTTGTTCTCCTTTCCAGCCTTCTTGCCACGGCAGGCATAGCACCCCGGTTCCCAGTCTGAGGACGGTGCCTGTCAGAAATTAGCTTTCACCAGTAGGGGGACGTTCTTCCAGGATAAATTCTGGGTGCTCTGAGCTGGGTGATGAAAGCCTTGGCCTGAACATCCCGGGAGCAGACCTTGGAGCTGACCTTGGAGCAGAGGTGCCGAGCCTGGCTCCCTCCTGCAGCCCTTAGAGGAAAGCCTTCTGGCCCCGCAGCCTGCTCTCCTCTTGACCTGCAGAGGGAAGGCAGAAGGTCAGGCAGATGTTGTTTTAATTAGACTCTCTCAGAATGTTCTAAATCATGTAAAACCTCATTGCATGTTGCTTCCATCTTTGTCAGCATGCTTATGCGACATTCAGCTTCAGTAGACTGAATTATGGAATACAAGCCCCAAATTGACCAAGGTGTTTCAAGCCAGCAATCATAGGGATATGCCTACAATGTATTACCATAGGATGACATTTTATGTTGAACATTTTCTGCAATTAATCAATTTTTCTTATTACCTATATAGTGGTATGATTTCCAACTATCATTTCTTTGGAAGAAGGATTCTTTATTCTGAGGTGGATAGCCTTTCCTAAAATTTCTGGACTCAAAGTGTCCTTTTATAAGCCATAATGATATTAGATTTTTTTTTTAAGTCCTTACTTGAAAATATAAAAAGCCAGCATACTTATATCAGCCCCTCAAATTATTTGAAAATTCTACTGGATCAGGAAATCCAAACAGCTGGAAACCAGTGGCTTAGGCTTAGCTTGCTGACCTCTGACACGTGCTAAGTGGAGGCTCACTCTGGGCCCTGCCCTGCCACAGAGTCGTGGGACCTTCAGCCGATGCACTTTGGTGGACTTTGGGCTCCCTATTCCGAACATGGGGAGACTTGTTTTTGGCCCAAGCTCTCTCCAGGAGTGTTGTTAAGGATAAAATGCCATGAACTAAAAGAGCTTTGGGAAAGGAGGAGCTCAATAAATATGAGATTGCTGTTCCTAAAGACAGCTGGTGTGTTTTCAGTGGGAAGGGCTGAAGGATCCCGCAGAGACCCAGGACAATCTCTCTGCCAGGACATCTGGGGAGAGTGACCGGCACCACTCAGAAAGCGTGCAAACTGTTCCACCGACAAGTGGGACCAGACGGCAGAGGCAATGGGCCTCCTGAGGAGGTTGGCTTCTCCCCCTCCAAGGGCATAGGTCCAAGATGCAACTAGAACTCAGGGAACCTTGAGCTCTAATTAATCTCTCTGGGACATACCCAGGGACCTACTGCAAGTTGCCCCCTTCCCTAACTTGTTTTTCCATTTATAAAAGGTACAGATGCCTGCTCAGTCCTCTTCACAGGGGTGTTACAGGGCTGTGAGAAAACACATCACCCAATCCTAAAGAACTCACTTTAGAGATTATACACAGTGAATGTTTAATTCCTGCCCCTTTAAGTCCTTTGAAAAACAACATATAATTTTTCTTCCTTATAATGATTAATTGCAGAATAGCCTTCCCTATGGTTTGACCCCAAATCACATTTGTGCGTCACTCCCCTTGCCCTAGGCTAAGAGGTGTACAGGAAATGGAAAAACCACTCTACCATGAACCTGGGCACAAACACCTAAGGAAGTAAGCCAGATAGTTTGACCAAAATAGACATTAAGTACAGTACACCCCAAAAGAAAAACACAGTGCTTGGGGAAACGTGTGTCCTGGTGCCCTCCCTTATACACATAGCTGAGAATTAACTGCAGATGAAAGTCCTTTGATGCTTAGAAACCTGAGACATCAGGCTGCCCAGGGTTAGTGATCAACAGTACTTCTGTTTGAACTTGCCTGGTATTTCACGTTTATCAGTACCATTATAACCTAGCAGAGTGTTACCAACGCCGAGCCTGACTTGGCACTCTCAGTTCCTGTGATCCTGTAGGTGAGTACGCCACCCCGAAAGAGCTGGCAGCTCACACAACATTTTAAAATATCTTGCAATTGAGCTGAAATGACGCCTCACTGTAGAGCCACTCACCTGCTCCTGTGCTCTCACTTGAACTGAGTTGAAGCAGGAGCACGGGGAGAAGCCAGGCAGTTTAAAACCTCATTTCCCACCTGGCGGTAGAGCCAAAGCTGCCTTTCCACTTCCTTTCATCTTTACGTGCTCTCTCCAGCTCAAGCCTCACCTTGCCCAGACACCTTCCTTCGCTGTTAGCACTGCATTTCTGAGATGCAATGATTTATCTACCTGTCTCCCTATTAGACTGTGAACACCCTAGAGGGTAAGTACTGGTCCTACTCAACTTTGAACTCACAGCATGTTCACAGGACATGTCACACAGAAGGAAGGGTTAGATGAATAGACACAGGACGGAATGAATATACCAGATCTGGGCTCCTGGCTCACCTAGGACAGGCTTGCTCTAGTATCAGGTGAGAGCCATGCTGAGCTGTTGGAAATCCTTCTTGCTCTTGGTGACTTGTATGAGGCATGCCTGAGACCCCTGGTTGGGGATGGCGGGGCGTAGAGGTGGAGGGGACTGGCCTGATAGCTGGGAAAATGTCAATTGTTAAAACAACAGGCCCAGGCGAGGACTGCTTATAGGCCCCTGGCCCTGGTAACGTGGTCTCACTACCTAACCAATCCACAGAAGACAGTTTGGAAGAACTATCAGTCCAGGAGGGAAGGAGCTAATTGATGCAACTTTCAGGATGAGAAACAGAGAAAATAAAGGGGTGGAGAAAAGAAGGAAGTTCAGCCAGTTGCATTTAAAACCTCTTCTCTCAAGGAGGAGTTCAAGATGAGAGGGGGCCTTTCGGGGCAGAGCTGCAGTGACACTCGGGCCCCTAGAGAGTGAGACGAGTGCAAGTGAGGCAGGTCTTGAAAGGCTGGGCGGGGGGTGGGAAGGCAGCCGCGCAGGAAGGAGGTTGGGCTCCCATCTGGAGAGCCAAGGGGCTGGGGCTACTGAACAGATGGAGTGAAAGTTGCAGCTGGTGGAAATGCACTTTCATGTGTAAAGTTTGGTCCACGGAGGATTTCGATTTCCAACTCTGAAGGCAGCAGTGGGCAGGTGGCTCTGCTCCACGCTCCGCCTTCTCCTCCCACTGCCACACAGATAATTCGACAACGGCGGCTCTATGCCAGGACTCAGCCACCGTGCCTTCCACCAGCATCCCTTTCAACAGGCAGGAGCTGGCATGGGGACACCAGGGCACAGCCAGGATGGCAGAGGACTGCAATGTTTTAGCAGCTGAAGGGGGCAGGGGAATAGGAAGGATTAATCCAGCCTTCCCAGGAGGGGACCGAGAGGACCAAGAACAGACGCGGAGGTGGAGAAAGGGAATCAGACCTTCCAGAGCTGTTCATGACATACACACTGGGTCTCCACTCTGGACTTGGTTGAGCTTTGGCTGAAGGGGAGGCACTGGGGAAATGTGAACACACAGCAGACTCTGAGGCTCTGGGCTCATTTTATCTCAACCTTGAGAGAAGTTTCTCAAGGAAAGAATATATCTGTAGTTTTTTAAGAAATATTTACCCACCAGAGCTTTAAGAGAGAAAGTGATTTTTACATTCTCTGGCTCTGACAGACAGTTACCTGTCCTGGCATATTTAGGCCTTGGCCTGTGGGAACAGAAGCCACAAGCACAACAGCTCTTGGGGGAACTGGCCACCCAGCCAGGTTAACCACACCCACAAGGGAGCAGCTTGGGCCATGAGCACCAAGCTCTGCCTCTTCCCTCTCTCTTTCTTTCTTTACTTGTGCAAGGCTGTGCTCCTGGCCATCAAAAACAGAAATAGCCACTCTGTCTTGTTAAAATCCAAATGCTTTTTTTAGAGTATGTGATTTTGCTTCCTTAAAAAAAAAAAAAAATAACAAAAGCAACAAAAAATACCCAGACTGAAACCTAGTCCTTTATCTCTATTGTGTCCATTTTCCCAAAAGATATCACTGTTCAAGAAAATAACTTAAAATATTCTTGGAGTGGAGGTAGTCTCTCTCTTCCTAGTGGGATGTCTTCTTGGCTCCTTTCCCAAACTTGGCATCGAGACCAAGACCTATAGAGAGAGAGAACACGGGCTTAACTTTATGGGGAGAAATGAAGCCTACAAATGTTTTGGGGTGGTGGGGGGGTGAGCCTTGGTTCTCTAAAATTGGAGCTTTAAATAAAACTACTTTTCAAACATTGGTTTTATAAAAGCTCCTCAGAGAAAAGAGATTGGTATCCAATGAAAAATAATCACCAAGATACTGGTAATTACATGTATACATGAAATACAGCAGGGACTTCCCTGGCAGTCCAGAGGTTAAGATTCTGCACTTCCACTTCAGGGGGCACAGGTTCAATCCCTGCTTGGGGACCTAAGATCCCGCATGCCACGTGTGGTATGGCCAAAAAAAAAAAAAAAAAAAAGACATACAGCAAGACTGAAAGAAATTTAAGAATCAAACTTCTAAGCTAGGTCTCTCAGCTTACCCACAGCAGCATAAATGAGTCGGGAATAAGTATAATAATTTTACCCTGCTCAGTATCTGGGGAAAAGAAATCACTCAAATGAAATGTTCCTTAGGAAAGCTGGAGTAGAGGTAATGCTTCCTTCTCTCTTTAAAAAAATTTTCTCTAGGGCTTCTCTGGTGGGGCAGTGGTTGAGAGCCCACCTGCCAATGCAGGGAACACAGGTTCGTGCCCCAGTCCGGGAAGATCCCACATGCCACAGAGCGGCTAGGCCCGTGAGCCACGGCCTCTGAGCCTGCGCGTCTAGAGCCTGTGCTCCGCAACGGGAGAGGCCACAACGGTGAGAGGCCCGCATACCGCAGAAAAAAAAGAATAAAGCTCTGTCACTGTCCCTTTGTGTGGTCCAGAGCAGCCCGCTCTGGATGGAACTTACCCAAGAACACAAGCACAGTGCCCACCCACTGCATGGGGCTGATGGGGTTGGCGAAGAGGATCACAGAGGCCAAAATGGTGAAGAACTTTCGAGTTGTGGTGATGATGGAGCAGGTCAGGGGACCAAAATACACCACTGTCATGAAAATGAAGCTCTAGAGAAAGACAGGGAAAGACTAGGTCAGGCTGGTTCTTGGCTATCTATCTGCCAAGAGGTCTGAAGTCTGTAACAGGACATCATGGCTAATCTTGCCACCCCTCTTCTCTCAGCCATGCCAGTCTCTTTTGGGGAAGCCAAGCCCAGTCTCTTTTGGGGAAGCCAAGCCATCCTCCATCAAGGCACTCACCTGGCCCAGGGCACTAGTCAGGCCAAAGAGCAGGATGTTATAGATGATGGTAGGGTACCGTTCGGCAAAGCTCAAGAACTCCCAGAGCTCCCCAGTGAACAGGATTCCTAGGAAGAAATGTCAAAAGATGAATGGTGCATCTTGTGTGCCCATATTCACACACCTGCAGAGGCCTGCTAAAGCACTCTGAAGGAGGGCATGGAATAACATATGGAGTGAGTTTGTATTGTCCCATCAGGCATCTCCTATTTTTCTGATTAGAGAAACTAACTAAAGACTCATCTGGGAAATACTTGGAAGTTAATGAGTTACTTCTGCCAAAGTGATTGAAAGCAGCAAACCTCAGATGCTGTGAAGCTACTGATCCACACATCCCTAGCTCAAGGCAGCTCCAAGCACCGGTCGATTCCAGCCATCAGTAGCCTCCTCTGTTAACCCTAGTGTGTTGTATGAAAAATACTCCCTGTGTGCGCCCAGATTTGAAAAAAGTGAGGAAGCACTGATTTAAAAGTTCAAATACATCCGTATTTGAACAATGTTCAGTATTCACCACATACCAATGTCTCATCTCCCTCAGAAGAGGGAGAGTTCCCAGGGCACCCCAGCATTTTACTACTGTGAGTCCTCCCATGGTACCTGGCACAGGTCTACCCCTGATTGCGCCAGTAACAAGGAGGAAGCAGAGCCAACTGGTGAAGGTTTCTCCAAGAAGGCTTCTCAGGGGCTTGGACGTAAAGGCATCTGAGAACCGATAGGCAAAGTTAGCAACTGGCACCAGAGCTAGAGATTATGTGGATGAGGGCAGTCTGCCCTCTGCTGATACGTAGAAAGAATAGCAGAACTGCTCCTTACCAGCTCCCAGCAACAATGTCGACCAAAGGTTGATGTTCAGCATCATGTGGTTCGAGCCTGTTTGGTAGTGAGCCCGCATGTGGTCCTGGGAAACGCCGGTCAGTCCATCCAGGGTGAGAGACAAGAGCTGGGAAAGAAAGAGTACAGCCTGCAGTGAGAAGGCCACCGGACCCTCCCTAACGCAGGACACGGAACTCTCACCTTTCTGAGACCCCTCAGAAAAGCCGCTGCCTTAAGACAGAGTCATCAGAACAAAATGCTGCCATTTGTCCAAAGGCAGAGGGTGGGGAGAGACCATGTGCGCGCCCTCCTCCCCTCAGGCACTCAGAACGACAGGTGATCTGAGCCACATAGATGTAATGTGCTCAGAGCAGGGCAGGAAGCCTACCACTTCCCAACACAATGCCGTGAAGTCTGGCATGCAGGGGCCTAGAACAGCTCATGGTGAGCCACACTCGTTCTTCCACTAAAGCTGGAGAGAGGAAATCTAGTCCCAGCACGTTAGCCTCCTGGCTTGGAGTATAGTGCTCCAGAGACTGGATTCTGCGGTCACACTGCCTGGATTAGAATCCGGGGCAACGTAAGCCACTAACTCTGCCAATTAACAGCCATGTGACCATGGGCAAGTGATTTAACTTTCCTTTGCCTCAGTTTCTTCACCTGTGAAATGGAGATAATGCTATCTAAGTTATGAGGTTATTGTTGTAAAAATTAATTAGTTTACATGTAGAACACTTGGAACAGTGCCTAACACCTAGTAAGTAATAGCTACTATAGTATTTTTAAAATTTATTTATTTATTTATTTACGGCTGCGTTGGGTCTTCGTTGCTGTGCACGGGCTTTCTCTAGTTGCGATGAGCGGGGACTACTCTTTGTTGCAGTGGCTTCTCTTGTTGCGGAGCACGGGCTCTAGGCACGCAGGCTTCAGTAGTTGTGGCTCATGGATTCTAGAGCTCAGCCTCAGTAGTTTGTGCATGGGCTTAGTTGCTCCACAGTATGTGGGATCTTCCCAGACCAGGGCTCGAACCTGTGTCTCCTGCATTGGCAGGCAGGTTCTTAACCACTGCGCCACCAGGGAAGCCCTATAGTATTATTTCTAACCCTGGCTTCCACGTTCCTTGGAAAGCCACAGTGAGAGACACATTATTCCTTTCCTCTTTGCTCTCAGGTCTCTAGAACCTCACACCAGCATTTAGACACAGGCCTCAGAGTCATCCCTTCTCCAGAAGGAGAGCCGACCCATAGTGAAATATTTTAAGCTCCCCACTATGGCCTTAGCAGAGCCAAGGGCTTTGCAGCCAGAGACAAAGACCAGAAATGTGGGGCAAGAAACATCACAACCTCCCTCAAAACATATAACTGGCCTTCTGCCTGCATAGGTGGGGATACTCCTTTGTTAAGATTACTGGAAAAGGCTTCCTTTCCCAACAGGATTGCATACCAGGAGCAGCTCTCCATAGCCAACTGTGTGTTCTTCTATCCCGACTACTTTCTTGGGTTTGTACATGAAAAGGGCCACTCCAGCCACAATTAGCAACACACACAGGTACTTGGCCATTGGATACTTCTTCTTCAAAAGGGTCACTCCAAGGAGCATGACTACAGGGAAGAAACAAAGTGAAAAATTCAGGCACCCATAGGCATTGATGAGCCCAACACTCTCCTCCTAGGAGCCAAAGACTCACGGGAAAAAAAAGAATGTCTGAGAAGGAAAGCCGACAGAGGACAAAAGGAGGGTGCAACGCTGGCACCTAGGCAGAGACGACTGAGCAACAAGGTTGAGCAAAGAGTATAAGGAAGGGAAGAGGTAGAGAACAAAGGTGAAAGTTCCAGGAAGGAACAGGGCAGGGGAGGGGCAGTAGGGAAGAGTGACAGGTTGAGGAAAAGGAAACCGATGATCAAATGGTATTTAGGGTGTCTAATGACAACGTAAACACATGGGACACCAAAATGACTGACTACGTGAAGCAGGTTAAGTCAGCCTCTGGCTCACAGTGAGGATTACCAGCTAATGAACACCCAACACCACAGGAAGTGATAAAGGAAGGGCAGGGGGAAGGGATGGAGGGAACCCTAGAGATAGCTATGGTGAGATGACAAAGCCCAGAGGATTAGAGCTCTAGCAGAGGAGGATCAAGCTCGCTGCAGGAAGAGTGAGGAAGGAAGATGGTGACCATCTTCTTCTGCTTACCTGGGATGGGCTTGCACGATTTACCAAGGACCTGAAATTAAATTCAGCAAAAATAATTTCTGAGCGTCTTTGATGTGCCAGGTACTGTATTTAGGTGCTACGATAAGATGAGTTAAGTGTGGGGCCTGCACCAGAGACTGCAGCCTCAGAAAGCAGCCCTACCACAGCCAGCCCACCACCACTAAACCTCAGATCTATGGTTCTTCACACTCTTAACTTCCCAAACACACTCTCTTTTTATTTAAGTCACAGGCCAGAGGGAAGAATCTTTCATCCTTTTCAAGCAACTTCTGAGGCAACCCTCATTCCACCCGAAGGTTTCACCTGAGTTGGGTAGTTGACAAACTGTAGTGCTGAGTTGCTGGAGACCATGGCACCCAGATAGGAGACAGAACAGGCAGCATAGAGCCAGCTCCGAGTACGATCCACCCTGGCAGTGTCAAAAAACTGGATCACTGGGAGAAGACAAAAAAACATACAAGAGAAAGCTGGTGGGCCTAGGATGGACCACTGAGCAAAAGTCAAAGCCACATGAAAGGAATTTGCCTGTCAAATAAGATGAGAAGCACAAACTATTTCTGTCCTTTTAGACTGGGAAATCTCTGAAGATTCTCCAACTCTCCAATCCCACCTAACCCTAACACAAGACCTCATGGAGGGCAGGGGTGGGGGTGGGGTGTCCATTCAGTTCAAGGGACTAGTTAGCCCTGCTGCTAACCCCCAGGGAACAAAGAGAGAATGCTCAAAACATGCTTGAAGCTGACACATAAAGGAAAATCAAAAGGACAAAGGAAAAAGCTTTAAGTATTCTCATGGGGATCTGGAACACAGAAGACCCATTCCCTGCACATTTCTGACTGAGAAGTTGATTTAATCTAAGGAAATGGGGTTTCACCCTTTTCCAAAGCCACTAATTTTCTCAATCGAACAGAGAGGCTGTTGCAAGCACTAAAGGGGCTGAGGGTGTTGAGTTAGACCTAATGCCTAGGATACAAAGGGAAGGGGACACACAACAGATTACTATCTAAGTACTCACAGATCTTGGCAAACACAGCATTGATCACGCATTGGATGAAGACCAAAGTTAAGGCAAAAGTGAACGTCTCCTGCTTGGCTCCCTCCCCATACTTTCCTCTTGTTCTAAGAATGAAATGCATGAGACAGAGGGGAGGAATTAGTATACTTCCCTCAGTGCCATCTACTAATCCAGAGCCACTGAACGCTTTGAAATTTTCTTGCCTCTCTAGACGTAGGGAGAGTTTGGTAAGGATCACCGGGCTCATTGACATCAGGAGCCGATTTTATTGGATCTAGAAACTAGACATTCCAAGCTGCTGATCACGTAGCCGAAGGAAAAAAAAAAAAAAAATCCGTACAGGATGGAGCTAGAGGAAACGTGAAAAAGTAGCTGGTGAAACGAGATACCCCGGGCAGAAGCAGGGATTTGGGCTACAGCAGCAGGGTCGAGGGCAAAGGAATCCGCTACCTGCAAGCATCTGGGAGTTCCAAAAAGGGGCCGGCACAGGTCATGGAAACCGAAACCTGTAAAACCTGGCTCCTTAGAACCAACAGGAAAAAACAGCAACCAAGGAAAGAAAAATAACCAGCTCCCGAGAATCCAGAGACCAACTTTCGCGTTTTGGAAACCTAGGGAGGTTCAGCGGCAAAGGCGGTCAGGATGCCGGAAGGGCGAGGCGGCGTGGGGGTGCAAAAGGGACCACTGGGGCCAGGGGCGGGAGGACCGCGAACCTGACCACAGGCTGGGGAGACAAGGCGGACTGGTCAGGGGGGCGGAGGTCTGCGTTCCGACCCCGGGGATCCGCTCACATCTTTTCCTGCAGGATCCCATAGTAGAAATAGCAGACAAAGACGCCGAGGAAGCAGAGCGGCAGGCGCAGCCGGTCGGGCACCAGGGAGCTGCTAGCGGCCATGAGACGCCCGGACGACCCGACCGGAGACCCGCTCACAGCCGGCAGCAGCGGCGGCGACAAGTCCAGCCGGACATCGCCGACCGGCGACAGGGGCTTCATAGGAGCTGCATGCGACCGCCGCTGAGCAGGGCCTCAGCAGCCACCGCCAGAACTGCCAGCTCAGGACCGCCGAGGGGAAACTCTTCAGAACCCTGAACCCGCTTCCAAGGAAAGGACACCCACCCTGGGGCCTTGGCCTCGTCCCTGGTGGCCAGGGGAGCCCGCTGTCCCGAGGGTAACGCCTTACCCTCGAGACTTTCCGACCAGGCAACTCTGAGGACAACTGAGACCCGGAGCTCGACGGGATGGCCTAGGAGATAGGTGGACGTGTAATGATGACGTATAAGGATGTGGAGGTGACCAATTGGCTGCGCTGTGCAAGGGCAGACAGGTGGGAGGGAAGGAGGAGTGCGCCGGCCCGGCAAATCGGAGAGTCTTTTTCCCGGTCGGCTGTCAGGCTTCTGCTGGGTCCTAACGCCCGGAAATCTCAATGGAGCCTTAGCGCCCCCTAGCTGTTTCCCGGCGTCCCCGACTCTAACCCCTCTACAGGAAGTGTTGCTCAAGGCCTGGCTTTTGGGGAGCCGTCCTCCCCCTAGGGCACATCACTAGGCTCCCAAGGGCGGCAGGGCTCTTGTTTTAGCTCTGTCAACTTAAAGGCAGGGTAACCTACGCATGTCATCTAAATTCCGAGCTACAGTTTTCCTAGTCTATATTGTTACTAAAAATAGCCACATTGTCGCCTCTTGACTGTTCTGAGGATCAAATGAGCTGAGGTTGGTGAAACGGTTTTATAAACTGTAAAGTGTGCTGTGCAAGTTTAAGGTATTTATTAGTCATTACTCTTTCTCAACTCTAATCTTATTTCCTCACATCCTCGAGGTGGAAATGGAAGCTTGCCGAAGTGGATTTTCTTCAGGGTCTTACAACTCACCAACAAGGGAGCAAACCCTCCTGCATTGATGAGCTCCTTGTTGGGAGCCCCTCCCTCATCCCAGTGTTGGACCTCCACCTGCTGACACCAAGAGCTAGGGCGGGACTGACCCCAAGGCTTGCCACTACCGGCCTCAAGCGCCACGGTAATCACTGGACTCTGGGTTGCTCTTTGGGTAGAGGCTCCTTCTCCCCTTCTAGCAGCCTGCTCCTTTGGCACAGCCTCACGCAAAGGAAGGAAACTCAGGGCAGCACCACACCCATCCCTCCGGGCCTGACTCACTAAGACTTTGGGGGTAGGCCAAACATCTTTCAGGGGAGGGGTAAGAAGTAGAAGATAGGGTCTGTCCGCAACCCCCTGTGTCCTTTATATAAGTTGGGGAGGGAGACCCCCCCACACATTTGCTCTCTTGCCCAGTGGCTTACTTTACTGTGTTAGCCGACGATTCCAGGGCACGGAGCTGGGGTTCCAGTCCCAGCTCTGCCTCTTTACCAGCTGGGACTTCAAACAATTCACTTGACCTCTGGGTCAAGTTTCCTCATCAGAAATTAATGGAAATATAATAACAAGCGGTAGAGTACTGTGGTTAGAAGCACAGGCATTGGATTCAAAAGATCTGGTTCCTAGTCCTAGCTTCCCTGCTTTGTACCTGTGTTTTGGGGGCAAAGTTTATCAATTTTTTTTTTGTCCTTCCCTCATTAGTACCGTGGGATTTATCACATCAGATGGTTTGCGATATTTCAATGACATTTTATGTAAAGTATTTTACAGTGTATCTGATGCTTACCTAGCCAATACATGGTAGTTGGGATAGCCTGGCTTAAGAGTTTGTTTTGAGGTTTTATGAGATAGATATAATTGTAGTTATTATGACTGCCCTTGGGGTAGTCAACTTTTTACCCATACAGTGGGGATAATGTGTCTTTTGTGAAAATGCTTTGTAAATTGCAAAGCACTATCAGAATGTTCGGATGGTTATTCTCATTTTCCCCAAAAGCCTAAGAGCTCTTGGGGGGGGGGGTGCACTATAAAGCTGAGGAACAGTTTCTTCTACCCTCTGTGTTGTGGGTACTCACTGACGTGAAAAGAATACTCACAAGGAGCTAAAGCTTCCCTAAAACTGTGCCCAGAGATTTGATCTGAATGCCATTCCCTCATCTTGTTTTCCTTGCTGGTGCAAGGAGCACCCACAATGTCAAAGTGTCTCCCCTTGGTCACCCTGCTAAAATCCACTCTCCCTTAGGGTATTTTTCCAGACTCACCCAAGAAAGGATGACTTCCCCACTGACTCCTTCACCCCACCTCCACCACACTCTTCATTCTGGACAGACTCTCCCTGGCCCCACTGTTTCTATGTCCAAGTAGAGAATGCAAGCCTGCTGTCCTGAGGACACAGACTCTGGATCCATCCACCCAACATTATGTGTTAAGTAAAGGCTCCTCTTAAAGACAAGGATGATGTGATTAATATGACACCCTCAATCTCCATCCCGCTCCCTCCCCCAAAAAATATTTAACAGAACCTCAAGCTGCTGGGAATACTTATTTATTTGGTCTATTAACACCAAGATCTGCAAAAAACAAAAAACAAACAAAAAAACACAACTTCTAAACACAGGATAATAAAACTTGAACATTAACATTCTTCTTCGATTTTGTGTAAGCTCTGCAGTATGGAAAATATACAAACTTCAAACAGCTGCAAAAATAGTGTCTTTGGGAGAAAATAGAGTTTCTACATCGATACAAGAAAAATAGGCATTTTTCTAATCCAACCCAGTCCTGGGGCAGGTGGAGGGTGGAGAGTCACCACTTGCCACCCAGAGGAATGCCAGCTCTCCCTCTCCCCTACTACCCACCTGGGGCTGGGCAGGCTGGGCTGCTGCTTAAGACAATCTTAGGGTGAAAGCGAGATGAAAATGCCACTTAGGAAAACGCTTGGTTCCCCCTCTGCCAGCAGCTGGATTGGTCAAGTGTTATGGCCCTTCCGGGCTGCTTTGGTCAGCTCCTCCAATGAGAGGGAGGTATGGGGATGGGACTAAGAGGATGGGGGAATCTATTCGGGTCTCCTCATCTGTGTCTGGGGAGGAGAGGTAAGGAAATCTGTGGTGTCCCCTCTCCTTTAATCATGGCCAGCTTGCTCCATGATAAAGACAAGGGCCCCATACACAGTCCTTTGGACTCACACCGAGGGGTGGGGGAGCCAAGACCTTCTGGGTGAGTTTTCCACCAAGTAAGAGAGGTGACAAGAACACGGGTGTGACTTGTGAGCTGCCCAGCTGCTAGTGGAGAAGGCAGGTCCCCTCACATTCGAAGGGGCAGGGGTCCATCGGAAAGAGGACCCAGGGCTTTGACACAATAAATGAAAGTGCTCAAAGGCCAGGAGGGAAGGGCTCCTTCATCCCCCATCTCAGGGGAGCTCAGGAGGGGCCTGCCACCAAGGCACTGGTCTCCATGGTGAAGTGGGGGTGGGGCCCTCAGACCACCAGGGAGCTCTGGAAAAGCACAGGCTCTTCTGACGGTGGGGGGCGCTGCCAAGGCTCGAATGGCAGCGAGGAGGCCTTGGGGGCCTCTGGATCCTTCCGAGGCGGTGGCCTGGGGCTGGCCGGGGGAAGGGGGGACCCCGGGCTTGAGGGGCAGTTACGGAAGATGAAGCCCATGCTGGGGAAGAGGGGCTTCATCAAGCTGACGGGGCAGAAGGCCGAGCCGGTTGGGTTGAAATGGACTTTGTTCTTGTCAGGACAGGAAGTCAGGAAGGCCAGGTCAGGACCTGGGGACCTGGAGGATGGAGAGAGAAACACAGACATACATGTGTGCATGCACACGAACAGCCAGTGAGAAGGGATGAGAGGTGTCACAGCATCAGGGGAGCAAGGGAGCTAGGTCTCTGTTCAAACATATTGGTAACTTGACCAAAAAACAACAGGCTACTGAGCAACAACCAGTGCTCAGTAGGCCCCTCAGCTCTCCATGTTTTCGAAATATGGCTAAACAACAGGAAATCTACTTTAGCTAAAAACAGGAGGGATTAAAGCTAGATGGGAAGGAGAACTTCCTGACAGTGTGATTCTAGAAGAGGATACCGAGAGATCTTTTAATTTGAGAGATTTCATCGCTGACTAGTGGTTTAGGGGCAGACCACTTGCCTGAAAGCAGAGATCCAAGCAGAGTGACTATAGCCTAAAGCAGGGTTTCTCATCCTCAGCACTATTGGCATTTGGGGCTGGATAATGCTTGGTTGTGGGGGCTATCGTGTGC
Source organism: Kogia breviceps (assembly GCF_026419965.1). Classification (NCBI taxonomy): domain Eukaryota; kingdom Metazoa; phylum Chordata; class Mammalia; order Artiodactyla; family Physeteridae; genus Kogia; species Kogia breviceps. The sequence continues at coordinate 34,695,564 of NC_081328.1, read as the reverse complement.
ATCGTAGAATGTTTAACAGCATCCCTGGCCCCTACCCACCATACGCCAGTAGCACCCCACCCCAAGTTGTGACAACCATTGCCAGATGTCCCCTGGGGGGAAAAGTATCCCCCATTGAAATCTACTGACCTCAAGAATCTAATTCTTGAGCAGATTTGAAAGGTGTGATTTTCAAAACCCTTGTTGGGAGGAAAGGACAGCAGCTAGACCTTATCAGATCTAGGTTCCAATTCACCACATGCTCTTGGCCTAACCTGCCTCACCTCTAACGTGGACAGAATCCCTACCCTCTGATCATGTAGGGGAAATGAAAGGATTAAAAAAGGTCAGGTCAGAGAGTTCTGGAGTAAGGAATCCTTATGATAAAAAAGGAAGAATGTCTGGCCATGCTTCAAGGGTGAAGAGCCCTGAGAAGCTACTGGTTATGAGGATTCTGGGCAAGAAGACAAAAGTGTGGGAAGATAGTCAAGCTCTGCACCAACGCTTCCCATTGCCTAACTTTTTCTTGAAGTGTAATGTATACGTACAGAAGAATGCACTTAGTGTACAGCTTGACAAATTGATTACTATTTTAATTGTAGAAGTCTAATCATTCCAAACCCAGGAAGAAGAGTGAGGCACGCAGAGGAGGGCAGATGTTGGCCCAGCGTGAGAGATGGAAGGAGAGGCAGAGGGAAGCGAAGGCCCATGTGCAGGGTGTGTTTGGAAGCCTGGGGTCCCAGAGGACTCTGCAGCGGCAAGGTGCCCCCTGACTGAGAAGGGCTTCCACTTTAGGAAGAGGTGGGGGAGGGGCAGGAGAGGGAATGCTCTCAGTGTGTGCATGCATGCACGAGGAGGGTGACCCAGGGGAGACCAAGTAACACTCGAAGGACGTGAGGGCAACCGGCGTGACCCTGAATGGCTTGATTCCCTCCCTGGGAAATCTTACACGGTGGGCAGCCAGGAAGAGGAAAATGTGGCAGAGGAACCACTAAACACAGTAACTTCCCAGTAGGAAAGTTCAGACAATGAAGAGACACCAATGAGCTGAGAATTTCTATCCCAGGATATCTAAGAAAGTAACTGATGGATCACCACCTCTCTCAAAGGGTTAACATAGGGGCAGGAAGCTGGATGAGATGACTTTAAATCTCTTCTGGCCTTATGAGCCTACAAAAGAATAAAGACAAGCAACAGCCTAATTGCCACAAGCAATTCCAGGTTGTAATTACTCAACTATACCGTGGACTGGGGAAGAGTACAACAGCCCAGAGTCTGCTTAAGCTACAAGATCTGGCCTCTTGCCCCCACACGACCCCAGAGGACCGAGGGTTCTCGGAGAAATGCCAGGCAACAGTGATGACGGGAGCAAACCCTCAGTGCCCCTGGTTTTCTCCATAATTCCCACTCTGGGTTATATATGTACCTCCTGCTACGACCATGGGTTGTCCTCTCCCTTATCTGAGATACAGAGGGAGCCATCAAGGCCCCACACCCTGTCCTAGCTAAATCTCCACTCACACACCATAACTAAACTTCCTCACTGCCATCGAATCCACAGCTTCCAATGTGAATCGGCCCCGATGAATATTACAGTGGCAGTGGGAAGATGATGAACTCTCTTCTGAGCTCCTGCTAAGGGGGACTGTGGGGCATTTGGAAAGTTTTGGCTCTTGATTCTCTCTGCTAATGGGAGGGAACTGTACTAAAGAAATCAACTTAAGAATGACTTCTGAATTGTCCAGTCTGGTTTGGGAATATTCCATAGTCCTTACTTGCAAGGACTGGAAATTTCTGTCTGGGAGTTCATGACACTTGAATCACTGCAGCTGCAGGGTGAAGATTTGACTCAGAAGCAATCAGAAAACTTTTTAGGCTCCCCCTGCCACACTGGTGGGCATGAGGTGCTTCTAAGCTCTGCCTGAAGAGAATTACTAGTATGTTCTCTCTCTGATTAGGGTCTAGCAAATTCTCACACCTTCCCCAGGGATGGACAAAAAATAGAAGAAACACAGGATTTAGGTTTCAGATCTCTTTCCTTTCCAGCTCCTGCTGCGCTTGTGGCTGGCATGTGGGCAGAGAGCAGGTTTCTATGGAGATCAGGATAAGCAAAGACTTAGGTGCTCAGAGGAGGTAATGTCAACAAGTTTGGTCATGGAAAGACTGCAATACTGATCATCTACAGCTGACAATGTCTCCAGGACAAGAGGGAGTCAGACTAAAGAGAGGCCTATCAGGTGGGATGCCACAGGGCCCAGCCCACATCCCTGTCCCTCCCTCGCACATCCTTACCCCCACCGACCCACTGAGGTACTCACGTGGCCTCTTCAAACACCCGCACTCTCTCACAGCCTTCTGGGGGTTCCCGTTTGAAGACGTAGCTGTGATTGGGCCGAGGGGAGGCGGCAAAGGCAAGGACTGGAGATGGGCTGCCCTCTTCAAGGAAGGCTGGGTGGCCTGGAGGGGAAGCTGCAAACAGAGTAAGGCTGAGTTCCATGGTGCTAAAGGAAGGTCTCTGCTTTCCCGGACTCAGGCCTTGGTGTAAAGGGGCAGGACTGGGAGATATGGTATGGTGGGTGGCAGTGGTTATGTTAATCCAGGTTGTTTGTCTACACTCTACCTTAAAACATCTTTGAGGCAGCCTTACAAGAATACAAACCCCTTGTATATGTGTGGCTGATTCACTTTGCTGTACAGCAGAAACTAACACAACATTGTAAAGCAATTATACTCCAATAAAAAAATATTAAATACCATAAAAAGAGGCCCAATAAAATAATGATGATAAATAAAATAAAATTTTTTGAAAAAGAGAAAATAAAACCAGAATTGTAAGGGAAAAAAAAATACGGGCAAAAAAAAAAAAAGACCCTGTTATACAGGATAAAAAAATTACAGTTGAACTGAGGGAAAAGTTGGGTCTAATACCAATTCCATATTCCCCGGAGGTAGACTGCGACTGGAACTCCAAGTCTCAGACTTGAAAGAATCCTGACTTCTCTATCTCTGCCTTCTTCCAAGACTGCACCGCCCTGCCTGCCAACATACCACAGCTTCTTCCTTCCCATGGTCTTGAATATCTATCCCTTCTTCCAGGAAGAGCTCTTGTACTGACTCAGACAAGCAATCTTTACTCAACCTAACTTGTAGGATAAGATTCCTCTCACTTTCCACACAGCACATGTACTTTGCCTAGGTTGTAAATATTGACTTTATCTGTATTTATCTCACATTTATTCTTTATTTTCTATGCTCTGTTTACCCCTGTATTGTTAGATCATGCCTTTGACCAGCCTACCTCATGGGGTTGCTGGGAGGATCAAGTTAGGTGATGCAGACAACAGTGCTTTAGAATGTCAGGATCATTATGACGGGGAGGAGGGACTCTTATCTTGTCCTCTCAGTGACGCAGCCACGGCAGAATAGAAAGTGGAGATTTGGACTCAGAAAGCTTGGGTTTCGATTTGGGTCAAACTGTGTGACCCTGGGCAAAAGACCACATTCTTTTATTTACAGCATTCACATCCGCCTTGAGATGTATTGCGAGTGATGGGTACAGTGGACACCCGAATGGGCTCGTGGGCTCTCCACAATGGCATGCTGAACCTCAGCCAAAAAATGGGGGTGGGAGGGATTGCTTCTTTGGATTACAGTGAGGATTAAATAAAATTGTAAGTGCAGAAACTTCACATAAATTATAAATTAGAATCTATATCAAGGACCACTATAACGTATGGAATATAGATGACTCCCAAAATATTCTAGTTGGTTAGTAAGTAAAAAATGCCTGGCCAGAAATTGATGAGAGTTGGAAAAGGGCACGGAGATGACCCCATACCCCATGTGGGTCCCGCAGCCTGGGCCTCCCCAGCTTACCTTTGTCACTGGGGATGGACGTCAGCTCCTCGGCTGCACCCTGGTGTTCCTCACGGAGAGTCTGGCCAGAAGGCTGGGGGGATGCCAGGGGCATGGAGGGAGAGCTGGCAAGGTTTCCAGGCTCCAGGAGGAGGAGGGGATGATCACAGCTGCCGCTCTGTGGGGGAGCTGGGGCACGGTGCCCGTCAGGGATTTCAAGGATCTGCCGAGGAAGAGTGGGGGTAAGGCCTGTCTCTGCAGGCTGGCAGGGCTGCGGTGACCCTTAGGGTCATCCCCTTGCCATTGTCCTTGTCCTCTATTCACAACACACAGTGACAGCAGGACACCATTTCCTCACATCACTGACTTTCCCAACAACTCCCAGTCTAAGAGACACCTCCTCCTGCTTCTCCCAGAGTGCTTCATTCTTTCCCCTCATAGATAGAACTTTATGACTACATACTTATTTTATGGTTTCATCAAGGTGTTGCCCCTACAAGGCTGTAAGCCTCACGAGGGCAGGGGCCTCCTGTGTGTCAGGCTCTGAGAACACAAAGGTGAATAACACGTGGGGGCACAAGAGGGGGCAAACCAGCAGGACACTGTAACAGCTATAGGCCGTTGCAGGACAAATGTGCAGATTATTACCATGTATTAAATACACCCCCCCTCATTGTTTTTTAACATTCAATGGTACTTATGTCCACAGCTCACCAGTCTGTGTGCACATGTAAAATCCTACATATATGCACATTAAAAATCAACCAGCAAGTAAATCATAAACTGAGGAGTGTGCCCATTAGAATTATATTAATATTGCCCAACTGGCATTCCCCAGTTGTCCTGTGTCAGTACAAAAATGTGCCTGAGACTAAAGAAAAGGGAGCAAATAATTCTGCCTGGGAGTGGAGCAGGGGAGAAGGCTGCACAAAGGCAACTGGGCGTGAAGGATGAACGCATGTCACCAGGTAGAGATGGAGGGAAGGGAAGCATAACTCTAGTACTGGGGCCGCTTGAACTGAGGCACAGCTGGGTGACGGTGACAGTGACAGTGATAAGTATGCCAGGAACACTGAGCTTGTGCTTTGGCTGAAGAGTGATGCCTAGTCCCTTCCTCCCAGCCAGGTGCCTTCCTCCCTGCTGACCCCTGCTCCTTCTCCTTCCACTCAATGCCCCAACATCTTCCCCAACTTCACCCACCCAGCTCTGCTATTCTTGTGGTCAAGTCCATCTGAGTCTAATAAACTCAATTTGTGTTCCTCCCATGGGGTGGTTTGGGCATGTTTCTCTGTTGACATGTGCACAGCCTGTGAGCCCCCAGACAGCACGAGTCCCAACTCCCTGTGTCCAGACTCAGCAAGATGCTGCCTATCTGTGCATCCGGAGTGCGGCCCCCACTCACCCGCAGCAGCTCCTCCTCACCCTGCTCTTTCACAAACACCTCCTCCAGCTCTTGGTTGAGCCCTTCCAGGCTCCGGTGCAGGCAGGGGCTCAGTCGCAGGACAGGGGACCCTGAGGGGAAGCTGGGAGGGGACGCCTGAGGAGGAGGTAAATGAAGCCATCACTGAACCCCACCAAGCCCCGTGCAGTTATCAGTTCTGACCAGGGGGTAACAGTCATGTCTACACAGCAGAACCAAGTGAGTAGAGGAGAATTCGGGGACAGTTACCAATTGCAATAGGTCCATTCAGTGGGGTTTTCTCCAGAAGGCAGAGCTTTGAGGGGTCCAGAGTGTGCTTTTAGAGTCTGCATCATGGCCTCAATCGTGCAGGGGGTGGGGATGGAGGACAGAGACATGCAGTACAGCAAGAAACCCTTTCCAAAGTTGCACCAAAACTTCACCCGGCACCCACGTGGCCACAGGCCCTGCAGTGCAGGAGGGCTCAGAGGACCCACCCACCCCAGGGGGCCTGCCACAGAGGATGACAGAGGGGTGAGGGCTGGGGAAGAGACGTACCCTCAGTGCTCCCCGCACAGCATGGTCCCCTTGGAGGGGGGATCCCCGCTCCTTCTCTTTCCCACTGCGGCTAAGCTTTGTCCTCTGCAGCTGTTGCTTCAACTTGGTAATCTGGTGGCAGGGAGAGGGGGAGAGGACAGGCAGGTGAAGCAAAGCAAAACTGCACTGGGTCCTCCCTCCCAGGCGTGGCTCCTGCCAGAAGCCCAAGAAAATATGTAAAAGGAAGATGGAAGTTAATCTTCCATCTCAAAATACCTCAGTGGTGTCCAAAACTGTGATGATAGGCTCATCAGGCAAGCTGGACACCACAGTAACCAGATTACTGGATTTTTTGAATTACCATGTATTCCACAGATGGCTCACGTTCCGAAAAATTAAAAATATACAACACTGAAACCATTTTTGTCTTTCACAGATTCCAAAGGCATGGAATACTACTCTATTAATAGAAATGGAAAATGATGTTTTTGAATTCACTCCTCAAAATACATTCACAGCTATCTCAAAGGCCCTGGGACCAAGAAGGATGGAAGGATTTCCCCCCATTTTAAAGTAGACTGCACTGAGCAAGGAGCAGCCTCTCCAGAAGGAATATCAGCTTCTGTCCCAACTTCACATCCTGTAAGAATTATGGAGTATCAACAACAATTTTAAATATTGTCCCAGTCGCATTTGTAATTCTGGACCTACTGGTCCTTAGTGTAAATACTCTGATAATTACAAACTGTAAATACTTTGTATTTCCCACTAGCCTTAAATACTTCATATTCTCTCTCTGTTCTTGCAACCAAGAGGGCAGAAGCCACTGCCCTGTAAAGGGTGACCCCTGGTGAGTCGGCCCTCCTGGGGGCTCCCCACAGCATGCCAGGCGGAACTGGGTTGGGAGCCCTGGAATCCAGTCTATGGCTTTCTCTTCTCACCCTCAACCCCTGTGGCCCTCATGAGAGGGAGGGAGGGCCAGGAAGAAGTGTTTGAGGACACATCATTATTTATCTCTTCTTTTAAAAATAAGGCTGGATGAGTAGTTAAGTAGTAAATGAGGTTGGGGGCTTCCAACTCCCAGAAACTCACTCTTTTTCTCCAGCCTCTGAAACACTTATCTGGATCTAACCTCAAAGTGAAGTGAGAACAATGGCTACCCCCACCCTGAGCTAGGCTGCTGGAGGGCCAAGCCCCTGCCTGCAGGAGGGTCTGGGCTCATGAAGCCAGGACACCAGGAGGGTGGGAGGCAGCTATGAAGGTGCCATCTCATTAGGAAAAGGCTAGGTTGAGGCAGATGAGACTGGAAATGTGGGTCCACTTTGGAGCGGATGTGTTCATGGTGCTGGGGGTAGACGAGAGGCAGCTTCCCGGGCCAGGGAGTCAAAGGGGGCTGTTACCTCTTTTCGGTGGTCTGTGCTACCCCAGGATGCTGAGCGCTTGTGTGTACACGAGCTGGCCCGCTCACCTTCAAGCTCTTGCCAGGACAGGGGGGTCTGCAGGGAGAGAAACCCAGTGAGACAGAGCAGCTTCTCAGGCTGGCTCCGGGGAAACAGACACACCATTTCCCAGACAGAGGTGCTGGCTCTGTGAAGTCTTCTCTCATCTGCTCATCAACCTCCTGGACACTGCCAGCCCGTTTTATTCTTTCAGGCTTCTCCACCTGTACTGCCTCTTTCCCAGTCCATATCCTCCAGGAAACCTTCCCTGATGAGCCAATAAGGCCAACCTGCTCTTTATTCTCTTATGACTTTTACACACGGATTATAGCCCCAACTATTCCAAGTGCTTCTCCCCAGCAGTGAGGACCAGAATTGTCCCTCCCTATCCCAACCAGCTCCAAAAGAGCACTTTTTGGAGGCTCAGGGAAACACTGGCATCCTCAATTCCCTCCCCATCTATGTGCCCAGCACGGGCTCAGGTTCCTGGGAGCCTAATGAAAACAAGTTACCAGACGGGACTCCATTAAGGAATCATTAATTGGTAAGACAGGAAAAAGCTCAACAGAGATGCCCCATGCTCCATCCTGAACCGAAGCAGAAGACTTCTGTGCAGTGCAGTACCTCAAGCTTGTTCCGTGATTTCTCCCTGTCCACAGAGGGTTAGGGTCCCCAAAGTCCTCCTGAATACATAGGGAGGGGAGATTTTCGCAAACGAGGGAGCCAGAATTCTGAACTCAGCCCTGACTCCTGACCCCTCTTGGCTTTATCACAGCTCCTTCTCCCGGGCCCTGCTCTGCCCCTGTGAGAACTTGACTCTCAGTCCGCCATCCTCCCTCCCCCACTGCACAGAAGACAGAGGACCCAGGATGGAGGCAGGGGGAGTTGTAGACCCACTTCCTGAGCCCCTACCAGAGGGAGGAAGAGGTTGGCTCTAAGCACGAGGCAGAGGAGGACACAGTCCCTCCCCCCACCACCAGCATCCCTACTTCCATTCCAAGGGAGGGGCCCAAGGGGGAAGGCTCTGGTGGAACCAGTTCCTCTCTAACTTCTTTGCACAAGCTGCCAAAACCATGAGGGCCTGGGAACTGTCTCCTCCAACAGATCCGCTGACCTCCCCCGAGAGGTTGTTACAAACAGAAAAGGGGGAGGATAAGAGGGAAAAAGCCCAACAACTCACCACCCAACAGCTGTTAAGAAGAGCTCGGTGATGGCAGTCTGAGCGGGGCTGTGGGAGTAGGCTGCCCTGCACAATAGCTGCCAAGGAGAGGGTCCACGGGGGTGCTGAGCCTTCCTGCCTCTTCCTTCTCCCAGCTGCCCACCAATCAGGGCCTTTACCCAGCCGTGTGACACAGCCAGGGTGAGACAACTGCTGGAGTCCCTTCCCTGAGGCCAGCACCGCAAGGGAGACCCTCCAGAGATGCTTGCCCACTATTCCTTCTTTAGCAAAAGGGCAGAGAGCATATCCTCAGGCCTATACCCAGAAGCCTCGAGGTGGAGCTGGCTCTGACAGTAGAAACCAAGCAGCTGGTCTACTTCCAAATGCCTATCAGGGTGTTGGCAGACAGAGCCTCAGAAAAGGCTGCTGCAGATACTGAAAAGAGAGGAGAAGCCCACAGCCCCCTGAGCGAAGCAGATGCACGAACACTCCTCCCCTCCCAGGGCTCCAAGCCAACCCTATAGATAACTAGGCCTGCTCATCAAAGCTGAGTTCCACACAAGCTTGTTGTCCCTGGAAAGGTGGCAGAGACTACAGAGGAAGGGTGACAAAGGCTAAGGTGTTGATGCCTGTTTCTCCTCCTCCAGGAAGATACTGCACTCACAGGTGGGGGGTGAGAACGAGGTAAAAGCAGCCACATTCAGGTTGTCACCGGTTCTACTAATATCTCTTGCAAACTCTTCAACTGCCTCTTTCTTCTGAGATACGTGAGGGGGTGGAAGGAGAAGTGTAGGCTAGCGCTGGAGGCTGGAACGCATGTGAAAACTCACGGCAGCTGGGATCATCTCCTCTCTCAGTCCATCTCGCCTCAGTCTGCTCAGCAGCATCTCCCAGCAACTACTGCCTACTCTGTAAACTGTGCTACAAAGGCCATCGCTTTGCCTCAACTCCCACCCCTGGCCATAGACATCACCATCTTACCCTCCATCCGTGGGCTCTCTGTCCCACAGGCAAATGTAGCTCCATCTCCTTTTTCTTTCCTTATCCCTTGACCTCTACGCCTGGTCTCCCCACACCTAAGACGGCCCGCCATACCAGCTCTTCCCAGCCTTCCCATCAGGGAGCCCTTCCTAGCTGTCCACCTCATGCGGCCTGCTGCCTCACTCTGCATCTTCTCTGATCAGATGGGTTCAGGGTACACATCACTCATGTACTCAACAAAGAGTTACTGAATGCAAACTGTGTGTCAGGCACTGTTCCAGGTGCCGGGGATATAACAAGGCACAAAATGACAAAAATCCTGATCCCCTTTGAGTTTACGTTCTAGCTGGAGGCACGGTTTGAACAGTGGTAAGTACTAAGAGAGAAATACAGCAAAGAAAGGGAACAGGAATGCTGGGCTGGGGAACGTGATTTTAAATGTCAGGGAAGTCCTCAGTGAAAAGGGAACATCTGCGGAAAACATGAAGGAGATGAGGGGTGAGACATGTGGATATCAGAGGTGAGAGTGACCCAGATGGAGGAAATAGCAAGTGCCAAGGCCCCCAAGCAGGAGCCAGTCTGGTGGGTTTGAGAATGATAAGGAGGCCAGTGTGGCTGGCGCAAAGTGGGTGAGGGGCAGAGTAGTAGGAGACGAGGTCTGTAGGTGTGACAGGTTGAAAATGGCCCCCCAAAGAAATCAGGTCCTAGTCCCTGGAACCTGTAAATGTTACCTTACATGGTAAAGTTTTTGCAGATGCGATTAAGTTAAGGATCTTGAGATGCAAAGATTATCCTGGTGGGGCCTAAAGCCATTGAAAGTGTCCTTATGAGAGAGACAGAGGGAGATTAGACACTCACAGAAGAAGGTAAGGCAATATGACCATGGAGACAGAGACTGGAGTGACGTGGCCACAAGCCAAGGAATGCTGGCAACCACCAGAAGCTGGAAGATGCAAGGAATGGGTCTCTCAGAGAGCCTCCAGAGAGAGTATAGCCCTGCCAACACCTTGATCTTGGCCTAGCAGAATGAATTCAGACTTCTGGCCTCCAGAATTATGAGAGAATAACTTTCCATTGTTTTAAGCCACTAAGTTTGAGGAAATTTGTTACATCAGCCTCAGGAACCTAATACAGTAGGTTATCCTGTGTTTGAAGCTGTTTACATGCTGGCCTTGAGAATTCTTCAGGCAGGCACATGCACAGGTATGGGCTTTGGCCCCTCCATGGTGACCTAGGAGCATCAAGAAAGGGACCGTGCCCGCCCCTTATTTCCAGTGCCCCTGGGTGGACAGGCCCTTCCCTCCTGGGTCTCACCACAGACATCTGGGACAAGGTCTCCTTGGAGCACAGAAGAGTCACAGCTAAGGAAGGTTACCCTTCAAAGAGTGACCCTTCATGGCGCAATGGGGGTCAAGCCGGGCTGTGTGACAGCACCGTAAGTAGTTGTTCCAGACAGTCCTCTGGAAGCAGGGTAACGCTTGAGCTCAGCAGGCCAGTCATGTTTGTCAAAGGGACTCACACACTGGAACAGATTTATTTTAACACCCTGGCCCAGGGGGAGCAGCTAAGGGAGAGAAGCAGGGCTACTTACTGGCCATGAGTGGCATCAGCCAACTATGCAGACGATGCTCAGATTATGCAAAACTGTATGTAGGTTAGACCACGGAAGCTTTGCCTGGGATTCTGAAGTCCCAGGGCAACATGTGGGATAACTGGGTGAGGGCGAGGATAGCTTTATAACAAGAAGGCAGGGGTGAGATGGAGCCCAAACCCTCCAAACTGAAACCTCTTTCTCTGCCCCCCACTCAACTAAGCCTCTACCCAGATTCTGAGATAGGAAGAGTCCTGGTCCTTGCTGTCTCCGGTGACCTTGGCTGGGCCCTGGGAACATAACCCAGTGTACCTATGCGGATGTGTAGAGCAGCGTGGTGCCTGGCCTAGCATATATGCTCAGTAACTACTTGCTGAACTGAAATTCAACAGGGAATCAGCCTCTTGGGACTCTGGCCAGAAAAAGAGGCAGGAAAGGCTCTGAGGGTGGTCTGCCGGCCAGCGCCGAGAACTCTAGCAGCAGGTGGCCAAGGCCACCATCTGTGGCCCTACGGTGACTGTGCAACCCTCAGATTTTCCATCATGGACCCATTTTCAAATATCCTATGCTGATGTCAAACCATACTGAACAACTGGTTCTGCTCACTGGTTTGGGAAATAGGCACTCTGCCCAGGCCCTCACACCCGCAACGAAAGGCCCATCATAAGCAGACTGAATCGTGCGTCATCACCAAATGCTAAGGCACTGGATTGGGAAAAAGAGGAGGACAGCACACAGGTAGGGAAAGTCACAGAAAGGGAAGTCTTCCCAAACAAAGCATGCCACCTCTGCCTCTGCCCTTCAGGACACTCCATGAGGTCTCTCAAGGACTTAAGCTAATTTTTTTTTCCCAAAGGATAACTCAGGCCTAAAGAAAAAAAATGTCTCTCATAAGGGTATCCCTACCTCACCTGGAGCCTGCAGAGGAGATGGGGCTGGGGATGAGCAGAACGGGGGTCCAGGCAGAGCAGGCACCCAGGGTCCCATCTGTCTCCAGGATGAGAACACCAGCGGGGGAACTTGGCTCCAACAGTCATTCCAGCTGTGGTGAGACCACTTCCTCCCTCCAGAAGAGTGCGAGAAGACTCCCAGCAAGAAGGGAGGGGGTGACTGCAACCACCAGCATATGCTGCCATCTCCCGTCCCAGCCCCGGGCCCAGTGCCAGGAGCGGCCGGCCCACAGCACTTGATGGCCAGCTCTGAGTGACCAGCTGACCTGGGGGAGGGCAGTCAGGAGAGGGGAAAACAGATTCAGATTTACCTGGACAATCCTGACAAAGTCCTCTGAGACACAAAGAAACCTCCAGATGATGGTGACACCACACAAGAGTCTTCCTATTCCTCGGTGACTGGCCCCTCTGTGTCCAGCACCCACTGCACCCAAGCTGTTCCTTACACCCACCAAGCTGACCTCTGGGAGACCTGGTCGTCCCGCTCCCATCACCCATCCTGGCTCAGAACATGTAGCAGCTCCAAAGCCCTCCTTCCCCAATGACCAAATTCACACCTCCTTAGGAGAACCAATTTCCGAAATAAGATCCATCCACCTCTCTTCCTTACTTGCCCCAATTATTTGGGTGAGCCCGCTCTCCATGTCAGACTGCAAGTTGCTTGGGAACCACCCGTGCTATCCTTTGTGCCTGCCTAAGGGCTTAAAACACAGCTAAGCCCAGGGAGGGAATACTGGGACTGTTGGCAACCTGCTGCAATTTGAGAACCGAGAGCTTTTAACCCATCTTCTGCCTTGGGAGAAGCTTTGAGGATGCAGTGTGCTGGGCTATCTAAATGGCAGGTGTTCTGATATGAAACTTGCAGGGCTCTTGCCTGCTCTAGAGGGTTCAGAGAGGGGAGCCGAGCTGCTTGGCCTACACCATGACTATGGCTGCTGTCCTTACTGCAAGTCCTGCCCCTGGGAGTGCCAGGCTGATGAGGTCTCCAAACACACACTCTGGCGGCTAGCTGGGGTGTGTGGGGGGCTGGGTCGGGGGCACAGATAAGAGAGCAGAAGTGAGGGCCTGCCAGGTGCAGTGGGGGGTACTTCACTGCTGTGGCTAGAAGAGAAAGCGTAGAAGGTGGGGGTAGCGGTGGGAACAGCCCCCCTCGAGCTCAAAGGAATTAGGGAAATGTGCTGGCATTGCCTATTTTTAGTGACTTAAAAGCTTTCAAGAACTTTGGTAGATCCTGCCTCCCTACCTTCCCTCCACTCTTCTCTGCACCCCCTTGTGTCTCCCCCATAAAACCTCTCCCTCATCTCCAGTCCCTTCTGGGTGATGTAGCCCTGCTCAGTAGGGAAGGAGCACCAATTTCTTTGGGAGATGTTGAAGAAGGTAGCTTGCGCCAGACCAGGGTGCTCAAGCAAGAATTTGAATGAAGCCCAAAACCTAGAAGCAGAAAATTCCCAGAAGGCCAGGAATGAAAGATGGGCAGAGCACATACTTGGGTTTGGATGCCCACGTTGATCAGAATTCTCCCACCTCCTGACTGCAGCCACAATATTGACAGGTTGCTAAGGGTTCCTCGAGGGCTGGAGCCCAGCCCAGGGAAAGAGGAAAGCTGCACAGCTCGGCCTTGCCAGACCCGCGGAGGCGCATCGCTGGCCTCTGTCTTGCTGTGGCAAGAAGCCCGGACTTGTTATATAAAAGATCTGGACTGCAGCTGGAGCCTGAGCAAAACACACAGCCTAGAGCCCATGCCTCTAAATCCGGCCAGGGAACATCTGAGGCCAACCCTGCCTTGAGTTGACAAAGAGAACGCCATCTGAGGAGTGGGATGGAGGCTTCCTAGAAGGCTGGTAGCAGGAAATGACAGTGATGGGGATACGAGGATAGGTAGATGGGCTGCATGGAAGCCTGCCATCTGATGAAGGGGGATGTAATCATGAGCTTACACAACCAAAGCAACCTCAAGTTCTGCTCCTCCAGGAAGCCCTCCGTGACTAGACGCATTATTTGGACTAAACACTCTCTCAAAAGAGAAAGAGGTGTGTGCTCCAGGCACGTGAAGGGGAAGTATAACCTATCCTACTTGCCCTTTTCAGGGGACACAGGGAACAACAGTGTCTGGGTCTTCCGGGAAGTCGGTGTGCTACCTGGAGCGTGCTCTCCCTTCACAGTCTGTTCCTAGATCTAAAGAATGCCATTGGACTTCCCTGGTGGCACAGTGGTTAAGAATCCACCTGCCAATGCAGGGGACACGGGTTCAAGCCCTGGTCAGGAAAGATTCCACATGCCGCGGAGCAGCTAAACCCGTGTGCCACAACTACTGAGCCTGCGCTCTAGAGCCTGTGAGCCACAACTACTGAGCCCACATGCCACAGCTACTGAAACCCACACACCTAGAGCCTGTGCTCCACAACAAGAGAAGCCACCACAATGAGAAGCCTGCACACTGCAATGAAGAATAGTCCCAGCTTGCCGCAACTAGATAAAGCACACAGGGAGCAAAGAAGACCCAAGGCAGCCAAAAATAAATAAATAAATAAATTAATTAATTAATTTTTAAAAAAAGAGTGCCATCAATTTTTATTTTATTTTATTTTTTTTTGCGGTACGCGGGCCTCTCACTGTCGCGGCCTCTCCCGCTGCGGAGCACAGGCTCCAGACGCGTAGGCTCAGCAGCCATGGCTCACGGGCCTAGCCGCTCGGCAGCATGTGGGATCCTCCCAGACCAGGGCACAAAACCACGTCCCCTGCATCAGCAGGCGGACTCTCAACCACTGCGCCACCAAGGAAGCCCAAGTGCCATCAATTTTAACAGCAGCAACTCTTGTTGGTCCAAGGTGGCATATTCCTATGAGAGTTCCCCTCCTGTAAACTGTGCCAGACATTTGGCCCCATCTCATCCTTTGGCTCCCTGTTCACTGGCCTTCATGGAACTGGCATCCAGACTCACCAAGGTCAAATCTTGTTCTCATTTCCTTGTTCTCCAGTCTGACATGCCAAGAACAGTACTGGGCAGTCAAACATTCACTAATAACATTTGAAAATGGATCTGATTTAAAAAATAAATAAAAGGGACTGGGAGATGTACTCTGCAGAGGAGGACAGGGGAAGCGAGCACACAAAACCCTTTCCCATTTGGCCGGCACCCCACCTCCAATCAGGCGGGGCGGGCACGCTCCAGCATGCAAAGGAAGAGTGACTGGCCCAGCATCCCCCAGGACATGGGCTGCCTCTCCTCTGAGCCTGTGTTCTCCCCACCCTGTTTCCTCTTTCCTGAGAACAACTCATTTGTTCTGAATTTGAACAGGAATGGGCTTAAACTGCATCAAAAGGGAGACGATCTGACTCTTAAAAACTTAACTGCTGAAAATGTTGAAGTCCTGAGTCAGATGAAGAGATATCTTTGTAAAATTTCACATATGAGATGACTTCTTGCTCAGGCTAACACTACCTTTCTCAAAAACTGACCAATGGACTGGATGATTACAGAGATCCCTTCTAAGTTTAGGATTCTTAATGAAGAGAAAAACCCTGAAGAGGGGACCTGGGCTCCATCGGACTCAAACGGGTCCACCGAAATCCCAGGCAGGGCTGCTGATTAGGGATCAACTCTCCATTATCTGAGAACTTTCCACTCCTGTTGCTCTAGTGGGATCTCTCCTGGCTCAACACACTTTCGGGCCACCTCTTCCAATTGTCTGGGGAATGCATACTCAGTTGAATGTTGGTCTGTTTTGGCAACATCAATCTCATTTATTAAAACCTAGAAAAAATTCCAAAATCAACTCTTGTATACCCACACATGAATACTCAAAGCCAAACTGATAAACCCAGATTGCCTTCTCTCTCCCACCAGTCAGGTGGAATGCAAACTCATTTTCAGGTAAATTTACGAAGAGAACCAAGATGGTTAACATGAGATGATGAAAAGCTACATGGAGCATATGTACAGCCAAAACCCAGAACAAGTCACATCAATGACTGAGTATAGGTAAGTCGACCCAAGGCCTCCTCGGCCAGCCCACCGCCCCACCTTTATCCCTTATCCCATTAGCAGAGAGCTTCATTACCTGGGTGGCCTTGTCATTGGTACAGCAGGTGAAGGCCCCATCAGCATCTCGTGGCCACTGGCCCAGAAGGTAGGAGCTGAGGATGGTGTCCAGGGAGAATGTACGCCGGACTTGGGGTGGCTGAGGCCTACACACTGGCTTTTCTGGGGCCACGGAACACGGGACGCTGGCTGGAAGAGAGCACAGCCCGCACACCTGGACATCAGCATGGAGGCAGCAGACACAGTAACCAACCTTCCCTCTTTTAGGAAGCCTCACCAGACTGACGCATCTTCACTTATATTTACCTGCCTCCTACAGAATCTGAAGCAGCCCATAAAAGCACATACAGCGTGATGAAAGCTCTTCTGACTTATCCAGCTGGTCTTTGTCACTGGAAACAATTTACACCATTTCACTCTGGATGAGGAGTTACTTTACACATGTCTTTTCTCCTGTTCCTAATGGACTACAGACTGTGAACTCCCAGGTCTCCGCACTGAGTTTCCTGAGAGCAGGACTGTTTCCCATCATTAAAGAAGTAACTGGAAGTGGACAAAAACCAAGTTTTCCTCCATCTTTTATCCTGCCTTTTATTTCCTTTTATCTCCTGCCTTCTTCCAGCACTGATTGCAAGGCTCCTATGTACAAATTCAACCCAGTTAACTGAAGGACTCTTCCTATTTCCTTCAAGACCATTAGCTCCAGGGAACCTAGGTGACTGAGACAAAGAGAACGACATAACTACTTTCAACTATCCAGGATCCAGGAGAATATCCTAGTCTTTTGGTTCTCTCCTCTGTCTCTGACTTCTGGCTAAATAGAACAAAAATAAAGCAGTTACAAATCCACTTATTTTATTTTTACCTTGATTAAAGCTTTCTGGGGGAAGGTAAAAGTTGAAACTGTTGCTAAAATCTAAGCGTTCTGGAATCATCTGTAACTTTCAGTCATCTGGGTTGACCGTGTTTTCCGCAGCCACATTCAAAACACACTACGATCTTAAGGCCTGTAAGGCTCTTTCCTTTAAACAGAGCAAAATGCTTTCACATCTGTACTAATCTCTTGATAATTTATGTGTGCATTAAGCACAGCAAAAGAACTGGGGACTGTAGATATAAAGAAACTTGAAGAGCTTTATATTAAAAAGACACTAACAGGTTGGCAGGTTCCTCAAAAAGTTAAATATAGAATTACCATACCATCCAGCAATTCCACCTCTAGGTATATATACAAAAGAATTGAAAGGAGGGTCTCAAAGAGATATTTGTATACCCATGTTCATAGCAGCACTATTCACAATAGCCAAGAGGTAGAAACAACCCAAGTGTTCACTGACAGACGAATGGATCAACAAAATGTGTTCTATACACACAATGGAGTCTCAAAAAGGGATGAAGTTCTGATACATGTTATACCATGGATGAAACTTCAAAACATGCTACATGAAATAAAACCAACACAAAAGGACAAATATTGTATGATTCTACTTATATGAGGTACCTAGAATAGGCGAATTCATGGGGACAGAAAGTAGAACAGAGGTTACCAGGGGCTTAGGCAGAGAAGAGAATGGGGCATTATTATTTAATGGGCACAGAGTTTCTGCTTGGGGTGATGAAAATATTCTGGAAATGGACAGTGGTGATGGTTACACAACATTTAAGTATACTTAATGTCACAGAATCATAAACTTGTAATGGTTAAATGGTAAATTTTATGGTATGTGTTTTAGCACAATAAAAAAAAGGAAACACTAATAATACTATCTACATTCTCCAAATCCATTTAAATATTTACACACATTTTGACACAGTATAATCAATACAAAATTTACTACATGATATTCTGCTTTGTTCTACCCATTTCATATACCCATTTCCAAGTATTAACAATCTACATATCTGTCATTTTTAAAGACTATATAATATTCCACCAGATTGATCAACAGGAGTTTGTTTAGCCACTCCCTTATTATTGGACATTTGAGAGGTTTCCCCCACCTCAATTTGGATATCATAAATGTTATTGCATGGATAACTTTCAGTCTCAGGTTTTATCTAATTCCTTACATATTTCTAGGTCATTTACCTCAGCCATCATATAGTATGTGCTCATTTAAAACAAACTAAAGGGACTTCCCTGGTAGTGCAGTGGTTAAGAATCCTCCTGCCAACGCAGGGGACACGGGATTGATCCCTGGTCCAGGAAGATCCCACATGCCCCAGAGCAACTAAGCCCGTGCACCACAACTACTGAAGCCCACGCACCCAGAGCCCGTGCTCTGCAGCGAGAAGCCTATGCACCGCCACAAAGAGTGGTCCCTGCTCGCCGCAACAAAGCCCACGCACAACAACGAAGACCCAACACAGCCAAAAAATTAATAAATAAATTTTTAAAAAAACAAATTAAAATGACTTATAAAAGTAGTGTGGGGAATTCCCTGGCAGTCCAGTGGTTAGGACTCTGCACTTTCACTATCGTGGGCCCAGTTTTTTTGTTTTTTTTTTTGCGGTACGCAGGCCTCTCACTGTCGTGGCCTCTCCCGTTGCGGAGCACAGGCTCCGGACGCGCAGGCTCAGCGGCCATGGCTCACGGGCCCAGCCGCTCCGTGGCACGTGGGATCTTCCCGGACCGGGGCACGAACCGGTGTCCCCTGCATCGGCAGGCGGACCCTCAATCACTGCGCCACCAGGGAAGCCCGTGGGCCCAGTTTTGATCCCTGGTCAGGGAACTAAGATCCCGCAAGCCATGTGTTGCGGCCAAAAAAAAAAAGTAATGTGAATTGTGGAAAATTCAAAAAATACACAAACAAACAGAAAAAACTTCAAATCTCAACACCCAGAGATAATCATGGATAATACTATGAGATATATATCCTTGGGGGCCTTGCCTTCTATGTGCGTGCATGTGTATGCTTTAAAATGAAAAATGGGATTATACTGTACATATTATTTTGCAATGAGTTTTCACCTTGTATCATAAACACCGTTCCAAATCAATATATACTGACCTACAACACACCCTTTTAAATGACCTTAACACTCTTTAAACTCTTCAAAGGCTTTCTTTCAAAGACAGTACTCAAAGGCCTCGTGTTCTGGTCCCACTTACCTTTCCTTTACCCGTCACTCCTCTCCAAGATCTCTATGTCCTGGACAAACTACACTATGCACCATTTCCCACCCATGTCTTGGGCCTGCCCTCCTCTGAGGTTTTGCACATGTGCTCAGGGCTGAAATCTGATCCATCCATCAGGGCCAGCCTAAACATCTCCACCTCCACGGAGCTTCCAGAGTCCCCTGGAAGGAATGTCTCAGGATCTTCTGATTTTCCCCAGTACTCTGTACTCTTCTAGTACTTCCCAGCCTCTATTGGATTACAAGTATTTGTAACTCCCAGCTAATAAACAACCTGTGGCCAAGGGCTGTCTAACTTATCTTTGAACGCCACACAGCATCTAGAGCATAGGGTTGGAGATTGGCAGATGCCTAAGTATTTGCATAAAATCAAAAACCTGTTACTATAAGGGAGAGCCTGCTCTAATTACACCTGGATTCTAAGTTTGTGTGCCTTGCACACCCACGCTCACCCTGCTCCCTGTGAGTAAATCCCCCTGAGCTGCTTGTTCCCTTTCCTCTCTCTGAGGCTCAGGGAGGCCCAACCTCTTTCTTCCCCTCCCTGCACCTGTCACCCAGAAAGTTAGTGACAGGCATGCTGGGTTCAAGCTCCAACTGTATCCCCTACACTGGCATTTCAACCACTCATTCTTCTATCCTGGGCTTAAGATCAAAAGGTGGCAATCTGGATACTTCTGGGAGCTCCTGACCCATGCTGGCAGCCTGGCCAGACACCAAAATGCTGTCCTGTGGTTCTCCCAAACTGTCTCTAAGAACCCACTGATGAGACGGGGGCCCTTGAAGGCAAGTTTACAAGATTACATGACAGACAAGCAATGAGGCAGGTGGGAAGCAGATGAGACAGAGACTGGCAGAGAGGCCAGAACACCATGATTCTAACAGCTCCTTCACCACTGTCGGAAGGAAGAGGGCTGTGATTCCAGGGCTGAGAAAAAAGCACTGGGGAGAAAGATTTATTGGGGCCACCTCTCCCAGCTCCTCAGCAGAAATTGCTGCAAAAACCTCCTTTAGAATTTTTCCATTCTGAGACCCTAAGTATGCTCTTCTGTTTGTATAACACTTTCAAGTTTTGCCTCCTCCTCACAAAGTACTTGTGTGTGTACAGTCTTTTGTTCTCCTAAAGGGGCTCCAGAAAGACTGATAAGGAGACCAAGGCACAGAGAAGTCCAGTCTCAGATTGGACTTGGTCGCCCAGAAAGTCAGGAGCAGTCCTACATCCAAATCCAAGCCTCCTTCTTCCTACATCAGTTCACGGGGCTCTTGGCCCTTTTGCATCAGAAACACCTCCAAGGGTGAGGGACACCTGCCTACATACCTGAAGAAAGAAATTCCTGGCAGCTCCTTCAGGGAGGGGATTAAGGAAGGAGACCACATAGCAATTTTTTGTTTGGGGTGTTGGTTGGTTGGTTTTTTGGAGAAGCCTTTGAAACCTAGTGGGAAGGATTCTAGTAAACCATGCCCATTTTACAGCTTCCCACTGATACCCTTCACAGCCCACCACATTCACGAGTTACAGGAGGAGTCCAATTTCAAGGGCAGTAATCAGAGATGACATTTTACTCCCCAGCACCCCCAGGGTTGGGGAGGACCCAGGATCCTGGAATTTGGTATAAGAATCCAACCACCCATTTTGATCAACTCTACATCCAAATCTGATCAAAGTTATTCATAAAGACTGAGCGCTTCGTCAGTTCTGACTTGCTCCTCCACATACAAAAACAAAACAAAACAAAAACACAAATACAAAAAAAAAGGGGGGGGGGAGGAAGGGCGGATGGGGACAAACCAAGTACCCCAATCCAGAACCAGCTGCCTCTGACCCAGCCCCCTCCTCTCTGCTAGGTCTGCAAGGATGTCGCTGCATTTAAGACAAACTGGAGGACTCACCTCAGTTTATTTTCCTGAAACGAGACCGCTGGGCCTCAGACTTATTTCTACAGTGACCACATCCTAGCACAGGGTGCCAGCCCAGCTCCTGACCAGCCGCAAGGTGACAGAATTCCCGTCTGTCTCAAAGCCCTCAGCAAAGCCGCAGCTCCCCTCCCAAACCCCCACGTTCTTAGACCCTTTGAGGAGACAAAAGTGCCAAGTTTCCTACATGCCCAGAAAATAAGGGAGGGGGCCACTTTAAAAAGATGAGATTTTGACAGGAAAACAAATCTACCACTTATTTTATGTTTTTTTATTTATTTATTTAGCGGTACGCGGGCCTCTCACTGCCATGGCCTCTCCCATTGCGGAGTACAGCCTCCGGACACACAGGCTCAGTGGCCATGGCTCACGGGCCCAGCTGCTCCGTGGCATGTGGGATCCTTCCAGACCGGGGCACGAACCCGTGTCCCCTGCCTTGACAGGCAGACGCCCAACCACTGTGCCACCAGGGAAGCCCTCTACCACTTATTTAAAAAACCCCACCCCAAATGGTTTGATGATGACCTGTTAATTTGGGCACCAGAACTGATTAAGGGTGAAACCAAGGTTCAGTTTCCTCCCAAATGCAACACAAACCAAAACCAAAGCCAGACATTGACATGTTCTGTGCCATCCTCGAAGGGGCCACAGGCTGGAGCGGTGTGGCCCCCGAATATCTGGGAGGCGCTCAGGTGTGAGGGATCTGGTTCTGACTGCAGCTCTGCCCTCACTGTGGTGTGACTGCAGCCCACACCTCATGCCCTTCCCCACACCGGGCCTGCTCTCCCATCTGGCAGGCAGGAGCACAGTCCCAGCCTCAGTTACCTCTCAGGGATGCTGTAAAGAACAGAAGATGAGATGCAAAAAGGCTTTAAAGTCTTCATTAGATAGATCATGTCAAACCAATTACTGTCAGTTAGCCCCTCCCCACACCACAATCTTTTAGGACTGAAGGTGTGGGTGGGGAAGGAAGAGGAGACATGCAGGGTGAGTTCCAGCCACCACTGTCCCCTGGGAAGGCCCACAGCTTCAGTGTCAGAGCCCTTTCCTTTCCTAGTGTTGGTCTAACCCAGCCAGGACAGCACCCGGAGTGAATGATGCAGGCGAAAGAGAGCTGCTGGGAGGCGTGGGCATCAGCAGCGCTGTCAGCACTGAGACCTCCCTCAGTCGGGAACATACTCTAAGAAATCTCACAAGTGAGTGCAGTTGAAATAGGGGTTCCTGGGCTTATCCCTCCCTTATGGGTGCACCCACCGGAAAGATCTGGGGATGGGGTTCTGCCCTGCAATTGTGTGATTATGGTTAAAGGAGAAGTGTTGAGAAGTCACAACGGTTGCTTGTGGTTGGAAGATGAACTGGTTTCATTTCTGGAAAGTACCCCTCTCAGATTTGGGAAACAGGACAATTGGCTGCCCCGTCTGAGAAGAGACGCCCCTATCATGACAGGCCAAGACAAAGCAGCAAGTTGCGGGGCCCAGGCTGGGTGGCTGAGGGAGGGTGGGGTGTCCTGTTTACAGTGCTGTGGGGTATTATCAGCCCATCGCATGCAGCAGCCTCCACAGCCCAACCACCTGGTGAAGCTCCCTGGCACAGGGCCAGGCCATTTCACCATGCAGCTGAGCAGTGGCGGATGCTTTGGTTCTTGGGCAACGGCAAATGGAAAAAACAAAACAAAACAGCACGCACCAGAGATAAGAAGCCTTAGGTGCTATCTTCCGGAGCCACTTGGCCCTGTCTCCCAACTGCGTATGGCTTTGGGGAGAGTGGGCTCTGAGTGGAGAGGACCAGTGGTCAAGTGTCTGCTGCGCTTTGGGGGACAGTGAATAGGGCAGAAACATACAAACGGCTGACGAGGGGCCTGGCACGCCACAACAGAATGACTGATTCCTTCAGTAGCAGATTCTGAGTGCCCACCACAAACCAGCCCTGTGACAGGCACTGGTGACACGGGAGGAGCAGGACAAGAAGCTGCTGACCAGGCTGAAGGAGGGTAGGCCAATACGATCCCTAAGGGCCAGGCTGCCCGCTCAACCTCTGCAGGGGGGTTCCTCCAGCCACTGACTCTTCAGAAGGACCATCATTTGGTCTCTGCTGTTCCCTCATATTCCTGGCTGATATCAGCTCAGGCCTGACCACACCAGCAAACCCCACTGCGGGAACCCGAAGGAGGAGGGCGACAGCTCTTAGAAGGAGGGGTCAGGGAAAGGAGGAAGGCAGCAGACGACGCAGGAAGTGAGGCATCTGTGGCTGCCCTTCTCAACTTGGCCAGAGATAGACTGTGGGGTGGAGGCTTAGCAGCTTATGAGGAGAGACCAGCCCCTGACCAGAGGGGTCCTGGCTGGGAATCTAGGGGGGCTTATTCACTTATTTTACTATCTTTGGGGCGATGCAGCAGAGAGAAACCTGGGAAACAAAACAAGGCTACTCTCCACCCATCCTCCATTAGCTTGAGGCTGAGTGACCCCAAAATACCCAAGAAGGACTACAGAAGGAAGAAGAGAGACAGCCAATGAGATTTCACAGGTGGTAAAAACTCAGCAACTGGCAGGTTCAACAAACAAGTTATCAGTCACTTTCTCATGTCACTGGGGTTTGAGCCATTATTAGCACTAATCTTCTCACCTCCCTCTTTAAAATAACTCTCATTATAACAGAAGCTATACATATACAGGAGGAAATTTTTAAAATGCAGATTAGCAAAAACTGAAAAACAAAAACGATGCATGCCGCCACTCAGAAATCACCACTCTGCACATCCTTCCTGACCTCTCCCTGTGCACCTATGTGTGCACATGTATTTTTAATAAAATGAGATCTTATTACATGTTTTTCTAACAATATGCTTTTTTCAGCCACTGATCTTCACTTCAGGAGAAGCAGGCAGGGAAAGGGCCACCCAGGAGGCTGAGGCAGGGCAAACGGTTAGACACTGAGGGAGCAGGCCCTGTCCTGTCCCATCTCCTAGCTGTGATGCAGCACTTTTGTTGGGGGTGGGGGAGGCGGGGGGAATGATAACCTGGAGGGGAGCAAAGTGAAACAGGGATGCAGAATTTCTAAATATTCCCCAATACCAGATTTGCAGTAAGTAGGGGAAGTTCCTCCTCATAGCTTCACAGGGATTACTTTTCCATTTCAGTATGTGTGTTGGGATTAAACAGTACAGGCAGTCTTCTGAGCTGCTTGCGGTCCTGCGCCGCTTAACTGCTTAACTCAGGGACATGTGGGTTTTGGAGGGAAGCTGTGGTCAAACCGAAATCCTCAATATGACTGTACAAGAGTTAGAAGCCCTCCTTGGAAAGCCCAAGGAGACCCCATCCATCCCAGCTGGGAAAATTAAACCTGGGGCTTTAAACACTTCTTTCAACCCCAAGCAATAGCTCATTTCAATCATAACAGGGAGAAGAAACTAAAGAAATGAGATTAAAAAGAAGGAAGGGGCTTCCCTGGTGGCGCAGTGGTTGAGAATCCGCCTGCCGATGCAGGGGACACGGGTTCGTGCCCCGGTCCGGGAAGATCCCACATACCGTGGAGCAGCTGGGCCCGTGAGCCATGGCCGCTGAGCCTGTGCATCCGGAGCCTGTGCTCCGCAACGGGAGAGGCCACAACAGTGAGAGGCCCGCGTACCGCAAAAAAAAAAGAAGGAAGAAAAAAAGAGTAATAGCACATTTCCCTTACCAAGAAGGCTTACCTAAAGAGAAAAAAAAAAAAAAAAAGAGTGATATTTGTATACACATGAAAAACTTCTCAGCCAGGACCTCAATACTAACTCCATATTGAATACTAACTCCATATTTAATATTAACTCTGTATTTAATACTGTCTCCATATTTAAGTGTGTAGCTCAGGTGAAAACTTTTCTTGCTGTGTGTCTGACTCCCCAGGATGCAGACCACATCCATGGGCAGCTGGAGAGAAGGGTCAGGAGAAACCCATTTGGAGGTGTCACTATGGGGAAAAAATGAGGAGTACCCTAACTCTTATCAGCAAGGAGGGAAAGGGTGAACCCAAAGCATACGTGTGTGTGTGTGTGTGTGTGTCTGTGCGCGCATGCGTGCATATGAAGAGTAGACAGCGGTTACTCAGACATTTGCTCAATTCTCAAGAAGCTGCAGTTAGAAAAAAAGGAAGTGGCGTGAACTTTTCACCTTTTATCTGAATTCTATGAAGAGGAGTTCTGAAGGATTTCAACATTCTTAAAACAGGACAAAATACTAGCAGTTACTGACTGGAGCATGCCTTCCTTTGGGATCTATTTGGCCTTTGTTAAGAATAGCATAAATAGCCATAGCCTAGCCTTCTCCCCCTAAAAGCAATCCTCACCGCCTGGCTATTTGGGAGTGATGAATTTCTGGATGGCTATAAACTCAGAGGACAGGCATAAACCCTTCAGTATCTTCACTTCAGACAACAATCTGATTCTTATCAAGTAGAGGAGAAATCATGATGTCCACTCAGCTCTTTAAAGATAAAAGAGGTGAAGGAAGAACCAGAGATTGGGGAGGTTCATCTACAGTAAATCCTGTGAGAGGACAACTGTGATTGAAACCCTACTCTGATTTTTGTCCTGAATGTGTGCGCCCCACACACTCTCAGGGATTCTCTGGGTGGGGGCCCAGGAACACCCTCGTGTAGACAGGTGAACTGATTTCTCCAACACCACAGAGCAACCTGAGACACAGGCCTTTCTTCCCCCACAGAAGACTTTCAAAGTGCATTTCCCCCCTTGTGTTTCATTGTCAGACTCAACTGTCATGACTGCCTGGCTGCCTTGGTTCAGGAACTTCCCCACAGACTGGAAGAGTTCTATTATTTTCCCTACTAGGAACCAGCACAATCAGACCTGGGTCTCGGGGACACTGTTTTACCCACTGGGCATGTAGGGCAAATGGAGGAAGACAATCAAAAAGGAGAGATCCCTTTTCTAGTGAGGACAGTGGAAATCGAGTGAAAGAAAAAAAGGAAATAAGAATAGAATTATAGATAATGTTCAAAGAGTCAAAATAATTTCTGCTTTGTGAACAAACCATGAACTTATTTTTAGCTACATCCAGCCTGCCTTCTCCCTGACCTCACGCAAACATCCAGACAGCAGCATATGTGTGAACAGCTGATACTCAATTTACTATCGGCCCAAGTCACACAAAAGACCTAGAGTTTGACAGAATTTGATGGCCTCATTTTGTTGCCTTCCCGCCAATGATTCTAAAAGCCCAAAGAAAATTTTTTTACTCCTCTTTAGAACAACTCACATCAATACTCATGTCCTTCAGTGTTAGTTTAGAACTGGCTTTATGCAGCTCCCAAAGTAACAGCTCCGTCAGGAGGAGTCAGCAATGGATGCCAAAACAACTGGGAGAAACACTGTGTGGAACAGAACACTTACATAATGTACCACATATAAGAGGATAATGTACTTTTACAAAGGGAAATCTGGTTGTCACCACCTCAAGTGATCAAACTTAGCATTACTAGTGATGGACATTCTGACACTGTGTACCTCCTGAAGTGATGTATTATGAAGTACACAGCTTCACCCACGAAATGTTCATGCCCAAGATGTTTTACCTGAATTGAATTGGGCCCCAGACCTAACTTCCCACTTGCAGGAAATACAAGAGATGGAGGAACAAGTCAAGTGCCATTGAGAGGAAACAGAAAACTCCAGAATGTGGGACAGCTAGAAGGCTGTCCACACTTTCAATAAGTCAGTAATCAAAAAAACTAAAAACAAAAAGACAGGGATGGGAGGGGAATTTTAAACAGATTTTTTTAAAGACATAACCAAATGAGAACCTTGACTGGACCCTGGATCAAGAATAAAAACAAAAGAGCCACAAAGAGGAAATCTGAAAATGAACTGGATATTAGATGATATGGAATTATAGTTTCCTTATGTGTAATAATGATATTATCATTATGTAGAAGAATGGTCTTATTTTCAGGAGATGCCCTTGAAGTAACGGGCGCAGTGTCAAGATATTCACCTTGTTTTCAAACAGTTCACCAGAAAAAGTGCCTATGGATGCACATATGTGTATGTCTAGACACACATATACATAATACACACAAGGAGGGATGAGAGATTACACAATTGTGGCCAAAAGTTATCAGTGAGTCTAAGGTGAAAAATAAATGGATGTGTACTGGGCTTACAACTTTTCTGCAGGTTTAAAATTTTCCAAGATAAAGCTGTGAGGGAAAAAAAAAAAAAAGAACTGGCTTAATTTGGAATTTGGGAAAACAATTAACTTCACTCCTTAGCAAGGATCTAAACTGTTTAGCAGTTCAGTCTTGGCAGGTTGTAGTCAAATTCAATTGGGTCACTGCTCCGGTCTTCTAATTTGGGGAAAGAGAAGGTGGGCAAGAAGAAATGAAACAGTCAATGAGGCTTACTAGGAGGCAAGGAATTGAAGGATGTAACTCAGTACAAGGTAGAATTAAGATACTAAGGGAAGGAAACTTTAAATTAAGAAGTGGCATGTCGGGCTTCCGTGGTGGCACAGTGGTTAAGAATCTGCCTGCCAATGCATGGGACACAGGTTCAAGCCCTGGTCCAGGAAGATCCCACAAACCGCGGAGCAACTAAGCCCTTGCACCACAACTACTGAGCCTGCGCTCTAGAGCCCGTGAGCCACAACTACTGAGCCCGTATGCCACAACTACTGAAGCCTGCACACCTAGAGCCCGTGCTCTGCAGCAACAGAAGTCATTGCAATGAGATGCCCACACAATGCAACGAAGAGTAGCCCCCACTAGGCACAACTAGAGAAAGGCTGCACACGGCAACGAAGACCCAATGCAGCCAAAAATATTAAAAAAAAAAAAAGAAGAAGTGGTATGTCATCCCAGGAGAAAGACTCAGATTGTGCACAGAATTAAAGAGTTCCTATGATCCAGAAACGTAGTTGGAGTTGGATATAACCTCAGATATGCCCCACCAAGTTACCTTGGGCATCCATTCGCTCATTCATTACAGGAACGTAGAAACCAGTGAGATCCCAGGAAAGATGGGTAAAAATAGCTAAAGCGAAGATAGCTAGATCCCAAGAGAAAGATGAAGTGAATTAGAATTTATGTCTTTTTCTGCATGAGTATAGAAAGGAAGGGCAGAACAGACTTTAGTTAGAATAGGAGAGATTCCAGCTAGATAAAAGGAAGAACTTCCTGCTCATCAGAATGAATGAGGGAGATTGTAGAGTCTGCCCCTGAACAGCTCCAGGGAGAGATCATTACATGCCCCCAGAGGTCTCAGTATTCACCACCCAGAAGGCAGGCGGTTGTACCTAGAGAGTTTGAGCCTCCTTTAGTTCTAGAATTCTCCAACTATTAAAGGGTAAATAAGAGATGGCTACTGACCGATTCAGCTAAACTGAAAGCCCCAGAGCCCATGCTGTTATCGGGGCAAAATTAGTTAAGGGAGAAAAAAGGCACAAAGTCAAAAGGACATATGCCTTACCTAGGCTGATCAGACAGCTGTGTTGTGGGCTCCCAGACCATCTCTCCCACTTCCTCCCCCAAGCAGGAGAGTATAAATAGCGCTCAATTTACCTGTGGCTCGCCACAGGCAGAAGGGCTGGTCACGTGGTAACTGCCGAATAGACATCAGAGCTCAGAGGGCAGGTTTGCTCACTTGCTACACCTCAGTAGGTCTGTCAGGACCTCTGCTCTGGTTCATTTTGCTCTGGGATGGGGGGTGGGGAGAGGGGCTTAAAGGAACAGTTACACAGTTATGTCCCTCAGGGCCATGAAGATACAGTCACAGAACTTGCCTTGCCTTCAGGGTCTAAAATCTTATTAGGGTTAACTCTGCTCAACGCTCAAAGCTTTGAAAACCTGCGTGGATCATTTTGTCCCACTTGCAAAATCTTCTCTGGTTATGCCCATCTCTTTACTTAAGTTCTACTGCGTCCCCAGTTTCAAAAAGGAAATACCTAAGAGACCACTACATCCCACCTAGTGATTCCCTACCTGGCCTCTGGCATTCTGGAACTGATCCACCCTGACCCCAAATCCCAGGCAAATTCCCAGGCTGGGCCTGGTGGAAAAACCCCAGTGTGTGCTGGGCAACATTCCAGGGCTGCCCCTGCTCTAAAGCCCTGGTCTTGAAGGTTGCTCAGATCTCCTAAGGGAGGCTCAAAGGTTATATAGTGCCTCCAGGGTAAATCTTGTCTGAACACAAATTAGACAGTCCCTCTAGAAAGAGCCTTGAAAGGTATGACCTTGGGAAGATTTTTCCTACCCTCAATGTCTGCCTGAGACCAATGATAACTTCATAGCAGAAGGATGCTTGTCAAGACACCTCTCCACATGTGCTTCCAGGCACAAAGGAGGACATGCCAACACATACCACTGGATGGTGAGTTACACCATCTCCCCCATATACAATGAGCTTTGTATCTGCTCTTAAATCAAAAGCTGCTTAACAGTAATGACGCCTTCTTTTATAAGTCAGGTAAAGAAAAGGCTTATCCTCCTGAAGCAAGAGGAGAATATGGTCCAGGGAAACAGTCTGGAGTGTTAATTACCAAGACGCCCCATCCATGCCTCTAAGAACTGGAAGGGAAAGCACAGTGGTCCCAGTCCCCTCCAAACAGACAGCTCTGGCCGTTTGCACGGCAGCTCTAACACAGACCTCTACACTGCAGACAACCCAGTAAGACTTGGGGACAGCCTTTTGTCATCCTCCTGCAACTTGTCTGGATTCTGGATGCCATCGACCGGGTGCTGATTTTGGGGTGGGACAGAGCCAAGAGAATACTGGAGACAGCCTATATAGCTTGATAACTGCCTAAGGACAAACAATCTAACTGTATAAACTAGTGTAATAATATAGTAAATGCTCATGGGTCTATTTCACAGAACTGGCTGGAATCCATGAAAAAATCCTTTGATGCTAACTTAACCACAGTCTCACACTCTAGGGCGGCTGCAGGGAGGCATTTTAGATAAAGGACACATAGTAAAGATTCTCCAAAAACTGTTTTTTCTATGTTAAGAAGTAGAGTCAGACTCATTCACTTACCCCAATTCTGGAAGCTGGCGGGAAATGTCAGTAAGCAAAAATGTCAGGAATAATTCAAGTGCCTTCAAGGAGCACAGATAGATGCAGAGCATGCGGTTTGGAGGGAGAGAATAGGGGCTGGGAACAAACAGTAGGGTCTGAACCCCTAACTCTGCTTAGCGGTGATTACCAGATCCACCCCTTCTGGTGCCCTGCGGTTAGTGGAAAGTTCTCATTGACAAAGAGTGAAGCCCTCCCTTTGTGTATGAAGTTGTAACTCCTGTCCACTTGGTAAGACATGCCTCACTAGGCCATAGGCTCCTGTACATTCACAAGGTGGTGGGCACAACAGACCAACTGGTACACAGCCAAAAAAGCTGTCTGGCCTGGCCCATAACTTGGCATTGCTTTCTAGACAAAACTCAACTCCTTTTCCCCTTGGATCTCTACCATAAAAATGCAAAGTAGTATTACTCTATGGCTCTGGCACATGAGAGCCTTCCGATTTCATGTATTTGAAGAAATGAAGAGTTGAGTGAAGAGCAGAGTGAGAGTTTTTCTCAGAATGAGGAAGAAGTTTTCCCTAGAAGGTACCTGGACATCCTGAACATGCTCAGTGTGGATCAGCAGCCTGCTGCAACCCTGCCGACCCCTCTGCAGGGTCAATGTGGGGCATGGACTGGGCTCACACACACGGCTGCAGGTGCCCAGAGGTTCTCAGAATCTGATGCCAACCTTGTCCAGCTCGAGCAGCGGGACAAGCTGCAGTCTCCTACCATAACAGTCAACACCTGGGCCCAAATCCTGCCTCCGCCTCAGTGTGCTACATGAACTCAAGACGAGTCACTTAACTTCTCTGGGCTTCAGTTGTTCTTTCTGTTAAATGGGGAGAATAAGAGATGTTATAAGGATGATAGAAGAAAACTTTAAAGAACTCCTGGTACAGTCAAATTAGTCTAGCATATATTCATTTTTTAAAACTTTTTATTTGGAAATAATTTCAAACATATAGATGTAAGAATAAGACCAGTATCCAGAAGATCCATATGCCCTCTACCCAGATTTGCCTATTGTTAAACATTTGCCCTGTTTGCTTTATCATTTGCTTTCTTTCACATGCACTTTTCCTCACATACAAACTCATACACATGCCCTCCCCTACATTCACACCCGGCACCCACACATTCACACTCAAGACACACACACAGACACTCACATCCAGATACACACGCATACTGTCCTTTGTTGGGTTTTGTGTGGTGGCCTGTCTGTAAACAACCAGGAGGGACAGGCGGGTGGGAAGTTTGAGGCGAAAAGAAAGCAAGGGGGCCGTGCTACTTTGGTGATGGGTCCACAGCACTGCTCCCCGCTCCCTGCCTCCAATGCAAACAGCAAGCCCTCCAGTATTCTGGTTTAGAGATGAACGAGCACACGGACAGGGACGAGGAAAAGTACTTGTTACATAAGGTAGTTGGTCACTCTTTTCCTCTGAACGAGAAAAACCACAAAAAACAACAACAAAAGCATTTATATGAAGCATGGAAATAGCTTTATTATGTAGAATCATTTTTATAATACTTGTTATAATGGGGCTTTACGTTATGTAGTTGGAAAATAACTGGGAGAGAAAGGTTCCACATAAGCATACGGTTATTAGAACATTCAAGAATTCTATACGAAATCTGGTTTTGTAAGAGAAATAAGGAGGTAAAAGCTGCCCATAACCCTCTCTATGAAGCAGGTCAGGCAGTTCTCCATGACACTACGTCCCTAGTTGGAGCTTTCTCCTGAGTTCAAGTCCCTTCTGGTCCCCTTAGTGGGCACACACTTGTCTCATAAAGGCACTATCACATATCACAACGACTCCACTCCCAGTTAACCTAAAGCTAGGAGAGGGAGACACGCCCAGGCAGAGTATGGCAGGGGTGGGGGAGGTCTGCACCAGCCGTCGCCTACACGGAGGACTAAAGTGTCACCTATGACACAATGCCACCTGTACCTAGCCCCCCCACCACTGAAATGCACCACCCACATCTACTCCTGAGTGGTTTTGGGGGGTTCCACATAGTCACACAGAAGAAAGACACCCTTTCCTGTAAGCTCCATCTTAAGAGTATCTCCCTGACATGGCCCCAAGCTCAGTAACCATGACCATGACCCCACGGAGGCAGGAAAAACCTGCCTCCTGGGCCCTAGCTGTCCCTGGTTAGCTTCTCATTCCATGTGGAAATTGCATATCTACAACCAGTTGGAAACACTCAAAAGCAGCCACCACATCACACATATAATGTAATAACCATCACCCTCCTGTCAGCTGCACCAAGTGGATAGTTACTTATGGGGTGTTGAAGGAACAAACAGACTTCTCTGCAGCCCATTTTCCACTCCAATTCTCTTCTGGTCAGTTAAACAAACGAAGTTTTGCTCCTGAAATACAGGTATATAAGCAGAAGGGAAATAAGCCGGCTGTGTGCTGGGCAGGCAGCAGAGGATGCCAGTCTGGGGGGAAATTCCCCATGGACTCTCCACACATATGTGGGAAGAGCCCTGGATCAGGAGCAAAAGGGCTTTATTAGTCACATGGTCTTGGGCAAGCCACTTCCTCTCGGGGCCTCAGTTTCCTTATCTGCAAAAACAAGCAAATGCCACCTGCAGGACTGTGGCAAGGTTGAATGAGAAACGTTCCAGGGTACCGACTGCGAGCAACAAAGAGCTAAACATGAAGAACGCGTTGTCAAAACTAACACTATCCATACTCTCAGCTTCCCTGAAAAATGCAGATGAATTTTGGGGCCTTCCAGGGTTGGGATCCACAGACTCTTTCTTTCCACAGAAGCAGCTGCTTTAGACTTCTCTTGTGAACACAAAACTCCCCAGGATTACGGTACTAATGAGAAAGAGTCCAGGTGCTGCCTTCAGCATTAAGACGTGCACATACCACATGGATGGCCTCACATGGGCCTCCTCTCCCCAACTTCGAAATCCAGACGACATGATATTGTGAAAGCTCTCTGGTTGCATCCCCTGTCATGCCAAATGCTATCCACTCCACCCTCAACTCCAATTTGTGTGTCATATCTGATGGGCATGAGTTACAAAGACAATCCCCAAATAGGGGCTGGGCGTCAGGTTCTCAGCCAGCTTGCAGGTGTAGGGGAGGGAGCGCATGTGTTATCAGCCGCGTTTCTCTCAAAGCCGTGTGGGCGATCAAACATACACAGAGCACAGAAAACTCTTAAAGGGAAGGCAGTGTGGCAGGTGGGGGAGAAAAAGGGGGAGGAGGAAGAGAAGCTGCCTTTCTTTCCTTGCAATCACATTTTCATTCTGTTCAAAGTTACCCACAGCTGAGCAGGTTTATAAAACCATTTTTACTAAGCCACCAGGCCCGTGGTTGGCAGGGGAACATAGGCTCCATGGATGACAGTGTAGGTATCAGGGCTTGGGGAATGACAGTGAGCATCTCTTTCCAGCATTTCCCCCATTTGGTGAGGAAAAGAGAAGGAGAATCAGCAGTGCTTCATATAAAGGATGGTGCCTGGCTTGGGAGGGGGGCGCTTCCTGCCTTATCATACCTCTAAAACCACCCTAAAGCCAATAGACAATTCTGCTCCAGCCTAGAAAAGCTGCTAATTCAGATTTTTGTTTTCCTGCTTTCCTTTGCTATACATTATAGCAGTACTAGGAATTTGGTGCAAATCTACCTGGAGTGAAAGAACATCCCGTATTCATCTGTCTCCTTGGCCTCTCACCCATATCCACATATAAGCCTAAAGCCAGGTCTTCTGGCTCTTTTACAAACTCACAACAAAATCCTAAACTTTGGCTGTTTCCATGGATCAACCTGGTAACTAACGGCCCAAGCTCACCCTCTGGCTTTAAGTGTGTGGGGAACAGAACCTACAGGCTTAGCGAAGACATCCATGGAAATGCCACGTCTTCGCCACCAGCTGGGCTTTGAGTCCAATGACCAGGATGAATGGGAGACCAGTGATTTGAAGAGAGAACACTAAGACTTCGGGCAGGGTGGGGGGGCCTTGTAAGTAGCTAAAGAGAGGTACTATAAAGGGGGCACAGAGTGTGGGGGCCAGAAGTGGAAAAAACCATTTCAAATGAGCCGGGGGAAGTGTGGTTCACTCTCCCCACCCCTGCTGCCTTTCCAGCAACTCCATCCAACAAGCATTTATTGAGCACAGCAATCCCCATCTGCCCTGGCCCTCCCTCTGCAAAAACACTCAAATCTGTTCAAGCTGCAGGGGGAGTTCCATTGCACTTGAACTTGAAACATGAGGTGCCTACCTTTTAAAAAGGCAGGCACACAATTTCCAGCATGGAGCAGAAGGGACTAAAGAGATTTGAGAAAGTTAAAGAACACAGCTGACCAAACAAGGACACACCAGTGCCACTTTCAAAAGGGAAGGGAGAGAGTAAAAATTTAATTTAATGGTAGGGAGAAGAATATACTGGCCAATTAAAAAAAAAAAAAGCCTACTAGAGACATCGCAGTAATTCTCTAATTAACTCTACCTAACACTGAATATTCCTTCATTCTATACCTCCTCCAGCTTGAATTTATCTTTTATTCACTGGTGCACATGTTAGTAATTTGCTTTTAGAGTTGTATGTTTACTCCTACCTTTGCCTCTTGAGGAGGTTAGACCTCCATGCTCTCCTGCATGTTTTCACTTAGGATCAGATGATGAGGGATGCAAGCAGCAGAGCAGGTGGTAATCTAGACCTATGCTCATTAACAAAGCTCCCCCCAGAAAAGCCACCCACCATTTGCAAGATAGGGAGTACAGGGGCAGAGAAGAGGCACCCCAAACTTATCACTCTGCCTGCCAAATACTGCCCAACTCTAAGAAGCCACATTCAGGCAGGCTCTGAGAGAAAACTCCCCCACCCCTGAAGCCTGCCGCTTCAGATCGACCAAAGCCCCCAGAGGAGTCTTCCCAGGCCTCCCCCAACCTCCCCCCTTTTAGAATGTGCAAGCAGAGCTGAGCCCAAGGCACTCGCCACCCCTGGTGTCAGCTGTCTGGGGCTCAAGAGCAGGGCAGGTTAAGTGTCTGCACACGGTCCAGACTTCAGTTCCAGGTTCCCCAGGGGCTGGAGTTGTAAGTTTTTCTATTATGAAATACTTTGATAGCATTCTTTTAAGTTCGTTGAAGCCACCCTTGATTGGCTGTGATGCTCCCACACAGTAAAAGTCAATTGAGGCGTACTCAGGGCCTAAGAATAAACATTTAAATGACTCCAAGCTGGGCGTTCAGCTTTGTAGTGACCCTGAGGAAAAGTGTGGAGGAGAAAACAAAGTGCCAGGAAGAGTTTTCAAAACCAGGAGGTTCACTGAGGACCATGAGCTTGAAGCCTGGGTGAGAGCAGCCAGCTGGGCAGAGCTTCCCACCAGACAGCTGTTTCCAAGAACAAGAGCCCCTTCACAAGCTCCACACAACTGGAGAGGAACTGGAAAACAGATAATTTACAGCTTCAAATATAATCCAAAACTCTTTTCTCTCTGAGATCAGGATTTGTTTTGGACCCAACAATGTGACTAGATTTGGCTGTTTGGTTAATTCATAAACCAGCAAACCAAATAATGGAGCCCTCTGTGAAGACTCAACTCAGGCAGAGGTGGGAAGTTGACCAGATTCCCCACTCAACTTTTCTTTGCTTCCACTCTTCCCTGTTCCCTCTTCTATCCATCTCAGAGGGGGATAAAACTTACTGACACACGAAGAGACAGCCCAGTCTCACTAAACTAACTTGCTGGTGGTCACCCACCTTCACTCTGAAATGGGAAGGAAACACAACGTTTTCTCCCTTCTAGCCCTTTCAAAGGGCTCCAAGCTGCCTGTGGAATAAGAGTAAGCCCAGGTAAGTCTAGTAAAGCATTTGAGCTAGTGTCATATAGCATTTGATATATATGATAGTGTCAATAAGAACTCAAAAACCAGACCTGCCCCCAGAATATGTCACACCCTAAAGTTTGAATCCTTTGGCACCAAGGCTCTATGTGAGAGCTGAAGAATCCAGAGGATGATGCTCCATTATGATCCAAGGAATAGGGATTCCCTGGTGGTGCAGTGGTTAAGAATCCACCTGCCAATGCAGGGGACACGGGTTCAAGCCCTGGTCCGGGAAGATCCACGTGCCACGGAGCAACTAAGCCCGTGTGCCACAACTACTGAAGCCTGTATGCCTAGAGCCCATGCTCTGTAATGAGAAGCCACCACAATGAAAAGCCCGTGCACTGCAACGAAGAGTAGTTCGCCACAACTAGAGAAAAGCATGCGCGCAGCAACGAACATCCAACACAGCCAAAAATAAAATAAATAAAATAAATAAATTTTTTTAAGAAAAGAGCCAGGGAATAGTGTGGCCTTGGTGCCCATCACATCATTCATTATAAACTAGCAGAAAATGCAGGTAAAGTGTTCTCTGGCTATTAAAGCCCACCAACCACTTTGGCAATGCTCATATTGCCACCACAACTATGAAAATTTTGCGATCCTGCCTCAAATTTTCTAGAGGACAATCTATATCTGGAACCAGAGAGAACAATGCCCTCTTACCGCCACACCCCACTGTTGTTCTCAGCCCTTCTCCACTGACCTCAAATGGTTTAAAAAATCCTCGCTCTATGTGACCTAAGTGGAGAGCTTCCATATGTATAATCCTTTACTGTCCAAAATACTGAAGAACACATGGATGCACTCTCCTTTGGGTACCAAAAGGATAAAATAGTTAGGCACCTTAGCCCCGTTTCAAGGATGCCATCATTGGTGATAACATTTAAGAGTCAGGTATTTCAGCAGTGCATTTTGCTGACCACGTGCCTAGTGCTAGCAAAGCTGTCAAAAACAAGCTAGCAGTGTCAGGCTGGGAAGTGCCTAGTGTTTAACGCCTCCCAAACAGAAGCTGCCTCAATCACAGGTTTTCAAAGCACAATTGTAGCTCTTAAAGGACTTTAACTGCAGCCCCAAGCTTCATTATAGCAAGATGGCTCCTTGGCATAGAAAAGTTACACTCTATTCTAATCTCCAGGCTGTTTCAAACCAAGGACAATGGTTTGATGAGGGCTTTGTCTCAAGAGTTTCTAATAAGCAACCTCCTTTATGTGGCTCCATACCTCTCTAAACACCCATCCCCTAAGGACTAAGTTTACAAAAGCACTGCAAGGAAAGGAGTTTAATCATTACCAATAGCATTTAATAACATTGCTGCCTTACATTCACTGAGACAACCACCCTGGAGAACCTAATGGACATTTGAAATAAACCCTTCCTATGTCCCGGTGAGGAAGTCAGTATTAGAGGGCAGCCATGACTACTGCCAGCTCTCAACGATCTGTTCAGAAAAATAAAAGGTAAGGAGAAAAATCCAAAACAGGAGATAAGCCTAAAGTAATTTCCATTTGATTTTGAAATATGTTCACTGCAGTTGTGGGCTGTTAGATTTGGAAGGCGGTAAAAGGGGAGGAGATGCAAATTTGCCTAACAGTTAAGCTTTTATGTAAATCCAAACTAGTTTATATCTACCGAATACATGTCACCTGACAAGGGTGGGGGTGGGCAGCATGGATTCACATGTGCTGATCTTCTATAAAGATTGAGAACTGAATGGAAGCTGATGATCCCCCTTTCTTTTTCCCTAAAATATGAGTGGGGATACAGGCTTCTTAGTTTTCTTTACCCCCTTAGGATTTTCTGCAGAGGTGTATACTACCTACACACATTTGAAATTAATCTTTTTAATAGGAATATTGGTCAGGAACATTGTTGAAGACAAGGAGTAGGCCAATTTTTTTCTGAAAAGTGTCATGTAGTAAATATTTTAGGTTTTGTGGGCTATTCCGTCTCTATCACAACTACTCAACTCTGTCATTGTGCACAACTACTCAAATTCTGTCAGTGTGCAAAAGCAGCCACAGTCAATACCTAAATGAAGGAGCAGGGCTCCATGTGTTCCAATAAACCTTTATTTACGAAAACAGGCAGAGTCTTGGATTTGGTCTGCAGGCCATAATGCCAAACCCCGGTTTAAGAAGAGTCTGGTGGGCAGAGGAGGTTCAGAGGCAGCACTGGACACCCCCAGCACCCAGCTGGCCAGTGGCGCTGGTCCACTAGAGAAGAATTTGCAAAGCTGTATTGAACATTAGCTTCTGGACATGGATATGGAGACACTAAACAGAATAGGTAAGACTGGAACCCAGAACAATTCACCTCCTAGCACCATTTTGTCCATCATGAGTGGTCCTGGAAGAACATAAAAGTCAGCAGCCTCCAACTGACTAAAGAAATAAACGAGATTTAATTAAAGGGGAAATTGCAGTAAGAAATTTATCCTGGGTTTCTGTTAGCCACTAGTAGCTCTTAGCTTCTTAGAGTTGACCTTCATTTTTCTCTCCATTCTCTTCTACCTTCCACACCCATTGCCCAAGGCTCGTAAAAATGAAGCCATTCCTCACTTTACGAAGACATCCCTTACAGATGAATGGCCACAGAAGGTAAATCCTGCTCTTTACACGATAATCCTTTTTTTTTTTTAAACAACATCTAATATACCTAGTCAAGAACACAACAGGGTGTGTGCTGGAGAGATAACTGCACAGCCCTGAGCACTATGTCACTTTGAGATGGGAAACAGAAACAGTGACGACACTTAATTGTTCCTAAAACTCCGTCTCAGCCCACATGCTTTTTTAAACAGTTGGGTTTCAGAGCCCTGTTTAGAAAGCTCATTTTAAAAGATGAGCGAATAAAAGTGCAAGGGGAGGCCCTGAAATTCTGAAACCTGCAGTACTGGTTTCAGACCAATATGGGTTTGCTCTTTGAAGCCTGAAAAGGCAATGGGCTCTGGCCAACAGTGCTCTCACCTTGGCTGGGTGGAGAGAATAACAACAATATAAGCAGCAGCAAACACTTCAGAGTACCTTCTACTTGCCAGGCACTGTTCTAAGCACTTTATAGCTACTGACTCATTTGATTCTTATGATGTAGATATTATTATTCACACTTTACAGATGAGGATATTGAGGCACAGAAGTTACTTAACTTCCTCCAAGCCACACAGCTAGTAAAAGGTAGAACCTGGATTCAACACCCAGGTAACTCTGGCATGCAAAGCCATTCTCTTAAGGGCTTATGACTGCAAGGCTTTTACTTCTATCACATATATCCTACAGGCCCAGAGGAAACCACTTCTGCCACTTCTCAAGGCCAAGGAAGGGAAACAATCTGAACACACATAAAGGTAAAAGTTAACATTCGGAAGACCTGATGTGCTCCCAAACCAAAGGCCAGGAACATTTCCTTAATGTCTGGCCACAAAGAACTCCACAGGCTCAGGCCACTCTTTCCTCCTCCTGTCTTTCCTCTCTCCTGCCTC
This sequence comes from Kogia breviceps, assembly GCF_026419965.1. Lineage (NCBI taxonomy): Eukaryota > Metazoa > Chordata > Mammalia > Artiodactyla > Physeteridae > Kogia > Kogia breviceps. Next base: position 34,656,198 of record NC_081328.1, on the reverse strand, counting down.
ACTGAAAACTATAGATAATCCCACTACAGACCAGGTAAGTGCCTTATTAGTGCCTCTGGGCTACTAATAGGTGGAGAAACAATCCATCAGCCCAATCCATAAGCAAGAGATCACCCAATCTGCCTTAAATCACCCAACAAATTGTGCAGAGCTCTAGCTTCCTATGTTTTTACCAGTATCTTAGGGTCCCTGGCCCTAAAAAAGGAACAGGCCATGTGAAGAACCCAGTCATCCAAAGCTACACTATTCTTTCCACAGCGTCCACCAGTGTTTGTCATTTAAATATTAGTTCTATAGTAGACACAAAATAACTGCTCTTAAAATATGACTGCTAGGGCTTCCCTGGTGGCACAGTGGATGAGAGTCCGCCTGCCGATGCGGGGGACACAGGTTCGTGCCCCGGTCCGGGAGGATCCCACATGCCGCGGAGCAGCTGGGCCCGTGAGCCATGGCTTTGAGCCTGCGCGTCCAGTGTGCCCCGCAACGGGAGCGGCCACAACAGTGAGAGGCCCGCGTACCGCAAAAAAAAAAAGACTGCCAATAGATTTCCAGCTAATACACAGGCAGGCTTTCTGCTGATTTCTACTAAAAGCTAAGGTTCAGGTGCTTACTGTTCTACTAACTTCCCTGGACTCCAAGGAAGCACAAACAAAACCAACAGGCTTGTAGTCTTCTGGTTTGCTTTACAGCAGTTCCTGATAGGCATGAGTTTATGTGGGCATTGCCCTGCTCTACAGATTCTAGGCATACTTTTACTAGTTGGTTACCATCTTGCTACCAAATTTGACCAAGTTTCTGCGTTCCAAGATGCAATGCGAACACTTACAATGAAGTCCAGACAGACTCGGATTTTCTACTTCAGAGACCCTCTTAATCCCATTCCTACCTAGGAAGGCACCATAGCAGCTATACTTTCAGGAGGGGGTGTGCTGAAACTAAGTTTAGTAATCACAAAAAGCTCAAGAAACTCTGGTTTAGAGAATGTCATTAACCATCAGATGGCAGGGACCATGAATTTTGTACATTTGGTAGACCCTGAGGCTTTGGAAGTGTGCAGTCATCTTTTCACATTTGGTGTGAATCAAATGCAAGTCTCACTTTCAAATTCTTGCCAACCTCCTCATGCAAGTAGGTTCCTTTTCCCATTCCTAACTGCCTGCATTTGCAGGGGATCCATTACAACTTTGAGTGTGAAAGCAAGATTAAGCTTGCTCTTCCCTACTTTCCCCATATCCACCACATTATTAAGCTGCTATTAAGACATCTTTTTGGTGCTGTTCAGAAAGTGGGGGTATTTGCCACAATGTACTTGATTATAGCCCTCACCCCACTGCCACGTTGACTGACATGCCCAGGACAAAACAGCCTTGATGGGGGGAGGGAGGAAAGGCAGGGGGCAAACTACTCAGGTTCTACACACACACACACACACACACAAATGGTTGGTTGGAAGCCATATTAAGCAGGTCAGTGAGTGATCTGGGAACATACAACTTCTGGGCCAACCAAGAGGAATGTAGGGAATAGGAGCGGAGCGTTTGTACGGTAGTAAAAGCCGTTAAACTAACTTATTCCAACGGCTCAGAAGAAATCAGCTCCAGGAGGTGGCAGAAAGGGAAGCCCACGTGAAGTGGTGGGAAAAGGAATTCTAGAGCTGCAGAACGGGATGCTGGTGCCAAACTCAAGTTGGAGAACACACACATAGCTCCACGGGGCTCTCCTCCATGCCCCTCCCCCTTCCCGTGCAGACATCCAGCGCCCACCGGCTCCTCGCTCCAGCTCAAACCCTGCATAGGGCGCCCCCATCACGCGCCACTCACTCCTTCCTCACACCTCGCTGCCACCCCTGCATCTTCCACTCACCCCCACACGACACCTCTGCCCACTTTTCGGTTACGCCCCCAAAGCCAGCCTCCATCTGCCAGGTTCCTTCCCTCACCTCTCGGCCCCGACTCCTTGCACACTCTGTCCCGGCGGTGCACTCCGCTTTCACGACTCCTCGCTCTCGCTCCTTCCGTCCTCGCAGACTTTGCGCGACCCCCTTGCTCTTCCTTCGCCCCATCCACTTCCCCCTCACACTTCTCCCCATACCCCTCCCCCCAGTCACGCGCCCCTCCTCCCCCAACGGCTCCCCTCGCCCCCCCGCACCCAACTCCAGGCCCGACTCACCTGCGCGGCCACCCCCGTCCCGGCGCTGGTGCGGCTGCTGCAGCTGGAAGGGGACGGTGGCCCTGAGCGGCTGCAGCCCAGCCCGGGGGGAGCCAGCGGGGGCTGGGGGAGAGCAGCCCCGCCGGAGCCCCCCAGCCCCCCCGCGCCCCGGCCCCCAGGCACCTCCGCCTCTGCCGCCCACTGCGGCCCCCGCCATCGCCCGCCCGCCCGACTGCCGGCCTGCCTCGGTCCCACAGCGAGCCCCACACAGCCCCCCAACCCCCGCTGCTGCTGCTTATCTGCCCTAGGAGGCGGAGACCGGCCCCCCTCAGCCCAGAGCCCTCATTGGCCTACGGATCCCCAGACCCCTCCTCCCAACCAATCCTCGGCTTGATCTTCCCATACCAGAGGATGATTGGCCGATATGCCCAGCGATCCAACCCAAGACCCCACCTCCACCCCACCCCTGCCTGCTGTCCCACGTCCGAGGGTCCGCTGATTGGTCCGTCCGGAAGAGGGCTGGTTTTCCGGCGCTGCCAATGAGAAGACGCAGAAAAGGGGAGCGTCACACCCAGTCCCAGGTAGTATGCAAATACGATATCACGTGACGTCAGGCTAAGCGGGGGCGGGACCGGGTGTAAAATGGAATCAAGCAGTAGTGAAATCATTATGGGGGGCAGGGAGCAGTGTCAAACTTTCAGCAGTTGAGTCTCGGCAAGTATGGAGAAACCAATAACTTCAAAAAGCCTTACTTTTGGTTTAACCTAAAAACATTAGTTTTGAATCCTCATAGGATCTCAACGCTGCTTGCCAGCTCCAAAGTAAGTTTCTACAAATTAATACAAAGTTTGCATAATATTTGCATGCTATTTGCATTATATCCGTGAACTTAATGGCTACTGTGCCTCACGTGACACCACATTTGTCTTTCTTCACATTTCCCAGTCCTTGCTTGGTGTTGGTCCAACCTAAAAAAAAGCAGCTGCTAGCCTGTAAATTAAACTGAGACTGAAAAGGAGCAGAGTCGTCCATTCCAAGTCTAGCTCAGCAGAGTGGAAGGAACAAAGTGACTGAGAAAGTTGACCAAATTTGCACAGTGACTCCATAAGCAAATCCTGGTCTTCCCAGTTCAATGCTCTCTGACCTACAAGTCAAAATGAGACTGGACGGTCCCCAAAAAGAAGGCACGCAGTTGTGAAAATCATATGCTATAATATACATGACGAGATTTGGGGAAGAAAAGAGGGTTTAAGTTACTATTCAAAATTATTACTCTTCAAAAGAAAAAATTGTTACTCGTGGTATTCATTAACCATTTTGTTCTCTTATATGGAAAAAGTGAAAGGCAATCAACCCTGGATTCTCTGTGATAAGGGACCATCCAAATAATTAGATAATTCCCTCCAGGTTTATATTTAGCCATGATATCTATTTTTGATCTTGCTACAGATTTATCTTTCTATTTCTGTTTTTGCCCGGCTTAACGTTAAAATGAAGGTATTCCCTGAAGCCATACTAACTAATCAGAGAAAAGGAGGTAATCTGGGAGCGTGCTGCAAGGCAAGGAGAGGTCATTCTCGGGATTAAATATTGAAAGCAGAAAATACCCAAAGTGCAAATTCATGAACTGGATGAATATTAAAATCAGCCTATGTACAGAGAACAAATTGAGGCAATGGAACGTCCTAAAGAAAGGTTTTCTTTGCAAAGAGTATATCCTTGCAGATTTGAAAAATTTACTTCGAAGTCTGACATTTGAAATCTTTTTTACTGACAGGGAGATGCTGTACTCCTTTTCCATGAAGAGGACAACTTTACCAAAGGCAGATAGGAATGAACAAAAATTGATGAACTGATAAAAATTCAGTCTTTATAAACTTAAGTCAGTTTTTTAAAAAAATCTCGCAATTTATAACATTCCTCAATTCCAATTCGTTCAAAGTCTTCATATACTTTTTTTTAAAATCCCCATGACAATCTGGAAAAAGAAAACCATGGATTCTTATTATGGTGCAAGTAGAGAAACTGAGGCCCAAAAAGGTGAATCTTTTTGATTCCTAGCTCAGATCTCTATCAGATCTTATTGCACCACCCTGCCTCACATCTTCATTAATAAAATCAGTAATAGTAGCTGATAACATTCAGTGAGCTCCTTTCTCCTTGCCAGGTATATATTAAGCATCGAGCATACATTATCTCATTTGATTCTCACCATGATACCTATGAGATGAGTATTATCTCCTCTTCATTGAGACTTCAGAGTGAAGCAAGATTACTTATTGCCCAAGGTTACTCAGGCAGCCTGACTCCAGAGATGAAATCCTAATCTCTATTCTTTTAAAACTTTCTTATGAACATAGAAGGATTAATATGTATATTTTACATAAAGAGTCTCCAAAGATGCAATTTGGCTGAGATGTTAAAATGAACTCTTGTCTAGTACTTCACAGCTTTCACGTACATCATCTCATTTAATTTTCACAATAGGCATGTAATAGGTAAAATATTACCAAAGATACTACAAAAAAAGAAAATTACAGACCAATATCACTGATGAATATGGATGCAAAAATCCTCAACAAAATACTAGCAAACAGAATCCAACAACACATTAAAAGGATCATACACCATGATCAAGTGGGATTTATCCCAGGGATGCAAGGATTCTTCAATATACGCAAGTCAATCAATGTGATAAACCATATTAGCAAACGGAAGAATAAAAACCATATGATCATCTCAATAGATGCAGAAAAAGCTTTTGACAAAATTCAACACCCATTTATGATAAAAACTCTCCAGAAAGTGGGCATAGAGGGAAACTACCTCAACATCATAAAGCCATATACGACAAACCCACAGCAAACATCATTCTCAATGGTGAAAAACTGAAAGCATTTCCTCTAAGATCAGGAACATGACAAGGATGTCCACTCTCACTGCTATTATTCAACATAGTTTTGGAAGTCCTAGCCATGTCAATCAGAGAAGAAAAAGAAATAAAAGGAATACAAATTGGAAAAGAAGAAGTAAAACTGTCACTGTTTGCAGATGACATGATACTATATATAGCAAATCCTAAACATGCCACCAGAAAACTACTAGAGCTAATCAATGAATTTGGTAAAGTTGCAGGATACAAAATTAATGCACAGAAATCTCTTGCATTCTTATACACTAATCATGAAAAATCTGAAAGGGAAAATAAGGAAAAACTCCCATTTACCACTGCAACAAAAAGAATAAAATACCTAGGAATAAACCTACCTAGGGAGACAAAAGACCTGTATGAAGAAAACTATAAGACACTGATGACAGAAATTAAAGATGATACCAACAGATGGAGAGATATACCATGTTCTTGGATTGGAAGAATCAATATTGTGAAAATGACTATACTACCCAAAGCAATCTACAGATTCAATGCAATCCCTATCAAATTACCAATGGCATTTTTTACAGAACTAGAACAAAAAAACTTAAAATTTTTCTGGAGACAGAAAAGACCCCAAATAGCCAAAGTGGTCTTGAGGGAAAAAAAACAGAACTGGAGGAATCAGGCTCCTGGACATTAGACTATACTACAAAGCAACAGTAATCAACACAATATGGTACTGGCACAAAAACAGAAATATAGATCAATGGAACAGGATAGAAAGCCCAGAGATAAACCCACACACCTATGGTCAACTAATCTATGACAAAGGAGGCAAGGATATACAATGGAGAAAAGACAGTCTCTTCAATAAGTGGTGCTGGGAGAACTGGACTGCTACATGTAAAAGAATGAAATTAGAACACTCCCTAACACCATCCACAAAAATAAACTCAAAATGGATTAGAGACCTAAATGTAAGACCAGACACTATAAACCTCTTAGAGGAAAACATAGGAAGAACACTCTGACATAAATCACAGCAAGATCTTTTTTGACCCACTTCCTAGAGTAATGGAAATAAAAACAAAAATAAACAAATGGGACCTAATGAAACAAAAGTTTTTGCACAGCAAAGGAAACTACAAACAAGATGAAAAGACAACCCTCAGAATGGGAGAAAATATTTGCAAATGAATCAACGGACAAAGGGTTAATCCCCCAAATATATAAACAGCTCATGCAGCTCAATATTTAAAAAATAAACAGTCCAATCCAAAAATGGGCAGAAGACCTAAATAGATATTTCTCCAAAGAAGAATACAGATGGCCAAGAAGCACATGAAAAGCTGCTCAACATCACTAATTATTAGAGAAATGCAAATCAAAACTACATTGAGGTATCACCTTACACCAGTTAGAATGGGCTTCATCAGAAAATCTACAAACAACAAATGCTGGAGAGGGGGTGGAGAAAGGGAACCCTCTTGCACTGTTGGTGGGAATATAAACTGATACAGGCACTATGGAGAACAGTATGGAGGATCCTTAAAAAACTAAAAATAGAATTACCATATGATCCACCAATCCCACTACTGGGCATATACCCAGAGAAAACCACAATTCAAAAAGACACATGCACCCCAATGTTCATTGCAGCACTATTTACAATAGCCAGGTCATGGAAGCAACCTAAATGCCCATCGACAGACGAATGGATAAAGAAGATGTGGTACATATACACAATGGAATATTACTCAGCCATAAAAAGGAACGAAATTCGGTCATTTGTTGAGAGATGGATGGATCTAGAGACTGTCATACAGAGTGAAGTAAGTCATAAAGAGAAAAACAAATATCATATATTAACGCATATATGTGGAACCTAGAAAAATGGTACAGATGAACCGGTTTGCGGGGCAGAAATTGAGACACACATGTAGAGCACAAATGTATGGACACCAAGCGGGGAAAGCCGCAGGGGGGTGGGGGTGGTGCTGTGATGAATTGGGCAATTGGGATTGACATGTATACACTGATGTGTATAAAATTGATGACTAATAAGAACCTACTGTATAAAAAAATAAATAAAATAAAATTCAAAAAAACTAGGTAGAATATTACATGTACAATAGGTAGAAAATGCAGATATTATTGTCCTTATTTTACAGAAGGCTAAGTCACAGAGGCTAGATGACTTGCCCAAGATTTTCCACTTAGTAAATGGCAGACCCAGGACTAACATCCTAGGTCTTCTGACTTCAGATTCAAGTGTTTTCCCAACAAACACTCAACTTCTAGACCACTAACCTGCCTGAGAGCCAAAGTGTAAGCCAGCTAGTCTCTTGAAATCTGTTCTTACCTGACAACTTTGTGCATTTTAGGACCCAACATGTAAATTCTCAGACAGTCTTAGAAGATGATGTGTGATTTTTATTGGTTGGGCCATACAGTGTGTGTTGGAGGTAAAAGCCCTGGAGTGAGGAATCTTGAAATACTTTGGACAAATGGCTTCCTTTCTCTATGCCAGAATCAACTGTGCTTCATCAACCTCACAGAGCTGTTCTAAAGATAAAATGGCGGGACTTCCCTGGTGGTGCAGTGGTTAAGAATCCACCTGCCAATGCAGGGGACACGGGTTCGAGCCCTGGTCCAGGAAGATCCCACGTGCCGCGGTGCAACTAAGCCTGTGCGCCACGACTACTGAGCCTGCACTCTAGAGCCTGCGAGCCACAACTACTGAGCCCCTGAGCCACAACTACTGAAGCCTGCATGCCTAGAGCCTGTGCTCCGCAACAAGAGAAGCCACTGCAATGAGAAGCCCTCGCACTGCAATGAAGAGTAGCCCTCACTCACCACAACTAGAGAAAGCCCGCGCGCAGCAACAAAGACCCAACTCAACAAAAAATAAATAAATAATAAGTAAGTAAGTAAAAAAAACAAAGAATCCGCCTGCCAACGCAGGGGACATGGGTTCGAGCCCCGGTCCGGGAAGACTGCACATGCCATGGAGCAACTAAGCCCATGCACCACAACTACTGAGCCTGTGCTCTAGAGCCCACGAGCCACAACTACTGAGCCTGAGTGCCACAACTATTGAAGCCCACGCGCCTAGAGCCCGTGCTCCACAAGAGAAGCCGCCACAATGAGAAGCCCGCACACCTCAATGAAAAGCCCGCACACTGCAATGACGAGTAGCCCCTGCTCTCCGCAAATAGAAAAAGCCCGCGCACACCAACGAAGACCCGATGCAGCCAAATATAAATAAACAAATAAATAAATTTTTTTAAAAAAAGATAAAATGGCATTTTATTGGACAGAGGCATTCTTCCCTTGGAGAGAAGGGTAATGTGGGTAGTCTCAAGGATACGCAGTTTAAATTTTATTCTAAAGCTGAAGTACCAGGAGTAGAGAGCCTGGACAGTGGAAGAAGAGTTGGTGGAGGCGGCACAGCTGAAGAATTGGATCTTCTGAATCCAGAGAGTCGTGGTCCTTCTTGATAAGCTGGCAAAAGACACTAAGTTGACCTAGCTGGAGGAATGCAAAGGCAGGCATGTAGAGGAGATCCCTGTCCTCTCCTTACCCAGGTATCATGCCCAACCAGCTGTCTCTTATTCCCTTCTCTATCACTGATAGCTTCTCCTGGCATGGGCATGATGGGAGGATAAAGTCCTCATCTGAAGATTAACCCCTGTCTGTTTCCTCCAATTAAAAAACCCATGGCTTTGAGGAGGCTGCATGCAGCTACGGGGAGATGTCTTGCCTTACAAAGCATCTTCTAGCTTGCAAGAAAACCTTTGTCACTGTCCCCCCATCATCTTTATCAACATAATTGTCACTAATTAATTCACTTGTCACAAATTTATTGAAATGACCACAACGTGCCAGACACAGAGCTAGGCACTAAGGAATGACAATAATGTTCGGAGACATACTTCCTATTCTGGAGTTCACAGCCAAGCAGGCCTTGAAGCCTGTAAGCAGAAGTGGTCTAGATGCTGTTCTGATTGAGACATGAGCTGGGTCCTGCTTTCAGGGAGGTCAAAGGCAAGCACTCAAAAACATCAAAAGTGGAGGATTACCTACACCAAGTATATCAATAAATTGTTTTTCATCTATGGGAGAATTACTTGCATTAGAGGGTTCCAACAGCAAATGCTTAGTCCCTTGATCCCAGCCTGATTTGGGATGTCCATACCTGTCACAAATAAATGAGGACTCAAGGAATTGCAGTTATTTTTCCTACAAGTGTGAGTCAGAGATACAGCCCCTCCCCAAACAGTCCCTATAAGGCCTGGGGTCTTCAAAGCTGCAGAAGTCTGAGGGACTACCAAGGATGAAAGGCTGTGGAGAATTCTGGAAGATCAGAGGATCCACCGGGAGGCCTTATCCTGCTGGCTATTGAATTAAGAGAAGGCTGGGGTTGTCATAGCCAAGAGAAGCTTTCCAGTTCCGAAGGCACTGTCCGGCCCTACTTCCAGGGCACCGTGACCCTCACCCTGTGCATTTATGCCATAATAACCAACAAGAATGGAAATTCTAAATCACCATTTTTACCCTTCAGAATCTGATACTCAGTAGCACTTGTTCAGCAGGGACTAGAGAAGTCCTGACATTCCTTGGTACCTGGGGGACTATCTCTGAACTTCCTGGTAAATGTCTAAGTACTTACGTCTTTGGCCCCTGGGTTCCAAAATGATAAAAGTGAAAAATAAAATGACACAGACACACAGTGTCTCTTTCTGACCTACCTCCTTCCCTCAGCCTCTGTCTGAAATGTCAGGCCCAGTTCCTCAGGGAACGAGATCCTGAGGAAATGGGGTCAGAGCTAAAGGAGCAGAGCAGCCTGAGAGGGATTGGGAAGGAGTGTTGAGGGAATGAATGAGGTTATGGGAACAGAGTAGGGAGGGGGGCCTAGCCCTCAACCTCTCTCCCACTCTGGTGGCCTCCCTCTCCCTACATCCCTGCCCTATTACTCCCGAGGTAACCGTGGCCTGGATTTTGACCTTCAGTACTCTGACACACTTTGTCCCTTGCTGCGGCCCACCACTTCCTATCCTCTGCTTAGTTATCTCACTTGTTCATTCTCCTTCTTTCAGGCTGGGTGATGTTCACTCCTTAACTCTTCTTTTCCTCTCGGTGGGAATCAAATTTTCCTGTTAAACTGCAGCCTTTTAAAACTGAACCTTCCTCGTCTTTAACAATAAAGGATTTGTTGGATGTTTCAAAATAGGTAAAGGGTAAATGTGGGATCAGAGACATCAAAATTTTGGAATACAGGACCTAGTGGCGCTCCATGAAAAATACAAAGTAGATCTTTTTGGAAGCACTGGAAGAGACATTAGAGACTGTATATGATCCAGTCCCTTCATTTTACAAATGGAGAAGTGGGCGCCGAGACAAGGGAATGAATTGCCAGAGGCCACTTGGCAAATCAGAGGCAGGACAGGAGACCAGGGCTCCTGCATCCTGGTCAGTGTTGCCTCAAAACATAAATAAATAACTTCCAAAAGAATTTATATGGCATACTATTCAGCAATAAAAAGGAATAAACTACTGATATATGCTACAATGTGGATGGACCTTAAAAAACATTATGCTAAGTAAAAGAAGCCAGATGCAAAAGACTACATATTGTATGATTCCATTTATATGAACTATCCGGAAAAGGCAAATTTATAGAGACAGAAAGCAGATCAGTGGTTGCCTAGGGCTAGAAGTAGAAGCAGGGATGACCTGCAAACAGGCACAATGGAACTTTTTGGGGTGATGGAAATGATCTAAAACTGGAATGTGGTTATGGTTGCACAACTCTATAAACTTGATAAAAATCATAGCATTATTCATGTATAATAAGTGAATTTTATGGTATATAATTTATGCCTCAATCAATCTGTTAAAAAAAAGGATTTAGATGTTTATGGATGAGAGATCTATGATGCATGTCAGACCCTGCTAATCTTTTAAGGGAACATCTAATGAAAAAGATATACCTACCCCCATGATATCCATAAAAGTTCACTGTGAAAGACATAAGATTTGCTTCTTTGACCTATGAAATACCCAGGTTAGCATTCTTCATTTTTAAAAAGTGTCCTCCTCACTAAAATATGTAAGTTTCCTGAGGAGAACAGGCATGTCTTTGTCCTCAGGCTAATTACTACACCTAGCACTGTGACCAGCATGCAGATGGTGCTTCACAAAAAATGAATTAAAATAAACTAGTTCTGCTGTGTCATGTGATTATGGGTACCTTGAGGGACCATCTGGTTTCTAGAGCAGTACCTCGGTGGGAAGAGTTTGCATCCTCTACACACTCCCAGGCCCCTCAGAGAGTAAAGTCTCTGGAGAGGAGATGCTGGTTGCATACATTCCTAGGAGACTGTATATAAACCAAAAGGCCTATTCGTTTCACCCCCTTTAGACCTCTCTCTTCTCTGCTATTGTTCCCATTTACCTTCTCCAGGTCAGCCTCAAAAATACAATGACCCCTGGAGCAAGTAAGCTACAATACCCTAAACATTCTTCATCTAATTCCACACCTAATCCTTTCCCCTTCCCCTCACACCATGCACCAAATCAGGAATCAAGTACCATGAAATCCACTTCAAATATATTATAAATATATTTGGGCATAGGGCATAGGCTCAGAACTTGTTTTCAGAGCCAATAATATTATCTAAAGGGCTTTTGTAATAGACAACTGCAAAATATCACCACAGATGCATCCTCAGTTTTATCTTCTGAACCTTGGATATGATATTCCCCCTCCCTCCCTGCAATTCCACCATCTTCATCACCAGCTTCAACTTCCAATCAGACCTCAGGTCCTTCTAGCATTCCTCAAATGACCCTGTGAGGCACTAATGATGCCCCCAGGACTTAAGTGTTCGGTTTTTAGCCCATTATTTTGTGCTACTTTATGGGTAGCTTCATAATTCCTCTTCAGTCATTTTATATATGTTTGTCCTTTCTCACCAATTCTGAGCAAAGGGACCCATTTGCTCTGTTATTTCTTGTCAGCTACTAGTGCAAGCCATTGCATCCGGCGATGTTGAGGCAACATTGGTTGTTTTTCCAACTAATGTTTCTGATCACTCCTGAAGGCTGAGGCTAAAAGCCCTGCAGGAACTTCCCTGGTGGTCCAGTGGTTAAGACTCCACGCTCCCAACGCATGGGGCCCGGGTTTGATCCCTGGTCAGGGAACTAGATCCCGCACGCCACAACTAAAAGATCCCGCATGCCACAACTAAGACCCAACGCAGCCAAATACATAAATAAATAATAAATAAAACAACACTATTTAAAAAAATAAATAAAAGCCCTGCAGACTAAAAGTAGGGAAGGCTCCAGGTTCTGTGAGGCTTAATACATAATTTGGGGGTTCCTCTTTAAGTTAAACAGTAAAATAATTATAGAATTAGGGAGAAGGACTTGGAAAGGTTCTGTGCAAGTGAGGGGCTCTGACTCTTAAGTTTCATTAGCTTCATTGTAAATTTGTTTCTGACTGAGAAAAATGAAGCCTGGTTACATCCTATCCAACTCTTCAGCCCTGATTGATCAGGTGCCTATTCCTGGCTTTTCCTGTGGATATCTTGTACCCAGCACATCTATTCCACAAGAAGGTTCTGGCTCAACAAAATGGTCTTGGCAGCCAAGTCTCTCTATTTAGTGAAAAAGTCCCAAAGGGCTGGATTAACACTCCTCCCACTTAGTAACTTGGAGGTACTTAGAATAATGCTCCTTTCAGAGCAGGTGATTTCTTGCTATGCATGGTGGAGGGTGAGGACCTTGTATCCAATTCTTCTTGGAAGACCCTGATGGCTCAAAGCCTCGAGGAGTTGTGTTGTTATGCAGCAGAAGGGTCTGGAATGTTCCAGTACATTCCACAAGTGGCCTCTGTGACCCCTGCTTCTATTCAGCTTGGGCAAAGGCCTGGTAATCTACAAAGCAGCATGTATTCTGCTGGGGTAGGAAGCAGCTTGGTCTTACTTCTTCCATGCCACTCTGATAGTATCATACAAGTTAGTACCTTCCTTGGAAGTCCCACCCAGAAGCTCCATCCAATTCTCTGACCTACTGGGTGTTTGCCCAGAATGTCAAGTCAGGGTCTAGATCTCAACCCTGTTAATTTTTTGGCCATATACACCCAACTTTGAATTCTTCCCCAAAAATTCTTCCTGGGATCTCTGAATCTGTGGTGGGTCTGCATTCCTCAGAATGCCCAAGAAGTTTGTGCCACCTGTGGAGACACTAACATCAGGGTCCCAGAAAGAAGGTAATATAATTAGGATGCTATAGACCATGTGCCCCAACTACACAGCATAGAAGAATACTTCTGCTTACTGGGAGCTTCCTATAGGCTAAGTAATTTGCACACATAATATTATTTAACCCTCAGTCTTAGTTATTATATCCTATCCAGTTGGTGTAACTATCCCCAATTCACAGGTGAGAAAACTGAGGCTCAGATGTATTGGAGGTTATCTAGCTAGAGAAGACAGGTTCATCTGCTTTCAAAGACTGTGTATAACCACTACTGGGGGGTTCAGTGGACTAGGTCAGAGGGATGCAGACCTAGAGGTCCACCCTTACCCAGAAGTTGAAGGTCAGAGTTAGGAATACAGACCAGACCCTATAACCCACTTCCCTGCCTCCCTGTCACCTCCCCTAGCCCTAAACTCTCTAGAACTCTGACTTTGTTTATAGTGCAGAGAAGCAGTGCTCAGAAATTATGGAGGTGAGTCTGGCAGGTTCCAGCTGTTCTTGGTGAGGGAGTTGAACATTTTTTGGAACTCCTCCTTGAAAAAACCACGGACTAAATGCACTTCCTTTCTCCAAGCTTCCTACCCTGGGGAAGGAGAGAGTTGGGGAAGCTGGGGGGTTTCCATTTAGGAGAAACCAGAGATGATCAAAGGAGGTAGGACAGTGGTGCTGCCCTTTAAGAAAGACTGTCAGAGCTCTGGAACTTGGACTCTTAAGAAACTTCTGTAAGGTGCCAAGTAAAGTGAGAAAGCTCTTCCTGGGGTCAGAAGAGGAGCTACAAGAGGAGGCCCTAGGGAAGACTTGGCAGAAAAGGGTGGGAAGGAAGTCAGACTCTATCCAGGACCAAAAGTGTGGTTTAATTCTGAACCCACCAAAACCAAAAAAAAAAGAAAGGGGCTCACCCCTTGACTCCCTATGTCCGGGGTAGGACAGCGAAATAAGGGGAACTCTTGCCGGACCGTGCTCTCCATTTTGACACAAAACACTGGCTGTACTGCCTGCCCAGCCTGCCAGAGAGCTGCTGGAAAGAGCCACTGACCGCTGCATTTGGTTGATAAATGATGGGCACCCCTGCCTGCTGCCCATTCTCTTTTTTTCTCCCTGCTTAGTTTGCAGCCTTCTGCCTGGCAGGGGGCCCCAGAATAGGGGTGGGAGAGAAGGGTCCTCCAGACAGTATTTAATCCTTAGTGATTTATAGGCTGCTGGAAGGGGAGGCGGGGGATGTCAGACAGGGGAAGCCCCTGGGACTAGTTTCCATGATGCATCAGCACACCATTGACAAGAGTCTAAGTATTTTCCTGATGCCTGTGCCTTCAGGCCCATCCTTGAGAGAAGATACAGCCCTTAGCCCTCTGGTACCAGGTAGGATGAGACCAGCAGAGCTGGCTGGGAAACGAACATACAACCAAATCCTAAACCTTTAAAGCCACACACTGCTGGGAGAGGGAAGAAATAAGTGAGGATGAGCAGCTCAATAGTTGTTTTTGGAGGATTTATTTTTTTAATGTACAAAAATTCTTTTGAACCCTCCATGGCTCTAAGAAAAACTATTTGAAATGTCCCTGCTTAAGGGGCCGGGGGGGCTGGTAAGTGCCAGGGATGGAAGGCTAAATGCCAGGGAGGCTGGTTGCAGGGATTCTTGGAACCAGGGCTATTGGCCTCCCTGCTGTGGGCTCAGGAATACCAGCCCCAGGCTCTGGTTGCCCTGAGAGATGCAGCCATTTTTACTTCTGATTGAAGGGCACCACCTTCTGGGATTTTCCCCTTTGGTGAAAACCTGAGTAGAATATGCCCAGGGAACCAATGGGGCATGTGCCCAAGAGTCTGGAGGGCACTGGAGATAACAATGTGAGGCAGGGTGAGATCAATGCTTTTTATAGTTTAGAGTTTGGTCCCTGCTGGTGGAGAGAAGATGCATTTTGTGAGAGTGTATGGTAATTGCCCTTCATAAGGATGATCTCAAAAGGTCAAGGGATGGGCCTTGAATAGCCCTAATGTCCCTGAAATAGTCTATTGTATAGCTATTGTCCATACATGTAAAGGAACCCTTCTTGACCCTATTCATACTTTTCTGCCTCTGGGATTTCCCAAGTGAAAATCGTATTATACTTTATCCCCAGACCCGAGTCTACCTCTTTTAAGCTTCAACAACAAAATAGTTCAACATACATTTCTTGAGCTCCTACTATGTGCCAGGCATTGTGCTGGGTTCTGGGAATATAGAGATAAATAACACACAGTCTCTTCTCTGGGGAGTCCACAGTCTAGTTTTTGAAAGATTTTCCTTTGCACTGACTTTTCGGATTTGGTAAATAAATCTGCATCTATCCCCTTTATATTTTCATATGCATGGATCATAGTCTCAGCTTCCATCTTTCCACAATCTTTAAAATTTTGCTCATACGGTAACCTCCATTTTCCCCTTGACCAATTTAGATAACTGTCTTTGGACTCTGATATGTCTTCTTAGGAGTTGAGTGACCAGAATTAGATACCATATTTCATATACAAATGCTATATGAATGTGTGTACAAGAGTAATGCTATGTTGTCTAACTTCCTTCATTTATCATTATTATTGCCATTCTTTCATACATCCAATAGTTACTGAGTACCTATTAAGCACTATGTACTGTGCTGGGTGCTGAGAATGCAATGGTAAATGGACACTGCTCTCATGAAACCTAGTCTGGGTATGTGTTGGGAGGACAGAAGCAAAGAATCCAAACAGTCACACAAATAGATATATAATTATAAACTGAGACAAATGTTATGAAGAAAAACGCTGGGTGCTGTAACAGTATAGAAATAAGGGCTTTGGTCTAGTCTGGAAGCTTCGGGAAATAGTTTCCTGAGGAAATGACATTTATCTTAGATCTGAAGGATTAGTGTAAAGAGGTGAAGAAGAGAATGCGGGAAGAACATTCCAGACACAGTAAAGAGTATGTGCAAAGATCCTGAGGTGGAAGGAACCAGGGGACTCCTGAGAATTGCAGGAAAGCCAATGAGGTTAAAGCACAGAGAATGAGGTTGTGTGGGATGGGATGGAGAATTAACCAAAGGGCAGATCATGCAGGTCACTGCAGGCCAGGTAAGAATTTCAGTCTTTATCCTACAGAAGATCATGGAACCAAAGTCTTTACAGAAAAGCTTTTTCCCCAGATTATTAATGCTGCTTATACTTGTCTTGAAGGGGAACAGTAATGATAGTCTGAACTATTAGGAACTTTCCCAGTTTCCTGGCATGGTGTGGCTGTCTGGCTGGCCCTGGGGAGGCCCAAAGCTGATGAACCGGCCCCAGCCTGGCAGCCTTCAGGCAAGGGATGGACACTGTCAGTATGGACAGAGGGGCAGGGGTGGAGGGTGGGTGGAGTGCTTTGCCTGAGGTATCAGCCCCACAGTGACATTTGGAACAGCCCCAAGCCTATGGCTCTTGTTCCTTGATAAGTCTATCATGTGTACCCCCCCCATTTAAATGGTCTTCTCACCCTGCCACCCTCCCTACAGCAGCTGTGCACCCCACCCAATCTGGGGAAGGCCTCTGGATAAGAACTCTGACACTGCCCAGAACCTGAGGTCTTGGCCTTCTGAGTTCAGGCCTTAGTACTGTCTGGAACCATGTATATACATATCCCTGATAGTTTTCCAGAGTTATTAATGGAAGCCATGGGAGAATAGGGTCATGATGGTTGGACTTGGCCTTTCTGAAGCCCTCTCTTTCCTTCCAGGCCTATCTTTGGAGAATGTGGTCTGGTGTAGTGACATCTACTGGCAAGGCTAGGCAGGTAAAAAAAATGACCAGATGCCCACTCATCCTCAAGTAATTTCCAGACTAGTAAGAAAATCATCCTTAACCCCTGAGATTGGGTTGGGTCAGTAACCTCAGTTGGTTAGAGCAAGACTAAGAAGAGCAGGGTTGTGAGTTTGGACCATGTATGTGCTGATTTACCTTAAATAGAGAAATTATTTTCCTAGTTGTAGCTCGCATCCCTCACCCTGGCAGTTGATTCACATTTGGGTACAATTAGTCACAAGGGAGATTGACTGAGCATGGGTAAGTGACTCAGAGAGAACCATTCCTGGCCCCAGTTCCTGGGAAAGCATCTCCCAACAAATGAAATGACCCTCAGTTTACAAACGGCAGAAGGCAGGGTCATTTTTGACTGGTTTGAGAATTTTTTTCCAAGTACTCAGTTTCTCCTAGGTCATCAGGAAAATAGTGTCAACACAACCATCTTCAGTTTCTATAGTGGGCAAGAGTGACGACAGCTTTTAAAGCGGCCCCTCAGTTCTTGCTGAGATATGACATAACTTGCCTCCCCATTGCCTTCATCCATGTCATCTACACATTCTGTTCATAATATCATTCTCCTTTTTAATAGCATGCATACCTGACAAAGAGTTTACCACTAGAGGTAATAGGGAAGCCAGAGAGAAAGAGTGAGGAGAAACTACTAGAGAAATCATTATGAAGCAAATCTTCTGCTTTCTTAGTAACGCTGATTCCATAGCTGAATGTGGCTCAGACAAAGCATCTATCTTTCATACAAACTTAAAAGAAAATCATCAAGACCTCAGTAGAGAAATGAGTAATACATAGGATTTCATGGAAGAGGAATCAGGACTAGTAAAGAAACACATGGAAGACTGAAGTCTATCTTAACTAGAAATAAAATGAAAAGCACATTTGAGGTGCAGTTTTCATTTTTTTACTAAACTTGCAAGATTTTATTAAGTGGTAACACTCAGTTCTGGGAACATCTTAAAATTGGTATCCTCCCACAATGATGGTGACACTTTAAATTTGGGCAAGTCTTCGGGGAAAGAAATAAAGCAACGTATAAGAGGCAGAAATAAAAACAGGAGAGCTACAGATGCATGCAGACTCTCACTGCAGCATTATTTGACTTAAAAGACCCTCAATGATCCCAAATAGGGGAGTGAGAGCACATTATGTCACAGAGCCACATTGCAATGTCACATGGCAATTACAATTACGAGGACTACAGAGAAACATGGGAAATACTGAGAATGTGTAAAAAATATGAAATTTCATGTAAACAATGAGTGCATTTATACAAAACATGTACATGTAATAAAATGTACACATGTGGAGAAAAATAGGAAGGCAATATGCAAAAAATAAAAATAGCTCTATGGCACCAGTGAGATTAAGGATGTCTTTTATTTTTTCAGACATTTATTTAGTGTTATTATACTGTGTTAGTAACTTTTGAAAAGGTGGAGGGGGTTGGTGCCGGTGAACGTCATACTCCCCCAGCCCCCTCCTATACACACTTGTCCTAAATCATCAGCTGGAGGAAGAAAAGACCATGTGTGTTTATTCACAGTGTGCACTCAGCTCCTACCCAATGCCTAGCACTTATCAGATGCTCAATAAACATAATTTGAATGAATAAATGAAAATGCCTGCAGTCTAAAAAGTCTCAACCCATGATCACTGAGTACATTCCATCCTGGGGAATAAAGAATTTGGTTTTGCTAGAATTTTAAAAATAAAAAATGAAGGTCCATCCATAACAGCAATTCCCTGGTTTTCTTGATAAGTGAATTTGGGCATGGAGAACCCAGGGAGAGACAGTCTGTTAAAGCAAACCCAATTACCACCCAGGAACATATGTTGCCCTGAGGCCTCTGCTGCCATAACAACATTTCGTAACTATAACTACAGCCCTGGAGGCTTTGGCCCTGTCAAATAAGGAAAAGGATGTCTTCATTGTATGAGGGCTTTGTGCTCAGATTGGCTTCCCTAGGGAGCTTGGATTGGGGAAAGGGAGGTAGATAAGTGGAAGAAAGGAGATGAAGGGCAGGAGTGGGAGAAGAACTGCTCCTGAATCAGGATCAGAGCGATTTTTTTTTTTTTACTTTTAACAATTTTCAAAATGCAGTTATTTGACTGTTTAGTTTTGGTTGTTATTTATAACCCCAGCTACAGAGGTGGGGAACAGTGACTGAGCCTGCTGGGATCTGTCCAATACCTTCCCCCAGGGCGGGGCTGGGGTGGGTGGTGGATAAGGTGATCCAAGAACCAAATTAACAATTGACCAAGAAGGTAAGAGAAGTTCCAGGCCATCTCCAGCAAGAGTAAGAAAGGAGGCACCACTAATGACCTCACTGACAATATTTTTTTTCGATTAAAAAATATATTTACTTATTTGTTTATTTATTTATTTCCACTGACTTTATTTTTAAGGCAGCTGTGAGAGAAAAGATTTTAATATGAATTATGGTCACATCAGCAAATTCTGAGATTCTTGCAGAGGGACAGAGACTAGGCCAATACTTTTACTCAGAAGTTGAGAGATTGGCCTGGCTACACTAGCATTGTCTTTAAAAGGTCAAGGTATGCTTCCCCACCTTACAGGACAGTTATCTACACACAGAGGAAACTGCTATCCCTAACCCCTCCTGGTCAAAAAGAGGCTTAGAGGTGAGAGGGTGGCTGGTTCTGTGCAAGTCTTTCCTAACTGAGGCAACACCTGGCAATGGCCACCCCATTTACTGAGCCCTTTTAGATGCCAGCAAGGGAGAAGCTGGAGACGATGTGGCCAGCCAGGCAAGGCTCCCAACCTCCAGGAACTCCCAGGCCTTTGAAGCAAACAATGGACAACCTCACTTTGTATTTGAAATATGGTACCCACCATTTTTATTGGCAAGGGGAGCATTTGAAAGGAAATTGAGGGATCTTTTAGGGAGCTTCAAATGTAACTGAAGAGACAAGATACAGGTATGAGAAAGAAACTTCACAAGAACATACACAAAAGATTGTCCCCGTTACCCCTGCCCTGTTTGGTTCCTCCTCAGCTCTGGGTAAGGGTATTATTATGGAAGCGTTCTGACTGGTCTCCCTGCCACTCTGATCAGTCCCCCTCACAGCTTTCAGAAAGAGATCTCTAAAGTTCAAGTCTAATCGTGGGACTCCTCTGATTAAAGTCCTTCAGAGATTCCCTCTCACCTCCAGCCCAGGCTCCTCAGCAGGGCATTCAAGGCTCTGCATGAACTGGTTCCCAAAACCATTCCTGCCTCTTCTTATGTCAACGACTCCAAATCCAGTCATGCCTTTAGTCACCCACACACAGTACTGCTCCACACCTCTCTGCTTTTGCACATGCTGTTCCCTCTGCATAGAAAGCCCTTACTCTCCTTGTCCGCTGGCAAACTTATCTGTCCTATGAAGTTCTACTCGTTTCACCTCCTCTATGCATCCTTTCCTAAACCCTCCTGATAAAACTGTCCACTTCCTTCTCTGTAGCACTTCTGAACCTTGCTCATCTTTCTATTTTTCCATTAATACTCTTATAGTGTTTTGGAACAACAAGCTTACTGGCCTGGGGAAACACGATGTTTTATCCATCTTGCTTTGACTCAATGCCTGACATATAATGCCTGGGTAATCATCTTGCTCAATAGACAAAAGCAAACAAACATCGAGACCATATAAAGCTATATTCACAAAGATTAAGATGTTACTGCCATAACTAGGGTAACTGGAATAATAAATATCAGTAACAACAGCCATTTATTGCCAGAGTAACAGCATTTACTCTGTCAGGAACTGTGCTAAGCTCTCTATAACAATCATTTCCTTTAATCCTTATAACAACCTATTATGCTATTTGCATATCCACTTCACAGATGAGAAAATTCAGGCACAGGTAAATTTTATAACTTGTCCAAGAGCAATGCAGACAGAAAGCGACAGAGCTAAAATTCAAATCCAGATCGGACATCAAACCCTGTACTGGATGCTAGAAGAGCTGATGAGTAAAACAAATAGGAGTTATGTTCCTCTTACTTTTTAGGGAAGGAGAGAGGGAAACAGAACATCTACCAAACTGTATAAGGAAAAGTACACATAAAGCAGTAAGTGCAAAATAACATAAATCACGATGCCCTAATACCTTAGGAAGAATAAATCAGGAAAGACCTTCTGAAGAAAGTAAATATTAAAGAAGGTTGCGGCGAGATGCATCAAGGCAGGAAGAAAAGCCTGTGTGAAAGCATAAAAGCAGGAAGAGCAGTGGAGCTACCCATGTGAAGTCTGGCGTACGAGTATGGGCAGGGGGCAACTGGTAAAAGGCTTTGAAACGAACATCAGTTCCTGCTTTGAGCAATAACTGTATCATGATGAAAATAAAACTCAAAGTAAAGATTATGTTTGGTTCAAAAAAAGAAAGGAAGAGAGCAAAAAGCTTTTAGGATTTCCCCTTCCCCATTCTAAATATATCTAGCTAAAAAAAAAAAAAAGGGACTTTCCTGGTGGTGCCGTGGTTAAGAATCCACCTGCCAATGCAGGGGACACAGGTTCGATCCCTGGTCCAGGAAGATCCCACATGCCAGGGAGCAACTGAGCCCATGCGCCACAACTACTGAACTACTAAGCCCACGTGCTGCAACTACTGAAGCCCATGCACCTAGAGGCTGTGCTCTGCAACGAGAAGCCACCACAATGAGAAGCCCACGCACCGCAATGAAGACCCAATGCAGCCAATATATATATATGTATATATACACACACCTAGCTGTTTGACTTTCATCTTTAGTATACACCTTTCTTACGATCACATTTCTACCTTCTCGGTGTTAGTTTTTTCATCTTTCTGCCAGAGGGTACACCTTTCCAGGACAAGAACCATGTCTAAAGGAAACTGTAAACTCTTTTAATGCTACCTGCAGTGTTTGAAAATTCGGTGTAAGGGATTAACTAATGTTGAACATCTGTAATGCTGGTGTTTGTATTTTGAATGGCTAAGTCAGGATTTTATTCTAAAACACTAATTTCTAGGGAGGGATACTTCACCATCTTTGAGTGCTATACATTCAGAGACTGTGAAACAGTAAACATATTCTGATTAACTAGCAAGAATTTACTGTACGTAGAGCATGGTCTGGGTACTATTTATTATTTTTGGATGCATTGGGTCTTCGTTGCTGCGCGCGGGCTTTCCTCTAGTTGCAGGAAGCCACAGCTACTCTTCGCTGCAGTGCGCAGGCTTCTCATTGCGGTGTCTTCCCTTGTTGTGGAGCACAGGCTCTAGGCGCACGGAATTCAGTAGTTATGGCGTGTGGGCTCACTACTTGTGGCTTGCGGGCTCTAGAGCACAGGCTCAGTAGTTGTGGCGCACGGGGTTAGTTGCTCCGCGGCATGTGGGATCTTCCCGGAACAGGGCTTGAACCTGTGCCCCCTGAATTGGCAGGTGGATTCTTAACCACTGTGCCACCAGGGAAGCCCAGCTCTGGGTAATATTAAGGATGGTATAAAAGAAATGAGATATGCTCTTAACATTAGAGCTCCTTACCAATAGTTGGGGAGCCACAACATCCAAGAGTAACCTCAGGAACACTCCAGTAAGTGCAAAATAACAGTAATAGTGTGAAATTAAATGCTTAAGTCCTGAGGGGATACAAAAGAAGAAACAGGAGCCCTTTCCAAATACGCTTGTATGTGCAATTCAACCTAAGTAAGTTATTCAAAGGTATTTATAGTAAACACTAAAAGCTAAACACTAAATACCAGAAGCTGCCTGGGTTAACACCAGCCCAGGATATCTTCAAGGAGAGTACTAACCAAGGGTCTGGAACTTGAATTCTTCAGAGTCCTCTGTTCAGCACATTAATCAGATGTTTACCTTCTGCTGCTTTGTTCCTTAGCTCAGCTCCAGGGGGAAATCTCCATCTTAGCTAGCCTCAGGTGAAACTGGGGTCCAGGATCCTAACTTAATGACTGAGCTGGGCTGGATTCCACCCATGCGCTCTGGGCCAAGCCCTGGTCTTCGCAAGGCTTTTCTTCCAGCGAGACTAAATCCTCAATGCCTGCTGTCCACTTCCCAGCCTTTTCTTATGATTCTTCTAGGCTTACATCTTCCACAACTTCTCCTTTCAAGGCGCTCTCACTATTATTTAAAAATCAACGCCTTTCTGAGCTCCAGCTTTACGAAACATATTCCTTCCTCTTCCGCCTTCCCCCAACTCCTGGCTCAAGTATATGCATTTCGAGAGGTCACTTGGGCTAACGGGTTCAATGCTTCTCCGGCTCTGGTATGGCGCACACAAACACACACACTCTCACCCTGCGGGCCACCCAAGGCTCTCAAACCTATACAGAACGTGGTCACCACAGAACTAAATTGGTAATTCTTTGGAGCTACAGTTTCTGGAGAATGGTTCTGTCTCCTTTCGCGAGTGAACGGATTAACTTACTTGCTGTTCGCTAAGGGCAAGGACAGTCTCTCCTTTACCAGGCAAGAAACTTCCCGATGATAGACGCTACCCTTTCGTTCCTTTCACAAGCCCCCATTCTCACCACTTTGAGACACAGAATGGCTGTTAAAATATAGTTTCTTCTGCAAAATATCCCTTCCCAACTTTGAGTTTATGTCATAAACTGAAACGTCCTTTAGACAATTCGGCGACGAAGGGGTTAAACATCAGCAACCTGATGGATTCTGGGGCTTTTTCCTTCCCCGACTTCAGAAATTAAAACGACCGGGAAGGGAAATGTTGCCCAATGTAAAGATGAGAACCGTTAACTTCAACTGTCGGGCTTCTGCCCCAAACAGGAATGGCTACCCACGCCTACAAAGGGTGCCATTCCCCTAACTAAACACGGCTCACCCCGTTTTCCACCATCGGTGTCCTTTCCTGACCAAATCCAAAATGGCGCTCAGTAGCCTCACCGGAGGAACGAACCTCCCAGCATCCTCTCTGACCCGTAACGTCAGGTGACGCAAACCCCAGCCGGAAGTAGAGGAAAAAGCGCCTCAGCCCGCGGCGCCTGCGCAGAAGGCTCTAGACGCTGTGAAGCAGGAGGCACTTGGGATCGTACGCAGGATTGGGACTGCTACAGAGGCCGCCACGGAGCCCGCCGGAGCCACCGTTCCTTCTGCTGCTGCCGCCGCTGCCCGAATCGGAACCGTCGGGCCGCAGCCGCCGGCAATGCCGCGAAGGAAGGTGAGAGGAACGGGACAGGAGGGATGGCGGGCTTCTAAGGACAGTCTTTTGAGCAACGTGACGCAGTTGGCCACGTCTCACAGTGGTTGGATTCCAACTTCCCGCTCCCCCGAACCTAGCTCAGCAACCCTCTCTTCTGTCCATATCCAACAGAAAAATGTGGGCCCGACCCTGGTCTCGGCCTATGCTTGCAACTATTCCCGCCCTCTGCTTGCCTGGCTCGGAGGCGTTCTTCTCGTTAATTGGTCGCTGAAACGTCTAGAAGCATATTGATTGGCTGGTGACACCGCCCATTTGGGCACAACGGT
Organism: Kogia breviceps; assembly: GCF_026419965.1. NCBI lineage: Eukaryota > Metazoa > Chordata > Mammalia > Artiodactyla > Physeteridae > Kogia > Kogia breviceps. The sequence continues at coordinate 34,631,632 of NC_081328.1, read as the reverse complement.
CACCTCCCCGCGTGTGGGGGCGGTGTCTGGGCCCGGCCCCACCGCTCTCCGACTGGCGGTAGAGAACGATCCCTTTTCTTTTGATTGGCTGGGCTTGGCAGTCTGTCCTGTGGGGGCGCGGTTTAGCGGTGCCGAGATTGGGTGGCACGAATCCCCCTCCCTTCCGTCTGGAGATGCTCATAGGAGGAGAGGCGGGGTTTTGGAGCATCCTTCCTTTCCCCGCGGGGGACACAACAAAGCAGAGGACTGGGTGGTGGAGAACCAGCGCCCACTTACAAGGGATCTCACTCTGGCCTGTTGCTCCTAAGCTGTAATTATTACTTGTTTCCTTAGTTGGATAGCGCCTAGAAAATGCAGTTCGTAAAGTCAGAAACTTTGTAGAATTAGATGGGACTTACGAGATCACCTAAGGACACTCCCAGCCCTTCTTTTGTCAGCTAAACAGAGGCTTATTGGAGTGCCCCAAGCTGCTCAATTAGGCAATGGCAGAGCCAGGACTACAGAACAAATCTAATTCAGTTCAACAAATGTTTATTGACTACTTGCTACATGCTGGTTGCTGGGGATTCAAAAATTAATTAGACGTGATCCCTGGCTTAAGGAAATCAGAGTCTGATGGGGAAAACAGACATATAAATAACTGTAGAAGAATCTAGTAAATTCTCTACTTGGCAGTAATATACAAAGCTTAATGTCAGGGAAGTGAGAGAGCAATTACATCTGTTCTGGAATAAAATGGGAAGTAGATTGGTGAAAGCCAGGGAGAAGAACTGAGTTCCATGGTCAGGCCAGGAAGGGATGGTCAGAGATGATCAGGGATTCAAATATCTGGGTAATTGGACCAGATGACCTTTAAGATTCCCCTTTTATCCTGTCAATTTTCTGTGACCCTCTCTGGGGCCTCCACTCATTATCTGGGCAGATTAGACTTGAAATATTTGGAAAGTTGGGTGTTATTCTTGTTCACTTCTGCAGAAATGTTTCTCTTCAGAGAGGCTTTCAAATATTCACACTTTTTAATGTCTCCTAAAATGACGTACATTGATAGGTGGTATTTATGTTAAGGCTTACCAAATGCAGGAATATTACTGGTGCCTTGGAATAGGCCCACAGTCCCCTTTCTTCAGTTCCCAAATACAAAGAGCTCTTGAAAATGTAAATTTTTTAGTAACTTATTTGGTGGCAAAACCTGTCCTAAACTGTCCTGAGTTTTCATGTGTCTCATTTAGTGTGATTATTTACATATTTTGCTGCAGAAAGGGTGTTATTTGCAGCATATATGCAACCTTTCCAAATGCTAAAAAGTTATGAATTCTAAACACAGCTGGTCCTAAGGGTTTTGAATAAAGAATTGGGGATTTGTAATTTGAAACTTTGGTGTTTTTAAAAAAAATTTTTTTTAGCAAATACATTTCTTTCTGGTTTAGTAAAAGGTGTAGTGTTAATGCTCAGTTGATAAACGTTATCTTTATGGTTAATCATGCCTCAGGAGGTTAACAATTGACAAATAATTATTAATTGAAAAGATGATTTATTTTTATTTATTTATTTTGCGGTGCACAGGCCTCACTGTTGTGGCCTCTCCCATTGCGGAGCACAGGCTCCGGACGCGCATGCTCAGCGGCCATGGCTCACGGGCCCAGCCGGTCCGCGGCATGTGGGATCTTCCCGGACCGGGGCACGAACTCGTGTTCCCTGCATCGGCAGGCGGACTCTCAACCACTGTGCCACCAGGGAAACCCTTCTCCCCCCCCTTTCTTAAGGCACTTTTGCCATTCGTGTGGAGAAGCTTCAAAAGTAGATAAGAAAGAAGAATGTTACTCTTTTTCTCCTTAAGTTCTTTTGGGATCAGAGTTGTGGACCATGACATTTTGAATTAGTGTGTAGTTTTTAAAAATGTAATAGCTTGTCATGGAGACTTTGTACAAAAGCTACTCTGAATTTCAATGGGGTCTAGTACTAACATTTTTCTCATTACCCTGGACTTTCTGTAAGTACATGGTTATGTCAACCAGACTGTTTTGAGCAGAATACTTTCCAGTTTGTGGTACTGACCTCCAGATGGACTTGTTTCAGAATTAACGATAATACAGTAAGAATTCTCTTTCTGTGTTTATTTAATAAGGGTGCATTATTTTTAGGTTGTTTCATTTAAATGCTCTAAATAAAGGAAAGTTGACTGTGGAATCCTTTCTTAGGTTTGAACTTGGTGTTTTCAGTATCACAGTTCATTCTTTTTCCAGTGTTAATTCAAACCCACAGAGTAAATGTTTCTGTGCTAATGTTTGGATCTATGGTGTTACAGAGGAATGCAGGCAGTAGTTCAGATGGAACCGAAGATTCCGATTTTTCTACAGATCTCGAGCACACAGACAGTTCAGAGAGTGATGGCACATCCCGGCGATCTGCCCGAGTCACCCGCTCCTCAGCCCGACTAAGCCAGAGTTCCCAAGGTAAAAGGCGGCTTTCTTCTTCCTGACCACACCTCACAGCTGACTGGACATCACATTATGGTGCTAGTTACTGTGGAAACTAGTCCCATGTCTTGATGTTGATGACAGAATCTGGTAAAATGCAGAGTAAATGACTACGAAGTATCAGGCTTTTAAAAATGTTTCTGTTGGGGGTACTGTCCAATTTGTAGACCCAAAGGAACTATGTCTGGTTTAATAGATGTGTGACACATGTATGTCCTGAGTCATTTAATTTTTTATAGATTACAGTTTCCCTATCAGTAAAATGAGAATGCTATCTTTTCACTTTCGTTAGAATGGTTTATGCCTAGGGGCTTAAAGTAGTCTCTTGAACTTGTTATTATAGGAGGCCCAATTAATTAAACCACGTTTAATTCTGTAATATAGTCAGGTACAGGTAATAAATATAAATAGTTGACCTAACTATCAATTGTAAATACCCAGAATTTTGCTTTGGTAGTATAAAGAACAGAGAATCTTGGTGTCAGAAGGTTCTCTAGTGCAATTAGCTATCTGGGCTTAGATTTGGAGGGTACCCCTAAACCCTCTTGGCTCTGCTCTGGGATTCCCTGGGGAAGAAAGAAAGTTGTAATGAATACAGAAAGCTGATGATCAACAGGCGATAATAAATTAAGAGGGAAAATATAATATACTTAGAGTGCTTAAACAGTGTTGATTTGGTTAGTGCTTTATATAAGCATGTTGCAAATTGAGAGAAAAACATCTCTTTTTTCAAGCAAGAAAGTAGGAGCATTCTCAGCAACTGTTCCTTACTTTATTTTTGAATCTAATATTTGAGTTGAAGGATAGATGTTGTCTCTTGATTTCTCAACTTTTAAGTTTTTATCTTTTGGCATAATGGGAATATTGATAAATGGCTACTATAATTCAGGTACTATGCTATGTACTGGAATACCATGATAGAAAAATCATACTTCCTGCCCTCAAGGAGCTCACAGTTTAGTTCGGGGTGTAAACTGGTATGGTAATGCATTGTGGAACGGGCATAGAGTACTGTGGAAACCCAGATATGGAAATCTTACAGGATCTAGTAGGAATTTACAAGTTGAAAGATGGGAAAGTGTTATTATAGGCAGAGAGTACAGTATATGCAAAGGAATGGGCATAAGTGTTCTTAGAAAGTATAGTTGGTCATGCCCTGGACACCTGAAAGTTGTAAATATTCAAAATAGCTAGGAATTACATGAGCTCTGGGTCTCCTTCTAGTTATACTTTATGACCACTGAGTCACACAACTCCATGGGGCACCGTTCACAATGTGGTCCATGTAAGATGACCCTCTCTAAAGCAAAATGTAGACTATCAATACATTGTGAACGGAACCCCCGGTGGTATGCAAACTGAAAACCTAGCTGTGTGCTAACTTTTACACAAGAGTTTGAGAATTTCAGTTTTCTTCTTTGAAGAATCTGTAAGATATACATGTTAGGATTTTTTGTTGATTAAAATGTGCTTCAATTTTAGCTCTGAGTTTCTTTTATTCCTTTTTTGAAATGTCATCAGAGGGGAGATGAGAAAAGGCTACTGGGTGCTTCAGAATAGATTTCTCTATCCAAAAGAATTTTAAAAGTTGTAGTCTCGCCTTGCCCTTTACAAATCTAATATTATTTTGCTTTAGGGTATCAGATAGGGTAGTTGGGAAGAAAAAAAAGAGATCCTTAAGGAAAGGAAATATTCGTATATTGATACACCTTTAGTAGTAGAGCATCTGTTTCCTGGTGGGTTAGAGTAAGGGATGAAAGAGAGGACGTAGCTAATATTTATAAAGCACTAGATTTAGCTACCTAGGGATCATGTTAGGTGCCTTACATGAATTATTCTACTTATTCTCACACAAAATGTATGAGGAATATGCTACTAGTTTTTCCCCATTTTTTGTAGATCAGGAAACAGGCTTGGAGAGATTAACTTGCCCAAGATGCCACAGCTAGTTAGTATGATGAAGTGGAATCGAATCACATTCAGTCTTGATTCCAGAGCCTAAACTATTAATTCCTTGCTGTATTGCATCTCTATACCTGATTTATTTTGCTTATATTTAGTTCAGTAAAATGGATATTTTGAGGATTTGTTGGATTTTTTGAAATATGAAGAGGAGGACCTACGTGCTAATAAGTCATACCGCTGGGAAATAAAACAGATTTCCTTCTTTTTTCTTTAATTGTTTTATTGTTTTTAAAAATCGGGATCAGATTCCAGTCCTGTTCGAAATTTGCAGTCTTTTGGCACTGAGGAGCCTGCTTATTCTACCAGGAGAGTGACCCGTAGTCAGCAGCAGCCTACCCCAGTGACTCCGAAAAAATACCCTCTTCGGCAGACTCGTTCATCTGGCTCAGAAACTGAGCAAGTGGTTGACTTTTCAGATAGAGGTGAGTGGGTATGGTATGATTTGGACCCATTACAGAGAGGATCTAGTCAGTTTCCTCTTAAGGGACGCTTGGAGCCACTGCAGATAGATAGATGCCCAATACAAAATTCAGCTAGGTGAATGCTGTGTGTCTGATTCCTTTTTTGTGTCTTGCTGAGGTCAAGTTTGGTACTGTAGTACTCTTGAGGTCCAGAGTAGCTGGAGTATATTTGATTGGACCTGCAATAGGCAAAAGGGACTGGGTACCTCTTACCCACAGATGAAGGCTTAAAGCAGATTTTCTTATAGCCATGCTTGTCAGTCCATTTATCTCTGAATTTCTGAAGAGGAGTGACCCATCAGTAATGGGGAATGGTAAGGTATTGAGGTTGTGATTCAGTAGCCCAAATCAGAGGCCTTAGATCAAAGGCTTTAGGCTTTTAGCCTGCCAACACCCCACGACATGTGTAACTTCCCCAACCAGGGATGGAACCGGCGGCCCCTGCAGTGGAAATGCAGTCTTAACCACTAGACCACCAGGGAAGTCTGCTCAGCTGGTTTGATAGAACCGTATTTACTTTTTAAAAAAAGTTTTGTTGCCAGTATTTGAAAAAACAAAGATTTCATGTAAAAACCTGAGTTACTAGTTTCTTTTAAAAAATGGAAAGCTCTGGGAACATTAGGTGGCCATTCACCACAGTAATAATTGGCTGGAACTGAGTAGTAGTTGTCCCCTTCAGAGGGACAGTCAGCTCTCGATTTGGCCTTGCTCAGCCCCGGTAAGCATTTGGTTTGCAACCCCTGATTTAGAGTTAGGTCCATTCACAGTCTCACACCAAGTCTGTTCAGTGTCATCCAGAAAGAACCATTTTCATTTATCTTCCATCCTGTGTATCTCCTGGAAGGAGAGTGGGGTTGTATTGGTTTTTAAAGATTTATTCCCATCCAGTTTTGATTACCCATAATTTGGGGCTTGGGAGAAACACAGATAAGTAAAATGCATTAGGTAAACTCCAAATGGAATTTTAGTCAGGATTTAAAGTTGCAAAAGAGGAATGATGTTATTAGTTTCTCTTCATTTTATATTTAGCTTTATGGCAGATTAAGTGGCTAAAAGTTACTGGTTAAATCATAGAAAGAGGATCTTGGAAAGCCCATGAGCTTTTCTGAATATAATAACACTCTAAATAAAATAAACCCCATTCATGAGTTCTACCAATTGCTTTTACTTTAGAAACTAAAAATACAGCTGATCATGATGAGTCTCCACCTCGAACGCCAACTGGAAACGCCCCTTCCTCTGAGTCTGATATAGACATCTCCAGCCCCAACGTTTCTCACGATGAGAGCATTGCCAAAGACATGTCCTTGAAGGACTCAGGCAGTGATCTCTCTCATCGCCCCAAGCGCCGCCGCTTCCATGAAAGCTACAATTTCAATATGAAGTGTCCTACACCAGGCTGTAACTCCCTAGGTAAGTGTGCCCAAGCCTCATGACACCCTGTGATATGTGGTTCTCTCTCCCTCTGGAATTAGGATCACCCAGAAATGTTTAGTGTTCCATTGCGACTTAGCTTCTTAGGCTCTTCAGTGATCACTCCTCAGAATAACGCTGAATTGCCCGCTTGAATAAAAGCATCTCTGGGACTTCGCTAGTGGCGCAGTGGTTAAGAATCCGCCCGCCATTGCAGGGCACATGGGTTGCAGCCCTGGTCCGGGAAGATCCCACATGCCGCGGATCACCTAAGCCCGTGCGCCACAACTACTGAGCCTGCACTCTAGAGCCCATGAGCCGCAACTGCCGAAGCCTGCTTGCATAGAGACCGTGCTCCGCATCAGGAGAAGCCATCTCAATGAGTAGCCCGCACACCACAAGGAAGAGTAGCCCCTGCTCTCTGCATCTAGAGAAAGCCTGCGTGAAGCAATGAAGACCCAACACAGCCAAAAAAAAAAAAAAAAAAAAAGCATCTCTGCTTCTTGGCCTCTTATCCATAGTAACAGATTTGGTTACAGGGAAATTAACTGTGATGGGCCATTCAGTTTATTGAGAACTTTTCCCAGTGCAAAATTCTCTCAGTTTTCCAGCAAAAACAAAACAGAAAACCAGTTATCTCTAAATATTTCATTGTGCGGTGCTTAGTTCAAGCTTACTGAGGACTAATAGACTGTAAGTTAGTGATGAATAATGGTTGTATGGCCATAGCTATTAAGGAAATGAGAAAAACAGATTTTTTTTGGTCAAGAGGCTCTGAAGGTAAGGAGTACAGATGAGACCCTGGCCTTTTGTGACTTCTGTAGTTTCAGGTTTTGTGGCTCTGTGTACTTTAGTAAGTATAAACTAGATAAGCATTTTTTCACAGATAGATGAATATTTCATTATTTTCTTATGACTTATTTTTCCCTCTTACTGAGGGATTCTAGTAATGGTTTAAAAACCTTATTTGTGCTCCTTAAGTGAGATTAGGTGCAAATGTTGGGCTAAGCTTTTGTCTAGAGTTGAAAGGTGCTGATTGGAAGATAAGGGACCTCTCTTTCTATCTGCAAATTTAGCCTTTGGGGACTTCCCTGGTGGTGCAGCGGTTAAGAATCTGCCTGCCAATTCAGGAGACACAGGTTTGAGCCCTGGTCCGGGAAGATCCCACATGCCACAGAGCACCTAAGCCTGTGTTCCACAGCTACTGAGCCTGCACTCTAGAGCCTGCGAGCCACAACTATGGAGCCCATGTGCCACAACTACTGAAGCCCGCACGCCTACAGCCCGTGCTCTGCAGCAAGAGAAACCGCCACAATGAGAAGCACACACAGCAACGAAGACCCAACACAGCCAAAAATAAATAAATAAATAAATAAATAAATAAATAATTTAGCCTTTGAATGTGGCCACCAGGTTCAGAAAAAAAATAGAACAGAGTAAGTTGCTGCTTTGCAGACCACCAGTACATTTTCCGTAGTATTTTATTTACTTGGATCCTTTCCTGGTCTTATCAGCAGTTTCTTAGGTAATTTCAAGCCATCAAAATGCATAAATAAAGCAAAAGTTCCCCTGTACACTATACCAGTTGTTACTCAAGATAGTTGTCTCAGGCCTAAATCAATTTCCTTGAGATAAATAATGAAAAACTAAGAATAGACAGTATATAAACTAGTACAAGAGATAGCTAATGTGCTTTCAGACGGTAAGAGGATCTCGTTGCCACACAGCAGGAGAAGGAATTTTCCTCAGCTCTGCTTGTAGCTATCCACACATCCTTAGATTGTTACTTTTATTTTATATACTATGTGTAATCAGTCATTCAATACTTATTGACTGTTTTAAATTCTGGGGGTGGAGTTGTGAACATGTCAGATTCCCTACCCTCATGTAGCTTATAGTCTTACTGGGGAAGGCAAAAGAGATGTGTAATACATCAACTGGAGATGTATGCTGTGAAGGGTAGGATACCACACATATACACAAGCGTGTGTGAGTTGGGAAAGCCATGCTGATATGCTGATATTTGAGCAGAAACCTGAGATAAGTGAGAGAGTGAACCATTTGAGTATCTGGGGGATAAGCATTATGGGTAGAGGGAACAGCAAGTGCACAAGGTCTGGGGCAGGAGAATGCTTAACCACTTTGAGGAGTAATTTTTTTGGAGGGTTGGAGATGCTGCGCCGTGCGGCATGCAGGGTCTTAGTTCCCTGACCAGGGATCAACCCGTGCCCTCTGCACTGGGAGCACGGAGTCTTAACCACTGAACCTCCAGGGAAGTCCCTTTGAGGATTACTTTAGGGGCCAATATGCCTGGAGCAGATAGACCAGAATGGGGAGGAGGAGACAGACCAGAATGAGGTTAGAGTGGGGGACTGATTCGGTGTTATTTATGTCCTGGACTCAGCACCCTTAATGTGGTAGACCAGAGGGTAAATATAAATCTGTTGCATCACAGGAAAGTTTACTTGACTTTTGGTTTTAATGTATTGGCGAAGTTTGAAAAGTATGAACCGGAGCTTCCAAAATTATTCTGGATCTTGTTCCACTCTTCATCTTAGGCAAAACAATGTTGTTAATTTTTTTTTTTTTTTGGTAATTTTGGTATGAAAGTAGGATGTGCTTTTGAAAAATTAAAACCCTACAGGAGGTCTTGAATGCTAAGTAAAAGTTCTCCTTCACTCATATCCCCAGAACCATGCCCTAGATATAAAACTACTATTTGGTAGTTTTTCATGAATGCTGATAAGATTCTATACATATATAGCACATGTGTATGTGTACATGTATTTATTTTTTTGTTATTTATAAAAAGGAAAATATACAATGGTTTGACATCTTAGATATTTATTGGCACTCAGAGGTCCATCTGTTTAAAGGATATAGAGAATTCCATTATATTGAAAGTTCAGAAATTATTTAAATTGCCCTATATTGATTGACATATATATAGTTTCTCATTTTTTAACTTTTTTTTTCTTAAAGCTATTTTGAACAGTACTGTAATTGATAGCCTTGTATGTATGTATTTTGGTGTCTTTCTAGAAAATCTGTTGGATAAATTCATAGCAGTGGAATTGCTATGTCAGTAGAACAGCTATCATTTTTAAACTTTTAATATAGACATGTTGGTTGTAGTGTACATATTATAAAATAAAACAAACTTGAATAATTTATACAGAAGTTATAGATGCATAGTATCTAAAAAGCTTGCTATAGCAGTGATGCTTTACATTTTGTACATAGTGTTTGATCAGTGAGGGTAGTTTTTTGTGTCTAAGATAAATGTGTGGATCTCTAAGATTACATTTTAAATAATATAGTCCTGGAGAAATGGCAGCCTGCATATCATATATTATCTCCCCTCTCCCCCAGTACTTGGACTGTTTTTACCCTTTATTTTTATTTTTTTTTGGCTGCGCTGCAAGGCTTCTGGGATATTAGTTCCCCGACCAGGGATCAAACCCAGGCCCTTGGCAGTGAGAGCACGGAGCCCTGACCACTGGGCCACCAGGGAATTCCCCATTTTTACCCTTTAAAGCTTACTCTGTAAATCTTGTATAATTTTAAAATCCCTTTTAAATGTCTCCTTTACCCCAAGAAAGATAAAGTTTTTTGTAGATTTGCAATTTAGCTTAGCTAATTTATCTTTTTATCTCATTAGCCTTGGCTCACCATCCCTCTCAATCTTAGGTGTTTGATAAACCTTTTGATTGAAGGGACATATAAAAATGAAATATCAATTCTCTGTGTATTTTCACAAACCACATGAGAAATAGAAAAATGAAGAGATACCCCTTTAGATAAAATGAGCTTTCTGTATTGTTTTTCCTAATATCTTCATCTTCCCTTCTTAAGAGGGCCTTGTGCGAACTGCCTGTTTAAAAGTTTGATTATGTATTTTATAAATAAATGAATGAATGAATAATATAAAAGTTTGATTGTAGAAGAAGGCTAAATCTTTAAACAAAACCAACCACCCCTCCAAAAGAATGAATATATTTAATCTGGTCCAAAATTATCAAGGTGTGTTTCCTTATATGATAGAAAAGGCCACTTCCTTCTCCATTTTTCATAAGTTTCTTTTGATTTTTGAAAGAAGTTCAGGGGCTTCCCTGGTGGTGCAGTGGTTAAGAATCCGCCTGCCAATGCAGGGGACACAGGCTCAAGCCCTGGTCGAGGAAAATCCCACATGCTGCGGAGCAGCTAAGCCCATGCGCCACATCTACTGAGCCTGCGCTCTAGAGCCTGCGAGTCACAACTACTGAGCCTGTGTGCTGCAACTGTTGGAGCCCGTGCACCTAGAGCCTGTGCTCCGCAACAGGAGAAGCCACCCGCAATGAGAAGCCTGTGCACTGCAATGAAGAGTAGCCCCCACTTGCCACAACTGTAGAAAGCCCGTGCGCAGCAGTGAAGACCCAATGCAGCCAAAAATAAATAAATAAATAAATTTATTTTTTAAAAAGGACTTCCCCTGATGGCACAGTGGTTAAGAATCCGCCTGCCAATGCAGGGGACACAGGTTCGAGCCCTGGTCCTGGAGTATCCCACATGCTGCGGAGCATCTAAGCCCGTGTACCACAACTACTGAGCCTGCGCTCTAGAGCCTGAGAGCCATAGCTACTGAGCCCACATGCCACAACTACTGAAGCCCGCGTGCCTAGAGCCCATTTTCCACAGCAAGAGAAGCCACCGCAATGAGAAGCCTGTGCACTGCAATGAAGAGTAGCTCCTGCTAACTTCAAGTAGAGAAAACCTGCGCACAGCACCGAAGACCCAACACAGCCAAAAAAAAAAAAGTTTAATTCAGATTGGATAACATTGCATAACAGGAAGGAAAGTACTTGCTGTACATATTACCTGATCAATTTAGCATAGGAAAGTTAAATTCCACCAAAAGAAAATATTCTTGCTTGTAACTTTGTGCCTTTTATTTTTAAAATTTATTTAAATTTGTTTATTTTATTTATTTATTTTTGGCTGCATTGGGTCTTCATTGCTGTGCACGCGGGTTTTCTCTAGTTGCGGTGAGCAGGGGCTACTCTTCGTTGTGGTATGCGTGCTTATTGCAGTGGCTTCTCTTGTTGCGGGGCACAGGTGCTAGGCACGTGGGCTTCAGTAGTTGTGGCTCTCAGGCTCTAGAGCACACACTCAGCAGTTGTGGCACACGGGCTTAGTTGCTCTGCGGCATGTGGGATCTTCCCGGACCAGGGCTCAAACCCACGTCCTCTGCATTGGCAGGCGGATTCTTAACCACTGCGCCACCAGGGAAGCCCAACTTTGTGCCTTTTAAATAAGTTTATGGGCTTAATGACATTTTGGAATTTGAGAAATAATTATCAGAAGAGAAGGAACTATAATTTATACTGAATATATGCAAGTGTGTTCAAAGATTGCTAGATCCAACTTGTGGAAGAAAAGAATTTATTGTGGGTTCAAGTTATGACCCTAACAGCACTTACCTTTGATGGACTTAATCTGTAATCAGACATGTATGTGATAAAATGATACCATAAAAAAAGGTAGAGGAAGGTAGAGAAAAATATGACTTTACAAGCTTAAATCTTTCATCTTGAGATTAAGTTTTTTCCTCCTTTAACAGGACACCTTACAGGAAAACACGAGAGACATTTCTCTATATCAGGATGCCCCCTCTATCATAACCTCTCAGCTGATGAATGCAAGGTAACTGTATTGTCATTTATTCAACATATACTTATTGAGTGCTTACCATTTGCCAGGCACTTTGCTAAACAATGGGGATACAGTGTGAACAAAATGGGCAAGGTCCATGTTCTTACATTCTAGTGGAGGAAACTTAAAAATCAACTGTGTTTAAAAAAAAAACAGACAAATGAATTATTCTACGTAATGAGTGTTTTGAGAGAAATTAACAATGAGATTATGGAATATTTGGAACACCATCCTCTAAGTCTCTGATATTTTCTGTTGAAAATTATTTTCAAAGATTGCTAGGGACCTTTTCCACTAAGAAATAATTTACATAAATATGTGATCTCAATATTTATGCATTAGTTTCTCTTCTTATAAATCTATGAGGACATTTTCCTTTTTAAAAGCTTTTCAAAATTCTTTTCCTCTTTCTTTGTCTGTTTCTGTGAAATACTTCTCTTTTTCTTACTCTCAATCACACCTACTCTTGGCTAATTCTTGTCTTACATTCTTGAAAAATACAGTTCTAAATAACCTTTGGGATTTGGAATAATGGATTTAGGAGTAGAGCCTAAGATCCTATTTTGTATGTTTCTGTATGGGTTGTTGCTACCAAGGAGGAACCAAGAAACTAATTATGGGCAAGCAGGAGTTGAAAATGTTACTAATTAAATGCATTGCTCAGGTAGTATTTGGACAAGTTACCCAAGTTGGTTAGACCAAAGTATTAATTGTCGTTTTTGTAGTTGTTATTTTGCTAAGAAGGCCAGGATAACAGGTTTATTCCTGTTTGGGCCAGTTTCCTCCTGAGAAAAATGAGATTCCCCAGCTAACATTAATTCTTCCTGATTCAGGAATGTGTTCTCTTATTTACAAGTAGACCACAGGAGGGAAAGTTTCTTCTGTGTTGTGTTTAGTCTTTCAGCAAAGTAGTATACTTTCAATGCTTACGTAGATTTTGAGGTTGTGGATACTTACTCTTATCTTCCTATCCCAGATCTCTGATATAAGCAAGGCAGTTTCTTCTGCTCTCTGTAGAAGTGGTAGGTCTTCCCATTATCTTCCCATTCGTGTGAGACCAGATCAAAACAGGAACAGCTCTTCCAACATCTGCATCAGAAGCTGACAAGGCATTAGGTGCTTCTTTCTCTGAAAATAACTGTGATCTCTGGTTTTTGAGAGTTGTCCGTTACCACTTGTCTTTAAATATAATGATCTGATACTATGGATGGTTTTATGTAAAAGTCTTCTTAAGGTATAACTTTTTAAATTGTTGGCTAATAGGTATGAACATGTTGCCTTAAGCAATTAATTTTTTTAAAAAGAAAAAAATTTTCAGTGTAGGGAAGAAAATTCTGAAAAAAGGAACGCATTTCCTGAACTTTTGTGCTCTTTTTTACAGCGGGAATCAGGCTCAGCATAATCCATCTTTACTACTGGACCATGTGCTTGTGAGGATCAGGAGAATTTCTGAAAGATACATATTTTTATTACATTTAGAATCCCAAATGGAAAGATTAGGCTAATTCCTCATTTACTAAAAACCCCAGAGTTTTTAAAGTACTTGCATGTACAGAATTACTCTGAGTTTTCCAGTAAATGATTGCAATCAGTGATATTACCATTTTTATTCAGTCAGAAGACTGAATTCAATGAGTTTACATTTTCATGGGGGAAGGCAAAATCAACATATAAAATTAGCAATTAAGAATTTCGTGTAGTGGTAATGTTGTGAGAAATGAAAAGGTTAAACAGAGAGTGACTGTTTTGGGGGTGACAGGGTATGGCACTGCTCTTGCTTGGGCTGTGGAGAAAGACATTTTATCTGAGTCATGGGTGATGGCAAAGAGGCAGTTAACTGTGTCTAGGTCCTGAGTAGAAGGATGGGCAAACACAAAGGCCGTGAGACAGGGATAAACGGTTGCATTTGAGGGGTGGAAAGCAGGCCAGTGTGGCTGGAACGTGATGGGAAAGGAAGAAGCAGGATCTATATCATGAAGGGCCTGTAGGCCTCGGCAAAAGGAGTATGCTTTTGTTCTGATGGCTGTGGGAGGCATTCGGAGGGCTTTAACAGAGGTGTGGTGTAATATCATAAACACTGTTTAAAAATCACAGCTTGCTGGTATGTGGAGAGTGGACTGGAGGGGGCAAGAGTTGACACAGGGTAGATAGGCTGTGTCTGAGGCTTAGGCAGTAGATGGTGGCCTGGTTTAGTGTCAGTGTCAGTGGAGATGGTCAGAGTTGGTTGGACTCAGGATATGTTTTGGAGGGGGGCAACCTGATAGAGTTGCTGATGAATTCATTGTGAGGTGGGAGAGAAAGAGAACAAGCAAGCATGATGTTCAAGGTTTTGACCCGATCAGTTGTTTAGAAAGTGTTGCTGTTTATTGCTACAGGGAAGATTTGGGGTGGAGCAGATTTGTGGGAGAGTGTCCGTCACTCTGTTTTGACCGTGTGAGTCTTAGTGTTGATGTAGAATAGGGAGTTGGATATGAGTCCTCACTGCCCAGAAGATGAATCTGAGACTTTGAGAGCTAATGTGATTTGTCTAAGGTCATAACTACAGAGTTTAGTTTCTCTATAGACTTGATCCCAAGTATCTAACCTTTTCTTTGTACTTCTTTACTCTGTTCTTGCATTTCCTCACACATACTGTTGCACGATGGAAAGAGTACAGAGGCTCAGAGTCATCAGACTTACTTAAAATCTTAGCTTTACCACCACCTAGCTGTAATTATTTCACTTCTCTGATTCTCAGATAATGGCTGAGAAAACAGAATGTGAAGCTTGTCTTATCTATTTCTTATAGAGATTGTGATAATAAATGTGAAGACCCTTTGAAAGTAAAAGTACAGTGTAAATTCAAGGGATTACTATTGTATTCTTGCACTTTAAGTAAACATAGTCTTAGAGGCAGGTGGATTGATTGACGTTGTTGATGGTTGCAGGTGAGAGCACAGAGCCGGGATAAGCAGATAGAAGAAAGGATGCTGTCCCACAGGCAAGATGACAACAACAGGCATGCAACCAGGCACCAGGTACGGGCCTTGTTAAAGCTCTGGCCATTTACAGTTTGAGAGCCAAGTCTTGGATCTCCTCTGCCCTGTAATGGTCCTTAGGTGTATCCATGCCTCGTTTTCTATGCTGTGTCTGGATAACTGGTCTTTGGTCATAAACTTAGAATCGTACTTTTTCCAAATAGTGAATTTTCAAGAAAAAAACTTCTACCTCATGAAAGAAGGAATCATGCTACCTATAATAATAATAATAATGGTAATAATAATATTAGTAATAATAGGTAATCTTGATTATTTGAAAGATTATACTTGCTGCTCTATTTCCTTATTTGCATCCATTCTAACCCATTATAATTTACTTTCAGGCCCCTCTGCTCTGGTGGTATGTTTCCAGTGTCACCAGTGACTTCCTTAGCATTTGATGCTTGTTGTTTATGTCAGTTTTCTTCTACTTCTCTTTTCTGTTGGATTCCAAGATGATGCTTCGCTCTAATCTTTCTGCCTCTCTGAACATTCATGCCCATTGATTACATTTAATTCCTTGTTCCCCCCTGAATGCCTTTGGTCTTTCTCTTGCTGTTTATCTCCCTAGAACTCTATACTTACACCAAGAAGAGATTGTGTTTCTCCTTCAAGGCCTTGTGCAACTCTTAGCTGTTGTAGGAATTCTTCCCAAATCTTCTACCATTAATGAATTTCTTCCTCATGTATTCCTATTTGCAATGTTCTCAGATTGTTAGTTCAGCCTTCGGCACATATTATATACACATAGCTCATCATATGGATGTCTGTTTCTGTGGTTAGATTATAAGTGGATAGCAGAGGAGGCACGGTGATGAGGGAGAAGTTTGACTTTGGAGCCAAACAGATCTGGATTTGAATACGGCGATTCTGTTACTCTAGCTGTGTGGTCTTGGGCAGGTCAGCTAACCTCCCTAAACTTTATTTCCTTGAATAATACCTACCTGGCAGTGTAATCAGCTAAATTATGCATGTAAAGTACCTGTTCCTAGTGCTTGGCAGGTAAAAGCACTCTACACTTGTCTTCATTGTCTATCTTGGGTTCTAAATCAGTTTTTAAATTTTTATTCATTTTCATATCAGTACTTGGAAAACTGTAAGCATTCAGTAAATGCCTATTGAATTGAAATGATCTTTTATTCCTGTTGCTTCCATCCTTAGTTTATATTCTGTTTGGATTAATATTAAAGTATACATTTCCTGAGCTCGTATTAACTGACAGGGTAGTGTTCTAGGTGATGAGGGAACCCCATTTGGAGTTTTAAAATTACCGCAGTATTCACAGGGTGCCCGTAACGCATCTGGCGTGCCCCCCTGCCCCCCACCCCTTCTTTGGTATATGTTACTTTCATTTAGAAACTTAATTACATAATGAGTTTTCTAGCTAACTTCTCAATTTTCTCCTTTTTAGGCACCAACAGAGAGGCAGTTGCGGTATAAGGAAAAGGTTGCTGAACTCAGGAAGAAAAGAAATTCTGGGCTGAGCAAAGAACAGAAAGAGAAATATATGGTGAGAAAAAGTTAAATATTTAATTACCATGAACTCTTGCCATCACATTTGATTCCTTTTGGTTACTGAGATTCTGCTTTTCACATTTGCCATTTGGTATGCTCTGTAAGTAACAGGACTCTTCTCTGGCAGTTAGAGTTCACTATGTATAATTCCCCAATAAGAGTGGAACTGGGAGTCCTTGAAAAACAAAATACTGTTAGAATTTAGATGAAAAAAAATTGAATCCTTTAGTTTGTAAACCTCAATTTAGGTTTAAAGGGTTAAATTTACCCGCTTGAACAAATATCATGTTGGAGATGTCTGTGTAAGGAAGAATATTCAAACTAAGCAGTAGTGCATTTCCTTTAATGGAAGAATAAAATACCTACATGATAAAAGGTATTAATTGGGTGATACATTGTATAATAGGTCTTTTTGTAGTATTTTATTGTTCTAGTTTTAAAAGTAGTGCACGTTTGTAATAAAAAATATAGAACAATTAAGGAAAGTATTCAGAAATGAACCCTGATCCTACTACCTAAAAATAACCACAGCTAGCATTTTGGTAAAACTTTCTAGCTTTTTACAATGCCTTATTTACGTAGTTTGGATATTACTATAAGTACAGCTTTTAATTCTGTGTTTTCATTTACCTATCTTAAGCTGATATCCCCATTTTATTAAAAATTCTTCCAAAAATTTTTTGCACAAAATATTAATTTTTAAGTAAAGATTTATTATAAATATCTTCATAGCATTTACTTTGAAAGTATCAACTATAGAAAAGAAAGATTAAAAAAAAAATCACCCTCCCAGATATAAACCACTGTTAACGTTTTGGCATCTTCTTCTGATGTGTATTTTTATTTTTTCATGGAGTTGGACTCTTTGTTTATTTAGTCATTAGAGTAGATTATTAAGAGTATGGTTTGTGAATACTTAGCATGGCTTCATTAAGACAGAAATATGCCCAACTATGTATTTGCTTTTGTGGTAGCAAATTTACTACCATTTACTACCATCTCCATTTACTCGTAAGGGTATCATTTTTAAGACAGCGTGGTAGTCATCACTGTCTTAAAAATGATACCCTTACGAGTAAATGGAGATGGTCCAGTTTGAGATGTGTGGAGGCTGTGGGGTGAGTTTGTAGCTAAACACCTGCTCCAGACTGTGCTGGGTTTGTAGAGAGAGGGAAGCCTCTAGAAATGGGCTGTGGCGGGGGAGTTGTATGCTTCCCCTCTGTCTTGTTCAGTATTTTTATCTACAAGTTGGATAGAGGTGTAATAATATGATAATACCATTTATAGAGTGCTTATGTGCTAGGTAGGCACTGTGGTTATGTTGCTCCCATAATCTTTGTTACAAAGATGGATGGTATTTCACCTGTTTTATAGATGGGAAGCTGAGATTTAGAGAGGTAATTTTCCCAGAATCATACAGGTAGAGAGAGTGTCTGAAGTAAAAGCTCCTGAAATTTACCTTACATTTGCTTTCCATTAGTTTGGGCTAGGTTATTTGGACTGAACCTTCCTGGTAAAAATGCTGGATAGGATTTTTTAAAGCTTTAAAAAAAAAAATTCATGAAACTAGAAGAAATAACTTATACTTAAAACCCAAGTGTTAGATAACAGCCCAAATTAAAAAAGATATCCATCAGATGGGCCCAGATTAAGCGGAAGAAATTTTAATAGGGGTAAAGATGCTGGTGAGTGGTTTCTTCATATGATAATATATGAGCGAAGTCTACTGAGTTCTTCCTGGGATGAGCCATCTGCTCCTCTTAACAACCATTATCTTCTGTTCTCTGGTTAGGAGGTGGAGTCTAGGACGGAGTGGGAAGGGCTAGAATCAAAGGTTAAAAGCCAAGTTTCCCCTGTGGAATTTCTTTCTTGTGAAAGGATATTTGTGTAGTGACTGCCATGGTAAGATTTGTTACTTATTTAAAAAACTGGATTATTTCTATGATTCTAATTTTCTATGTCTGTTCTGTCGCTTGTTCTTGCTTAATATTGAGTAAAACATTTCTCAGAGGGCAGCCTTTTTTCCAGTGCACTTGGGCTGGAGTTCTAAAGTAGGAGCATTACGGTACCTTTGGTGGATCTGGATCGTGTAGTGGTGGGTGCTGCAGCAGTTCAATTGAAAGAGTTTACAAAAGACTGCTTAGTCCAACTGCCCCTTCCTACCTGCAGATTTTATTCAGTCTAAAATCTTAGACTTGAAGTCTTAGAGATTCTAGTTTTTATTTGGTTTTGTTTTTAAATGGGGAGTATCCCCCAAGGTTCCTTCCAGATCTCAGGATTCTGGGAATTGGTAGTGCCTCTGGGTTTGTTATATTTTATTTCTTTGTATTGTCACGCACATTTTCAGAGAAAGAAATGGAAGCATAGAGTTCCAAAGAATGAAACTCAACTTTTGGAGAGATTATAAGAGCATTTCCTTTCCAGGTTCACTAGGGTGGGTAGTGGGTGTCTTCTGGAATTAACCTGTCTGATAAATCCCTAGTGCCTAGTATAATGCCTAGCAAATAGTAGGCACTAAATAAATAGCTTATGGTTGTTCCTGGCTCTCTGGTTGGCATCCATTGAAATGCAATAGTTTAAGTTCTTAGAAGCAGAGAGTATCACGCTCTGGTTATTTTCCTAGGAACACAGGCAGACCTATGGGAACACTCGGGAACCTCTTTTGGAAAACCTGACTAGCGAGTATGACTTGGATCTTTTCCGAAGAGCACAAGCCCGGGCTTCAGAGGATCTGGTGAGTAGTGAAACCTCCAAGCTGAGGACCACTTGTGAGGGGCACTTGGAACTGCCAAGAAAAATGATTAGCAGTCAGTTTGATGGGGATTAAATATACCTTGCTGGATGACTCTTTCCCCTTCCCCCAGCCATCCTTATTTGATACTTTCTTCCTTCCCATTCATATTTAAAATTAATTACCCCTCCTCCTTTCCCTTGTCCCTTAAAGTTTTTCCTCCCCACCTCAACTCCTGGAAGGACCTGTTTTGTGGAGGTGGTTAGCTGGGTAAAACAACAGGTATCCCTTTGTGTCAGGTGGGTCATTTGCAATTCCGAGAACCTCTAGACTGAGAGATAACCCCTCTCTGTTGTCCTCTTAACCGAAACAGGAACTCCCCTTTGCAGGATTGCCTCAGCCCTTCATTACAGCTATAAAAGAATAAAAAGAACGGTGAAGAGGAATAATGGACACAGTTGTTGTCAGACATTTTAGAATTATTCTTTGACACAGCCTAGTTTCATGTATTAAGATGGCTTCCTCTTCTGATTTTTATTTATAGTTGCCATTTAGTTTTGATTCCCTAGGTAGAATTTTCAACAATTTTGCTTTAAGAAAATTGTGATTGAGGGGTCTTCCCTGGTGGTCCAGTGGTTAAGATTCTGTGCTTCCACTGCAGGGGGCATGGGTTTGATCGCTGGTCTGGGAACTAAGATCCCGCATGATGCACGGTGCAGCCAAAAAAAAGAAAATTGTGATTGAGGTTACCTCGGATTTAATGAATTAAATGTCTTCAAGGAAATTTAGCTTGTAAAGTGAATTTCATCTTCCTCTTTAAAAAAATTATATTGAATACTTTATTTAAAAATTCTCAAATAGACTTGTTGAAAGTTTTGTGGGAGGCAGGGTTTGATAGCTGCCCTTGGCTAGGCTGGGTTGCTGCTGCTGGTTTTCTCTATCCTACCCTGGAACAGAGCATTTCCTAGGCCAGCTTTTCACAACTCTTTACCTGGTTATTCAAAATTATTTCTGTAGCCAACTCATAGCTGCTAAGTGGGGACAGGCATCCAAAAATATCTTCTGTTTTCTAGCTTTAGATTCTAGAATTAAAGCATCATCCCTCTTTAAAAAATATTTTTTAAAGGACCTAAGTTGAGAGGATGGCTGCCATGGGTGTATGTCATGCAGATTCTCACAGCTTTATAAAAGCTGCAGTTACGTAAAGCACATTCTAGAGAATCTTTTGTTTAGTTTTGGAATGTTTTGTAAAGTTGTAGGGAGTATTTGTGGTAGATTGCCTTTTATAATTCAGTTTGGTTCTGGCTGGTAAAAATAAAATTTTACCAAGGACTTGTTCTGATGTTTAGGAGATGAGGCCCAAAGTGTGGTAGGGAGCAGAGAAAAGCCACTATTGAGATCTGTGCTCTGGGTAGTGCAGATAGTACATTTTATATAAGCTTCCTGATTCTGGTTATCTATGCTCCTGTAGTTCTCCAGTGCAGGTTTCTCATGAGATAGAAGCCAAATCTGATTTTTTTTTTTTTTTTTCTCATAGCCTAGCATGGTGGCGTGCACACAGCTTAACAACAACAGAAATGATCAATTCTAATCCTCCTTTGACTTAATTTCTTGTCTACAATAGGAGAAGTTAAGGCTGCAAGGCCAAATCACAGAGGGGAGCAACATGATTAAAACAATTGCTTTTGGTCGCTATGAGCTTGATACGTGGTACCACTCTCCCTATCCTGAGGAATATGCAAGACTGGGACGTCTTTACATGTGTGAATTCTGTTTAAAATACATGAAGAGCCAAACAATACTCCGTCGACACATGGTAAGTTGTTTGGGGGGGTCCATGATAATGGTGTTGATAAGCTATGGGATCTCTAGATTTAGACATCTATCTAAGCACCTCTAAGTGGTCCACAGAAATGGGAGGAAGGCACAGGAAATTGAAAGCCACATTTCGGAGTCGGAATATACAGCCTGTGGCAAGCCTGGGTGGCCCTTAACCACATCCTGTCATACTCATCTCCCTGTCTTTTTTCTTGCTGCCTGCTCTTGTCTGTTTCTCCCTTGGGATGTGAATTACCTCTGCCCACAGTTTTTCTGTGTCTCAACTAGATGAAAATAAATGGACTTCATTAGATAGACCTTCATTAGACAGAACTGGGAGGTGACTCAACTTTTTGTATCCCTAGCAGCTAGCATGGGCAGTTAATGCCCCATATTAAATGAACACTTGCTTAAGAAAGACAAATTATGAAATTAACAGAATGGGTCCTTAGGTCAGCCTCTCCCTTGAGTTGCTTATTGTTTCCTGGTTTCTGAACGGTCTTATTCCTGTGAAAATAGGAATAAACACTTGAATCTGATTTTATTGTTGACAAATGTGCTCACTAGGTATTTTGCAGTTTTAAGGCATTTTCTTTCCCTAGTTATAGAATGAAAAGTCTTGTCTTAAAGGGAATTTCTGCCATGGAGCAGGGATGGGGAAGGGTCAGGGGTGGAGATTAGTCTGTCAGGCGATGAACCCTATCTTTTTTTCTTATTTCCATAGTCACAACGTAATTGTGGCTCTAAGGCCTTTTAGGGTGTCTCTTTTCCCTTCCCCTTCCGTCTTTATTTCCCAGGATTTCCACATGCTGAGAATCTATAACCCAGACTTCCTATGATTTCTGTCATAACACTCTTCTCCCCAGTTTGGTGATAACTGCTTTTTTGTGTTCCCAACTCTGGAGTACGTAGTGGCCCGGAACTGCCACTGCTAATTAAGCCCTCTAGACTCCAGCCCACTAGGCTCCCACTAGACTGGGTGGGGAAGGATGGGGGGAGGGGGGAGGGGGAGGGAGGGCAGGTGGGTGATGGGTGAGGACTGGACTCCATGATTGAAGACCATGGAGATAACCTAATTTAGGGTTTGCTATGTGAAAGACTGGTATTTTTATTGATATGAACTGCTTACTATTTATGCCCTTTTTCCTTTTGTTTCTGTTTATTTAGTGGCACTAACCAATGAAGTAGCTAAAAGGCAAGAAATAGCAGTAGGGGGAGAAAACAAAGGGCCTAGATAAATCTGAGGATCAAGTAAACATTCTGAATATTTGAGGTTCTCTACTGTATTATATGAGTTACAAAAATTGAATTTCATGAAATAAAAACGTATTTTAATTCACACCTCTGAAGATTCCTATTGCTTTAGGCATAATCACAGAAATGGGCTTTCTTTGGCCATTTGGCCAACAGTTTGGCTTCTGTTTCTGAACAGATAATTGTTGTTCGTTTGCTTATTGTTGGGAAAAGCCAACATGAGTAAAGGGGTGGAGATAGGAACAAACTACAGATAGAGCTTTCTTGAAACAAGACCAGTTACTGCATATGTGGCCGTACATGTGACAAATTGGGGTATGATTCTTGAGTTGACCAAAAGAGTCACAATAAAATTTAATAAAAAATATGCCATATACATATGCCTTTTAAATGATATTTTTAAAAGTATTTTACATAAAACCTTTTAAAAATTCACCTATTTACAGCAGTGGCTTCCTGGCTGCATTAAATCTCTTAGCAATGGAGGGTGAGGAAAGGAGTACCTTGTGCCCCCTTGTGGCCAAGTCAGTGTCCGTTGTCCTGTCTTCCTCCCTCTTCCACTCCCCCTGCTTCCTGCTGCTCAACCAGGCTTCCTTGCCTTTTTTTTTTTTTAAAGCCACAGAAGGACATGCTCCTATTTCATTATAGTATAACAAACGGAACACTTGGAGAGGGGGGCATGCGTGGTTTTTATCACTGGGTCTGTTTTCTAATCTGAAAATAAGACCATAATGGTTTAGGTCGTAATGAGAAGTTTCTGGTAAAGGTGAGAGTACCTTTACTTAGCAACTCTCAGCTGCTGAAAATAAGCTGCTTAAGAATTTCCTGTTGGCACAAGGCATTTTATAATAAGCTAGGGGTATTTTTTTTAATTTATCTTGCTTTTACGTGGTAGATGATTTTAATCTCCTGGGTTGGAACAGTGCCAGAATATAATCCAGAAAACCTGTTCCAAACTGCTATAAAAATTCCATAAATATATTGCAGTGACTTTAGAAGCCTTTATTTGTTTCACTAAAAAGAAAATCTGTTTTGCTATATGTTCTCAGGTTTGTCCAACTGTCCATCTCAGCTAACTAAATTTGACCTGTGATTCCTTTTCCCTTTTGAGCAGCAGTCTTACTGGGAAGGTTTATTTCTCTGATGTGAATTCCATTCTCTTGCAGGCTAAGTGTGTGTGGAAACACCCACCCGGAGATGAGATATATCGCAAAGGTTCAATCTCTGTGTTTGAAGTGGATGGCAAGAAAAACAAGGTAAAAAGTGCTGGCATCAGAAAAAGGGGTGAAAGTGTTGTACTTTCACAGGTTTCAGAAATTTGTTTTATGTGCTGACATCAGAAAAAGGGGTGAAAGTGTTGTACATTCACAGGTTTCAGAAATTTGTTTTATCTCCATCTCACCTTGTAAAGAAGATAGAACCCTTCTATTGGCCAAAATACACAATTTCTGCTTCATTAACAATAATGGTATGATCTTTAAATTTTAGGCCTTTATCTGATAAGTATAAGAATCACTGGTTGGTCCACACATAAAACGTTGTTTCTCTACTTCCAGATCTACTGCCAAAACCTGTGCCTGTTGGCCAAGCTTTTTCTGGACCACAAGACATTATATTATGATGTGGAACCCTTCCTGTTCTATGTTATGACAGAAGCAGACAATACTGGTTGTCACCTGATTGGATATTTTTCCAAGGTCAGCAGGATCTGGAGATTAAGAAGCTGATGACCAGAGCAGGGTGATTGATGTTGGCATATGGTGACTCAGGACACTGATGGAAAGAGGCAGTTCCCTGGGCAATGATGACAGCCCTTCTCTTAAAGGGTGGCGGGGGGTGGGGTGGAAGTCCACGTATCAAAGGTTATTTAATGAAAATGTGCAATTCTTTGTTAAAAGCATCTGATTTATTCATTTCTGGATTTGTGGATTGAAGCTGCCCATTAATTACTGGCCAGGGCCCTGCCTACTAACCCACAAGCCCACATCTTGTAGTCAAGCCAACCAACTCTCCTGGCTTTGCTCTCCTCTGTGTTATTAGCTTAAAACCAGGAATATGTTTCTTTTGCCTGGTTTTCTAGCTGGGCTCCTTCAGTTGATAAACACCACTGTGCCTTTAAAGACTCAAGGCCAGATTTTGCTTGTGACGTTTTTCTTTTTTGTGTGTGTTACGCGGGCCTCTCACTGTTGTGGCCTCTCCCACTGCGGAGCACAGGCTCCAGATGTGCAGGCTCAGCGGCCATGGCTTACAGCGGGCCCAGCCTCTCCGCGGCATGTGGGATCTTCCCGGACCGGGGCACAAACCCGTGTCCCCTGCATCGGCAGGCGGACTCCCAACCACTGCACCACCAGGGAAGCCCTACTTATGACTTTTTAATATAACAACTTTATTGAAATATAATTCCCCTACCATACAATTCACTCATTTAAAGTGTATAGTGTAGTGGTTTTTAGCATATTCACAGAGTCGTGCAACCACCTGGCAGTCACCACAGTCAGTTTTTGTTACCCCAGTAAGAAACCCCTTAGCCATAAGTAGTCACTCCTCATTTCCACTCATTCCCTCCCAGCCCCACTGTCTCTATAAGTTTGCCTGTTCTGGACATTTCACATAAATGGAATCATGCGGTATGTGATTTAATTGTGTCTTGACCCCCTTCCAGAATGGGGACTTATGTTTGGATTCCCTCCCTTCTCCAGTACTCAACACTCTTTTGAAATACTGCTTTTAAAGAGGGATGCTCTAGACTGACTCAGTGTTCTAAACCTTCTTGCCTTGCTCGGTGCCTGTAAGGAACCCAGAGTCAGCCCCCTTAAGATGAGACTGGAAATCTTAGAGCTAGGGAAACCCTGGGATCATCATAAAGGGTGTGGATGTACCAGCTGTGAGCCTGACAGCCACTCCTCAGGACTAGTTAGCATATATTTTGCAAGCAACCTTGTTTTGTATCTGTGTGACTGCTGACACCTTTGGTTCCAAATTCTCATGACCTGCTCATCTGTTTGCTCTTGATTTTAGGAAAAGAATTCATTCCTCAACTACAATGTATCCTGTATCCTTACCATGCCTCAGTACATGAGACAGGGCTATGGCAAGATGCTCATTGATTTCAGTAAGTGAAACAGGAAAGTCATAAGTTCCACAAGCAGTGACCATGTGAATATGGTTGTTTGTCTTTTTGTCCTGTGATCTATCTATACAAATCCTGGCACGTAGTGGAATTACACTGGTATTAAGTGAATGAGTAAGTGGAAGAAATCTGAACATCGTCAGTTGGCCTGATACACATTGAACACTCAGATGAATACAGGACCCAGAGTTGGTACCTAACGGTGGGAGATACAGAGGATAGTAAAGTGAGCTCTTTAGGATTACCCCAGTTTGAGACTTACGAACAGCACATACATTTATAAGGCTTCAAATTTGTTCTTGGGTGTTAGGAATTTTAGTTTGTTTAAGCTTTTGTTTAGAGGTAGTCATCTTATTAATCATGGATTCTGTATTTGGGAATTTGCTTACTCATTAAAATTTATTCATAAGCCCAAAATCAACCAACATGCCCATGGCAGCAAAAAAAGTCACCATGCATTCCCAGATGAGGTTAAACAAGGTGCCTTGTTTCGGCTCTCTGTGTTTAAGCAAGTGTCCTTTTCATGGTCTGTTAGTGCCATGTCTTTCATATTTTTGTGCTTTTTAAAAAATCTTTATTTATGTGGCTGTGCCAGGTCTTAGTTGTGTGGGATCTTTGTTGCCTCGTGCAAGATCTCCGTTGTGGTGTGCGGGACCTTTAGTTGCGGCATGCGGGATCTAGTTCCCTGACCAGGAATCAAACCTGGGCCCCCTGCATTGAGAGCATAGAGTCTTAACCACTGGACCACCAGGGAAGTCCCCATATTTTTGTAATTTTCGTTATTGATTTTCTTTTTTTTTGGCCACGCTGCACAGCTTGTGGGATGTTAGTTCCCTGACAAGGGATTGAACCTGGGCCCTTGGCAGTGAAAGCGTGGAGTTCCAACTACTGGACCGCCAGGGAATTCACTGTTGCTGATTTTAAATGGTCCCTAAGCATAGTGCTGAAGTACTGTCTAGGAAGGCTGTGATGTGCCTTACAGAGAAAGTGTGTTTTATAGATAGGTTTTATTGAGGCATACATTATTGTGCTGTTGGCTGTTAGTTCACTGTTATTGAATGAACGATATGTATTAAATAGGTGTTTTTACACAGAAGCACATAAAACAAGGTTATGTATTGATTGGTTGACAAAAATGTGACCAGCAGCCCACAGGAACCTAACACTGTATCTCCCCTAAGAGCAGTGGTTCAATATTCGCTAATTCAGTGTTCACTGTGACTTTGTAGAGTATAACTACTGTAAATAATGAGATTCAACCGTGTTTTATTCGATATTCGCTGTAACATGACATATTTTAGTCAAATTAGAATTCTTAGAAACAGCTTTGTGATCCTTTTTTTTTAAGCCATCTGGTAAGAGATGAATCAGGAAATGGCATAATCCACTAAGGGTGTGAGGGGATTGTATATCTTTGAATAGGTAACACCTATTTTATAAACTAAACTTTGTGGAAATTTTCAAACATATACAAAAGTAGCATAATAGTATAATAAACTCCCCTGTAATGATTACCATTTTATGGCCAATCTTATTTTACCTATAGTCCCACCCTCAACTGTTTTGGTATCTCTAAAAGAATAAGGTCTATTATACTTAAAAAATACCAAAAAAACCCAAAAAATTCCGTAATGTCATAAATTTTACTATTCAAATTTTCCTTATTTTGTGATTTTTGTTCTTTTAAAAAGAAATTATTTTTACTCAAATCCAGATAGAACTGATATTGGGATTGATAGATGTAGCTTATAAATCACTTTTAGTCTAAAAGTTCCCACTCCATCTCTTTCTTTTTTTTCTTTGCTATTTATTTGTTGAACAAAGCAAGTTAATTATCCAGTAGAATTTCCTGGGGTATGAATCTTGCTGACTGCATCCCCATGGTGTTGAAAGTTAGACGTTTAGATGTTAAAACTAGCGACTTAGTGAAATTCAGATAGTATCCATCCCCATCCCCCACCAATATTTCATAGGCAGTACCGAGATAACCCATTCTTAAAGTTCAAAAATTTGAAAAAGATTAATAGCTATATAGTGAAATGCCTTCCCAATCTCTGTTCTCATCTACCCTGTTTTTTTGTTTTCGCTTTTCGGCTTTTTGGTTTTTGTTTTTTTGGCTGCACCACTCGGCTTGTGGGATCTTAGTCCCTGACCAGGGATTGAACCCAGGCCCCTGGCAGTGAAAATGCTGAGGCCTAACCACTGGACTTCCAGGCAATTCCTCATCTACTCTGTTCTTAACACATATGTACAGATAACCATTGATAAGTTTCTAGTGAAACCTTCCGGAGTTTTTTTAATGTCTATTATAAGTAAATGTAAATACACATTCGTCCCCTTTTGTTTGTATAAAGGCAGCCAACATACTATTGCATTAAATGACTGAACCCTAATTGATATTGCAAAGCAGGCTCTGCTCCTTAAATCTTTCTTCCATATTGGTACATTGTTCTTACTAGGGTGAGACACAGTGTCTGTATTGTTCCCTGGCAGGTTATTTGCTTTCCAAAGTGGAAGAAAAAGTTGGCTCTCCAGAGCGTCCACTCTCAGATCTGGGGCTCATAAGCTACCGCAGTTACTGGAAAGAAGTGCTTCTTCGTTACCTGCATAATTTCCAAGGCAAAGAGATTTCTATCAAAGGTTGGTTTTTGACTCTTAGAAAATGGTTGTTACTCTAGATGTTAGCTCCACTGAATATTCTGACTTTTCTGTTTGGCCCTGTTCATGCTTTGTAACCTGCAAAGAAAATGCCCCATTCTGTGTTTCATCTGAATATGAGAGCAGAAGGCCCACTAATGTGGACCACTCACTAGAGGTGTCTAAGGATTCCAGAGTGTTTGGTCCTTGGGACTGGTTATATGACTTGCTTTCTTACAGAGAAAATGTGGTGGGTTTTTTTGATTTTTGAATTTTTTTTTTTGAGTTTTGAACTTTATTTATTTACTTAATTTTGGCTGCATTGGGTCTTCATTGCTGCACGCAGGCTCCCTCTAGTTGAGGTGAGAGGGGGCTACTCTTCGTTGTGGTGTGTGGCCTCTTATTGCAGTGGCTTCTCCTGTTGCGGAGCACAGCGCAGGCTTCAGTAGTTGTGGCTCGCGGGCCCCAGAGCTCAGTAGTCATGGCGCACTGGCCCAGTTGCTCCTCAGCATGTGGGATCTTCCCAGACCAGGCCTCAAATCCGTGTCCCCTGCCTTGGCAGGCAGATTCCTAACCACTGCACCACCAGGGAAAGTCTGAAAATGTGTTTTATAGATAGGTTTTTTTGTCTTTTTAAAAAATAAATTTATTTATTTTATTTATTTTTATTTTTGGCTGCGTTGGGTCTTTGTTGCTGTGCACAGTCTTTTTCTAGTTGTGGCACGCAGGCTTCTCATTGCAGTGGCTTCTCGTTGTGGAGCACAGGCTGAAGGCGTGCGGGCTTCAGTAGTTTCAGCACGCAGGCTTAGTAGTTGTGGCTTGTGGGCTCTAGAGTGCAGGCTCAGGAATTGTGGCACACGGGCTTAGTTGCTCCGCGGCGTGTGGGATCTTCCCGGACCAGGGCTCGAACCCGTGTCCCCTGCATTGGCAGGCGGATTCTTAACCACTGTGCCGACCAAGGAAGCCCTATAGATAGGTTTTATTCAGGCATACGTTATTGTGTCTCAAATCTCAGGTTACTGACACTTTAATTCTCAACAAAAGTCAAGAAAGAAGAAAAACTTCAAGTCTTTTGGCACACACAGGAACTTCTAACATCCCTGAATATTTATGTGAGGATGGAAGAATTTAGTTTGGTCTGTCTTTGACCTTGATTTCTATAGGGGCCAAGTGGTTTCCTGCTATAAAATCCCTCTTCTGTAGTTATTTTAACTGGTCAAATGAATGCTTTGTAAATTTTCTTCTGAACAGCTTGGGTCAAGTAGTGAAGATTCCAAACATTTGGAGTCTGTGTCTAGATTTCCTCCAAGGGAAAGGGGGCCTTGGTGGGGCGGGGCGGGGGTGGTGTCTGCATTTTGGCCAAGTTCTCGGTAGCTCTTCTGTTTCAGAAATTAGCCAGGAGACAGCTGTGAATCCTGTGG
Source organism: Kogia breviceps (assembly GCF_026419965.1). NCBI lineage: Eukaryota > Metazoa > Chordata > Mammalia > Artiodactyla > Physeteridae > Kogia > Kogia breviceps. The sequence goes on along the minus strand of NC_081328.1, from coordinate 34,602,102 downwards.
ACATTGTCAGCACTCTGCAAGCCCTTCAGATGCTCAAATATTGGAAAGGAAAACACCTAGTTTTGAAGAGACAGGTAAAGTTACTATCAGCCTCTTGCTTATTGCCTAATGTCCCGTGAGGCCTAGCAGAGCAAAGTGAGGCCTTCACACCTTACAGGTATCCTTCCCTTCTTAGAGGAGTCCGACTCTGTGCATCCTTTACTTGGTCTCATTGTTAGGCTTACCTTAAGCTCCTCTCTCAGAGCTGAATGACAGACGGGTAAACAGCTCCAGTTAAGCAGCTTTATGTTGAACAGTCGTACTTCTATCCTTTGATGATTTTCTTAGATCGGATGAAGAGTGACCATCTGTGGAGGAGAATCTTCATAAACTCCAGGGCCTGTGGAAGGGGTTTTAAATTCCTTTAACAAATGCCATCTCAACTCATGCCAATTTAAAATTTTTTTAAGTTGACTTATAACATTTAATGATGGAAGATGAATAATGATTTTCAGGTCTTACAGAGGGCATAGTAGGAAGAAATGGATTAGGTAGGAGAGCACTAGGTAAATCAAAAGATAATTTTTTTTTATATACCTGTCTCACTTTTATATACCTGTCTTAGTATATTATTAAATCTTTGGCCATTTCTTCTTTGCTAATAATCATTTTGGAATCCACTTATAAACATGTTTTAGTTGAATGTATATAATAATTTTTCCCATTGTTCTCCCTCAGGACCTGATTGATGAGTGGATAGCCAAAGAGGCCAAAAGATCCAACTCCAATAAAACCATGGATCCAAGCTGTTTAAAATGGACCCCTCCCAAGGGCACTTAAAGTGACCGGTTACTCCGAGCCAGCGAACCCCAGCAGTAGGAATCCGTACCCTAGGGATCTGTCTGTCATTTCTGTTGCTCTTGTGATTGGCAAGTACAGTATCCTTTGGGAAGGCCATCCCCCTCAGGACTGTCCTGGCTCCGACCTTCTTGTACACTGCAGACGCTGGTTCTGAGGAACTGTTGTTTCGGCCTCAGTGAGGTTGCCTGGATGGGATCTGTATTAGACTTGAGTGCAGATCCCTCGTAGCACTGACCCAAGGTGTTCTGTTTTGGTACTGTACCTGTCCAGTCACTGGTTCTCTCCTCTGGCCCCATGAGGTTGTGTCGTGTCTTCTAAACTTTGTAATAGTGCTTCTTCTTGCCGCCCAGTCACGAGACCACCAACTACGGTTACTGCCACCAGGATATTCCCAGTTACTCCTTACCTGTGTTCTTGGAGGGGCAGGGAAGAGGTAATACTTCTGAGTGTGTGTGTGTGCTGGGAGGGGTCCCTTCCCTTTGGATTTCATCTCACTTAAAGTTTTTTCCTCCATTTTTACTAAAAGACCTGTTTTTGATCATCAGGCTGACCAGAGCCAAATACTTTTGAAGACTTGCAGGGATTAATTAGTCTTGGTTACAGCACATTATCTGAATGAGATGGAGAAAAGAATTGAGAAGTGGTGATTCTGTATTTGGATTTGAGTTCACCTGTGGGCAGTGGGCAACGTCTTGGTGGAAGGGAATGGAATACTACTTTTTGCCTCACCAGAAAGTGCCCAGTAGTAAATGTTTTCTTCTCTTTACTCCCTGCCCGTCTTTACGTTTGCAGGTGCCAAAATAATTTCCAGTTCTCCCTTTCATGCTGCATGTTAACTGGTTAATTATACTGCAGAAACCTTTTCACCAGTACCAGTCTGATATAGCATACCTATACTTCAACATAAGTTACACTGCTTTTGTCTGAACATCCTTGGAGAAGTGATTGAAAATGACTTCCGTGTCTCAGCCCATGACTCAGCAAGGCAGAATGGCCACCCCTGCCAAGGTTTGCTTCCCTTTTCAACAGTGCCTCACCCTCCCTCTAAGACTAAAGTGCTTATGCCCTTCCAAGAACAACTCCTCCATTTCCTTTTTGGGATTTACCACCGTCCCCCCATTCTCTGGTCTCCTATTTATGGTGTTGTTTAAGTGAAGGAAGAGATGCTCCCTCTAATTTCTCTCTAGCCCATTATAACCTGCTATCTTGGGGCAGCTTTTGATGTATGACATGTCACCCTTTCCAACTTGGTCTCTACAACACCGCTGTCTTCATGTGGAACCCTCACCACAATCCCAACTCTGATCATTTGTGCCTTTCTCTTGTCATCTTTGTACACTACTTATATTCACTGTGGGTTGGGGGGAGCTAATTTTAAGCATGTTCAGTGGCAGCTCCCTGCCGGTTTCAGTGTCACTGTTAAAATTTATCCAAAAGCAACTTCACTGGGGGTTTTCTTAAGGGGTAAAGGCCTTTTACAGAAGCTAATCCTTCCCCACATGTGGTAGAATGTGCTGTTCTATATCTGCTCCTCAATAAAGCATGTTCTCTGCTCAAGTCTGTTTCACCTAGGAGCTCTCATTTGAGTACAAAGTGGTGCCACTGACCTGCTGCTAATAGGTAATGCACTTGGGATTTATTTTCCTAGCAGTAAACTGACTGTTGAGGGATGTGGTTTGTGGCTGGGGAAGGTTGTTTCTTCCTCTGTGATGCAGGGTATCTATGGAGGGAGTGCTTACTCTGAGCTTGTTTAGTTGATGGGATAAACTCTCCCTGCCACACTCTGGTTCCAGATAATAGGTATGCATAGCAATAAGTAGTCTGTATTACCCATTCTTCCATTAAGTTCAAGGACAGAAAACCCAGCAGGAAGTTAGGATACGTGGGGTACAATCGATAGCTGTGGGAGGTGGGAAAAGGTGGGTCCCTTGTCTCCAGACTTATTTGCCAGTAGGTGAGCAGTGCCACCTCTAATCATTGTCTCACTCAGGTTGAGATGATTTCTGAAAGTAGCTGCATTTTCCTGTAGCATTTACCTAGAGCAGGAAAAGGGTGGCCGAGCACTTCGCTATATGGTGGAGAGGAGGAGGGTGGAAATTGTATTTGCTGGGGTGGTTTTGCCTACTGTGGCCAGCGTGGTGAGAACTTCTCCTGGCAGACAAACTAAGCGTCCTCCTTGGTAAGGTTAGAGTCCAGTGTGTCACTTGACTGGGGGTGGGAGATGGGATGGAGAGAAGCTCAAGCTTATAAAGAGACCCTTCTTACACATCTTAGAAAGATGTGTGCCCAGATCTCCCTTTTCTAGGTATTCGCATCAAAGGGAAAATCTGCTCTCTCTCGCATTTTGAAAAAATTTAGGTAGTTAATGTGGAACCATGAGAATGGATGCTGAGAGGTCAAGGCACTTGAAGTTTTGTGCACAGTGCAGATCCCAAGCCTCCACTGATTGCCACCCCCTTTTCCTCACCTAGAAATCAAAGGAAGATTTCTCTGGTTTAAATCCTTACAGGTATGGGAACAGACCGTTCACTTCCTTGGCTACTTTGAGTCAGCCTGTCCCCTCTGACTCCTTTTTACCTGCACAAAAGAAGCTCAGCTGCTTAGGCTCCTTCATTAGAAGAGCAAAAGCCTCGAGTCATTCCTGGATCTAGCTCCTGAAACTCTCTAAATGGAAGCACCTACTCTATCTCTGGAGGGAGGAAGAGAGCCCTAGCATGAGCTGGTTGCTTCCTATCTGCTCAGCACTGTGCTGGGTACCTTCACACTGCCTTGTTTGACCCTCGCGTTAGCTCAGTGCAATGGAAATTCACACCGGTTTTGCAGAAGGAAACCTAGAGCACAGGGTGATGCAGGAAGCGTCAAAGACAAATATTTTGGTCTGTCCAGCTTGAGAACCTATGTCATTTGCTTTCTTGGCTTTTTTGATTCCTTAATGATTTATCATCTCCCTTCTAGTTAGATTTCCTTGCTTCAACTGTAGACCCCCAGGCTTCTAGTGGCTTCCACTGCCAGAAAAATGACAACACTGGTGAAAACCTTAAGATGAAAGAATTGATTTTAATTGCTCCTATAGGCAGCATTTGGAGGCCAGAGACCTAAACCTGGAAACAAAGATGTGCTTCATTCTGGCTCTGCTTCCGATTTAGGAATAAACTGTTTAGCAAGCACTGTCTGTCCCTTTACTTACATGGTTTCCTTCAGTCCTTACAATGCCACCACTGTAAGGTGAGTATTGTAGCCCTTTTCCACGTGAGAAAATTTGAGGCTCAGAGGTCTTGCTGCTGGGTTATAGAAACAGAATGAGAGCCTTGCTCCTCTGATTCCAAATCCCATGCTTCTGACAATGCTATTGTGAGTCATCTAATGCCTCTGCCTGCTTTCCCATTTCTCAGGGGGAACAGTGAGTAATATTAAGTAACTTTTAAGAATATGGTGTGCCCTTTATAGGGAAGATGCTGCTTTTGACATGTCCTCAGCTTTGGTTTGTCCCTGTAGTTCTGGACAGGTTGCCTCGCTGGGGTTAGGAACGGCCTCTAATGGAGTTCATGTGAAGCCAGTATAGAAAAATACCACAGCTTGCTTACAGCACACATTCCTCTGGAATATGAAACCAATGAAAAGCAGCTTTTTTTTTTTTTTTTTTTTTTTTTTTTTTGTGGTACGCAGGCCTCTCACTGTTGTGGCCTCTCCCGTTGCGGAGCACAGGCTCCGGATGCACAGGCGCAGTGGCCATGGCTCACGGGCTTAGTTGCTCCGCGGCATGTGGGATCTTCCCGGACCAGGGCACGAACCCGTGTCTCCTGCATCGGCAGGCGGATTCTCAACCACTGCGCCACCAGGGAAGCCCAAAAGCAGCTTTTTGAATGTATATTAGTAACTGTAGTCATAAACATGGTTGCCTTTTCCTCCTTTGAAGAGCAATTGATATGCCAAACATTGAAGAAGTGTAGTTTGTATGAAAGGTGCTAGGATCAAGCAATGTAGCTCTCAGTGATCCTTACCCTTTTTACTTTCCTTCTGACCTTTTGAGAATCTAATCAAAGTATCAAGTCTTTTTAAAAAAAAATGTACATAAATGCAAATATGCACACATTTGTCTACAGTTGAGGAAATTGAGCCTTTGAAGTCCATTTCTGAACTGGGGTTAATAAATAAGAAACCCTGGTTTGAGAAAGCTCCAGTGAAAAGGCAGGAACCCCACCTACCTGCCTTCACTCCCAGCCCACGACTAGTTCTCTGTGTAAAATGACAGGTCCCGTTAAGTGAGGTACAGTGATGACAGAGGGAGAAGGCCTGGCTCACTGGCTCAACGTTAGGATCCTCACAGGTGCGCATATATACACAGTGCTATACAGGGTTTTGCATGTTTAGAGAATAAGGTGAAAACTCTTGCTAAATATATATGATGTATGCTAGGAATTCTAGAAACTACTTTTTGCTCTTCGTTGATATCATGGAATTGTAGAATTAGACCACCTCTGGGTTTGCTCCAGCACTTTCTGCTATAAACTTGTATGACTGTCTCTTCCAGACTGTCTCCTGCTGATGGGGGCAGTTTAATTGCCCACTTCCTTTGTGGTATCTTCAACAAAATGCCAATGAATGTCACTAAGAAGAAAAAAGAAGGCTGCCCAGTGGTGAAAAATGCCCCTTGCTGGAATATCAGTTTGTCTCTTCCATCTTGTGCAATAGTGTAGATGCAGGTCATGCTGCTACCATTTTGGGGTTTGGGGGTTTATTTGTGCCCAAGAGTGGAGAAAATAACCTGTGCTGTTGCACAACTTCAGCTCCATTGCTCCTCCCAGGTGTTCCATATGAGATGTAAACACCTTTATCCTTGGTAAGTCATATCCATTCCAAGAAGTCAGTCTTTCTCGACTGGGTATTTGTTTTTGGAAACCACTCACCTTATGTTTAATCAGTTCCAAAGTTTTTAGGAACCTATACCGTTATCTCACAAAAAAGGTGTGGTGGGTCACCTCCAGAGATGGCCACCAACAATTTCTCCCATCTCTGGATGTGTGTGACGCTCCTTCCAGTAAGAGCTAATTTTCCTTTGGAGTGTGAGCTGGACTTCTTTTTGGCGGGGGTGCTGGACCGTGGGAGGCCTGCAGTCAGGAGAAGGCTTGCACCGCCCCCTACTCCCATATTTCTCTCTGGACACGGGTAAAGTGTGAGGATGAGGAAGAGAGACACCTCGTGATGAACAGTCAGTCTTGAAATGGAGACTATTTCACTACAGGTCAAACAGAAGAATCTTAACTGGTTGTGCAGACACCGTCTGGCCTCTCGGGGGCCTCTGCTGTCACTAAAACCTTCCCCGGCACCCAGATGAAGGGCCTGGCCTCTCCACCAATGCCTTCTTCCTTCCCCTCCTTTTATTTTATTTTTTTTTTTTGTTATTTTTTTTTTTAATTAATTAATTTATTTAGGCTGTGTTGGGTCTTCGTGGGCTTTCTCTAGTTGCGGTGAGCTGGGGCCACTCTTCATCATGGTGCGCGGGCCTCTCACTGTCGCGGCCTCTTGTTGCGGAGCACAAGCTCCAGACGCACAGGCTCAGCAGCCATGGCTCACGGGCCTAGTTGCTCCGCGGCATGTGGGATCTTCCCAGACCAGGGCTCGAACCTGTGTCCCCTGCATTAGCAGGCAGATTCTCAACCACTGCGCCACCAGGGAAGCCCCCTTCCCCTCCTTTTAAACAGCCTAACAACCCCACCCCCAAAGAATCAGGTGCCCCCCAAGCCCCTAACCCATTTTCTTTTTTTTTTTTAACATCTTTATTTGAGTATAACTTTTACAATAGTGTGTTAGTTTCTCCTTTACAACAAAGTGAATCAGTTATACATATGTTCCCATATCTCTTCCCTCTTGTGTCACCTTCCCTCCCACCCTCCCTATCCCACCCCCCGTTTTCTTTTTGGAAAGAGGGACACAGAGAAGCTGAATGTTATGCAGCCCAGTGAATTAATGAATCACCCTTTACCGCCGAACCCACACAACTCCCAGCTCAGTCCTTTGTTCACCTTTATGCTTATTACCTAGGTTTGGCCCCTAGGATTTCATTCTAGCTCTTTCTAAGCATCCTGGGGTCCTTTGTGTCCCGCCTGCCTATGAACCACTGGGGCAAGACAATGTTCTCCCCGTCAGAAGCGGGGAGCAGTGGCGGCTCCCTGAGGTGTGGGACCTGTTTCCTTCCTTTAGAGCTCTTCCCAATGCTGGGAGCATGACTAGCTGCCTGTGTCCCCAAAGCAGAGCAGTCAGTTGATGGGCCACCTCATACACAAGAATTGATGAAGGACCTGGGACCCCATTCTGCTCCTTGAGGTTATGATGGTGGGTAGGGAGGGGGTGTCTGCTTTCAGGCAGGGGTTGCTCACCTTTACCTGTGTCCCAAGCCTGTTTTCCCACCTCGGGTGGGGAGCATGACTGTTTAGTATTTCCCTTTACAGCTCTGAAAAAGGTCTCCCAACTGCTGACATGCCAGGCCACTGGGCAGGGTGCGGAGCCCAGGCTATCCCTGCCCTCTGCCCTGCACCGGAGAAGAAACCATCCACTGTTCACTGGTTTATTGAGCCCCTGCTGTGTTCTGGGCACAGGAGATAGAGGAGTGGGGGAGACTCATCCTGCTGTGCAGTGAGGTCCAAGTGAGGGGGCGGGGTCACTAGCTCACAGTGGTGACAACAGTGCACTTAGCACGACTGGTGCTTGAGACCGAGAGTCCTGGGAGGAGCCCCAGTGAGTTCAGTGAGGGCCTGGTGGTAGGGACGTTCCGGCGATGAGCACAGGAGACACGGAGGCTGGCTGGTTGGCTGTCACGTCCAGGTAGGGAGAAGGGTTTTCTCCTCTGGGAAGCACGTGGCGGGGGCTCTCACTCTGACCAGTGGTCCTCATCCTCTTGGCCTGGGAAGAGTGCTGCACGTGGCCGGTCGTTAGGGGAGACTGGTCTGCCTCCTCCACCCTCGGAGGCCTTCCCTAGTCATCCACACAAGGCCCTCCGCATCCCTAACTCGTGTTTCTCTGGCTGCGGATATCTAAGGCAAATTACAGGTTCATCTGGCATAGCTTCCATTTTTCAACCATAAACGCCTCCAGAGCATGGACGAGCCAACCCTCACTAATCCTCTCTAAAGAAAGGGAGTGGTAGGGCTTCCCTGGTTGTGCGGTGGTTGAGAATCTGCCTGCCAATGCAGGGGACACAGGTTCGAGCCCTGGTCTGGGAGGATCCCACATGCCGTGGAGCAGCTGGGCCCGTGAGCCACAGCTACTGAGCCTGCACGTCTGGAGCCTATGCTGCACAACAGGAGAGGCCACGACAGTGAGAGGCCTGCGCGCCGCAATGAAGAGTGGCCTCCGCTCGCCGCAACTAGAGAAAGCCCTCGCACAGAAACGAAGACCCAACACAGCCAAAAATAAATAGATAGATAAATAAATTTAGAAAAAAAAGAAAAGGGAGTGGTAATCCACCACTCAAAATTCCAAAGGCCCTCCTGGGGCCACGGGAAGTGCCCTGGCCTAGGGAGCAGGAGACACAGTGTTTAGTCCTGGCTCTGTTATCAGTTCAGTGTGTGACTTTGGACAAATTGTTTCCATCCCTGAAAAATGATTTCTAAGTCTCCTGCCGACACTCTGCGTGGAGGGACATTCATTTCCATGTTGGCATTGGGTTGACTTCCATGGCCCTTCAGGTGGAATGGCTCAAACACCTAGGAAAAACTCTTGGGGGAATATAGAGGACTTTCCCATCTTTATTCCCAAGAGCCTATGTTGGAAGGAGCAGGTATCAGGGAAGCTAGAGAGGGGTCCACAGGTGTGCAGCTCTGGGGGGAGAGGTCAGGATTAGGAAAGCAGACTTGAGCTTGGCATCTTTGGTCAGCTGCGACACCCCCTGCCCTTCCTCTTGAGCTGACTGGCTTGAGCTATGGATCCTTCCCCAGCTTGATTCACTTATCTACTTTCATGCCTGTTCATTTATTGAGCGTCCCCTTGAACCCCTTTGGGGTTGTGACCCCTACCAGAAGGCGTTAGCTGATAGCTACTTAGGGTGTTACCCCTCCCAGGGCGATTTGCCTTTGTTTATAATTGTTGAATATAGAAAATACCTTAAGACTTTCTAACAACGATTAGGAAGGGAATAAGGGGGATGTTCCAGGGTCTGAAAAACCACACACTACTCTGTAGCTTCGGCTGGCCCTGAGATGGGGGAGCAGAGTGTGCCTGGGTGTGTTGGGCGTGGAGAGGGTGCAGCTTCAGGGCTATGGCTGTTACAGGCCTGGATCATCAAAGCGATCATGATCTCCCTGCACCTCTTCCATGGGGCCTCTGCCTAATAGCTTGTGGGGAGCCTGTTCTGTCTGGCCAGCTGCCTGGCCCCCACCATGCAGACTGGCAGCAAAGTGTCTGGTCACTTTCTCATTATGCCCTTGCAATTCAGTAGAAGCTCTCATCTACCTTCTGTAGATGGTCCTCCCCTGCCCAGGTGGCCCTGGACTACTGGTCCTCGCTGATACCCTGGTGGTGAAGAAAGGAGATAGAGAAGAAAAAGAGAGCGTGCAGTAGAGGAAGGCTGTCTTGGGAACCAAGACAGACAGGGCCGGGGCTTCCCTGGTGGCGCAGTGGTTGAGAGTCCGCCTGCCGATGCAGGGGACACGGGTTCGTGCCCCAGTCTGGGAAGATCCCATATGCCGTGGAGCAGCTGGGCCCATGAGCCACGGCCGCTGGCCTGCGCGTCCGGAGCCTGTGCTCCGCAACGGGAGAGGCCACAACAGTGAGAGGCCTGCGTACCACACACACACACACACAAAAGTCAGGGACAGAGCTGGGGCCTCATGAATGGAGTCACTTCTCAATCAACCTAGGAGCTGAGGTTCATTCATTCACTGATGCATTCACTGATTCCTTCCTCTTTCTCCTCCATTCTCCCTCCCTTCTCCCCTTCCTTCCACCTCTAATAGAAATGGGACAGAGCAGATGGCAGACCTCTACCTGCCTGTGGGGTAGTTCCCGCTCTGGGGACACCAGCCATGTGACCCAGCAGAACAGTACAAGGCAGTGTGCCAAGGAGGGCACCGTGCCCAGGCTATGGAGACAAGCTCTGGGTAAGGCAGGCAGGCAGACAGGCAGGCAGGGAAGGAGAGGAGCTAGGAGTCCTGTCAGTGAGGGCGTTTGGGAGGATGTGGTGAGTCTTAGGGAGTTAGGTTTGCTCCTGAGAGCACTGAAGGGTGGTGGGTAAAGGTTGGTCTGTTTTCTCTTGATATTGTTTTTCCCTTTTCGCCAAAAGGACAGCCTTTCACTTTTAAGGTCCTTCTGGATTGATTAGTTTCTCCAACTCCAGGCTTTAGAGCCAAGGTGATTTTGGACCTTTGGCAGAACTAGATTCATCCCCGTCTTTTCCATATCCCTGCAGCTACTCCCCAGGTATGCACAGACTGCCTCTCTAAGGAAACAACCAGGGAGCCTAGCTTGTGGCCAAAACATGCTGTCCCGGTCCTCCACAATGCCAGCCTGGTGCGCCCTGGCCAGAGCATCTCTCCCCGCCTCCCTGGACAACTCGGTTTTCCCCAGGGACCACGCTGGGGGAAGGTCTGGACAACACTTACCTCTTCTCTCTGGCTGGATGGGAGGTATTCCTGGGGGAAAGAGAGAGAAGAAAATGAGGGCTGCACCGCTTCCCTGGGGGCCCAGTGAGGTGAAAGGGCTCATGGCTCTTTGGGATCCCGCACCTTTGGTGGGTCTTCAGTGGAACTCCAGTCACTCCCTGTTGTCCTGGTGTGGCTGGGCCGCACAAGGTACAGTCTGGGTAGGAGGCAGTGTGGGGTAGTAGGAAGTGCACAAACTTTGGAATCATTGCGCCTGGCACCAGCTGGGCATCCTTGGGAAAGTATTTAGCCTATCTGAGCTTTAGCTTCCCTGCTCGTGGCAAAGGGGATATTGTGAGATTTAATCACATGTGAGCACAGTGTTCAATAAAATTTTTTTTTTTTTGGCTGTGCCACGCAGCATGCGGGATCTTAGTTCCCTGACCAGGGATCAAACCTGTGCCCCGTGCAGTGGAAGCACGGAGTCCTAACCACTGGACTGCCAGGGAATTCCTCAGTAAATATTTCTCTTATAATCCCTTCCCCTGCTTCCTCATGGGTTGCTGGATTTGCAAGAGAGCTCTGAAATGGCCCAGTCCAAAACTCATTTTTTAGAGGAGGAAACTGAGGCCAAAAGTGTTTGCTCACAAGTTGATTTCCTCTATTTTTTTTTGTGTGTGTGTGTGGAGGTACTAGGAAGGTTTTCTCTATTTTTATACACATTTTTTAAATTACAAAAGTAGCCTCTGGGGACTTCCCTGGTGGTCCAGTAGTTAACACTCTTGTGCTTCCACTGCAGCGGGCACGGGTTCGATCCCTGGTCGATCCCATGCCATGTGGCACGCCCCCCACCCACAAAAAAAGAAAAGAATAAAAAAGCAGTCTCTGAATAAATGCCCACTATAAAATGGTAATGTAGAGGACAGTGTAGTAAAAGTCCCTCTTAACTCTCTCCCTCACCTCCACTTCCTATCCTAGGCGTAAACACTGTAGACAGTTTGATATTTATCCTTCTGGAACTCTCCCTATGTTTTCATATATATATCTGTGTAAGTATGTAGTGTTTCTTTTTAAACAGGTAAACTCCTATCTTACATATTGTTATATAACTTGCTTTTTCCACTTAACCAGTGTCTTGGAGATCTTTCTCTATCTTTCCACAGATCTGCCTCATCCATTTTAATGGCCATAAAGGGTATGGATGTGCCCTATATATATATATATATATATATATATATATATATATATATATATATATATTTAAAGATAAATTTATTTATTTTTGGCTGTGTTGGGTCTTTGTTGCCGTGCGCAGGCTTTCTGTACTTGCAGCAAGCAGGGGCTACTCTTCGTTGCAGTGCGCGGGCTTCTCATTGCGGTGGCTTCTCTTGTTGTGGAGCACGGGCTCTAGGCACGCGGGCTTCAGTAGTTGTGGCACATGGACTTAGCTGCTCCGTGGCATGTGGGATCTTCCCTGACCAGGGCTCGAACCCATGTCCCCTGCTTTGGCAGGTGGATTCTTAACCACTGTGCCACCAGGGAAGCCCAAAGTGCCAGTTCTTTCATATCCTCACCAACACTACTTTTAAAAATATATAATATTGGCAATAAGAAAAAGAAAACGGCTCTCTGTTCAGGCTCTTTTCTCCTTGTCCCCCCAGGACATGAATCACGCGTCAAGCGTGCCCTCGGGAACATAGGTTCATTTTAATAATTCTATTTGAGCCAAACAGAATCAACTAGAAAGCTTAGCCCATGCCTTTACTCACATCTAGAGGCTGATCTTGAGCACCACCACCTCTCTCCACAGCCATCCATTGTACTGAAGGAAGGGCACCAGCGGGATGCAAAGCATTTGTCCCCACCCTTAGGGTGACTGCACTCCCCGGATGCTGGAGACAGCCCTGGTTTGCACCTGTTGCCTGGCATAATTACCACTCTCTGAAGTATCCTGGTTTGGGTAATTGACATGGACACTCTATCCCATCCCATCACGTGAGCGACCCCTACTGGACTGGAGTAAGAGCCGCTGTAAGCTAGGGACTCTGCTTGGTGTAACAGAACCCACCCAGAAGCCCTCCTCGCTGGGCACCTGCCCACTTCTGTCACTCACCTCCCACCTGCTTCCCCATCAGTCCAAAGAACTGGCTCACTTTGCCCTTCTTCACTTCCCAGAGCTGGAGCTGAATGCTGGGCACAACATCTTCCTGAAGAAGCAGAGAGTTCCTTAGAGTTGGGGCAAGGAGACAGCCTGAGCAATAACAATCTCAATAATGAGCTCTGTGCTGGCAGTGAGCTCTTTTGCACATTTTACACAATACTGTAAATAATAATAATAATAATTAATAGCTAACGTTTTACCATGTTCCTAAGCACCTGCATATATTAATTCACTTGATCCTCCCCAAAACCACATGAAGTAAGTACTATTACTGTCCCCATTTTACAGGTGGAAACACTGAAGCACAGAGCAATTATCAGCAAGGATGTGAGATGAAGCCAGAACTCAAACCCATGTCATCTGGCTTAAAGCTCAAACACTCTGGTCATAATCTCATTTACTCTTCACAACAACCATATGAAGTAGGGACTGATTTATCCCTGTTTTACAGGTAGGGAAACTGAGACTTTTGGAGGTTAATTGACTTGTTCAAGGTCACACAGGAAGTGGTAGAGCCAGTAGAGCCACTCAGGAAGAGCACAGGTTCTACTCCATCTTGGGAAATGTCTCCAATCTAGACAAGGAGGTGGCAGCTGATGAACTTGGGGTGGGCACCCCGTTGGCGAGATGAGACTGATTCCCCTCCAACCCCCTCTCTAACTCCTGTTTTCCTCTCTTCCCCTGGCACTACCACCATTGTCCTGGATTTATCCTGCCCTAGAACCTGGGCCTCCCGTGAGGATCATGGCATGTGGCCTGGGGTGGAGGCCACCCCCCTGGGCAAAGACATTTTCATCCTTGAGCTGATGGGGTGAAAGTTCTGGACCAAGGACTGTAGATTTAAGTTCTCATTCCTCCGTTAACCTTTGTGACCTTGGCCAAAGTCCTCTCCTTCTCTGGCCTTAACTGCAGCCTCTGATGAAGGCCCTGCTTAGCTCTGCTGAGAGGGAGAGATGCTCACTAGTAGACAGAATGACAGCGGGTGATGTTCATTAGACCGTCTTCACATCTCTATATCCCCAGTACCTGGCACAGTGCCTGGTACACACAGGAGCTCAGCATGTGTGGGATACAGGATGCTGAATGAAAGGCCCTTTCTCTGACAGTCTGGGAATAGGGAAGAGGATGGGGTCTCCTTTTCCAAGAAGGCTGAGACAGGTGAACAGAGCCCTAGAGTATCACAAGCCACCTGCCAGGAGGCTGGCAGCTGGGGTTGGGTCAGGGACTTGCTCTTCCATTCCGAGTTTCCCCAGGGGCAGAACTGGAGCTTTGGGGACCAGCAGGGACCTGGCTGGGGTGCAGTGGAGACCCCTTCGCCTCTCACAGTTCGTCCCAACTTTTGAGATCAGGAGTGAATTGTTTTCTAAGCTTTGGACGAATTCAGTCACTTCCAATCTGTCTCCTCCCCAGGACATCAATGGCTGGGGCCACTGTCTCGGCCTGGAGTCACCTAGCCTGGCCAGGAACCAGAAAAGTGTCTTTGGACCCATTTCTGAAAATCTTTTTTTTTTTTTTAATAAATTTATTTATTTATTTATGGCTGTGTTGGGTCTTCATTGCTGCGTGCGGGCTTTCTCTAGTTGCGGCAAGTGGGAGCCACCCTTCATCTCGGTGCGCAGGCCTCTCACTGTCGCGGCCTCTCTTGTTGCAGAGCACAGGCTCCAGACGCGCCGGCTCAGTAGTTGTGGCACACGGGCTTAGTTGCTCCGCAGCATGTGGGATCTTCCCAGACCAGGGCTCAAACCCGTGTCTCCTGCATTGGCAGGCAGATTCTCAACCACTGCGCCACCAGGGAAGCCCCCCTGAAAATCTTATGAAAAGCACTTTGCCTTGGCAAAAGGCAGTCTTCAAATGCAGGCTGGAGAGAATGGCTTTTTAGGAATTAAATAAGACTCACCTTTCTCCCACCCACTGGGTTTCTGGGGGGCCTTTAGGAGGCATCTTTCACTCAGGAAGGACTCTTGCCCACACCGGAAGCCCTCCTTATCCATTGAACCCAAATCTCCAAATCCCCAGCTCCAGGGCTAACTGCAGGCAGGGAGACCTGAGAGCTAGGGAGGTGGTCGGATCATTCCTGACAGAGGCACCGTTCCTCCCGTCACCTCACTTGGATTAATGGTTGTATCCCAAGCCCTGTGTCTTGGGAAGCAGAGGGATGTTAAATGAGAGTGAGCAAAGAAGAAGCATTAGACCCAGCTGCAGGGTGAGATGCTTGCAGGTGCCCAGCCATACTAGTTGAAGTTGATGATGTTTCTCATGTGGCCATGTAGAGAGGTCACCATCACACAGGTTCCCTGGGCCTGGGCACAGACTCCATGTCAAAGCTGGAAATAAACCCTTGGGGATCATCTTCTCCCGGCTGCCCCCATTTTACAAGTGAGGAAACTGATGTGACCTTCCCCAGTTCGTACAGAGTCAGTGGAGAAGCTGAGACTTGAACCTGGGTCTCTCCAGCCTGCTGTCTTTCAATGGCACACACTTCTACATTCAGACAAACCAGGATGGAAACCTGCCATGAAGGAAACCCACCAGGAATGGCTGTTATTCGATGGCTCGACCTGTGGCCCCAGTGTCCTCACCACCATGCCAGGACTTGGAGGAGCCAGGCCCCACCCAGTCCCATCTGCCCTCCTGGAGGCCTTCCCTGAGCACTGGGCCTGTTTGTCTCTGATCCACTGGCCTTGCTCCCCTGTCTGATTGGAACTCCCCAAGGTCAGGATCTTTGTCTCCCTGACCAGACAGCTTTGAGATTTATTCCCAGTGACAGAACTCAGGTCAGTTTAGTAGGAGAGACTGGCAATCAAACCAGTACTTATCAGGAAATAAGAGTTTCTACATGTGAGACAAAACAGTGACCCAAGTTGACCCCCTTGAAAGGAAATGCTGGACAATGTCCTCTGAGGCACAAATACACAGAATCAGACCTTGGGCAAGGTGTACAGCTGTGCCTTTTTAAAAATAATTAATTAGTTAATTAATTTTTAGCTGCGTTGGGTCTTTGTTGCTGCATGTGGCTTTCTCTAGTTGCTGTGTGTGGGCTTCTCATTGCGGTGGCTTCTCTTGTTGTGGAGCACGGGCTCTTGGCGTGCGGGCTTCAGGAGTTGTGGCACGCAGGCTCAGGAGTTGTGGCTCACAGGCTCTAGAATGCAGACTCAGTAGTTGCGGCGCATGGGCTTAGTGGCTCCGCGGCATGTGGGATCTTCCCGGACCAGGGCTCGAACCCGTGTCCCCTGCATTGGCAGGCAGATTCTTAACCACTGCGCCACCAGGGAAGTCCCTGTACAGTTGTGCTTTTGAAGCTGCATAACCTTGGACAAACTGCTTGACTTTTCTGTGCCTCCATTTCCTTATCTGTGAAATGGGTATAGTAATGGTACCTTCCCCACCGGCTGATATGAGGATTACATGGGTTAATATTTATGAAGCATTTAGGACAGTGCCAGGAACATAATATACGTTAAATAAGTGTTTGTTAAATGAAGCGTGTGCGTGCGCGCGCGCACACACACACACACACACACACACACACACACACACACTGTTGCTTCCATATGCATGCGCCTCTTTGGAGGTCTGCCAGGCCAGGGGCCATGACCTTGAACCTGCCCAGAGAGGGGAGGCAGACACCCTGCCTTGCAGTGTACAACCTGCTCTCGTGGCAGCCATAAAGGGGATCTTCTGCCCCCTCCACCATGTATCATCCCCTGCTTCTCCCCAAAGGTACCTACCTACCTCCGGGGTCACGGTCACCCAGGACCCAGCTTCAGCATCAAGTGCCAGTTCCCTGTCACCTGCCACAGTGCAAGCAGACAGCCCCATCAGGAGAAGCAGGGGGGGCAGGTACAGCAGCATGGTGAGCACTGCTCTGTCCTGGGGCCCTCAGGGAGCCCCTCTCAGAACCCAGACCGCCACTAGCAGGCTCCGTCCTCTCTCTCTGGCTCCTCTCGGCAGGTGGGGGAAACTCCGCCTGTTCTGTCCTCCCAGCTACTGGGCTTCTTCCTTCAGCTTATCTGATCCCCGGGGCCATTTCCTGTGACTGCCCCCCGCCCCCACCAGCTGGAAAAGCCAATGATACCACGAGCTGCCCAGAGAAGGGACCAGGTCTCCTCCACCGCCGCCCCCCAGCAATTGATCTCTGCTGCAACACCGCCTCACCGTTGGCTGCATTCCCCTTGGGAGGCAGGTGCATAATGGAGCAGTGTGTGGGGCCTGGTGCTTCGGGCTTCCTCATTGGAAGCC
The DNA here is from genome assembly GCF_026419965.1 of Kogia breviceps. Classification (NCBI taxonomy): domain Eukaryota; kingdom Metazoa; phylum Chordata; class Mammalia; order Artiodactyla; family Physeteridae; genus Kogia; species Kogia breviceps. The sequence goes on along the minus strand of NC_081328.1, from coordinate 34,585,287 downwards.
CCGAGTGGGCAGCGTCATCTTGGAAATGGGAAGGGGGAACTGCCTGGCTTCTCCCTTACCCTGTAAGAGAGGCCTCTCCCCAGAACTTAGTATTCTACCACTAGTCTCCCCTTCCGGTCACTGCACCCCTTCCTCGGCATTCCCTGCCATCAGTAGTCCTCATGTGAACATGGTAGCACATGTCTTGCCCTAAGAGGTAAGGCAATACGTAAAGAAATAAGGCTCCTCACAGGCAGGAATTGGGATTTGCCAGAAAAATGGCCTCCTGCTCAAGTGTCATCAGCTCTAAAATATCTCCCCACTTCTGGTATCTTTTCAAAGCCCTAACCTAACCTATCTCTCCCTGCTTACAACCTTCCGGTGTCTCCCCACTGCCCGTGGCGTAAAGTTCAAGCTCCCTGGCATGGCATTCAGGGCGCTTCTCCACTTAGTTCCTCCCTGTCTCCCATCCATCCATCTGTCCATCTGTTAGTGTAGAACAAGGGTCCTGTGGTCAGAGAGCCCTGAATTCCATTCCTAGCTCCCCCACTAAATAGCTATGCAACCTTAGGCATGTTACTTAACCTTTCTAAACCTTGGAATCCTCATCAGTAAAATGAGATTATTAATAGCACTTATTTCCAAAGTTGAGGATGAAATGGGATAATGCATGTGGAGCACTTAGCACAGTACATGATGGTAAATATTTAATACCCATTAACTATCATTCCTGTCCCTAAGTGTCCCTAAGACACTGTCCCTGTCCCTGTCCCTGTCCTACAGCATCTCACAGTCTCCAGGAAAGGAGACCTCTGGTTGGCAGATAAGCTGTGTCCAGTTTGCTCTGTGCTGGCACAGAGGTGGGTGCAGGAGAAGGCCGCGCCTTCAGACCCCCTTCCTAGTCTGCCCATTTCCTGCCCCCAGACAGATTCACCACCTGCTCCCAGACAGGACAGTTTCCCTGCTTCTATGCTTTGTCCTCAGCTGTTGCCTCTGCCTAGACTTCCTTTTCTACCTGGTGAACTCCCACTCATCCTTAAAAGTCTGCTTAATGATCACCCCCAGTAGAGTTTCTCTGTCTCTTTTCTGACTCCAGCAAGAATTAGCTGGCTCCTTTCCTAGGCTTTCCCAATATCTCCTACTCATATCTCTTGCAGCTCTGCACAGGCTGTGGTCAGGGGCTGTGCAGGTTGTGTCCTGCACAGAGGAGGCTGCCGATGGGGGAGTGAAGGTGGAAACCCGCCCTTGCTCTGCTCGCTGCGCCACACAGCCTGGCGAGAGGCTTCACCCCCTGCAAGAAGGTGCCTGGCTCCATTTCTCCCAGAGGGGCCAGCTGGGCTGAGGACAGCCCTGCTAGGCTGCCGTATTATATCACGAATGCTCCGAGAGCGGGGCTGTGATATATGTGTGCTTAGCACACAGTGGGTCCTTAGGAAACGTGCAATTACTCTTGAGTCCAGGCCAGTGAAGGCAGAGATGAATAAGGACAAGTGTGGAGGTTTGGGGGAGAACAGCTTCATACCCACCACGTCCACCCCCTTCCAGGAATCTCTTTGGTGAATCCCGACCTGATGGTTTCAGAATCCCCGCATTTGCTAAAATGCAGGTTCCCCAGCTCAGGCCTTTTTGACACAGCCAACCCTAGTCTGTGGGTCTGAATCTACACAGCCCCTGGCTGAACTTTCCCAAGGGCAGGGCACTTAATAGCTCACAATCCACTTTGTTTTTCCACTGTTGTTAACAAGTTCTTCTTTACAGGGATGAACAGCCCCTTCACTTTACAGGTGTGGAAACTGGCACTGGGTTTCACAAGCCAGCAGGTTGGGCTTGCTCTAGGTTACACTGAGAATTTGTGGTGGACTAGCATCCCAGGTCCCCAGTCAGCTGCTTCCCACCTTCCCACAAGAGCAAGCAGCACATGGGTGGAGGCAGAGTAACAGCATGGCCCTCTGGATAGGGGTGATGCCTTCCCATTCTGCAGATCCAAACCAGGTGACCTTAGGAGCCAAAGACCCTCTCTGAGCCTCAGTTTCTCCATCTGGAAGTTGGAGCCACCCCTTTTCTGGTGGTGGTAAAGGTTTCATAAATGCCCACCCTTAAAGAGCTCAGCAGAGTGCCTGGCACATAGTGTGTTCAATTAATCCGAACTTAAGTTTTGTGATTATTCAACCTCTGGAACCATGGACCTCAGCACTGGTCTCCTGGCCCCAGCTGCGCGGTACAAGGTGTGGGGGGTGCACAGCGGGGAGGGGGCGGGGCCACGGGGCCGAGGAGAGGGCGGCGGGAAGAAGGGAGAAAAAATCCCAATGGCCCGGAAGGCCGGGAGGGAGGCCGGGCACGGGCTGGAAACCGCGGCTATTTGCAGCTTTGCCCTTGGGCTGAGGTGTGGCCGGCGCTCGCGGGCCCGGCTGCGGAGCCTGCCGCCCCGCCCTGTGCCCTCGGCCACCCGGGCTCAGCCCTGGCCAGCGGGTCCAGCCTCGCCCGGTCCTCGAGGCTCGGCGGGGGTTTCGGGACGCCGCATACGAGCGGTGACAAGGCCGCGGGAGCGGACGGCGCGCGGGGCTGGGGCGCGGGCGGCGGGCGGGCCGCAGGGTGAGTCGCGGCCGCGGCGAGGCTGCCCGGGCGCCGGGTGGGCGCGCACGATTGCTAAAGGCTGCGGTTTGGCTAAGATTGCGGAGCCGAGAGGAGAAAGGGCGCAGGAGGGAGGAGAGCGGGGAAGAGGGAAACACAAGCCGAGGGCGGGATAAGGGCGGGAAGCTGACGTTTCCTGAGCGCCGACTGCGTCCAAAGGAGGTGGGATGACTGGTCCCACTTCACCGGCCGGCTCGGGGAGGCTGGGTGCCTCGGACGAGGCGTCCAGCTGTGAAGTAGCAGAGTCGGGAGCCTGATCAGCCTCCTTCCCCACGACTGAGAAAGCAAACGCGAGCGGGGGAAGGGCGGGGCGGGCCGGAGCGGGAGGGAAGGGGAGCCGGGGGCGCTGGCCTTCTGGGTTTCCCCGCCCCAGATGACGCCGCAGGGACCCTGCGTCCGTCTTCCCCGCGCCCTTCCAGCGCCCCCGTGTGGAGGCTCCTTCTGAAACCCGATCTACCCCGCCCTCCCCGCCTCTGCGCGCCCCCTCCTAGAACTCGGAGGTGGCTGACCCGGGAGGGGCAAGAGCTGGGTCCGGTCTCACGGCTTGCCCCTTGGATACAGACGGGAGGTAAAGGGGAGGCTGGGCCCCCAGAGGAGGTGAGCATCCTTCGGGTGGGCAGCGCGGTCCTTCCAACGGAGGGGGCAGGGTGGTGGGTAAAAGTAGCTCGGAGTGTGTAACTGGGGCAATAGTCTTTGCAACCTGTGGTGGCAATGGCTTAATTCTACTGCGAATCTTTGAGGTTACATTCATGCATTCATTCACTGATTCTGGATTTGCTGAGACCTTACAACATGGGAGTTGCCCCAGAGCACAGGTGAAAGAAACAGACAAGCATTATAACACTTTTAACAGTGTGGAAAGTGCCATGGCGGGGGTATCTGGGGAGAGAAGAATAATCTTGGACCCCCTTTACCCACATTTACAGTGTGGGTACACTTCAGACCCTTGTCCTACACAGAACACATTGGGTTGGAAAAATGGGTCTCTACACACAGATTGCAGATGGAGCAAACGGAGCCATAATCCTCTGTGCCCACAGGTTGTGTAGGTATGGCAGACAATTTGGCTCAAGCCTGCCTTGCTTTCAGCATTTATAGCCTCTTAATAATAACCCAAGTATCTCTGGGAGGGCCTGAAGATATAGGTAGCCCAGTTTCAGAAATTCTCAGAGTCCAGAGGATGATTCCCAACAGTCCCTGTCCTGGCCCTTTTCATCAGCAACCCCCACCCCGCCACCAAAGGTGCATCTTGGCACAGGCCTATGGCCCTAGGAGGTTCTCACGCCATCTCCCTTCCTTCTCCATCACCTTTCTTCCCAGGGCCCTGCCCCCCACCTACCTACATCCTTTGTGCAGTTAGATTCTATAAGGAAAGACAAACCTGCATGGTGTGGGGTTGTTTGTCCATAAGAAGGATTTAAGACAAGAGTAGAAGCAAAGTGTAGTGTCTAAGGATAAGACTCTGGGTTCGAATTCTGACCCCACCACTTACCAGTGTGTGACCTCAGGCACCTAACCTTTCTGATTTTCATCATAAGATAGGGATAATAATATACTTTCTTAAAAAGGTTGAGACGTTTAAATGAGATAATGCATAAAAGAACTTCATGTGGCATCAGGCACATTGTAGGTCTTAGTAAATGGTAGCAATTATTATTGCTATTAATAATATAATTAAACAGTAACACTCATCCCTATTTTACAGGAAAGCCAGATTAAGAAAAATCATTTTCGGCATTCCCTGATATTTTGTTATCAGGTGAAGAGCTTCCTAAGGACAGGAACTGGGTCTCTCCCATCAGACTAGGAGCTCCCTGCAGCTGGGTCTCTCAGACAAGGTTCAGTGAGCCCAACCTTAAAGTTAGGGTTCAGAAGCTTCAGGCCTGGGTGCTGAGGGAGGCCTGTGGAGCCCCCTTTGTTAAGGGGATGTGGGTTCTGCCCGGCCCTTGCCTCATGTGTGGCGGTGAAGTCTCGCCTGTGTGCCTGTGTCTTCCAGAGCCTCTGTGCAATGAAGGCCGCCAGAGTGTGACGACCATTAGTGGGAGAGGTGAAGCTCATGATTCCAATCAGCCTTTTCTTCCTGGATCTTGGTTAGCGAGTGTGGCAGAAAAGTGAACAACTAATTGAAAATATAGTTATAATGCACTGTCCTTTGTCTACCAAGTGGTGCCTCCAGACCCCACTGTCTGAAGAATAGTTTGTTTCTCAAGTCAGGGAGGACGCCAGAGCCGGTCACTCAGATGGAGATGGTACCCATGGGTGGGGTAGCTTGGCTGGTGGGGACGGGGCACGAGACTCAGCATTGACTCCTGTCCTGCTCTCCCTGACCATGGTCTGGAACACCTGGGCTCTCAGAGAATTGCTGAGTTCAGTGAGACTCTGTACAGGCTGCCTGTGGACTGGAGAACAAAGAGATGAGGCCTTGAATGCCAGGCTAGGGAGTGTGGCTTTTATCCGGCAGACACTGGGGAGTCACTGAAAGTTTTAGAACAAAGGTGTTATGTGGGATTCTCTTTTTTTCCCTTCATGGGATCCCAAATCCTCCTCACTTCGAACATGTGTATGTTAACGCCTAGAAAAAGGGCTGGCAGAATACACGTAGGTGGTTGTGGTGCTAACTTTTGAGATGGACAAGTAAGTAAAGGGAGGTGTCCATCATCTATTCAGTACCCTATATGATTTGAATATTTTACGATAAGAATATACCTTTACAATCTAAAACAAGATGAGAAATAATCTAAATGTCCGTTAACGGGAAAATGGATAAGTCCATTGTGGCAGTGGAATACTACACAGCAGTGAAAACAAATGAATTAGAGTGTGTCTATCAACGTGGATAAAACTCATAGAATGTCGAGCTAATAAAAGCAAGTTGCAGCAGGATTCCTAGGGTATGAGTCCATCTATGTAGAATTGAAAAACATGAAAAAACATATATCCATATTATAAATGGATATATACACACGTAGTGAAAATATACATGGGGAGGAGGTTGGGGAGAGAACACAGGTGGCTTCAATTTTCTCTGTAATGATTCCTCTCTTAAACTAGGTAGTGAGGGAATTCCCCGGTAGTCCAGTGGTTAGGACTCTGCGCTCTCACTGCTGAGGGCCGGGTTTAATCCCTGGTCGGGGAACTAAGATCTCACAAGACACGCGACCAAACAAACAAGAAAACTAGGTAATGAGCGTTCAGGTTTGCTGTAGTATTATGTATACATTTTTATGTTCCTGATATAATTAACACATTTTGAAAGAGGAAGATTAGAAGAGAAATATAAAAATATGGCAGGGCTTCCCTGGTGGCGCAGTGGTTGGGAGTCCGCCTGCCGATGCAGGAGACGCGGGTTCGTGCTCTGGTCCGGGAGGGTCCCACGTGCCGTGGAGCGGCTGAGCCCGTGGGCCATGGCCGCTGGGCCTGCGCGTCCGGAGCCTGTGCTCCGCAGCGGGAGAGGCCACAGCAGTGAGAGGCCCGCGTACCGCAAAAAAAAAAAAAAAAAAAAAAAAAAAAATGGGGAGAGGGGTTATAAGAAAGAGGGAAGGGTCAACAGTATGAAATGCAGAGCAAGTCCTGCAGTGAAAGAGTTGAGGGCAGAGCCTGGACTGGCCTGAAGTAGGTGAGCTCCCACCAGTGTATTGGGCCCATAGGCTCAGGGTCTGCTTTCGGTTTTCCTGTTAAGAGTCCTGACAAGAGGGCCCTGAAGCCCATCATCAGCCAGTGGACCACCTGGGGACTTCCCACTGTGGTCTCGGCCCTGCCTCCTCTGGGACACACGAGGAGCCTTTGATGTTGCTGCTGACGATACAGTGAAGCTGTCCTCGTCTCTTACCCCAGAGTAAATGGAGTCACCACTCTGGGAGAGATTTGTTTGAGGACCCAAAGGGGTGACAGTGGCCAGGCCAGGCAGTGCTGCTGGAGGTGTAGGTTGGCCCCGAGGCAGGGGGATGACCGTGCTGACTTTGGCAGGAGTCAGCAAGTCTCTGGTGCCCAGGGGGTGGAGGAGGATGAGGATAGTGTTGAGGCCTGAAGGTTTGGGGAGGCAAAAGCCAAATCCTGGTGCCCAGGCATGGAGAGGGGGCAATGCCCAGGCTTGGAGACAGCAGGCTGAAAGATGCCATGCCAAGCTGGGGCTAGGGGCTGCCAGGGTTGGAGATCAGAGGAGGTGATGGAGGAGGGCCGGGGCACTGTCAGGGCTTGAAGCAGGAGGCCGCCAGGGGCAGGGTGGCGGTGGGTGGAGTGTGGAGATCAGTGAAGACAGAGGGTCACCGGGAGGAAGTGGGTAGTGCCAAAGGAGCAATGGGAAAGTGTCAGTGCCAACTTGGGGCTGGGGGGCAGGGGGAGGGAGCCCTCAAACTTATTCTTTCCCCAGGTCTCATTCACTTTGCAATAAAAACAGAGGCCTTTATTGGTGAATTATAAACCCTAGAGTTCAGGGTTCAGAGGGGCCTCTGGGGTCATCTTTTCCAATTCGTTCTTTGTACAGATGGGGACAGCGATGCCCACAGCGGGGCACTGGCCTTTCTAGGACTACCCAGTGAGTCGAGAGACGTGAACTGGATGGAACCTGCCTGTGTGTCCAAGTCTGTGCCACACCTGTGTGCTGTAGGGCGGGGGGCTGGAAGGTGAGGGGTGCCGAGAGTGAAGAGCTCCAGTCTTGACCAAGGAGACCAGTGGTCCTTGGGGAGATGAGGCCAAACACATCCAAACCCAGGCAGCAGAGGAAGGCCGTGTGTGCCCCTGGGGACATGTTCTGGGTCAATAGTGGAGCACACCTCCTGTGAGCTGGGACCTTTGGGAGGGATTCCATGGAAATTGTAGTTTTGGTGGAACTCCAGAAAATAGGGAGGTATTTAAAACCATTAGGAGTGCGTCCCTGGTGACGCAGTGGTTGAGAGTCCACCTGCCGATGCAGGGGACGCGGGTTCGTGCCCCGGTCCGGGAGGATCCCACATGCCGCGGAGAGGCTGGGCCCGTGAGCCATGGCCGCTGAGCCTGCGCGTCCGGAGCCTGTGCTCCGCGACGGGAGAGGCCACGACAGTGAGAGGCCTGCATACCGCAAAAAAATAAAAATAAAAATAAATAAATAAATAAAACCATTAGGAATTTATTTTCAATGGAACTCAAATATCCCACAGTACTAGAAAGGATTTTACCAGACAAAAATACATCATGAAGGTGAATGCTAAGTACCTGGAGCTGACCTTGGTTACTCTGCTGTCTGGGGGGTCAGGCTGTGGGTCCCTTCTATTGGCAGATAATCCCAAGGCCTGCAGGTCTGTTGGGGGACAGAGCTGAGGGCTCTGTCATTAGCTGGAGGCCCAGGAACAGGTACTGCAGGCCAAGGCTGAGGTCAGTTGGGAAGTGCCCCTGGGTGGCATCGATCCCCCTCCTCTCATTTCACAGTGGAGCAGACTGAGGTCCAGGAAGAAGTAACATATTCTCCAGCACGACCATTTTTGCAACATTCCATTTATTTCTGAGATGTGTTTGGGAGTGCTTGGCATTCTGGGAGGGCGTTGGCCTGAACCAGGATGCCCCAGAGGGCAGGCACTGCTCCTGGATGGGTGCTCAGAGGACTGGGCCTGGCTGGGCAGAGATGGAGGGAGCCATCTGCCCTGTTGTCCTCTGGTCAGGGGAGGCGCCGGTTGGGGCCTGAACCTCAGGATCCACCCCCACCCCCATCCTGTTTGCCTGGGAGTGCCTGATTGCTTTGGAAGGGCAGCCCACTGTCTGGGGGGTAGGGTGGAGCTTCCAGCAGCTCCTGGGGGCTGCAGGATCGGACCTGTTTAGCCTCCGCAGTCATCTGACCCCCATGACTCAGGCCTGGCCCTGCACTTGGAGGGCAATGGGCCAGTCTGAGCTCATCACCACTGCCCGGAGCAAAAGTGGTAAACAAGTTTGCCCTCTGCCTCCCACCCCTGAGAGGAAGCAAGGAAGAGGGTGAGGTGGGGGCCCACAAGCACTCCACCAGGCCCAAGCCATCTGCGTAACACAGGTGCGTGTCGTGGGTGTCCACGGGGCCTGTAGGATGTGTGCTGGGCTCTTGCATGTGGGTGACATGTACAGAAGCGTGTTCGCTTTCACATGCGTCCTTGGGGGAGCTGTGGCCAACCTTTTGCAGGGACCAAGTTGGCCACGGAGCAAGGGACCTTTCACCCCATCCCTGGTGTCTGGGGGCCAACAGCTGAAGGCTCATGAGGCTGGGCCTTAGAACTGGGGGTCCCTGTGGAGTAACACCTCGTTTGACCTGCTGGTTCTCAGCCTCCTGACTTTCAGGTCTCATGGATCAGACTCAGGTGCTGGGGGTGGAGCCGGGGCCCTATGACCCCTGGGAGCCTCTGAGAGACTGCAAATCTTCTTGGGCTGCTGTTCTGGGCTGCCGGAGCCCGTGGCAACATCTGAGAGGCACAGTCCTTGGCATCCTCCCTCTTGTTGTGCGCCCCTGACCCCATCTTCTCTCCTTCCATCTCAGTCCCTCCTCCCCTCTCTCTCCCTGATGCCTGTCTGTCTCCCTCCTTTCCTTTTACACCCACTTTCCTGCCCTCCCATCCCTCCTCCCTCTCTACGCTCAACCCAGTAACTAGCATTGCTATTTATAGCCACCAGATGGCGCCAGTGCACCGTGTGTCCCATCCTAGATGAGCGTACCTCTCCCCCCTCCCCCCAGCCCAGGGTAATTAACCACCCTTAACCCTTCACAACATCCACACCCTGCCCAACGCCTTCCTGGGACTTTAAACGTGGAGGAAAACAGATGCAACAAAATATGGGCAGGGCCAGGGTGGGGGCCCGGAGCTGGAGAGGCTCTAATGCTCCTCAGGGTACCACCTACCTCACAAAGGGTGTTCGCACACATCACAGCATTTCTCTACCTCAAACCCGTGAGGTCCTGGGCAGTGTGCGCTGTGCATGTGAAGAGAGTGAAACCCAAAGGAATGGAGTCAGTCGCCCAGGGTGGGATATCAAATGTGTAGTGGGAGGGAACTTGAACCCCAGCTTTGCAGGTTCCCCAAACTTGGGGTCCTTGGGCTGGCAGGAGTGGGTGGAAATGGATGGTGCGAGGGTCCCCAGAGCAGGTGAGGCCCTTGAGCCCTTTCTCCCATGCTGAGGCCCCGTTACTGTCCCTTTGGTGTCTCTTGGTTTGTTTCTTTCAAACCTGACACAGAATGATCCTTACCCAGGGAAGTGCCTGCTATTATCTTAGCCTCTGGGTCTTCTCAGAATTGAGGCATCTTTACACTAACCAGTTTCTCCTTTTCCTTTTGGTCTCTCTATGTATATTCATGCTCTGTCTTTTCTAATAAGGCTGAAATGTAGAAGAGGCAGCCCCCCTCTCTGCCTTCTGGGGAGCCCCCAGGATAGTGGGAAACACAACCCTGCCCCAGAAGCCTATTGAAAGGGGGACACAGAGGTGTAGCTTTCTGGGAGCCCCTACTGGTGTAGAGCCAGAGCCAGGTGAAGGTATTCAAGGGAGGCTTCCTGGAAGAGGCAGGGGCCAGGAGTAGGGAAAGGTAGGCTGAGTGAGGGCAGTGTCCTCCATGGCAGCTGCTGAGTGATCCTCATGTATGGGGAGCAGAGGGGGTGGTCTGTCAGAGCCCTGGAGTCAGGGGAAGGGCCCACGTTGGCCCTAACTTGGGCTAAACTCCCCGACTGGCCCATCCCCCCGACCCACCCCTCACCCCCTGTCCCACTGGGAGGCCTGCTGTGGGCTGGGACAGGAGGCCCAGGGTGGGGTCCCTTCCCCAGGGCCGGAGCAGGATCCTGGGCCGGCTGTGGCAGTGCCCAGGAGCCAGAGAGGAGCCGCCGCCCCCCACCCCCTTGGGCCCCTCTGTAATTAGGGTTATTTTTAGCCCCCTCTTCCTTCCTATTTCAGGCCTCTGGACTGGGCCGGAGAGTGGGCTGTCCTGGGGCCGAGGGCTGGAGCCGCTAAACTGGGCCTCAGCGTGGGAGCTGCAGCCACAGTACAGACCACAGCCTGGGGCGGAGTCCTGGCAGGGGGAGGGGAATGGGGACGTGGCCAGGCCTGGGGCAGGGCCCGGTGGGGGCGTGTCCTTGGCCATCTGACCCCTCCCTGGGCACCCCCCGCACTGATCTGCCCCCCTGGGCCCATCTCTCTGCCCGCTCCCTGTAGCGCTGCTGATTTGAGGCAGCTATAGCCCTGGGCCTGCATCTGTGTGTGTCTAAGAAGGTGTGGCCAGAGCACCTTCAGGACAGTGTCGCCCCTGAGGGGTGCCCAGAGCGTTTATAACCATTTATTAAGTGCTTACTGTGCCAGGTATCGACCCAGCACTTCACCTGTATTAATTCATTTACTGTGTACAATGACACTACGAGGTCTGTGCTATTTTATCCCTATTTTGCAAATAGAAAAACTGAGGCTTGGAAGGAGCCCATTTTTCGCGTGCCAGGCTCAGGGAGCATCCTGATCTTTTCCTATGGTGGTTTGGGTGCGGGGTGCTGAGACACAGGGCTTTCTTCTTCATCTACTTCCAGGCTCCAGTCCTTGGATCCCAACACTCTCTCCGGCTCCCGGGGGAAGAAGCCTGTCAATCTGCCTGTCCCTGGTCTGATGGCCCATGGCCTGTCCTGCAGGCGGAAGGGTGGGTCTTGCCCAGCTGGTTCCAGTTAGGCACAAGAAAGCTGGCGAGGGGTATATTTAGCCCTGGTTTCTGGAGGAGCCAGAGGTCTTTCATTGTTGGAGGCACTGGCCACAACCGGACTCAGCTTGCCAACGCTGGGCTCCTGGGCTGCAGGGCAGACAGGCTTCGGGCAGGGAGTGGGGTCAGGGAGGAGAAGGGGCAAATGTGGCCGTGCCCATCTTTGGGGGCTGGGGTCGGGGGAGTGTCAACGCCAGTCAGGACCACTCAGTTCTGAATGCCACGCTCAGGATGTGTCTGTAGGTTTGAAGGCTCCTACAGGCATTGGAGGGCAGGCCTCGGGGAAGACCTGCTGCCTGCCTGCCCCGGGGAGCCCAGGCCCAGCCGAGGCCTAGCGTGTCTGTGGCATGGGGCTTAGTTGGGCCTGGGAGTCTGGGGGCCTGTTCTTCATCAGGGAGGTGGGCAGGGGGCAGAGTTCCAGGGACAGGAAGGCGGTGGCCTTTCCATTCTCTCTAAGGAGACTGACATGTTTGGGCATCAGTGTTTGGAGAAGGCGGGTGGGGGGGGGCCGGGAAACTGTGCAAGAGGGAAAGAGAGGCTCACAGAGAGGCAGCCTCCTGGTGCCAAGTGGTGGTGGGTGCTGGGCGTGAGGAAGGCACACAGGTGTTTGCCTCATTGCCGCGGGTTTCGGGGAGGTGGGCACTCACTGTGTGCTGGGGCCGGTGGGCTGGGACCCGTGTGGTGTGGGTGGCTGCATGATTGGGCTCTGGTGGCGCACGGGTGTGAGATGACCCACTGGTGGCCAAGGCGTTGCTCCACTGTAGGTGACTAGGACAGCATGTGACCCCGTCATGATGTTTCTGTGGGGCAGCCTAGGAGTATGGTGGCAGATGAGGGATTAGGGCCGTTTTAAACTGTCCAGCTCTGATCCTGTGGGGCTGTGTAATTATCCCCCTGGATGCTGGTCTCTGTGTGTGAGCCTGGGAGTAAACGCACGTGTGGATGCAGAGTTTAGGACTCAGGCTCTGTGTGTGTGTGTGTGTGTGTGTGTGTGTGTGTGTGTGTGTGTGTGTGTGTGTATTGTTATTCTGGGTGTGTCTGGTTATGTGACTGCAGCGGGGCTACCAGTCAGTCACCCACCAGCTTCCCACTGCAAATGAGTCCTGTTCCCACTGAGGGTCATGCCCCACTGCCCTTCTGGGGACCCCTACCCCAAAGCCACAGGCCCTCTGGGCCTGAGGGAGGGAACCCTACAAGTCATAAACGCCTGTCTCTCTCCTAATCCTCTCACCCCCACTCCCTCCGACCATCCCCACAGACGGCAGGCTTCTACCTGCCCCCGGGCGTGAGGCAGGGGAGAGAAAGAGGAGCCTGCCCGCCTGCCCGCCGCCCCTCTGTCGTCTCTGCATTCAGACAAAGAGCTCACCCTGGTCTCTGTGGGCGTCTGGGAGACGCTGGGGGGATTAGCTGCCCGCGCCGCCCTCTCCCCACCTCATGCCAGCCCACCCGGCTGGCACCGACACCTCTGAGCCCAGGGGCGGTAACCCTCACCGCAGCCTCTCCAGCCCCGGAGGGTGTGTGTGTGTGTGTGTGTGTGTGGGTGTCCCCTGCCCCCACACCTTGGTGCCCCCGTGAGAAGTGGGTCCTGGGGTACACACACTGCTGGCGGGGCCATGTCTCCCCTGGGTTTCTACTTCTCTGTCACTCAGCACATGCTCGGCAGGCCTACACGCGTGTCGGCACCCCTCTGTCTTTGAACCTCTCATTCCTGGCCCTTGCACCCCTCCCCCACAGTTGACTGCAGCTCCGACCTCCCATTCCTTCCCCTTGCATTCCTGGGGGAAGGCGTGATCCGGCCAGTGAGCACTGAGAGCAAGAGAGAGAAGGCAGTGGGCGCCCCTCTGGTGTGGGCTTGGCCCACCCTAGCGAGGTGAAGCTGTCTGTTTCAGTGTGGGGTCCAAGGAGCTCGATGCCGGAGACTTGGGAATGACACTGGGTCTCGTGTTTCTGTGGCTTCTCCATCGGGAGAGTGACTAGTCTGTTAGTCGTGCCTCCTGACCTTGAGGCTTTAAGTCTAGCCTTTTCTTTGTATTGTGCAAAACCAGAAGTGATTTTCAAAGTTCTTTCACATTTACTCCCATGGATTTTCTCAACAAGTGGGGCAGGTATTACTATAGTTCCTATTTCAGAGGTGTTTAGATCAAGGCTCTGAGAAGTTAAAGGATTTACTCAAAATCACACAACTGGTGAGCCACAGAGCCTGGACAGAGCCCAGGGTCTTGCTCTGTAAGTGTCAAGGGAGACCCTTTGGACCCCTCCTAATCCCCATGGCTGGGCCTCTGCCTCCTCAGTACCCTGTCCCTGCCACCCTCGAAGAGTCTGTTGTTTCAGGAAACTATGGAATGGAGATAGGCCAGTGGGAGCTGGGTGAGATGACCTGGCCCCGCCTTGAGTCACAGCCCATCCTGAAGCAGTCAGGGCCCCATGGCATGGACAGTCCTTGCATCCGTCCTGTGCTTTTGCAGGTATTTATGGATGCTCTATCAAAATATTACTCTGAGGTTTACTCCCTTCCTGTCTCCTTTTATTTGGTCTTCAGTGGAGGCAATGAGGCACCAACCCCATTCCTTCCATTGAAGGGAAGCTGCGAAGCATGCCAAGAAGGAAGCTGGGCTTTCCCAATGACTGGGAAAGGGCATGGAGGTTAGGGATCTGGCTCCGTGCCTTTGGTATAAGAGATGATCAATGTATGAAGATGGACATATAGTGGTGAGTGGGTGGATGAATATATAGAAGAGGGTGAATGCACAGGTGAGTTGGGTGGGGGATGCATGTGTCAGCTGGCGGGTGACTAGATGGACAGATAACTGAGCAGGTGGAACGTGTGGATGGGTGAGTGGGTGGTGTTAGGATGCATGGGTGGGTGGGTATTTAGATAAATGGATATATGAGTGAATGGTTGAACGGATGGATTATTAGGTGTGTGGAGGATGTTGGATGGATAGATGGATGGAAGAGTAGGTGAATGAATGGATGCGTGGAAGGATGGATAAATGGAGGGAAGAGTGAATGGATGGATGGACAGATGGACAGATATACGTATGGAAGGGTAGAGATGGGAAAGTGGGTAGATAGGTGTGTGAGTGGATTTGTGGTAGAGATTTGGGAGCCTGGAGGAGCCTTTGAAAGACAGGCTATACACAGGGAATGAATTTTTCACAAGTCTCTTGGTTTTGGTCAGCCCTCAATTCATCTGAACTGATGGAGAGAAACAATGTTATGGAAAAATCTAGAAGATGCTGTTTGGTTGCAACCTGATTTATATCACACTCAGGGGTGGATTTTGGCTCTCCCCTATGAAGTCTGAGGGTCTGAGCATTGCATATAACGTGTCAGTCATACGCAAAGATACGGCTCATCTTGGGAGTCCAGCTCCTGCTTTCCTCTCAGCCTGCCATCATCTTTCGCCCTCCCGTGCTGGGCAGGACGGCATCTCCTCTCAGACAGTTACAGAGTGCAGTCAGTGTGCTGTGATTCTTCTGTAGCTCTCTGGTGGGCTCACTCCTTCTCTAGGGTCAGGGACAGTGGCTGGACTTCCTGAGGGTCTAGGGTTGTTCCTTCAGGTTTCTCTGAGGCTTAGTCAGCACTGGAGGAGCCCAGGACCACAGAGATTAGCCTGGCATCTGCCAGGTGGTGGGATGCTGACATGAACTTGATAGTGGCAGTGCTGCCCTGACAACAGAAGGTGGACATTGACCTGCTTTCCCGAATGAGAGGAGGCAAACGGAAGCTGTAACAAGACACATGGAGGTTAAATGCCAGGAGGGGGTGTGCTTGGCGGGGGGATGGAAGGGTGAGCTGTGGAATCATTTCTCTGTCCCTTCCCAGGTATCAGGCCTATACTTGGCTTCAAGAGGATTCTCTTTTGTCCTTCTCTTGGGGAAAATCTTCCCTTGGGGACTCTGGATGGCCTGGCTTCCATGACAATTATAGGAGCCTCACGCATTGAGAACCTGCTGGATGCCAGGCACATTACATACATCATCGTGTTTAATTCTCACAGTATCCTTTCAAGGCAGGGAGTATTTCTCCCATTTTACAGATGAGGAAACTGAGGCCCAGAATGATTAAAGAATGTGCCTGGTATTACCCATCAAGGAGGTCATAAAATCAGGATTCCTATTCAAGTCGACCTGACTTCTCTGCCACATGCCATCTCTCATGTCTGAGCCCACCACCCCCTCCGTGCAGTCTGGTCCAGCTGGTTAGAGTGGGTTCAAGGAGGAGCAGTTGGAAGGACACACCAGAGGGATGTAGTGAGGCCCCCAGAGAATGAGAAGGCTCAAGACCAAGGAGATGGGCTATAGCCAAGGACCTTTAAGTGTTTCTAGGGCTCTTGTACAGACACCTGCTGGCCTCTATTTGAAATAAGAGGCAGCATGAAGGATTTGGTTGAGACTACCAGCAGGACTTTCTGGCCTAGAGGGCTGTAGAACTCTGAAAAGGGCAGAAGAGGAAGGGCAGAAAAATACATTCTTTGGAGAAGGTGACCTATGCTGGTTCCAGCGCAGCTGATTTGCTGACCTGAGACAAGGGTGGCCAGAAGTCATCTTGGGACATCCTCTTGCAGCCAAAAGAGGCCAAAATGGCCTGGGTGGGAGTTGGGAGTCTCAAGAGCTGGAGCTTTCCGGATCCAAGGAAAGACCAGTCATGGGGACCGGCGCTGGGGTGCTGAAGCTGGAGCAGTTCGGAGCCCACCTCAGGATCCTAAAAGTCGGGGCTGGGAGATGCCAGGACATATTTCTGGGGAGACAGGAAGCGGGGAGCTGCAGGAACCAGAAGGGAAGCCTGCCCCTCCCCAGGCCAGGCAGTCCCTGAGGCCAGAAGCCTGCCCTGGCCCTGGGGATGCTGAGAAGGCAGCAGGGATTCGTGGCAGCCTGAGCTCCAGGCCGGTGACCAGGTGGCCAGACCTCTGGCCAGTCCCAAGCAGCTGGGTGGAGGGGAGCTGGCGGCTGGGGCAGGGAAGGGTGGAGACTGGGAGGTCCAGGTGGGCCGTGGCAGAGGGTGGCCCCTCCTGTGTCTCCCCTCGCCTGCTGGCCTCCGCCTTCTGCCTTTGATGCTTCTCACCACAGACTTCAAACAGGCTGCCCTCTGGTTCTGCCTGCCCGCCCATAATTAGAGCCTGACTCAGGCTGCCTCGCACCCTTGCTCCCTTCCCTGCTGTTGATCTGGCTCAGGCTCTCTGTCTTGCCTCTACCTCTCTCCTTTCTCTCTCTTGCTCCATCTCTCTCTTTCCCTCTCTTCCTGGTTCTCTGGGTCTCTGTGTCTCCGATCCTCTGTCTGGATCAGGGACCAGCTCTAGTCTGGGCCCCGGGCTGCAGTTGCCATGGACGCCCGCTCTCTCCCCCGCGCCCTCCCCTTCCCTGGCTTCTGTGTGCTCTCACTCTGACTGGCGACCTGACTTCTCGGTCTTTATTGCCATACCTTCTCTCCATCTCTACCAGGCTCTGTCTCCGTCTCTCTCCTTTTCTTTCTCCCTTATTTCTAATGTGATCCGCGTCCCCTCGCCACACTGAAGGCTGTCCTCATCCGTGCCTCTCCCATCCAGAACCTGGGGCTCAGGCCCCACCCGCTCCCTGGTGGAGACTGCCCCAGTGCAAGCCCGGCAGGGCTGTGACTCCTGCCCCTCCCTGGACTTGTTTCAGGCCCTTCCCGCGTCTGGTTTTCCTGGCCAGGCTGACCTCCCACCCAGCGGGCCCTCTTTGCGGCCCTATGGCGTGCAATGCCATGTCCATTCTCTTTCCTGGGAGAGGGCGGAGCTTGCTAGGAGCCTCTCCATGGCCTACTATGGGAAATAAGGGATTAAGAACCCTACAAATCCCCTCCCCTCCAAGGCACTGGGGCTTGGGCTGCACCTTGACCCCTGCGGGGGCCCAGGTATCTCTAGCAGCATCTGCCCATCAGGTGTAAGGGCTTCACCCCCATCAGAGAAGAGTCTCACACTCCTCTCACTGTTACCCCCAGGGCACCTGGTGCCACAGACCCAGGTCCTCTTGGAGAGACGGGCCTTGAGGCGCAAGGCTTGGGCAGTGAGTGGTCTTGGTTTGGATAGACCCCCAGGGCTGACAGAGCCCTCCCTTGACGCTGCAGTTCTGGACTAGCCCCGGGGCCTCCGTGGGCCTGTTTCGCAAGGATGCCATGAGGAGGGGTGATACTAAGAAAGCCATGACTAACCCCTAGGTTGGACTCCATGTTTTCCAGCTGACAGCGCCCTTTCCTGGTCATGTGGGAGCCTCATGACCCCTGACAGGGGTGTGGAATGAGGCGACCCCATCTTTCTACAGATGAGGACACTGAGGCACAGGGATGCCACGTGCCCTATCCAGGACCCCTCCTCAGGAGGAAGGCAAGCTGGCTGGACTGGGGGCTCAGGGCCTTGTGGGAGTCCAGGCTCCAGACAGTGGGGGCCAGGCAGGACACATGGCCCTGGCTGGGGCCTCACGTCCCTCAGGCCTGGGTAGTTCTGGCCAGTTCTAGGTTCTAGGCAAAGATGGGCGCCCACTGGGTGGCTGCGAACTCATGAGTCAAGGGGCTTCAGCAGGGACCCCGAATGGGGGCATTTCTGAACAGGACCCAGGAGAGGCCATGCCTGGGGTATGCTCAGGTGATCAGCAGCATGAGAGGCTGGGGCGACACCCCCTCTGAATTGGCAGCCCAAGCATGCGTGACTGTGTGAGTGTGTGTGTGTGTGTGTGTGTGTGTGTGTGTGTGTGCACGGCTGTGAGGGAGTGTGTGATTCCGGGTGCGTGTGTGAGAGTGTGTACACGAGCACGAGTGACTGTGTGTGTGCGCGTGCACACGCTGTGTGCCTGGGAGCGAGGGTGCGTGACTCCACAGATAAGGGTGTGAGAGGCTGTGGTTCGCGAGGGCCTGCAATCCTGTGAGGTCATTTCAAATGTGAATGAGTGAGAGGGTTGTGTCGGCATGAGTCCTGAGTATGCGTAATTGTGTGTGTGTGTGTGTGTGTGTGTGTGTGTGTGTGTGTGAATTGACTTGGGTCTCTGATGCGGGAGGATCTATGTACACAGGTTTATACATAAACGTGAGCAAGAGCAGGAGGGAAGACAGGTGTGGGTCCGTGTGCACGTGTGTGTGCATGCGTGTGCTGCTGTGTGAGCACAGGCTCAGGAAGCCCAGGCCTCCTCCTGGGAAGGCAGCATCCGGGGCGTGGAATGAGGCGACCCCATCTTTCTACAGATGAGGACACTGAGGCACCCTCCTAGGGTCAGCAGTGTCACCTCCTCCCTCCCTCCTCTGTCCTCCCTCCTTGCCCCTTCTTTCTCCCTCCCCCGCTCAGCCACCCTTTGGGGATCAAGTGCCAGGACCACTCCCCAATTCCAGAGGCACCCTGGGGACACTTTTTTCTCCCTTTGCTGGCAGGAAGGGGTCCTCAGAGCCGGGGTTGGGGTTGGGGGGGGTTGGCTCGGGATGCAGGACGAGGCGGCCCCTGTCTCGGAGGCCTGGAGAAGTGTCTCCTGGCCTCTCTCCCCTCACCATCCTGAGGCCCAGGGTGGGAGTGGGAAGACGGTGATTGTCCAGCGTCAGTGTCTGGGTCCCATTGGTCAGGGAGGCGGCTCCCAGGCCCGGGTGCTGGCTCCAGCCTCTGCCCTGCCAGCCTCTGCCTGAGCCTCACCGGCCCCTGTCTCTCCGGGCCTCAGCTCCTCACCTGTGAAGCTTCTCCTCCTGCTGCCTGGGTCTCAGCCTCTCGCCCAGCTGCCAATTTGGCAGGGCCCCCAGTCTGAGGTCCGCGGCGGGGAGAAGCATGGAGGAGTGAGGGAGGGTTTTCTTTGCCTTTAGAAACTGGAGATTTGTGCTGGGATGGGTGTGCTCTCCCCAGATGGACTTGTCCTAGCACACCTCTGCTGCAGGAGGGGATGGATCCCCGGGGTGGCTGTCTGAGGGAGACATTGCAGCACTGGTTCTGTGAAGCCCCATTCTGAAGGCGGAGAAGCAGCCGTGGCCCGGGAAACCCCTCAGTTTGATGGGAGTGATGCGACTGGATCACTGGATACCCAGAGAGCTGTATCCACACAGTGAAATAAGGACACAATTCCCAGCCAGCCAGAACCACAAGATCCACAGTACTTACCGAGGGCTGGGCTGAAGACAGCTACTCAATTCTTTGAATAAATGAAAGGACAAAATGGAAAGAAAGGAGGGAGGGAGGGAGGGAGGGAGGGAGGAAGGAAGGAAGGAGGGAGGGAGGGAGGGAGGACATCAGAGCAGGAAGGGACAGAGGGGACAGACATAATTCAGCTGGGAGGCCCTGGGCAGCTTCCTGAAGGCAACTGGATGCAGGGACAGCTGAGTCTTCACCTGAAACTCTGGATGTTTGAGGCCTCTGGCATTTATTTTGAGCATCGAGGCCTCTCCAGGACCCTGGAGCCCTGCTTAGTTCGTTTCTCTTTCTGCCTTAGTCTCTCATTAATATTTTGGGGTGACCCCCTCCTGGAAGCCTAGAGGGCTGTAAAGGGTCCCCTTTCTGCTCCTCCTAGGAGAGGAAGCAGTGTCCTCAGCAGGGGGTGGTGGGGCCAGCCTGGGTTCCTTACCTTCTCAACAGCCACTTACTCCCCTGGACCCACTCCCTCCCTCCCTCCCAGACCCAGGAAATCTTGGGGCAGGCTCCTCCTCCCTGACACTGTCCATGGGGTCCAGCCAGGGAGGCAAGGGGGTGAATGCCAGTGGAAAGGGCCCCTGGGTCATCCCTGTAGGGGGTCCTGTTGGGGAGCTCAGAAGGACAGGAGCCCCTGGGGGTGTCTGGCACCCACTCATTCCCAGGTAGCCTGCTTGACTGCAGCCTCAAAACCAGGCTCAGAGAACTCCAGAGGTGAGTGGGAGGGTGGAAAGCAGATTCCGGGCCACGCCCCGCCCCACGAACCGTCCCAACCCCCACGTGGACCTGCTTTGCCTCCCTGTGCTCTCCTCTATGCCCTGGGCCTTGTCTCCAGGTGGTGGGAGCAGGTCCTAAGACCTGAGGCTGGTCTTTCCCAATCAGCTGAGAAGCTCTGGAAGCAGGGAATGTGTGCCCCCCTCTGAGCGGTTCCAGGAAGAGGAGGTGTGTGTGACCAAGGATAGGCAGATCTAGAATTAAATCCTGCTTGGGAGATCAGCCCATTCCCTTCTTAGTAGAAGATCAAGGTTCTGGAGGGCTGAGCGTGGGCTGCCCCTTTGCCAGGTGTTGAAAGCTCATCTGACCCAAACCAGCTTGTATAGCAGTAGCTCCTACAGCTATATTTGCAACTGATTGACGCAACACATCTCAAGTAGGAACTACTTCAGTCTGTGATCACTTCACAGTTTGCACATTCACACACCCAACCTCATTTTGAGCCCCTGGCAATCCTGAGACTCAGGCCGTTCAGGAAGTGCGCCAGGTTCAGGGATCTCAGACCACCTCTTTCCCACTCTCTTATTATTTATCACATTCGGGAAATAATTCGGTTTGGTCCTCAGAGCCAGGAAGGCCTTGGGTCCCTCGTGGGTAGCCTGTGTGTCTGGTTTAGACCAGGGGGACAGGGCCAGGGAAGAGTGGATGGGCTCACCTCGGCTGAGTGCAGACCCCTTCCCATTCCAGCACAGCCGTTAGCCCCTCAGGGCTGGGGCCACAGCAGTCTCAGGACTCAGGACCCCTTCTGAGGAAGTTCTGCATGGTCGCTGCCCTCTCTCCTCCAGGGACAGGGCCTGGTGGCCCCGGCCAGCATCTAGTGGGCTGCATCCTGGCTCTGGGGCTTGCTGGGGCTGGTGGGAGGCATGGGGTCCGGGTCTGGCCCCAGACTGGGTGGGCTGCCCCTCCATGGGTGAGTGGGAGATGGGATCGGGTGCCATCTAACTCTGGAGGCTGAGTGCCAGTGTGGCCCCCTGCTGGTGACCGGCCAGGCCACTGCAGAGCACATTTTTCTCTGGGTGACAGCCTCCTTCCCTCCCTTGCCCCTGGCAAGAGACCCCTCCTCTTCAGTCCCACCCAGCAACCCAGCCACCTCAACTCACGACCTCAGAGCTGTCCCTCCTCCTTCTCCCTTCCTGCTCTGTATTGAGGGGCTACCAGTGCCTGGCACCTAATAGGTACTTTACCCAGGTGATCTCATTAACTCTGCCGGAGAAGAGGTATCATTAGCTCCCATTTTAGGGATGAGGAGCTGAGGCCTAAGAAGATAGAGTGACTCACCCAAGTTCACACAGCTAGGTTGCTGGCAGAGGTGAGATTCAGTCTGTCAAGCTCCACGGAGGGTGTACGTGGAAGAAATGCTGCAGAGGGAGCTTGGAGCTTGGGAGGGGCTTTGACTACTTTGATGAGACGCCTCAGCTTGATTTTGTAGGTGAAGGGCTTTTAAACAGGAAAGTTACACAATAAGAGCAGAGACCCAGACTACCTGGTCCAAATCCTGCCCTGAAACCCAGCTGTGTGACTTCGGGCAAGTTATTGAACCTCTCTGTGCCTAGTTTTTTTAATTAGTAAAAAGGAAATGGTAATAGTGGCAACCTCATAGGCTTGCTAGGAGGATAGAGTTCATGAGCCTAAGGTGCTTTGGGCAGAGAGCAGTGCATGCAGCACACGATGCACCATGTGTTTGCATTAATGCTGGTGGTTCCTAGCCGGACCCCTTCCTTCTCCCTTTCTCACCACCTTGCCCTGTCCCACACCCACCATCCTCTCTGAGGAATGAGAAATGCTGCCCTGAGCAAGGAACTGAGCCTGTGATCTGCCATGGGCACAGGCCCCCATGTGCCCTGCCCATCTTTGCTATGGCCGCTAGGTGCCTGGTGGGCAGAAGGTGTGTATACTTGACTCAGATGGGGTAAAAGGGGCAAAATGGAAGAGTCTGAAATAGGCTTCCTAGTGAGTGGGTGTGGCTGCCAGGGTGCAGGAGAGGCACGAAGGGGCTGCCTCCTTGTCCAGGCTGTGGAGGGTCTTCAGGTGTTGGGTGAGGAGGAGTTGGGGCTGGCTTCCAGCAGGAGGACAGGGGTAGCTGGGCTGAGAAGGAGGGAAGGGTAGGAGAGGGAGAGGCGGGGGGGGGATGGGGGCAAGTGAACGATGGACGGGGGACACTGGGCGGGGGACACTGGGTGGGGGACACGATTGAAACCTACCCTGGGGTGGGAGGCTGAGGCCAGGCCTGCAGGCAGAGGAGACTTGGTGAACAGATTGGTGGAGACACTGCCACCGCCCAGATGTAGAGATGAAAGTGTCCACAGAGGCTCCCGCACCACCCTGGTGGGTCCCCTAATCCCTACTCACTCCTCCAGAGGCTGGGGCATTCTCCCCGGAGCTTTGTGGATCCCTGGCCAGTCCCCCTCTCAGCACTCAGGAGCATGCCCCACCCACCCCCAGCTGGAGCCAGGAATGGGCCTGTGGGTAAGGGGCTGGTCTCCTGGGTGACTCCAGCTGGAGAGGTGTCCCTGAGGGGCACCTGGCCATTCCTAATGGTGGTCAGGTGGTAGTGGGGTGAGGGGGGCTGGACAGGACCTAAGCTGCAGGAAAAGGGGGTTGTCCTCAGTGGGAATCAGTAGAAGAGCAGCTTGGTCCTTCTCTTCTTCCCTCCCTCCCTCTCTCTCCCTCCCTCCCATGTATTCTTTTTCTAGCTCTGAGTATAGTGCCCTGACCTGTAGTAGACATTCAGTAATTATTTGAATTCATAAGTAGAGCTAAGGATGTGAATTCTATGGTTTCCGCTGACGACCTAATGCCAGGATCCAGTTCCTTGGGCTGTGAGGAAGTCGGGACAGGAATGGGGATGGAGTTTGTGACGGGTCGGGGGCGCAGATGTAGGAGTGAATTCCGGCTTGAGACCCAGCAAAAATGAATCACTTGGGGCTTCCCTGGTGGCGCAGTGGTTGAGAATCCGCCTGCCGATGCAGGAGACACGGGTTCGTGCCCTGGTCCGGGAAGATCCCACATGCCGCGGAGCAACTAAGCCCGTGAGCCATGGCCGCTAGGCCTGCGCGTCCGGAGCCTGTGCTCCGCAAAGGGAGAGGCCACAACAGTGAGAGGCCCGCATACCGCAAAAAAAAAAAAAAAAAAAAAAAAGAATCACTTGCCCAGGGACTTTTCTCATCAGCTGGGACTGAGCAGAGGAAAGCACGGGAAACGGGTGGAGATATGAATAAAAACATTCTTTTATTTTTAAATTAATCTTCACAAAGAATTAAACAGATATAAAACAGACATGAAATTCCAAGTACGTCCCTTGAATTCAGTGCTTCCCACACTGGCTGTGGGAACGCCACTGGCCCGATTTCTGCAGTGAGAACTTTGAAGTTGACTGATTTGATATCAACCCACCTTTTAAACTTAGCTTCTCCACCACTTCCTTCCTAGCTGTGTGATTTGGGCAAGTCCCTTGATCTCTCTGTGCGTTTGTTTCCTTACCTGTGAAATGGGGATAACAATAGCACTTATCTCATGGGGTTATCGTGAGGATTAAATGAATTAGTGTTTGTAAAGCAGCTGGAAGAGTGCCTGGCTCAAGGAAAGCTCTATGTAAATGTTTGTTAGATAGAATGAATAAATAAACACTTCTGAGCAATGACAGCTGTGAAGTCGTGGCTTGGTGCACCCGTTCGATTTTCTTTTCTTTTCTTTTTTAAAAACATTCACTTTAAAAAAATATATTTATTTTAGGCTGTGTTGGGTCTTCGTTGCTGCGTGCAGGCTTTCTCTAGTTGCAGTGAGCAGGGGCTATTCTTCGTTGCTGTGCGTGTGCTTCTCATTGCGGTGGCTTCTCTTGCTGAGGAGCACCAGCTCTAGGCACCCAGGCTTCAGCAGTTGTGGCACACAGGCACAGTAGTTGTGGCACACAGGCTCAGTAGTTGTGGCTCACAGGCTCTAGCTCGCAGGCTCTAAAGCGCAGCCTCAGTAGTTGTGGTGCACGGGCTTAGTGGCTCCGCGGCACGTGGCATCTTCCTGGACCAGGGCTCAAACCCGTGTCCCCTGCATCGGCAGGCGGATTCTTAACAACTGCGCCACCAGGGAAGCCTACCAGTTAGATTTTTCTCACACACGTTAAAATAGAGAACTAAAGGTCCAGTGGTTAGGACTCAGTGCTTTCACTGCTGTGGCCCCATGTTCATCCCTGCTTGGGGAACTAAGATCCCGCAAGCTGCCAGCTCGGCCAAAATAGAGAAAACTATGAACCACTAGTATAAAATGATCTTCCATACTGCCAATGGGACATTGTCCCAGATGAACCTTCCATGCTGTCTGGGTGCAAGTATATTTTACGTGGTTTAATTCAGTCCCAGTTGTAGCCCATACTCTCTTCCTGGGGGCACCATCATTGCATCTTTATTGGCCTCTTTGTCACCATGGCTTTGTCAGCGCACCTCTGCCATGGGATGTCAGCGCTTTTGGATCCCATGCTCGCTGTGACCCGGCTCATCCGTGGGAAGTTGCTGTTCCCAGCGAGGCACCGAAGCAGGTGGGCCATCTGTGCTAGGGATCTTTCTTTCCCAGAAGTAACCATTCCAGGTCCCAGAGATTCCATGTTCTGTCCCAACTGAGCCCCTCATTTCAACCTTCTGCCTTTTATGAACCTGGGAGAAAAGGGAGCCCGGGAGCTGGGAATGGGAACAGGATAATTCCGAGGCCTGGGCAGGTTACCTTCAATTTACCCTCTGGGCTATTTGATTGGCTTGAGGACCTTAATTTGCTTGTCGTTTGAGGTTCACTACCTTCCTTAATGAAGCTGGGGGCAGCGGAGAAGGCAGGTGGGAAGAGAAACCCCTGAAGGTGCCGAGGTGTGAGGACTTCTCTTGGAGGCTCCCCTGTGAAGCAGGAGATGGCGCCTGCCAGCACCCATCTCATCCTCCCAGGTGTGACCCATGGGAGCACACCTGATTGTTGTGGGGTGGTGGAGGAGAGAGGCCCTCTATCTTCCAGAAGCTCTGCCCAGAGGCAGGGTTTCAGGACAGAAAGCTGGCATTGCAGCAGGAGGACTTCCCGCCACACCAGGGTGGGTAGAGGGGCTCAGGGGGATTCTGAGGGGATGGGAATAGCTGTGTTGGTCAGACCGGGGTGAGAATCTAGGCAGCCAGTCACACGCTGAGTCCTCAGGCTCTACTGTGGGTTCAAGTTGGGATGACAGAGTCGGTGAGGGGACAGCTGGGCTGCTTTCCTCAATTTGCGGCCGGAGGTCTGCAGCCCTGGTGTGCAGGAGAGTCAGTTTGCACGTTCAAGTCTACATGTCCTGGAGTGTGTGTGTGTGTGTGTGTGTGTGTGTGTGTGTGTGTCTGAGAGAGGAGCTGCGTCTTCCATCACACCAGGGGCTCCCAAGGCAGGGCCTATCTCTCCCGTAAACTGGGGGCTCGCTGAGGGCAGGAGCAGTGCTGCCTCAGTGATCCGTTCCTGCTTCCAGAGGGTGTTCACCTGCCACTCAGAGCACGGCCCCAGGCCCTCTCTGTTCTCTGCCTGCCCACCCCCCTCCTTCCCTCCCTTCTTCCCTCCCTCCCTCCCAGCAGCCTTGAAGTGCTGCTGAGTGTGTTGTTTTTAGGACAGAGTAAACAGGCAGGCAGAGCCGTGGGGGGGGGGGCCCTGGTAATGAGGCTTTTCCGGGGGAGGGGGCCTGAGTGGGCTCCCATCGGATAAGTCAGTCTTTCACTACCTTCCATTTGCTATTCTAATGAGGGACACAGCTGAGGGACCCGCAGGTCTAGCTCTAGCTGGGCACATGGCACCTGCCTTCTCATCTTGGCTGAGCTGGGCCCGTGTGGCTATATGACCTCTGGGGTCCCCCGATGTCCTGTGTCCAAGAAAGCCTACGACAGTTCCTCCCACCTCCAACTGAAGGCAGGGGCTGTGGTTGCCTTTCTCACCCCGTGTATATCCTCCGCCATGCTGTTAGAAAAGGCTTTGGGTCAGACTCCGGGAAGAACCTCCCAGGTCGTGGGGGTACATGATAATGAACCTGCCAGATCCAGGTCTGCAATGGGGCAGAATTAGGGAATTAACCCCCTGCTCCAGGTCTCGGAGGGCCGCCCTGTTGGTGTGGCACGGAGCAATTCAGGAAGGCAGGCAGGCAGTGGACAATAGAGGGAAGGAGGCACAAGCGTTAGCACCAAAAAAGACCTGAGGGTCAGGTCTTTGAACACAGGAAAAGAAATACCCCTCGTCTACTTCTGGCTCATTTTCCTCTCCCAGGCATAAAAATCAGGACACCTAAAGGTCATTCTATTGGCCCCTCAAGAGGACTCCACCTGAGGTCGCCCCAGGCGTGCTCCTGTCTCCAGACTGTTCCACCGGAGGCTGCCTCTGGAGTCACAGCCCCCGGGCTGGAATCCTCGCATCCCCCCTTGTTTACTGAGTGGTCTTGGACAAGTGGTTGCCTCAGTTTCCCCATCTGTAAAACGAGGATAAGAATGAAGGTGGGAGAAGGGATGATATAGTTCCTGTAAAGCTCTTTTTACAGAGTCTGGCACCCACTGGGCTCTGGTAGTTCCTCCAAAGGCCCCTTTCTTTTTTTTTTTTTTTTTTTTTTTTTTGCGGTACCCGGGCCTCTCACTGTTGTGGCCTCTCCCGCTGCGGAGCACAGGCTCCGGACGCGCAGGCTCAGCGGCCATGGCTCACGGGCCCAGCCACTCTGCGGCATGTGGGATCTTCCCGGACCGGGGCACGAACCCGTGTCCCCTGCATCGGCAGGTGGACTCCCAACCACTGCGCCACCAGGGAAGCCCCAAAGGGCCCCTTTCAAGTGCTCATTTTCACAGCCCTCTTGGAGGTTCTTTCTGCTGTCTGCCCACTACCCCTCCTCAGAGTACCACACGGTGTCACCTTCCCAGCCTACGTGGGGAAGCAGGCTAGGGGGCATGTTGGTCCTTTCTGCCCTCAGTTTCTCCTTCTTAAGTGCTCCCTCCCCTCCTCTTCCCCTCCCTACCCACTGCCCCCACCTCCAGGCCTGCATGGTGAGATAATGTCTAAGAGATACTTGGGAGTTACTTGGAGGAAGAGGCCAGACAGTGAGTGACCAGAGGTGATTATCTGGCGTGACTAAAGCAGTGGTTTCCCTCCCCCCAGCCCGGGCAGGAGGGAGGGGGACATCTGAGGTCACGCTCCAGAAGGAACTTCCCAAGAAGGGCTAGGACCCAGGGAAGCCGACCTTGGGGTGGGGGAATGGGGAAGGGTGGCAGCTGGGAACTCAGCTTCAGGTGGATTTTCGCAGGAAAAAATGCCACTGCCAACAACAACTCATCCCTTTCAGGAGGGGTTTTGAGGCAGGGGGCCGGCCCAGATGGTCCCATTCTCCCCTTGAACAGCCACCCTGTCTCCAGCTCTCAGCCTGCCTCCTCCCTGGACACCGCTGTCTATCCTTGCACTCGGCGCCTGCGCTCCTCCCCTCCACCTCTCAGGTGGACCTGGCTCCCTCCCAGCACCTCCTCCCCATCCTGCCCTGGGGTCCCCACTATGGCATCCCAAGTCCAGACGCCCCTCTGAGCAGCAGAGCTTCCTCTGCAGGAGGATGACCCATTTTCTTCTTGCTCTGTACCTCCTCTGCCCGCCCTACCCTCAGAGGCCTGCAGAGGACCTGAGAGCTGCCCACTGTGGGTGGGACTGGACAGCCGGACTCGCATCAGCTCCCCCAGCCTCCCGTCCGCGGGAGTGAGCCAGCAGGTGGGAGGCACGCAGTTCCCACGCAGACCTCTGGGTGCTGCCCGACAGCTGTGGTTGGCCCTCCCCTGAAAGACCTGGCAGGTACTCACCTTCACTCGAACTCTCCTCCTGCCCCTCCAAAAGGGGCCACCTTCATTCAGAAAAGAGAAGCAGCTGCTAACATTAATATTTTCATAAACATCATCTCTTCGATCCTAGTTATTAGTACTGCCGACTCCCATTTTACACACGGGAAAACTGAGGCACAGGGAGGCCACGTGGCTCGCCTCGGGTCCCAGGGAAGGGTGAGAAATCCTGACAAAGCCTTGGGAAGACAGAATGAGCCTGCAGAACTGAGGTAGTCTCCGACGCCCGTGTGTGAGAAGCAGATACTCTGGTTTGTTCTGGTCTCTTCGTGCCGCAGAGAGGAGAGAGAGGGGAGGGCGTGCCTAGAGGACGGAGCCCTGGGTGGGTTTCCAGTCCAGCCTTTGCTGTGGTCTTACTGCTACATGCTTGGAGTACGGAATTTCTGTAAACAATATGGAAGTCTATAGAACACAAAGTACTCCATAATCCTATCCCCTTGTCAGGTACCTGTGTTAATGTTGGCGTGCTTCCTACCAGACCTTTGTAAGCATTCCAAAAATTTTTTTTCAACACAAACAGGACTTTACTAACAAATGGTACTAAAACAAACGGTTCCTTCATTTGTGTTTCCATTGCTCCCATCCACATTCACAGAGCGATCGCATGTTTAAGGCTGCGGAGCACCCACCGTGTGGATGAAATCTAACCTGGTGAACCTTGCTTCCCAGGAGGCATCCGCGCAGTCTCATCACAGGTAACGCTGAACAAGGATGCTTGTCCCTTCTGTTGGTGGGAACGTGCTTCTGCAGAACAGCTGCACATGCGTCCGCATCCCTAGAGGAAGGCATCCTGTCTCCCACTTGGTGATCTGATCCTGGGGGCAGGGTCTGCCCATTCAGGAAGATCTTCCTCAAGTCTGACCCAAATCCCAGTGGGTGGATTGAGCTGTTCCCTCCTCACATCTCCTGGGCAGGGTCTTCCTTCTCAGGGCACCATACATTCAGCTGGCTGGGTGGTCCAGGGAAGGCTCTGCTCTCCCTATACAGTGGTGTGAGTGCACTGGGAAGTAAGGGAGCATTCCTGTCCTCTCCTTGTTGGAAGCTTCTTGCAGAAAAGAGGAGAAAGACCAAGGAAGGTCTGGAGAATCAGCAGTGGCATGTTAACTGAGGGCTGGGGGTTGTGGGCCCAGGAGGCACCTTTCCGCCTCCTGGGTCTTAATGTCTGGGAAGTGCACAGAAGTCCTTCCAAGGCTAGACATTTCAAAGCACTTCCCAGATACTACAAAAGCTTCTCTTGAGAGATTGGGGGGACTGTCGCTTCCACAGTGGGGAGGTGGGGGGGGGAGCAGACCCAGGTGTCCCTCTCTCCTTAGCTTCTTCCGGCATTGGCCCCCGCCTTGCCCCTTTGGTCCAGCTGGAAGACTGGAGTCGTCCTGTATGTGCATGTCTGTCTCCACACTCACCTGGCAACTCAGAATACCTGGGTTCTTGGGACTCAGCAGGTGAGAGGAGTCAGCATTAACTCTTCATGTGTTAACCTGATCCACAAGCCTGTGGGTTCTCAGCCAAAAACCAGCCAATAGATCTAAATCAAAGGCAGATCCTTCAGGGCAACACCCAACCCCTTCCGGAGGCTGTTACCGATTTCACTCTTTTTTTTTTTTTTTTTTTTTTTTTTTGTGGTACACGGGCCTCACTGTTGTAGCCTCTTCCGTTGAGGATCACAGGATCTGGACGCATAGGCTCAGCGACCATGGCTCACGGGCCCAGCCACTCTGCAGCATGTGGGATCTTCCTGGACCGGGGCACGAACCCGTGTCCCCTGCATCAGCAGGCGGACTCTCAACCACTGCGCCACCAGGGAAGCCCTAATTTCACTCTTAATCTTTGCGCTGAGCACTTATTCATACAGCAAACCCTTACTGCACACCCAGGTGCTGAGATCCACAGTCTCATGTATGTATTGTGTGTGTGTCCAGGAGACCAAACCCATACAATGTGATAAGTGCTTTGACTGGAGAAGCTGCAACAGGAGAAATGAATGATTAGAAGCTCACTCACTGATGTGCTGTTAGCTCAATTACCCCTAATTGACGCTGTTCCTGGCATGCTAACAAGCCAGGGGAAGTCCCAGGTGCAAGGGACAAAGCCCTGGGTGGTTTTCACCAGGAGCCAGAAGGCTGGATTTGAACTGCAGACCTTCTGACTCCAAAGCCCTTGCTCTTTGCATCCTTCTACTGCAGGCAACAATGCTGGTGATTGGAGAGGGTCAGGACAAGGACCCTTGGTACATGTGTGGTGCATGAGTGAGTGAATGATTGAATGTCTGACCACCCTGGATCACAAGTGTCTATTTCATGCGAGCATCTCTTGATGGCACAGAGTATGTCTTATCCATGTTTGAGTCCCAGTCTTGAACAGAGGAGGGCCTGGTGCATAAGTGAATGCGTGAATGAATGATGAAGCCATCAGTGAGTTCCACTTTAGTAGTGCTTCCTGGGGAACCTCTCAGCGGGATATCAGACTACAAGGCTAGAGGCCCCTTCCCCTCCATGAGGTCTGGCACCTTCAGGAAATTTCACTCTCATCTGGACTGGGCAGTGCTATGAGGAAGCAGAGAGAAACCTGGCCCATCCTGAGAGCCGGGGTGGGAAGGCCAGGCAGGGATGCCGTTGGGTCTCCAGGGTACCTTAAGAGGTCATCGTGTACATCCTCCAGCCCTCACCCCTCCTTTGCCCCTCGGGTAGGTGAGCAGGACCTCTTCTAAAATGACCAGCCACGCACAGTGGTTAAGAATCCACCTGCCAATGCAAGGGACACGGGTTTGATCCCTGGTCCAGGAAGATCCCACATGCCGCAGAGAAACTAAGCCCGTGTGCCACAACTACTGAGCCCATGTGCCACAACTACTGATGCCTTCATGCTTAGAGCCCGTGCTCCACAACAAGAGAAGCCACCACAATGAGAAGCCTGCGCAACGCAACAAAGAGTAGCCCCTGTTCACCGCAACTAGAGAAAGCCCGCGCACGGTAATGAAGACTGACGCAGCCAAAAATAAATAAAAATTTTTTTAATTTAAAAAAATAATAAAATGACCAGCCACGGCACGTGGCACTTAGTGGGCTTGCAACAAAGAGTATTAAGTGAATGTCGAGTGAAAGGATAGAGACATTGGGGAAAGGTCTTTGTTACTCAAGTCACTTGTCAGGGGGAAGTTTCCCTTCCAGTCACACTGTTCTCCCTGGGGCTACAGAAGGCTTGAAGGCTTCTGCCCCCCAAGTCTGAGACCCCCAAGCCTCACCCTCTAGGAACTGCTCATTGGGCTGGTCCTTTGCAGAAATTCTTAAACTTCTCAGAATCACTGATGGGCTTGGGGTGATGACTTTGATGGGGAAAGCAGTATAAAATACAGGTTTCTGGGCTTCCCTGGTGGCGCAGTGGTTGAGAATCCGCCTGCCGATGCAGGAGACACGGGTTCGTGCCCTGGTCCGGGAAGATCCCACATGCCGCGGAGCAACTAAGCCCGTGAGCCATGGCCGCTGAGCCTGTGCGTCCGGAGCCTGTGCTCCGCAACGGGAGAGGCCACAACAGTGAGAGGCCCGCATACCGAAAAAAAAAAAAAAAAAAAAAAAAAAAAAAAAAAAAAACAGGTTTCTGGATTCAGTGAATTTCAATGGGGAGATTGTGGGAACATTTTGAACAAGTGCTCCCCTGATTCTGAGGCAGGTGGGTGATCTGTGGTCTACATTTTGAGAAACAAACGCTCAGTGCGTATCTCCCTGAATGCTAGGAAATGACCTTGAGCAGACATTTGGTCTTTTTTGCTCCAAGAAGGGCTGGGTTTTATTCCTGGGGAAGAAGTTCTGTGTATCTATGGAAACTTTGGGGGCTTAGGCATGGTCCTTTAGAGCAGGGGTCCCCATCCACTGGTCCTCAGCCTGTTAGTAACCAGGCCACACAGCAGGAGGTGAGTGGCGGCTTAGTGAGTGAAGCTGCATCTGTATTTACAGCTGCTTCCCATCTCTCGCATTACCACCTGAGCTCCACCTCCTGTCAGCATTATGGTGAGTTGTATAATTATTTCATTATATCTTACAATGTAATAATAATAAAGTGCACAATAAATGTAATGTGCTTGAATCATCCTGAAACCACTCTCCTTCCACCCCACCACAGACCCCGGTCTGTGGAAAAATTGTCTTCCATGAAACCGGTCCCTGGTGCCAAAGAAGTTGGGGACCGCTGCTCTAGAACCCACCTCACACTTACTGGGACTTCTCTGCACCAGCACCACAGCAGGCCCGGGGAAGGAATGGGGCAGGGGGCCCTCACAGTCCAGAGATGGGAGAAGGACCCAGGTAACCGAGTGAGAATGTTCTGAGAAGAGAGCTGGGCTTGGCATGTCCCCTGGGCCGATTTTGGGACTTACCTTTGGTCACCAGTTTCCTTCTTTGGGTCTACACTAAATCTCTCTTGCTGCAAAGGATATTCCGAGAGAGGTAGCACTAGGGGCTGGAGCTTTTCTTAGGTCTAACATGGCCTAGGGTCCTGGGAAGCAGCAGGGGTCCAAGAGGATAGTAGGAGAGCACCCCCTCCACACACACACACACACACACACACACACACACACACACACACACACACACACTCATCGTAAGGAAGGAGGAGTTGGTGAGGGGCCAGTCAGCACATACTAAGGCTGCACTTCCTGGGTTCATCCCAGGCTGATAGCCATTCTCTTCTTTTCTCCTTAGAGAATACTTCACTCCTCCCTCACTGCCATCTAATTCATCCAGGGGGAAAGTTCTTTTCGATATCTATCTTCAAGCTTTCCTGCCTATAAGTAGGACACCTCCCCTGTCAGACTGGGAGAGGGAAAAGGATCTGACCCTAATCTCATCTGGCTTCGGAGTCTATTAAAAATGCTCCCACCATCCAGTCAAGCCACGCTTCTCACTGGCCAGAGAAGCTCCTGTCTCGCTTCCTCCTCTCATGTGCTTCCCCTGCCTTCTCTCCTCCCCAACTCCCCTCCCGGGCCCATAAGTGTGGAATGTAGGGAACCTCCAGTTCCTGTGACGCCCTCTCCTGAATCCACAAACTCCAGGCTGGTGTGTATTGGGGGGGGGGCAGGAAGACCAGTTTTTCCAGCCCTGAGACCAGCCTGCCCCTGGGGGCACATCCAAGCCCAGTAGGATGGCAACCTGGGCCTCTGTGGAATGCGGCCCATCCGGCTCTTGCTACCTGGCTGAGCGAGGTCGAGGTCGGAAGTAGCCCGAATCCAGGGCTGGCGGATCCAGAGACATCTCCTCCCACTCAGGCCAGGAATGAGTGCCAGCAGCATCCCTCCCACCACCAGTCCCCTCCCCTACTCTACCCAAGGCTCTGGCCTTTCAGATCCCGTTGCACTTGGCGAGGCCACCCCTCCTTTCCTTCCCCCTGGTTGGAGGAGGTCCTCAGATTGGCCTGCTCTGCCCTCCCACATTACCTTCTCCAGCCAGTACCCCTGCCTCCTTACCCTCCCTGTCTCTAGGTGGGCTTCTCAGATTGAGGGGTCACTGCTCCTTCCAGATTATAGGTGCCCCAGCCTCAGGGACCCTGACTATCTTGGTCACTGCCTATGCTCAGGGCCTGGCAGTCAGTGCCCAGTAAATAATGCCCACCTGCCTGCCAAACTGCTGAATTAAATGCATGGAGATGAATACACCTTGCAGAGGCATGGACTGGCTGAGAAGCCAGGCTCCCCGCACATGACATGAGCTGACATGGCTCATTGGTACCCAGCCTATCCTGGCCAGCATAGGGTCTGGAAAGAGCCAGAGTGAGGTGCCCTCCCCACTGCCCTGTTTGCTGCTCTCATCTCCCTATCCCGACCCCCTATTGCATTCCCCCAGCATCCTCCTCTCCTAGCCCCCTCTGTCCCCATCCTATCTCTGGTCCAGGATAAACAGAGCCACTTCCCTCTGGTTATTCCCATTGCTCCTGGGCGTGCTCTCCTCCCTGAGGCCTTTCTGGAAGTCGATTGGCTGAGACTCTTTCTCTGGTCCTCCTTTCTCCCTCTGTGAGTCTTCACCATATGTAGCCATGTGCCCCCACCGACCATTCCTGCCTCTGCCTGGGGGCTTGGAGTCCCTTCTAGTAGATGGCTGGGTCAGTCTGAATCCTGGGGGTTACTCTGGGGCGAGCTGCAGGTGGAGCAGCAGGTGCAGGGGCAAACGCTGATTCGCACAAGACCAGGACCCACTCAGTTTGCAAAGGTCCCGTCTGGTCCATGGCATATGTGGTTCGCCATGTGTGGGCTCCCTGAATACTATTAATACTCCTATCAATGACACCTGCCATTTATTGAGCACCTACTATATGCCAGGCTCTGTGTTGAGAACTTTACATGGTATTTCATTTAGTTCTCACAACAATCTTACGTGGTAAGTACTATTATTATTCCCATTTTACACATCAGCAAACTGAGGCTATCAGCTTCCTACGGGAAGGGAAAAAACCTTAGTCTTTTTTTAAGTTCTCGCACCTAGCACGGTCCTGAGCACCTGGTGCTGCGTGCAGGAATGTGCAGGTGTTCATCTGACACATGGTCTGGTTAGGAGGGCAGAGACCTCCATGCGGAGAAGGGGGACTAGGCCTCCTCTCTCAGGTCCAAGGGCTCCATAGTCCAAAGGAGCTGGTGCCAGGCTGGGGACTGGCTTACCCTCTGCTCTTTTCCTAAGAATTCCAGGCAAAGGGTAGACAGCAGGAAGAACTTTTAGACAAAGCTAGGTGTAGCCTCTTGAGGCCCTGGATCCAGTCTGTGTCCCTATGTGGTCAGAGAGCTTTGTGGGCGTGCACATGGGTGAATGGGGGTGTGGAGGCTCAGGGCGCTGGGGTGGGAGGGCGGCTGGGATGGCCTGCCAGGCCCTCGGTGCCTCGAATCCTGGATCCTGTGTCTCAGGTCTTTCTCCTGGGGCCCTGGGGAAGTCTCTGATGGGTGGAGCTGCTGTCAGGTCTGTGTCGTGATGTTCTGGGCAGAGGGCGGGGTGCAGTGCAAGCCCTGACCTGGTTGGGCAGGTTGGCCCCCCCTGAATGGCACCTGTGACCAGGCGCCAACCCCACCCACCACCCTTTGAAGTCATCCAGCCTGCACTCAAGGCCCAGCCCCTCTTCTGGGTAAACTCCCTGAAAAGAATTGGGGTCCTCTCAGGAGAAAGCTCCTCTTGCCTGGGGCCAGCTCCAGCAAGGGAGGGGGAAACCGGCAGGCCTGGGCCTGGCTGGAGGAGGTGTCAGCCTCCTTGTTTGGGTCTCTGCAGGGATTGGCAGAGGGGCCATGTGAGGGGAGGCTGAGGCTGAGGGAGGAGACTGGTAAGGGGGAGGGGGACTAATGAAGGGAGAAGGCTTAAAGTGGAGGAAAGCTCAGTGAGGGGGAGGGGATTCTGCTAGCGGAGATGGGGGCTTGGGGAGGAGACATCCCCCCTCCCCCGCCACGCCCCAACCTCTCACCCACTCAACCCGAGGAAAAGTCCTCTCCAGCGGGGCATTGGGGTATTTTAGTCCCCCAGCCTCTGGCCCATGCATTGCTCTGCAGTTGGCCTCTGTGTCTTATGTAAAGTATCGGGGCAATCGCAACTTTAAGACAAGCCCCATGATACCCCCTCCCCCCAGCACCTTCATTTGGGTCTTCATCCCTTCTCAGTGCTTAGAGCCAGCAGCCCTAGCATCTGTCAGTGCAGCCACCGGGCGCTGGGTTAGCACGAAAAGCCACCCCAACTCCTGGCCCGACTCTGCACATGCAGGGCCCTGGCCTATCCCACTCCGAAACCCGGTTCCCTGTCCCGCCGCGGCTCAGCGGCTCCAGCGCGTCCTTTCCCCGCCGCCCCGCCCTGCTCAGAGCAGACCTCTAATCCTCCAGGAGCCTCCTCGGAAAACCATTAGGCAGCCGGGCCCCAGCCCCGCGGGCCTCCAACCCGGCCTCCCCCCACCCCACCTCCCACCTCCCGTCGACACCGCCTCAACCCTGCAGTCCAGGGCGCCAGGCCCAGACGGACCCCTTGGTTTTGGATCCATCGCCTGATTTCTACTGCGGGCGCACGTATGCCTTAGACCCGGCCCGAGGCTGAACCGCATCTCCCACCTCGTCCCGGGGAGCCGCTGGGGAGCGCTGCAGGAGGGAGCTCACCCCTGCGTCTAGGCTCCCGGGCTCCGCCACGTCCTCCTCCAGTCCCGCCAGTTTCGGGGTGGCCGGGGACGCTCTGTGGGCCGGGCGGGTCGCGGGGCTGGCTCGGCGCCCCTCCTGGGCTGGGTTCACCCTGCCCCTCCCTCAAATCCCGGGATCCCGCAGCCCAGGCCGAACCCGACCCTGGCCTCCTGCCTCTCTGCCCCTCACCGACCCCTTCCCAAACCCTCGCCTCTCCTCCCCCTCCTCCCCCCTCTCCCCCTCCTCCCCCCTCTCCCCCTCCTCCCCCCTCCCCCTCCTCCCCCTCTTCCCCCTCCCCCTCCTCCCCCTCTTCCCCCTCCCCCTCCTCCCCCTCTTCCCCCTCTTCCTCCTCCTCCCCTCCCCTCCTCCTCCTCCGAGAAGCCTGCCCAGAGGGCCACACCTCCTCTCCTGGAGCCCACGCTTCAGCCACCGTGGCGGCGATGGAAGGGCGGGACCCTCAGCCCGAGTCACAGAGACCCGGGTTTGGTTCTGGCCTTGGACAAACCAAGCCGCTTGACCTGTCTGAGGCTGTTTGCCCAGCAGTAAATAGACTGTTAACCCCACCTGCCGCGTTATGGTGGTAGATGAGCCTGACCCAGTAAGTGTTTGATGATCTTTTGGTGGAGCCACGAAGGGCAGGGACCTGTCTCTCCCTTCAAACTGGTCAGGGATTGTCACTTCCAGCTTGAGGCCACAACGGGCCCATTGGGAGAGGGGCTGAGGACTGCGGGGGACCCCTTTGCCTCACAGGTCACACCAGACATCGGAAGCAGGTGTACCTCCTGTCCTCACCGGCCGAGACAAGGAAAGGCCTCATGTGGGCTTGGGGGCTTCTCAGCAGTTGGGAAGGTAGGGAGGGGATGTAGCATCCTTCTTCCCAGGCCCTAGGTTGACATGACTGCAGGTTGGGGGCGGGGGACTCCCAAGGAGAGGCAGGAGTCCCCTCATGGGGCTTCTTCCATGGCCCTCTCTTTATTCAGGGCCCCCGCCAGGAAGATAAATGGTTCCATTTGGTCGTGGTCATCGCTGTCTCAGCTCTTGTGATCACTTAGCAGCACTGGGGGAGTCACTCCCCCCGCCCCCGCGCCAGGCCCAAGGGGCCATAGAAGTGACATCTCACTGATTTCTTCCAAATTGCTCCCTCAGAGGTTGGATGACAGGTGCTTAAAGAAAATGAAGAATTAGTGATTGCTGAGCAGGCTGATTTTGGAGCTCATGGAGTAAACCATCTTCTAATCAAGATGGATGACAGAAATGGCAACAGAAGTGTTTATTGCATGAAGTAATATGCATACTTTTGGCTGAATGTTGTTTTTCTCCTCATGAAATTTCAGTCTCTTTCAGACAGGCTGGTTGGTGTGGGTTTAATATTAACTGTTTCCATTTACTGTTGCTCACCCTGTGCCAGAGACTGGGCAGCACTTTACAGGCTTTGCCTTGTTTACTCCCCTATTCATTTAGTCAAGATTCATTCAAGGAAACATTTATTGAGCATCTACTATCTGCCAGGCGTTATCCCCAGATACTGGAGCTGAGGATACAGTGAATTTAAAAAATGGTCAGATTAAAAACCCTGCCCTCAGCACTTTCCTTGTGGTCCAGCGGTTAAGACTCCATACTCCCAATGCAGGGGGCCCGGGTTCAATCCCTGCTCAGGGAACTAGATCCTGCATGCCACAACTAAGCGTTCTCATGCCGCAACTAAAGATCCTGAGTGCCACAACTAAGACCTGGTGGAGCCAAATAAATAAATAAATAATTTTTTAAATTATTATTTTAAAAAATCTTCTGCCCTCTTGGAGCTTACATTCTAGTGAGGGAGGGAGAAAATAAACAAGTGGGAAAACAGACATATAATGTTGGGTAAGTGCTCTGAAGAAACCTGGAGAAGCATGAGGGGACAGAGGGTGGTGGGATGGGCCTCCCAGAGGGAGCCAGCCATTTGAATATTGAGGGCCCAGCAGCGGAGGCAAGAGGAACAGCAAGTTTAAGGGCCCTGAGGTGGGTGTTTGCTTGTATGTGGTGCAGCAAGAAGGCCAGTGTGTGGGAGCAGAGAGGGCTCAGGTGAGCACAGGTGGCAGGAGGTCGGATGAGGTGAGGGGCACAGCAGGAGAGGAGTCTATGGGGAAGTACTATTATTAAGTCCATGTTACATGGGGAAACTGAGGACTGAGAGGTTCAGTAGTGAGTGCGGAGACTGGATACGAAGCACTGAAGCCTGAGTGCTGATTCACAGTGCTCTCCTGTGTCCTGCGTGGGGTCTTCACTCAGTACAGGAGCAGGGGCAGAGGTGGGTCACCTCCCCAGGCCTCCGAAGGCTCTGGTACTTTAAGATTTGTTAAGTGATGAAGAAAGGCAGGCTTCCAACATCACGCTAATCCCCACATTTGAGTGTTGTGTGGGCAGGAACCATGCTTTACCTGAAGCCCTGGTACATTGCACGGAGCTGGGTATATAGTAGTTGCTCAATAAGTGTTTGTGGAATAAATGGGAAAATATTAGTTTTGAAGTAAAGAGACGGATTTTCTAGTGAAGCCTACAGTTTCTATAAGGAGGTTAAGATTCTTGCTGTAGGAAGATCTTCAGAGACCAAAATTCAACCCTGCCATTTTGTAGATGAGGAGATGAGGGAACTGAAGCGTGGAGCAATGGAAGATGAAGAACGCTACTGTGTGGATGGTGTCGGGGTGCGCTCTGGGGTGGAAGGCTGTGTTTTGCTGCTCCCCAGAATTGGAACTGCCAAGGGCTCTTCTCTGAATCAGAGCAAAGATTTGGCTTGGCTGGAATTGGGGATGGTGAGCCTTGAGGGAAACCCCACTGCAGAAAAATCTGAGATAAATGGGACATGTTTGGGACTTAGGGCTGGAGAACTTGGCCTCAGATAAGGTCAGAGTAGCAAGGGAAGGGAAGAAATGATGTTCTGGCCAGCCCCAAGGAACAGGTACCAGAATTTCCCACGAAATTCCCTGACCGCCTGTTCACGTGCTCCATCCAGATCACCTCCTCCCTGTTCCTTCAGCCCTAGCTTCTCCCATAGAGAAACTGATGTGCCCCAAGCCACACGGGCCGTGCCAGGGAATACCCCAGACATTGCACATCTTTCTGATATGTCTATGTGACCTAAAGGTCACATGGAGAAAAAATAATTCAACTATATATTTTAGAGCAAGCTTTTTATTTTTTATCTATTTTTTATTTTTGGCCGCGTGGCTTATGGGATCTTAGTTCCCCAACCAGAGATTGAAGCCAGGCCCTCAGCAGTGAGAGTGTGGAGTCCTAACCACTGGACCAGCAGAGAATTCCCAAGAGCATGCTTTTTATATTAAAGCAAACTTGGACATAACATGGAGTAAAGTGTGCATTACATATGTACACGTCTATTAAAAGTAAACCAGAGGCCTGAAATGAAAGTACTTATGAGTGAGATGCTCCGAATGGCCTTCCCACCCACCTGTGGATCCTGCTCTTACAGGTCCCCCATGGGGAACTTTGAGAAATACCCTTTGCCAATAACCACCATATTTCCTCTCTGCCATTTGGGATAGGGCCCACTTTAGAAGGGGGGCAGGTCAGTCACAGTGGGGAAGGACTGTCTAGAGAGGGCCAGAGCCCAGGCAAAGACCACAGGCCCCACCCGAGGTGACAAGCTGGCAGAGCTGTCCCAGGACAGGATGTGGTAGGTAGGGAGTGTTGGTTTCTAGGTAAAGGTGTTTGGAGCTCGTTTCCTGGCGGCCTCGAAAGGGAATGAGTGTGTGTCCACAGGGGCTGGGAGGTGGCAGGTTTCAGCAAGAGGAGGCCTGAGCCGCCGGCCCGGGCTGGTCTTGGCACCCCATGCTCCTCCCAAGACCTGCTGCAGACTCAGTCTGCACACAACCGCCACCCGCCACCCGGGAGAGGGAGGCCCAGCTGCCAGGCGGAGGGGTGACAGGGAGGAGGGTGGAGAGGGAGGTCCCTGGTGGAGAGCAGGGCAGAGACACGGGAGGAAGGATCAGTCCTGGAGACAGGGAAGGAGGAGAGGGCAGGTGGTCCAAACTGGGTCCTGGGTGGGTCCGGGAGGGCTCTGAGGAGGTGGAACTTGTCTGGAGTTTCTCCAGTCTTGGGGAGAGTATTTCTGAGAGAAGGAGTGTACTGAGGAAAGGACTTTCTGATCTCCAAGGGGGGAGGACTGGGCCTGGGGTGGGGGCGGGCAATAAGATAAAGGGAAGAGGAAGTGTCCTGGGGCTTCTTGCTCCTTAGCTGTTTGAAGATAGGGTGGTGTGGGCTGGAGGGAAGGCCCTTCTCTGTGCTGGGGGAGAGACAACGTAGCCTTTAGTGGACCAACACCAACACTGACTGGGCTCTTACTAGGTACCAGGCACTGCTGGAAGATCTTTACCTGGACTCACTCATCCAAGCCTCACGATAACCCCACCAGGCAGGGAGTCTCATTCTCACCCTTTTTACTGCTGAGGACACTGAGACCTGGAGGGGTTAAGTTGGAAATCCAGATGGTGCCCAAGAATCTGTAAGGAAATCAGGCAAAAGACATAAACAGCTCTTCAAGTCCATCCATCCATCCATCCAACCATCCAT
This sequence comes from Kogia breviceps, assembly GCF_026419965.1. NCBI lineage: Eukaryota > Metazoa > Chordata > Mammalia > Artiodactyla > Physeteridae > Kogia > Kogia breviceps. The sequence goes on along the minus strand of NC_081328.1, from coordinate 34,544,604 downwards.
CCATCCATTCAAGGATACTGACCCAGCGGCTCTGTGTGCTGGGTGCCAGTAGGCCAAAGGCTTCCATGACCTCCGATCGTCCTCACAGCATCCTCTGTGGTAGGTTTCCCACTTCCCGGGTGAGAAACCTGAGGCTCTGAGAGGTTACATAACAGCTCAAAGTTATGTAATAACAGATCATGTTCCCAGAACAAGTAAGTAGCAGAAGTAGAATTCACACCTGGGTCAGCGTGACTCTTTGGGTGGGAGGAAGAGGTCTTATTCTTAGGGAAGATAAGCCCACAAATCAACTGGGAACTGTGTGAGAAAACAGAAGGTAGAGGGTGTTTCTAAAAGAGACAAAGGGACTTTCCTGCATTCCTCCCTGCCTGTTTGGGCTCTGCTCTCTGGAAGCCAGGTCCATAACCCTGCCAGGAGGGGGCACTCTGCTTAGTCAGGGGCAGCTAGGGAGGCAGGTAAGGTAGGGAGGAGTAGGAATTATTGAAAAACAAAATTAAGTTGCTGATGGAGCGGGGTGGACTCTGTTCAGCCCTTTGCTGCTTCTTCCCTCCCCAGGATGCCCCCTGACTTAGCCCACAGGGTTTGCGTGCCTCCGTCATCTTTGTCCATCTCTTGAGACCCTGGCTCCAACTCTGTCCTGCTCCTCCCTCCTGGAACAGACCACACCTGGTCCCATAGGTTATCATACCAGGTGACCTCTCCCCCTCAGGGCTGGCCCCACCCTCCCTAGTTTCCCGAGTGGAATTCCCCCTAAGGGAGTAGCACAGATTGCAACAGGATTGGGCCTTGGGAAGGTTGGGATTTGGGGTGAAAGGTGACCTGGGAAAGTTCTTAAGGGCCATCCCCAGAGACAGCAATGGCTTAGCCCAGAAGTGGGCTGGGGGCCTGGGGATGGGAGGTGACCTCGTCCCCAGAGCTAGTTGGGCTGGGACACCTGGATGCCCTTCACCTTCTCCCCAGCCCTCGGGCAGGAAGTAAGTGCTGGCAGCAGTATTACTCTTGGGCTGGGCATGGGGGGCCCCTGCCTTAGGCCCCAAGGTTACTAGCCCTGTTCTGTCCCTCTATCAGCCAGATCCCCCTCCCCAAGAGTAAGGACTCCATGAAATTAAGGGGGGAGACTTGGCACAATTCCTTCTAGACCACAGAACCTCAGAATCTCCTGCCCAAGCAGCGCTGAGCCTGCTGTCCGGGTCTACACAGGCTTTCCCCTTCACTCCATCTTCCCTAGGCCAGGCCCACTGAAACTCCGAGGCCCCAGGGTGGCTGTTTGGGTGGGCGGTGTGGTCAGGGGGCAGGGGGAGGGTGGACCTCGGATGGTGGGCTAGGGCACCCAGACCCACGTGTGTGGCTCCCTTTCCTGGTGCAGGGCAGAGAAGAGAGAGAGTCCAGAGGCTGGGGCCTCCCTTTATGCTCCTGCCCTGGCTGAGCCCCCATCATCACCCCTATCCTACCTCCTGGAACCCCCAAACCCCAGTAGATGCCCATCTTATTATCACCTTTTGATCTGCATTGGAGAAAGGGAGGTGCACGTGAAGTGGAAGGTGAGAAAGTTCTTCTCAGAGTCTCACTGGCAGCCTTCCTGCTAGTCCTACCTTCAGTACATGATTTTTGTAGAAGCATTTAAGGGGTCAGTTTTCCTCAGAGTTGGAGAGAGGGGGAAGGGCCCTCTTTTGCCCACCCCCAGCCCCCAGCAGGCTCAGAGTCTGTGGCCCTAATGGGACCTGGTAAACTCCACTGCCTCCAAGAAGTGACTTCATCTTGCCTGAAGGGATCCCCTAGCCTTTCCCAAGACCCCTCCCCGCTCTTCCCAAGAATATCTCTAATTCCCTAATTCCTGCCTATGGTACCCGTTTCCAAGGGAGCAGATGCCTTAGCCCCCTTCTCTTCCTCACCCCCTTCCCCAGGGTCCCTAAACTCTGTGGCCCTCAGCACCTAGGGCCTAGTGGGCTGGCAGAGATGGAGGGGAGGCAGGCTCAAGCCAACTTCTGGGCTCCCACAGGGAGGGGCGTGTGTAAATCTGGACTCATCCCCTTCCCCCCAGCCTGCTGTCAGCTGGCCAGCCCCAGCCCTAGAGCAAAAGCACTTCCATGCGGGAGGGAGGGAGCCTGCTCGGTGGGAGAAAGATGAGGCCGGTCCCCCCACGTGTCAGTGAACAAATTGGGCCAATTTGGTGTGATTAGTGAAGAATTCACATCTGGCCAGCAGAATCCTCCCCCCACCCCCAGCCCAGCCTGGCTCCTGCTCCCCATTAGAAGCTATTTTCTCTGACGGCTCCATTTGTCTCTGTAGTGGGGGATTTGACAGCTCCCTGGCCAGCCTGGGGGGCCTGGCTCTGAGTGAGAGGCCCAAGGCTAGGCTGCTTGCCCACCGCCCCCTTAACCTGCTTCCATGGGGGATGCCATGCTCCAAACAGGGCCCAGGCACCTGTATGCCCCGTATCTCTGCTCTGTGTGTGTGCGTGTAGATGAGCAGCTGGGTGGGGCCTGGGGAACAGCATTCTCTAAGCTTTCCACCAGGTCTCCCTTGGACCTTGGTTTCTCATCTTGTGCAGTGATGGTTATGCTTTGAGATCAACAGAGATTGTGTGTGTGTGTGTGTGTGTGTGTGTGTGTGTGTGTGTGTGTGTGTGTGGTGGGGGAGGCAGAGGTCTGGTGTTTCCTAAAAGAAAACAGCTGGGCATGTATAAGGGAGGGCCTGCCCCCACTTCCTTCACCCCTTCCCTGCCCGTCGCAGAGACGGCTGCTGCAGCTACCCCTCAGGACTGCCTGTGGATGGCTGTTGTGCAGCTGGAAGGCTCACCCCTAGAAGTGGCTTCAAGGTAGTACCATTGGGGGGTATGGCCTTCAAAGTCTTGGGTCTTCCTCCCCCAGCAGTGACCCCAGGTTGCCTGTGTCAAAGGCAATTTGGGGCTATTTAAAGGAGCCTGACCTAGAGGTCACCTGGGCAAATCTCTTCCCTGGGGAATTACCACCAGATGGCAACCTGGGGCTTGTCTCCTCAAAGGTTCTCCTTGGTTGCCAGGAGAAGCATCAGAGCTCTGTTGTTGCCTGGAGTGGGCGAAGGGGGGCAGGGGCCCGGGACCTCCGTCGTTCTTCGATGAGAATTCTCCTGGAAGAAAGATGACTGGGGAAATGGGTCCTAGCCGGCAGCATGGGGCAGGACTGCTTTCTGTCGTGATGTCATACAGTTTGGGAGGTTGGCAGTGGAAGCTTCTCAGGCCTCCTGCATTTTTTCATTGCTACATGGGTACCTAAAGAAAATCAGGAGGAGTGAAGGGAATCGGACATCTGTGATGTCTCCAACCTCCAAAGCTCCCTGAGAAAAGGTGACCGACTGTCCCAGTTTCCCCCAGACTAAGAGGTCTCCAGGGATGTGGCCTTTCAGTGCTAAAGCCAGAATAGTCCTGGGCCAGCTGATCACCCTGCCTAAGAACAAGCCACAGAGACCAGGCAGAGGGATGGAGAGGAAACCAGTTCTTCTGAGATCTGCTGCCTGATTTCTCATTTGATTTTATTTCGTCCTTACCTGATTTTGCCTGATGCCTTATTATTATCTGTGGGTTCCTCAGCCTTCTTTTCAAGGTAGTGCCTGGGGTGTTGGAAGGATACCCTGACTTGGGCGGGGGGCCACTGGGGCAGGCGGTGCATAGTTTAGTCATTCATCTCATTCACGCTGAGGACCACAGGTTTGGGGTGTGATCACAGCAGCCGAGCTGGCCTGCTCTCCCAGGGTACCGACCACCCAACACCCATCTCTAATTAACAGAGGAACCTTCAGAACACCCCCTGTGTGTGGTTTCTGGAGTTATGACCCCATTTCAGAGATGGGAGAACTGAGATGGAGTCATTGGCCCCAGGGCTGAGTTAGGGGAGAGTGAAGCAAGGTCTCCTGGATATCTGCCCCCCTGGATGTTTTCTTGAGGTCAGGAATAAGCCCTCTGCCCCAAGTCAGGGAGTCAGTTGCTCCTCCCCTGAAAGTGGCCTCAACCCCACTCCCCAGACATTAATGACATAATTAACTGAGGACAGAGAGCGGGAGGAGGTCACCCTGGCAGAATTCCAAAGGCAGAGAAGACTTCTGAAAATCTAGACATCGGACCAAACTTCTACCTGCTCTCACACTAGCAGCTGGCATCCCAGAGACAGAACTGGAAGAAGCCAGGATGTAAAGGAGGTGGCTGAGCGGCCTGGAGAGGGGAGGGAGACCAGTGGGCAGAGCGGTGCTTCTGTGGTCCTGAAGTAGGGCTGCCCTGGGGCTGGTCCCCACCTGCTCCTGCCCTGACCCAACTCTCCTCCACATGCCTCTCCCCCCTGAGCCCCTCCTTCTCCTCTGCTCACAAGCGCAGGGCCCTTGGAGCTCAAACAGAGAGCTGGAAGCAAGAGCTGAGCTTGCACTTCAAATTGTGCTTGAAGTGCCAATTTGAAGGCGGAGGTGGAAAATTCTCAGGATTCTCTGCTGGTTTCCTGGGTCTGATGACTCTGGGGCTACTGAGGCATTTGGGGAGCTGTGCAGTTTCGGGCTAGGTTGCCCAGTCCCTTTTTCTGGGCAGCCCTAAGTGCCCCTTTCCCAGAGGGCTTGGGTGGACAAGCTGTCCCCTGGGGGGAGTTCCTCTCCCAGGAGCCGTGCCTTGTACACTAGTCTGGTGGAATGGAGTGGTGCCGGGCCTTGGGCTGAGCTCCACTTTGGGGACAGGCTCGTCCTTAAGACGAGGACCCCTCTATGAAGCCCCTCTCTAATTCCATTGGCCTTTGTGGAGAGCCCCCAGGGCCAGTGGCGGAGGGAGTGCATTTCCACCACTTTGTCAGAGCGAAGATCTTCCTCACTGCCCTGATACTTGGTCTCCACCTGCGGGAAGCCTGAAAGATGGGGTGCTTGCCTGTTTACACCCTGTCAGAGTTTGCATCAAGCCAAAAGCAACTTCCCGTTCCCACCAACAGGCCTCAGGGGAGATCAAAGGCATCAGGGAAGAGGAACTGAGGCTGGCCTGTGCCGCCACTGTGTAATGGGAGGGTTGAAATTTATGTGGAGAGCTGGGGAATGCGGAGGATAAAGAGAACAGAGGCAGAATTCCAAGGGACCCCCGCCTAGGTCTGGGTGTGCCTGTCCTGTCCTGACCCCTCCTCCAGGAAGCCCAGGTCATCTCTCCATCCCTGGATCCTGACCTCGTGGCAGAGGCTGAGCCCTGCTCCTCCTCTGTGTCCCTAACAGGGTTTTTTTCCTGGTGTCTCTCCCGGCCTGGGACTCCCCCCAGAGCACGGGTCACAGCAAGAGGAGAGGAGAGAAAAGAGGCGGCGCGGGTGCGGGTGTTGGGGGTGTGTGTGTGTGGAGGGGTGTGGGGGGTGAGGGGGGCAAGGCCCTCCCCTCCCCGGGGGCCGGCCCCCACCTCTGCCCCGCGCAGCGGGCGGGTGGGGCGGGCCCGCGAGGGGCTCAGGCGCGGCGGCGGCTGTCACTCACGCACTCACGCGGGAGGAATGCAGACGGCAGGGCTGCCCTGTGGTCACGTCTCCGCCCCACCGACGGAGGTAGGCGCCCAGGTACCCAGCCTGTGGGCCTTGGGAGCCCGCCAAGCTGCTGATGAAAGGCTCTGCAGATTAACCCTTTCTTGGCCGCACCCCCTCCCTGCCGCCAGCTGCCGGGTGGTCGCCAACCACGAGGGGCAGAGGGGCGGGAGGCTGGAGCGGAGGCTGGGCGCGCCGGCTAATGAGTGGGCGTCCGGACGCTGGAGGGGGGCTCCCCCGCTCCTCCCACCTCCCGCCCCCCGCCCCCCGCCAACCCCGCTGGCCTCAGGCCTCTTTGGTTCTAGGGCTGACACACCTAAGAGACAGGTCTCCCAATAACAGATGATGCCTCTTCCCGCTTCCCCCACAAGGACTCTACACGGGGCGAGCCAACCTCCCAGGCTGTTGTGCCCTCTCCTGGAAAGTCGCTGTAGCTCTTGAGCACTGGACCCAGAGTCCAGGAATTCATATATTCATGCAGTGCATACATCTGAAGAGCTGAGAGGGTTAGCTCAGCTGTTAGACTGAGGGAAAGTGGGCTCTGAGTTTCTCCAGTGTGCAGAATTACAAGGTTGGTAATTCAAAATGTGGGGTTATTTATTTGTATCTGTTTTAGTAGCAATCTACATTTCTCCCCCAAGCAGAGTCTCAGGCAGATGCCTAGTATATAAATCAAACAAAGTGGAGAGTTTCTGGTTGGAGTAGGGGGTGAGGTCTCCTGTCCCTCCCATCCATCTCATGAGAACGCCTAGGGAGGATTCCAGGGAATGCGGTTTGGAAAGCTCTGAGATCTAGGTAAGGTGTGAGATCCTTTTTGGCTCTGACAGCTTTCTCTTCCTTTTGTCTGCATCTGCTGGGTGATGCAGATGCATCTCTGTTCATTGGGGGCCTTGCCAACTAGGCACTTGCTCTGTGTCCAGGGCTCACCGTGGGGTATTCTGTGATGCCCTGAGGTCTGGGCTCCCACTTCCAGGGTCTGGGGGCTGTGTCCTGAGCCCTCCATAGAGAGCTGCGCATTGGACCTTGTGTTTATCGCTCAGGGTCCGTGTCCCGGGGCTGCGCTCCCTCTCTCTACTCCATGTGTTGCTGGACCCAATGCCTCCCCACAACCCTATGTGTTTCTCAGACACCCACCCCCTTTCTCTTGTGCTAAGAGTTCCAAGAGTCCAGGTGTGTACAGGGGTATCTGGTGGGGAGGGGTGAGGAGGGCAAACCTCTAGGAGCTAAACCTGCCTCAGAGTTCAGATCTCTCCTCCCAGATCTTATCCAACCTCCCTGGGGAGCTTCCTCCCCACCTAGGAGGGGTGGGAGCTCCAACAGGGGCAGGAAGTCAGAGGCAGTGCCAAGAGGGGCAAGAAGCGAGGAGGCCCGGCGCCCAGCTCCAACCCCCACCTTCCCACCCCCTCCCACTCCCCGTGGTGTCTTTGAGCACCGTCACCCTGGGGGAAGCTATGCCACCCTGAAGCTTGCACGGAGGGGTAAGAGAACATCGGCTTTGGCTATAGTAGGAGAATTGGAGAGTAGACATCAGGAGGGACTATGTGTCCAAATATAGCTCATCTCCCTCAAAAACTGGTACCTTGGCTATGTCTTATCCAGCGTGAAGGCATCACCTTTTCCAAGGCAGTATGACTAGAATTTGCAAGTCATCCTTAACGTCCACTCCCTTCACCATCCAACTGGTCCCCAAGCCCCATCCTTTCAGTAGCATTAGTAGTTCGAAGGTGCCCACTTTTCTTCCCACCTTGATTGCTCCGGACTCAACTGAGGCCTTTTAAAACCAGTCCCTGAGACTATTGCAACAAGGGCTGGTGCCCCTGGCTCCAGGGGGGCACACCCCAACCCCCCCAATCCCTCCTCCGCATGGTACTAGAGATCCTGGGATCTCAGAGCACAGGTTGGAACATGCCACTCTCATGCTCAAAAACCTTTGACGGCTCCCCACTGCCAGCAGGATAAAGTCCCAGCATTGCCTGGCATTTACAGCCTGTCCTGATCTGGTGCCAACTTCCCTTGCCAGCCTGGGCCGCCACTATATACTTCACCCCCTTCAACTCCAGCCATATCCAGTGGCTTGTTTTACCCTAGTCCTGCCGCATGCTTTCACGGCCCACCACTTTAGCTCACAGACAAGCTTGTTCCTGGCACTTACCGTGCTGTGGGGGAGAAGGATTAATTACATAATCCCATAAATAAATATATCCTTACAAACTGTGATAGGTTCAGGGTGTCTTTAGGAACTCAAGGAGAACTTATAATGGGGGTGGGACAGATTTAGGCTGGGGACTCAGAGAAGGCTTCTACGCAGAAGAGGCACTTCAGGGTATTGGATCCAAGCTACTTTTTGCATTACCCTTTGGATGTTTGGGGAGGTTATCTTTGAGCTTTTGTCAGGATGAATTTCCCTGTCTGAACATCCAGATTTCTCGGCCTCTCTGCCTAGCTTGTATTTCATTCTGTCTTGAAGTGGAATCTGTCTTGTGTATTGCAGCCCCTAGACTGTGAGCAAGTGAGGGAGGGGAGCGTTGCTCATTCATGCTTAGAACACCACCCTTCAGCACACTGTAGGTTTGGAACATGGCAGGCCTTTAGTGAAAGGGTTTTTATTTTTGAAGTGAGGATGTGGAGACTTCTGCATTGAATGCATATGGAGGCAGACCTGAAAACAGGAGACATTCTCTGATAGGACTTAAGTGAGGCTTGGCATGGAAGGGAGGGGTGGGCACGATGGGCTCCTAGCTGTCCCCTCTCTCCAAAGCTCTGTCCTCTCTCTGTCTAAATGACTCCCAACCCACCCGATACTTCCCAACGTGCCTCAGAATCCTCCCAGCTCCTAAGAGACAGCATTCCATTTAGCCCAGCTCCCTTCATCCCCTAACCCTAGATGATCCATATTTGGATTGAGTGTGGAATGGCGGGGAAGGGGCTCTTTTTCCTGCTGGGAGAGTGGGTGCTGACATTAGGAGCTATGGGTGTCATCAGCTCCAAATCTGGGCTTTACCATCCCCCACCCCCAAGGTCTCAGCCACCCAGGAGCACCCCCTGCAGGCTGCTGTGCCAGCCTGACTGCAGGTCTGGCGGATAAAGGTGCCTTCTTCCCCTTGGTCTCACCCCCACCACTAAATGCCAAGCAGTCCCTTCCGGCTCTAGCTCTTTGGGGGCAGGGCACAGGGGGAGAGAAGGGCTTAGCCTGCCTGGCTTTGATGAGGGAAGGGAGGAGGAGGGAGACTGATTTGGGAATGACCCTAGAGGCTGTCTCTCCATACCCTTCCCCCTACCTCAGCCATTCCAAATCACAGGGCAGCAGACAATCTCCCAGGTTTTCTAGTTCTCTCCAGCTTCCCCGCAGACTTTCCCATCAGTGGAAAATTTTGCATGTGAACAAGGAGTTGGGTGAGACTGTTGAACCCATGAAGATTCCAGGCTGACCCATCAAATCCCAGCCCAGTCCCCTTGGGCCAGGTTCTTTGGCAAAGCTCCCCCTTCAGGACTCCTTTGGTCTGATGGTGAGGGCCCGACCCCTGCCTCACGGAGACCCCAGTCTGAGAGTGGAGATCCAGCCCCTGTTGTGAGGGGACTCCCAGGGTGCTGAGGTCACAGGATGAAACCGGGATAGAGATGCTTAGCCCCTCCATGAGGGCCAGCTGCTGGTGCCCCAGCTGGCTATACAGATTGGGCTGCTCCCTCGGTTCATTCCTTCCCTCAGAGCAGCTGCAGAGGCCAGGTGAGCTGTGGCGCTGGCAGCACAGGTGGCAGCCGGCAGGTGGGGAGAGCAGGGGAGGAGGAATGTGCCCCAGGCTCAGGCAGATGCCACTGGACAGTCCAGTAATCCCACCCCTTCCCAGTGACCTGCTCACCTCACTGCCTGCCTATCACAGGCCTGGTCCCTATGCCAGGAGTCACAGCCAGGTCCAGGGTCCCAGGCAGCCATTCTGGGAGGGGAATTAGCCTCCAGACACAAGGGACATCTTGTGGGGCATTAGTCATGGCCACAACTGCCATTTTAGGAACATGGACCCTGGGCTGGCTTATTTAACCCTCATAGTTAAATACTGTATTCCTGCCATTTTACAGGTAGGGAAGCCAAAGCTCAGAGCGATGAAGTCACTGATAGAATTTACCGTGTGCAGCTCCTACGTGGAGAAGCAGTGGATGGGAGATCCTGAGGGTCAGAGAAAGAGGTCTTCTCTTGTATCCTCAGCTCCCGCGAGGTTGAGACAGGGGCAGGGAATCAATCAGAGGACGCTTCTCAGCCCAAGAAGGAATTTTCCCCTACAGTGAGAGGGATTAGACCTGGGCTGGGAGCGGGGACAGAGGGGCCACAGGCCAGCACCCCGCAGCATGCCAGGGACCCTGCACTGAACGACCTCTGCCCACCTCCTCACCTCACCCCTCCTGAAGCTGAGGGAGCACGTGGAGAGATGGTGGTTCCTCAGAGCCATGACCTCAGCAGAGAGCTTGCTGCCCCCACTCCCACCCTGCCCTGTGTGGTGGCCCAGGTGTCCCACTGCTGCAGGCCTAGGGCAAGCATCCCTGAGACCCCCCAAGGTGCCTCACGGGCCTCTCCTTGGTGATGCCTCAGAACATGGGGAGGGGCCCAGACCAGTGAGTCCAGGGAGAGACTACCCAGCATTGCTCTCCAATCTGCCTGCTCCCCCACTCTCCCTCTCTCTGCTCCCTCCCCACCAGCTTCCCTCCCAAACACTCACTCATTCATCCCCCAGACCACCTACAAACCACCCATTTGCCTGGACCACACAGCTCCTCTGCCAGGCTCAGCTCAAAGGGATAATGGCCGCCCCACCCCCATCCTTCCAGGACCCACCCCCAAGCCTAATTACCACCTTGGCACCTCTGGGGCTGGGCGGGGGGCACTGACTTCCACTTCTGCTTGGAAGTCTCTTGGGCACAGAAGGCCTGTTTTCTTCTGGACATCAAGGGGCAGGAGCAAATGAGAGACCCTCAACTGAGACCCACTCTGGTCCTTCCCACACCACCACCCAGTCTCTGGGCCCAGGCTACTGGGCAGGGCAGGAGGCAAGATGGTGGAGACCCCTGTTTGCTCCTTGGTTCTCCTGGGCACAGTAAGGGGACTGAGGAAGGACAGACCCGAAATGCCCTCAGGAGCAGGTCAGGGAGGACTCCCCAGAAAGAGCACTGGACCGGGAGTCAGAAGACCAGGGTTTAGTTCTGCTGCACTGACTGACTGCACTCTCCCCGCCACCCGTCCTGGCCTCAGTTTCCTTGTGCATGAAAGAGAGGAGAGCTGTCTCTAAGGCTCTCCCGCGTGGGGCCTTGAACCCCAGGGAGGTGACTGTGAAGTGCCAACTGAGGGTCTCTGCACTGCTGAGGGACCCCTGAGCAAGGAAGCAGGGAGAACAGAAGTGGATGGGGGAGGCTGCCAGAGGAGGGCAGGGGGCCAGCACAGGGAGACAGAGCAGGGCTGGCCTGACACCCGTCAACAACGGGTGGGAGGCAGGATTGGGCGGCCTGCCGGGTTAGGAGTGCAGAAGTCAGGAAGTCCTCACAGGCTTCTGGAGCTGGTGGGCTCTGTCCCCCAAGTCCCCGCAGCAGCGGCAAGATGGTGGCCAGGGAGGGCCTCCCTGAAGTGGCCTGTGATCCTGGAGGGGGCCCTCTGCCTTCCCCTCTGCAGTGTCTACACTGACCCGCATCCCAGGGAAGGGACTAGTCACTTCCAGTGCCCAGCACGGGCCCTGGCTCAGAGAAGGTGCCCGATAAATGTGGGATGAATGAATGAGGATGGAACAGCTGGGGGCCAATTGAGGCAAACTCAGATGTGTGAGCTTACCTGCGGCTGTGGGGCTTGGACAGCAGGGAGAGGGGAGGGCAGTGGGCAGGGTTGGCGTTGGTGGCTTCCTCTTCCCCAGGAGGAGCTGAGCTGGGCCTAGGCCCTGGGGGCCCTGGGCCACCACGGTTGGGCCTGGGCGGATGAGGTGGTCTCTGTGGGGTCCCTCTAAGGATCCCTCCTTCCCCCATAATTACTTCTGATTAGCTTCACCACAAAAGCCAGGCTGGAAAGAGAGGGGTGTTTGGGACATGGGGGAGGGGACAAGGTGGAGCAGAGCACTCAGGACAAGCAGGGCCCCCAGCTGTGTTCCCTCCCCACAGCTCAACACACACACACACACACACACACACACCATGATCTGGAAAATTCCAGTGCAGCCCCATCTACTGAGAGTAGCAGCGATCCAGGGACATCAGGCACTTTAGACAACTCACCCATATGTATTAACTCAAAATGCCCCCTCCAGATTTCTTGCAAGGGAGGGTGGGTGGGCAGAGCTTCTAGGCAGAGGGGAGCAGGAAACAGAATAAGCCCTTCAGGCCAGAAGGGAGCTTTGGCAGGCATATCCACCATCCCAACACAGGGGCCAACCTGGAGAAGTCCCCAGAGCTCCCTGCCAGGACTCAGAAAGTTCTTGCCTGTGTCCAGCTACCCCTTCTGCCTGATCTGTGCTAAGCTGAGGATCTGCAGATAGATTTGCCATGTCCGTGGCCCTCACCCACTCACTCCTTTTGAGACAATCCATGCTAGGGCCTTCTCTGGAGGCCAAGAGGCTGGGGCCCCTCCTCTCTAACCTAGGGGCAGGACCCTCCCTCCCACTTCCTCACCAGGCAAGTAGGAACTACAGATCAGGTCACTCAGACTCACCCTCCAGGAAGGCCCCTGGAGAGGGGGCAGCATGTGAAAAGTGTCCTCTCTTTCCCGACTGTTCTGGAGTAGGCACTTGTGGACTGGGGGATAGAGAAGAAAGGCGGGACATGACTGCTTCCTGTGACCTCAGCTTTGGGGACACTATTATGTAACCAGTAGTCGTATTAGCTAACAATTAAAACACAAACATTTACTGTAGGTCTGAGCACCAGGCTTCCATGCTTTACAAACATTCCTTCACTGGCTCTCTATCTTTTAGGAAGAGCCCAACCCCTGCCATCTGAGATCTCCCCAGTCTGATGGGGGAAGCCCTGACCCAATACCTCCCCTCACAAGGCTCTAGTCTGAAGAGAACCAATTCCTGCCCTCAGGGATCCTCTAGTCTGATGAGGGGAGACACAACATACAAACAGAATGGACACTCCTGACCCGGTCTCCTACTGAGTCCCTCCTTCCCCATCAGGGAGCTGGGCTTTTAGAGGTGCAAGGGACAGCGAGGCAGCAGCGGTTGGGGAAGGCACGCAGGCTCCCTGGTGGCGTTGGGCTGCCTGGAGGAGGCGGCGGGGCCGGGCTGGGTGCGCGGAGGAGGCCGCCCCAGCGGCGCTCCCACGACCCGGGCAAGGCCGTCTGGGCGCCGTCTCCGGTCTCTGGGCCTGCGGTCGGGGCACCGCGGGGCCGTGTTTGAGCCGGTCAGCTCCCCGCGGAAATTACAGGGGCGCTCGGCGCTGCGGTCGCGCCCCCCGGGGCAGCGCCCGCTGGTTGGAGGCGTTTAAATTGAAAGCAGCTTTGGGGAGAGGGGGCGGGCGCGGGGCGCCGAGCAAGAGGAGGGGGCGGCCGGGCACAGCGACCCCTTTGTCTGCGCCCGCCGAGGGGCGGAGCCTTGCGGTGAGCGCGGCGCCCCCTCCCCGCGCTCCGGCCGGCCTGTTCCCACGCCGCCCAGCAGGCCGAAGCCCGCGCCCCTTCTCCACCTGGGTGTCTGCCTTCCCTCCTTGGGCAGCGCACGCGTACACTTCCTCCAGGAGGCCCTCCCAGACTAACAAGCACTGACAGTCTGGGTGTCCCGGGGTCACAGTGGGTCAGGAGATCTGGGTTGAATCCTCTAATAGGCTCGGTGACCTTGATCAAATTTCCTCCTTTCTCCGGGCCCCAGTGTCCTCTACAAAAATACAGATATTTTACTCTTTCTGCCTACCTCTCTTAGTAATGTTAAGGATGATTTGAGCCAATGTAAGGGAAAGTGTTATGAAAACTGTAAACCGTCGGAGGAATAATAAATACCAAGAATAACACCCCCAACTCCCTACTCTTCACTGTGAGAGATCATCTGTACACAGGTGTGCTTGTGCTGGAAATCCAGCGTGCTGGGGATGGGATGGGGGAGGAGTTAAGCAGCCAACAGCGCGGAGCAGGGGAGAAACCCCGGTGGACTTCTGGGAGGAGGGTAATGTGGAGCAAGCAGGGCTAGGAAGGAGTGAAGGGAGCAATGCTGGAAAAAGGAGACGGTGTCTCGGCCTCCTGGGGGGGAAGGTCACGGGGACGGGACGGAGAGGCAGGAGCCAGGAAGGAGGAGGGTCTCTGTAAGATGAACGTGTCCTGCCCGCGGGCTGCAGCCGGAGAAGTGGCTTGGGGCAAGCAGCTGTTTGCCCAGTTGGTGGGTGGCATGTCTCCTGGGAAGGCAGGTTGGTGGCAGAGCCTGGTGCAGCCCCCGATGTTTGGGAGGGAATGCCTATTGCCCCTAGGGAGTGTGCTCCCCTTGGCCCCTTCCTATTCTTTTTCCTGAGGGCTCTGGGCACCAAGTGCAGGGAGCTTGGCTTGTTTCCTTTGCTTCCAGCAACAGCAGTGGAAGGTTGTTTGCCAGGCCTGATGCCCAGGGACATACCCGCTTGCTCCACATCTGGCAGAGCTGCATGTTTCTGTTTTACTTTCTAGAGGTCCTTAGTGGGCAGCCAGGGATAGAGCAAAGCCCACAGTTCCAGGTACCTGTTATGGGCACTTGACACGTACACACTTGGGGGCAAGATGGAGAGCTGAGCCTGGCCAGAGGGAAGAGGAATCTGTAAGGGTGCCTGAAGAGGAAGTCGAGGAGCCGCCCTGGAAAGGAAGGAAAGAAGAGGGTGAGGCCAAGCAGGGAGGGAGGGCAGAGAGGCTGCACCAGGTGTTTCCCCTAGAGGAGCAGGGCTGTCAGGTAGAGTTTCTTCCCAGTCCTCCTGGACACCCCCTTGGGGCCCCAACCCCTCCTCTAGAGCCCAAAGCCCCTCAAAGGCCTACACAGAGAGGGCTCTGATCTGGCAAGTGGGATGAGATCTACAAGTGGGCTTTGGACACAGGCAGGGGGTGGGGTGGGAGTGGGCAGCTTGCCAGCTCTTCCTGTCCCCTCTTACCTCCTCCCCTGGCCCCAGCAGCTGCTGAACCCACCCACCCAAGGGCACCTCACTCACCCCCCTGGCATGACCCATGCTCATGCCAGTGGGTCACAGGGTCAGGAATGCCACAGGAAAAGAATGAGGGAGCTAGGGCTTCCCTGGTGGCGCAGTGGTTGAGAATCCGCCTGCCGATGCAGGGGACACGGGTTCGTGCCCCGGTCCGGGAAGATCCCACATGCCGCGGAGCGTCTGGGCCCGTGAGCCATGGCCGCTGAGCCTGCGCGTCCGGAGCCTGCGCTCCGCAATGGGAGAGGCCACAACTGTGAGAGGCCCGCGTACCGCAAAAAAAAAGAACGAGGGAGCCCAACAAGGGGTGGTGACTGCCCAGAGTGACCCGAATGGTTAGGGCTGGGCCACCCCTGTCCCGAGAGCTGGCCAGGTTTAAGGAACATCCCTGACCCCCAGGTCTGGGACCCACTAGATACAACCTCTCCCGGGGGGCAGGGACTGGAGGCTTCCTGGACACCACATTCTGCATTAGCAGCCAGATACCAACAGGACTCCATCCTCGTCCAGGCTGAGGGCTCCACCAGAAGCCCTCTGAGGGTGTCTCTCCTGCCCCGTTCCCTCCCCATCCCTCCCACTGCAGACTGCCCATTGCCATGCCCCCACCTCCTTAGAGCCCAGACTGGCTTCTGCATATGCTGCATACCCCTCAGAGCACGAACAAGCTTTTCCCAAGCCCACTTCTTGTAGGAAGCCCACCAGGTTGGGCAGGGATTGGGAAGGGGAGAGCCAGATACCCACAGGTCTTGGCCTCTAGCCCGTATCATGGGCCAGGCCTGAAAGAGGCAGTATCCTGTTTTATCCTACTCTGCTCAGCCCTAGGGTCCTAGAGAGCAGAGCTTTGAGTAGGAGGGAGAGGGTCCTGAGGCTGAGGCCTCTACAGGCCCTGGGCCCCAGCTGACAGGCTCAGCATGGGGTTGGGGGTGACTCTTCTTGGTCAAATACTTCCTTGGGGCCAGGGATGAAACTTTTGGGAGATAGAGTGGGACAGGAAGAGGCTTACTCATCCACCTGGGTCATCCTGTCATTAAAGTACCCATGGGTAGGTGCCATGGCAACGACCATCACAGAGGAGTCCGTGATCTTGGGAACTCATGTCTGATGCTTTTAGAAAGGGTAGGCTGGGGGAGGAGACCCAGAAGGTGAGAAGGTGAGTTACCCCACATGACCTCTAAGGCTCCTTCTGAGCTAAGACTCTGTGGTCCTATGATCCCAAGATACTAAAATCCTGAGCTGATGTGGTCCCGAGATATTGGGATTGGAATAATTTCCATCATAATAAGAGCGCCAGGCACTGTTACAAAACTTTTCATGCATGGTACCATTTACTGCTCCACAGTGAGGGAACTGAGGCACAGACGGGGTAAGTTTGTTCATCCCCGAGAGCCTTGGGACAGGCAGCCCAGCCCAGGTCTGTCCGACTTCAGAGCCTGCTCATTTACCTGCTTCACTGCAGCTTTTGTGACTCTAAACCCTGCTTTCCCAGGGCCCATAATTCAGCCAATCACCAAGTCCGACATCACTGAGTCCAACATCAAGTCATGACTCAGCGTCTTTGATGGGGAAGCAGCAGGTGGGAGGGGTGGATCCTAGCCGGGAGCTGTGAAAACAACAGTCTTCTGTCCTCTTCTGGGTCCTGGAAAGCTTCCTGGAGGAGGAGGATGCGTAAGAGAAGGCAGAAGAGGGGGAGGAGGAGAAGAGATGTTTAGGAGGCACGGCCATTCCAGACAGCAGGGTGGGCACTTGGAGGGAGATGATCTTGTTTGAGAATAGAGGATTGGAGGGACCCAGAGGGGCAGGACAGAGGAAAGGAGTCTGGTCTGGCTGCATTCCCCTCCTCTGCCAGCCCATGGACTCAGACCCCAAGGGGCAGATACGGTTGTGCCCCATGGCCCTCTGAGAAAGCCTCCTGTTTCTCGCCCCCTCTCCCAGCTACTTAGCCCTCTTCTCCAGGCTGGAGGCCACTTTCAGCCACTCGAAGGCTGAACCCCTAGGGGAAGGGCCTTTGCTGATCTCCCCCAGGGCTGATTCACAGCAGAGAGCTGGAGTTAAAACACTTGCTCTTCTCCTAGGAGCGCCTGTCCTTGTTCCCCCAAAGGTATGGAGCCTACAGACCTCTTCCCGCCCTGCTAAGGAGACAGTGCTGCCTTCGCAGGCATCCGAGGAGGCTGGATAGAGGAGAAAAGATCAACACCCAGTGCTAGCCTCCGGGCAAGTGGAAATACCCTCACTTTGCGGAGGGAGACACACCAGCAGGAGCAGACACTTGCCCAAAGCGCCATTGAGGTAACAGCCTGCATGCTGGTTGGTCTGGCTCTCTTCTGGCTTCAAGGTGCTAGGGGTCTGTGCCCAGCTGGTGCATTTTGCACCCCCTCCAACTCCCACTCCCTCCCTGGCCCATGGGTTTTCCCACGAAGGAACTGCAGTGTTGACTGCGTTCCCCCCCCCCCCCCCACCACCACCGGGAGGCAGGGCAGAGAGCACTCCCAGTACAGGCCACTTCCCACTTCTTGTGACTATTGCAGCTTTTCTGCTGGCTGGCAGTAGTCCTGACTGACCTTGGCTGAGGACCTCCTACGTTTTAGGCACTGGGCTAAGCATTTTGTCAGACCACATGTTTAATCCTCGTAAGAGCCAGATGAAATAGGTCCTGTTACTTTCCCCATTTTACAGATGAGGAAACTAAGCCTCGGGAAGGTGAAGCCATGTATCAAGATCACACAGCTGTAAGCAGTGGAGGTGAGATTTATATCCAGAATCCTCTCTCTTAGGCTCTCTACCACTCCCTTCGGTGACAAAATTGCTGCGTGTGTGACTCTCGTCTCCCCTAATTGGGGTCCAGGTGGATGGAAGGGCAAAGCCTCTCTTGCCCGCCCTCTGGCCTCCTCTCAACTGCCTGAGAAGGAGGGGCCTGGAGCTCTGCCTCTAAGAAATGAGGCCATCTCTCCCAGCCCAGGGTGTGGGGCTGCAGGAGGAATCAGAGAAGCTGTGAATCCAGTTTCCTCTCTGCTCACCCTTGTCATCAGCTGGGGTTTCAGCTCCCTCCAGGGTCAGAAGGAAATGACTCATGGTGTTTGGAAAGTGGATAAGGGTTCGGGCTCACATCCTGCTACTTGCTTGCTGTGGCACCTTGAACAAATTACTTAACTTCTCTGTGCCTCAGTGCTGAGGAAATCCAAATACCAGGCTCATAGGGATAATGAGAGGATTGAGTTGGGAAGAGTTTGCAGAGTTTGGAACAGTGCCTGGCACACAGTAAGTGCTATTGCTATTATTATTAGCTGGGGAATCAAGAGAGGACTATTTTAAAAGAGGGGCCATCAAATATGTGGAAGTCTATAAAAAGGACATGGTTGATTTTTAGGGAGGGGTGTCTAGATTTCCTAATTTTTCAAGACCCAGGATTCCTGAGAGGGAAGGAAAGGGTGGATGGTTTCCAGGCGACATTCCTCCGTTCCCACCCCCCTCCCCAGGAGGATAAAAATTCCTCGCAGGTTTCTGTGCCCTTTCATGTAGAACCTGCAGAGCCCTGGCCAGCATTCCTCTGCCCCTCCTGTCAGCTGGGGGCCAGTGGAGGGGGTCATTAGCCCCTTTTACAGCTTTGTAAAGTGTGAGGGCAGATGCCTCTACCTGAGGTCCCAGCTGGGACCTGCTTAAAGCAGGTGCCCCACCCCCCGGAGGAGGGGCTTTGAGACTGAGGACAAGGGGAGGAAGCCCGTGAGGTGGGTGGCCAGGGCTGTGTGCAACGCGCTGACGCCTGCAGTGGGGACCGGAGGACCGAGTCTGGTTACTTCCCTGCCACCATTCCTATCCTGAGGTCCCCTGGAGATGGGTTCCCTGTGGACACCAGGGGATGTGCAGTGTTGCCCCAGGGGACAGGAACCCCAGCTCTATCCCTGCCCCAACAGCTCCCAGGCTACAGACCTAGAGTGACATCTAACACAACTAGTCTGAGCTGGGGAAACGGGCGAGATGGAGGGGAAAGCTGCAAGGATGGGGAAGTAAGGGCGGGCTTCCTGCAGGAGAGGGTAGGAAAGATCAGGGCTGGAGCTGCAAGGGTGGGCAGAGAGGATAATGGAGACCTGCTCCTTTAACCCTTTGCTTCAATATGTGTGTGTTCTTCTGCATCCATCCATCCACCCATCCATTGACCCACTTTCTATTTAAACAGGACCCACAGAAACCCTTTCCACAGCTGCTGGAGCTGTTCTACCATAGGACAGGCTAACGACAGGGAGGGAGTTTCCCTTCACTGAAGTTCTTTGAGCAGTTATTGCAGGAAGGAGTCTTGCACAGGATGGGGGCTCTCTTAACTCTCCTCCAAGATGTCCTTCTTGCTTGGAATGCTGTGAGGTCCTCCACCTCAGTTCTGCCCTCTGAGGGCTTGGAGCTCATGGCTTTTTCCCTCAAGCCAGTTGTGTCACCCATTTTTCCATTCTCCTTCCCTGCCACCTCCAACTCACCCCTCCTCCTTGCTCAGCCTGGCCGCACCATAGCCAAGGTAGAGTTTTATGTCCCTGCCCTCCCTTGTCTCCCTACCTCTAGCCCGGCCTCTTTGCAGCAGCTGGGGCTATTTCCAAAGGACCTTGCTGAAAATGTGGACTTCCCTTGCTCAAAAGCCTTCCCTGCCTCCCCATTACCTACAGAAAAACAACCCTCTGCCAGTGGGCCCCAGGCTCTCCCACTTTTACACATGGCGTGTGCTCGTCGCACCTTGCTCACGAACTCACTCTTTTTTATTTTTTTAAAAACTTAATTTATTTAATTTATTTATTTTTGGCTGCATTGGGTCTTCGTGGCTGCACACAGGCTTTCTCTAGTTGCGGCGAGTGGGGGCTACTCTTCACTGGGGGTAATGGGCTTCTCATTGCAGTGGCTTCTCTTGTTGCAGAGCACGGGCTCTAGGCGTGTAGGCTTCAGTAGTTGTAGCACGCGGGCTTAGTAGTTGTGGCTCGTGGGCTCTAGAGCGCAGGCTCAGTAGTTGTGGCGCACGGGCTTAGTTCCTCCGCGGCATGTGGGATCTTCCCAGACCAGGGCACGAACCCGTGTCCCCTGCATTGGCAGGCGGATTCTTAACCACTGCGCCACCAGGGGAAGCCCCCAAACTCACTCTTAGTCAACTCACTCTTAGTCTAGGCTGAGAAACTGACTCCCTGATGAAGACTCTGGCTGGCGCCCCCACCGAGGCAGTGATGGAATTGCTGTGATGGTTTCCTGAGGGCAGGGCCACACCTTTTCATGTTTGTATCCCCAGTGCCCAGTAGGGGCTCAACAAAAGTCAACCAACAGTCTGAATGAGTCAGTGAGTGAATGACTCCTTACCCTTCTGCTTTGAGGACCTCCCATCTTCCCATCCGTGCTTGTCAGAACAGTTCCCATCCTTCGGGGGCATCTCAGTGCCTCCCTGTCCTTAATGCCGTCCCTGGGGCCCTCACCTGGGAAGTTCTGCTCTTCCCTGAGCTGCGTTCTCATCCTCTTGTGCTCACAACACAGCAGGCTTCTCGAGGGCAGGACCCGAGTCTTCCTCATGTTGTTGGATTGCTAATCATGTTGATATAACCTATAATTTAAAAAAACTTTCACCCACACCCTGTTCAAAATTAATTCAGCAGACAGTTCCTGAACTCCTAAGGCTAGCACGTGCCAGGCACTGTTCCAGGCTGGGGCTCCTGGCTGCGGAGTCACATACATACTCCTGTGAAGGAGGCAGATGTGAACCAACCCACTGAGGTCAGGCCACTGTGTCTTCTGGCCGCCCCCCCCCCAACTTCAGAGCTAAGTTACTGAACCCAGAGAAGGTGACTCTCCTGCTGGGTCACTCAGCCAGAGAGTGGGGCTGGGCTGGCCCCAGGCTGCCCCTTTCCCCCTGTGGCTCAGCAGGAGTCCTTTGACCCAGCCCAGGACAGCCCAGCTCCAATGGGTGCTCCATAGAGGGATGAGTCTACTGTATTGAATTTCTTCTTCTTCTTTTTTTAATTGAATGTAGTTGATTTATCATATTGTGTTAGTTTCAGGTATACAGCAAAGTGATTCAGCTATATATTGATATATATAGAGAGATATAGATATAGATATGTTTTTTCGGATTTTTTTCCATTTTAGGTTATTGTAAGATATCGAATACAGTTCCCTCTGCTCTACAGTAAATCCTTGTTTATCTATTTCAGATAAAGTGGTGTGTGTCTGTTAATCCCATACTCCTAATTATCCCTCCCACCTCTTTCCCCTTTGGTAACCACAAGATTGTTTTCTATGTCTGTGAATCTATTTCTATTTTATATATAGATTCATTTGTATCATTTTTTAAAATATTTATTTATTTGGTTGAGCCGGGTCTTAGTTGAGGCAGGCAGGCTCCTTAGTTGCAGCATGCAAACTCTTAGTTGTGGCATGCCCGTGGGATCTAGTTCCCTGACCAGGGGTCGAACCTGGGCCCCCTGCATTGGGAGTGCAGAGTCTTATGCACTGCATCACCAGGGAAGTCCCTGTATCATATTTTTAGATTCCACATATAAGTGATATCATATGATATTTGTCTTTCTCTGTCTGATTTACTTCAATTCGTATAATAATCTCTAGGTCCAGCTGAAAATGGCAATATTTCATTCTTTTTATGGCCAAGTAATATTCCATTGTGTGTGTGTGTGTGTGTGTGTGTGTGTGTGAGAGAGACATTTTCCTTATCCATTCATCTGTTGATGGACACTTAGGTTGCTTTCATGTCTTGGCTATTGTAAGTAGTGTTTTTATGAATATTGGGATGCATGTATCTTTTTTTAAAATAAATTTATTTATTTTTATTTTTGGCTGCGTTGGGTCTTTGTTGCTGCATGCGGGCTTTTCTGTAGTTGTGGAGAGCGGGGGCTACGCTTCTTCGTTGCAGTGCGCGCGTTTCTCATTGGGTGGCTTCTCTTATTGCAGAACAGGGGCTCTAGGCACATGGGCTTCAATAGTTGTGGCACTCGGGCTCAGTAGTTGTGGCTCACAGGCTCTAGAGCACAGGCTAAGTAGTTGTGGTGCACGGGCTTAGTTCCTCCGCAGCATGTGGAATCTCCCCAGACCAGGGCTCAAACCCATGTCCCCTGCATTGGCAGGCGGACTCCCAACCACTGCGCCACCAGGAAAGCCGGTGGGATGCATGCATCTTTTCAAATTAGAGTTTTCGTCTTTTCCAGGTATATGCCCAGGAGCGGGATTGATGGATCATATGGTAACTCTATTTTTAGTTTTTTAAGGAACCTCCAACCTGTTTTCCATAGTAGCTGAACCAATTTACATTCCCACCAACAGTGTAGGAGGGCTCCCTTTTCTCCACACCCTCTCCAGCTGAAATTCTTCTTTAAATGATAGCAAATACAGCTTCTTATTTTATTTGAGGTCTTATTGATTGGAAATCCAGTAGATGCCCCAACTAGGTAATGAGCCATTTCTGTTTCTGACATGGAAAGACATTTCAAGGTTGACTTGTTACTTTCTGGATGAAACCAAGGTCAGGGTCGCTCTTGTCCTCCACCCACTTCCTCTGTTGCTTGTCTCCTAAAGGAGAGGGTTAGTCCTCAACTCTTGGGTTCTTTTTCCCACACCACCAGCTCCTGTGATCAGGGGCTGGGTCCTTGGTACTCCTGTGCGCCCTCTCAGAGCAGAGAAGGGCTCCATCCAGACTGGGAAGCGAGTCCCCCGCCCCACCCAGAAGTCTGACCCCAGTCCCTCCTGCTGTGGCCACCACCATCTCTGTGCTGTGATCTCCAAGAGAGACCTCTGCCCTCTGGACCCCTTGCTCCATCCCTCAGGTCCTGCCTCTCTTGCTGTAGAGCAGGCTCCCAGCCCCCACCAGGCTCACCTGCTTGGCTCCTGTCCCAGGGGACACGGAGATGTTATCCCTGGGGGTATGGAAGTCAATGGGGGCATTGTTTCCACCTGGTCCTAGCAGAATCAGGGAGGGACAGGACAGAGACTGGGAATGTCCCAGGTGCCACACAGGCTGGCTTTGTCCTCCTCCTCCTCCCCCTCCCACCCTGCCCCCACCCAGACCACAGACCTTTCCCTGCCCCCTTCAGAGGCCCCTCCATATCCTGAGGCAGTGCAGCTGTTGCAGGGGTGAGGTCAGGATGGCTTTGGGCAGTTCTGCAGGAGCAAGGTGTCCCTCTACCTGATGGTGCCCTTTGGAGCTGGACCTCTGTTCAGGGAAGCCCAGACCTGCCTGCCCAACTCATCTGCCTGTGGCACTCCCGTCTGGGGAGCCATCCTGTCTGGTCTTTGCCCTAGGCCTGCCCCTTCCATGTGCCATCCAGACCCAGCCCAAACTTAGCTGCCCTGTGGAGACTTCCTGGCCCCAAACACGATAGGCCCCCAGGAGACAGAACAGGTTGTATATAAAACTCAGTTCCTAAGAGCTGACCCCACAGCGGGGACTCCTGGATTCAGGTCCCATCTCTGCAAGTAGCTGTGTGACCTGGGTGAGTCACTGCGCCTGGAGGCTTAATTGGCCCCATCTATAAAATGACAATGTTTTGGCCCATCTTCCCTAAGCTCCCACTGGCCTCATGCAGCTGCCTCCTGGGAAGTGGAGAAGCAACTGCCCTGGGGAGAAAGGAGCTCCCACCCCCAGACTTTTTCCTCTCCTTAACCTCCAGCCATAGCTTTGTCCCTAAAGCATGAGTGACAGCCACAGAAAGCTAATGGAAACCTGCAGTGCTGTGAGTGAAACTGATCTCCAGATCCAGATCCAGTTTCTCCTCTTAGCCGGCCCCAGGCCTCCCTCACACCTGCTCTGGTCCCCTTTGTACGTTAGGCCAGGAGTGCTGGCCGTCTTTCATCCACCTCCCCGCTCCATTCATGCCTTAAGCCCAGGGCAACGCCTCCTGCCGCCTGGCTGGGGCTCGAGTGCTGTCGGCTGGCTGGGCGGGCACCCCAGAGCCCGGCCCTCTTCCCCCATCCTCTCACCTGGAATGATCACAGGGAGGGGCGAACAGGGTGGGAAGCCAGAGGGCAGGAGGGAGGCGCTATGTCCCATCGGATGCAGCAAGGACAGCTCAACACTGGGGGTTTTGTTTTTTTGCTGAAAAAGGTATAAGTTCAGGCGGGCTTTTTGGTGGAGGGACAATTTCTCACGTGGATTTAGCACATGTTTAAGCCCAGCAGTGACCATGAGCAGGTCCTGCCCTTCTTGTCAGGACTGATCAGAGCCAGTCATTTATTTATTCAGCAAATATTTCTTGATGTTGACTGTACGAGGTACCATTTTAGGTGTTGTGGATACAGGTGTAAACAAAACAAAGCCCCCGTTTTCACAGTTCATATTCCTGATTGGGGGTGAGGGAGACAGACACAAACATATAGATAAGATGGTAGTTGGTTAGGAGAATTCTCCTGTTTAGGAGAAAAATTAAAATGGATAAGGGAATAGGGAGTGACCAGGTGACAGTTAAGATTTGGAGCTCTGCAGGCCTCTCTGAGGAGGTGACACCTGAGCAGAGAGCCAAGTGGACAGCTGGGGAAGATATCTCAGGCAGGGGGAACATTAAGTGCAAAAGCCCTGAGGTGGGGAGAGCTTGGCGTGTTCAGAGAATAGCAAGGAGCCCACTGAGGCTGGAGCGGAGTGAGGGGAGGGGAGGATGGTAAGAGATGATGCTGGAATCGGGTCACACAGGACCTTGTGGCAATGACTCTGGATTTTATTCAGAGTGAGATAGGGTAAGGAAAACAGCCAGGGTGCCTCTCCTTTGGGGCCCCTGAAAGGCTCTAGCAACCCCCTCTTCCTTACTGCCTCCCAGGGTTAGGGAGAAGTTAAGAGATAAATTTGGGGATCAAACAGACCTGATAAATTTGGGGATCAGACAGACCAGATCAGACAGACAGGTTTACTCACCCATCCATTTACCCGCCTAATCATCTATATATCTGTCCATCCATCCATCCATCCATCCATCCATCCATCTATCCATCCACCCACCCACCCATTTATCCATCTGTCCATCCATCCATCCCACCATTCATCCATTGATTTGACAAATATTTATTGCACACCTACTCTGTACCACCACTTACTTTGGGCAAGTGGCTTATTTATCTGTAAAGTGGGGCCAGTGATAATTCTTTCCTACTTCAGAGACTTGGGAGGACTAAGCAAGATGAAGTAGTTAAATTGCTTAGCACAGTACTAGGCACGTAGTGTGTACCTCATAGGCACATGGTCTCTATGTGACTAGTCGCTGGTATTTACAGCCTCCCTCCACCAGCCTTCTCCGACCCGCTCCAGGGTACCTAACCCGTGCCCACCTTGCCCTGGGGAGCTCTCCCAGAGAGGGCATCCTGCTCTGTTCTCAAAGCTTCCCTGTACTCCTCTCCCCTCCCAAACTGCCCGACCCCTGCGGCCCACCCTCTACCCTCTGCCACCTGTCCCACGTGTGGTGTCAGAGCTCAATAGAATGTTCTCTCTGAGCCTCATGTTCTGATTTGCCCTCTTTACTTGTCAGCCGGCCTCTGTCTGCCCCAGCCCGTGGGCCACCCACTCACCACCCCCTCCAGAAAGGTGTTGTGCTGTCTTGTGTTGGAGTTCAAAAGCCAGAGACAGAAACTTAATTTCCAGGGAGCAAAACCTGGAAAAAGCCCAGACCTTGAAGCCCTTTGGAGTCCAAGACGCTGAACAAATCCTGGCTCCAGCACATCCTCGCTGTTGATCCCTGCAAGTCTCTTTATGTCTCTGGGCCTCAGTTTCTTTATTTGTAAAAGGGAACGATAACACTTGCATAAAGTTCCTACGTGAAGAACATGCTTTGCAAGTCACTGTGAACAGTGGAGGAGTCAGGATGCACACCCCCCCACTGAAGCCAGAGCCTGGGGTGTGAATCCTGGAAATTATATTCAAATGTATGTATACTTTTGTCTGGGGTGAGGGTTTATTGCTTTCATCAGGTTCCCCAAGGGGTCCTGAGCCAAAAAGATGAGAACATGGCCCCAAACATTAAGTAGTTGAAGAAATCAAGTCTGGAATGTGTTCATTCATTTTGTAAAAATTCAATTACTCAGACGTGGTTTGGGTGCCTATTCTGTGCCAGGCCTTGTGGGGGAGTTGAAGACACACAGGGACTCCCCCACCCCTCATCAAGGTGTCCCCCTTTTTAGCAGTGGAAGCAAGCCTAATGGGGGCACTGCACTTTAGAGTTTATAGAGCGCCTCCTTTGGGTCATCTTCAATGATCCTTTCTGCTCTCCTGTGGAAGAGGCTGTTTTACAGGCGATAAAACTGAGACTCAGAGAGGCTAAGTGACCGACCCAAAGTCACACAGCTGACATGTGTGCCTTCCTCCCGGCATGTCCCCTGGCCACCAGGGATGGACAGCTGCTTCCCTGGCCTGAGGTGCAGGGGCTCCCTCTCCTTTCAGCCTTTAGCACGATATAGGCTACTTCATTCTCCCTCCCCTCCTCTCCCTGGCCTCAGATGCTCGATGCAGCCCACCCACGGCCCTCTGCTATAGGAATCGGCAGGGTCCTGGCCTGTCAAGTGTTCCCTTCCAATGACACTTATCACCACCTGTGTTTTCTTCTTCCCCCCGTTGAAGGATGCAATCCGGACTTGTTGGAAGAGGCAGGCTGGCTTTGGAGTCAAAGATGTTGAAGGAAGAGTGGCTTGTGCATGAGGTAGAACAGGTGGGGTTGTGAGAGATGGAGGGCACCTGCTGAGGGACCTTCCCTCCCTACACAGCTTCCCTGGCTCCTCCAATATGCAGTCTTTTTGATGCTACTGAGGATAAGCCGGACCTCAGCCCACGTGAAACTCTTCACACACACCTCGGGCTCCAGGTGGTCCCCGAGACCTCGCCAGGGGCTGGCCCTGTGCCTAGGTCCCAGCCCAGGGCGCCGGGCAGCAATACAGGAGGCCCAGCGTGTTCCAGTATTTATTTATTTATTTGAAAGGCGCGCGCGGGCTCTTATTACCCACCCTGGGGCCGGGAGGAGGGAGAGGCTGCTGCCTGGGCCTTTGATGTTCCAGAGGAGAGATGGCGAGATGGTGAGATGGTGCTGGGAGTCGCTGCTGCTGTGGGGTGTGTGCGCGGGGGGGAGCCCTGGTGATGTCACCTCAGGAGCCCAAGGGTGGCGGGTGCGGTGTCCAGGCCCAGGCATGACTAGAAGGGGTGGGAAAGTGGGAAAGAGGAGGCTGGACCCTCAGGACCACAGCCACTGCCTTGGGTTTGGGAGCACATATGCTCTCCAAGGGAGGAGGGGAGAAGGGCAGCAGGTGGATGGAGGCAGGGAGGAAGGAGTCGCCAAAGCCCCGTGGGCAGGGCCCAGCCTCTAAAAACTCCACCCAGTACCTCCCATCCCCCATCCCACAGAGAGGCCCGAGGATAGTGACAACCCCATGCAGGTCGATGTCCGGTGGGGACATCGAGATACAGGCCCGAGACTCACTCAGAACCACAAAGACCCACCAAGGTGGGCTCTATAAGCGGGTCCTCCTGTCTCCCACATATGTCTAGGGAAAGCAAGAGGCTGTGTGCTGAGTGATGCAGTGTTTACTCATAAGTGAATAAACGAATGGAGATGTTGGGACAAATGCAAAGACAGAAAGACAGGAGCACATCTAGCGTATCAGCCATATTTACTTCTGAGTGTCTCTATGCGCCGGGTCCTGTTCTAGGAATGAGTGAATGAGACATGGGGAGCCCCCATCCCAGGTCTATATGAGAGGAGTGCAGGGATAAGGGAGAGCTAGAGCTGTCCCTTTTTAGCTCTGTCGCTGGAAATAATTTATCTCTTTTTTCAAAAAAATTGTATTATTTATTTCTTTGGCTGCGTCAGGTCTTAGTTGCAGTACGTGGGATCTTCGTTGTGGCCCGTGGACTTCTCTGTAGTTGTGGTGCGTGGGCTCCAGAGTGTGTGGGCTCAGTTGTTGTGGCATGCAGGCTCTCTAGTTGCAGCGCACAGGCTTAGTTGCCCTGAGGCATGTGGGATCTTAGTTCCCCAACCAGGGATGGAACCTGCGTCCCTTGCTTTGGAAGGCGGATTCTCAACCACTGCACCACGAGGGAAGTCCCTGGAAATAATTTCAAACTTAGAAAAAATTTCACAGATAAAAATAGTACAGAGAATTCCCCGGTGGTCCAGTGGTTTAGACTTGGCACTTTCACTGCTGTGGGCCCAGGTTCGATTCCCTGGTCAGGGAGCTAAGGTCCCACAAGCCATGCGGTGCAGCCAAAAAAAACAAAAAACAAAAAACAAAAAATGTACAAAGAGCACACCCTTATACATTTCACTCAGATTAACCTATTGTTAATATTTAATCCCATTTAATCTTTCTCTCTCTCTCTCTCTCTCTCTCTCTGTATGTATTTTTCCCTGAACAATTTGAGGGTAAGTTACACATATCGTGGCCCTTTACCCCTAAATAGTTCAGCATGTATTTCCTAAGAACAGGGATATTCTCTTCCTCAGCCACAGTATAGTTATCAATTTTATAATTTTGCATCAATTCAATATTTTCTCTAATCTACCAGCCATATATCCATGTTCCAGTTTTGATTAGACTTAATTCAGTTGAACCAATAACATCCTTTCCAGGATTTTTTCCCCCTACAGGCCACAGGAACCCAGGAGGTCACTGAGCTACATACAGAGGAGACAAACAGTGACAGAGCTGAGTGACAGCAGGCCAAGAGGGCAAGCTCCTGAGTGGGATGGAGGTGAGCATTGGCAGGAATGGGGGGGGTGGTCCCCAGGTCTCAGCTTCCAGGTGGGCGCCTGAGTACCTGAGGAAGCTTCCTCTCGCCGTGGACATCTGGGCACTGTCAACCAGGAAACAGAAAAACCCTGCATTTCAAGGAGGTTTACCAAGCTGCACAGCCAGCATCCCATAAATCTCACCTGCCACCCTCCCCAACACACACTCGGTGGGTGGAGATGAGTGGGTGAAACACTACATCAGTTCTTCCAGATGTTCCAGCCGGCGAGTCCCAGGCTCAGACAGGACCACAGAAGGCCAGTGGGAAAGTGGTGGCCCTGGCTGAGGGAGCCTCTGGGATTTATGGGTCTCCAGGATTTATGGTGGGTGGAGTCTCTACCCAGAGTTTCCCTGGACAGCCTAAATCCTCCTCTCCCTCTGAGGCCTCTTCTAGAAGCAGCCCCCAAATCCCTGCTGTATCCCCATGCCCAGAACAGTGCTTGGTACCTAGTAGGTATCAATAAGTACTTGTGGAACGAATGAACTAGTCTTCTTTCTATTCAGGAGACCAAATTAACCCTTGAATTTTATGGCTCTGAGGCTCCACCAAACAAATCATTGGGTGGTTAATCCTGGGGTCTGAGGCTTTGCACAAATGCTCCATCCATTGGCTATGTCCACCTGTCTCCACGCACCACCTATTGGAAACATAAAAGGAGCTAGAGGGAGAAAGCATGGTGGGGCAGAGAGGAGTCCCAGGAAGAGCAGTGACCACCTGGACTTTACCCCTGCTGAAGGCCCAATGGGTGTAGCTTGTAGCAAGAAGACTCATGGTTTGATATCAAGAAGGCCTTCCCAATATATTTTGGTGAATCTTGGATGTTTCCATTGTTGACCTGTCCAGAGGCAGGGGGATGCCCGAGATGACCTCTTGATCCTCCCAGATGGCCCTTTGGGACCTCCCAGGCCCAGCCAAGGTTCTGCCCACCAGGCGTGGGTGGCTGGACTGTGGATGGTTGGCTCTAGCCTGCATCCTTGGTGTGCGCCAACCGGATCAAAGGTGCCCCACGCATTGCTTGGCCCGGGTTAGTGTCCAGACTTGGTCCCCAGGGCCCTCCCACCCCTGCTGGACAGCAGCCTCTCCCAGTGACTCAGCCCTGACGTCACGGGGCGAGCGGAAAGGCCGAGGGCGTGGGAGGTGGTGACTCCCTCCCTCCTGTCCTCACCTCCCTGGGCTCAGTCGCCATAGCCTCCTTCCCTCCCACCATCCCTACCCTCTCTCACCTCCTCGTGAGTTTCTCATGAGCCCATGTGCCCAGGGCTGTTGCCTTTCCCTGTGGACACATGCCTTGTGTGTCTGGGTATGTTCTGGGCCACTGTGGCTCATGAAATAAAAGAAGCACAGCTTGAGAGCTCCTGGTCTGGATCCCAGGCCCCCTCTCCTACCTGTTAGGGGGTGATGGGGCACCTTTCTTAGGTGACTGGGGCATTCTTTTTCACACTGGGGCCTCTCTGTGCCCCCAGGCCTTGGATCTGCTTGTCTACCCCATGCCCTCCAGGGCCTCCCTTAGGTGTATGATCTCAGCTTTTTGAGTTCCTTCAGATGGGAGAGGGTCCCTGGGATTCGTATCTTGCCCCTCTTCAGGCCAGTGCACTCAGGCCTCCAACCCTGTCCTTCCCGCGCCAGGCCAACAGGCTCCCTCCTCCACCCCACTTCAAAGCCCAGAGCCAGCAGGGGCCAATTACATGCCCCCCACCCCCCTCGCTTGTTAAGTGTCATTAGCCCCGGTTTACAGATGAGGAAACTGAGACTGGGGAGGTGGAGGACGTCACCCCTTCCATCCCCACCCTGGCCCTTGTGTCAGGACTGGCACAAGGTCTGGGGACCTTGCCAAGACTCCCCTTCCTTGGAGGAGCCGGTGGCCCAGTGCCCAATCTACCTCCCACTTCCTGACTTTCCCCCAGCCCTGCTCTCCTTCCCCTGAAGCCAGCTGTGGGTTAGAGCAGACAGCTGTGGAGCCCCTGGGATGGGGTGGGCAGGAAGCCTCTTTGAAATCGCACAAAGGCAAAATGCAAATGAGCCCCCCAATTAGTATAGAGTCAGGGCGGTGGTACTTTAGGTAATAGGACTTAGGGAGTAGAGGGACCCCCCCCCTCCTGCTCATCAGCTTGCCAGAAGCCCCCGCTATGGGAAGAGGCTGGCGATGCTGTCAGCTTGAGTGGAGCTGGCTGGGTGGGGCTGGGTGGGATGAGGAGGGGTGGGGAGGGGAGAGTGATGACACTGGCAGGACTTCAGAGGGCACCGAGATGATGCTGTCAGCGAGGATGGTCCTGCCCTCAGGGATGAGAGAGAAAGCCTGCATCTCAGCCCTCCTGGGGAAGGCAGAGGCTCCCTCTGTGGTCTGGGAGCGCAGCCAGCTCCTGGACCCCGTTTGACTCAGCCAGCTGGGGCTGAGTGGGCTGTGAGGTCTTTGAGACACCCCCAACAAAAGGGGGAAAAGGCCCCCCTTTTTATAGACAGGGAGACTGAGGTCCAGAGAGCGGAGTGATTTGTCCAGCTGGGATCACACAGCACAGACGGGGCTTCCCTGGTGGCGCCTGAGAACCCGCCTGCCGATGCAGGGGACACGGGTTCGCACCCCGGTCCGGGAAGATCCCACATGCCGTGGAGCGGCTGGGCCCGTGAGCCATGGCCGCTGAGCCTGCGCGTCCGGAGCCTGTGCTCCGCAATGGGAGAGGCCACAACAGTGAGAGGCCCGCGTACCACAAAAGCAAAAAACACAGCACAGACGAGGAGCAGAGACTGTGGAGAATGCCGTTCACAAAATCAGGGCTCCTGAGGGAAAAGCGAAGGCCGGGAGTGGGGAGTGGATGAGAAGTGTGGCAGCTGTATGGGGGAAACGCGTTGCTCACAAAGCTGTAAGCTTCTCAAGTGCTGCGATTTATGGTAAATTCCTTCCATGGCTCCTATGGACAGACGGCATGCTGGGCCTATGGCAGAAGATAAATACTTATCTACTCACTAGCTGAGTTTTTCAGTGCTGATGACTCCAGGAATGCACAGGGGTTTAAACTGCAGCAAGAGAGATGGAGGGCAGACTTCAAGAAGAACTTTGTGCTTTTGTGGATGAGGGCCTCTGAGATAAGTGCCTAACTCACACAGGAGCCGGCATTCAGCCCTGTCTTGTACCCTGGATCCTTCTGTGGGGTGGGAAGGGGGCTGCCTCTGGTATCTACTCCATAGGCGCCCCCCTCCACACTGTCCTCACCACGGAATGAAAGGCCCGTGGACTTTGTCTGTCATCATGGGATGTGCCACGTCCAGCAAAATTAGCGGTGATGTCACCACAGCTTTGGACCAGGTGTGTGGCTGTCCCTGGCTGAGCCTTCGCCCCTGCAGCTGCGAGGGTCTCAGCTGAGGTCTCGCGGGGGAGCTGTGGGGAGGGGCAGAGTCAGAAAGCAGAAAGGGCCAGAATCGAAGAGCCTGACTCCCCGCTCCTCCCGTCTGTCCCCACCCTGTCTTCCTAACAGGCCTTCCCAGCACAAGATGTGCCTCCTCAGGGTCCTTTTGGCCTGGCCACTCCTTGTCAGTGGCGAGGGCCAGAGAATGTGACTTGGAGAGGAGAGAGGTCAGGGCACGTGGCTCTGTGAGCCTCAGTGGGCGTGTCACAGTCCTTTACTGAGCTCAGACTCCTCTGTTTTCAAATGAAGGGCTTGGATCTGGACAGTGGCTTTGACAGGGGTAAGGGATTCCACCTTGTCCAAACCTGCATAGAAGGACAACTCGGGAGACAGTTAAACAGACTTGCTGCAGGTAAATCAAGGGTGGGGTCCACAGTGGGCCTGCTTCCAGCCTCTGTGTCCCCTCCCCTGGGGAAAGCCTCTCCCTCCTCGGCCCTCATCAGCAGAAGCTCAAGCTTTCCCTGGGACAGAGCTTGTGTGCCTTACATTACTGTCAGTGGGCTACTGCCCACCTCCTTTCCTAGAATATAAGACCTTTAAGGCAGGGACCAGCTTCTCTGGCACTGATTGGCTGGCTCAGGTGTAGATGTGTCAGAGGCTGAGTCTCATGCAGCCTGAGCTACCACAACTCTCTTAGCTGTCCCCACCCTGGGGGAATTCAGAGACTTCCCCCCTGAAGGCCCAGCTTCTTCCATTTGGGCTGGTGCACAGAGCTCTGGCCCTGGTCCCGATGCCAGCCTATGTGCCACAGACCTTCAGCTGAGGCATTTCCCCTCCCTGGGCCTCCCTTTCACCATATTATCTCCAATGTCCCGTCCAGTTAGAACATTGCATCAGAATCTATGCTCAGACACTCGTTTGGTCCCACCAACTACCCCATCCTTCTTTCATTCATTTGCATGCTTGTTTGCATAAAGCTGAATGGAGCATCTAACAGTGTCTATGTTTTTCTGCTGACCTGCCTTTGCTTCAGTCTCTGGTTTCAAATTTCTCCTGAATGACATGAACGAGGGGTGGGTGCAATGGACAGAGACCATGTCTTGTCTCTGTGACCACATCACCTGGCACAGGGCCTGTGACATAGTATGTGCCCTATAAATGCTTGTTGAAGTGAAAGGGCTGAGCAGAGGAGCTGGGTGGGTACCTTGTGGGAAGGGGGAGGCAGGAGGGGAGCGTATGGGGAGGGGCTGACTGAGGCGGGGGAGTGATAGGCGGCATCAGGGAGGGGCGTGAGGCAATGTCTACATCCCTAGATTCATCAAGAGGCTGAAATGGGGGTTGCGGTCAGTGGCGGGGGGCGGGGGGAGTGACGACTGCCCAAGGTCGTACAGCCGGTTGGCGGCACAGCTCAGACTTGAACCCTTGACTCCCAGGCTGATGCTGAGAAGTTTAGAGGTAGGACTTGGAGGGAGGGGGCTCTCCCTTTCCTGCGTTACCTCCTCTCAGACTGGAAGAGGAGCTGAGTTCACAAGGAGCCAGAGACCTGCCTGTGAAAGACTCAGAATTCAGTTGGAAAGGTCAAAGGGCCACACGCTCTGGTCCTGCCATTCCTTTGGGATCCAAAGGGGGTTCTGAAGGGGGTGAGATCCTCTGCCCTAGGGGTCCTGGAGAATCAGGGGAAGCCTGAGAGCGGCCTAGTGTGGTGGCAGGGGACCACTCAGAACGTCTCCAGCCCTGTGATCCAGGAGGGAGTCCGGGAAACACGGGGCACACAGGGCCCACCTCCGACAGCCTGCATTCCAGGCCGCCTGCCTCTTCTCAAGGTCATCCAGGGCTGGCACCTGGGGGAGGGCTGGGAGATCAGGTTACTTCAGGCCCCCACCCGCTCTGAGGGGCTTAGAGCATTCACTCCCACTGGTGGCCCAAGGGGGAAGGCTAAGGGCAGGCTGTGCAACTAGAGGTGTGGGTCTGGAAAGGTGCTGGGACGCATTCTTCAGGGGAGGAGGCTGGGCCCAGCCAGCTTCCCCATCCCATACCCCCACCCCCATTTCATTGGCCCTGCTTATGGACCTCTTCTCTAGGCCACTCAGAAGAGATGGGTGGGGATCCCCGAGGTCCAAGCCCCTCTCCTCCTGCCCAGGACTCCGTTGCTTTGACTGGACACCATGGATCTCTGGATGGAGCCTCTCTCGAAGGGAGAACAATCAATCCCTGAGCATATCAAACTCACAGTGTTTGCATTCTGCTTGCAGGGAGCCCTCCAGAGTGATGGGAGAGACAGTAATCAGTCTGATGGGGGAGGTAAGACACCAATGTACTCAGGAGAGTGTAGATGAAATGAATATTGAAGGGCTGGGGCACACAGAAAAGGGTAAATAGAACTTGGGTCGGAATCCTGGCAGACTGTATGGAAAAAAGGAGCCCGGAACAGGAGGATAGGAGAAAGGGAGGTTGCCTCAGACAGGCGATCAGCTTAGGAGGGGAGAGCGCCGGGGGGATGAGAACCTGAGCTGAGAAGGATGGAGCTGAGGGAGGACAGCTCCAAGGAGCTACCCAGAGAAAAGCAGAGAGCCTAGGAATGAAGAGGAGGAGGGAGGATGGGGAGCCAGGAAGATGTTCCCTCGGTCCCAGGCAGAGGCACTGAGGGGGTGGAGGGAGGACACCGAGTCCTCACAGGGCAGAGTGAAGCGTGGCCGGGATGCAGGGGCCCCAGAGGCAGGCCTGGCCCAGAGCCCTGACCTCACTCCCCCTCCCCTGTGCCCATCCTGGCCCACCCTGGCTCTGCCCAAGGCCAGCCGTACCCTGGCCCTCAGCTCTCCCCAGGCGGAGCCAGCCCCAGCCGGTGCCCAGAGAGCAGGGTGCCGCAGCTGCTGTGAGGGTTCAGCGTGGAGCCTCCGTGGGGGTTGATGGGAGACTGCCAGGCGCCGCTTAATAGGATTTTAATTATACAGCTCCAGCAAGAATTCTTTCCCCCCCTGGGCTCGGGCCCTCACAGATACCTCCATCTCCACCTCAGCATCCTCCCAGCCCCGGCGGCCCGCTTGCCCAGGCCCCCGCTGCCCGCCCCCGCCCACCGTGGGGGACTCCGGCTATGTCCTCAGGGCCCCGCGGAGGGCTGGCATCTGCCTCCAGCAAGCATGGGGAGGACACCTGCTCTTGGGGAGGGTCCTGCGGGGGTCGGGGGAGCTCCTCCGAGGCCTGCATCCAGGGCTGAGTGTGGCTAGGCTGACTTCAGTGCTGGCGGAGAGGGGGTGCTGGCCACCCCTCCACTCACTATGGACTCAGTGCTCATTCTTCCGCAGTGACTGTACTCCACTCCAGGCCGCTCCACAGGAGTGTCTCATGTGATGCGTACAACACGATGACTCCAGGAGGCAGGCAGGGCAGATAGAATGATAATGTCCATATTATGGATGAGGAAACTGAGGCCCCAGGAGTTTAAGTGACTTGCCCAGGGACACAGTGAGTAAGGAGTCTGGACTCCAGCATGGACTCCACATTCTGGCTGTGGCCCTGAGCTGCCATTCCCCTCCCCTGCACACCCCAGGCAGAAGGACCCACATGCTCTGTTTAGACAGCTCTCTTCCCCTCTCCCGCTATCTCCCACTTACCCTTTAGGCATGAGATGTTACCTCCTTCCAAGAGTTTGTTTCCATGCTCCCACAGCTCCTGTATTTTGCCACCATAACCCATCTGTCTGACTTGCCATTAATCTAGAAGTTCCTTGACCCATCAAGACAAACCTTCCTGACGCCCACTGGTCAAGCATTCAGAGCCTCCCCAACCAGCTGTGCTCTGTGAAATGACCCCAGACCTCTCCCCCGCACCGGCCCTGCCCCACCGCCTCCCAGTCAGGCCAATGTCCACCACCAGTGTGGCAGGGTGACAAATGGACTTTCTTAGTGGCAGCACTTTGTCTGAGTGAGGCTTTTTTTTTTTTTCTTTTTGGTCTTTATTATATTTTTAACACCTTTTTTTTTGTTTGTTTGAGAATAATTTTAGATGTATAGAAAAGGTGCAAAGAGGGCTTCCCTGGTGGCGCAGTGGTTGAGAGTCCGCCTGCCGATGCAGGGGACATGGGTTCGTGCCCTGGTCCGGGAAGATCCCACATGCCGCGGAGCGGCTGGGCCCGTGAGCCACAACTACTGAGCCTGCGCGTCCGGAGCCTGTGCTCCGCAACAGGAGAGGCCACAACAGTGAGAGACCCATGTACCGCAAAAAAAAAAGAAAAAAAAAAAAAAAGAAAAAGAAAGAAAGAAAGAAAGAAAAGGTACAAAGATAAAACAGAAAGTTCCCATACACCCCATTCCTCTTATTCTTAACAACCTATATCACTAGGGTAACTTTGTCCCAGTGAAGAATTAAACACTGGTACATTTCTGTTAACTAAACCCAACACTTTTTTCAGACTTCACCGTTTATTATATTTTTTAAATTCCAGAGTAATAGATGAGTGCATTCTTTTTTTTTTTTTTTGATAGATTTATCTATTTATTTATTTTTGGCTGTTGTTGGGTCTTCCTTCTTGCGTGTGGGCTTTCTCTAGTTGTGACGAGTGGGGTCTACACTTCCTCGCGGTCGCGCGGGGGGTAGTCGTGGCACACGGGCTTAGTTGCTCCGCGGCATGTGGGATCTTCCCGGACCAGGGCTCGAACCCGTGTCCCCTGCATCGGCAGGCGGATTCTTAACCACTGCGCCACCAGGGAAGCCCAGATGAGTGCATTCTTGCATGAGATTCAACAGTGTTAGAAAATAAACAGTAAAATAATGATGTCCCTTCACCACCTCCCTCCAAGCGTAATTCTTCTGCCCGCTCTGTGCACAGGCACCTTCTTCCTGCCCCTTCTCAACAGACAGTGAGTCTTGAGCTCTGGCGGTCAGCACACTGCTCGCCCTCATCCTCTGAGTGGTGTGATGACAGTGGTTCTTGCCTACGGCTCTCCCCTGCTGCAGTGAAATGCTCTTCTCTCCAATTCCTGCCCATCCCTGGAAGCTCTGCTCAAGCCATGCTGCTTCTGGGCGACTTTGAGGAGCTCCTAGCCCGCAGGCGCGCGGCTTCCTCTCACCGTCCAATCAGCTTGGCTGGCAAACAGTCGGGGAGATGACAGAGCTCCCCACACCCTGCTGCTCCCTGCCCAGCTCCTGGAAATCAGGAAACAGCAGGTAATGAGGCTGCTGAGGAAGAGGAGAAGCAGGCTTCAGGAAAGTCACCTGGATGTAATTGGCAGTGGGCAGTGGCCCCCAGTACTGTGGGGGAGCAGGTAGGAAGGTACAGAAGACCCAGGGTTTGACCTCAGGGCCCCTGTGCAGGAGGCACCCACACATCCTGGCCTGGCTCCTGGATGACCGTGGCCCATAGAGCTCAGGCCAGGCCCACCTGACTGCTCAGAGGGTGCTCAAGGCTGGGGGAGGGGGGATTCTGGACAAAGTCTCTGCTCTCCCTCTGCTAGATGTGGCTTCTGTTCTTTTCTGATGGTCAAGGTATGCCTTGGCCTCAACTCACCCCAGCCAGAGCAGGAGGCTGTATCCCAAGCTTTTCAGTCTCATCCAGACTGAAAAGCTTGGGATACAGCAAGGCCTAGAGGTCAACTTGGACCTATTATGTCAGCCTACCTGCCCCCATCAAAGCATCTCCTGCTTCCCTCCCAGCCTCCTGGCAGGCTGCTGCCACCCACCAGTACCACAGAGGACTTATCCGATCGCACCTATGCTGGTGGTCCTCACCCCATACTTTCCCCCAAGGTCCTGGGAAGGGATGGGGCTGGGGCTGGAAGGGGGCCGATGCCTGCAGTGGCAACCGATCACCTGAGGAGCTGACCGTCCTGCCTTTGCCACCTGTCAGTTCACCCCTCTCCCTGCCTCAGCGCTG
This sequence comes from Kogia breviceps, assembly GCF_026419965.1. Lineage (NCBI taxonomy): Eukaryota > Metazoa > Chordata > Mammalia > Artiodactyla > Physeteridae > Kogia > Kogia breviceps. The sequence continues at coordinate 34,507,068 of NC_081328.1, read as the reverse complement.
TGCCTGCCTCCGTCAATCTCAGGAAAAGAAGATTTGGGTGAAGCAAATGGCAGCCATCCTTCCAACGTCTGTTCTTCCCATTGTCGAGCCTTTTCCCTCAGTCTCACGGCCTCCTCCTGGCTTCCTGGTCCTTCAAGTCAGAGAGGATGGGGCAGGACAAGGGCCCTGGGGACAGGAAGTTTCTCGGGGTGAAGACTGATGGAGGGGAGGTTGCCGGGGGAGGAGAGGGCAGTCAGGATGTGCCTCAGGTATGCGCTCCTGCTTACAGGGTGCGGAGGGGCAGGCCCCCTAGGTCACACTGGGCAGGGTCTGCAGCAGGAGGCTGCAGTCCTGGGAGACCTGGGTCTCCGGCCCTGTGGGCCCCAAGCCCGGGAGAAGCTGTGGAGCTGGACAGCCTGGTGGGGTGGGGGATTGCAGCATCATGGCCAGCTGCTGTGGCATGAGATGAAAGGCCAGGAGTGGGGCTATTGGCAGAGGGACAGGCGGGTGGAGGCGTGGGGTGGGGGGAGGGGAGATAACCATCTGCGAAGGCTGCCAGGTGTAGACATGGTGGAGTGCGGAGGACGCAGGCGGAGTTTTAGCCCTTGGGATCAGGGCAGAGAGCCTGGACTTTGAAGGCTTCCCTATGAGGTTATGTTGTCCAACCTGATGCCTCCACGCCCTTGGCCCCAAACCAAGCAGGCCCTGCCTGGGGATGCTCCTCCCTGGCCCCAGCCTTTCCTCCACCTTGCGCCTATCCCGAGCAGTACTTCCTGAAATCTAACTCCGATCCGTCTCTTCGCACGTTTACAGGCACTGCACTCCATGGGGACCATCGGCTAGCCTCGGCCTCTGGTTCGTCACTAACTAACTGCTGGAGAACATCAAACAGCTCAGGACTGGGTCGATCTTGGTCACCTTTTGCCCTTGATTCTGAATTTCTCTTACTTTAGCTGTATGATTATTTGTCCGGTGTCGCCCCTACTCCACCTTGGTAAGAAGGTTCTAGAGATCGTGGAGAAAAGAAGAAAAAACCTTCTTGCTTCCTAAATATCTCTCTTAACCTTTCTTCACCATCCTATACCCTCACCCACGTCTCTGTACAGGATTCCATCTTTTCTCACCCAGAAATTATTTCAACTGTCCCCCCTAAAAGTCCCCCAGGACTCCTCATTTCCCTCCAGTCCATTCCCCAGAGCTTCCACGGTGGTCTTGCTAACGTGAGGATCTAACCACGTCACGTCTCTGCTCACCACCCTTCAATGCAATGTTGCCCTTACAACCATCAAGAGGGGCCCCTTCTCCAGGTCCCTCAAAACATGAATACAGCACTGGTGCTACATTTTTTGAAGCACCCCTGGATGCCTAGGTCATGCAGGATCTGGTACTGAGTGCTGCATGGCCTAACCCAGAACTTTAAACATCTGCTCTTGTGGTTAACACTGATCATGCCGGGATGGACTTGCTCTAAGTTTGTGAAACAAAAAGCAACTGTGTCTGTTTGCCATCCCAGTGTGCCTCTGCCAGTGACATCACTGTACAAGTGCTTTTGGGTGAAATCAAAAATAAATGGATATACTTGTTAAATCCTTCCTCCCAGCTGGCATACATGTAATATCCTTGAATTTAAAAAATTCAAGGATAATGCAATGGATTCTTTTTTTTTAATGGATTCTTATATAATAAAATTTCCTGGTAGTATCAAGGATCCATGTTCCTGCTTCCCCTCGAGTTCTGAAAGTCCACCCAAATTAGCATAGTGTTCGAGATAGATGCACATTGCAAGTGAGAAACATTTTACTCTACTAAATAATTCATATAACAATTTGTATAAATGTAAGTCTAGATGCACCATACATGAAATGTGACAACGAATCTTTGTATGGGCAACTCGATGGGCATTGAAAGCTAGAATTACAAAGCATTATATATTATAAAGATATCTCCTCATACATAGTTATGTTTACAAAATTTTAAATTAAACATTTAGATTTATATCAATAATTCTTATTTACTGTCTTGAGGTTCATTAGCTATAATTTGTATTTTGCCTTTTAATGTTATATTAGAATATTTTAGTAAATTAATATTCATCCAAGTAAAATCCATGGCTTGATGCACATTTAAAATCTTTATTGTTATGAAGGCTTATTGTCAAGGAAGGCAAGAAGAACATACTTTATGTGGCAGTTTGCTGTCTCGATTTGTGGACCTCCATTTGGACTCTTGTCCTGGACCCCGCACATTTTGGGGTGGCCAGCTTCATCGCTGCCCACTTCCTACTGGACTCCTCGGCCGGGCCCACAGAGGCCTCCGCAACTTGGCCTCTGCCTGCTCTTCCAGTTCCATCTGCTGGATGTCACCCCGCAGCCCTGGTCAGGGGGGGTTCCCCGAACACGCTGTGCCTGCGCCGTGCCCGAGATGACCTCTCCTCCCCTTTCGCCCACCCAAACTTTTAGTCTTAGCCCACACGTGCCCTCCCCTGGCCCCAGCAGGCAGATGGGTGCCCTTGCGGATGCCCCAGTCTGTTTGGAAGCATCTGTTAAGGCACTTCTTCCACCGTGAGGTGAGGCTCATAGGCTGCCTCCCCCATAGATCAGGACCTTCTCATAGGCAGGGAGGGGCGGAGCTCCGGCAGTAGGCAGTGGCCAAGGTGGAAGGGAGATCAGAGCTCGGTTCTGATTCAGTGCTGGGACCATGGAGGCTTTGATACCTCTGAAGTCTATAGGACTTGGACCCTGAAAAAACTAGAAGTTCTAGGGACAGCTAGCTGAGACCTTGGTCTTTGCCCAGGTCTCAACTGCCTGAGTAGGACCCAGAGAGTCAAGGCCTGTGAGGAGGTTGGCAGGAAGCCCCATCGCCGCCCCCTGACCCCTGCCAGCTGCCCTGTAGCTATGGGGTGAGCGAGGGAAAGGGGAGGCAGGAAGCTGGGAGGTAGCCAGAATCAGGGGTAGGATGGAGGCTGGAAAGAGGCAGGGCCAGCCAAGGAGGCTGACTGATAGCTTCATCATCGTCTCTGGCTCCCTGGGGGAGGATTGTCTTGTTGGCAGAAGTTGGTTGTGGGGGGGCAAGTGGAGTATGAGGGGAGCCCTGCCTTCAGTCTCCTCAGAGGACGACTTCAAACGTGTTGGAGCCCCAATATTTATTGAGCACCTACTATGTGCCAGGCACCGTGCTGATGTGCTTCACCTCACTTTCCCTAGAGAACCACAGCCTGTCCATCAGGGAGGCATTAGAGACCAGCCAGTCCATCTTCCCATTTGACAGAGGAGGAAACTGAGGCTCCGAGAGGGGGAGTGACTTGTCCCACGGTGAGTGAGAGGCAGAGTCTGGGCTGAAGATTGGGTCTCCCGACTCCTCGCCCAGGGGGTTCTCTCACTATCCCTGGGATCTCCAGGACAAGGATGTCGTCTGCCCAGAGCCAATGGAGCCCATGTCCCATGTCCCCAGCATGGTAGCAGGCCCCGTGGGAGGATTTCCTGACGCTGCCATCCTCTGTGCCCCGCCCCATCCCTGCTGGTGAGTAATGCAGAGCAGTAAGGGCTCAGTTCCGCCTCAGTTCTCCTTTCTCCCATGGACTGGAGAGGCTGGCCTCCCTGGGCCTTGCCTCCCGGGGCCCAGCCATCTCTTCTCTGGGTCCCTGAGTCCCTATCTAGCCTTCAGCTCCCCTAAGGCTCAGACCCCTGGGATCCTGATTCCTTTAACCCAGCAGCTGGAAGAGGAGTCTGAGATGACCCCCAGGACTAGGAAGTGAGAGGCTGGGTCCCTTGTTTTACCTGTTTATTTTTTTCATCATCATGATCCTTGTCATCAGCATCCTCACAACAAGAGCAGATAACATTTCAGTGCTTGCTCTGTACTAGTGGCTCAGCTTACAAGCAAGCACTATTATTATTTTTCAGCTGGAAAAACTGAGGTCAGAGAGGCTGAGTGAGGCCCAACAGCACCCTATTAGAAAGTGACAAAGGGGCTGACTCCACAGTCCGTGAGAAGGACACAAAGCCGAGCAGTTCCACCCTATCTCCAGTCCCTCTAGCCATGGCCATCGGCTCCTCCTGCTTCTCCTGGAACCCCTGAGAACCCTGCCATGGCCCCTTCCCTTATGTCCACATCCCAAGACTGCAGATTGGTCAGCTAGCGAGGCTGTCGGGACCTGGGTGTATGCAGACCCACCGGAGAAGGAACCGGTTTCCTCCTCGTAGCCTTGGTCCTCTCGCCCATCCCACCACGGCTGTGCTGGCAGGTGGCTCTGGATGTGCCGTGAATGGACAGGAACTCTGTTGATGACTCCTGTTCATTCAGCCACCAGACATGGACATGAGCTCCTCTTGTGCACCTGACTCTGCACGGGACACTGAGCAGACAGATACAGGCATGGACTCTGCCCCGCTGGACCTCGCTGTCCAGGGGTGGTGATGGAGAAGAAATCTGTTACCTTCATGCATTCAACCGATGATGATCCCCGTGTGCCAGGGTCTATTCTAGGCTGGGGATACAGAAATGAACAGAAGAGTCCCAAATCCCCACCCTAAAGGAGCTCACATTCTAGAAAAGGGAGACAGAAGGTAGTTACAAGAAATAAGCAAGTGATATAGCCTGTAGAAGGGGATGTGTGCTGTGGAGAAAGATAACGCAGGGAGGGAGTCAGAGTAGGAGCGAGGCTGCAATTACATCCCAAAACTAATTGGTGCTGTGACAGTTTGGGGACTCCAGGAGAGTAGATAAGGGACCTCTGATCCCTCCTTCAGCTATGCTCACTCCCCTGGAGGGAGATGGGAACAGAACTGGAGAATTTGGAGCATCTGAATCTCAGGCCAGTGGAGCCTCCTGAAATGATCTCTGATGCCCACCTGTGTCAGAACTTGCAGTCTCTGTGCTGTGCGTACCCAGAATGCACGGGGACAGGCCTGCACACACGTAGGCACGTGTTCAGCTGAACACGGGTGTGCATGTGGGCACGTGCCATCGAACGGATGCCCAATTACTGAGCACCTATGCGATTTCAAGTACCCTGTGCCCAAGAGGCAAAGAAAAGAAGGCGTGAAACAACAGCCAGCATGAAAGCAGGGGATGTACAAGGGAGAACCACGGAGCAAGAGGTTACAGAAAACTTCCAGGAGGCAGCAGAAGCTGAACTGGGCTGGGTTGCCTTCACTAGATTAAGCTCAAATAACTACAGCTTGTCTGGAATGAAATGAAATGGGCTAGCTCAGAAGGTAGTGAGTTTTCCTCACTGGAACCACAAAGGAAGGCTTGACAATAACTTGTAAAGGGGATTCACAGACTGAATTCTTCTAAGAGTTCTAGTACTGATGTCTTCTAAGGTGTCCAGTGAAGTTGAGGAAGCCACTAAAAAGCAAGAGGGGCAATGAAGCACTTGGACTTCATCTTAAAGGTCAATGGGGAGCCATGCAGTGTGTCTGGAGCAATGGAGAGACGCAGGGAAAGCTGAGTCTTGGGAAGATGAATCAGACAGCGTTATGCTGGACCAGATTGGAATAAGGAGGGATGTGGAGGGGAGGAGACCAACTACTATTCTAGCCAAATGCACCAACGGATGTGTGTGCATGTGAACACATGTATATAATGTGTGTGCGGGCAATAATCTCCAATGACTAGACAATCGTCTGTTGTGAGCGCGTTGAATGGTCTCTATTCTTGAATCAGGGGCTGACCTCAACAATATCTCAGCCTCGTTTCCAATGTTTTAGGCACGTGTAGGAGTCTGTATGGGTGTGTGTGCACGCTTCGGCAGCCATGAGTCTGTACTAGCTGAGCACTCTATCCATTGAGGTGGCTGTGTACAGGGGGCAGCAAGGTACACCGCAGCATGGCTTGGGGTTGGGTGGCTTTGCAGGCCTCTATTTGGGGGTGCAGCTAGGGAGCTGCATGCCCCTGTCAGAGTGTGTGAAAAGGGGAGTTCAGGGATTCTGCTGTCACAGGTATAACACACGGGTGTCTGGCGTGGGGACGGGTACACGTGTGCAGGCCGAAGGACTGGGGAAGTCCAAATGTTGTGTGAGGCTCTGTGAGTGGATTTTGTTCATTTGCTTGTGTGCAGGCTCAGGTAGAGGACTAACCAGGTGTGGGGCTCCAGGTGAGAGTCGGATTTCCATCTAGTCTGGGGATACCTGTATTGAGGGTCGCCATGAGCCAGGGGCTTTTCGGCACACCAGCCCATTGAACTGTCCTACCTCCCTGCGGGGTACATATTCTTGTTTCCATTTCAACAGGTGCGGAAGCCCAGGATCTAAGAACCTTGCCCAGGGTTACAATACTACCCAAAGCAGAACCAGGGCCCAGGCTTCCTGTCTTTGAGTCCAGCACTCTTGGCCACCTCCAGCATCTGAAGAGGTGAGTCACCAGAACACCATTGCGGGAGACAGTGCTCCGTCTAAGCATCTGTTCCCAGGCACCCACCCCAGGCCAATGTCCACCTGCCTAAGTTCTCTGCCCCCATCCCTGCCCTCATCCTGACCTCTCTGGCCCCCCGCAGGCTCGTCTGCTTCCCCCAGGCCCTCTCTCCCCGAGATGCACATCCTCGGCCGCCACCTCGTTGCAGCACCGGCCCAGAACAGCTTGCCTGTGTATTATCCATATGTTTTCACCCCCAGCTGGGTGCTCAGTTATTGTTCTGGCGCAGGAGGGCGAGGGGGTGGCTTGTGGGTGTAGTGACGCCAGGCTGTCTGCTCAGTTCTCTGCTTGTTATTACCTCTCCTCCAGGCTCCCAATAGCCTGCCTGCTCCAGCGGCCCACGCAGGCTCCCAGCTCCTCGGCACCTTTGTTCCTTAATTATCACTGGGGAGTCCCGCTCACCTGCCCGCCACTTTCTAAGGAGCTGTCTGGCTCCCCTTCCCCACACTGTACCCCCAGGACCTAAGCCGGTATACCTCCTGGGACGGGGACTGGTGTCTAGCAGCAGCTCCCCTCAGGCTTCAGCAGGCTCCAGGGCCTCAGGCTTGGCCACTTCCCAGCCCCTCTTAGGAGCCCTTTCTTTTTTATCTGCTGCAACCTCTGAGAACCCTGCCCAGATTGACACTGCCTTGGCTCTCCTGGCTGGAAGGGACTTTACCATGTGATTCAACACCCACCTCCCCATTTACTGCCTGTATTGAGCCATCTACAGAAGGTAGTCAATGAGTATTCAGTGAGAGGATGATTAACTTCTGCAGTCTCTACTTGAATGCCTCCCTAATGGGTAGCTCACTCCCTTCCAACACAGCCAGTTACACTTGGAGATGGCTGGGACTGTTATAAAACCGCTCACCCACATCTCTCCTGAGGACCCTCTGATTTTCATGGTCTTAAATCTAGAGTCCACCTTCTGTGTCTCTGAGTCTGGGGCTAAGTCCTGTCTCACCTGCTGGGGGCTCACTGATGCCCTTCTCAGGCAGGAAACCTCCCAGAGTGAGGCTTTGTTCAGGGAACACTTGATTCTCCTCTTGGGCTCGGGGACTCAGCCATGTCCCAGCCCAGCTCTAGCCCCTGGCTTTCCTCCTGTCTCAGGCCGCTGGCTGCTGTTCTTGAGCAGGAAGGTGAGGGGGAGGAGGCACGGGGGGCTGGGGGGCACCCTCAGGCCAGATAGCAGACAACCGAGGACAACCACCACGGAAGAGGGTGCTTGCTGCACACAGGCCAGGCTGCAGGAGGGAAGGCCTCAGGGAGTCGGAGGGAGACAGGGATCTCCCCTCCCCAGCCACTCTGTTGCCCTGCCTCCTGACCCTTGCCCAACTCCCTGTCCAGTGCACTGCGGGTACGAGGGGATCAGGGACTGAGCTTCGGGTGAAGGAGCCAGGAGTGAGCTGACCTGTGCCCTCAAGTCAGGACAGCAGCTGCCTAGGTTGTGAGTGTACAGTGCTTCTTCTCTCCCCGACCCTCACTCACCTCATCTTTTTTTTTTTTAGCTGAGTAATTTTTTAAAAATTTAATTTAATTAATTTTTTTATACAGCAGTTTCTTATTAGTTATCTATTTTATACATATTAGTGTATATATGTCAATCCCAGTGTCCCAGTTCATCCCCCACTTCCCCCCCGCTTTCCCCCCTTGGTGTCCATATGTTTGTTCTCTACATCTGTGTCTCTATTTCTGCTGGTTCATCTGTACCATTTTTTTAGATTCCACATCTATGCGTTAATATACAATATTTGTTCTTCTCTTTCTGACTTACTTCACTCTGTATGACAGTCTCTAGGTCCATCCACGTCTCTACAAATGAACCAATTTCATTCCTTTTTATGGCTGAGTAATATTCCATTGTGTATATGTACCACATCTTCTTTATCCATTCATCTGTCAGTGGGCATTTAGGTTGCTTCCGTGACCTGGCTATTGTAAACAGTACTGCAATGGACACTGGGGTGCATGTGTCTTTTCGAAGTATGGTTTTCTCTGGGTATATGCCCAGTAGTGGGATTGCCGGATCACATGATAGTTCTATTTTTATTTTTTGTTTTTGGAACCTCCATACCGTTCTCCATAGTGGCTGTATCAATTTACGTTCCCACCAAGAGGGCAAGAGGGTTCCCTTTTCTCCACACCCTCTCCAGCATTTGTTGTTTGTAGATTTTCTGATGATGCCCATTCTAACCGGTGTGAGGTGATACCTCATTGTAGTTTTGATTTGCATTTCTCTAATAATTAGTGATGTTGAGCAGCTTTTCATGTGCTTCTTGGCCATCTGTATGGCTTCTTGCCTCCACTCATCTTGATCCAGTTGGGGAGTTTCCTTTGGATCTCCATCTTTGTGTTCTTTAAGTGGGTTTCAGTCTTCTCTCAGACCGGGGGCTCTTGAGGGCAAGGCTGTGCCTCTCTCCTGAATCTGGGGGCTCTGTGAGGGCAGGGTTATGCCGCTCTCCTGTGTCTGAGGACTCTTTGAGGGCAGGGTCATGTCTCTGTCGATTTGGGCCCACAGTGGGGTGGAGATTGGAGCCCAGCCACGGCCTGGTCTTGGCTCTGAGCTTTTTGCGTCCCAGGAGTGCTACACTGAGGTCAGGAAGGTGCCTGGCGCACGTCGCAGGGCCCTCTGGACAAGCACCAGCTGGGGGTGGAGGACTTGGGTCGGAAGCCACCTCCAGCCACCAGACTGTGACCTCAGCCGGGCAACCCCGCGCTGCTCTCCGGATCTGACTCAGTCCCTTCCCAATTCTGCTGCACGTCCATTCCCAGGGCCAACCCCCAGGAGGCCACCGGATGCCACAGGCCCCACCCAGACAGAGGCCACCCCCCACTGGTTGGGAAGCCAGGGGCTCCAGCAGGATCTGAGTGGGGAGCAGAGGGCAAAGGTCACTTGCTGGGCCACTTGCTCCACCACCCACCTCCCTTCCCTCCTCACTCAATTTGTCCAGACCTGAGATTCCTGTCTGGGCGTCAGTGTGGGCCCTGGTCATGAGCCCCCCTCCTCATGGAGCCCCTGACCCAGAGGCACCCCCATACAGGCTGGGGACAAAAGGACCCCCCAAAGGGCAAATGCGGCAGTTCTTCTATGATAGTCACTCCCTTGGGGTCTCCCCAAATCTTTCCTAGAACTTTTTTCATTATGAGGCAATACATGAAAGCAGAGCCTCTGGAATGTTCCCTGGGACCTGTGTCCAGATACACAGAGGTGTCTGGGGGCTATGGGGCGTCGAGATCCTAGAGGGGAAGGATGAGAAATGGCCCTGACTGATCTCAGCACTCACCCGCTCAGCCAAAGGGATCTTTATCAACGCAAATCAGAGCACCTCCTTTCCCTGCTTCAAACCCTCCAAGGACCTCTCATCTCATTCAAAATAATATGGAAATTCTACAAGGCCTACACCACCTGGACCCTTCTCACCTCTTGAGCTTCATCTTCTGCTTTCCCCTCATTCATTCCACTCCAGGCTTACCAGCCTTCTTGCTGTTTCTCATACAGAAACACCTGCCTCTGGTGTACTTCCCACCTGTGCCTCAGAGCCTTTGCATTGGCCATTCCTTCCAACTAGAATGCTCTTCCCTACACCTTTCTTTATTTTTGTCATTCGGGGCTCAAAAGACCTCTTCCTAGGAACTTCCCTGGTGGTACAGTGGTTAAGAATCCTCCTGCCAATGCAGGGGACGCGGGTTCAAGCCCTGCTCCAGGGAGATCCCACATGCCGCGGAGCAACTAAGCTTTTGAGCCACAACTACTGAAGCCCGCGTGCCTAGAGCCCATGCTCCGCACCAAGAGAAGCTACTGCGATGATAAGCCCGCGCACCACAATGAAGAGTAGCCCCCTTGGGCTTCCCTGGTGGCGCAGTGGTTGAGAATCCGCCTGCCAATGCAGGGGACACGGGTTCGTGCCCCGGTCCGGGAAGATCCCACGTGCAGCGGAGCGGCTGGGCCCGTGAGCCATGGCCACTGGGCCTGCGCGTCCGGAGCCTGTGCTCCGCAAAGGGAGAGGCCACAGCAGTGAGAGGCCCGCGTACCGCAAAAAAAAAAAGAGTAGCCCCTGCTCTCTGCAACTAGAGAAAGCCTGTGCGCAGCAACGAAGACCCAACACGGCCAAAGATAAATAAATAAATAAAAGAAAACTAAAAGAAAAAGTATTAAAAAAAAAAAACACCCTCTTCCTAGAGGCCTTCCTAGATGATCTAATATAAGATCGTACCCCTGTGTCTCCTGGCAGCCCTGTTCCCTTTATCTCCACAACTCGGCTTTATTCTTCCTCACAGGACAATTACTACCTGAAATGAATTTCTCTTTAATATCTTGGTTATTGTCTGTCTCCCCCACTAGAATGTAAGCTTTCTGAGGATGGCTGTGTCCTTAAGGCCCAGCAAAAGGCCTGGCAGAGTGGGTACTCAGGAGATATCTATTGAATGAAATGAGTGACCTAGGGAGAGAGAGACACACACATAGAGGTAACCCCAAGTGCTGGCAGGGTCAGTACAAGCAAGGACTAGGGTAGTGGGCCGTGTAGGAGTGTAGCGGAGGGAGCTGGTCCTTTGGCTCCTAGGCCTCGAAGGGCACATCGAGGGCTGAGGGAGGAGGGGACAAGGTAAGTGGAGAGCTGCCACTTAGTGCCTTCCTAGAATGACTCCCAGACTCCACTCTGAGGGCCAGTGGGGAGACCAAAGAAAGAGGTACCACAGTCCCTACTCCCTGGGCATCCCCATTCTGGAGGGGACAGAAGACAGTGCTTGTAAAAATCCTCCGGGCCAGGCCTCTGCACTGAGCTCTGAGCCTGGGTCTCCAAAACCGGGGCTGTTTCTGCTTCACCCAATGCATGGGGCTCGGCGTGTTCCAAACCTGACTCCTCATCCTTCCTGCAACTTGCTCTGGCTTTCCCAGTTCTGTCCACAACCTCCCGCTTCTCTCAGGGAAGCAGGCCCAAACACCCAGAGTCACCTCCGACTGCTCCCTCTCACTCACCCCTGGCCCCCCAGACCCCTCCTCCTTACGTGGTGACCGGAGACCGGTGGTGGTCCCATGTCCTCTGCACCCTATAAGCAGCTGGAAAATCAATCTGCCAAGGCAGCTTCACCTACACTGGCCCCAAACGCTCCCAGTCTCTGAGACAAACTCCACCAGGGGCTTGGTGGGGGCAGGGAGAGGAAGGAGGACCCTGCCCAGTTCTGACCCCCATCCTCTTCGGGGGAAACTAGGTTTGGCTAGGAAGCACGTGGACTCTAGAGTTAGGCAGACTTCAGTTGTCTCACTTTCTCCTTAATTCTATGACCTTGAGGAAGTTACTTATCTTCTCCAAGTCTCAGTTTCCCCGTCTATAAAATGGGGACAACAATGTCTATCTCACCAGGTTGCTTGGGGATTAAGTAGGAAAACAGAGAATAAGCACCTAGCAACAATCTGGAAGACAGCTGGTGCTTAATAAATGGGAGGCCCACTCCTTCCCTTCTAACCTTCCTCCCCTGCTCAAGAACTCCCGTGCTGTTGCTGCCTGTTTCCTACTATGTCGGATCTAAGTTCCTCTACCTTAAGAGTTGTCTCCTAAGGGTCTCCAGCTTCTGGCGTGACATTCTTAATTCAGCCTTCACTCCCAAGATTTCCCACACTCTCTCTTTACTCCTGTGTCCCCAGCGAGTACATCACGATCACCTTTCTGCTGCGCCCTCTGTCTACCGTACTGGTCCCGCAGGACCTCCTTCTCCAGGAAGTCCCCAGAACCACTCCTGCCCTGACCATTCTCTGTCTCCTGCGCATGCCTGCTACTCCCTTGGCCTCGTGATAGCCGCACTGTCGGAGTGGTTGGACACTCCACGTCTGTGGATGTCAGCTGCCCGCCCAGGCTGACAACCGTTTCCAGGTGGGCAGAGAACCCTTCCTGGATCCCTCCCCAACCGAGCACGCTATGGTGCTAAACATAGTAAGTGCTCAGCAAATGTCTGTCTTTTGATTTGCTACAAAGCAATAAATAAGGCAAATCAGTATAAAACAAACTGAGGCGCTGGGAGGGATTCTGGGAAAGGTGGAGGTGCTGAGCTTCTCACCAGGGACAGGAACTTGGCTCAGTGCTTTATGTATTACCTTTTCATTCTCACCACCCTGGGAGATAGTATTAGCCCCATTTTACAGGTGGCAAGACTGAGGTTCAAATTGGTTTGACCAGGGTCACCTGGCTAGAAATGGACAGGGGCAGGACTTGATCTGAGGCTGAGAAGGGTGTTTTCTGGAGGAGGACATTCCCGAGGGGGAGGGTAGCCTGCTCAAAGGTTCAGAGGGGGAAGGCCCAGGTGAGTCTGGAGAAGGACAGAGTAGGCATATGGGTTGGAGGGGACAAGGGCACCTGGGGGAAGGCCCTGGTTTGCCTTTGGAAGAGGAGGGTCTGAAACATCTCTCCGATAGACTAGAGAAAGGTACAGCAAGACCCTCCTGAAAAACTGGCTGCAGCTCGAGAATTTTCCTTATCAGAAAAAGCCACAGCTAATCTGCATCCCTGCTAGCTAACATACTCCCCAGAGCTTAAGGACAGAGGGGCAGAGAAGATGGCGTCTCCGTCCCCTCCCCGCAGAGACAGGGATGTCAGGGAGGCTGAGAGTGATGTCACTGGTGACCGCAGGTTTCTCACCCTCTTCCCAAAAGCGGTTTCTCCAGAGTCGCTGGTCCAATTGACTTTTGCCCAAAGCTCTCATATCACGGTCCCTGCTGCTGTCACCCCAACACTTGTCCCAGATGTGGCCTCTGCGGAGCCTTACTTACCCCCAGCTCTCATTGGGGTGCTGGGCTTGAATTCCCTGGTTTCCAGTACTTGGCAAGAGACTCTCACAGTCCCCAGACCCCCACTGGCCAAGCCCTCCATGCAGGCAGCCAGGCCCAGCTGGAATAACACAGCTTCCCTCCCTCCCTTCCTCCCACAAGCACTGGACTATTTACAGCTCACCAGGGCCTTCACACCCATGAGCTCACTGGTGCCTTCCCCACCCTCCCTGGGAACCCAGCAGGCTCAGGCGCCATTAGCCCCATTTTGCAGATGGAGAAACTGAGGCTAAATGCCTTGCCCAGTGAGTCCCTTAAAGCCCAGCCCCCTGACTCCTTAGTCTGAAGCTCTTCTCAATTGCTCTAGGAGGGTGGCCCAAACACCCCTAAAGGGGGCAGTTTCAGGCCAGGGTCAGGAGAGTGGAAGGATAGGTTCTGTTGAGTGAGCCAGTCACAAGAGCTAGAAGGAGCCTCCAAGGCAGTGGGCCAGGAGGGCAGGAATGGAGGGAAGCTTTCATGGCTTCAGCCATGGCTGGTAAGAGCCTGGCAGGGGCATGTGGGGGCAGGACAGCCTGAAGGATGGGCCAGCTGGCCGGGAGTACGGTTGGAGTGTTGGCTCCCAAGGCTAGAGCAGGGGAAGGCGGTGAGGTCCAGCCTCTGAGCTCCTTCCTGGGCAACCAGACTCGGGTGCTATATGCAGGCTGCAGCAGAAGGGACACCAGGTAGACACCAGAGGGGACTTCCTATCCACAGAGTTCCTCTGCCACATGGACAGGTTCCGGCCCAAGTCCCCCGCTCATCATCTCACATGAGGATTATGCCACCTCACCTCGCCTCACCTCCTGCATTTGTTCCACTCCAGTCCTCCCAGTTGTCCAGCCTCCAGGACTCACTCTCCCTCCCAGCCTGCACCAAGTCCCCGTCACCCCTCCCAGAAGCCTTCTGTGATTCTACCTCAGGCTCAGAACATCGCTCTCCTCCCAGCCCAGGGAGCGAGAGTTTGAATCCTCCTTGTCCCTTGTCTTAGAGCCTGTGTATTGGAGGGTTCTGACATCCCCATAAGACTGAGGGCTTCCGGACAACAGCTCTGTCTCTCCCATCAAACTGTGCAGGCCTCTAGCTCAGCCTCCTTCAGCCTGAGCAGCCTCTGCCCATAGGGGGCGCCCAAACAGTGTTGCTGAGCCGAGGCATCCTTGCTGCTGCTTGAACTGGACCAGGCGTGGATTACCTGCAGTGACATGGATCCGGGGGAGATGTCAAAGGCCCCTCCAAAGCTCCAGCTTACTTTTCAATTAACCTTGTCAAAGGGAGGGGAGAACTTTTAGATAAGGAGAGAGGCCTCTCATTTGGGGTAGGAGACTGGGTTCTAGACAATGACCTCGAAAGAAGACTCCTTGACCTTCCAGGTTTGGGAATGGTGAATGGCTTGAGGTGCCCACACAGCCACAATGGACCCAGATGTCCCCCTTGGCCCTGCTCTGAAAGTCCCTGGGCTAGTGGGCAGAGCCTCCAACCAAGCAACCCCTATTTCCTTCCCCAAGTCTCTTGGAAAGAGTGGTGAGTCAGTTGTGGCCATGAACTCATCCTAGGCAGTAAAAATAGGAAAACAAACAGGGCCCTCCTCCAGGCGGAGGAGAGGGTAAGGATGAGGGGGAAATGGGTTTTTCCCCAGCTGGGCAGAAAGGACAGCCGTCTTTTGAAGTCCTCAAGAGTGAGGCCGGCATCCTTACGACCCCTAGAAACTCAAGCACATCAAAGGCGCCCAAGAAATGTGGTTTGAGGGGCATGCTGTCTCACACACAGTCACAGTCACACACAGTGACACAGCTGAGTCCCTGAGGGACACACAGTGACACACTGTTGAAGGCATGTAACCCACCCGGCATAAACGCGCACCATCACAGAGCCAGACTGGAAGGCACACTCGAGACAACATCACAGAGTCCCACGTGGTCGCATACACCCACGACATCTGTCTCCTCCCAGAGGTGCACACACCCAACTCCCAGAGCTCTGGAGCCAGCCTCGGAGAGGCACACACAGCATAGCTCAGGCAATGTCCATTTCTACACAGATAGTCACACAAACACACAGCCACACTACGGTTACTTGCAGCACACAACCACACAGCCCCTGCACAAAGCGCAGAGCCACACCCAAGCCACAAAGAGTCACACACATGCAGTCTCAGTTACATACTAGTCACATGCTCACATACCCACATTGCCAGCTCCGTCACGGAGATCCACTGTGTTCACGGACACTCTGGGGCTGAGACCTGGTGGGAGCTGGCCCCTGCGGTAGGAATGGGGGTGTCTGATTCACGGCTGCCAACTTAACCCCCTCCCTCCTCTTGGCTGTACCTCCCTGGCCATGCTCTTTTATGAGCACTCACTGCTTTCATTCTCCAGGCTTTGCTGAGTCTCCATACCCATTGCCACCAAGGGGATGGGCATGTAGCCTTGGAGGTGATTGTGTCCAATCACCATTAAACCTCATCCATTAATTCCACACGGCCAGGTGGAATCATTCGGCCCAGGAACTGGGCTGGGTGCTGGTGAAGAGAAAGGTTATTGTAAATCAGACCAAAATTTCCCACCAGTGTAATGGCTATTTCCAAATGTGTGCCTGTGTGACTTTCTATGGATCTAGCCCCGGATACCAACTTGCTCCCATGCCTTGGCCTTGGGGAGGCCCCCAGCAAGTCCAAGACTCTTCAATCTCATTCTTCTCAGTGGCCGTTTCCAGGAGGGTGAATGGCTCTCGTGTAATCGACACAACCTCTGAGGGTGGCATGGGGGACAGACTCAGGAAAGACTTCTGTGTCAGCATCCCCTCCCTGCCTCGGCGGGAGTGAGCCTTGACAGGCAGCTGGGGTGGAAAACACCCTGTACTAGGGTCCAGAGAACCAGGCTTTCTTTCCAGTTCCAGCATGTCATCTTGGACCAGTCAAGTCCCTCCTCGGGCTCGGCCTCTCCATGTGTAACACAAGGGCAAGGGAGCTGGGCCAAATCAGCTTCTCGTGGTGGGCAGTGGGCGAGGGCTTATTTTATTGACATGCAGATTTCCAGGTTCAGTCCAGACCTTCTTGATCCTAGAATTCCAGACCCACTGTCTCTGGGGACTTCTAAGGTGCCTTCCAGCTCTAAGGACTATGAAACTTTAAGGAGCAGCAGTGCTGGAGGCCAAGAACTACTCCAGAGGCTGCCAAGGGCCTCTCCTAGCCTGGGGTGCCCAGCATTCAGAAGCCACAGACACCCTTCGTGAGTGGCCACATCTAAGTGGTTTAGAGGCTTGGGCCAGTGAAGGGTTCAAGGTTAGGGCAGGTGACAGCCAAAGCAGAACTTTGGGACCCTGTTCCTGGCTGAGGCTGGGCTTCCAGTGTGGTCTGCGCTGTCTGGGGACTCTTGGTACCTTTTCCAGGGATACTCATGCCCAGGTTCTCTAGGACCAGGTCCCAACCCCAGGCCTGGGGGCTTGCCTAAGAGGGAGACAGGCAGGGCAAGGTAGGAAAAGTCCTAGTTCAAGTACCTGGAGACTCTGAATGGGGGTTCTGTTTATTTTGAACCCAGTTTCCTCCGTTGAGTCAATCTGCTTCCGGATTTCTACTCAGCTCCTTTCCTGATGCTTATAGAATAGAATCATATGCTGTCAAATTGCAGGGACACTGGTGGGAACCTGGCCCATTTCTCTAGCCTGTGATGCAGCCCCTCAAGTATACACATCATGAAAAAGCTGCATTATTAGCTTTTCACGTGCTCTGCACTCCGCTAGTCATATACAGGATGTCATTCGATCCTTACAATTTTAATGGCTGGTATTACTAATTCCATTTTACAGTTGAGAAAAACGAGTATCGGAAATTCTAAGCCAGCTCTCCAAGCAGCAGAACTGGGATTCAAACCTACTGCCATCCGCTCCAGAGCCCAGGCTCTCAGCCACATCTTAGAGCATGCCCCAGATTCTGACTTATGCCTCCAACCATGGGGACTCTCAAATACTTACTGAGGATGGACTGTACACACACAGGTTGGAGGAGGCAAAACTCAAAGGGAGGGAAGCCTGTCCTCCAGAATGCCTTATTCCAACAGAGGAAATGAGATGTGAAAGAATCGCTCCATACAAGGCAGCAGGAGTTGGTGCCTAAGACAGAGGGGGAGAATGTGCCACCTTTGGAATACTCTAATTACCTAAAATGTCTTCCTTCTATTGAACCTAAATATTCATTCCTCCAACTTCCATTTGGTTCTCAGTATTCTGGCCTCAAAAATCAGTCTGAAGCCTTTCACACTTTTGCAAACAATTCTCACATCCCACTGACTATTTTCCATGGGGCTGGTTGCCTTATTTCTCTCTAAGTCTTGATTGCCATCATCTCTGCTTTGGAAAAACCCAGAGAACCTCAGTGTCAGAGGGCGGGGGTTCCAATCCCAGCTCTTTCACATCCTGGTTGTGCAATGTTGGTCATGGCTCTGGGCTGCTCTGAGCATTCGTTTCTTCGTCTGTGAAATGGGGATGGCAATACTTGCCCCACCTGACCAGGTGAGGAGGATTAGCTGAGTTCCTCAGTGGGAAAGTATTCCGTGTCCCGCTGAGGGGCAGACCCTCACACGTGTCCCTGTACTTAGGAGGAGCTGAGGGTGGCTCCAGGATTAGCTGGAGAATGTAAGATGTCCTGAGCACCTTTTGTATGCAGGGCACGGTGCCAGATGCCATGAGGGCAGAGGAGATGAGGAAGGCAGGGTCTCTGCCCTGCAGGAGCTTTCTATCCTGGGATTGACACCTCCAGCCATCACCGGGTCCTCTGGGAACAAAAGCTTTACAGTCAGGTTGACTCTGGTATCTTCCAGGTAGATTAAGTGACGGGGACAGGAGCATCCCAGCGGGTGAGCTAAAGGAAACAACAGAAAGAGGAAGGGGAGCTAACGTATGAAAAACACCTACTATGGGTCTGAGTAATTTACTGACTCTTCAAAACACTGTGAGGGTGGGCTTATTACTATGTCCATTTCATAGGTGAAGAAACTGAGGCACAGGGAAGTTTTTGTTTTACAAGTACTCTTATTTTTTAAAATTTAATTAATGTATTTATTTTTGGCTGCGTTGGGTCTCCGTTGCTACGTGCAGGCTTTCTCTAGTTGTGGCAAGTGGGGGCTACTCTTCATTGTGGTGCGTGGGCTTCTCATTGCGGTGGCTTCTCTTGTTGTGGAGCACAGGCTCTAGGCACGCGGGCTTCAGTAGTTGCAGCACGCGGGCTCTAGAGGGCAGGCTCAGTAGTCGTAGCACACGGGCTTAGTTGCTCCGTGGTATGTGGGATCTTCCCAGACCAGGGCTCCAACCTGTGTCCCCTGCATTGGCAGGCGGATTCTTAACCACTGCGCCACCAGGCAAGTCCCCACAGGGAAGTTTTATTTGCCCAAGTAAATAAGGTGTGGAGGCAGGATTAGAATACAGATTTGCCTGGCTCCCAAGCTGCTGTGCTTTCCTGGCTGCACCATAGAAAGGGCCAGGGTCTAGGGAGATGCTGCCATTTACAGCCTCTCATCTCTGAGGAGCAGTGGGAGGATAGGGAGGGACAAGGGGCCTTTTGGCAGGAGCTTATGTCCTGAATGTCACCCTATGGCCTCCTATATCATCCCTGCCCCTGGGATTTCTCATTAATGTAAACAGAGGTACACCATTTCACTCATCTTCACTTATTCATTAAGTGCCTGCATACCGAGCATTTATTATGTGCCTGGGCCTGTGCTGGATACTGTGTTCCCAGAGGCAAAAGACCCCATCCCTGCCCTCAGGCAGCAAACCCACCCGAGAGCATCCAAGAGGGGCAATGCTGCCAGAGGAGTGGTTACAGTATGGGGAAGTCGGGAGGATGTCTTAGAATCTACGAACTGTCAACTGAGAGAAGTAAGACTCGTATATACAGTGTGATTCCATTCATGTCAAGTTCATAAACAGGTGAAAGTAAGCAGATATGAGTGATGAAACTAAGGAAAAGCAGGGAAGTGAATAACACGAAACCTGGAATACCCAGGTGGAGGAGAGGATTGTAATTCAGAAGGGTCACTCAGTGGGGTGCCTGGGGAGCTAGCAGAGTCCTATTTCTGGACCTGGGTACCTAGTTTGTAAGTATTCCTTAACTCTGTGTGCATATGTGTATTTTTTTTTTTTTTTTTTTTTTTTTTTGCGGTATGCGAGCAGGCTCAGCGGCCATGGCTCACAGGCCCGGCCCGCTCCGCGGCACGTGGGATCCTCCCGGACCGGGGCACGAACCCGTGACCCCTGCATCGGCAGGCGGACTCTCAACCACTGCGCCACCAGGGAAGCCCCCTGCATATGTGTATTTTAATTCACTCTTCTTTGTATTTTTAATCACCATTTTAATACACACAAGTTGCCAGATTCACTAGTGGATGGGATCTAGGCTGACCCTCACAGCACCCTTCCCAGAGCTGTACCTAGTAAGTGCTTAAAAAGAGTGTACTGAATTGCAGGAGCTGGAAGTGGGGTACGTGGTCCAGCCAGACAGGAGGGGTGTGACCTCAGGTCTAAAGATGAAAGCTTACTAACATGGAATTAGCTCTTCAATGAGAACTTCTTGAGGACTGAGAGGATTTAGAGGCTATCTGGGTACTTGAGGGTCAGCAAGTCCCCAAAGAAGCCTCAGACTCCAGAATTAGCTTCCCCTTCCCTCAGCACAGCACCAAACCTTGAGCAGTTCAAAGAGGACTGAGTCAGAGGCCTGGATTGGAAATCCAGCTCTGTACACAGTAGCCTGGTTTTCCCTGGCAAGGCACTTCACAACATGGGCCTCAGTGTCTTCATCTGTAAAATGGGCCTAATAAACAACCTACTTCACAAGTTACTATGAGGCCCCAAGGAAGTTATAGATGTGAAAATGCTTTAGCGACTGCCATGTGCGTTTATGCTTACGAAGGTCATATTATCCAGGTATTTTTCCTGTCTTCTCTTCTCCTGCCGCCATTTGGCAAAGAGGGCTCAGAATAAAGTCTTACTCTGATTTAGACAGTCCCCAACCTCAGCACCCCCCAGTCTTCTGGGCTTGTGATCTTCTGGGCCTGAGCTTAGGATGACTCCAGGAGCAAGTTCCCCAAGTTGGAGGAAGCCCAGCTGGGGAGGTGGCATTCCAGGCAGCATGTCAGAGGCTGAGTCAGGGCTAGGGCAGCCCTCCTCCTCCCCTGGCTCTTGGTTCTGGGTCCAGGCTGGGTTACTCTCATTTGCATACATCTGCATATATACAAGTTTCACCCGTGCACCCTGGCAGGGCCCTGGGGAAATACACCTGTGCAGGGGCACGGAGGGAAACCAGAATGGCTGGCTGCCCGCTGGAGCACCCAAACCTAGAATGTCGGTCCACGGTCCGTCCACCCATCAAATGCCTGAATCTCTGAACTAAACACATGGCTTCTTCCCCAGGCTCCTCTGGTTTCCCAGGCCTGGAAATTCACAGTCATGCTTGCTTCTACGCTCTTCCGGTACCGTCACCAGGCCCAGCAGAGTTTGTCTTAGAGCAACCCTTCTCACATGTCCCCTCCTTTCCATCGCCTCTGCCACCAAGCCTCTGGGTCCACCCTCGTCACTTCACACACGACCTATTTGCAACAGCCTCCTAACTGGGCTCTCTGCCACCTGACTCTTCCCTTCCCAGCCTACTTCATACCCAAGCTGCTCCTGGGAAGCCCCTCGGCTCCCATCTCCGTCCTCCCCTCTGTCCACAGGCCCATCGTAAGCTCTTGGTTGGCGGCGTTGGAGGCTCTCCGCAGTTCATACCCAAGCTGCTCCTGGGAAGCCCCTCGGCTCCCATCTCCGTCCTCCCCTCTGTCCACAGGCCCATCGTAAGCTCTTGGTTGGCGGCGTTGGAGGCTCTCCGCAGTGTGGAATCTCTTCCTTGCCTTCCAACCAAGTGGGTGTAGACCCTACACATATCTTTTCTGTGCCTCAGTCTCCTCTTCTGTAAAATGAGGGATAGTAATAGGACTCCCATGCAGGGTTGTTTGAAAATTTCAATGAGGAAAGGCATGTTAAAGCAGAGTGTACAATCCCACAATAACTCTCAGCCATTATTGACATTATTACTTCTCCTACCACCATTCCACAGAGGGCATTCATCTCCTGGGTTCCCCTCTCCCTCCTCGGCCCTTCTTCTTGCCCTTGCTGAGTGATGCTTCTTCAGGTAAGACAACTCCGTGGTAGTTAAGAGGACAAGCTGACCTGGGTTACAATTCTAGCTTGGACAAGTTACTCAACCATTTTGTGCTTCAATTTCCTCCTCTGTAAAGTGGGGATAATGTGGATACTTACCTCAGAATCTGTGTGATAAATAAAATGATGCCTGTAAGGGCTTAGCATAGTGTCTGGAATAAGAAAACACTTAAGTGTTCACTGTTATTATCATCATTATTGTGTTACCGAAGACAAAGGGCCTCAGATAACCCAAGCTCCCCTTATCCCCCAAAGGCTCCAGAAGGTTTCTTAGATGCATTTTCAGGATCTGGACCCCCCTGTGTCTCCCACAGCCAGAGAACCACTACTTGGCCCTCCCCCACCCCTTTCCTGTGGAAAGCAACTAAGGTAGTGGTGCCTTATTGGGTTGGCCGGTAGTTGGGAAGTGGGGCTGAGCTTCCTTCTCCCCAGTAGTTCTGGGGCACTTTCCAACCAGAAATTGGGCTGGGGAGGGCTTGTCTCCCCCAGAGTTTGGGAGCCACCCTTCAGCCAAGGTGGGCCCAGGACAGGTGCTGGTTAGCTCACAAGCTGAGAGGAGTCTTCAGGGGAGGGGAGGGGAGGGGAGGGGAGGGGAGGGGAGGGGAGGGGAGGGGAGGGGAGGGGAGGGGAGGGGCAAACTGGTCCCAGAAGATGGAAAGGATAACTCAGTTCAGTTCAGCTCCCCTTGGAGGCCACGACCAGCGCAGCCCCCACCCCATCCCGCAAGAACAAACCCTTCCCCCTCTCTGCCCACTTCTGTGTCCTCCAGCCTTTTCCAGGCAGCAGTTGATGAGCCTCTAGTGTGTGATCCTTGTCCAATGGGAATTAATGAGGGTGATTGACGACGAGGGTAGATGTGGGCGAAAGTAGCTGCGCGAGCCCCCTCCCCGTCCTTGAACAGATGGGAGTGGGCCGGGCTCCTCCTCTCGGCTTCGCGCCCCTGCTCCCCTTAGCTGTGGCGGGAGGGGCAGGGTTTGGAGGAGCCGGGAAGAGTCGGGGAGGGACTGAGCTGCTTCTCACCCTCCCACCTCGTCCACCCTCCCCCCACACCAGGCCTGACACCCGGAGCCTAGTGCGGTGGTACCCAGGCTGCGGAGTTTGGTTTTGGAGGGTATTTTTGGTACTTGTGATTATTTCTCTCACTTTGGGGGTGCGGGTGCGACTGCGGCGACCGCGTGACGGTCCCGCTCCACCCCCCAAGGCAATATCCCCCTCATTCTCCCAGGCCGGGCCCAGAAGAGGTAAGGCTGTCCCCCTTCTCCCCGACTCGGCAGCCCAGATGAGCCGCGGGGACAGGACCTACCCTTTTCTTATGAAAGAAAAACACTCTGGACCTGAAAAGGGTCTAGTCCTGGAGTCAGAAAGTGAAACCAATAACCCCACCGCTTAGACCTTCCGCCACATCCAGGGGGTCCAGAGGGATGGGACAGAGGAACATGCGTGTGTCTGTGTGGTGGGCGTGGCGTGGTTGTGTGCGTGTTGCGGGTGTGGCGTGGTGGCCTGCGGGGTGAGCGCTGCGGCTGTTGGGTTATGGGAGTATGTGTCCGTGTGAGCCCGTGCACGCACCCTCTTCGTCGGTGCTCTCTAGAGGCTCGTTCCCCCTCCAGCCACGTCCTACCAGCGGCTTCCCTCCGGGGTCGGGCGACGGAGACTGGCGGAACGCCCTAGTTTCTGTACAGGGGTCTGGAAAGGTCTGGAGAAACCGGCCGAGATGCCTTCTTTCCGGGCGCGCGAATTCGTTGCAGCCGGGTTGGCCTTGGGGCCTCCCGCCAGCCCTCCGCGCTCCCCGCGGGCATCCGGCGCGCCATCCCGCCGTCTGTCCGCCCGACGAGCCCGGGGCTGGGACACCCGCCCAGAACTCCCGCGCTGCCCAGCCGACCGTTCTCCGCTCCCGCGCGGGGCGGGGGCCAAAGCCAGGAGCGTGGCTCCTTCATCGCTGAGGGCAACGCCTCTAACGCATCTTCAAAACCTCCCCATTTTGTTGTTGTTGTTGTTAAACCGTTTTCTTTTTGGGGGGTGTGGGGGGAGGGAGTTATTTGGTCCAAGAGTGTGGTTCATGGTTTTGTTTGGTTTTGTTTTTTATGTGTTTGGTGACTTCATATATGTGTGTACTTTAAACGTCTCAGTCAAACCCCAGTTGAAGACGTTTCCCGGAGCGGGTGTGAAATTTGGAAATAAAGCAAAGACGTGGGGAGAGTGGCTGAAGACCGAGCCAGCCGGAGACCCTCGAGCGGAGCCCGCCTGCCCAGCGATGCCCGGATCTCGAGGTGGCACTGACCCCAAGGGCCCCCCCCTCCCCCTTCCTGGGAGCTTCTCCCAGGTGATCCGGAAAACGAGGCGGGGACGACAATCGCACAGACAGCTCTCGGGAGCGTGGAGGTGAGCTCCCCCGGAGCGCGGCGGGGCGGGCAGTGACCCCCGGAGCCGGCATGCCTCCCCGCCCGCGCCAGCGCTCATTCACTGCTCCACCGCGAAGAAGAAAGGGGACAATAATTCATCCACATTTCAGGAAGAGTCAAATCCTAGTGTGTGAGAGGCGGGGCTCGCGAGCCTCTACAGACTGCCCCTTCCTCGGCCTCGCGGGCCTCACAGAGGGCGGGTCTTTAACCACCTCGCTCCCCGCCCAGCGGAGGGAGGATTCCTCATCCCCCCCATCCCCGCCAAACCGAATTATTCGCAAAGTCTCCCCAAACCGAGTTACTACGAAAGCCCCGACAAATCGTACTTAAATGCCACGGAGAACAGACGAAACTAAACTACAATTTCCTTTGGGGAGTCAGTGGGTTGGATGAAGGAGAAAGGGAGCTGATAATCCCTCAATGGCCTCCAAGGGCCTTGGGCCGGGGTCGCGATGGAAACTACTCCCCAGGGCAGATCCACACAGGTGCTGCGTGGAGAGCCTGCACCAGGTTGCAGACGCGACGCCCGGCTCCCCTCGCAAACGCCCCCCACTTTGCTCAGAAGCGCGCGGCCCGTCCGGTACCGAGTCCGGGGACTGTGCTGTGAGCCTTGCACCCACCAGGTGTTTGGGGTGTCGGGAAGGGGCACTCGTTCGGATGCAGTTCCCGTCTTCAGGGCAGAGTCCGAATTCGGGGGGACTGCAAGCGAGGCATACGTCCCACCGCCTTGGGCGCTTATTCTGAGCCAAGAATCAATACCGGATCGGGTGGGATTGCGTTTGCCGGGCGGCTGCGAAGAGCCCGCAAACCACCGTGCACCGCATGGATCTTTCACGTCCACTCACGAGCCTCGCTGACTCCCCAGACCTCGGCGGCGCCGTGTCCTCCACTCGGGACCCCACCCCGCTGTCGGCTCCCATCCCCTCCCTTCGGTGCTGGGGTTCTCCAAGCTGGCCCCTTTCGCTAAGGGAGAAGACCCGCTTGAGAAAGAACTGGGAGAGCCACTTCCGGCTTTTCTGACAAGCAATGGGCTGAGGTATTGGTAGTGACAGGAGAGGGTTAGTTCCTGTGTTTTGCCTGCCTTCCTTCCTCCCCTCCTCCAACTCCTCCTCCTCCTTCATCTTGGTTTTATTACGTTTGGGGATTTTGGTGTTTGCAATTCATTCTAAAGCAAATGACAATGGCTTGGAGGTCTTAAGCACAGCTCCCTCATCTTATTGGATAAAATAGGTCTGAGAGACTGTAAATGGCTGACCCAGGCTATCACAGCCAGCCAGCTCATGGCTGAGCTGGGATGGGAACGCAGGCCTCAGGCCTCTCAGTCTAGCCCTCCCTTCCTTCTGATCAAACACAGATTTACATCCCTTCCTAGCCCCCGTGCCTATCCCTTCCACCTTTCCCCACTGTCCCTCCAGGCTCCAAAGGTGGTGAGATGTGGCACCTGTTGGAGGGGACCACTCCCTGGGGATTCTGCATCTGAGGAGACCACGACGAAGTTTCCCGAAGAGGTGTCGCAGCCCCACACCCTCCAGCATGTGGGAAGGGGGATCCCTGAAGAGGGAGGTGATGATGGAAGCAGACATTTCCTCATCTGTAAACTGGGGCTAATAACGGTACTCACTTCACAGGTTTTTGGTGAAGATACACAAGTCTTGTGTGTTGTGAGTGCTTCATAAATTCTAGAGGGCTGCAGGATGTTTCCTACTGGTACATGGAGGTGAAGATCCTGCATGAGTTCAGCAACGCCCCCGAGCTTAGCAGATGCTCTCACTATGGGTCGCCCGGCTTTGGAGGATGCCCAAAATCACTGCTTGAGGGGCCTCTGGAAAAGCCGACCCTGCCCTTTCTCGCTAGGTCTAGCATGGAAAGGACTCTGGCCCTGGGTAGAAGAGTCCTGCAAGCCAAACTTTAAGTTCCACCCCAGAAGCACCCCATATGCTGAAATGCAGTACTTGAAACCCATCACCGTACTGTTGTGTGGCTGCCTCTCTCCAGAGGAAAATGGTGGTGGCAGGAAGGAAGATTTGGAAGGTGATATCCCTGTAAGTTCTTAGCCCCAGCTCTAAGGAGGTGGTGGTGGCATGGCTAGAGTTGGGTAACCAAGGGGGAAAGGTGATCCCACGTGGAAATAGCATTTCTCAACCGTGCAAACCCAGCACACCCTGTTGGATGAGAGGGAAGTGGGTTCCAGCCATCCAGGGAGGGCGCTCCCTCACAGAGTTCCTCCTCCTGAAGCTCCAAGACGTCAGGTGAGAGAACTCGGAGCCAGGTGCCAGAGGAGTGCTTTCTTGGAAAAATTCATCTCTATACATTCCAGCAGGGCATCCAATTTGATGCCGACCGGCTCTTCCTTCCCTCAGGAGACTTGACTGCACACCCCTTCAAATCTTTCTGTCTCTCCTGGCTACCCCCACCCCCCAGTGCCTTCTCTTACTCCTCTAGGCTTCCCTCTTTCTCTGATGTCCTCTCCTGTTCCCCAATTCTAAGACTGCTGCCTTCACTCTGCACCCTGATAACGAGAGCACATGTGTGTACAAACATGAATTGTCTGCACATTCAAGTGACAGAGGGTTTGTATATGAGTATGCTGGGGAATCTGTGAGGACTGACAGGTTTCTGGGTGGGGTAACTGTCTCTCCGCTAACATGGAGCAGCCTAAATGTGTGTGGACTGGTGTCTCATAAGACGCATACAAGTACATAAATGTTTATATGGTTGAGTTTTCTGTATTTTAGAGTGTGCACCGACAGTTTGGGTCTGTTGTGGGTCTGTGTAAGACAACCATAATGCTTTTGTTCAGGGGTGGTGCTATTCATCTTTGGGTCTGTAGGTGTGTACACATCACAGTCTATGCTCTGCATTTGCAGATCCATAAATGAACCTCTGTTCATGGAGGGATGCTAATGTGAACATCGTTGTAGACACCTGTGTGCTGGTAAACGCTAGTGTATCTGTTGTATTTGAATGGAGTCTCTGTGTAGTTGTGTATCTGTGGCTATAGAGACACCCACCCACCAAGATCTTAGAGGAAAGCCTTGCACACAGACTGGAAGATTTGGCCACGGAGCCCGGTTTGCCGTATTTCCTACGCCCTCCGAGGAGCCATCAAACTGGACTTGCCTCCCACTTTCGGATTTTGTCCGGCTTCGTGCGAGGCTTCAGCCTCAAGCGGCGCCAGGAAAGGCGGGGCGCCGCGCTGGCAGAAGCTCAGACGGCGGACCCCTCCTTCGGCCTCGGGGGCCTGCGGAGCTGCGGTGTCGCAACCAAACCCTGGCCCCTGCCGGAAGCGGAAGCGAGGACGGGGGCGGTGAGGCGCAGTCGCGGCGGTCGCGGCGTGCCAGGCCAAGGGCGCCCCGCGGGGGTGTGAGCGCCGCGCGCGTGCAGGCCGGCTGGGCGCCGGGCGGTACCGCCTCCGACCCGGCGTCTGTTTACCAACAAACTGCCAGCGCTCGGCAGCGATGCATTCCGACGCGCTGAATAAGCTGTGGGGCTGGCTGGCTGGTCTCGACTCCTCTGCAGGTCCGTGGCGGCGGGATCACAACCGCCGCGCAGATCCCCCACAGTCGGAGAGCGCGACCGCAGGTTCCTTGCGCCCCCGCAGCCGCAGCGCCTCCGCCAAGGCATCGCGGCCCTGTCAACTTCCTTGCGTTTCTGCGGTTATGATCGGACTGCCCCAATCGCCCTGCAACCCCGGCATCCCCCTCGGAGCTGATCCCGAGATGGCTGGGCCTGGGCCTTGCGCACCGCTCTCCTCCCATCTCCCGGTTCTGAATTTCCCTACCCAGGGCTGCCCCGGAGGGGCGGGCCCCGGCTGCAGGCCTCCATGAGGTCACCGCGTGTGGTAGCCAATCCGCGGCGTTTAAGTGGGCGGGGACGCCGTCGGGTCCCGGGAACCGAAGCCAAGAGCGAGCCGAGGTGGGGGGTGCATAGATTTAGGGGGGAGGGGAAAAGCCATGGGGGGCACCCCCCGGAACCCCTTTCCCAGGCGCGCGCTCTCCGCTGGATGAGGCGCAGAGAGACACTTTCCCCGGGATAAGTGTGGGGAAAGCTGATTGGGGGGCTCATCCGGCTCCAACGCCCGAGGCTCTGAAAACAGAGAGTTGGCGGAGGGAGCGGACTCAGTGCGGGGCCATGGCCTAGGCCCTTCGGCCCCGGGCCCGGCCGCAATGACCTCTTTGCCCTGCGCCCTCCCTGGCCCGGACGCCTCCAAAGCCGTCTTCCCGGACATCGCCCCCGTCCCATCGGTAGTGGCTGCCTACCAGCTTGGCCTGTCCCCCGCAACCGCAGCCGCCTCCGATTTGCCCTATTCTGGGCCGTATGGCCACGTCCTGCCCTATCCCTACGCTGGGCCGGCGACCCCCGGAGACTCCTACCTGCCCTGCCAGCTACCCACGGCGCCGTCTCAGCAGTCTCATCAAGAGCGGGAGCCAGGTAAGTACGGCCGCGGCGGCTCTTCCCACCTCCGGGGTCCTGCTCCAGGGAGCCCCTGAACTTCGCCCTCGCCTGGTTGGGAGCAGCTGGCGGGATTCAGACCTTACTCAGATTCCACGGGATCTGGGGTTGGGGGGGAGGGCGAAGGGATGGGGCGGGAGACAGGGGGGAGGGGCGGGGGCGAGTTGATCTAGGTCTCCTTTCAAGACCGACCTGGTTTCGATTTGCAGTTGTGTGAAGGCGGGTGGCAGGGCTGCTCCCTACCCCACCCCCTTGGAGCAGCGGGGTTGTGTACCTACTTATAACGGAAAACCGAAACAATCCAGATGTGGGTGTAGGTACCTAGCCCCTTCCCTAGGATTCTCTCCATCATGCGCTCCTTCTCTCCTCCATGTCGCCCCTCTCCGCGTTCTTGTCTCAGAAAGCAGTGCTCAAGCCACAGCCTGATAAGTAGAGATCAGGTCCCAGCTGGAGGGCAGTAGAAGTGGGGGTTTATTTGGGGCCCCTCCCCCTCTCCCCAGTTGGCGCCCGAATGTGCCAGACCGAGACCAAAAGCTGACCTGGTAGAATCTGGGGCTAAATGCTACTACCCATGGTTCTAAGAATGTAGCCACAGGTGGGTCAGGCAGTCTCTCATAGTAGATCTCAGCCTTCCAGCCAAAGGAACTGGCCATTCCTGTTATCTCCACCCCTTGCCTTTGGGGTAGGTCAGGCCCCAGTTACATTGCCTGGAGCAAGTGCTCACTGGAAGGTCTCAAAGAAGCCAGGGAGCTGGCCTGTCTTCCTGGTCCTGGGCCTTGCACAGGCTGTACCCATGCAACACAGTACATCCATCCATCTGTAGTGGCTTGGGTTTAGAGCTCAGTTCCCCTGCACTCCCTGTCCCCACCTAATTACCCCCACAGTTGTCCTTGTCACAGTTTCCTCTAAGGATGCACATCCACTGGGTGACTTAGCTGGAGTCAGCCAGGACCAAGATGTCTCCCTCCCTTCCCTTGTTGCTCTGCTGAGACACATGAGCTCATAAACATCAGAGCCAGAAGTGACCCTAGAGATTTAGGAGCTTCTTAATGTACAGATGGGCAAACTGAGGTCCAAAGAAAGGGTGTGCATGGGTCAAGGACACAGCCTGTTTTCCAGGCTTGGCCCTTGCAAATTGACTTTCACTGCATGAAGCCAGAAAAGAGGATTTTAGGGAACTTCCTCAAAGCCCCCAAAAGTTAACTGCCTTCTGTGCTAGAACTGGGGCTGCCTCTTTCCCGCTTCTGGATCTGTGGTTGGAAGAGGAGCAGTTGGGGGGGAGGATGTTTCTACAAATGATCTAGTTTCTAAAAAACGAATCCCTTGGCCTCTTCTCTTCAGTATATGCTAATGTGGTACATTTGTGTGGGCGTGTGTGTCTGTTTAGCGGGGTGGGAATAAGATAACTTTGTCCTTAAGAGAATTCTTGGAATTGGGGTTGGTATTTTCAATCCTGTCTTCTACACTCTTGCCTTCCCTTTTCTTGGTTTAAGAACAAGAGAGTGGAGGGTTCCTTTTCTTTACAAAGTTTCCCGGATCCAACGAAAACCACACATGTCCTTAGATTAGATTATAGCATTTACCTACTGAAACTGGGGGATTGGGCTCACTCTAGATTAAATGATTGGGGTGTGAGAGAGGGCTTGGGGGTCTTCCTTTTGCCACCACTCTTGTCCACCCCAGCCTCAGGGAGAGGTTTGGCTCCAAGTGAGCTGCGTGCCACCACCCCGATGAGCAGGCAGGTGCCGCTATGGTTCAAGGGAGGCCCTTGGGCTCCCGAGTCAAGACCTGGGCAGATCCAGTCGTGACTTCTGCAAGTGGTGTGGAGAAAGCAGCTGTCGGGAAAGGAACTGGGAAGGGGTGCGGTGGTCTGCTGGCAGAGTTAGGGCGCGGAGGGCTTTGAGAGTTTAGCAGCTGGGGCCATCTCCCCGCCAGCTCTGCCTCACGGTCCGAATTGTTTCACGCAGCCAAAGAGGCGCGAGTGGTCGCTGGGGCGGCGAGCAGCCGGGTCTAACCAGGGGAGGCAAGACAGGCGCGGGCGGGAGCGGAAACCCAACGGTTTTTCTGGGAATTGGCTGAGGCGGGGGTCGAGGGGGGTGGATCTGAGAGGCCCGCAGCGCCTGAGGCCACAGGTGAGGGATGCGGGGGAGGTGAAGGCACAGGGTCACCGCGGCCGGTCGAGGGCGTGGAACCTGAAGTGCGGGGTGAGCCCGACCGGAGGAAGGGGGCGGGGGACGCGGTCGGACCCCCGCTGCGTCTGGGCACCCGGGCGCAGCGCTCTGGCGACTGAGGTCGGCCGGCAGCCCTGCGAGAGGAATGCAACGAACCCTAAGCCCGCGGGCATTTCGGCCGCTGCGTCCTCCCCAACACTGCTCTCTACACGAATGGTCCCAATGTCCCCGTAGAGTGGCGTAGTTGGGGCCGCCCGGATCGGAAGAGGGGAACCCCTCGCCCAGCCCCATCCCGGGGTCGAGCTGTTCCCGGACCGAGATTCCTCGAGAGGCTGGGCTGGGAGGCAGGAGATCTCCCGCCAGATCTCCCGCGGCGGCACCGCAAGCGCGATCCAGCAGAGACCCAGAGGGCCTGCGCTGCCGGCGCAGCGCGCTCTCCGAACCCCGGTCACCTTCCATGCTAGCCGGGAACCCCTCCGTGGGTGCGGCCGGGCGGAGGAGGGGGCTGCCTTGCACCACCGGGCTTCTAGGGCCCCTGAAAGTTGACTACTCTAGCCAGCCAGCCTTGACGGAGGGAAGAAAGAGATGGTCACTTTTCTGGAGGATGTGCCTCAGGAGAGGGAGGCCCTTGCAATAGGGGAGGTGAGGGCAAACCCTGGGGCACTTCCATACTCTGAAGCTGGGAGGGGTGCTCATCCTGGCGTTCAAGGCCCACTCTGCCGGGCCCCTCTGACCACCCCTCTTCCGGCAGCGGGGAGAATGCCACGCAGACACTGTATCGGGTCTCCGAACAATGCTTTTGAGTTCCCCCCCGCCCGGAACGCCCTTCCCCCGTGCTCTCTTGGCCTCAGCCCAGCCCTCGACCCAGCCCTTCTTCCCCGCCCCGCCCCAAGCTGGCGCCACCGCACGCGGCTGAACTCTGCCATCCCGCCGCTGGGCGCCGCCCCGACCCTCGCTCTGGCCGGTGGCGTTGTCCCCCTTAGGGTCACAGGACCGTTAAGAGTGGGAGCTCCCTGAGGGCAAGAACTGCTGCTAGTCCCACGTGGCACACAGTGGACGTGTGGGGTTTGAAAGGAGGGTGGAGCGGAAGGTAGAGAAGGGCCGAGCCCCAAGCCCGAGTTTTTGCTAATCCGTGGCCGGAATGCAAACGAGATGCAGATGAGCCGTGAGACGGCGCGTCAGCCCCTCTATGCGTGCACACACCGTCTCGGGCCGCCCCCCAGACTCGGAGAAGCCGCCGCTGTCCCCGGAGTCCTCGGAGCGGCGCCCGCAGGCCTCGACCAAGAAGCTCCGGAAACCGAGGACCATCTATTCGAGTCTGCAGCTGCAGCACCTGAACCAGCGTTTCCAGCACACGCAGTACCTGGCTCTGCCCGAGAGGGCCCAGCTGGCCGCGCAGCTTGGCCTCACCCAGACACAGGTGGGGCCAGTCCCATCCTTCCTGCAAGCTTACCCTCCCCAAGTGTGTTCTCTGGGAACTCACCTTCAGGTGTGAATGACTGATGAGTCTCCAAGCCCTGTTTTCACAGTTCTAGCTGGCCCCCAGTAAATTGGGGGAATGTGTTAAAAGGTGTGTGGAGGGTGCGGGGAGGTAGGGGGGTGATTCAGGGGGTAGAGGAGGGTACCCAGACTGGGAGAACTGGATTCTAACTCAGATGCAGGAACTCAGGGCCTTCAGGGGCTTATGGAGGCCTGGAGCAAATGTTCCCAACTTCTGCTCTTCTCCCAGGATGGCTCCCTCCCACTGGGTCCCTTGCCCTTGGTCACTCCCTTCCACAGGCACACTCCTCCTGACCTTCCATTCTTTCCCCTTTTCTCCCCATAGGTAAAGATCTGGTTTCAGAACAAACGTTCCAAGTACAAGAAGCTCCTGAAGCAGAACTCTGGGGGACAGGAAGGGGACTTCCCTGGGAGGTCCCCCTCCCTGTCTCCCTGTTCCCCAACCCTTCCATCCCTCTGGGATCTTCCCACGGCAGGGGCCCTGCCCACCAGTGGCTATGGCAACAACTTCGGAGCCTGGTATCAGCATCACTCCCCTGATGTCCTGGCTCCACCTCAGATGATGTGAATCTGGGGAAGAGCAGATCAGGCTCCCGGCCCACCTGCACCCCTTCTGGGCCAGGAGGAAGCCAGATCCAGATGGGTTTTCTCAGGAGGATAAGGAGCTAGAGGAGAAAAAGGATGGGGTGGAGTCCCTTCCTCCTTGCCTCAAAACTCAGACAGCCTTGGCCATTGCCCCCACCACCACCACCAAGGACTGGACACCTTCCCTCCAGCTGGTCAGAGGCTCTGGAGAGAGACTCATTGGCTGGAGTTAGACTTCCCAGGACCCCTCGTCTTGCCACTCCTTCTTGAAAGGACTGCAGTCCCACCACAGCCTGGGGTTCAACCAGCAACAAACACTGAGTGTTTTTTCTCTTTGTGTGCCTTGGGCCCTGCCCAACCCACTGGTGAGTAAAAGCAGAAGTGAAGTGGACATCCAGAGTCTTCAAGTTGATCACCATCGAGACCCACCCACTGATTTTTACCCCCATAACTGATACACCTACTCACTATCCTATGATGTAGATGGGATGGAGTAGAGTTTTGTGCACCTATGGGTAATTTTTCCTCTCTTCCTAAAAAAGCCCCTTTCCCCATGTCTACCCACTATAAGTAGATAATGGATCCAATTACCCATCTAGTTCAATGAGTATTCATTAAGAGTCTGATTCATATCCCTAATACCTAAACAAATCCACATGCACACACTCTCTGGAACCCAGCAGGGTAACACTTTGTGGAGAATGGGGACAAGTGTAGGTAGACATGCCCCCAAATATGTGGGGTGAGCCCAGCAATTTAGCTCCTCACAGCTGTCTCTGTCGAATAGAACTGCTCATATTTATAACCAATCTGACTAGCAGCCTCCCAAGCTCTTACCATCCCCCGTATCATGAGCATCCAGAGATTAAAGTTTGTATAGAAACCTGGGCCTTGGCTGTGAGGTATGTTCATGTCATGACTTCTGGAGCCGAGGGGTGATTGCTCAGCTTTCTCTTCTCTCCCATCTGACTCTTCCAGCACTGAACTAGAGGCACTGGATCCTCCTCTACCACTAACTGGCTATCCAGTTCTAGCTCTGGAATGTTCTAGAAATATCCATATTTTCAGACACTCTAGTGTGAAACCAGAAGATGCTAATACAGGGAATGATCAAAGTCGGAGTGATCCTCACAGCAAATTCTCTCCTGGCCCAGTTCTGGGGGGAGCCAGGCACTTCACAGCCCCCTGGCCCTACCTTCAGCCCAGGGAGAGCCCCTGCTCACCTTGGGAGAGGCCACACCTACTGACCCAGTCTAGTCCTCCCCTGGGAGAAGTGAGCTCCTTGGGGTGGAAAGGCCCCAAGTCACCTAGTGGAAGGGGGAGCAGGAGGGAGAGGAGAAGGAAAACCCCAGAAGGAACTGGACTTCTCCATCCAACGAACATTTGTAGAGCCCCTGCTCTGTGTTAGATCCTGGGGATATCAAGGTGACCTAGGCAGACCCTGTGGGCTAACAGAGGCCAGACAATGACCAGCCACTTGTGTGGTGAGTGCCAGGCTAAGGGAAGTACTGAGTGCAGTGAGGGCATAGTCAACACACACACACACCCATGCATGCATGCATGCGAGCACCTGGCACCCAGCAGCCGGGAGATTGAGGACAGGGGCTGCAAATAATTCAGGGAATCCAGTCCAGCCTGGCCCGAGGCTTTGGGGGAGGGGCCTCCAGTTCCAGACTAGAAGCTCCCAAGTCAAGCTTCCCTCTTACTACTTAAACCTGTTCCCAAGCAAACTGGAAAGCCCACCCAGGCACTTCGCGCCAACCCAGGCTGGCCACAGAGAAGCCCAAATTTGGAGTCTTATGTAGGGGAGTGGGGTTATGAGAGTCAGTGGGAACCCACCCCACCTCAAAAGGACTGCAATCAGCCCCTCCTAGGCCCTGTTATGTGTCAGCGGCACCCCCATTCCCCAAAATATACATGGAGGGGTCTCCTGGGGGTGGCAAATGGCACAGGGTGGGTCAAAGCCAAGCTCTAGGAGCAGTGAGGAATGAGGACGCCAGGAAGAGAAACGCCCTCCTCTTCCTCCCCACCGATGCCTTCTCCTGCCCCACGCCACCCACCCCATCTCCACAGGCTCTCTTGGTAGCCCCAGCCCCAGATTCCTCCTCTGGGTCTTCTCTGAGGCCACAGGTCTGCAAGGTGGCTGTTCCCTCCCACGGCAGGTTGCACACTCTTTTTTACACAGACCTGAGATAAGATCTACCGCTCCATCTCGGAAAGCCTCCAAAGGCGAGATTAATTGGACAGCCCAACAAGAGTCACATCAGTTAAAACAACAGCCCAGACTGTAAACTTAAGTAGCAAAAGGAGTATAATTACTCTTCCAGCCGGTGGCCAGCTGGGCTGACAGTGCCTCCTCTTCCTTACACCCATCCATCCTCCTTTTTCAGTGGAAACAGGAATCCTTGTCCACTTGAGAGCTGGTCCAGTTTCCTTGGGCTCCTGACTGCTGATGGGAATGAACCCCAGTGGAAGAGGTACCCCATTCCCTTCCCACAAACCGCTGGAGCTGCAGAAAGGGAGGCTGTGATTTCTTCCTGTGAAGACACCTCTCTGGGAAAATTGGGCCAATAAGGCAGGGGGGACACTACTGAATGATTTAGGACTGAGGTTTTGGCCTCCAAAGAGTCCTGCTCTGCTGTGTGACTTTGGAAAAGCTGCTTAACCTCTCTCTCAGCCTCCTTTTTCTCCCCCCTAAGATGGGAACACTAATAGGACCTGCTTCCCAGTGCGGTTGTGATGATGAAATGAGATGGTGCTTGTAACATGCTTGACATGGTACCTGGAACATAGTAAGCACTTAATAAATCGTGTTTATAGCTGCCGTATGATTATCGAAGA
This sequence comes from Kogia breviceps, assembly GCF_026419965.1. Lineage (NCBI taxonomy): Eukaryota > Metazoa > Chordata > Mammalia > Artiodactyla > Physeteridae > Kogia > Kogia breviceps. Next base: position 34,471,762 of record NC_081328.1, on the reverse strand, counting down.
GGAGAGGTCACAGTGACGCTGAATTCATACATACTGCCACGGCCATCCATTCACCTCCTGCCTCCAGCCCACCTGCCTCCTCAGGGCAAGGAGGAGAAAAGGGGCTGGAGACTAGAGAACCCCACACATCCCGGGTCATCGCCTTTGAGAGCAGGACACAGGCAAGGTCCTAAATGCAAAAGCCCCGGGATCTAGAAGCAGCTGAGCCTGGAGCCCACTCTCTCACCTGCACGGGTCTTAGCCACAGGAAAGCTGACTTGGAGCTGTCCTGCGCTCTCCCCACGTGCTATTTTAAGACATGTCCCCCATCTCTCCCCCAACAAAATGAGATTCAATTAATTCAATTAAAGCAATTTTGGGAGCAGCTCCTGAAGGCTTTCAATGCGAGATAATTACAAGTAATTTGCTGCTGTGAAGAGGAAAAGGGCACACTGGGTCTGGGGGGAAGGAGTTAGCCCCCTCCCCACCAAGCACACACAGATCTAGAGGGATTCCACACTGCCATCTGAACTGCCCTCCCATTGGCCAAATTACTTGCAGGTGGGAGAGGGAGCTTGCGGTGGTGGGAGGGGGCTGGGAAGACGGAGTGACAGACCGCCCCTCCCCCACCCCACATCTGCCCTGCAAGGTGGGGTGCGGAGCTGGCTGTTCCCCCGACAAAATGTCTGCATAGCCCTAGCAGCTGATTACTCAGCTCCAAACCTCACTTGAGTTTGGATGCCTGAACTTGCCTCTGGGACTGTATCCAGAGTCAATGGAATGTTATCCGGGTAGCTGACGCCTGTGTAGATGAGGCCTTAGAGATCAAGGACTTCCCCAGAACTTATAAAGGATGTGGATAGAGCGGGGAAAGGCCAGAGAAGACATACACTGACTTCTTGCTTCCAAGGAGGTGATGATACACCCACTCTCTCCCTTCCCCTGATCTGATAATCAGCTTTCTAGTTCTGCCTGGCATCTAACCTCAACTCTTGCTATTGTAGTGGTAGCAAATCTCCTCCCAGCTTTCTGTCCTTGGGACCACTGAAGCCTCTTCCTACAGAGAAGCATCTTGCAGCTGTTTCCCACCCCTAATTCACCTGCGATAACTCTTTCCTTGCCAGGGTTCATTTGGCCTGGGAGGAGGTGGAGGTGGGTATGGTGCCTAGAGGGGACTGGGGTGGAAGGTAGGAGGCTGGGACCAGTGTGTGGGGATGGGCTTCAGGCCTCTGCAAAAACTCCTCTGAACCCTGTTCCCAAAGTACCTGGCTTTCAAGGGTCGAGGGTCCCCCTTCACCTGGGAGCCCCTATTCCAAGAGATGAGTAATGTTTTAACTATAAGGGTGGAAAAGAAAAATTCACTGACCCTAAAGTATTTCTCTTTCATATCTTCCCTTCTCTCCCATCTGACTCCTGGCTTCTCCCATGCCAAGGAGGAGTGAAGAGGAGGGACCTTTCAGCTCTAGTCTCCCCTCTCCAGCCCTTTCTTCTGCCCCTTCTCTGAGTAGCATTGCTGTTGGACCTGGGACAGCCAGGGAGAAATCCTATCAGCGAGTCCCTGGGCGACCGCTGTCTCTCCCCTTCCAAGATGAAAAAAGTTAGAGAGAAAAGTGGCTGCCTCCTCATTTCTCCCCTTCCCCCTTTCCTGGCCAGCCCGGATTGGTTTAAAGGGGGGAATTACAGTTTCTTCTACCCCAAACCTCAGAGTACAAAGGCCCCAGACAAATGCACAGAGACAGGCAGATGCAAGGACCCAGGCACAGGGACATGACAAGGGCACACACATTGCCATAGAACAAAGTGCATGCAGACACACAACAGCGTACATGGAGTGGGCAGAGCTGCATGCAAGACACACACGAGCATGTATACAGGAAGCCTTCCATGGTCGTACATGGACATATACAGAGAAGTACACTCCCAGGTTATGTATTCACGGAGTGAAGCACAACACAGAGGGATGAACAAAGCAGGAAATGCCCAGGGACTTAAACACATGCGAAAATAGCCTGAAACATCCCCAGAAATGCACAGACTAGCTTCCCTATGTGTGAGCTTCTCTCACTCCCTTCTCATTCCCACCCCCTTTTCCTGGCTGTCCATCTCCTATTTTCTGAGAATATTTCCCTGGTAAGCAGTTGGGGAGAGAGACTGAATGGCCAAGAACCTGATAATTTGATTATAACTTTATTTTCTTTGTTCCCTGAAGCCCTGCCTGCTTCCTTTCCTGAGCTCCAGCAAGAGCTCCCATCCCAGCCCTTCCTGGCACATCCTGTGGCTCCCAGATGTATCCATAGATTCCAGCCCTGGCACAGAAACCCAAAGGCTGTCCTCTCGTAGGGCTCCACTGAACCCTCTGTGCCCCTGCCCTGACAGCAACTCAAGGAGGAAGGATCTCAGGGGTCACAGGGTGGTGAGGAAAGCACTGCTTTGGTTACTACTTACTGTGTAACCCCAGGCAAGTTACACACCCCCTCTGAAGCTTAAATCATTTCTCTTCCTAAATCCTCTGTGTGTGTGTGTGTGTGTGTGTGTGTGTGTGTGTGTGTGTGTGAGGGGTTGATGTGTATCCACCACCACTTTCCACTCCAGTCTGGGGCATTGTAAAGCACAGCCTGTCTCTCCCATCAGACTGGAGGCTCCCGGAGTACAGGGCTTTGCTTCTCCCGCCAGAATGGACGCCTTCTGCAGCTCTTTTCACTCCCCATAGTTTGATGTCTCTAAGGTACTCACCCCCAGTGGCATCCCGGGGGACGTGTCTGCCAGCCCAGGAAGGGAAAGGAGTTGGCTTCAAGCTTCCTCCAAACACCAAGGTTTCTGATTCAACTCTGCGCAGTGCCAGGCCTTCAGTCTCTCTGGCCCCAAAATGAAGAGATTACTTCATTTCCAGGGGAGGGTTCTACTTTCTGGGGAATATATGTGGAATATATTCCTCTGAGCTTCATCTGAACCATGCCCTTTCAGAGTTCAGTTGAATTTGGGGTCAGATCCTTTGGCCAGCCTGAGGACTTCCACTCTGGCTTGTAACCCCCATTCTCTCCCCCTCCTCACTTCAAGCTGATGAATAACATACAGGCCAAATCATGAGGCCAGGAGCATGGCATCTAGATGATCCCACTCCAGTCATGAGGCTCCCTGGAGGGCATCATTCCTTCCCCTCTCTGCTCAGGAATCCCCTTGGCCTAGAAGCCTATCCCTGCGATCATCTTTTCTGTCCTGTTTTGCCTGACCCATCAGGACTTGTGCTTCTTCCTCAGACTGGAGGCTGCCAGAGAGCAGGGCATTGGCCTCCCCTCTCCGACTGGGGGGGGCTCTCCTCTCGGTGGTTCCTTTCCCTGCCTGACCACCCCTTCTCCAAGCCTGGTGATCCCACCCTCTTTGGGGTGGAGCGCCTCAGTGCGTGAGGCTGGGCAGAGGACTAAGTGTGAATGGGGGCATATGGGATCCTTGCCCAGGACCCATCCCTCCTACTTCCTACCATGCCTGCCACAGAACCACCAGACCACTCCTCTCAGGCTGGCCCCAGGAGCTGCTTTTTCTGGCCCTGCAAGCTGGGGCCTGCTGCAAACTCCTCCTCCCAGCCCTGGAGCCACCGGGAATTCTTTGCTCCAACAGATCCTGGGGGAAGCCAGACTGTGGGAGGCTGCTGACATGCCTCTGCTGGGCTCCTGTCACATTCCCCAAACCCAGGGGGATCAGCTGGATCCACCAGTGCAGGCTTCTTCCATCCCTGGTGAAGTCCTCAGGTCCTCCTACCTCCTTCTCCAAAGCCTGAATCTGCCCTGGGACCATCCCCGGCTTTAACTCCCTCCCACTCCCAGACCCTTGGCAGCCCCATCCAAACAGTAATAATTATTCCCCCAGCCCCTTGGAAAGTAAAATGTGTCTCCTCGTCCAGAGAAACTTCATGGAGTCTCTGGAATGCAGACACACAGCTGAGAGGCCTTGGGCAAGTCACTTTACCTTTCCTTTATTTCCTCACTGTGCAGTGGGGATAATGATCAGAATGATATCTCAGAAGGTCATGGAGGGACTTCCCTTGTGGCACAGTGGTTAAGAATCTGCCCGCCAATGCAAGGGACACAGGTTCGAGCCCTGGTCCGGGAAGATAACACAGGCCGCAGAGCATCTAAGCCTGTGCGCCCCAACTACTGAAGCCCACGCGCCTGTGCTCCGCAACACAGACAAGACACCGCAATGAGAAGCCCGCACACTGCGACGAATTTTCAGCCCCTGCTCACAGCAACTAGTGAAAGGCCGCGTGCAGCGACAAAGACCCAACGCAGACAAAAATAAACAAATTTATTTTTTTTTAAAAAGGGAAGAAGGTCATGGAGACAAGGGGAGTGCACTCTTGGTGCATTGTGAAATACACCAGGTATGCCAGGGGATTCACCAGTTATGCCAGGGGATACACCAGGTATGCCAGGGGATATGGTGACCTATTCCTTTGCCCCAGTTCCCCCATCCGCCTAAATCCTCCTCTGTCCCACCAACTTACCACATAAGGGTGAAGACTATAGTCATCCCCAGGAACACGCACACAAGAAAAAAATGAAAGCCAGAGGCCTTAGTTCAAGTCCAACTCTATGACTATGGGCAAGTTCCTTCCCCCCCCACCTTTTTCTTTGTTTTAATTGAGGTAACATTGCTTTATAACATTATATAAGTTGGGGACGTTTCCTAACCTCTCTGTACCTCACCTTCCTCATGTGGGAAATGAAGATAATCATTAATAGCATGTGCTTCTTAGGGTGGTGAGAACTAAATGAGTTAAAACAACAAAAGGGGGGCTTCCCTGGTGGCGCAGTGGTTGAGAATCCGCCTGCCGATGCAGGAGACACGGGTTCGTGCCCTGGTCCGGGAAGATCCCACATGCCGCGGAGCAGCTGGGCCCGTGAGCCATGGCCGCTGAGCCTGCGCGTCCGGAGCCTGTGCTCCGCAACGGGAGAGGCCACACACACACACAAAAAAAGGCACTACAACACAGTCAGGATTCACCAAGGATTAGTTGTTAGTATTATCTCTGACTGCCAAGCAAGAAAAACCTTCTCTGTCCCTGAGATGTCTTGTCCAGATATCCCTGTTCCTCTGTTGGTCTCCACCTGTGAGCAAAACCCTAGTCTGACTGTCTTCCCCAAACACCCCACAGCAAGAGGGGTGGGCTGGACAGAAGCTGCTTTGTGAAGAGGGGAGGAAGTTGTGCAGGACACTGGCTAAAGGGTGAGAACGTCTGACTGTGCTTCCAGGACAGCCCTCTGAGCAGCCCAGGTGAGAAGGTGCCTGAAGAGGTGAGATCATCCCGTACCTGCCTGGATCAGAGTTAATGCAGAGGCAAATGAAGTTCCTGACTTCTTCATTCGTGAACGATGACCTCTGCCATAACCCCAGAATCCCTCCTGCTAGACAAAAAAAAAGCAGAGAAAAAACAAAAGATTTCTTTTTACTGATATTTGATTGTATACCTAGAAAACTCAAGACACCTTAGGGGGGAAAATCTTCCAAAAGTAAGAAAATTTTGGTATAGTGGCTGGATACAAGATAGACAGAGGATGCTGTTCACTAGTCTTACAAAAAGTGAAGGAAAATATTCCTGTTACAATGGAAACACAAATTAACGAACCACTGCAAGTATATAGATGTGGAGAAGCAGCTCTTTAGCTGATTAGTAACTGACAGATACAGGCATACCTCGGAGATATTTTTGGTTCAGTTCCAGTCCACCACAATAAAAATGAATATTGTTGGGCTTCCCTGGTGGCACAGTGGTTGAGAGTCCGCCTGCTGATACACGGGTTCGTGTCCCGGTCCGGGAAGATCCCACATGCCGCGGAGCGGCTGGACCCGTGAGCCATGGCCGCTGGGCCTGCGCGTCCAGAGCCTGTGCTCCGCAACGGGAGAGGCCACAACAGTGAGAGGCCCGCGTACCGCAAAAAAAAAAAAAAAAAAAAAAAAAAAAAATATATATATATATATATATATATATATATATATATATATATTGCAATAAAGCGAGTCACACAAATTTTTTGGTTTCCCTGTGCATAGAAAAGTTAGGTTTACACTGCACTATAGTTGTTCACACTATACTGTAGTCTATTAAGTGTGCAGTAGCTTTATGTCTAAAAAAAAGTACCTTAATTTAAAAATAATGCTTTTGGAAAAATGGTGCTGATAAACTTGCTCACCTCGGGGTTGCCACAATCTTCAATTTGTTAAAAAAAAATTGCGATATCTGTGAAGTGCAATAAAACGAAGCACAACAAAACAAGGTGTGCCTGTATTAAACCCTGCCCTCTTCCCTTCTGCTGGTGCTAAGTAAGGCCCAGCACATGGGTCTGTCCTGGGTGGCTGTCCTTCCTTTATATCTGAAGCATGTGGCAGACTTAGGTTGGAATCAAGAAAGGTCTTTCCCAGCAGAGGGAGGAATTCTATATGAGACTTCCCCTCATTAGGAGGAAGGGTCAACTCTGGGCCCATTGAGGACACCTAGAACTCCCAAGGTCAACTGAGGAGTGTCCTAACTGCATACAAGCTGGTTTCATCCAGAACTGACAGTATAGTTTATTGAGTTCCATCACTGGGCCAAGCTTTGTGTTAAGCCCTTTATATGTGTTATTTAATTTCCTCAGAAATCCTGAAAGATACATATGATTAGCTCCATTTTATGGATGAGAAAGTGAGCCTCAGAGAGGGCAGATGACTTACCTGAGGAGACACAGTGAATAAGCGTCAAAGTCAGGGTTAGAGCTCAGAAGTATTCATACGAGTGCCTGGGTGTTTGCACGTGTGTGTCCTACTTTATGACACCCTGGTGTCTCTAAGGGCACAGGGCAGATCTGGGAACAGGAGGGAAAGCTGAGCCTGGCCCCCTCTCTGCTTTCTCTCCATTTCAGTCTTAGAGGCCATGGGGTGGTGAGAGGCCCACAGGCCAGGGATTCAGAAGGCTAGACTGGAGGACTTTAGGGGAAACTATTGAACCTCTTGAACCGCAGTTAACTCACCTGGGAAGTGGGATAATAATGGCACTGCCCTTGCCAGGCAGTTGAGACGGTGCCTGTAAAAGCACCTGGCACGGGGCTTGGCACACAGTAGGTGCTCCATTAGCATCTTCACTGCTCAGATCTTGGGAGGATCTGAGACTGCACTTGGGAGACTTCCCTTCCTTACCAGCCAGCCTCCTGCTTCCTCTGGCCTCCTGCTTTCCTCAGCTTCCCCCCTTACCCTCCCTTAGCCGAGGGCATGTCACCCCTCCTCCCCCATTGGTGATTCCTGAGCTCAGGGCAAGCCTCACTGGCCCCAGGGGTGGGCCTGGGACAATGCCACACGCGTTGCATGATGTGGCCAGACACCCTCAGTGCGCGGGGAAGGGCACGCTGCTGCTGCTGCTGCTGCCATGTGTCAGGTGCGAGGTGAACTGCCCAGAGTTGGGGGGGGGGTACCCCCTCCCCCACCCCACCTAATCCTCCAAGGTGTGGAGGCTCTGGTCGCTGCCTACTCGGCAGACATTGCCAGTCCTGCTCCCATTTGCTCCAGGAGACAACCCAGGAATTTGGGCCTTGAGGCCCCGCCCTCTCTCAGTCCCCTCCCCAGCTTTGCCTCCTACCAGGGTGTCTATCCCAGCTGCCCTGGGTGCCTAAGTCACTCATTCTCTCAGACAGCCCACCTTGGGGCTCAACAAGCCAATTCCACACTCTCTCCTCTGCCAAGAGGTCTCCTAAATTCACTGCCCCTCCTTTGCTGTGTGACCTTGAGCAAGTAACACAGTCGCTCTGGGGCCACTTCCCGGAGAGATGATGCCTAGTGAGGGTGCAGTCACTGCTAGTTCCTTCAGTTGCTCAGAAGCAGCGATTGGTGATTGGGTGCTCCTCTCATCGCCTTGGTTAACCCCCAGCAGCCGAGAGAGGGGGGCAGTTATCATTCCCCCCTCAGCCCCACACTCCCTCATGTGATGGAAGTGCGAAGGATTGTGTGAGGGGTCCCAAGAGCTCTTGTCACTTACTCATCTGGGCAGTTGATGTCCACTGAACATCCTGCTCTCCAGTCAGCGCTACGCGCATGGGGTGGACACGCCAAAGCCCCTGCCCTCATGCTTGATGCCTCAGTTCAAATCCTGCCCAGCTCTGCCCGCAGGGACCTTGGTATGGAAGACTTCCCCAGGCCCCTTGCTTTGCAGCCCAGCAACCCTCCCCAGGGTGAACAAAAATTCTCCACGTGGTCCATGCCCGGTGCTATAAGCGGGGGATGAGACAGTAAAGGTGAGGCGCAGGCTCTGCCTCCCCTGAGCTAGGACTGGGGGCCTGGAAAGAATCACTCAGCTAGCAGTGACCAGCATGGCTGAGTGACAAAGGAGAAAGACAGGGGCTGGGGACCCGGGCTGGAGGTCCAAGAAGGTTACCCTGAGGAACTGACTTCTGGGGGAGGAGGACTGGGTCTCTGAAAAGAGCTGGAGGCTGGCCTTCCTGACTCCCTGGCTCTGGCCTTCTCTGCCATTCCCCCAACCTGCTCCCTCTGGCCCAAGCCCCACCAGGGCCCCCGTAAACACCGTCCTCCCGCCCCCCTTCCCTGGAGCCAAGGAAACTCATCTCCAAGCACTTTTTGGCTTCTAAGCCTTCCAGCCTCAGGCTGCTGGGTGGTTGGTAAACAGCTTGTTAAGGTGATTAACGCTGCAATTAAAGCTGGAAAAACCGAGGCCAGGGTACTGGCTGAAGGCTCTCCCTTCTCCTCCCCCTCTCTGTTCTCCCCCTGTCCTCCTCTTCCATCCCCTCCGGGCTTGGCTGATGCAACTCAGCCTGACTTGGCAAACCAGAGCCTTCCCCTAGGCTGGGAGGCTGCACGTCAAGTGTCCAGTTGGTCTCAGCTGCCCAGAATCCCTTCCCTGCGGAGGTTGGGGGCTCTGCTGGCCTGGGGAGTAAGTGGTAGTGATGGTGTGTTGCTGGGGCAGGTGGTGTGCAGAGGCTGATTTGAGGTGAGGTCTCTAAGATCCACTAGTGCCTGGGACCCCTCAAAGGGAGGGGCCTCAAGGACAGGGGTAGAGACCATCCTTCTCGTCGGTCCACTTTCGCAAGTGAGAAGGGCGGCGGCCGTCTCCTTCCAGTAGAGGGGCAGGAGTTTCCTTTCTCCAGGCTCTCAGAATCAGGGTGGCTCCCAGAACATCTGAGGGGCTGGGAAGTGCCAGACCCTGAGCCTTGCATCCCGGGAAGCAAAACATAAGGACTTAAAACTAAGATCCTTAAAAAAACTTAGGTCCTTAAAACTAAGGACCCACTGGGTCCGTGCCTCCCCTCCCTTCAGCATCAGCTCTAGCCAACCCGCGAGGGCCCTCGAGGCTCCTGCTCTCAGGCTCCCCAACAAGCCTCCTTCCTCTGCACCCGGTGAGTCCTAGGACAGGAGTTATTCTGCAGGTGGGGTCTCCAGGGAGTGTGTTCCCAGACCCCCATCTCCGCCTGTCATGCTGCCGTCCTTCTTTCAAGGCGTAATTCAAACCCCACCTCCCCCGTGAAGGCTTTCTACGTTTCCTTCCCACCCACCACCAGCTGCCCCTGCCCTTTCCTCTGACAACGCATCCAGTCCCTCTGACCGCGTCAGGTTTGCCCAGCTGGGGGCCTGTCCAGGGTGGGTCCTGCTTCTGGCCATGGAGCTCGTCTCCCAGGCCTGTGCCTCCCTTCCCCAGGCTTCAGTCATCTGTGGTAGCAGCTCCTAGAACAGTGCGTGGAATAGAGCAGGCGCTCAATAAATATCGGTTGAATCCTTTTTGGAGTGCACCTAGAGATCGGTGGATCGACAAATGTGGTAAGTGCAGCCAGGGTCCTGGGTCTGAATCAGGCACATTGAGGGTGGGATGGGGCAGGAGGCTAGGTGGGCAGTAAGCCCCATGTCCCCTGCCACCATCGTCAACAGCAACTCTGATACACCGAGCAGTATGCACCATATGCTGGGTGCCTTGTGAAGCGTTTTACACATATTATCCATTTAGTCCTTGCAACAACTACCTGCCAGGCAGGTAGCATTATTCCTACGTTACAGATGAGAAAACTGAGACTTAGAAAGGTTAAGTGACTTGCCCAAGATCACGCAGTGGAGGCAGGACTGACTCCAGGTCAGCTGACTCCAGCGTGCACATTCCCGACTACAGCATTAAGCTTTTCCAAGCATCAGCCCCGGGGGGAAGAAGCCCAGCCCCTCCCGCCTCCACTTCTCCCAGGGAAGAACTCAGGGAGGAGGGCTGGAGGGTTGGGGTGGGCATAGCTGCCCAGCTCTCTGACACTCTGCCCTGGTGTCTTAGTAACCTGAGCTGCAGAAAAGCCCATGAAGAGCGCCCATTCTCCAGACAGACCAGGGTTCAAATCCCAGCATTGCCATGTATTAGTTATGTGAACTTGACAGAGATTGGACCTCTCTGAGCCTCAGCTTCCCCATCTGAAAATTGAGTCCTATACCACCCCGCTCCCTGGCTGTTGCAAGGATAACATGCAAAGTGCCTGGCATAGAGTAGTTTAGCAAATCCAGCCCTTATTAAGGTTTGGAGAACAGTGATCCTCAGGGCAGACTGGGGTTCCCTCGCCCCCCTCTTCTTCCCTGAAGGTTGTCACGAGGCAACGGGTGTAGTCAAGAAGCACCTGGCAGAAGATGGGCTCAGCTGCCCCACCTAGGCACTCTGCCAGGTCCCCCACCCAAGTCCCTGTCCTCGTGGCTCTCCTACCCACCGGGGCTGGTGAAGAGGGCCACCTGCCTGGCCTGGAGGTGAGGAGAGGAGGAAGGGGAGGTGAGGGGCGGGGCTGACCCTGAGGGAGGTCACCCGGGCAGTTAATCCAGCCTGACAGAGCACGGATGAGCAGGGAGGAATTAGGGAGCTTACAACATCCTTTCATCCCGAAGCAGCCCGCCCCGCCAGCCTGCCCGCCCAGGCTCCCTCCTTCCTTCCTCTCTCTTTCTGCCCTTTTTTTCCCTCTCCCTCCCTTTGCTGGCAGCCCAGTCCTAATAAAATGCAGTGTCTCCAGCAAGTCTGCCCGGCTGCCGCCTCGCTGCTCCTGCCTGCACGCAGCCCTCAACCCAAACTGCTCAGCTCAGCCCCGCCTGGCAGCTGCCACTTAACCCTTGCCAGCCTGGCTGGTGTCCGTGGGCTGGAGGCCCTCCTCCCTTCCACCACCCTCGGGCGTGGTGGGAGAGGAGGCCTATTTCCTGAGAGGCAGAAGGGTGAGGTGAGGGCTGGAGGGCCCCCACGTCCTGGAGCCCTACTGTTCCACAAGGCCCTTCTGTCTTCTGCTTTCTTATCCTTATTCTGCTTTGTGCCTCACCGTAGCCACAGAGGCCAAAAGGGTGGGGATTGTTGTTCCCATTTGACAGATGAGGAAACTGAGATTCTGACAGAGAGGTTCCAGGCTAAGCTGGGTCACCTTGGCTACTGGGTGGTGTTGCTGACTCTCCATCCCAGACTTTTTCCAGTACAGGGAGCTGCCTATACCTGTGTGTGTGTGTGTGTGTGTGTGTGTGTGTGTGTGTGTGTGTGTGTGTGTGTGTGTGTAATGCTCGGGTGACTTGAGCAACGTGTGTGTGCACCTGTGTACCCCTTGGAACACACGATTTGTATATTTGTGTGATGCTACCATGTCTCAGGTGTGCGTTTGGGTCTGTGTACTGGCCTCAGAGGGCAACACGTTTGCCTGAGGTGGGAGTCCGTGTATGTGTGATGGTAGAGAGATGCATTTCTTGGTACGTGTGTGTATAAGCGAGAGAGGTGGCTTCAGAAGCGTGTGCATACATTCACGCTGTCTCGCATCTGTGCCAAGACGTCTGTTCACACACACACACTCCTCCGTTCCTACTGCCACCTCCAGCTCTCTCTGTCCCCAGAGTCTCGGAGTCTGGCAGCTGGAAGAGGAGGGTGGCGGCACTGCTGGCGCAGGCCAGCAGCCGCAGCAGCAAGAGGGCTCTGAGTCAGGGCCCAAGCACTCCCAGGGAAGGTCAACGTGGAAACCCCTGTCTGTTTCCGTGGTCCAGCCTGGATCCCAGTACCCTGGGGTCCCTGCCAGCTGTGGGAGCAGTGGTGTTCCCCCTGCCCGAGGCTTCACCTTCACCCCCAGCTGAAAGGGATAGACAGGAGGGTGAGGGGCCAGGGCATGGAGGCAGGCGGTTTACACACGTGTGCAAGCGTGTCTGCGTGTGAGCCCAAGATCAAAGAGCAGCTCTGAGGTGACCCGGTGGCAGTGGCGGAGGGCTGCTGGCTGGCAGGGGATGCCAAGCCACCAAGCAGAGTGGAGTCAGGGGGGCCAAGGGCTGGGAGCCTCCACTCCCCAGACCGTGGGGGCAGCCATGGGGTAAGGAGCACCTAATACCCGGGGCCGGCCTCAGCCCAGTCCTTGAGCCCAGAGCCCCAGCAGTAGGTCCCAGGGTTGACTCCCCCAGGAGACCCTGGAGGCTCAGAGGGCTTTCCCCACCAAACACCTTCCCCAACTCCCGGCCCTCCACTGAGAGCTGCCTGCCTCTAGCCTCCAGTTCAAAGAGCACAGTGGTTATTTTCTTCTTTTTTATTAATGTTATATATAAAGATGGGTCCAATAAGAAAGCAGAAATGAGAAGGCTGGGAGGGGGTGGGACTTGGCTTCGTTCCTCTACCCCTGGGGTGGGACTCTTGGAGATCCACCATGTCTCTCCTCTCGCCTGCGCCTCCCACAAATCCAAATCCAGCCGGAGCCCACATCTGTTTCTCTCAGCTCACGACGCACAGGCAGGTACATCCAGGAGGAAAGGGCCACATAAATAGGAAACCACAGTAGGGAGGAGGCTGCTTCTCTCTGTTGCTTTAAAAAAAAAAATACATACTATATATATAGCTACAGTCTTCTACCTCTCCTTTTCTTCGATGTTCGACCACATCAGGGGTGGAGGAAAGTTAGCTCTGGGGGGCGTCTGGGCCAGGAAGGGACAGTGCCACTGACCCTTCAGACAGCCACCCCTCACCCCTAAAGGCACCGAGGTATAACCCTTCCCTTGTGCCCCGTGCACCTCACCCGACATTCTCCGTCTTGGCGGGAATTATCTGTTTCCAAGGCCACCGGAAAGGGGGTGTTTTGGGGTTTGGCTTGCCTTGGAGATTTGGGGTTTGGCGCCAACGCTGCCAACTTACTGGAGGATAGGAATAGGTGGGGTGCAGGCAAGCAGAGGCACCCATGCAGGGGAGATTGGTCCTATCTGTTAACAATGCCCTTTGTCTTCCTATTTTTCAACAGCTTTTGAAACCAAAGTTGTGCAAAGTCCTGTACATGGAAGAAGAAATGGGTCCTCGGGAAGGATGCCTGGGATCCACCCCTCCTCTCCAACCAAAGCAGGGGAGGGGAGGTGCCCCTTGAGTTCTCTCTAAAGCCACAAATATTAAAAGCTTCCCTTACTTGGGGGCTTTTCTTTGGTTTAACCCTCAAACCCTAAATGAGGGCTAAAAGTTCAGGGCGGGGCTCGTTGAGGTCCCCACCCTGAGTCCCAGTCTCAAGATTCAATGTCTTTTTGGCAGAGGGAATGCTCAGTTAAGGGGCAGCCCAGGTCCCCGTGGCAGGAGCTTAGGCCTGGCAGGTCCCAGAATCCACAGTGCCTGGTGCCCCAGCCCAGGCCTGACCTGAAGATGCTCCACGGTGTCCCCAGTGCCCAAGGAATCCAGTCTAGGGACTAGGTACTAAGTTTTAGAATCTGGAAGGTGATGAGCCATTTAAAGCCAATCCAGGCTCTTAGAGCAGAAGGGAAACAGCTGTCCCAGCTGGAGTGAAGTTCCCAAACATCTGGAGGGGCACCCCAGTGTCTAGGCAGGGGAAGGGAAATTCAGGGGGCATCCTTGGTCCATGCAAATTTCATCTGGAAGCTCTTGGGTCCCTGGAGGAAGGGGCAAGGGAAGTGGGGAAAGGGGTGTCCTTTCCCCTGTGCTCCTCGATGATTCCTGAGTGTTGGCTAGGACGGAGGCGCCTTCTGCTTGGTCCTGGGGTTCCTTCGTGAGAGGTTCAGGCCAGGTGAGTGCTCAGTACACAGCCCCAGGGTTGGGCGGGGGCCCGGGGGAGGCATGGTGCAGGGCGGCTGGTTGAGGCGGCGGCTGCTGTAAGTGGGGTCCACTCAGGTTCTGTGCATGGTACCAGGAGTTGGTGGGGTCGTCCAGGTAGCTGGGGGAAGCACTGTACGGGAGCGGCGGGGGCAGCTGGCTGCGGGCAGGGGCTGGAGTAGAGTGGGAAGAGGTGTCCCAGAGAGCGGGTGACGGTGGTGAGTTGCAGGCCATGGAATCACTGTTATTGGGGCTGTGCTCCAGGGGCGCCTCCCCATTCTTGTACAGCTTCTTGAATTTGGAGCGGCGGTTCTGGAACCAGATTTTCACCTGCCCCAGAGAAGAAAGGGGGAGCCAGTTAGCCTCGCAGAACGCTGAGTGAAAACCCATCAGGGAGCCCAGCCTAGAGAGGGCAAGGCCAGCACCCACCGTCACACAAGACCCAGGCAAAACCCAGGCACCTGAACCCCCAGGCCAGCATCTTTTTTCTGTCAGGGACAGAACTTCGGCCAGGAACTTCTGACTGCCTAGGTCCAAATTTTGCTCTGCCACTTACTAAGCATGTGACCTTGGGCAAGTCACTTAACCTCTCTGGTTCTTGCTTTCCTCATCTACAAAATGGGGATGATGGCAGCACTATTACCTACCTCGTAGCATTATTATGGTGCTCAAATAAGTTAAGACAAATAAAGAACTCAGAACAGCCAGCCATACTACTGACATAGTAAGCACTGAATAAAAGGCAGCCCAGGTGGGAGATGGGCGGTTTGCGGTATTTTGTTCACATTGGAAACCCATGAGCAGAGGTGCACAGATACACAGAGACAAATGCACACCCACATAAGCACCTCCGTGCGCGGCAATGTACGCACTCACAGCTTCACACGCGAGACACCAGGCTATAAAGATACACACATGCACAGATACAGCCAGATAAACACCCTGCAAACACGAGCACCCACGTTCACACACTCAGGAACCCTCCAGGGCTGGCTAATGGGGGTGACCTGGGGACTCAAGAGCAGGTGAGCCATGATTCCCCAAATTTCCCTTGGGGTTTCTCCCCCTCCCCCTGCTGCTCTCCACCCCATGACTGGTACAAACAATGAATCAGCTCATCACCGGGTGACCCAGATTCCCAGCGGACCAGGCCCCACGCAGCCGCAACCCAGGCCCGCCTGTCAACACCTGTGTAGGGAGCCAGGCGTCCGCCACTCCTCCCCTGATCAGTGACAGGCTGCTGGGGGCTTTAGGGACAGACCGGGGCTGGGGGGAGTGCCAGCTCTGAGTTCCTGTCCCCCTTTGTGGGGAATCTCTGTTCTTGGCTCCCGGCACACACAAAGGGGTGGAGAATTTGGTGCTGAGCAGGAATGCAGCCTTTTGATACAAGCACATATTTTTGTACACGCACTCACCCCTGTGCCCAGTCAAGTACATCTGCTTTGCCATCTATAAGCACAGTGACCCTTGAAAGGTCTCACTCCTTAAGTGTGCTTTCCCACATGTACACAGATCCATTAGCCTGTGTGCCAATATACATGAATACCCATATATGTACCCCTCTTACACACACATGCCTAGCCTGGGGGGAGACACGGTGTAGACTCCTATCAGTGACCAACCCTGTGAGTGACCCACACTGCTGTGGGCCTGTGGGAGCTGGCGATTCTGGGGTACAGGGAGGACACCTCTCCTTGTGAGAGACTCAGTCGCACAGGTTCACAAATATGCACGCCTGTACACGCACGTGCTAATGCACAAACTTCCAACAGAGGTTGAGATCTGGGGGCCCCTCCACCCACAGGCAAGGGTTTCAAGGCCCTGCGGGGAACTTAAGAGGCCATCTAGGCTCAGCAGCGCCTGGGGAGTCCCGGGGTCCCGCGGGGCCCCACCGAGTCCTCGAGGCCCTCGACCGCCCACCACTGACCTGCGTCTGCGTGAGGCCCAGCTGCGCGGCCAGCTCGGCGCGCTCGGGCAGCGCCAGGTACTGGGCCTTCTGGAAGCGGCGCTGCAGGGCGGCCAGCTGGTAGCTGGAGTAGATCGTGCGCGGCTTTCGGACCTTCTTGGGCTTCCCGTTCACCATGCGCACCTCGGCTTCCGGTTCCTCCTTCACGGACACTGCGGGCAACGCACGGGGCAGTGGGCGGCTCAGCCTCGGCCTGCGACCCACCCTCCGGCCCACCTACTCACCCCGGGACTTCCCGGCTGCTCGCTCCGCCGCCGGCACCCCGGGCGGGAGCTGCGGCCGCAGTGCCGGGCCGGCGGCCGCCCGCGACGCGGCGCTCCCCCGCTCCCAGCTCCGCGCCCCCAGAGCGCGGTCCCGGCGCCAGGCTATCACCGGACGCGCACGGCCGCCGCCTCGCTCTCCGCAGCTCCCGCCACCGTCTGCCCGCCGCCCTGTCACCCGCACCACGCCGTCGGTCGCTTCTCTCCCTCTTTCCCTCCCGTCCTCCCTTCCTTATTGTTCTTTAAACTTTTTATTTTAGAATAGTTTTAGATTTTCAGAAAAGTTGCAGACACACCAGACTCCCTTTTTTCCTTCCTTCGCCCTTTCTTCTCTTCCTTTCTTGTGTCCTTTCTCTCACTGTGTCTCTCCACTTTTACGCTGACTCCACTTTGCTCTTTTTCAGTTTCTCCACTCTCCGCTGCTGCTTCCTTCCCCGTTCCGGTAATTCTGAGGGGTCTCTCTCCGTGTCCCCCTCACCTTTCTCCCTCCCCCCCAGCCCAGATCCAAAGCGGGGTCGCAGAGCTTCCAGCGCCCGCTGCCTACCCGCCAGCCCTCTACAGCCCGATGGAGGACCGCCTGCTGAAGTGCCCGGAAAGCACCTGGAGCAGGAGGTTCTCTGACATCCACAGCCCCTGCGTCCTCGCCTCGCTCACCCGGATCCTCACCCAGGACCACGGCGCCCCGCACGCACCACGCCCCGAAGGCGCGCAGTCTCGGGACTGCAAGGTCGTCTGTCCCTTCTGGGGGGTCATCTAGCCCACCTTCTCTAACTTCGGACAGTACATTTCTTACCCGGGGGCGCGTCCCTAGATTTCGGCTCCAATTCCTCGCCTTTTTCTCGCTCGCTCGGGAACCTCCCCGTGTCTCCCACTCTCCCGCAACCCCGTGGTCCTCACCTGGGTCCTGCGCGGGCAGTGGCTGTTCCCGGTAGGCTCCGTATTGCCGGTAGGAGGTTCCGTAGGTATACTCGGACTTGGGCGAATACGCGCCCGTGCCTGCAAGCCCGTTGAGGTTGAACTGGTGGTGGTAGGTGTAGGGGTTCACGGTCTGGCCGTAGGGCTGGCCTGAGTAGTAGTCGTGCTGGGGAGCGCTGTAGTAGCCCAGGTCAGTGACGGAAGACTCCGGCAGGGTGGGCGAGTCCTTGGAACCCGCATGGCAGCTGAGTGAGCTGGAGATATCGGTGAGGATGCTGCTGAGCTTGCGATCGAAGGAGCCACTCATCCTGGCGGGCGCCGCGCCACCCCCCGGGCTGGCCTCGGCCGGAGCGCCGGAACGGGCCGGAGCGCGGGGGAGGCGGAGGAGACGAGGCGGGGGTGCGTGTCAGGAGGGCGAGGGGAGGGCCCGGCAACGTCTCTGGGGAGGGTCGGCCGAGGGGCGCTTAGACCATCGCCGGTCTTCCGGCGGTCGCGGCGCGCCTCTCGTCGCGTCCCAAGCCACAGTCAAATGCTGCCAGCTCCGCCCGGCCAGCCGGTTATAGACTCAATAGTGGAGTCGCAGAGGGAGGCCCCAGCGCTCTGATTGGTTGCAAGTCTTGCCTTCCAGGCAAAACATGCTCTTGAGCTCTTTCGTTCCTCTCTCTCTCCCTCTCTCTCTCTCTCTCTCTCTCTCATTCTTTGTTGTTACCCAACACACACACACACACACACACACACACACACACACACACACACACACTCACTCACACAGACCCCTCTGTTCCTCCTCCTGTGGATCCCTCCCTCAGCCCAGATAAACCCCCAGTGTCTCTGAAGGAAAGAGTGGGAGGAGGGTGTCTACCTGTAGAGTCCCCAGGATCCTTCAGTCTGTCTGTCTCTCTGGCTGTGGGTGGAAGGTGGGCTCAGGTGCGACAGAGAAGGAGGGGAATTTGCCTATTGGGTGTTTGTGGAGGGAGGTGGTCCAAGGTGTGTGTGTGGGGGGAAATGACAGGCAGACAAACATGCCCAAAGTAGAAGGACCCAGGGCTCATGATAATGTTCTAATTTCTTTTAAAATCAGAAGAAAGGAGAACATTTTAGGTTGAAGAAAAAAATGGTTGAGTGTATATTAATATATTTATTGTCTTTACAGCAATGCAGTCACAAAGTGTAATTTTTAAAATATATTCTTAATGGAGGAAGGGGCCCATCAGGCAAAAGTGCCTTGGGCCTATGAAAGTCATCATTGGGTCCAGGGAGGGTCCTATTGGAGAGGGCCTGGTAGGCAGGTGTGCGGATGAGGGGCTTATGGAGAGGGTGGAGGTGCACAGCCTGTGTGTGGTGATGTTAGTTATCTCCAAAACTTGCAGAGATGGCCTAGGCTTGCTGGAGGGAACAGGGAACCTGGGGTCCCCATGAGGATGGGTGGGACACAGGCTGGATATCTGTGTGCTTCGGTAAGTTTGGGGGCAGATTCTGTGTATCTGGGACAGCACTGGGGGAGTGTGGGCATTTTTAGAGATCAGGTGTACTTGAGGTGTGTGACATGAGGATTTCAAGTGTTCCGCAGTAGATACAGAGTTCATTTACATGCAGAGAATGTATGTGAGTGCAGGAGTGTGAGTGTGAGAAAGTGTACCAGTGTATATGGGGGGGCTGTAAGCAGTGTGAGCGGAGGACCATGGAATGGGGTGTCTGTGTGTGAATGCGTAGTTGTAAACCTGTGTACATAAAACTCTCAGCACCTTCCCGATCTCTGGTAGTTGGGAACCATGATTGCTCCACTGAACCCCCTCCCCCCAAGAAAGCTCTGAAGAAGAGGCTCTGCTCCCTGGGGACCCCCACCTCCTAGTTCTGTCTGGCCCACAAGGCCAGGCCTCTAAGGCATCCAAATTGTTCCCAACGCTTTAGCCCATTTATCCATTCCACTCTCAATTCTGTTCTCCGCCTTTCTTGGTGGGGGGAGGGGGAGCTCCTCCCAATATCATTTCCTAGCCACATGTAACGTTCACGCAGGGCTCCCGGTCAATTCTTCTCCTGTCCCCTTTCCCTGCCTGGCCGGCTGACGCGTCCCAGGGACACGCAGTGCCAGCGCGCCACCTTCTGGTCAGTCCTGGCCTCTGCGGCCTCCCCAAGTCTCGCCCAGCCCCGAGGAAGGGTCTCCTTCATAGACTCCGTCCGGTAGAGAAGCGTGCAGGGGGCTCTGTGCCCCTTGCCAAAGTCAGACAGTCAGGGCGGGCTGCCAGGGTTCTAAGGGCTTTGAGAGCTGCCGTTGCCTGAGACAGAGGACCACAGTCCGCGGGCCGAGGGGCAGGAGTGCCCGCCAGGTCCAGGTGGCTCCAGGGAGGCGTGGGAAAGGTGGGGAAGGGGGAAGGGCTAGGGGAGCGCTATCTGTCTATCTCCGCGGCCCCCCGGCGCCATTCCGCCACTCCGAGCCCGTGGCGGGGCGAGTTACCACCCGCTCTGGATGCCCTCTGTTCTGTTGCCAAGAGGGCGCCTGGAGACGCCGCGACGCTAGGGGCAGGAAGGGCACCGGGCAGACCGGCTCCCCCTCCCAGGATGAGAGCGGGGGAGGCTGAGAGGGCCTGCTTTGGAGCCCCCCAGCTCTCCAAAGCGTCGGATAAGCCCCTTTTCGGGGGCTCACTCATTCATCCATCCATCAACTGAGACAGAGAAGGGCCAGGTAATTCAGAGAAAGCAGAGTCCATCTTGCTTACGCGGTTCTCACAGAGGCCTCGCTCTCTTCCCTCCTCACTGCTGCTCCTGAGTAAAGTGAAGGAGCCCTGGGCTGGGAGTCCGGAATCCTGGAATCATGAAAGGGTGGTGGTGATGGTGGGTTATGTTAGGATAATTTCTATGCTGCATTCTGCTCTGAAAGTCCAAGAGTTCTAGAAGTGGATTAAAACTGCAGCATTAGGGACTTAAGTGAGCAATTAAACAATTGTTTGGTAATGTGAGGTTAGTATCTGGTGCCCCATTGCCTTCTGTGCTCCAGGACACCAGGGACTGCATCTGTCCAGTTTACTACCTTCCAGTTACCTAGGGCAGGTCCTGGCACACACCACCTCAGTGTTCAGTAGATGTTTGTTGAATAAATAACTGAGACCCCCTAATACTGGAGAGGGGCTGAATCATCTTGGCTGGGTATGCTTGTGGGGTTAGAAAAAGGGGTGGCATGGAGCAGGCGCTGGCATCAAGCGGTCCCACTCTAGGGTTTGAGCAGGAACAGCTTCCCAGATGGGGCCATATGGCCCCAAAGGGGTCGGTCTGTCAGGCCAGCAGGACTGGAGCCACCAGACACTGGGCTGGCACCTGCCAGCTCAGGGTGGCGAGGTTGCCAGAGGATACAGTGGGACCAGTGCCACCCACTGCACCTCGCCTGAGCCAACAAGATGAGCAGGTGTCAGTCTGGCCAGAGTCCTGCCCCTGGTGGAGGGGTGATGGAGGGCAGTCAGTCAGGTGCCTCTGGGAGGCTGGGGGCAGGGAGAAAGGGCAGTGCTGGCCAGGTCAGAGTCCATTGCCCACCCTCTCTCTGGCATGAGAACAGGTACCTTGTTGAAGCAAGCTGTTCCCTGAAGCCTAAGTATTATGCCACCTGGGCACGGCCACAGCAACTGGGCTCATAGGGTGCCAGGTCTGAGGGGAGGAACTTAGGAAGGACAGAAGCAGAGGGTGAGCCGGCCAGCCCTTGCTCTCTTCATTGCCTGGTGAGCTGGCGCCATCTAGTGGTCACTGTGAGGAGGCGAGTCCAGCTCTACTGCGGAGACCTGGGAAGCGGGCCACCTGTGGGACCCCACCATCATACCCAGCAGGAATGTTATCTTTACTTATTGTAGGACCCCTATCAACACTAAATATTCACTTTCATCATCACCTTGCCTTACTCTGCAGCTGCTGCCTCTCCCTCCTCCCACCCATCCTTGTCCAGCCAGTGGCTCCTTCCTTTAGGTTTCTCATTAATAAATCAAAAAGTGGATTACTAGATGGCCTCTGAGGTCCCTTCAAGCTCTGATGTTCGAAGATTTTTAATTCTAGAACGCTTGTCTCTTAAGGGGGAAATTCCCCCTACCTTTTCACCAACTCCCTTGGAGATCCACGCCAGGCCTTCAGCACTTTGCAGCCTGGATGTTTTTCTTCTTTCTGGGGCCCTTCATCCATCCATCAAATCCTTCCTGAGCGTCTACCATACTAGCTTCTGGGGATGGAATAGTGAACAAGGCACACACAATGGCCTCCTCCACGGAGCCCAAGGTTTAGTGGGGGAAGTGGATACACATGCAGCCAGTTTCACTACAGTGAGTGTGGTATGTGCTGGGATGGGGGTAGCACACGCTGCTGTGACAGCCCAAGGAGGCCCAAACCCTTTGTGGAGGTGGGAGGATATCTGAGCTGAGGCTTGAAGAATGTGTGGGCCTCGGCCAGGTAAAGCAGGGATGAGGGGATGGAGAGGGTTCCCGGCCAAAGGAAAAACCTGTGCAAAGGCTAGTGGGACTTCCTGGGACATAGCGCTGGGGCTGGAGTGGAGTCAGAGCCCCAGAACACGGAGCTCCTGGGACTCCAGAGCAGGAGGGTGGGCTTTATCTGGAGGCTTTAGGAAATCACTGAAATTTTTTAACCAGGGGAGATCGGAGTTTCATTCCAGAAGGGTCCCTCTGGCAGCTGTGTGGGGTTGACTCAGAAGGACAAGATTGGAGGCTGGGAGGCCGCTGCAGAAGCACAGGAGAGGGGTGAGCTGGGTCTGGGTTAAGGAAGAGGCAGTGGAGGTGAAGAGAAGTGGGTGAATTTGAGACGGTTAGAAGGTAGAGTGATAGTGCTTGGCTGCGAATGACAAGGAGCGGGGAACAGCGGGGAATAACATTCAACTTCTGACTTGGGCAACTGCGTGGAAAGTTGGGGCCATTCTCTGAGAGAAAGAACACCAGGGAGAGGGGGTGCTTGATGGGGAAGAGGATGCGTCCTGGTTTTTTTCAACTTTTCACTGGAGTTGAGAAGATTTATGCAGAAAAGTGCACAAACCACAATCAGTGATTTGCACAAACCAAACATGGCTGTGTAACTAGCACCCAGGGTGAGTACCAGGTTGAGAAACATTACCGGCACTCAGACGCCCCCTCCTGTTCCCTTCAGCTACTGCTCCCCAAGGTCTTAACTCCTAGCACCACAGCTCAGTTTTGCATATAATTGGAAGTGTACAGTGTGTACTCCTTCCTGTCTGGCTTCTTTTGCTCAACATAATGTTTGTGAGATTTATCCATATTGTTGGATAAATCATTCATTTTCAGTACTGTAGGCGGGTATTCTAGCATATGAATGTGCCAACATTTATTTATCTGTTCTACTGTTGATGGGCATTTGGATAGTTTCCAATTTGGTGTCCCCATGAACAGTGCTCCTGTGAGCGTTCTTGTACATGTGCTTTGGTGCACATATGTATACAGTTGTTGGACGCGAGGAGTGGGATTGTGAGCCATGGCGTGGGCGTGCATTCTCCTTTAGAAGATTCTGCCAAGTAGTTCTCCAAAGTGATTGTGCCATCAGCTCCATTTTTTTTTTTTTTTTTTTTCCGGTACGCGGGCCTCTCACTGTCGTGGCCTCTCCCGTTGCGGAGCTCAGGCTCCGGACGCGCAGGCTCAGCGGCCATGGCTCACTGGGCCCAGCCGCTCCGCGGCATGCGGGATCTTCCCGGACCGGGGCACGAACCCGTGTCCCCTGCATCAGCAGGCGGATGGACTCTCAACCACTGAGCCACCAGGGAAGCCCCATCAGCTCCATTTTGATCATGCTGAGTCTGTTTCTGAGACATCTAGGAGGAGCTGTCCAGCAGGCAGTTGGCTACATGGATCTGAACAATCAGTAAAGAAGCTGGGATTGGAGATGTAAACTGGGGGCTTGGGACAACTTGTGGTAAGTGAAGTTCCATGGCATGGGTCTGATGGTCCGGGACAGGGGGGTGGAGAGAGAACAGAGGGTCGAGGGTCTCAGGGCAGCACCTGTGAGAGTGACCAGAGAGTGTGAGGCAATGCAGAGGGAGGTGGCCCTGAGTTTGTGGGGGGTCTGGGAGAGTGTTTCAAGGAGGACAGAGTGGTCAGCAAAGTCAAATCCTGCTGTGAACGGCCAGGTGGGGACTGAGATGTGCCCACGGGGTGACACCTCAAGGAGGCTTTTGGTGATATCAAGGAAGAGTTGGTTCAGGGGAAGGGAAGTTTATGGCCGGCTGAAGGGTAAGTGGGAGGGAGGGTGTGCAGAGAGCAAGTGAAGTTTGACTCTGAAAGGAAGAAGAATGGAGAGGGTGGTGGCTGGAGGGCATTTGGCACATGGGGAGGGGTGTCTGTGTGCTTTAAATGGGAGGAAGTCCGTTTAGAAGTCAATTACAGCCGCCAGTAGAGGGGACTTGGGAAAGGATCTGGAAGCCCACCCAAGGGGTTAGGCTTACAGCAAGTTCTCTCTTCAGTTGAGTCAAGAGGAAAGATGACCCGATAAGAGCTAGCTTTCACTGAACATTCTACGCATATGAGTTCGTTCACCCCGCCCACCACCCTATGAGGGGGAAACTGAGGCACAGAGTTGACAGAGGGGGCAACTGAGGCACAGAGAAGCTAAGTAAATGCTGGATTCACAATTTGAGCCCAGGCAGTCTGACTTTTAACCTCTGTGGTAGCTACTCCGTTCTCTGTACTTTTCTGGATGCTTGAAACATTTCAGAGGAAACAGAGTTGTTCAAGACATTTGGGGGTTCCTGTATAGGTGTGTATGCAAAGTAGGTGTGAAGTTAGTAGCTGAGGAGAGGGGAGATGATGCATGGTCCCAGAGGTTTAAGGACAGTGGAGAAAGGTAGGTCCCAAGTGTAGCTGCTGCCATGGGGACCGGGAAGAGGACTGACCAGGGGAAATGGAAGAATATCCAGGGATCCCAGAGCCCTCTTGCTTGTGAGAGGTCATGGGGTTGCAGTGACCCCAGGAGGCATGGTGGGGGTCCCAGGTGGTGGGCTGCTCTCCAGCTGGGCTCAGCACCAGCTGTGGGCAGGTTGTTGAGTTGACCAGGTAGAGGTTGCTTAGCAGGCAAGGGAGGGGCCGACATTAGCGGGGGTTGCTCAAGTGGTTTCCAGGGGACTCTTAAGTTGGGCAAGGAAAGAAGTGGAGGGTAGAGTGATTGGTGGAAAGTGGAGGAGAGTCCAGGCTGGGGTCCCCACAAGGTCAGAGGGAGGCGGCAAGGAGATCACAGAGGGGAAGCTCTTGGGGTCAGAGAGCCAGAGACGAGTCTATTCAAACCGTGGAGGAGAATATCTTGAATGAAGCTGGGGAGGGAGGGTACAAATATAAGAGTTACACCACGCTTCTCAGAAACCGTGCGAGCAAAATCAGAGTGGTGAAATCTTTTTTCAAGTGCGGAAAGAAAAAACAATAACAACATAGAGTTTTTTCTTTAATTAAGTAGTGTTGATTTAAAATATCATGTTAGTTTCAGGTGTAGAGCAAAGGGATTCAGATATATATTTTTTTCCAGATTATTTTCCACTATAGGTTATTACAAGATATCGAATATAGTTCCCTGTGCTATACAGTAAATCCTTGTTGCTTACCTATTTTATGTATAGCAGTTTGTATCTGCTAATTCCATACTCCTAATTTATCCCTTCCCCCTCCCTTTCCCCTTTGGTAACCATAAGTTTGTTTTCTATGTCTGTGAGTCTGTTTCTGTTTTGTAAATAGATTCATTTGCACTATTTTTTAGATTCCACATATAAGTGATGTCATATAATATTTGTCTTTCTATGAATGACTGTGTTGTTTTAATGACAGAAAGACAAATAGAACTGGAATGGGGAGGTAAATAATCAAAACAGAGAACTGCACAATATGCAGAAAAGAATTGGGGCTTGAAGAAGGGGCCGTGAAGCAAACACAGACACTCATATATATGGAATCTCAACAAATTTGGGACGAGTCAGGCAAGTAATTATAAATCAATCAAAAGTTTTTCATCTCCCAAAAGACACAATCTTCAGTCACAAATAGTGGCTCAGGCGTCCTACACAAATGAGCAGGTATCATCATATAGTTTCCTTGACAGCTCTGTGAAACTGAGTGAAGTTACATTACCTGATTCAGAGGGTGCAACTAAAATGTCCCCTGGGAGAACAAAAGGGGATGTTTTGATAACCTACGTCATGGCCTCCAACAGTAGCGAGCTGATTTAATCAGATCTCACCAATGGTCATGCCATGTATATCAAGTCTGAATCATGGCAACAAAAAGATGTTCCACCCCAGCTCTTAGGTACCTTGATTTGAAAAACAGAGTTTCAAATGGTCCTCTTGATTTCTATGAAGGTTTTTAAAATCCACAGAAAGCACAAAACTAAAGGTTGTTGATATCTTATCCATATACAAAGTAATCTTGCTCATCTATTTTGGATATTCAGCAGACAGGGCAAATGTAAACTTTGGCAAGTTCCATTCAGTCTGGAAACTTCTTACCAAAAAATAGAAAAGATCATACCTGCTAAATGGACCACACGTCCTGTGCACAGTGCTGTTGAAAGGAGTGTGATTTACTTTTCTGTGATATTGAGGTTTTCATAATGAATTTTTTTCAGTCACTTTTCAGTTTTCTCAAAATGTGCAGAAGCAGTTAATGAGATCACTTCCTCAGATATGTGCCTGCAAAACAGCTCAATTGCTGTCCATGGCAGAGATATTAAAATGTTGACCTGCTGTAAAATCATATTTTTAAAAGGTGAGATAAAAAGAATGTCTCTAATTTGGAAGTACATTAAAGATGAGCATGGAGAAAGGGATTACAGTAAAACAGATGTTTATGCTGTTTCTCCAGAACTGCTTGATGATCTTTTTATTTTTTTTTTTTCTGTACGCGGGCCTCTCACTGTTGTGGCCTCTCCCGTTGCGGAGCACAGGCTCCGGACGCGCAGGCTCAGCGGCCATGGCTCACGGGCCCAGCCGCTCCGCGGCACGTGGGATCTTCCCAGACCGGGGCACGAACCCATGTCCCCTGCATCGGCAGGCGGACTCTCAACCACTGCGCCACCAGGGAAGCCCTTGATGATCTTTGGAGAGGCCATGAGGAGCCTAGAAAAGGATGAACCAACTGCGTCTGAGTTGTTCAATGTCATGTGTCGGTTGTGACAAAAACTCATATACAGAAAAAAAACCCTCATATTTTGGAAATAAGACTGCTTCAAGACTTTCTTAATTTCTCTACTAAAACTTTAACTTATTTGAAAACTGTATGAGTCTGGGTTCTCCAGAGAAAGAGAACCAATAGAACATTAGATATATAGACAGACTAGATAGATAGATAGATAGATAGATAGATAGATAGATAGATAGATGATAGGTAGATAGATAGATATGGGCATCCATATCTATCTATATCTATCTATCTATCTATAGATATATACTTATTCATTATAAGGAATTGGCTCACATGGTTATAGTAGTTGAGAAGACTTCTGTATCTGTAGTCAGCAAGCTGAAGACCCAAGGGAGATGAGGTATGGTTCCAGTCTGCATCCCAAGACCTGAGACCCAGGAGAAACGATGGTGTAAGTTCCAGTCTCAGTCTGATACTCAGGCTTTCAAAGGACCGGATGAGGCCCTGCACGTTGGAGAGAGCAATTTATAGAGTCAGTGTACTCAGTCTACTAATTCAAAGGCTAATCTCATTTGGAAACACCTTGACAGACACATCCAGAATAATGTTTAACCAAATATCTGGGCACCCCAAGGACACAATCCAGCTGACACATAAAATTAACTATTTCATAATTTCAACTTTGATTTCACAACTTCAAATTACCTCTGTGCTTTCTTTTCCCTGAGAAAGAAGTTAAACTTCTGGTGACATCTGAGTATTTAAAAATGATGGACATTTTGGATACGGATGAATTCATAGATGCAAAAGAATGGATTGATAAAAGCTGGTCGACCAAAAGTCTGTAGATAAATGTAGGACAGGGCTTCCCTGGTGGCACAGTGGTTGAGAGTCCAACTGCCGATGCAGGGGACATGGGTTCATGCCCCGGTCCGGGAAGATCCCGCATGCCACGGAGCGGCTGGGCCCGTGAGCCATGGCCGCTGAGCCTGTGCGTCCGGAGCCTGTGCTCCGCAACGGGAGAGGCCACAACTGTGAGAGGCCCATGTACCGCAAAAAAAAAAAAAAAAAAAAAAGTAGGACATTTCTCAGGAGCTATACACTGATTTCCAGTAGTTTAAAAACCTGCTGTTGTCAGTAAGTAAAATCCTAAGTATTCCACTCTCAAATGTTTATGTTGAGAGGATTTTTAGTTTCACGTCATCGTAGTGGACTGACACCAAGGAATCAGTATAATGTGGGATTGATAAGAGCAGAGCTGTAGGTCCAAGTGAATTTTACATTTGCCTGTCTGGAGTTACACTATTACATAAAAGAAGAGAAGGCCATCCTAAATAAAGACCTCAGGCAGTTCAGTTACTGGAAGCGAAAACAGAAAGAGTCAAATTACCTTACCATGCCATGGGACAGAAAGAAACATCTCATTGCTCTTTTTAAAATTAAATATGGGTAATATCTGTTTAATTTGTCCTACTATATTTTTGTTCTCCTTTTTAAAAGCCTCACATTTATGTATCTTAAGAATACACAGTAGGGGCTTACCTGGTGGCGCAGTGGTTGAGAATCTGCCTGCCGATGCAGGGGACACGGGTTCGAGCCCTGGTCTGAGAGGATCCCACATGCTGTGGAGCAACTAAGCCCGTGCACCACAACTACTGAGACTGCGCTCTGGAGCTTGTGCTCTGCAACAAGAGAGGCCGCGACAGTGAGAGGCCCGCGCACCGTGATGAAGAGTGGCCCCTGCTCACCACAACTAGAGAAAGCCCTCACACAGAAATGAAGACCTAACACAGCCAAAATAAATAAATAAATAAATAAATAAATAAATAAATAATTTTAAAGCTAAAAAAAAAAAAAGAATACATAGTAATAGGGACTTCCCTAGTGGTGCAGTGGTTAAGAATCCACCTGCCAACGTAGGATCATAGGTTCGACCCCTGGTCCAGGAAGATCCCACATGCTGTGGAGCAACTAAACCCGTGTGCCACAACTACTGAAGC
Organism: Kogia breviceps; assembly: GCF_026419965.1. Lineage (NCBI taxonomy): Eukaryota > Metazoa > Chordata > Mammalia > Artiodactyla > Physeteridae > Kogia > Kogia breviceps. The sequence goes on along the minus strand of NC_081328.1, from coordinate 34,443,512 downwards.
CCACGCACCTAGAGCCCTTGCTCCACAACAAGAGAGGCCACCCAATGAGAATAGCACCACAATGAAGAGCAGCCCCCACTCACCACAACTAGAGAAAGCCTGCGCGCAGCAAGCAAAACCCAACACAGACTTGTACAAGCCTCTTAGATAGCCTAATCCACCAGAGGGCAGACAGCAGAAGCAAGAAGACTACAATCCTGCAGGCTGTGGAACAAAAACCACATTCACAGAAAGATAGACAAGATGAAAAGGCAGAGGGCTATGTACCAGATTAAGGAACAAGATAAAACCCCAGAAAAACATCGAAATGAAGTGGAGATAGGCAACTTTCCAGAAAAATAATTCAAAATAATGATAGTGAAGATGATCCAGGACCTTGGAAAAAGAATGGAGGCAAAGATCAAGAAGACGCAAGAAATGTTTAACAAAGATTTAGAAGAATTAAAGAACAAACAAACAGAGATGAACAACACAATAACTGAAATGAAAATACACTAGAAGGAATCAATAGCAGAATAACTGAGGCAGAAGAACGGATAAGTGACATGGAAGACAGAATGGTGGAATTCACTGCTGCGGAACAAAATAAAGAAAAAAGAATAAAAAGAAATGAAGACAGCATAAGAGACCTCTGGAACAACATTAAACACAACAACATTCACATTACAGGGGTCCCAGAAGGAGAAGAGAGAGAGAAAGGACCCGAGAAAATATTTGAAGAGATTATAGTCAAAAACTTCCCTAACATAGGAAAAGAAATAGCCACCCAAGTCCAGGAAGGGTAGAGAGTCCCATAAAGGATAAACCCAAGGAGAAACATGCCAAGACACATAGTAATCAAACTGGTAAAAATTAAAGACAAAGCAAAATTATTGAAAGCAACAAGGGAAAAACGACAAATAACATACACGGGAACTCCCATAAGGTTAACAGCTGATTTCTCAGCAGAAAGTCTGCAAGCCAGAAGGGAGTGACATGACATATTTAAAGTGATAAGAGGGAAGAACCTACAGCTAAGAGTACTCTACCCAGCAAGGATCTCATTCAGATTTGATGGAGAAATCAAAAGCTTTACAGACAAGCAAAAGCTAAGAGAATTCAGCACCACCCAACCAGCTCTACAACAAATGCTAAAGGAATTTCTCTAAGTGGGAAACACAAGAGAAGAAAAGTACCTATAAAAACAAACCCAAAACAATTAAGAAAATGGTAATAGGAACATACATATCAATAATTACCTTAAACGTGAATGGATTAAATGCTCCAACCAAAAGACACAGGCTCACTGAATGGATACAAAAACAAGACCCATATATATGCTGTCTACAAGAGACCCACTTGAGACCTAGGGACACATACAGACTGAAGGTGAGGGGATGGAAAAAGATATTCCATGCAAATGGAAATAAAAAGAAAGCTGGAGTAGCAATACTATATCACACAAAATAGTCTTTAAAATAAAGAATGTTACAAGAGACAAGGAACGACACTACATAATGATCAAGGGGTCAATCCAAGAAGAAGATATAACAATTATAAATATATATGCACCCAACATAGGAGCACCTCAATATATAAGGCAGCTGCTAACAGCTATAAAAGAGGAAATCGACAGTAACACAATAAGAGAGGGGGACTTTAACACCTCACTTACACCAATGGACAGATCATACAGACAGAAAATTAACAAGGAAACACAAGCTTTAAATGACGCAATAGAACAGATAGATTTAATTGATATTTATAGGACATTCCATCCAAAAACAGCAGATTACACTTTCTTCTCAAGTGCGCATGGAACATTCTGCAGGAATGATCACATCTTGGGTCACAAATCAAGCCTCAGTAAATTTACGAAAATTGAAATCATATCAAGCATCTTTTCTGACCACAATGCTATGAGATTAGAAATCAATTACAGAGAAAAAAACATAAAAAATACAAACACATGGTGGCTAAACAATATGTTACTAAATAACCAAGAGATCACTGAAGAAATCAAAGAGGAAATTTAAAAATACCTAGAAACAAAAGACAATGAAAACACGACGATCCAAAACCTATGGGATGCAGCAAAAGCAGTTTTAAGAGGGAAGTTTATAGCAATACAAGCCTACCTAAAGAAACAACAAACATCTCAAATAAACAATCTAACCTTACACCTAAAAGAACTAGAGAAAGAAGAACAAACAAAACCCAAAATTAGTAGAAGGAAAGAAATCATAAAGATCAAAGCAGAAATAAATGAAATAGAAACAAAGAAAACAATAGCAAAGATCAATAAAACTAAAAGCTGGTTCTTTGAGAAGATATACAAAATTGATAAACCATTAGCCAGACTCATCAAGAAGAAGAGGGAGAGGACTCATATCATTAAAATTAGAAGTGAAAAAGGAGAAGTTACAACAGACACTGCAGAAATACAAAGCATCCCAAGAGACTGCTACAAGCAATTCTATGCCAATAAAATGGACAAACTGGAAGAAATGGACAAATTCTTAGAAAGGTATAACCTTCCAAGACTGCACCAAGAAGAAATAGAAAATATGAACAGACCATTCACAAGCAATGAAGTTGAAACTGTGATTTAAAATCTTCCAACAAACAAAAGTCCAGGACCAGATGGCTTCGCAGGGGAATTCTATCAAACATTTAGAGAAGAGCTAACACCCACCCTTCTCAAACTCTTCCAAAAAATTGCAGAGGAAGGAACACTCCCAAACTCATTCTATGAAGCCACCATCACCCTGATACCAAAACCAGACAATGATACTACAAAAAAAAAGAAAATTACAGAGCAATATCACTGATGAATATAGATGCAAAAAGCCTCAACAAAATACTAGCAAACAGAATCCAACAACACATTAAAAGGATCATACACCATGATCAAGTGGGATTTATCCCAGAACATCCAGGGATGCAAGGATTCTTCAATATATGCAAATCAATCAGTGTGATACACCATATTAACAAATTGAAGAAGAAAAACCACATGATCATCTCAATAAATGCAGAAAAAGCTTTTGACAAAATTCAACACCCATTTATGATAAAAACTCTCCAGAAAGTGGGCATAGAGGGAACGTACCTCAACATAATAAAGGCTATATATGACAAAACCCACAGCAAACATCATTCTCAATGGTGAAAAACTGAAAGCATTTCCTCTAAGATCAGGAACAAGACAAGAATGTCCACTCTCACAACTATTATTCAACGTAGTTTTGGAAGTCCTAGCCACGGCAATCAGAGAAGAAAAAGAAATAAAAGGAATCCAAATTGGAAAACAAGAAGTAAAACTGTCACTGTTTGCAGATGACATGATACTATACATAGAGAATCCTAAAGATGCCACCAGAAAACTACTAGAGCTAATCAATGAATTTGGTAAAGTTGCGGGATACAAAATTAATGCGCAGAAATCTCTTGCATTCCTATACACTAATGATGAAAAATCTGAAAGAGAAATTAAGGAAACATTCCCATTTACCATTGCAACAAAAAGAATAAAATACCTAGGAATAAACCTACCTAGGGAGACAAAAGACCTGTATGCAGAAAACTATAAGACACTGATGACAGAAATTAAAGATGATACCAACAGATGGAGAGATATACCATGTTCTTGGATTGGAAGAATCGATATTGTGAAAATGACTATACTACCCAAAGCAATCTACAGATTCAATGCAATCTCTATCAAATTACCAATGGCATTTTTTACAGAACTAGAACAAAAAAATCTTAAAATTTTTACAGAGACAGAAAAGACCCCGAATAGCCAAAGCAACCTAAATGCCCACCGACAGATGAATGGATAAAGAAGATGTGGTACATATATACAATGGAATATTACTCAGCCATAAAAAGGAACGAAATTGGGTCATTTGTAGAGACGTCGATGGGTCCAGAGACTGTCATACAGAGTGAAGTAAGTCAGAAAGAGAAAAAGAAATATCGTATATTAACGTATATATGTGGAACCTAGAAAAATGGTACAGATGAACTGGTTTGCAGGGCAGAAATTGAGACCCAGATGCAGAGAACGGCAGGGGTGGGGGTGGCGGTGGGATGAACTGGGAGATTGGGATTGACATGTATACACTACTATGTATAAAATAGATAACTAATAAGAACCTGATGTTTAAAAAAAAAAACCAAAGCAAACAAAAATAAATAAATAAATAAAACTTTAAAAAAAATACACAGTAATATAGCCCACAGAATTTTAACGTACAATAAAGAGTTTTCAAGAGTTAAAATAAATTTATAAAATTATATGAGGACTAAAAGAGATGTAATAAAAATATTGTTATATTTTTCTTGCACATATTATTTGTTTAATTGGTCTCACTATCAATTAGTACTAATCTCCTCTGTTAACTAGTCCTATTGTTGTTTTGTTTACATAAGAGCATTTATGGACCAGAAAAGTAAGTAACAGAGAATAACATATAATTTCAAATCAATAACTATTTTCATATATATTAATGTTAAAGTCATAAAACATGTATATACTATATATGATTTTATTATGCTCTTATACATTTTGTCTGGTATGACTGTATCCCAGGTTGACTTTAAAAAATTGGTCACCTATACATGAGGTGATTCCCTGCCCTCTGAAAGCCAGGGCCCGGGTAGAATTCATTTCACAGAACTCAGATGATGTCGCCAGGTCCACTCTGTTTCTCTGTCTGCTTTCTCTGGTTCCCCCTGCAGCCTGCACTTACATTATCCTCACCCAGCAGTCCTAGCCAGGAAAGTACTGGGACTGGGCTTCAGCAGATGCCCTGGACCATTTGCATGGTGGGGTTCAAAGGGAGTTGCCAAGCATGGATGTGCTCACCCGAGTGGGAGGGAGGCTGCAGGGAGCCAGCTCCTTCAAACACTTGTTACGGGAGTGGAGAAGTGCTTCCCTAAATGGAAACTGAGGGGCTCTCACCAGAAGGGGGAATAGATGATGCGCAGGCGAAAGCGTCCTCAGCTGTCCATTACCCGGTCAGCTGCGAGCCAAAGTGCTTTCCACTAAATCGTTTTTGTCCAGCTCCCTGGAGCCAAACAAACACGCATCCATTTTATCACTTACCGTATTATATTGAGATGATCTATCGATGTGTCTCTCTTACCGACTTGACAGTGAGTTTCTCAAGGTCAGGGACTACGTCTGATTCCCGCTCTGTCCCCAGCGCCTTGCACTCAGCCAGGCACATCGTAGATGCTCAGTAACGTCCCTGGGATCCCGCTCTTGCCTCTGTTCTCAGCTCTCACGTCACATATGCCTTGCACGATCTCTTCCACTCCTATGGTGTTCAATCTGTAGCTCCAGCACAGACCTTCCCCTTGACTTGGTTGTCCCAAAGGCAGCTCAGACACCGTCTGTTGGAAATTGAACTTGCCGTCTTCATCCTAAACATTCTCCTTCACTGCTCCTCTTCTCAGCACGGCACCATGTCACTCAATGTACTACACTCCCATCTGCCACGATCAGTCATTCCCCAAGTGTTACTGATCCTGTCTCCCAAATGCCTGTCAATTTCCCCAACATCCCCACCCCACTGCCCTGCCCCCCACCATGCCCAGGCCTCAGCATCCCTCCCCACATGTCCTGCACCAGGTGTCCCTCAGCCTGCCCCTCCTCTGTAACCATACTCCAGCTCAAAGCCCTCCGGTGCATCACCTTCACCTTCAAGCCCACACCAGCAGCCCTTCAACCCTGCAGGCTCCAGCGCTGCCGAGATCCTTGCATTCCCTAGGGGCCAGCTGGGAACACGTGCCCCTCTTGGTGCCTTTCCTCCTTCTTCAGGTGCTAACCCCCTCTTGTCCTTGGAGACCAAGCTCACCTCCAAGAAGCCCTCCATGATACACAGCCTGGTCCCCAAGCTGAGAGCCTTGCCTCTGGCTTCCTAGGTTCTCTGTGCTTTTCTCTTCCCTACCTGTGTGCCCGCTGTTGTACTCGACAGCAATTGGGCTTCCTGTGGTAAAACCTCTTGGTTAGACAGGCAGTCTCTCTACTTACCAGTCTCTCCCTCTAGACTGTGAGTGCCAAGAGGGCAGGATGATACTCCTCATCGCTGGGACTCCAGTCAGAGTTTATCACAGGGTTGGCACATAGTAGGTGCTCGTCAATTGTTACATGGATGATCGGCGGACCAGGGACAGCAGAGATTGGCAAACTTTGTAAAAGGCCAGATAGGAAATACTTTAGTCTTTGCAGGTCTTATGGTTTCTGTTACAACAAGAAAACAGCCACAGACAATAATAAATAACATGTGTTTGCAAAATCAGGCAGCAGGCTGGAGTTAGCCTGTGGCTTATAGTTTGCCAGCTCCTGAAATACAGGGATGAGCTCTCCCAGAGCTTGGGGACAACTTCCACCTCAGTTTCGTGCCCAGTGAGACCCATGCCTACTTGCTGTTCTGATCAGCATCCCTTCTCAGTCCAGCTCCCAAGGCCCTTCCCCCACCTACCGCTCTCACCCTCCCAACCCATTGCACTCTCAGTGCCTTGTCACCTCCTTCAGGCTGGAAGCTACCTGTGACTCAGAATGCAGCCTTCTTTCCCTGGGGCTCCTCCTGCCCAGACACTGGGACTCCCACAATGACTACCCCTTTGGACAAAGGAATGACAAGCAGATATTTACCATGAATAGCATTTTCTTAGCTGATCAGAAGCACTTTCCTTTGCAAAGCAGTCTACCCGCAGTATTCCACTCTTTTGTCGGCCCCTGCCTCTCTTAACCTTTAGCTGGGTTCCCTGAGGTCTTTCCCCTAAAGGCTTGGCCGCCCTGGTCCCTGCCCTGGCAGAGGCACGGCATGCCAATCAGCAGCATTGGTCTCCAGGAAGATGAGCACTTGGAGAGGGTTAGTTGCCTCGCCAGAAAACTAGGGAGGGACAGGGATAGAAAAAAGCACGGGGGGTTTTGTTTTACGATAGGCTGGGGGAGTGGAGAGATGTTAGCCAAGGCATCCGTCCTTGCCCAACCCCACGGCCTAGGCTGAGCTCCTGATTAGGCAGGTGGCAGGAGCATTTATGTGAGAGCCTTTGAGCCTCTGAGCCCCAGCACAGCTGCTGTGGGGCCCATGCATCGGAGCTGAGCACCACTCTGGCACCCAGGGGCTGGCGGTTTGAGGAACACTGGAAGACAGCACCCTGGGAAGGACACTGGTGTTCTCCCCAGGGTACCATCAAGTCCCCTTGGTGTGGTTTTGTGGGCAAAGGAGCTCAGCTGGAGGGATGGAATGAGGGAGGGGGAGCGGCGTGGGTGCAGCCGGGCACCCACTGCTTGGGGAAAGGTTTGCGCTTATTCCTGGGCTCCCCCTCCAGAGATCCTGCTGTCCCCTGGAACAGTGGGGTCTGTGACCAAGGGGGAAGGGAAGTGTGGTTGTCAGGGGTGGGCAACCAATGATCTCTCCACACTGGGATGTTTCCTTGCAGGGACATCTGAGAAGTCACCATTTGTTCTGCAGCTGGCCCTGAGGGTGAAGAGCAGGACAAGGAATGGAGAGGATGGAGACAGCTATGGAAACTGGGCCAATGGAAGGAGGGGAGACATGCCGTAGACGGCAGCCGGGTATGGAGAGGCAGAGGCACTCCCAATTATACAGATGGGGTAGCTGAGGCCCAGAAAGGGCCCGTGACCTGCCCACGGTCACACAGCAATGTCTCCCATCTCCAGGCCGGGCGTTTCCCCATGCTAGTGCTGCTGAGTTCATCACAGACCCCAGTGGGTCTCCATAGTTATCTGCTTTGTGAGGTGAGTGGCAGGGTGTCTCTGGGCCCTGCGTGCCCACTGGGGCTGCCCAGACCCTCCAGAGAAGCCTGGAATCTGCCTTTTTTCCTCTGAGGAGGAAGAGGCCAAGTTTTCTCATACAAATGGAGAGAGGCAGGAGCCAACAACCCATCCTGGCACAAACCAGCCAACTTAATATATTTAGAAGTCGAAGGAGAAACCGGCAGACAGACAGAATTCCTGCCAGTCCAGGGCCTGGCCCCTCCTCAGGCTGACCATCCTGTCTGGATGAGGGGGACAGGAACCCTCTCATCCTCTCAGTCTCTCTCTGTCTTGAGGATAAGAGGTCAGATCATAGGTAGGATTTTCCAGGAGGCAAAGGTGAGGGAGAAATCTCTTTCCTTGGAGATTTTTTAAAATAAGAGAAAACTGCCTAAGTGTGCCGGAAAAGAAGGGGGTGTGGTCTGGAGGCAGGAGAAGGGTCAAGGTGGCCCTTGGATGAGTCTTAACAGTTGCAATCCAGGCTTCTGCCGTTTGGAGACAGGCGATGCTGGGCCCTGACCGCGTGCTGCAGTTAGCGCAATCACCACCAGGTGGCAGGCCTGTCCATTTCTAATGGACGAGGACTCCGGCTGCTGGGAACTCAGATGGGTTACCGCATTTGTTTATTCATCCATCATTTATTCATTCGTGGTTTTTATTCCCCAAGCACTTTGGACTTCAATGCCAGCAGGCATTGTGCTAGGTGTAAGGAGGAAACAAAAGTGGCCGAGACAAGGGCTCTGTTCTAGGCATCTCGCACAGCTCCTGTCTACTCGGCAGCCAGTCCCATGCGCAGACGAGGGTCAGTAAGGGCAGCTAGGTGTCTGTGGATCAGGCCTGCTGCCTCGGTCGCTTCCTAATGCAGCCACGTGGGATGGTGCCCCTTGCCTCTGTTCTGCAGCAAGAGCCAACGGGCAGTGGGCCCTGAGCGAGGTTTGGATGGCCTCCCACCCCTGTGTTGGGTCGCTCACAGCGGGTCTCAGGTGTAGCCGCACAGAGGTCCCCGGGGGCTGCGGTTTTCTCTATCTCTGTTCCTCCTCCAACCAGGCCCAACCTCCAACCACCAGCCCCTCCCCTCCCCTCGTCCTCCCATCTACAGCTCTGTTCTGGCAGCTTTCCTCAGAAATGTACATAAGGAGAGCAGAAAGTGGGCCCCTGGAGCAGACCCAGGTCCTGGCTGCCCTGGGGTCACTGTGTGCCTTCTGCCTTCCTGAAACCTGGCTCTTACCCCACCCCTGCTCTGGGTAGCCAGGGCCAGTGTTTACCTCCAGAGCAATGGGCTCCTGTGTGCTGGAAGCATTGAGTCTTGGCTCTTTACTCCGTCCCCACCTGAGATACAGCCTCAGAAGGGCAGGGACTTCGGCTTGCTCCCCTTCGAGGCCCCAGGACCTTGCACAGTGCCTGACACGTAGTCGTCTCAGCAAACGTGGGCTGGATCACTCAATGGAGGTGACAGAATGCAGCTATGCAAAGGCTTTGAGGTTTTCAGTGGGAGGCCCCATGGATCCACAGGAAGGCAGGTTGGGCAGGGTTGGATGCTAAGAACACACCGGAGAGTGTCCATGTGTCCAAGTAACTGCCTTGAATTGAATCGGCGGACCCCCTGGACCAACCTCAATGAGGACCGCAGGAGCCCCAGTCTGCTCCTTACGCACCGTAACTCCAGACCCAGCAGGGGTGTGGTAGCACCCACTGGGGTCAGGGCCCCCAGATGGCTTCCTTGGCCAGCAGCTACGGAACCCTGTCCTCTGGAAGAGTGCCAGCCACTGTTTGGCCTTGCTTCCCACTCCCCTCTCTTCCTGCTCCAGCTTCCCTGGCAACTGGGAACCCCCTCACTCAACCCAGCCCCGTGCATTCTGACTCATCGTTCAGCTCAGTTAGAAAGCATCTGGCCATGCCCATGGCCCTGGCATCTGGCCCGTTGCCCTACATGAGGAGCACCCCTCCCTCACACCTTCCATGCAGTTCCTCCATTAGAATTATATCTGTTGGAAACTTCCTGACTCTCAAGAAAATCCCCTCTGTAGGTGGGGGTGGCAAAGCACCCCAGCCCCAGTACTCAGTGCCAGGTAGAGTGGGAGTCTCGATCTTATCGGTTCATCACATTCCTAACATTCCCCATGTGCAGGGGAGGAGGGGAGGACAGAAGAGGAGAATGCTGCTTGACTTCAACATCCTGTGTCTCTGTTTGCTCCAGTTTCTCCCCCCCACCCCCCACCCCAGCCCAGGGCCCAGGGCCTCTCCATGTGCCTCCCAGGCCCTCGAACCTTGGACCCCATGTCTAGTTCCTCATCCTTTTCTAGTCTCTTCTGAGAGTTCCCCCCAAGCCCCCTTCCAAACTGCACAGGACCAGAAGTGAGGGTCAGCTCCTCCACCCACATCCCACCTCCACCAGCTCCGGTCCCGCCCTTCCTCTCTTGCCAGAGGAGAGGCTGCCTACTCACCTTCTTTACACAGCATCTGTGGATATTCGGACAAAGTTGTCCTTTACCTAAAACACATACACATCCCTCTGCTGTCTGGCCACCTCCCAACTCCTGACCAGAGATCAGTGGCTTAAGGGGGGGCTGGGATCCAGGAACCTCGAGTTTCGATTCTGGCTCCTGCCACTAACTTACTGACCTGAGGCTTGTCACCACCCTGCTCTGAGCCTCAGTTTCCCTGAGGAATGACAGGAATGGACTGGTGGTCTCATGTTTCTGAGCCTAAGGGGAACACCTAGTGCCCCTTAGACTAGACTAAAGCTTGGTGGAGGATGTGAAGGGGAGTTATCAAGGAGGTGCTCCCCCTTTGGAGACAACTCCGTTTTGGTTTTTTGAGTGAGGAGCAGGCCATTCCCAGGGGTGCTCCTCCCCCAAGTGTTCCCACCCCAGGTCCTCCTTTTCTCATCAGAAAAATGTGTCCAAAAAAGAAGTACCATGAAGAGTATCTCCAAACACACACACACACACACACACACACACACACACACACACACACAGAGCCAACATCGAGCTTCATGGTGAATTACTGTAAATTTTTCTACGAGATCAGGAATGAGACAAGGATTTCACTATCACCACTTCTGACCAGCACTACACTTGGAAGTCCCAGACAGGGCAATGAGGCAAAAAATAAAAGTTATAAGAATTGTAAACGAAGAAATAAAACTACCAGTGTTTTGGGGTGGGGAGGGGTGTTGAATCATTTATCTTTCTTGTTTTTATTGAATGAAAGGTTCTTTAAATTCTATAGTGCTTTACAATCTTCAAAAGTTTCACTCACATAATTCATGTAATCCCATAATAACCCTTTTTCTCCCTACCCTTATATTGCCCCTGTCCCCACTGGTAACCAATAGTTTGTTCTCTATATCTGTGGGTCTGGTTCTTCTTTGTTTTATTCACTAGTTTGTTGTATTTTTTAGATTCCACATATAGGTGATATCATACCGTATTTGTCTTTCTCTGTCTGACTTATTTCATTTAGCATAATGCCCTCCAAGTCCTACCTTTGCTGCAAATAACAAAATTTCATTCTTTTTTATGACTGAGTATTCCATTTTGTGTATATGTGTGTGTTTGTGTGTAACACATCTTCTTTATCCATTCATCTGTTGATGGGCATTTAGGTTGCTTCCATACCTTGGTAATTGTAAATAATGTTGCTATGAACATTGGGAAAACTACTAATATTTAGATGACATATGATACACAGACTAAATCCATAAAATATACAAAATATTAGACTAAATAAGTGAATTTAACAAGGTCACTGGATACAAGATCAGTATAAGAAATCAAATGTTCTTCAATATACTATCAATGTACAATTAGGGAAAGGAATTTTTTTAAAAACACCATTTATACACCTTAAGATTAGCAAATACCTACCTAGAAATAAATCTAACCAAAATAGTGCAAGAAGAGTCAAAACACAGAAAACCACAAAACATTACTGAGAAATACTTTAAAATACCTAAATTAATAGAGGGGTATACCATGTTCATAGATTGGAAGACTAGATATTGTAAAGGTGTTCATCCTCCACAAATCAATCTATAGATTCAATGCAGTCCCAATCAAAATCCTAGTGAGAATGTGTGTGTGTGTGAGTTTGTGTATGTAACTTGGCCAGTTGATTCTAAATGTACTCCTATAAAAAATAAAATAAAATTTATACAGAAATGCAAAAGACTAAGAAATGCCAAGACACTCTTGAAGAAGAGCAAAGCAAAAGAACTCCAGCACCAGATATTAAGATAGCATGGTATTAGGGCAAGAATAGACCAGACAGAACAAAATACAGAGCCCCAAAACAGATCCACACAAACATGGCCACTTGATTTTTGACATAGATGTTACTGCTATGCTATACTAGGGAAAGAATGGTCTTTTCAAAATGGTGCTGGGTCAATTGGATATTCATTTGGAAAAAAAGTATCTTTTAAAAATTGAAGTATAATGGACATACAACATTATATTAGTTTCAGGTGTACAACATAATGATTCTACATTTGTATACATTGCAAAATGATCACCACAATAAGTCTAGTTATTATCTGGAAAAAAGATATCTTGATCCCTATTTCATGCCATACCAAAAATAAATTCAGGATAAATTTAGTTCTAAATATAAAAGGTAAGGAAGCTAGAAGAAAGCATAGACTATCTTCATGCCTTTGGGGTGGGCAAAGATTTCTTAAACAGGACACACAAAGTACTAACCATAATGGAAAAAATTTGATAAATTATTCTCCACTAAAATTAAGAACTTCTATTTATCACAAGTCACCACCAAGAAAGTGAAAAGGCAAACTACAGAGTTGGAGAAGATATTTGCAATGCAAAGGGCTTGTGTCCAGGGCTTGTCTTGCAGATCAATAGGAATAAGATGGACAACCCGACAGAAAATGGGCAAGAGGCTTGAATAGGCACTTCACAAATAAGGCTTTGCAAATGGCCTGTAAACATACGGGAAGATGCTCAATATCATCAGTCACCAGGGAGATGCAGACACCATAAGAAGCTAAAATGGAAAAGACCGACACTATTAAGTATTGGCAGGATATGAAGCACGTAGCACTCTTGTACCCAGCCGGTGGGAGTAAGTTGGCACAACCACTTTGGAAACCTTTATGGCAGCATCAACTAAAGCTGAACTTATCCAACCCCTACGGCCTAACAATTTCCCATCTGGGCATGTATCCAACAGAAAAGCATACATTATGCCCCGAAAGACAGGTGCAAGAATGTTCACCACGGCACTATTGTCAGCAGCCACAAATTTTAAAAGCTGGATGTCCATCAGCAGTAGAATAGACAGATAAAGGGTGGTATGTTCATATGATGGTGTATTATACAGCAACTCAAAGGAACAAACTACAACTACAAGAAACGACATGGAGGATCTCACAAGCTTAACGCTGATCAACAAAAAAAAGCCAGACACAGAAGAACACATATTGTACGATGCTGTTGATAGAAAGTTCAAAAACAGGCAGAACTACTCTGTGGTAGTAGAAGTCAGGGTGGTGATTACCTTTAGGGAAAGCAGACATTAGGGGGAGGCAAGAGGAGCTCTGGGGGACGCTGGAATTAATCTATTTTTTTGAGCTGCATTCTGGTTACATATTGTGTTCATTTTTTGTTTTAGAAGTTTGATTTTTTGTTGATGTTGGCCGTGGCATGTGCCATGTGGGATCTTTTATTTATTTATTTATTTATTTGGCTGCACCGGGTCTTAGTTGCAGCACGCGGCATCTTTGTTGTGTCATGTGGGATCTTTAGTTGTGGCATGCGGACTCAGTTGCGGCATGCATGTGGGATCTAGTTCCCCGACCAGGGATCGAACCCGGGCCCCCTACATTGGGAGTGCAGAGTCTTAACCACTGGACCACCAGGGAAGTCCCACATACTGTGTTCATTTTGTGAAAACCCATACACTTTTCTGTCTGTGTGTTACACCTCAATAAAACGTTCACATTACAACAAAATTAAATGGTGGCCCAGAGAGACCTGTGAACTTGCTCAGGGTCACACAGCTCTTAGACCGGCAGATAAAGTCCTAGGTTCTTACTCCTGATTGTTCCCCCCTCCCCCCAATCTATGTGGAGTGGGAAGAAAACAAAACCACAGTTGCTGTTATAAAAGCTGACAGCACAATTCCCCTGAGAGGAGGCTTTGCTTGGGAAATAACTCGCTGAACTCTCTCTGGGCATGAAAGGAAGAGCAGCACGGCCCCAGCTAATAGTCTGGAGCACTCTGGGTTTCAGGGGAGAGTTCTTGAAGAGAAATGTGGGTGGGGCGGGAGGGTGGGGGGAGACAGAGGGACAGAGAAAGGCTGAGAACCAACAAGATGACAAGATGGTGGGTGAGCAGGGTGAGATGAAAGCATGGCAGCCGGCCATGAGAGGAGAGGGCAGCCGTGGGGCTTGAAGACCAGTGGTATCTGATAGTCATCACTCTCCTCCCTCCTCCAGCACCCCCACCCCGCAGGAATGATCCTCCACCTTCACTGCCTTGGGTGACTAGTATTCAAGGAGGAATTAGGAAAGGAGGGGGTGCATTCCACACCTGGGCTGACAAAGTGCAGGGCCAACAGCCCACAGGTGAGAGGCAGAGAATACATAGAGAATTCAGCAAAAGCCAGACCTTCGGGGTGGGGGGTCATGCTGCTCCAGTATGATTTTTTAATGTGAGAAGGGGAAGGGTGAGCCTAGAAATCTGGAGCACTCGAATGCCCTGGGTGACTGACCCTTGGGTTTCATGCGAACCAGGCAGGGGAGATTGGATGCGGTTTAGGGCTCACTGCACTCAGCTAACTTCCCCAAGCCCTTTCCTGCACTGGTGCAGGCCTGTCGAAGGTCAGACCTTTCAGCCAGATGTTACGCAGACACACAAACACCGTGGAGAATGTCAGTGACCAAAGGCCAAGATGGCTGGAGGAGACCATGGAGATTCACCTTGCTGACATCTGGGAGCTTGAAGGAGCCCCCCTCCCCACCCCCACCCCCACCCCCACCCCTGCCCTGTCCAGGCCTATCCTTGGGTGGAAGGAGTCTGACACTCAAAGAAACAGGGGTTCAAGGCCCCAAGGGAAGAGTCAGCAGTCCTGAGGAGCTGAGACTGAAGAAGGGGGAGCTTCAGCTCCCCCCCCGGGGGCAAGTGGGAGGACGTTTACCACAGTATCTCCTTTGCCTCTCACAATTTAGAAACCCCAGTCACCTGCAGTAGGTCTAGTTTGTTTGCCCAGAGGCGCAGGACCTCTCTCCTCTCAGACCTGTCACTTACATGACCCCAGTCGATCAGCAGGAAGACTGCAGGAGGCAGTGCTAGACCATTTCTTTCGCACTGATGAGGCTCTGAGGGGCTCCAGCCCGGACACAGCTGGGAAGTCATGGGGGTGCAGGAGAGGCCAGCCCTGGGTGAGGTGGCAGGAGGGCAAGGAGTGTGCTTTACTCCTGGTGGTTAAGGAGGCTCCAGGTTGGTGTGGAAGTGACGGGGGCAGCAGGGGTGGACACAGCCCCCAAGAGAGATAGGACCCTCCTCATCGAGGCCCGTCTCCAAACGTCACCTCCTCCAGCAGGCCTTCCCCGATGCCCTCGTTAAAGAGGCTGTCCCCATCCTCATCCCCAACCCGCACTCCCAGAACACAGGCACACCAGCCCCCCACGTGAGTGGAGGGCCTGCTCTGCCTGTCTCCCCACTGAGCACTGACTGACCTCTGAACAGCAGGGACAAGGGCTCCTCTGGGTCTCCCCCAGGCCGCCAAGGTGAGCTCTGCACAGGGCAGGTGCTCACCAGCGCTTTCTGAGTCAACCAGAGAGGGGTCCACGCCACCTGGAAGACTTCCTGAGGGAGGGAGCCCAGGAAAGGCAGGAGGACCTTCCAGAATTTAGGGGAGAAGAGGGGGTGCTCAGATCTCCTATGACAGCCACATGCCCACCGAACCCTGATTCTAGGGCGGACCTGCCCTTGCTGCCCTGGCTGGGGACCAGCCGTTCCCCATAACTAGTGCCAGCAGGGAAGCCCAGGTCTGGGGAGGAGAGGCCGTGACTGGGCAGAGGGCCCGTCCTTCCCTGGAGCCCTTGGACCCACATACAGGGCCTGGAGTCTCTCAGGCCCACAGCCCCTCCCCGCGCTGGCCAGAGCTGAATGGGGCTCCCCAGGAGGCAGGCGGTGCAGCTTCCCCCTTCTGTCCCCAGGGGTGTTCGCAGGGAAAGGGTGGCCTTCAGGGAAGGAGAGCAGGTGTTTACCTGGTTGGGAGAGGCTTGGCTGAAGTTCAAGTGTAGCTACTTAAACATGCCAAGGGGGAAAGAGATGTTGTTTGCTCCTATGTTGCTGCCTCAAACCTCCCAGGGCACGGCTGGAGCCGGATGGGACCAAGAGAGCTGAGTGTCTGGGTCCTCAACACGCTATGGGGATGCACAAGCACTTCTCCTGGCCTGGCCCCTCCTCCCGCCAGACCTCTCTTGGGTGGATGGCACCTGGATTCTTGTCCCAGCCTGTCTGTGCAGAGATGAGGAGGAGAGAGGGGACAGAGAGACAGAGGAAGACAGGACGGACTAGAAGGCAGAGGTGGGTGATGGGGGCAGAGGAGGGGACAAAGGAGAAGGCTCCAGAAGGCACTCGGGCAGAGGCCCTGGGAGTGGAGCAGGGCTGCCCATTTTCCTGGCCCAGACGGAGGGAGCTACACAGGTCTGGCCCCTGTACACTGCCCAGAAAGAGTATCGTAAGTTTCTGGGGACCGGCCCCTGCCTCTCGCACCCAAGGGCAGTTCTGAGGGTGTGTCTGAGGCCGCCACGCATGATGGGGCGGTGTGCCCTGGGTGGGGGCCGCTTGTGAGGCCGACAGGCCTGGGACGGCACCCCCAGCCCTGTCAAGCTCCTTGATTGTTTTTTCCTGTCAGCTCTGCCTTCAGGGACGGCCTCCCGCCCAGGATGTAAGGCAGGCAGCAGCTTGTCTGACCCAGCCTGGCCCTGGGGAGGCCCCCCTCCCTGCCCCCAGCTCTCCAACCTCTCCTCTGAGAGCAGGCCCAGAGCCTTTGGGATGCAGCCAGATTCCTGCTGGGCTGGTGGGCTGTGGGCTACTGTTCTCTGCATCTCCCATCCCCCTCAAAGGGTGAGCCAGGCTCCTACCTCCCCCGGCTTCCCCTCCCTGTGTCCAGGGCCGGCTTGCCTGAGTGAGACAAGAGTAATGGATGCAGCCAGGGCCTGACCCAAGTTCCTTGGCTCTGGGCCCAGCGCCAGGAACACAGCCCGTAAATATTTGGGGAGTGAATGGTGCCCGCCCCTCCCCACACAGACGACTCATATAGCCACAGAAGGCTTGCAAAAGAAGCAAGGCTTGGTGTCCATCTTCATCGGCCTTGCTGGTGGATGTTCCTTCTAAAATCTAGCCTCTGTCCTTCAGGGGCCCCTTTACTGGGTATTGGGACCGAACTGAACTGGTCTGGCCTTTGGAAAGTTAACCATGGTCCTCATCCTGCTCCACTGTGCCCCCTCCTGGAGAGTTGTCTGCCCGCTGTCACCCTGTCTGGAAGGGCTCAGCCCTGGGTGGGCGCCCCCAAACTCCTTGGGAGGCCCCTTTCCTGCCCTACCAGGAGCCTGGAGGGGAATAGCAGCCTTTACCTCCCCCTCTCCCGTGGCCTCTGATTAAGACAACAAGGAGGTCTTTTGAAGGAAGTCTCTGGACAGTTCCCGTTCCAGGCAGCTGGGAATTGGAGGGAAACAGCAGCCAGCTGCAGGGGGATGGCTGAAGTAGTCTCAGGGCGCTCCCTGGCCCCACTCCTAGAGCCTTGGGACACGCTGTGGAGCAGGAAAGCTGGAGTCAGGGCGGGCAAGAAGGTGCTCGCGTGTGCTTTCCCAATATTGCTCTGTTGGTCTGCCCTCACTTCATCGTACTCCCTTGGCCCACTGTCTTGTTGTGTAATATGCACGGGGTAGAGTATATAGTGAGTATTCAATAAATGTTAACCATTATTACTAAGACTTTTAAGACTCAAAGACCAAGTTCTCCACGTTCCCTCAGCCCTGAGGTCTGGGTATGCTTCTCATTGCCTGGGGGAAGGAAGGCTGTGTAGGAAATAATATTATTTGGGACTGGACACGCCCCTGCCCCAACCTGCCTGCCCTGAGCACGCCGACCTGCTCCTATCCAACCTGTGGCCCCTCCCCGCCAGCTTCTCATGGGACCCCAGATCTGGGGTCTTCCTCCATCCTCCTCCAGCCTTGCCAGCCCGGTGCCCATCCCACTTCCAGGAAGGAGGACATAAACACAGCTGAGACAGATTAGAGTCCCCAGCATCCTCTCCGGAAGTACCAGGATAGTTGGGGTTCCTGTCTGGGTCAGGGAGGTCTCAGAATTCCTAGGGCTTGGGTTAGGGAGCCCAGGGAGTGGGGAAACACCCCTTCCAGGAGCTAAGGAGAGAGGGAGCAGGGTGGTCCCACCCAAAGGTGGCGTTCAGACCCCTACCACCTCTGCCTGCATACCTAATGGGTGTCAAGTGGTATCTCCTTGTGGTTTCGATTTGCATTTCCCAGATGACTAAAGATGTTGAGCATCTTTTTTAAAGCGCTTATTGGCTGTTTGTATATCTTCTTTGGCGAAATGTCTATTCAAGTGCTTTTTAACCACCTTGCCGGCACCAAGCCGCTAGGCTGTCCTGCCTGCATCCATCCTCCCCGTAGCAGCCTGTCCTTCGCTAAGTGAGGCTCTAGCCAGGCTCTTCCCTGCTTAAACCTTTAATGGCTCCCCACTGCTTGCAGCTGAACTTGCCAAACTGTGTTCTGTGAAAAGCGTTTTGAGAGAGTTCAGGAGAGGTTCCTTTGAAGATGGTTCCATGGTCAAATTATGGTCACAATTTGGGGAAATGCTACGTCTTCTCACCCATGCCAGGAGTTTGCCAACACATGCTGGCCCAAGGAAGACCCAAGGCAAACATTCCCCTCCTTAACCCAGCATTTCCCAAATGAATTTGATGATAAATTCACACTCTCCTCACCTTGTATTTTCTTTTTTACAGCTTTATTGAGATATAACTCACAAATCATACAACTGACTCATTTAAAGCATGCCATTGAATGGTTTTTACTATAGTCACAGAGATGTTCAGCCATCACTAGTATCAATTTTGGAACATTTTCATCACCCTCAAAAGAAACCCCATACCCCACCCTGCCCCCCTTGTCCCTCCCTCTCGTCTCTGGGCAACTACTAATCTACTTTCTATCTCTATATTTGCCTGTTCTGGACATTTCACAGAAATGGAATCATACTAGATGCAGCCTTTTGTGACTGTCTTCTTTCACTCAGCAAAATGTTTTCATGGTTCATCCACATTGTAATGTGTATCAGTACTTAATTCATTTTCACGGCCAAATAATTGTCCATAGGGTGGATAAGCTACATTTTGATTCATCAGTTGATGGGCATTTGTGTTGTTTTTACTTCGGAGCTATTTTGAATAATGCTGCTGTGAACATTCATGTACAAGTTTCTGTGGGAACGTGTGTTTTCATTTCTCTTGGGGTATATACTTGGGAGTGGAATTGCTGAGTCAAATGGTAACTCTATGTTTAACTATTTGAGGAAATTCCAGACTATTTTGAAGCAATTGCATCATGTTACATTCCCACCAGCAGTGTATGAGGGCTCCAATTTCTCCACATTTTTGCCAACACTTACCTGACTTTTTAGTTCTAGCCATCCTTGTGGGTGTGAAGTGGTATCTCACTGTGGTTTGATTTGCATTTCCCTAATTATTAGAGATGTTGAGCATTTTTCATGTGCTTGTTGGCCATTTGTATATCTTCTTTGGAGAAATGTCTATTCAGATCCTTTGCCCATCTTTTTTTTTTCTTTTTTTTTGCGGTACGCGGGCCTCTCACTGTTGTGGCCTCTCCCTTTGCGGAGCACAGGCTCCGGACGCACAGGCTCAGCGGCCATGGCTCACGGGCCCAGCCGCTCCGCGGCACGTGGGATCTTCCCGGACCGGGGCACGAACCCGTGTCCCCTGCATCGGCAGGCGGACCCTCAACCACTGCGCCACCAGGGAAGCCCCTTTGCCCATCTTTAAATTGGGTTACTTGTCTTTTTATTATTGAATTGTAAATGTTATTTATATGTTCCAGATACAAATCCCTTATCAGATATATGATTGATAAATATTTTATTTCATTCCATGGGTTATCTTTTTGCTTTCTTAAAGGTGTCTTTTTATTTATTTTTATTATTTATTTATTTATTTATTTATATTTATTTAGGCCGTGCCACGTAGCATGCAGGATCTTAGTTCCCCTACCGGGGATCGAACCCATGTCCCCTGCCGTGGAAGCACAGATTCTTAACCACTGGACCACCAGGGAAGTCCTTAAAGGTGTCCTTTGAAGCACAAATTTTTTTTTTTTTCCCTTCGGTACGCGGCCCTCTCACTGTTGTGGCCTCTCACGTTGAGGTGCACAGGTTCCGGATGTGCAGGCTCAGCGGCCATGGCTCACGGGCCTAGTCGCTCCGCGGCATGTGGGATCTTCCCGGACCGGGGCACGAACCCGTGTCCCCTGAATCAGCAGGCGGACTCTCAACCGCCGCGCCACCAGGGAAGCCCTGAAGCACAACTTTGATTAAGTTCAGTGTCTCAATCCATTCTGGCTGCTATAATGAAATACCTCAGACTAGGTAGCTTCTAAACAACAGAAATTTATGTCTCACAGTTCTAGAAGCTGGAAGTCCAAGATCAGGGTGTTAGCGTGGTCAGGTGAGGGCCCTCTTCTGGGTTGCAGACTTCTTGTTTTAGCCTCACATGACAAAAGGGGCTAGGGAGCTCTGTGGGCCTCTTTTATAAGGATACTAATCCCAGTCATGAGGGCAAAGCCCTCATGACCTTATAACCTCCCAGACGTCCCACCTCCTAAAATCATTACCTTGGGGATTAGGATTTCAACATATGAATACGGGGGGGGGGGCGGGGGGCGGGGCGGGGACACAAACATCCAGACCACAGCATTCAGTTTATCTATTTTTTCTTTCGTTGTTTATGCTTTTGGTGTTATAACTAAGAATCCATTGCCAAATACAAGACCACAAAGACTAACCCCTATGTTTCCTTCTAAGAGTTGTATAGGTTTACCTCTTATATTTAGGTCTTTGATCCACTTTGAGTTAATTTTTGCATATGATCTGAGGTAGTGATTCAACTTCATTCTTCTGCATGTGAATATCCCAGTCCTGCCCTGCAGCCCCCTTGTATATTTACAAAACCTCCAGTAGCATCTCATGGAACCCTGGTGCTTCAGGGAACACCAGTTGGGAATTGCCAACCTATATGATCAGGTCCAAGTTTCTTAGCCTAGCCAAGGCCTCTCACCATCTGCCCCCAACTGGCCTCTTGCTGTTCCTTAGACTTGCACTGGGTTTTTCTGCCTCAGGCCTTAGTATATACTGTTCTAACACTTCGGCCAACCACTATCACATTCACACACACCATCCACCTTCTCCTACTGAAATTCACTCGTCCTCTAAGGGATAATAATAGCTAACATTTATTGAGCACTCGCTACGTAGCACCTTCCTAAGCGCTTTATTTGTAGTATTATCTCATTTAATGTTTACACTGACATATATATGCCTATTATCCTCATTTTATAGGTGAGGGAATCGAAGTTCAACATGGGTAAGTAAACTGCCCAAGGTTGCACGGTTAGCAAGTGATAGAGGAAGAATTTAAAGCCAGACCGTCTGCCTCCGGAGGCCCTGCTCTAACAAATCACTGCCCTCCAATCAACCTTCGTTTATCACCCCCACTCGGCCCACTACTTCACTAGTACCAAAATATATTTACTGAACTCTACTATGTATTTTGCTGAACTACCAAGTTAGCAAATGAGTAGAAGAATGAATAGAACTGCATTGTCGGAGCTGGAAGGGCCTCAAGCTTCCTGGAACGTGGGGTACACTCCAGGATAACAGGCTCTGTGACTCACCCAGGGTCACAAGGTGGGGCAGAAACCATGTCAGGACAAGGTCTCCACCTCCTGCGTGTAGTTTTGATGCCATGCCTGCTGTGTCTCCATTCAATACACATTTATTGAGTTCCTTGCCTGTGCCAGGCCCCAGTCTGAGCCCCGTCTGAGACAAACAGAACAAGACCCCTGGGACCCTGCCCTGTCTCTCTCCCTGGGGACAATGGGGCTTAGGCCTGGCAGGGCTCCTCCCAGGTTTCAAGGGCCATCCCCTGGGCTCCGACCCAGCTTTCCCTGTTCCCTTGGAGGAAGCGCTGAGAATGGGAGATGGCAGGCAGTCAGGGGCACAGAGCTGGCCGGGAGGAAGGGCCCCAGGTCCAGTTCTTTTCCTGGCACCCTTGTTTGCTGCAGGCCCCTGACTTCCGGTGGTTGTTTCCGCCCCACCCATAACCTCCCTGGCTGAGTGGGCAGCTGGCCTGGGACTGGAATTCTCCCACCATCCTCAATTTCATCCATCTCTTGGATGGGCAGTCCGTCAAAGCCCAACAGACCTGGATGAGAATCTTGCTCCCTCCACCAGCTGCATGACTTTGGGCCTGTCACTTTGCCAGTCTAAGTCTTTGTTTCCTCTTCTGGAAAAGGGGACAATGGAACTGACCTCACAGGTTTGTCATGAAGAATGAAAGACATAATATACATAAGGGGCCTGGCACAATGAGACTCCCAATACAAAATGTTATCTCTTTTCTCAGCCTAGCTCTTCCCACGTTCCTCCTCCGGGAAGTCTTCCAGGATGCCCCCTTTCCCCTGTCTCCCCATCCCTGTGTTAGGGTCCCAGTCTGAGCCTTGGGGAAGGCCAACTGGGCTCCTGTGTGATGGAGGTGCTATGATGGGGTTCTCCAGGTGCTGATATCTCCATGAGCTCTCAAGTGTCCATTTCTCTCACATAGACATGTCCATGTCTCATAGGGAATGGGGCTGAAGGGGACCCACATGGAGCTTCATGAGTTTTTCAATGGACCAGTTCAATTCGATGCACATCATTGACTTCGACTCCAAGCAGAGTACTGTGGTAGGAGCTATCGGCAGGGTGGAGAGAGAGGGGGGTCTGAGCTTACTTTTCCTGGAGTACTGAGCTATAGGGGGAGAGATAGCCACTGCCACCCCCACACCCATTGCAATAAAAAATAACATTTATTGAGCTATTACTATGTAATAGACATTGTGCAAATACTTTTACTCTCCACAATGACTCTATGCTTAGGGTGCAATTTTAAACTCAATTTTACAGATATAGAAACTGAGGCACAAGGAACTTAAGCAACTTTGCGCAAGTGAATAAGTGACATCTGGCCAAATGTGACAAATGCTCTATCAGAGAGAGAAACAGGGGTATGCTGGAGCAGAAGGCATCCACTGAGATCCAGGGAGCCTGGGAAGATGACGGGTTTCAGCTGGCCTTGAAGGAAGAGGAGCTGTTCATGGGCAGGAAGAAGTAGGAGCACTGCTTGCAGGCAAACGCCTTAAGAAGGGGGCGAGCAGGCATTTGGGGGATGAAGATCTGCCTGGCAGCTGGGGCTGCGTGGGGAGGATGGGAGTACGGAGGGCGAGGGCAGAAGGTGAGCAGGACGGTCATGGAGGACCTCAAGCCCCCGGCTGAGGACCTGGGCTTCAGGTGTGGTTCTGCAAGGCATTCAAGGTAGGGTTTTAAGTGGAGTCAGATCAGAGGAAAGGAGGAGGGCCTCCTGGGGCCAGGTGACAATTGTCTAGGGGGAGAGAAGGGAAAGGTATGGCGGGTAGCCCAATGCCAGGTGCTCCCCGTGTATGATCTCAGTTAGCCTCCCAACAGTCCCTAGAGTTGGGCATGATCGTCACCTCTTTGTAAATAAACTGAGGCTCAGAGCTGACCAGAGGTGGGTTAGAGGCTAATGGCATTGGGGTGGGGGCCCCTGTTCCCTAAGGTGAGGCCAGGCCCCAAACCCTGTTTGCCCACTGGTGGCGAGGGTGGGTGTGCGGTACTCTGAGGTCTTCTCAGGGTGTCTGTGGGTGCAGAGAGGAGGGTGGGCATGGAATGAATGAGGTGGGGCTTCTGAGGTTACAAATGGGGTCACCAAGAGAGCTAGAACAACAGGGGGCCAAAAGGAAGGAAGGGCAGAGCTGAGGGGCTGGAGTCCAGGGTGCAGGTGGTGAGAGGCCTGCGGGGGTTGGGACCCCAGGGCTTATCTTCAGTGAGTTTGTTGTGGGCCTGGCTGACCACACAGCACCAGGCTGGCATGGCCTGATCAACAGCAGAGCTCAGGCTGGTGCTCTTGGGGAAAGGCCTGGGTTTGGGGTACAAAACTTGGGGTCCCTCCTGGACTCTGGCCTCTGTGTCCTATCTCTAGCCCTGCCCTGGGGCCTCGGGCAGATTGCCAGCCAGACCTGCACCTCCACCTAGGAGGCCCTAGAGGTCCCCCAGACTCGCTGGCTGTCCTTCCTGCTGACTTCTCCCGTGTGCCCTGCATCCCAGAGCCACCAACTCCTGCCCACACTCCTCATCCAAATATCTCGACAGTCCACCTACATCTCTACAGTAAGGCAGCCCCTCACCCCTCCTCACTTCTATCTCCACATCAGCCCCCAGATGGGTCTCCCTGACTCCCAGCCAGAGGAAGCTTTTGAATCCACAAAGGCTGTCAGCTTACTCCAAGGCATAAACCCATCACTTCCCTTCAGTTCCAAGGCCAGCAAGCTGAAGCCCAAACTCCAGGCTCTAGTGCTTTCCTGAGCGTGTCCCTAACAGCCAGCTGTACTTGTGATTGCTGTCCACTGTCCTACCTACTGCATCTCAGTGCCCCCCACCTCTCCACACTCCACTCGTAAGTTCCCTTCTCAGCAGCCGTGGTGGACTGTGCCCTCACCCAACGCAGAGCTATACCTGTCAGGGCCGTGGCCCAGAGCAGTTCAGCCACTTCGGGAGTGGCCTTGACATCCTCCAAGCCCCATCTGACTCTTTACCTCAGATGAGTCCCTGATGCCCAGGACAATCCCCCAGAGGGAAAAGGCCAAGCCCCCGGGGGATTGTTTTACAGGTAAGTGAAATCTCCATCATTGCCCTCATCATGCTAACAGTTAGGCGAAGAGGGCAGTGCCAGGGCCTGTCTGGAACCGCTGCCTGCCCCGCCCACTCCCCACTAAATCATTCTTTCTCCCAGCTCTTCCCCCAGCACCATTTCCTCCCTGCCCCCCCCACCCCACCTTCATGGCTGCCTGAGTCATTTCTACCCCAGGGCCCTGGTTTCTGTGTGCGATGCTGTAACGTCCTGCCCCATCCCTGCCAGGTAGGGCTCCCTGCCTTTTATTAGCAACCTTCAGGAAACAGGCCTTAAGCCACAAGAAGGTTGCCCAGTGGTGAGAATTTCTGTGATCCTGCCAGGAAAGGAAGGGGCCATGAGGAGGAGGAACTTCTGCTGTCTCCCAGATCAGAGTCCAGAAGGGTGCCCTGCCTTGCACATCAGACACACCTGGGGCCTGAGAGCAGGCTTGCACCTCCCCCCTCAGTCTGCCTTGTAATCTACTCTTTAGCTCGCTGAAACTTGCAAGCAGATTTCAAATCAGCGGTAACGCGCCCCACTGCCCTTCTTGCTGCTGCTGGCCACTCAGGGGTGAGGTCCCAAGTGAGGGGCTGGTTGGGAACCGGGCGGTGCTGGGATGAGGGGCGAGAGCTGGGAGGAGGCTACAACCTGCGTTACTCAGGGCCCTGGCCCGTCCGGAGCAGGCGGGGAGGAGGAAGTGAGTCAGTGGGCACAGCAATTCATGCCTCGGGATTCTGACTTTCCTTTTCAACCCACTGAGCCAAGACGTTTGTCCCAACAGGATCCTGCGGTGGGGGAGGGGAGGGGAGGGGAGCAAGATATTTATGAGACAGAGCTGGCTTCTCACTCACCTCTACCAGCTTCACTTTTTTAGGGCCATAAACAGTATGTGGCCAACTGAATTCAGCCAGACATGCAGTGGTGGAAGACCTACTGTGTGTGAGGGACTGTCATGGGTGCTGGAAATACAGGTGTAATTGACAGCAAGCACAACTAGTGCTTAGTGAGCGACTTCTGGGTCCCAGTTCTGCTGTTTTTCAACAAACCTGTGAGTCTGGTATCTGTGTCCGATTTATAGTGAGGAAACTGAGGCTAAGAGGTGAAGGGACTTGTCCAAGGTCACAGCCCTATCAGTCTATAATCATACTATGAGCCCAGCCTACAAGTCAGTGCAAGGCCCGGAAGATGCAAGAGTGATTACATCTGTGTGTGTGTGTGTGTGTGTGTGTGTGTGTGTGTGTGTGTGTGTGTGTACACAGGGGTGCAGGGGGCAGGGGTGAGGGAAGAAAGTGAAAACTCATGAAGGATTTCAAAGAACAAGTGGATATTTCCCAAGTGAACAAGGGGGTATAGGGAGGCAGAGGGGTCAGCACGTGCAAAAATCAAGTGGCACGAACCAGCCCTGGCGTGTCTGTGGACTCCTGCCGGGGGCAAGGCATTGCAACACAGGCTGTTACAGGAGAGCAGGCTGTGGGGACAAGGGGGAGGTGCTTCTGGACGCTCAGAATCTGGGAAGCCTGTGGGTGGCCAGCTGGAGGTGACTGGCAAGAGTTGAACATCAAGGCTGGAGCCTGGAGGTGCTTGGGTGGGGGTCATCAGCATGGAGGAGAATGGTAATGCACAAAGGGTGATCTGGGGAGGCAGAGACATGAGTCTGAACAGCAGCCCAGGGTGGGCTGAGGAATCTTGCAAGGGGGTGAGGGTGCTGGGCAGAGATAGTGAGGGAGGAGGGCCAAGAAAAGGCACAGAGGGCAGTCAACAGGGTCACCGCTGCCACCCCAGAGAGGTCAGGGGCAAAGAACCAAAGACTACTACTGGACGTGCCCCTCCGAGGAGGCTGGTTCCCAAGTGGATAAGGTTTCAGTGAGATGAGGGGGCTGAAAGCCAGGTTGGGGAGGCAGAAGGGACCAAGACAACCCAAGGGCAGAATCCCTACCCAAGGGAGAGCAGACAGGAGACTGATCTCAAGGATGTGACTTCTAAGCTGTGTGTCTCCTGGAAGAACAGAAGGCAGCCAAGATGACTGGGGGATGGAGGAAGCGGGGTGCCTGGTGGAGATATTCACACCTCTTGCACCTTGGGCATCTCAGTCTTTTCAGCTATAAAGTGGGAGGCATCTCCACCTCGTAAGGTTATTAGAAGATAACATACGTAAAGGGCGGGACAAACAGTAGGTGCTCAATAAACGTAAGCTTCCCTTCTGAATTCATATGTTCATAAAACATTCAGAGACACATAGTCACGTAGGCAAACAGGTGTGAATGTGCAAGGGACCATGTGCACAGATGCATGTTCCAATCAACATGTACACAGGAGTGCTCCATAGACAACCACACATGGCCCTCCACCCTTAGCAGTATCTCTAGGAAGTTAGTAGGAGTGTGTGGAGGAGGTAGATGAAGCCCCCCACCTGTCCAGATTTCCCACCTGGCCAATAAGAACCCTGCCAATAAGAATGCATCTCCCCAAGAAATGGCAAGGCCCTAGGGGGCTGGTGACTCACCCCCGTGGCCTCCCAAACTTGAAGAGGCCACCTTGGCATGAGGTAGAGAATGTTATAGAGTCCGAATCTCCCAGCTAGGAGGGCAGGGCTTGGGCAGCAAGGCCAGGCCGTGGTGGGCAGCAAGGCGACCATGGAGAGGGTTGAAGGAACTAGAAAGACAAAGGGGTTGGCCAGCAGGGAAGTTTCCTGATGTCTGCAGCCTGCTCGCCAGGCCCCAGTGGGGGTCACTGCCCATTTATCCCTGGAACCCCTCTGCTTTTTCCCTCCCCCACCCCCTGCGTACCCCACCACACATGTACCTGAAGTCCAAGTCAAATCAGCGCCCTGGGTCCTTCTCACTCACTCGCTCCCTCCCTCCGTCTGCTCCTGCCCCTGCTCAGCCCACTTCACCCGTTGCCTAAATTATTACAGCAGCCCCTTCCTGCTCCCCAGCCCAGTTCGTCTTGGCGATGCCAACTTCATGCTGCAGCCAAAATGTTCTTTCTAACACCCAGATTGTTCCATAATCACCAGCCCTGAAACATAATGCAATGTGGGTTTAGCCTGTTTAAATTTGAGAGCTTTCAGAACATGAGGCCAGGATGAAACCCTGGCCTCCTGAAGATGCTCTCATTCATCTTTGAACCCCTGAGGGTCCTCAGCTCTGTGCCAGTACATAGCAGGTTGTCAAGGAATGCTTGAAACTGACAGATTCTGAGCCAGAGAAGTTGCCTGGCCTGGATGCCTGTCCCGCCCCCACATCTGGGGCACAGGAGAAAGGAAATCTGATAAACCCATTCATGCTTCACTGCTCCTCCCTCCCTCCCCAGTCATTTGCATTTTCAATTCAAGTCAGAGATAAGAGACCTGAGTCTTAGTTCCATAGCTGAGATTGGGTCCATTTAGTTCAACAAATATTAGGAGCCTTGGGACACAAGGGATGCCAGGTGAGGAATAATAAGGGATTCCTTCCAGCCCTTTCGTTTCATAGGTGGGGAGACCGAGGCCTGGAGGAGGAAAGGAACTTGCGCAAGGTGAGAGGGCAGAAGGCAGCCTGCATTCAGCCCTCGTGGAACCACAGTTCCACTCCATCCATATCTCTCCATCTCTGCACTGACCTTCCCGTGAGAAGTGAGTGAGCAAGTGGTGTGCTCTGGGGCTCTGGGAGAGGGAGATGGGTGGGGGGAGTGTTATGTTGGGGGCTGGGTAGTGGCAGAGGAAGGCTGGTATGAACACAGCAGGCACTGAATAAATGGAAGTTGCCTTTACAGAATATGACGTTGTCATGTTACAACTGGGAAAACTGCACCCCAAGTTAGGCCCCAACTCTTCTGTGTTCCTCTCTTGAGGCTCCCTCTTGCTAATAATCCTTTCCTTCTCACTTGTCCAGACATTCCTCCTCCAGGAAGCCTCCCTGACTCTACAGCAGAACCCACAGTTTGTGTGTTGTCATCTTTGCCCACAGAGGCAGATGGACCCCATCCAAGATTTGGTTCAATGTCAAGACTGATGATGCCACATGCATACTAAGAGGGAATGAAAACGTTTATTTTTTACATAACTGAGGTCTCTGGAGGAGCAGGGCTGGCTTCTCAAACAGGTCCAAAATGGCTTGAGAGAGCAAGGAAAGGAGATTGGCCTGGCTTTTTACTGTGGTGAGGGAGAGAGGCCTGGTGAGCATTTGTGAGGAAAGGGGCTTGCATGGTTCGAATCTCCCACGGATGCCAAAGGAGGCAGCACAGCACCCAGGCTTTCTTATGAGCTTGTCCAGGTGGGAGGCACAAGGGGAAGAGGGAGAGGGGACGGCTTAAAAGGTGTCAGCAGTCAAACATCAAAAAATGGGCTCAGACTCCTCATTACACGTGTTATTCTCCGCGTTTACATTTCTAGGTGGGTCCCTTCTGTACAGGGAAGGGTTGGCATGATAAGGTCAACTGAGGGATGAGATGAGGCTGTGGATGATAATGTCACTTACATCAGAGGATTTTGGACCTTTGGCATGAACTGGGGATTTCTCTTTCTGCATCTCTCCAGCCCAGAGACCCTTCCAGTCCCTTCGTCCCTCCATTCCATCTCCCCCAGATCTGTCTGACACTCCCCCACATTCCTTAGCTTGGGCGCTCCCCCTACCAGGCACCCCCACTCCCACTCCCACATTCCCTCTGGACACTCCCCCAGAGTGGAAAAAACATCCCTCATCCCCTTCCTGCTCCCAGCCCTGGGATCGGACATGCTGGTCATTCCTGTTTGGGATGGCCAAAGAGATAACACCTGGCATGGAGCCCATCTGTCATCACAGAACTCTCAAAGCTGTTTCAGGTGGGACCCCTGTCCTCTCTGACTGTCCACCCTGGCCCCTGGGCTCCTGGCCTTGTCTGTTTCCCCCTTCTCTAAGAATGAGGTGAAGGACCCAGCAGCCAGCTGGAAGGAGAGCAAGGTAACTGTTCAACTTCCATCCAGGTCAGCTTCCTGTTCCTTGGCCCCACATGTCCTAACCCCTGGAGGCTCTGGGCCACAAAGCAGACCATGGAGAGAGGCTGGGCAGCTCTGAGAGTCAAAGCTTGGGAACAAATGCTGCTCCAAGGGCAGACAGGGATGAGTGTCCTCTCCCCAAACACCGCAGAGAACGCTGCTATCACAGCTGCCTTTGTTTAGGCATGTCTGGCTTTCTGACCAACATCTGGAGTTTGTCTCTTAAAGACACAGATGTGGCCAGTGGCCTCCAGTCCTAGCTCTACCTCCTATGAGCTGCGTGACCTTGGACATCCAGGTTCCTCCTTAAGTCAAATGAGGAGTCAAATGAGGCCGGGAGAATATGAGAGTCTGCAAGTGAAAGGATTCGTAAGCACAAGTTCATCTCGAGTCCCTTCCCAGGCGCTGAATCTAATTTTGTGCTCCTAATTCTTTGTCTTTTTCCTTAAAGAGGGCTCCAAATTGTACAAGCTTCAGGCCCCACAAAACCTAGATCTGCCCTGAGTATGGTACAAATGTTAGTTATTAGCAAAAGTGGTCAAGAAGGGCCCTGGGCTCAGATAACACAGGATTAAAATCCGAGTTGCATAGCCTTCAAGTTGCTTAACCTCCCTGAGCCTCAGTTTTCTCATCTTAAAACAGAGATAACACCTCAAAGATTGCCGTGATAATTTAATTTAATAATATTTGTAAAGCACTTAGCATAGTTTCTGCTGCGCAAGCACAACTATATGGTGGTTTTCTTATTATCATAAACTCTCAGCGATAGGGGCTCTAAAATGAATTTCAAGGAAGTAAGCACTGAGAACTGAACTCCTGGACCAAAATAAGAAAGCTCCTTTAGCCTAGAAAAAAGAATGGTGAGGGGAAATGGGTCTTTGTGCTGCAATAAGGGAAATCTTAGTCAGACTCAAGAAAATACAGAGTGATCTCTTGAAGTTCCCTTTCAGTTCGATTCTTCTGCGGATAACCAGACCTTTGGGTCTCGCCCACCTAACTCCTCCACCTGGCGCCACCCACTACACACCAGTGGGGGCTGGAGTCCCCGCAGTCTCCAAACGCTCAGTTGGACCCTGCGTGGTTGGAGGGGGCCTTTGGGATTCTGCTGGGCTGGGCCCTGAAGGCAAGGGTGGATGAGAAATGGCTACAGTCTGGGCCCAGCTCCCTGGCCACGCAGACACCCTAAAGAGAAGGGACTTCTTTCCACATCGACCGGATACCCATGATACAAAATAGATATCAGAAGGCGCAGCCCTTTGGGGAAAACGCTGTCTTGTTGCGTCTGTCTTTGTTGAGAGACCATTCCCAGCTCGGATCAGGGTGGGTGGGAGCGAGTGGGCAAAAGAAAGAAATCTCGACAAGGACGGTGAAGGGCAGGGTACGAGGAAGAACGCCCAGAGACCGCTAACCTTCTCCCAGGGGCTCACAGCGCGGCGGAGGCGAGGGCATTCCAGCCAGTGGCTTGCGGATGTCGGCTCCCAGATGCGCCAACGCCGGGGCTCTCCAGCCGGACCCACAGAGGTGGCCGCGTCCGGAACGGCCTTTCCAGCAGCTGTAGCCTCCGCAGCAAAGCAGCGGGACAAATCCCACCCCCCGGCCCCGCCCGTCCAATCCATCTTGCTCGGGAGGCGACGCTTCTCGGGAGAAGCAAGGGGCGGGGCGGGGAGCGGTAATCCAAGCCTTTGGGGGCTCCGGACAGGTGTTTGGGGGAGAGGGCGGAGCCGGGTTAGGGAGGATGGAGAGGGAGGGGCGGTGCTGCCCCTTTAAGAGGAGGCGGCCGAGCCGGGACCTTTTCTCTTTCCCCGGAAGGAAAGCCTAGCCCCGGCTGGGCGCGCAAGGTGGGGAGGTGCGGGGCTGGGCGTGGAGAGGCGGGGCGCGCGCGGTGGGACCCCTCCTTCCCGTCTTCCTTGCGGTCGACAGGTCTCCCTGCCCAGATCCGCTGCCGAGCCCGGATCGGAGGCGACAGTGCGGCCAAGTGGGCGCGGCCGGCACGAGTTGGGGGGCAGGGTGCCCGGGGCAGGGGGGCGGTGACCCGGGACAGTGCAGGCGGGAGAACAGACCCGCGGACCTCAGAAGGGAATCTGAGAGCTCAGACCGTGAGCGGACGTGAAACTGGCCAGGGCTGGGGGCCAGAAACTGATCAGCGCTTCGGGGCTCAACTAAGCGGACGCCAGAGTGTTCTGCGGTGGCGCGGGGGAGCAGGTGAACGGGTCCTCACTCCCAGCTCCACGCCCTCACGCGTTCTCGCCCGGGCCCCGGCACCCAGCCGCAGCCATGGGCCGCGGCCCCAGCCGCGCCGCCCGCGTCCTACGCCCGATGCTCTGCGCGCTCGCCTTGATGGTGGCCGCCAGCGACCGCGTCGCCTCCGCCTTCAACCTGGACACCCGATTCCTGGTGGTGAAGGAGGCCGGGAACCCGGGCAGCCTCTTCGGCTACTCGGTCGCCCTCCATCGGCAGACGGAGCGGCAGCAGCGCTACCTGTAAGTGAAACTGGCCGCGGTGGGGTGGGAGAGTGTGTGTACAGGGTGCGGATCCCGAGTTGAGTCCAAGCCCTGGGCCAGCTGGCTTCCAGGCTCGCAGGCCTCCAGCTCTGGGGAGCGACGATTAAGGGAGCGGGGACCTAGGCAGCCCTTCTGCTGCCGAGGCTTGGCGGGAAGTAAAGGGATGGGGGGTAGTCATTATTGGCAAGTGCTGACCCGGCCAGAGCCTGTCTAGATTCAGCCCCTCAGGCCTTTAAACCTCTCTTGAGAGTAGAAGTGGGGTCCCCGTTTCCTGAGCCCCCTCTCATTCTGTGAACTGGGTGCTTAGTATACCGAATGCCTCTTCTCTCCAGGGCTGGGAGCTGGGGAAAACTGCAATATAAACACCTTTCCCCTTTCCTGGGAAGAACCTACGGGGACATGCATTTAAGCCCGCCCCCACCTCGCACATAGTCTGCGGCCCCCCAGCCACACCCTCCACAGAACCACACTGAAGGGCCTTCTCAACTGCTTGGCGGTTGGAGAGTGAAGTGATGGGCGAGTCTGGGCCTTTGGAGCTGTCCAGGCACTCCTTTTGACCCCTTGAGGATGCAGAAGCAGAAGTGAGAGGAGCAGCTGTCCCAACTCCTGCTTGGTCTTCTGCCACCTACCCCCACCCCCAGCAGTGATGCCCCCCCACCAGACGTCCTCCCCGCATTCCACGGATTCATGTTGAATCTTCCGACCCTGAGTGTGTTTGTTTTGGTCTCCGGAGGGAAAGAGTGTTTTTCTCTTTCTTCTGTTCTCCCTCCCCAACTGCTGCAAGAAGGAGGAGAAAGAGCTAGGCAGAGGGGAGAGAGGGGAAGGAGAGCAGCCAGCTGCTTGTGTTGCCACCCCGCCCCCCCCTTACTCATGCCCAGAGGGGCATGGCCAAGTTTGAGAAGTTTCTCTGCATGGGCTCAGTGTGCTGAGGTTGGCAGTTAGGGGAAGAGGGCAGCTGGGGAAGGTGAGGCTGCCCCAGGAGGGAAGGTTGTTAGGACGGGACAGGCAGGCCCTCTTTGGGCAGTAGCTCTTCTGGTTAACCTACCGAGATGTCCAACCCTGCTGAGCAAGAGGACATGGTCAGATAAAGGGTGTGTTGAAACCTTTCTCAACCCTGGCTGGAACCTGCAGAAACTTGAGGAAGTTGGAATGTCCAAAGTTCAGACTGCCCCAGCCTTGTTCCCTATCCTCCTGGCCCAGCCCCTGCCCAGGCCACCTACCTACTTGGCCTCAATTCCATCTAGCTTCTGCAGAGGCTAGGGCCACCACACCCTTCCCAGCCTGGCCCCAGCAGCTGCGGTCTGGCCTTAGCCACTCTTCCATCTTGGGGGGGGACCCTAAGTGATCATCAGCACACGTTTCTATATTGGTGCTCTTTCTGCCCCAGCCCAGAAAAAGATTTTCAGATTTTCAGTGCTGAATCTGCATGATATAAAGCAATGTAGTGAAAGAGAATATCAGAAAAGCAAGGGTAAATAATGGAAAGCTAGAGTAAATAATAGATTCTGTAATAACCTCCCCTCCCCCCTTTTTTTTTTTCGCTATGTGACCTTAAGCAGGATATTTCCCTTCTCTGGGCCAGTTTTCCCCAAGGAGAGGTTGGGTCTGGATCTATATACTCCTTCCTGCCTCTGTTGGCAACTTGGCATTGTGGAGAAAGAAGAGGCTCCCAAGTCCCATTGCCAGTTTCCTGTCTTGAATCTGTCACTAATACCTGAGTCTTAATTATCTTACATGTCAGGGGGAGGGGAACCACATGCCTTCTTCATGGGGTGATAGTGGGCTTTTAATGAGATAATTTGTGTAAAATGCTCTGCATCTGCCTTCTTCTCCCTGGAGTAGCTGAGGGCTCTTGTGTTGAAGCCGGGACCTGGATGCACCCTCACTAACCAAGGACCTCACCCAAGAGGGCTGAGCAGAGGGGTCCTACTTTTCTTCCTGGGCAGCTAGAGATGGCATTAGGCCTGCCAGGAGCCCAGAAGTTTCTAAAACTAACGAATCTCGGAGAGGCAGGTAGTTCTAGATAGCATTCTGGGTGACTCACTTGGGTATCCTCAGACTTTTCCAGGGGCTGGTTCTACATCTTGGGTCATCTCCTCATCTCACTGAATTCTGCCCCATGACCCTTTGGGAGAATCAGCTGGGCCAGCTGGGCTTAGCTGCAGCCAGCTGTGTAGCCAGATGTAAACAGCTGCCTGAGTGCACAGCTCAGGGGAACCAGCAAGTCAAGTGGCGGTTCTGTTAGCTTCAAAGTCCCTTTGCAAAAGGGGGAGGGTTCATGATCCTGAACAAAGTCTTAGCCTGAAGTTCACTGAAGGTTTTCAGGAGATGCAGCGATCCTGGAAAGATCATGCAAAATCTTGCGTGTCTGTGCATTGTTCTGGGGCCTGGAGGAGGGGAGAGCATAGCTTTCATTATATTCTCAAAGAAGGCCTTATTCCAGAAATGGTTAAAAACCCAGGTGTGTCTTTGTTCCCCATCACCTTTATCTCTAGACTGAGGTTCCATGTGTACAACATCGGAGGCTTACTGCAACCCCGGCTCCAATTTCGCAGTCTCTGGAGTGAGGGGTCAGGATCAGGGCAGGGAACCAAGGTTCTTTGGGCTTCTTTGTGAGATACATGAGGAGCCCTGGGGAAGGGACTATTCCTTAGGGAGATGGTCACTGACCTCCCCCCCTTCCCTCAGCACCTGTTCTGTCATTCCCTCCTGGGAATCCAGGTATCCTGGTCTGGCCTGACCTTGTGGGCTATGGGAGATAACTCTGGGGCTCTTGCCTGGAACTGAGGGTGTCTGGGAAGCCTGGGGCGGGGGTGGCCGCAGCTCCTGGAAGATGAGGTCATACCTGAGGTAGGCAGGAACTAGGCTCACTTGCTCTCCTAAAACATGTTTCCCTGGGCAGGGCAGGCACCTGGCAGCCTCCAAGGATCGTGCCAGAGGAAATGGGCGTAGCAGCTGTGGCTGCAAGCAGAAGGCCTGGATGCATAGTGTCCTTTTTCTCTGGCTGTCTCCAATGACCAGGCCAAGCCAGAGAGCTTAAAACTGGGCAGGAGGTAAGGGAAGCCTGATCTTGTAGAAAATGAAATGAAAGGGGCTTGGTCAGAACTAAACAAAGAAGGAAGAGGATGGCGGTAACAGCAAGGGAGATTGAGGTTAGATGACATGAAGAATGCCCTAAGGGATCCAATGTGGAAAAAATACTAAGGAGCCAGGGAAAAGGAGAAGAAATGAGAAAAACAGCCTTGTTCTTTAGTAGTGGAGGCTCGAGCAAGGCCTCATTCTCCTGTCCTCTCTCATTCTCTCGCCTTCTCCGGCTTGTTGCTCTGATTCTAGGGCTGAGTCACCAGAGGGAAAAGGGAGCTGGGGGGCAGCGTAAGGAGAAGTAAGGTGGGGGTTGAGAGGGCTGCAGTTTTAGCTACCGCAGGAGAAGCCTCTGGGGACATGACTAACTCAGTCAGGAGGATTGGCGCAGAGCTGGGATCCCCGCATCTGAGAGCTGCCCCCAACCCACCCCAGGGCTCAGAGCTGGAGTGGAGCCCCTCCCCAGCTGGCTTCCTGGCCTAAGGAGAAAGGCATGGGGGCCCGCTGCCTGAGTGCTGGACCCGCTGGACCCTCCTTGTTAACTGAACTCTTTCCACTGAGGCTACCCCGGTGCCACCCTGAGGTGAGGAGTCTGGGAAGTTGAATTTTACAGGCTGTTTTTCTGAGCATCACCCCACCCCAGTATCGCTCAGGGGGCCTTCTTCTCTGGGGTGAGCTAGCCTGGTGCCGTGACACCCCTGGGCCCCATTCCCCTGCCTCCTCTGATTCTACTGCTTTCTACTCGGCTGTTCCATTAGCTTTGAACTGCCCCAGGAAGAGTGATGGGGCAGGAGTGAGAAAGTGCTTCTCCGGAACTTGGAGCTCAGGGGCCTCCACAAAGGCCAGGAGGGGCTGTCTGGCCGGAGTCAAAGGATAGGGTGAAGAGGCAGCTGTTTGAAAGCCCTTGCGAGGTCATTTGATTCATCTCCTTACCTCCTGGAAAGGCACCTACTCCCACCCAGCCCAGCCTGACTCCTGGAAAGAGGCAGTCCAGTCTCCTTTCTTCCTTGCTCCAAGAGCTGGGCAAAGCATCCCACTTAGCATCCCAGCAGCTTCTGGCTGCTGCTGGGAGGGTGACCTCAGTGGTGGTTTGAGAGGGATCAGCTTCGACTCTTTGATCTGGACCAGATCCAACAGCAGGAGCAATGTGCTCATTTGCATAGTAACTTACATGCATTTACATACCAGTAAGATCTTTCCCACCCTCTGGATTCTCCCACACCTGACTGTGGCTGG
Source organism: Kogia breviceps (assembly GCF_026419965.1). Taxonomy (NCBI): domain Eukaryota; kingdom Metazoa; phylum Chordata; class Mammalia; order Artiodactyla; family Physeteridae; genus Kogia; species Kogia breviceps. Next base: position 34,406,950 of record NC_081328.1, on the reverse strand, counting down.
AGGAAGCTGGACCCGGCCCTCTGTACACCCTCCTTCCCTCATCTACTCCCAGTCCTCTGGCCGTAGACCCATTGGATCCTGGGCTGGGAGCCAGAGGGCCTTAAAGGGCCTCTAAGCAGGCCAAGTAGGAGCTAAAAATACTCCAGGGAGGTGGGGGGTGCTCCCTGTGGAATCTCTGGGGAGGGAGGGGCCTGGGATTCGGGGCTGGGATTAGGACCCTGCCCCACCACCCATCAATGGGCACAAGGCTGGTGTGGGTGAGAGTGGAGAGGGTATAGGTGGTAAGGGGATTTGTGTCAATCCAATTACTACTCATGCCCAGCTCTGCCTGCCCTGTACCACAGGAGGCAAAGAGGAGGGGACCCTCAGGCCACTCCCTCTAAGATGAGGGAGCTGGGAGGGCGTGGCCACCCTGTTCCTCAGCCACCTCCCACGCTGACAACTTGGGCCCAGAGAGCTGTAGGCACGGCAACACTTCCCTTGCATTGCATGCCCTGGAATGCAACCTGGGCTCTCCAGGGACCCCTTGCCCACTGAGGCCTGGACCCACCCCTTCAAGGTCATTGTAGCCAACCCCCAGCTGCCACCTCCAGCCAAATCTGAGCTCCCACCCTAGAATGACTAGCTGCCAGTGCCCCACCCCCACCTGACTGATTGCCTTAGGCCATGGAAGTGTTACTTCTATCTCATCCTCTGCCCCATCTAAACACCACACCTGAACTAGTCTGCTCTGTACGCTCTGCTTCAGGTCCCCTAACCCAGTGGGGCAGAAATTCCTGGGTCCCTGGAGCAAGGCCCGGGGGTGTGCTAGGGCCAGTCCTGGTGCCACAAGAAAGCAGAAGACAGTGCTCATGTTGGCCTTGGCTTCATAGTCAGGAGGCCTTTTTAAAGAATGAACCCACTTTTTTCCCCAACAACCCTGGAGGGTGGTGAGACAGCTGCTGTCCCATTTTACAGATGAGTCACTCACAGCTCAGAGAGGGAAAAGAAATTGGCCCTTGAGGCAGAACATACTTAGAACCAGGCCCTTCAGCTCCAAGGCTGAGATATTCCTTTCCCACAGGCAGCAGCTCCCCTCTCGCACCTGTCAGGCTGGGGGCTGATGTCCATGGGTGGTCAGGCAGCAGACTTGCTAGGCACCCTACCCAACCCAGACAGAGGGTGACTAACAGGGCCTGGCTGCCACACTGGCCCCCTGCCAGCCTTCCTGCCGGAGCTCCCAGCCCTGTTCTGCTTAGAGAAGCTATACCCCTGCCCCCAGGAACCCTTCCCCAGGGTGAGGTCTGAGCTGAGGTGTGAGGTGCAGGCAGAGGTCCCCTTCCAGGCACCCCCAGGCAGCACATTCCTGACACCCAGTGGGCCGAGGCACCCAGGCCCTGGCATGCCCAGGCCCTGCCCTGCCCACTCCCTGCAGCCCTCACTCTCAGGTCCCAGGCAGGAGCTGCAGGCAGGACTCTTGCTCTGCACATCCAGACTCTGGCAGGGGGCCTGGCACCCAAGTTCTGAGCTGGGCACCTCAGGTGACAGCATGCTGGGACCGGATGGAGGGGTACCTACCTAGGAGGTGCCTGCCACCCAGGAGGCTGGGTCCAGCAGGACTGAGGAGGTGGTCTTGGCAGAACGTCCAGAGGCTGCAGACAGATGATGCTGGGAGAGCAAGCGGTGGTAGAGCTGGGTTCTCAAACTGTGGTGTGAATATTTGGGATGCGTGTTAAATAAGCAGGTTCCAGGGCTCCACCCCCAGATTCAATCCAGGTTGTCTGTGGTGGGCTGAGGAATTTGCCTTTTTAACAAATATCGCAGGGAGGTTTGATTCTGCTGGTCCAGGAACTGTCTTTTGAGATAATATTTCAAGCCTGATCACCCGCCTTCCTCTCCTCTAGTCACCTCTCTGGTATGGGAAGGGCTGCTAGAGCCCTAAGAACCCTTGCAGGGACTTGCAGTTGGTGTCACTAAAGATAGGTTCCAGGCAGGCTGGGGACAAGGTGATTTACAGCCCTCACCCACCCCCATTCTCATGTCCACCAGCCAAGAACTCTGCCCTGGGGCCACATTGTCCAAAGTGTCAGGTACCCAGCTCCCCTGCCACCACCCTTATACCTCACATGTCTGTCTCAACAGGGTGGGGAGGGGGAGAGTAGACATCGCCCAGGTCACTTAAGGGCCCTGCTGACCTCAGCTCACCCAGCTCTGGTTTAGGGTCAGTTGTCCTTTCCTGCCCACATCCTTCAGTGCCCGCCCCCAGATCTAAGTCCTCAGATGGCTCAAAGATGTGGGACCAGGACTCCTCCAGCCTTGCTCTCTTCCTCTCTGCCTTCATCTCAGAGGCCAAGCATTCCTTCCCAAAACCAGATCTGATTATGTCACTCAGATTCCAAAACAGTCCTTCCAAAACCCAGATCCGGCCATGCCGCTCTCTTGCTTAAAATCCCTCCGTGGCTCCCCTTCTCACCCTGCCTCTTGTCCCTCTCCGTGTTTCTGGCCTCCAGCTGTGCCAAGGGCCTTGCAGCTCCCTGAGTCCCTCTCTTGCTCATGCTTCCTGTCTCTTGCACATGCCAGACCTTTGCCTGCAGAGCCCCTCCTCCCCTTCTTCACCTGGTAAGCCCTGGTCATCAGACTCAGGCCAGGGTCCCCTCTCCTGTGGGCCTCCCTGATAGCCGCCCACGCAGAGTCTGGGCTGGTTTGCTCCCTGCTTTCTTCTCATGAGGCACTGACCACAGGTGTCTGTCTCCTTGCCTGCCTTCCCCTACCCTGGGCGCTCCTTGAGGGCAGGGGCGGGGAGCCATTCATTTCCCGTCGGCAGAGCCTGGCACAGAGCAGGTGCTCGGCCCGTGCACGCTGAGCAGCGGGTTGTTTGAAGCAGGCTTTGGGGCCTATGAGCCCAGGTCTACCTACCTTCTTGCCCCCAGGCTCCTGGCTGGCGCCCCCCGCGACCTTGCTGTGCCTGATGGCTATACCAACCAGACCGGTGCTGTGTACCTGTGCCCACTCACTGCCCACAAGGACGACTGTGAACGGATGGACATTGCAGAGAAAAGTGAGGAGAGGGCCTGGGAATTGGCACTGGGTCAGGAGCCTGGTGGAGGGGGTAACACAGAGAGAATGACTGGAAGAGACAGAAGGCTCACCTGGGTAGCTTCTAGTCCCTTCTTGTCCAACTGGGAAGAGGGAGTCCTAGAGTGGGACCAGATGGGATTTGTGGAGCTCAGACTGTGATGGGCTGGAGAAGGCGGGGAGGGAGGGCTGCCCTGCTGGAGTGGAAGATCCGGGAGGGACCAACCCCTGCCCTCTGGAGGCTCTGGATGCTGGGAGGGTGGGGCGAGGTGCCCTGGCTCATGACCCCTCTCATGCCCACAGGTGACCCTGACCATCACATTATTGAGGACATGTGGCTCGGGGTGACTGTGGCCAGCCAGGGCCCTGCGGGCAGAGTCCTGGTAAGTGGGCGCTTACCGTCGGTCCCCCACTCCAGCCTTCTCCTTCATCTCCCAGGAGCTTCGGAGGGAAGCAGAGGGCAGGAGAAGGGTCCGTTGTGCATGAGCCGGAGGCTTGCAAATGTCCATTTCTGTGGCTGTATGTCTCCACAGCATGTGTGTCCCTTCATCCTGCACTTGGTGCAGGGGGTGGGGGTGGGGAGGGTGTCTGGCGCTCTCCAAGGGCCACACTGGGTCCTGTCTGAATCACCCACTGCCCCACCCCGGGGTGGTGGGTGCTCACCCTTCGTAGGAATGAACTGAGGGAACTGCGAGATGGAAAGGGCAGAGAGGGCCTCAGGCAGTGCAGCCTGGGCGCGCTCCTTCCGGGGAGGCCGGCTGGCGGAAGAGGCACAGCCCTGCTGCCCCAGCTCACACGGCTGGGGTTTGGGGGCCCCTCCCTGCTGTCAGCTGTCACCTCCTGCCCGCATTCATCGGTGCTGGCTCCTGGGATCTCAATTTCTGAGTCCCAGACAGACAATTTATTTTTCATCTTTAAATTCATGTAACATTTACATACAGTGAATGTACAAATTTTGTTTCAGTTGCGTTTTGACAAATTATACAACTGTGTAACCAACACCCATTAAAGAAATAGCATATTTACATCATTCCAGAAAGCCCGCTCCTTTCCAGTCAACCGTCACCCCCATAGCCGTCACCTTGGAATCACGTTGTGATTTCTGTCACCTTTGAACACTGTCATAAGCTCTGGGTTTGACCAGTTCACTGAAACACCCTTTCTAGTCTTTTGTTAAGGATGATGTGGGTCCAGGTTTCCACTTAAGTCAGTTCTAGATCCTGGGTCCTTCAGCACTTTTCTGCTCACCCATCCGTTCATTCAGTCTGTTTTTGGTGAGCACGTCCTGTGTGCCCTGCCCTGAGCCCCCACTACAAACTTTGTAGTTACCCGGGACAGGCTCAAGGCCAGCAGGAGCATGGGTTTGGCTCACAGCTGGACGGGGACACAAACAGCAAGCAAACAAGAACTAGGCCTGGTTCTGGGTTTCCCCTGGCCCCCGGCTGTTTTACAGATACCCTATTCTGATTGATTTGCCCGATAACTCTTTATGGAGCACCTCCCATGTGCAGGGAGAAGCTTCAAGAGAGGCAGCGCAGCCTGATACTTAAGAGCTCAGACCCCGGAGCCCTGACAGCCTTCGTTTGAATATCCCCTGCCTCCTCTAGCTGTGAGATCTTAAGCAGGTTTCCTAGTTCTCTGTGCCTCAGTTTCCTTATCTAAAATGGGGAAGATAATTATCCCTACTCCATAGGGCTGGTAGGGAGGCTTAAAAGAGTTAATATATGAAGAACTCAGACTTGTATCTGGCATATATAGTAAGCACTCAGTAAGTGTTAGCCGCTGCTGCTATGGTTGTTGTTGTTATTCTAATATTGACCTTTCATTAAGAGGGCAAGGCCGTCAGGGGACAGCAGAGAAGCAAATTCCTAACCTGCTCTGTGTCTAGCTCCTTTTAGACCCAAGGGCCCGAACCCCACATTCCCTCATCCTTTTCCCTTTTCGTTTTGCCAAGATCTCTAAGCCACTCTCAAATCCGGTACCTTCTGGTCTTCCAAAAGTGTTCCCAGCCTTCAGAGCAGGTTTTTGAATTCTGGAAAGGCAATGCAGGTCCAAGCCACCACCGTGGGAAGAAAGAAAAGCTGGGAGACCTCTTTCCACTCCTCTGCTGCAAAGCCAGAGGCGCGCAGGGCTGTGGAGACACTGCTCCCGAGTCCCTGCCGCGGGCTCAGCTGTGTGCGTTGGTGGGGGCTGGGGTCCCCAGGTCTGTGCCCACCGCTACACCCAGGTGTTGTGGTCGGGGTCGGAGGACCAGCGGCGCATGGTGGGCAAGTGCTATGTGAGGGGCAACGACCTGGAGCTGGACCCCAGTGATGACTGGCAGACCTACCACAACGAAATGTGCAACAGCAACACCGACTACCTGGAGACCGGCATGTGCCAGCTGGGCGCCAGCGGCGGCTTCACCCAAAACACTGTGTACTTTGGCGCTCCTGGTGCCTACAACTGGAAAGGTGGGGACCGTGGGGGAAGGGAAGAGGAGCAGGCCACCACCCCCGTTAGGCCCTAGGGCAGCCTGCCAGAGCCTCCACACGAGAGGGCAGAGGAGAGCGTTCCTTTGCCAACATCAGCAACTACCTGGACCTCTGCTATTTTAAAGTGCTTACTAGGTACCAGAGGCTTTACACCTATTATCTTAATTAATCTTAAAATACGAGTATTATTATACTCATTTTGCAGAAAACGGAGCCTCAGGGAGGTGAAGTAAATCACCCAAGGCCAACAGTAAGTTCTGAAATCTGTATTGGAACACAGGTCCATCCGACTCCAGGGTAACCATTTAAAAACTTAAAAATAAAGCACGTTCCTGGTACAACTACTAAATGGTACCGTAAAATAAAGAGGAAAAGTGCCCTTCTTCTCCCCCATCTTCCTTGTCCCATTTCCCAGTGTATACTGCTAGGTGTCTTGGGGATCCTTCCAGACTTACTTTAGAATGTATAGGTATCTTAACACACACACACACACACACACACAAAACCACATTCAACGTACTGTTCTGCTACTTCCTTTTCACATATCAATAAACTGTGGGCATCTTTTCATGGCAGTACATACAGGGCCATCTTTGGGGAGGGCTGCAGAGATTTCCTTGTATCCAAAGTCACGCTTGTATCTGCCACACCGTATACTGCCTCTCAGAAGTCTGACGGCTCACACCCCCTCCACCTGCCTCTCTCCACCACCTAGGCTGTAGCAACAGTGGCCCCTTTTCCCTTACTGCACCTACTATTGCAGAATCAACAGGCAGAGAGAGCCCAGAATCCTGTTTTGTTTTTTTTAATTGCAGTATAGTTGACATGCAATATTTTGTTAGTTTCAGGGGTACAATATAGTGATTCAACCTTTAAATACATTATAAAATGGTCACCCCTATAAGTGAAGAAACACTCTGTCCCCATACAAAGTGATTACATTATTACTGACTGTATTTCGTATGCTCTATGTTACATCCCAATGATTTATGTATTTTGTCCTCTTGACCAACAAGTAGCGCAGGGCGTAGTCGCAGCTCTCGGCTTTGCCTGAGGCCGAGGCCTCTTCTCACGCTGCTAGTCTTACCTCCCACCCCTTGGTCCTTTAGAATCTTGGCAGGGCCACAGGTACTCTCCAGCAGCAGCCCTGGGGAGCAGGGTAGGGGTCGGCAGCCCGAGTTTGGGGCAGGATGAGGAGGAGATAAAGGTGTGGAGTCTGGCTTCGGTGTCTAGGGTGAGGGAAATGTCATCTAGTATCCGGGTGTTTGGATGACTGGATTCCAGCTGGACAACGAGCTCTCCATCCCTGAGCCTCACTTTTCTCATCTGCAAAATGGGGGTCATCACTCTACCTCACAGAATTGTTAAGATAAAGAGGAAGTGATTTGCAAATGGCAAAGTACTCACAAATAAAACGGGTTATTATTATCCTTACCTGGAGGTGGGGGGCCTGGACACAGTGGAGGAAAGGAGTGGTGTCTTATACTCCCCCTCCTCAAATCCTTGTGAAGGAAACAGCTACATGATTCAGCGGAAGGACTGGGATTTATCCGAATATAGTTACAAGGACCCAGAGGACCAAGGCAACCTCTACATTGGTGAGTCCAGTTGTGGTGGCCCTTTGGGTGGAGAGGAGGAAAGGGGCTCAGTGGCCCTCTCACCTTCAGCGTCTGGTGGAAGAGTGAGGCCAGGGTGCAGTGCGACTAGTGGCATTTAGTTCAGCTAGCACACAGTCATTGACCAGCACCTGTATGCCTCCAAGACGCAGAGTCATGACCCTCATGGAGCTCACGGTCCCGTGTGCAGGCAGGACTGGGGGCTGGGCATCCAAGGTCCACCCTCTTGCCCAACTTAGAACAGAGGAATAGAAGATCATGGGGGGATATTGGGAGATGGGTCCAGAGTAGAAGGGGACAAAACTTACTGGAGCCTTGATTGACCACCTTCCCCGCTTCCCAGGCTACACGATGCAGGTGGGCAGTGCCATCCTGCACCCTACAGACACCACCATTGTGACGGGTGCCCCTCGGCACCAACATGTGGGCGCTGTATTTTTGCTGAGCCAGGAGGCAGGTGGAGACCTGAGGAGGAGGCAGGTGCTGGAGGGCAGGCAGGTGGGCGCCTATTTCGGCAGTGCCATTGCCCTGGCAGACCTGAACAATGATGGGTGAGAATCCAGGGACATTTCTCTGGGGCCGGGAGAATGGTGAGGGGGGCGGGCTTGCCCAAACCAGGGCAGAGAAATGGAGGTTTGCAACTGTGCATTTCTTTGCATGCTGTTTGCAGGGAATTGCTAGTCAGTTTTGCATGTTGATTTGCAATCAGACTTTATGGGATTCTGGGTGTTTGCATGTCAATTTCATGAGGCTTGCATCTCCTCGTCTATGCCTGTCATTTGTATGGCTCTAGTGGATGTGGGCTGTTTGGGTGTGATCTGTGTCTACGTGGCTTCTCCACAACATGTGTTTTCTATTAGACGGGTCACAGCGACACTTCCTTGTCCCTCCCACGACCTATGGCCAGAGGCACCATTTGTAGAGTCATATGCGCTGCCTGGCACAGTTGTGTCTGCTAAATAAGGGTTATGCTGCATGTCCCATCTCCACCTTCTTCTCTCCTGTGCAGGTGGCAGGACCTCCTGGTGGGTGCCCCCTATTACTTTGAGCGGAAAGAGGAGGTAGGGGGTGCCATTTATGTCTTCATGAACCAGGCAGGCACCTCCTTCCCGGCCCACCCCTCCCTCCTTCTTCACGGCCCCAGTCGCTCTGCCTTTGGCTTCTCCGTGGCAAGCATCGGTGACATCAACCAGGATGGATTCCAGGGTATGAGCCAGCACTCCTGCGCCAGCATCCACTGACTGAGAGCCAGCTGCATACCAGGCTTGACAGGGTCCGAAGAGAAGACAGGCTGGGGCCCAGGTCTGGGGAGCTCAGAGCAGTGCTGGAGAGACAGCGTGCAAAGGGAACCCCCACAGAGGCGAGCGTGGTAGACCTCCTGGAGGAGTGGACGTACCACTGGGCATCAGAGGCTGGGTTGAGTGTGCACAGTGGAGGGAAGAGAAGGGACACAACATGAGTGCGGTACACTTGCCTGATGGGCTCAAATGTAGGAGGTGTGGGTTCTTCACATCAGAGATGAGGCTGGAGAGGTAGTGTAGGGGTGGGGTGGACGCTTTGAAAGCCAGGCAGAAAAACTAGGGCTTTATATTTGGGCTATGGCAGAGGGGTGTCCAGAAAGATTTGGGGGCAGGGATTTGATATGATAGCTCGGTACCTTGCAAGATGATTCTGGAGGGAGATGTGGGATGGATGGATGCGGGGAGCAAGGCTGGGGGTGTTAAGATCAAGAATATAGTATATCAGGTGTGGGACGTTAAGCGCTGGGACAAGGTAGACGTCCCAGATATAAGGGATGTCATTAGCGCTCTGCAGGACTTGGGGACCGATCAGACCTGGTGTATCAAGGAGAGGGACAAATCAAGGGGTTGAGCCTGGTTGCCACGGGAGCACCTGGCATATCTGTAAATCATTTCTCTGACAACCTCAACTTCCCAGAACATACCTGAAAACCAAAAGGAAGGCAGAGGCGCCGCTAAAGAGACAAAACAGGTGCTAGAAAGTCTAGTTAATGAAGCCCAAGCACTTACTGATACAAGAGCTGCCCAGTTGTCACTCAGGACCTACTTACTTTTCCTTTTCTAACAAGCTTGGCTTTCTGGTTACCTAGACCTTATCAGATCAAAAGCAGAAAACTAGAAAGTTTAAGAAGACAAAACGTTTTGGATTTATTTGTGGAAATAATGGTTAGAATTAAAAAGCCTGGCCATGGGGCTTCCCTGGTGGCGCAGTGGTTGAGAGTCCGCCTGCCGATGCAGGGAACACGGGCTCGTGTCCCGGTCTGGGAGAATCCCACATGCCACGGAGCGGCTGGGCCTGTGGGCCAATGGCCACTGGGCCTGCGTGTCCGGAGCCTGTGCTCTGCGACGGGAGAGGCCACGGCAGTGAGAGGCCCGTGTACCGCAAAAAAAAAAAAAAAAAAAAAAAAAAAAAAGCCTGGCCCTTTTAACAAGTAAAGCTCACGAGAGTGTTGTGATTAAAATCCCAGCCTCCACACAGAAACAGACGTGGGCTTAGAGCCCCTTCTCTACTCCTTAGCTGTGTGACTTTGGGTTTCCTGAGCCTTTTTCCTCATCTGTGAAGTGGGGACAGTAGTACCTACTGCCAAGAGAAAAAACAAAAAAAAGTAGTACCTACTGCCAGTACTCTTGTGAGGATTGGATGAGATGAGTGCTTGATAACTTAGCTGGCAAAGTCACAATTGGGGAACACCTGCTTTTGTGACCCTGCTGGTAAATGTCATTAGAAGAACCAGGTGTCTGGAGGGGCGGTTGGTGGGGGAGAAGGAAGGCACTGCAATAAGGGAAAACAAACAACAGCCAGTGGTCAGAAATCTGGGGTTTAGGCCGCCGGAGACATTAACTTTCTTTGTGACTTTGCGTAAGTCACTTCCCTCTCCTGGGCCTGATTTCCCTCATATAAAAGAGGCAATTGGGCGCCCAATGGTCCCAGTTTTAATCCTGAGCCACAGAGCTCTGTTCCCTGATGCTCTGAGCACTGTCTGACAGGGAGGTCAATGCCATGCTGTGGCCTGGAGCACAGGGTTGGGGAACTGTGGGGCCCATAGTACACGGGGTGACCCTGTAGTGTCTCTCTTCCCCAGACGTTGCTGTGGGAGCCCCTTTCGAGGGCTTGGGCAAAGTGTACATCTACCACGGCAGCTCCAGGGGGCTCCTCAGACAGCCCCAGCAGGTATGGATGGACAGGGACGGAGGGGCCCTTCCTCCTTTCCCACATCCACCCCTCCCTATTCCCCCTGGGCCCCACTCCCTGGAGCCTACCCCAGAGCCCGTCCCCACCACTTCCCTCTGCTTCCAGGTAATACACGGAGAGAAGCTGGGACTGCCTGGCTTGGCCACCTTCGGCTATTCCCTGAGTGGGCAGATGGATGTGGATGAGAACTTCTACCCAGACCTGCTGGTGGGGAGCCTGTCAGACCACATCGTGCTGCTGCGGTGAGCCAGGGCAACAGTGGATGGGGGCCTTTCTCTCCTCCATCCCTGTCTGCATAGAGCCCCAGCTCTGTCCACCTTCAGCGTCCTGTCCGTGCAAACCTGAGCCCCGACCCCAGCCTGGCCTGGGACAGGCCAGAGGCATTGATGTCTGTGGGTTTTCTATGCAGGGCCCGGCCTGTCATCAACATCCTCCACAGGACCTTGGTGGCCAGGCCATCTGTACTGGACCCCGCACTCTGCACAGCCACCTCCTGGTGAGACCCTCAGGCCCCACTATGCCCACCCATTCCTCCTGATGTATGGGAAGACTCTCCCAAAACCCTCCCCTGGCAACTCCTGATATCCTACCATTAAAGGGTTGATTCATGGGTAAGCATGGCCCTCCCTACCCAACCTCATTAAACAGCAAAATTCCTTGCAGGAGGTAATGGGTGAATTGGGGGTGGGGGCAATAGGGCACGGTGGTTGGGAGTGGAAGCTCTGACTGCCTGGTTCAAATTCCAGCTATGCCCATTGCAGTGGTGGGGATGGGCTCTGGGGAGTGAGATCCTGGAAGGGGACGAAAGAGAAAGACACTTAGGTGATGGGATGTGGAGAAGGAGAGAGCCACCTTGAGCAAATTAATCTCTCTGAATCTCAGATTCCTTGCCTATAAAACAAAGTTAACAACCAATTCACAGGGCTGCTGTGATGATCAAATGAGATAATATACAAATAGCCCTTAGCATGGCTCTCTATCAACCCTAAGTGCTCAAAAAATGTTAGTTGCTAAAGATGGTTACAATAATGATCATGATGACCCCAAGGTCTGTGTGTGAATGAGGGTACTGGATCAGAAGGCAGGGGGAGACAGGGCAGGGAAGCGGGGGGCGGGGTGGGGAAGGAGATCTGGACTGGGGATCCTGCCCAAGACTGGGCTGGGCCAACAACTGACTAATGACTTCAGGCAACTCCTGCTCTCAGGGCCTCCGTTTCCCCATTGGTGCCCTCTAACCCTGTTTTCTATGGCTCTGATGAGAGTGGGGAGGGAAGGGGCCAGGGACACCCCAGCCCAACCCTGTGGACTCCCCAGTTTTGTCCCTGCCTTTTCCCTGAAGGGCCCTGTTCCCCCTTGCCGAGGAAAGGGGGTGAAAGCCAGGGCCTGGATATCTGGGTCCCACTGTGACCAGACCCTCCTCCATGTCCCCCACCCTCAACAGTGTGCAGGTAGAGCTGTGCTTTGCTTACAACCAGAGTGCCGGGGACCCCAACTACAGGCGGAACATCAGTGAGTGCTGGGCTGCAGGGCGAGGGGGAGGGCATGCTCACCCGGTCACTTGCTGACCACACTGTGCACCTGCAGCCCTGGCCTACACTCTGGAGGCGGACCGGGACCGCCGCCCACCCCGGCTCCGCTTTGCACGCAGTCAGTCAGCTATCTTCCATGGCTTCTTCTCCATGCCCGAGATGCGCTGCCAGATGCTGGAGCTGCTCCTGATGGTGAGGGAGGGGTGAGGGGTGGCACATGGGCTCCATGGTCCCAAGAAGAGGTAGCCAGAGTCCCCAAGGTCAAGGGTGAGGGAATGAGGTCTCCCCAGAGACAGAGGTAGAGGAGAGAGAGAGAGACCCTTGGAGTGCGGATGGGGGCCACAGTGGGCGGTGTGAAATTCTTGCCTCAGCTCACCTCTGGGGAAAAGGCATCGGTTAGCAGGGGCAAGCTCAGGCTCTCTCTGGGACATCAGGGTGAGAAGGGAGCACTCAACCTGGGAACCCCAAGGATGAAGGGAAGCTCAACCCTCCCCCCAGAGGGATCCCTGGAGAGGAGGAACCCCACCTTCTCACTTGTGGGTCAAGGTGGTACCAGTGGGGTCAATTTGGTGATCAGACAGGAGGGGGTTCAGCCTTACAGGGGGTTTTCAGGGTTGAGGCGGGGTGGGGGGCCTTCAGCTCCTCCCTAGGGGTTTAGGATGGTGTGAGGATTCAACTTGGTTTGGAGGGCAGTGCAGAGCTGGGTTCAGCTCACCTTCGTTTTCCAGGACAACGTCCGTGACAAACTCCGACCCATCGTCATCTCCATGAACTACTCTTTACCTTTGCGGATGCCTGAGCGCCCCCGACTGGGGCTTCGGTCCCTGGACGCCTACCCGGTCCTCAACCAGGCGCAGGCTCTGGAGAACCACACGGAGGTGGGTGGGGCCGACGGACAGGGGCCCGGACACCTGTGGGTCGAGAGGGCGCTGTGGGTGGTGGGCCCTCCACGCCTCCGACCACCCCCAGGTCCAGTTCCAGAAGGAGTGCGGGCCGGACAACAAGTGCGACAGCAACTTGCAGATGCGGTCGGCCTTCGTGTCTGAGCTGGGGCAGCAGCTGAGCAGGTGCGCTCTGGACCGCGGGGATTGGCCAAGGGTGGGGCGGACTTCACTGGCTTTGGGGAATTGAGGGGCGGGGCCCTATTGGTCTGGAAGAGGGGAGAGAACTGGTAAGATCCGAGGGGAGGGGTCTCAGAGAGAGGCAAGTCGGAGAGGAGGGACCTTAATTAGCGGGGTGGGACCTGTTAAGACTGGCCTTCGCTGGCCAGAAAAGGGGGTTTCTTCTGGGGGGCGGGGCCTAACCGGTCTGGGGCGGGCCCGGGGGCGGGGCTTTGGGCTCAGCCCGGGGCTCCTCCCCTCTCAGGCTCCAGTACAATAGAGACTTCCGAAAACTGCTGCTGAGCATCAACTTGACCAACACCCCGAGCCGGGAGCGGGCTGGGGAAGACGCCCACGAGGCGCTGCTCACCCTGGCGGTGCCTCCCGCCCTGCTGCTGTCCTCAGTGCGCCCCGTGAGTGCCTTCCGCCCACTCAGAGCCTCACGGCTCCACCACGTATATGTATCCTTCATACATGTCATGTACATGAGTTGTCATTTGCCATGTGTTTCTGCCCCCCCGCCCCAACTCCTCTAGGCTGGGCTTCCTCAGGTGCCTGCAGCGTCTCTGCTGCTAGGGAAACTCGGTTCTCAGGCCTCTAGGGCTTCAGGCCCTGTACCACAGGAGAGGGGCGGGACAAGCCCTAGTCTGACCACCCAGACCTGATTTGTCTTCTTTCTTCAGCCTGGAGCTTGCCAAGCCAACGAGACCATGACCATCGTTTGCGAGCTGGGGAACCCCTTCAAACGGAACCAGAGGGTGAGCGCCGACCACACCCTCCCAGCCCTGTGGGTCCCAGGCTACTCCTCTGATGAGTTCCTTATCTTCACTCTGCCTGCCTGCTTCCCAGGTTTCCTTGAAGCAAAGAGCCAGAGTGGAGAAGGGGGGGATACAGTAGGGGGTGGGGAGAGACCCAGAGACAGAAAAGTGGGGCCACTAGGGAGCTATGCACAAAGCCAGAGCAGGTGGAGGTGAGGAAAGCGATTTTGCTGAGCACCTACTATGTGCCAGGCCCTGACCCCAAGGCTGTACTTCTTTTATATGATATAATTCTTCCAACCTTCTGAGGAGGTAGATGCTGATTTACAGAAAGGAAACATGGGCTTATAAAGTTTCAGTGATTGCTCAAGGTCATGTGGCTCAAAAGTAGCAGAAATGTTACTGACAAGAGAATGGGAAAAGGGAAACAGATGAGGCTAGGAAGGTGGAAAAGTGGAGACAGGTGGCAGTGGGAGACCGCACCCTGAATGGGAGGAGGAGGCCAGAGAACGAACTTCTTAGCGTAGCATTCAGCCCCTCGCTTCCCTATGGCATCACCCCTGCCTGGCCCCAAATGCCCCTCTCTGCCTCCCTCACCCTCATGGCAGATGGAGCTGCTCATTGCCTTCGAGGTCATTGGGGTGACCCTGCACACAAGGGAACTCCAGGCACAGCTGCAGCTCTCCACGTGAGTGACCTCGAGAAGCCAGTCTATGTCGGGGTTGAGATGTCCTGGGCCCCCCAACCCCAGCCTCAGCTGACACATTCCTCCCCTACCCTCTGCATTCTTTCCCCAGGTCAAGTCACCAGGATGACCTGTCGCCCATGACCCTGACTCTGCTGGTGGACTACACACTCCAGGCCTCGCTCAGCATGTGGGTACCACTCCCCTCAACCCCAGCCTCCTGGGCCTGAGCTAGGGTCTCCCCTCCCTAAGGTGTCTCTCAGGCTCCTCTGAGACACCTCTCTTGGCTTGGTATCCTTAGGCCAAGACATAACAACATCATTATCATTATTGTTACTATTATTATTTTTCTCCTTGCAAAGCAGGTAGCAGTGGAGGAATCAGAAACTCTGGGGCTAAGGTGTTGGTGTGGCCCTACCATTTCATGAGAGCTTGTTGTGCTAAGGATTTTTTTTTAAACGTCTTTATTGGAGTATAATTGCTTTACAATGGTGTGTTAGTTTCTGCTTTACAGCAAAGTGAATCAGTTATATATATACATATATCTCCATATCTCTTCCCTCTTGCTCCTCCCTCCCTCCCACCCTCCCTATCCCACCCCTCTAGGTGGTCGCAAAGCACCAAGCTGATCTCCCTGTGCTATGCGGCTGCTTCCCACTAGCTATCTATTTTACACTTGGTAGTGTATATATGTCCATGCCACTCTCTCACTTTGTCCCAGCTTACGCCTCCCCCTCCCCATATCCTCAAGTCCATTCTCTAGTAGGTCTGTATCTTTATTCCGGTCTTGCCCCTAGGTTCTTCATGACCATTTTTTTTTTTTTTTTTTTAGCTTCCATATATATGTGTTAGCATACGGTATTTGCTTTTCTCTTTCTGACTTATTTCACTCTGTATGACAGACTCTAGGGGAAGCAACCTAAGTGTCCATCAACAGATGAATGGATAAAGAAGATGTGGCACATATATACAGTGCTAAGGATTTTATATACATCATCTCATTGTTTTCTCACAACAGCCCCATTATATAGTGACCCTGCTTAATAGATTACCCCACTTTACAGATGAAGAAACTGAGGCTCAGAGAGATTACATAACTTGCTTGAGGCCATACAGCTAGTAAATGCTAGAGCTGGGGTTTATCTCAGATGTGCCTGATATCAGAGGAGTTGTAGTTAACCTTGGTGCCCCCACCCCCACAAGGGCCCCTCCCATCCCCTGTGACTCTAGCATCTTTCTTACCCCTAGGATGAGTCACCGGCTACAAAGCTTCTTTGGGGGGACAGTGATGGGTGAGTCTGGCATGAAAACTGTGGAGGATGTGGGAAGCCCTCTCAAGTATGAATTCCAGGTAAGGGGACCTCTGGGTCCAGGGTCTGAGGGTGTGAGGGTGGGGGTTGGTGAGATGGAGGTGGTTTTCCAGGAGACAGTGGCCATGACACCCCTTGTACCCACAGGTGGGCCCAGTGGGGGAAGGGCTGGCAGCCCTTGGTACCCTGGTCCTGGGGCTGGAGTGGCCCTATGAAGTCAGCAACGGCAAGTGGCTGCTATACCCCACGGAGATCACAGTCCACGGCAATGGGTCCTGGCACTGCCGGCCACCTGGAGGCCTTGTCAACCCTCTCAACCTCACGCTCTCTGTAAGGACACCAGGGGAAGCATTCACTTGCATCTCATTTCCTCTGCAAGCTGCAGGGCAGAAAGGCCAGCGTCTTCCTCTCCCTCCCCTCCTGCATCTCTGGGACCTGTCCCTCCACCTGCCCTTTCCTCCTCTCCTCACCTTGGATCCTCCCTCCAACAAATCGCCTCTTCCTCCTTCAGGTTCCTGGGGACAGGCCGCCATCTCCACAACGCAGGCGGCGACAACTGGACCCCGGGGGAGGCCAGGGCCCCCTGCCTGTCACTCTGGCTGCTGCCAAAAAAGCCAAGTCTGAGATCCAGCTGGTGAGTGACCAGGGCAAGGTTGGAGGGGATTGTGCCCACCCATCACAGGGTGGGTGGGCACCTGGGGGCACACAAAGCAAGGGAGATAGGTGCTACACTCCAGGAGAACCCAGTCTGATGAGGTGATGTGGCCCCTGCCTTCAGGAGCCTCCAGTCAGGGGGAGGGACTCATCTCCTGCCCTCAGAGGGACCCCGCTGCCCTTGCCTTGTGATGGGGGGCAGCCAGTACCGTGGACTAAAGGAAGAAATACTGATTCTATTCCCAGGAGCCCCAACCTGCTGGGGGTGATATAGGTGCTCAAAGCTTTGATCATTAGGGCTGGGAATGGGGAGAGGCAAGATGCAGATGGGGTGCAGGGCTCCCTCTGTCAGAAGGGAGAGGGGAGCAGGCCTGGGCAGCAAGTTGAGGTCTAGCTGGGTGGAGAGGGAGGAGTGGCCTTCCAAGTAGAGGGAGCCAGCAGGAACAAAGGCTCAGCGTGGGAAGGCCTTGGAAAGGCGGCATTTGGGGTTGGGCCCCATTTACACGGAACAAGGATCAGATTTCCCGTTCTCCCTGTCGCTGGCATCTATGTCTGCTTGACCCAAAGAATGTGCCTTAAACACGTAAGTGCAGTGTGCACGAGTGAAGGGATTAGGGCAGGCCCCTTCAGGTCAGCCACGGGTGGGACAAAGCAAGGGGCGAAGCCTGAAGAATCTAGAGACCCAGACTGTCTCGTGTTCTGTGTTCCCTGCCCACGTCAGAGCTGTGGCAGTGACCAGACCCGCTGTGTGTGGCTGGAGTGCCAGATTCCTGATGCCCCCGTCATCACCAACGTGACAGTGCAGGCACGAGTGTGGAACAGCACCTTCATCGAGGTCAGCGCCGGGGCCTGGAGGTCTCCACTGCCACCCACCCGGGCAGGGAGAGCAACAGGGAGAGGATGAGGCCAGAGTGCACGTGTGTGCCCGAGTGTGTATCAGTGACTGAATGGAGATTGATACATGCTGGCTTGTGCACCTGTTACTGTGTGCTGCGGCACTGTTAGTCTGTGCATCTGTGTGGGGGATATGACATAATTTTGCTTCTAGCCAAGATGACCTTCCCTCACACGTTCATTATGCTGTCACGTGTCCATTGCTTTCCCACCTCCCTGCTTTAGCCCATGCTGTTCCTTCCCCCTGGATGCCAGCTCCCCTCTGTTCTCTCTGCATGTAAACTTCTGTTCAGGCTTCACAGTCTTCCTCAGAGACCACCAGCGAGGTCTTTTCTGGCTTTTCCAGCTGCAAATGACCTCTCCCCTCTGGACACCCGCAGAACGTTCTCAGAAACCACGCATGCCACTTACCATGCTCTGCTCTGGCTTGCAGTGCCCGCCATCTCGTGCCACCTAGACCCAACTTTTTCTGTCAATGACTAGATTAAACATCTTTTCAGCTCTGTGGGCCACGCGCTTTCTGTTGCAACTACTCAATTCTGCATAGTGGCACAAAGCTGCCACAGACAATACGGAGATGAATGGGCGTGTCTATGTGCCAGAAATACTTTATTTACAAAAGCAGGTCATGGGCCAGATTTAGCCCACAGGCCGGACATCGACTGTGACCTTCATTGTCTCTGCTGTCCCCAGCATCCAGCACAGGACCTGACGCACATATGAATGAATGACATGTGTTCGTGTGTGGAGGAGAGGCCTGGAGTCAGGTCCTTTTGGGTGCTGCTTAAGGATGGGGGGGATGGTGTCGTGGAGGTTGTTGTTGACCCAGCGGGAGGGTCAGGAGAGAGGCTCAGAGGGGCTTCAGCTGCTTCTTTTGACGCATCCTTCCCCGCTCCAGGATTACAAAGACTTTGACCGAGTCAGGGTAGCCAGCTGGGCCACCCTGTTCCTCCGAACCAGCGTCCCCACCATCAACATGGAGAACAAGACGGTGCGGGTGAGTGATTGTGCTAAGGAGACAGCAGTGCCTGGCCAGGGCATGGGAGAACAGGGCATCTTTTCAGAGCACGTTCACACGCTTTAGCTATGTGGTCTCAATCTTGGCAGCACACTGGAATCCTCTGGAGGACTTCTGGTGTCTGGACTACACCCCTGATCAATGAAATCTGAGTCTGTGGAGGTGGGACCCCACTGTTGGTATGTTAAAAAGTACCCCCCAGTGATTCTACTGTGCAGCCAGGGTTGAGAACCTCTGCTTGAGCTCATTTGATCTGCACGACCTCTCTGTGGAGATGTTCCATCTCTGTGGAAACTTGAAAAGAAAGTTCCCAAACTTGATTCTGAGTTACATATGGAAGAATAAATATGACAAAATAATAATAATATATATAATAATTAATATAATTATATATATTATATAATATAAATATATATAAATATATTATATATATAATAATATAATAATTATATATATAATAATAATAATTTGTTATGAAAAGGATATAAGTAGAGATATTAAGGGGATAGGTATAGGAGGTGAATGAAGTTTTGGTTAAATACATTATGGTACATTTCCTAAAATAAATTAAGGTAGTATAGGAAGGGCCAGAAAGATCAATGGAACAGGATAGAAATTTACTTTATTATACAGATGGCATTTTTAATCAGGAGAAAAAGGTAAACAAGTAGTATTGGGAGAACACATTTGGAAAGTAAAGGCAAACCCCTGCCTCACACCATAAACAAAAACACATTGGAGTTAGATTAAATATTTAAATATAGGAAATAAAATCTATTATACCAGAAGAAAATTCAGGAAATAATTTAATAATAATCTTTAATTATGGAGAAAGGGAGTTATTTTATTAAACCCAGAAGTCATAAAGGAAAAATTTGACAAATTAGACTATATGAAATTTTATTTTATTTTTTATTTTTAAAATTTTTATTGGAGTATAGTTGATTTACAATGTTGTATTAGTTTCAGGTGTACAGCAAAGTGAATCAGTTATAAGAGACTATATGAAATTTTAAATCTGTGTACAGCAAAAGAGATGGTAAGGAAACTGAAAAGGCAAATGATATATTGCTTTTTTAAAAAGGTTATGGGGCTTCCCTGGTGGCTCAGTGGTTGAGAATCCGCCTGCCGATGCAGGGGACACGGGTTCGTGCCCCGGTCCGGGAAGATCCCACATGCCGCGGGGCGGCTGGGCCTGTGAGCCGTGGCCGCTGAGCCTGCGCGTCTGGAGCCTGTGCTCCGCAACGGGAGAGACCACAACAGTGAGAGGCTCGCGTACCGCAAAAAAATAATAATAATAATAAAAAAATAAAAAATTTATGGCATACATGATAAAGTATTGATAGACATATTTTTAATAAGTAAAGATAAAGGGCGGCATAGAGATAAACAGGCAGTGTACACAGAGTGAAATACCAATGTTCAATTCAATAGTAAAGAAATAAAAATAATAGCAATAAGATTTTTTCCCTATCATATTAGAAAATATTAAAAAGAATAATGCTATCCGGTGCTGATGAGGTAGAAGGAAATGCTGTTGATTGGAATATAAATTGATGGATTCTTTTTGGAGATGAATTTATCAATATTTATTAAATTTTTAATTGCACATTTCCTTTGATCCTGCACATGATAATATATCTTAAGGAGCTAATAGGACAAGTTTGCAAACATAAATATATGGGGATATTTTTAAAGCATTGTTTATAATGGCATAAGATTGGAAACAATCTAAATGTCTTTCAGTAGGAGATTGGTTCAATAAATTATGGTATGTTTCCTACAATGACTATGCAGTCATCAGAAGAGATTAGGTTGATCTTTATTAACTGACATCGAAAGGTAATGAAAAAGGTTGCAGAAGAGTGTGTAGAGTACACACAGATCCCATTTATGTGGAAGAAAAAATATATATGTTTAACACATGTTTAAAAATATGGAAAGAGGACTTCCCTGGTGGTCCAGTGGTTAAGACTCCACACTTCCAATGCAGGGGGCGCAGGTTCAATCCCTGATCGGGGAACTAAGATCCCACATGTTGCACAGCACAGAAAAAAAAAAAAAAAAAAAAAATATATATATATATATATATATATGGAAAGAGATTAAACAAAATGTTGAAGATAGCTTTTTCTATGGAGTAAAATTACTGGGAACCTTTAATTTTCTTCCTGTCATCTTTTTAAAAAATATAATCAGAAAAAATATTTTTCTATATATAAATGTATATTTAAAATACATGAAATAACTTCATGTTATAAAACATATATAATAATATATATATATTATATATATATGTATCTTCATGGTACCGGAAGAAAAAAATTGTACTATATGCTATGCCTTCTGTTTTTTTGTAAATATTTTTGGAGTGTTGCTGTGTACTAGGTATTGCTCAAAGCAGTTTACTCATATTAAACACATTTAATCCTCTCCAGCAACCTATGATGATGTAAGCATTATTAGCATAATCTCCATTTTATAGATGAACAACAGAGAGGTTAAGTGACTTGCCCAAGGTCACACAACTAGTGAATAACACAGCTAGGGCTTGAACCCAGGTAGTCTGGCTCCAAGACCCATGCTTTTGGTTTTACTTTTGGTTCTCTACTGTATTATGAGGTAGGCATTATGATCCCCTTATCAGAGAGCATGAAATGGAGATTGAGAGGTGAAATTACTTGTCCAAGGTTCCACAGCTTGTGAAGGATGGAGCTGGTACCCAAGCCCAGATGTGTGGCTCACAAACCCAGACCACAGGCTGCTTCCCGCATCTGAGGCTGCTCCTATGGAGAAAGGGGAGGATGGAGGAATCTGCGGCTGTCAGTGGGCTAGCAGGGGCTTTTCCAGTCCCTGAGTGCCCCCTACTGGCACTAGATCAAAAAGCAGGGTCCTGCGCAGATGTACTAGAGAATGGACTTGAGGACACTGGGAGGGGGAAGAGTAAGCTGGGACAAAGTGAGAGAGTGGCATGGACATATGTACACTACCAAGTGTAAAATAGATAGCTAGTGGGAAGCTGCTGCATAGCACAGGGAGATCAGCCCAGTGCTCTGTGACCACCTAGAGGGGTGGGATAGGGAGGGTGGGGGGGGAGACGCAGAGGGAAGAGATATGGGAACATATGTATATGTATAGCTGATTCACTTTGTTATAAAGCAGAAACTAACACACCACTGTATAGCAATTATAGTCCAATAAAGATGTTAAAATAAATAAATAAATTTTTAAATAAATATGTGCAACTAAAAAAAAAAAAAGAAAAAAAAAAGCAGGGTCCTAGGTCCAGCTGGAACAGGAGGGGTGAGCTCTGGGCCTAAGGGCATGGATACAAGGCTGAGCCCCTTCTCCCCCGCTCCAGTTCTCCGTGGACATTGACTCTGACCTGGTGGAGGAGCTGCCAGCCGAGATCGAGCTGTGGCTGGTGCTTGTGGCTGTGAGTGCCGGGCTGCTGCTGCTGGGGCTGATCATCCTCTTGCTGTGGAAGGTTAGGACACCCAGCCCGCCACTGGGACGCCCACTCTGGGGCCTCCTGTCAGCAGACCGTCACCAACTCTCCCTTCATCTCAGTCCTCACTTCCATCTCACCCCCCCATCCCCCAAGTCCCCCCTACCTCTTCCCAGCTCCCAGTCGCACCCCCTGCCCCATCCTCATCTTACCCAGGATGCTCCTGCCTGGGTCAATGGGGGGACCTGTAAGCCAGAAAGGGGAACCAGGAGCTCTGGCTCCTGCTACATCACCAAGCTGGGGCTGGGACCCAGGCATCCGGGCTCCCCAGCCCGAAGCGCCAGTTCATGAGTGCTGCTGGCAAGGACCCCCCAACACCCCCTGATGGCCCCTCCCCAACTCCTCCCCTCCGCAGTGCGGCTTCTTCAAGCGAGCCCGCACTCGGGCCCTGTATGAAGCTAAGAGGCAGAAGGCGGAGATGAAGAGCCAGCCATCAGAGACAGAGAGGCTGACGGACGACTACTGACGGGGGCAGCCCCCCACCCCTGGTCCACCTGGGTAACGCGGCCTCTGGGCCCCTTTCCCCAAGCCCCCAGCTGGCTGGGGCCTCTGACTCTGTTCTATCTGCTCCTCTTCCTTTATGGGCCCTCTCTGCACTTCACTCTGTCCCCAGCATCACCACAAAGAGCAGGCCACCCTGTCGGCCTCCTTCTCCATACCCCGGGAGATCTCGGGGTGTCTGCTCTCACCAGCCTCCCCACTGAGCCCCTCAAGGACTTGGGACCCCAAGAGGGAACCATAAAACCCTCCCTGTGCCCCCTCTGCTTTCTGGGGATTGGAAAAGGGTCAAGGTCAAGGCTAGGCCCCATCTTTGTAGGCCACAAGACAAACGTCAGAGTGATTCCACACCCCCATCCCCACCTCTAGAGAAGGAGGGGACTAGTAGAGTCCTTCTTCTGGGAACCAGCCCTTTGCCTCTTGGGAGCCCCCTGGGGTGACAAACTGACCCCTCCCGACACTGTGATCAGGGTAGACCTCCACCCCTCGCAGCCATTCTGTCAGCAGCCTCAGCGACTGCCCCCCCCATCTCCATCTGCCTCTCCCTCTCCTCTCTGCCTTCCTCAACTCCTCCTTCCTCTGGGGCCTGGGATGGGGAAGCTTGTCCTCCCCGTCTCAGCGCAGGGAGATGGCATTGTGTCTGGGTAGGGGTCCTGGCTTTGAGGACCTCCGGGTGGGGAAGGGAGGGGCTGGGCACATCTTCCCACTGGCGCAAAAGCTGGATGCTAAGGGCCTTTCTCTTCTCCCCTCCTCCAGTGTGACTTCTTTAAGCGGACCCGCTATTACCGGATCATGCCCAAGTACCACGGGGTGCGGATCCGGGAGGAGGAGCGCTACCCATCTCCAGGGAGCACCCTGCCCACCAAGAAGCACTGGGTGACCAGCTGGCAGACTCGGGACCGATACTACTGACATCCTCCCTGATCCCACCCCTGCTGCCCTAGCGTCCACTTCTTCTATTTATCATAAGTTATGCCCTGACAGTCCACAGGGGCTACTGCCTTTGGCTGGCACCAGCAGGCTCGGGCACACACATCTCTTCAAGTGTATGCACGTGCCATCCAGCCATGGCCTTCTCCCCGAAGGAAGGCTGGGGCCGTGGAACTTGCATTGCTGAGCACTGCAGCCCTGTGCCCTGGACACACGTGAGCACATATGGGTCCCACTGCTTGTGAACTGTGCTTGTGCACGGGGCCCAACCTCTGCCTGTGCCATAACCAAGCCAAAGGGCCTCCACCAGAGCCAGGGGGAAGAGGCCCCCCGTGTGATGACACCTCCTCTGTTCACACTGGACCCATCGTGAGCCACAGTCACTGGATCGACTGTCCTCAAGATGAAAACTACTGACAGGCCCCCGGTGCAGCTCCCAGTACCCATGCCAGAGAGTTGGAGCCTGCCTAAGGTTGTGCAAGGGGGTGTTCACAGGACCTGCCATGCTCAGACCCAAGAACAGAAGGAGCTAGAAGGAAGGTCCCCAGGATGGCTTTCTTTCATGAATCGTTGCGAAACCTCTGTCCTCAGCCACGGCCATTCCATGCACTAGCAGGAAGTTCAGCCGTAAGAAACAAAGATGGACACAGTGCTATAGGCAGCCAGGACACACTGTGCTGGGACTGCCCTGGGAGCACAATGGAATCCTCAGCAGAAGAGGGCACTGGTCCTGGGCCAAGGAGATGTTGGAAGGATACAGAGCAGATACCCCTTTTCAGCCACATTACCATCCTGGCCTGGAGGGACCCCCACAAGATCACAGAGGGAGCGACACTTGAATGTAGAACAGGGAGGGAGCCCCATGAAGCCCCATCAGCCAGACCCCACTCTGCCCGCACTGACCATGGGTTGGAGACCTAGAAGTGAAGCTCTTGGCTGTCCTTGGCTTTCAGAGCCAGGTTAGCTCTGCCTTCTCCCCCGTGGCCCATTCTAGAAGTTGAGGCTGCTTCAAGAAAACCTCTCCTGACCCCTGCCTATTGGCAGACCCCTCCCCACCCCCTCCCCACTTCCATGGTACTGTAGCAGGGGAGCACCCTCCCCCTCCTCGTGCCTTCTTTGTATATAGGCTTCTCACGGCAGCCAGTAAAGAGCTCCCAGTTCGTACACACTGCATCTGCCTCCATCCACCCCCACGCCTCACCAACGCCGTTCGGTCTGACGGATCATGCTACCTAGCTGACCCTCAGGTAGACAAGGCCAGGTGCAGGGCTCTTAGAGGTTGGGAGGGTGAAGCTCTATGACGGAGATACCTGCTCCTCTTCTCAGGGGTGTCCCAGTCTAAGGTATGGTCATGGTCACATAACTGAGATCCAGAACATGAGATGAAAGAAAAGACCTGAGTAGACTGGATGGAATCCAAAATGGCTTCTTGGCAGACAGTGCACTGGGCCTGGGGAAGAGGTGGTGGTGTGCAGGGTCTGGAAGAGGCGGGAAGCTACTCTGCTGTAGAAGCAGATAGTCCCGGGTAATGGTGGAGTGAGGCTGGGTGCCCAGGTGGAGAGCCGAGAGTCCTCGTCTGGTGGCTAAATTCAGACAAGAACCTGCTTTACTGCCTCAGTTTCCCCACAGCCAGCCCTAGGCACCACGATGAGTCGAGCAGAAGGTGGACCAGTGACCCAAGCCCGGAAAAACGGAAAGGTCATAGTATCCATGTCCTACCTCTGAGCAGGAGTACCTGGGGCCCTAGTCTGCGGCAGCTCCTGCAGACATGCTTCTGTCCTGAGTCCACAGCCACAGCACTGGGTCCAGCTCTCCGCTGCCTCCTCTGCGCTAAGGTTGTCCTAAATTGTGGCACAGGTCCTTCTGTTAATTGTCCCTAAGGCGGTGACCTTTGGCAAGAAAGAAGGCCGGAAATTACTACCCAGAGAAGCCTAGAGGCAGATCTTCAGTTCAGCTACTCAGAGCCCTCAGACCCAGCCGCTGTCTCGGGCTCCTCCTGACCTGTCTGCCTTCCTGTGCCAGCTGTCTGCCCTCCCCACTCTCTACCAGAGCCCACCCCCTCACTTTCTGTGCTGGGATTTGTCACAGATTGACAGTGAAATGTCCAATTCCTCCAGGAAAGCCCCGGCCCCTACCCAGAGCTCTCAGAACCAGTAACCGGAGACCTCAGTTTGTTTTCCAGAATCTGGGTTATTCACTGGGCCAGGAATAATACACGTGTGGGCTGCCAAAGCCCAGCTCAGGTTGAGCAGAGTTCCGTGCAGCTCGGTCCAGGCCTTTGCAACCACTTCCTGCTGAAGAAAGAAGTGGGATCTCCACATCCCTCTGGCCAGCTTCACAGGCCCAGCTTCCCACCTCCTGTGAGCACCTGTTTGGATAAGAACACACCGTCTGGGGCTTCCCTGGTGGCGCAGTGGTTGAGAATCCGCCTGCCGATGCGGGGGACACGGGTTCGCGCCCCGCTCTGGGAAGACCCTACGTGCCGCGGAGCGGCTGGGCCCGTAAGCCATGGCCGCTGAGCCTGCGCGTCCGGAGCCTGTGCTCCGCAACGGGAGAGGCCACGGCAGTGAGAGGCCCGCGTACCGCAAAAAAAAAAAAAAAAAAAAAAGAACACACCGTCTGTCTCACACACACAGTTGTGAGAATAAGTAGTCATTTTTCAGGACTGGTGCAGCTACCCTTTCATGAAAGAAACATACTGGCAGAGATGCAGCAATGTCCACTTTATAGAAAAGGATGCTTTATAATGCCAAGCTTCTTGAGCTCCTTGGAGCTGCAGCACCTCCGAACAGTTTCAGAAGAGGGTCTTGGCTTTTATATCACTAAAAGAATCCATAAGGTAATTCTCTTCTCTGGTCACAGGGCTGGATTGCATTTCCTGGGCCCTCCTGGTTGGATGAGGCCATGTGAGGCCATTCCGGCTAATGAGTTGTCAGCCAGAGGGAAGGGGATCAATTCTGGGCTGAGACAGTTCGTTGCTGGGTGAGACACTCCCAGTTCTGCTTCTCCTAATTCTGCTGCTGTGGAAGCCTGTGTTGAGATAAAGCTTAGTCAGTCTGAGTCCTTGAGAGCCCCCCACCAACCCACGTTGTACATTTAGTGGGAAATTTGGGAATTTGGGGGGTTTTGTTACCTCCCATCACCCAACCTAGCTTGACTGATACATCACACCACACCACTCCCGTTACCACCCTTCAGCAATTTCTGCAGGAGGAATTTAATCCAAGCTCAGAGCCCCATTATGGAAGTCCAGCTCTAAGGGGACGATCATGGGAAATCTCTTTCTGTCGCTTACATGTAGCCTCAGAGGTCATGGCCTTTTCCTGTTACTTTAATTTTGATAATAATAGTAATAGATGCTATCTATTAATTATTTACTGTGTGCCAGGCACAGGGCTTGGCTTTTTACATATAGTATTTCATACACTCTTCTGGGCAACTTGAACACTGCACTCACCAACATTGTCAATGACCTAATTGCTAGCCTGAGGGATGTTCAGTGGTCCTCCCTGATACCTCTGTAGCCTGTCTTCCCGGTGACCCCAACTTCTTTTTTCTCCTTTTCCGTTCAATGTGCTGGGTGCTGTGCCTGGTGCTTGAGACAGAGTGGTGAATAAGACCAATACAGCCCTGCCCTCGTGGAGCTTAAAGTCTAGCTGGGGAGACAGATGAGTCAGCAGATGATTACCACTTGGTGTGATAAGAGCTAAAATAGTGCTAGATCAGGAGGCCTAAGGAACTTTTGGAGGGAGCCCATAACCCAGCCTGAGGGGGGTGGTCAGTGGCCTGAAGAATGGGTAGGTGAAAGTGAGAAGAAAGAATGATCCATGGGTAAGAAACAGCATTTGCAACAGCGGGGAGATTGGAGGCTGGTTCAAGGCAGTAGATAAGTATGGCTGGGAGTTGAGCAGGGAAATGTGGAGAGATGAGGCTGGAGAGTTCAGCCAAATCAGATCATGTGAGAGCTAGAAAGGCTCCAGGAAGAAGTGTAGAGCCATCAAAAGGCTGTGAGCAAGAAAAGTAACACCTTCAGATTTGCAGTAGAAAATGATCCCTGAACCTCCTTCCTCACCTATAAAATGGGGATAATAGTAGCACAGTAGAGCTGTCTGGAGAATTAAATGAGATGACGCATGCAAACAGTGCCTGGCACATAGGTTATTATTCATTCAGCTAAGAGAGTCCCTTCCATTGTGAAGCCTTGCACATAGCTCTGCATTGGCTGTAATTGCATTCTATTATTTACTTATGCAGCTCTCTCTCAAACTGAGAAATGAAATAATCAAGGGAAAAGACCATGTCCCAATCCTGTCTATGTTTCCCGTTCCCAGCATATAAGCCTAGCACCTATTAGGCACTTGGTGAGTGCCAGACAAGGACTGAAGGGTGAAAAACACCTCGAAGGGGCAAGTGGGAGGGGTGGGGGGAACAGGACTTACCGCGTTCGACCACAAGAGGGCGCGCTATGTTCCCACGAGAGAGCCGGGCTGCTGGGCGAGGGTGTGCTCTCGGCCTCCAGCACAAATCACCTTCAAGGACCTTTCTCTAAGGAAGCCCAGTTCGGAAAAGGTTGCTTTCTCAGGTCAAATGAGTAGGGAGTAATAAAAGTGTTTTGAAAAGTTTATTGTAGCCGCCGCTAGGCGTTAGTTAGGGGTTGGGTGTTTTTTAACTGGAAAAGCAAAATGCCGCGCCTTTTCCTGAGCGCTTTGATATTTGTGGAAGTGGGTGGGTTGCACATCTATATGAGGGATTAGCGTGGGCTTGCATCCCGAACCCGAAGTTAGCAAATATTCACAGTCTGAGTCACTCATCAGGACTGGAAACCCACCAGACCCCCTGAGGGAGAGCAGGTGTGTGGAATTCAGGACAGGTGAATCAGACCCCTTTGGGAGGAAAGGAATGCGTTGAAAGCTACCCGGACAATCTCAGGGAAGGCAAGTGAAGGAGATTCAGGGAGGGAGCGGGGAAAGGAAGGAGTGTAAGAGGAAAGGGAATAAAGGGCCTCTGGGGAGGGAGGGGTTAACCCGGGCTAGGCGCGGAGGAGGAAAGCGCGTTGTGACGCCGGAGAGGCGGGCTCTCGGCGCGGCCTCTCGAAAACACCAGGCCGCTCCGGGTAAACACTGGTTAAGGGGGCGGGCCCAGGGGCAGCCACGTGCCGGGGCGAGAGGCTACTGGCTCTCCGGGAGTTGTTTGTGAGCCGCCATTAGCAACGTCGGGGCGCCGCGACGAGCTGATTGGCCGGGATTCGGAGCCCGGCCAGGGTCGGGGTGGGGAGTAGGCGGCTGCTGCGGCGCTGCGCCCGCTTGGGCCGAACGGAGCGCCAGCGCTACGAGCGCGGGGACCGGAGCCCGAGCCCGAGGCGCGGTCGCCGCCGCCATGCGCTGGGTACGCGCGCTGCTGAAGAATGCGTCCCTCGCAGGGGCGCCCAAGTACATCGAGCACTTCAGCAAGTTCTCCCCGTCCCCGCTCTCCATGAAGCAGTTTCTGGACTTCGGTACAAGTGGGCGGGAGGCGGCTGGCAGCGAGGGCCCGCGGGGTGTGGGGGTGGAGTGAAGGAGTGCTGGCCATGAAGGATTAACACGGAGGGTAAGGGAGGCCGAGTGACAGGGAAGGTTTGCTTGCAGGGGTCCAGACGAGAAAGGGTTAACGGGGAGGAAGGGGCCAGCCGCCGGACTTGAAAGGGTTAAGGGCACCACCGTGACTGAAGAGACTGAGCTGTTAGCGGGAAGGGGGGGCACTGAGAAGGAAGGGTCCAAGATGTCTTCCCGGGCTTTGTGAGGGGTCTTGGAGAGGAAGGGGCAGTGAGGCGTTGATGTTGGAGCAGGAGGGTGTAACCAGGCACTAAAGGATTACTGGGGGTTGTCCTGGAGACTCTAAAAGTGAAGGTCAGAGAGGAAATGAGGAAGATGCTGGTGGCAGTAACAAGGCAGCACTGGGAAGTGCAGCCATCTGGAAGGAGACCTGCGCAGGGGTGGACGTGGAGGGGTCTGTTGGGGGAGGGGGCTCTTTCAGATGAGTCAACAGGAGAGAGGCCCTGGCCGGTACACCTCCACCCACTGAAGGAGCTGGTCCCCAGCTGCCCTAGAGGGCAAGGACACTTGCAGATCAAATCTGCTGTGGCCTGGCCATCTTACCCCAGCTGGGCAGGGGTCCGGGGCACCATGAGATGGAGTCAGGTAGCTTGTACCCATCCTTGGTTGCCCCCTGGGTTCCTGGGCCAGGGTCGCCTACCATCAGTGTTCTGGGGGTGGCAAGGCTGTGCCAACGTGGGCACTGAAACAGGCATTGTGTGGACCCTGTCTGTTCACACGGAATTTCCATGGTGCCAGCCGGGGATTAGGAGGGGTTGCCCAGGTCTCTCAAGAGTTGAGGAGACAGAGCCTGGCTTAGGTTACAGCTGTGTCACTGATGGGACAGGGCGGGGAGGTGGCAGCCAGGACACAGGGCACCTGTTCCCCAAGGCTTGTCCGCCTGTCCCCCTCCCTGTTTGAGCTCCCCCCATGTAGGAAAGCCTCCTGAGCCCACTCCCAGCCCCCAGCATCTGTCCAGTCCAGACTGGACCCCAGTTAACAGAACTGTCACAGCAGCGTGGGGCTCACAGTAGAGTTTGGTCCCCCACTTGGAGTTCAGTGAGGGAAACAGACCTTCAGAAGGATGGTGACATGCACTGGATGACAGTTAAAAGCAGAACCTGGACTTAGAACCCAGGTCTCCTGACTCTAGGCCGTGGCCTCATTCAGTCCTCTACTCCCTCTTCATTTTCAAGCCAGACCAAGGGCCCTGTTCTCAGGCCCTGTCTACCTCACAGGTGGGCGGGCATTAACATAGGGGCAGCTCCACAATGGGCATAAAGACCAGCTGGGCCAGAGATGACACCGGGACCCTGCAGCTGCAGTGGTCTGAGCATAGCTCCCCTCAGCCAGGGGGAGCTCATCCCAAGGTAGAGATGGATTTCCCAGGCCCTTCTGCCCACCTGGATCAAGCCCCCAAAGTGAGTATGTACTAGGAGGAAAAGAAAGAGAAGAAGTGAGATAACTTGGGCTGGAGGCAGCTCTCAGTGGGCCCAGGATGGCCCTTTTCCCTGTGGTTGAAGGCAAGCAGGGTTCAGCTGAGGGTGGGGAGAGGATGCAACCTCCCTAAGGGTTAGGCTGGGTGGTGTGGTGGTCAGTGCAGGGGTCAGGAAAGGCTCCTTGTCCCATGCCTCCATCTCTTCTCTTCTGAACCCTCAGGAAATGAAGGATTTAGTGACCTGACCCTGCCCCCCGCAAGATGTCCTCTGGCTCCAGTGTTTTGTAACTCTGTGAGCTCACCCTTCCCTCTCCCACCAGGGTCCAGCAATGCCTGTGAGAAAACCTCATTCACCTTCCTCAGGCAGGAGTTGCCGGTGCGCCTGGCCAACATCATGAAAGAGATCAACCTGCTTCCCGACCGGGTGCTGAGCACACCCTCGGTGCAGCTGGTACAGAGCTGGTGAGACCCCTGAATAGGTCCCCACACCTCCCACCCCATTGTCAGATGACCCCTGCTCCCAGGAACCTTGAGGGAGGTGGGGAAAGAGGAGAGCCACAGGGACTCCGAAAGGTAGGGGAGTTCCTGCTGTCAAGTGGGAATCTTAGGCCAGAGCAGGGACTCAGATCAAGCTCATAGCCTCCATGTCTAGGGGACAGCCCTATACTCACCACCCTCCATTCTCTGGAAACACAGGATCCGCCTAGGAGATCATCATTTTCACAGCCAAAAACCCAAATCAGGCTAATGTCAGCATTTGCCACCAGCGCTGGTCCTGAAAATTTAGCACCTGTTGGATAGTATTTACCTGAGGCAACTTTGTGGGAAGCAGAAACAGGAAGAAGCTAATCTTCAAATTATATAATCCAAACAAGTCAGCGTGTTTTGGATGTTGGAAAACACTCGAATAGACACAAGGATGGCACAGTACCAGCTCCAAAGAGCTTTGGACGGGCAAAGACCAAAAGTTTATTGCACAGAGCAGCAGTAGCAGAGAGAAATCCTCAGTAAAGTTTACTCAAAAACTCTGTCCAGGGATAAGTAACTGAATGACATTAGCCAGAGGCCAGTCACATGAAGAAGGAACAAGAATTTGCTGTGTAACTGGGTATGTAAATGCGTAATCATGGTTGATCTTCAGTGGCATGTGTGCAGAAATTTTTGCCCTTGCTTCTGGCTGTGGCAGGTGGTATGGCTGTGGTTTCCTTTTGGATTCGCGGCATGCACACCTACTTCGAGCCCAGTGCCATGTTAGGTTAAACAGGCAGCGGCTGCCCTCAGGGAGCCTGTGATCTCACGGGGAGAGTAGAAGAGGGCAAACTAAGAGCTACATAGTGGCCAGGAGCAGTAAACTGCTGAAAAGTCAGCTTTATTTAAATTAAAAGCAAAGTATTCTTTTAAAATAACATTGATTGTGTTTTTTCCCCTTGTTGCAGAAGTATGACATGTTCACTTTGACATTTGGAGAACACAGAAAAGTAGATAAAAGGGAATGCCAACCACTACCCTCCACCCCTTAACCAAACACTGTTAAGGCTTTGTAAGTGCCCTTTATTGATGCCCTTGCAGATTTTTTCTATGCATGAATATGCATATGCATGACTTACTCAAATTAAATGAGGATAAAGTAAGGAAGGACCAGGCACATGATCTGTGCACAGTGAATTTCAGTTGAATCAGAAAGTTGTGGGGAAGTTGAAATGGATGCAGAGAGGAGGTGACGTGTCACTGGGCCTTACAGGGTGCCTAACTGAACCCTGACCTAGAAGGGAGGGAAGGGCATTCCAGGTGAAAGGAACTGCTTGTGCAGAGGTGCAGAGGCCAGAGAGGGCCCGGCTAGGGCATCTGAGCACTCACTTTGTGGATATAGTGCTGTTAGTGCAAGCGGTGAAGGTGGTTGGGGGGACAGAGGGCAGAGCCTGATTTGCATGTAGCCCAACAAGGTCACCCCTCGCTGGGCCCTGTCCCTTAGAGGTCCAAGACCTCTGAGCCAAGCGGCATTTCCTGCCATCAGGCAGTGTGGAAGGCATGGGGAGGGACAGAAGGTGCCATCTGTTCTCCCCAGCCCTCCTCCAGCTCTGTCCAGCTGAGCGACCTGGCTGCCTCTCCAGCTGGTCCCTGACTCCAGGACAAGGCTTCTCAGGCCCCTCCCTGGACACCATGTTCCTAGAAGAGTCAGGGGATGTGGGGAGGGAGGGCAGGGAGCTGCTGAACTGCCCGTGATGCCCCCGAGGCCCACAGAGTCCCTTCCTGAAACTCAGTTACACGTGTGGGGGGTTTGGCCTGACGTTATTCTTCCCTCAAAGCTGGGAAGTTATGTCCAGCAACAGCAGGAGGGAGTGAAGTTAGACAAAAGGGAATAATTCCCAGTGGATGGCTTGCTTAGAGGGGAGCAGGCCAAGGTATTGCTAGAGTGTGCTGACACACTGAAGAGACCGCCTGCTGAGATTGTTTCCAGAGAATGGGCATGAGCTGCAACAAGAGAGACTGTGGTCTGAGGGAAGGAAGGACTCTCTGAGGTGGCTGCCCGTGAGAGAGGGCAGACCTCCCTCTCCAGGGGAACCCCCTTGCCAGCTTGGGTGATGGAGGCGGTGGAGGTGGGTAGAGTTCTCAGGAGAGGAGGGGGACGACCTATCAGAGAGCCTGGCAAGAGGCCGACTAGCCTCAGAGTCTGATGAGTGAGGAGCAAAACCCCCCCTTTGGAAATGGACAAGCCCTGTGCACCTGTTATCAGTAGGAGCAGAGGTAATAGTTAATCTGTGGCAACAGCTAATGGAGTTTCTATCCAGCTGGGGAAAGGTTCCAGGCAGGAATCACTGTGGGCAAGTGGAGAGTTTCTGGCTCTAAACAAACCTGATGTGTCATTTCAACCGGACAGACTTGGTGTTGTGGGAACTTGTTTTGGAAGTGACTGGAAGGTAGAGGAAAGCCCTGGGTGTGGCGCCGGCATGCCTGACTCTGAGGCTTGGCTTTGCTGCTTGCTAGACACTTAATGTTTTTCCAACCACACGGCCCCTCTGAGCCTCGGCTTCCTCATCTGTAAAATGGGGATCTGTTCTGTTTCTAAGGGTCAGATGCCACTGCTGGATGTGAAAGTACACGGAACTCTCTAAGCGTGAGTGATGTCTGCAAGCTTCTGGCAACAGCACCTCCAGGACAAAGATGATGTGCTGTGGCAGAGGTTCTCTTCACAGTGTAGTAATGATAATGATGACGATGACAGAAGCAGACATGCCTGGAGGGCCTGCTGGCCATCAGGAACTGTTCTAAGCGTGTCCACGTATTAACTCATTTAACTTCACAACAACCTGATGAAGTAGGCCTTGTTATTATCCCCATTTTGTAGATGAGGAAACTGAGGTGCAGAGAGATTAAGAAACTTGTCTGAGCTCATTCAGGTAATAATTGGTAGAGCCAGTATTCCAGCCCAGGCTGTGTGATTTGGAGGCTGCGTTCTTGAAGGGAAGGGAGAGAACCGCATCCTGGGACAGTGACCAGGAGTCAGAGATTTCTAAGCTCACAGAGCAAGTCAGTGGGAAAGTAGATTTTCTTTACAGAGATTGTTTGATGGCTAGTGTTGTGGGGGCACAGAGGGGTAACCTTGCCTCCTCTCAGGAGAGAAAGACAGCCTGAGGAAGGGCGTGGAGTCGGTGGAGATGTACTTCGAGAAAATGGAGGGTTGAGTGATTGTCGCAGAGTAGAATCAAATGACAGCGAGTCACTCCTGTCACCAGTAGAGCCTTTGCAGGGGTGTGGGAAGGGGGTGGCAGGGGGGGTATCACCAGCACCTTCTTATGAACTTCCCTTGCACCAGCAAGGTATGTAGACCCCAAACCCAGTCCTTGTCCGTGAAAAGAATGACCACCTCAGAGGTTCCGGGCACCCAGGGCCAAACCCTGCCATTGAATCCCTCAGCCACCACTTACGTAATCAGAGTGGAGACCGGCCACCAGCATCATCTTCTCTAATCCGCGCCTGCTGCTACAAAGCCCACTTCACACCCGGGAACCTGAGTGGCACCGCCAGCAGCCTGGGTCCCAGGTCGGCCGGGCTCAGGGCCGTGCCCACCACCCCTCCACAAGCAGCTTCCAGAACACGTCTGCCCCCTCGCCCCTCCTCACAGGGCCTTGGCCTTGTTCACACCCCGGGTCCCCAGCGGCTCTGAACACTAGTACGTGGTGCCCACACACCCACAGGTGCCCAGGCTCACACACGCTTACCGCTCCTCTGCCCCCATGCAACGCTGCACACGCCTCCTCCCCAGCTGCCGGGCACTCATTCCGACGCCCACACGCACATGCGTACACACACACTCATTCTGACACACACACACACACGCTGTCTCGCTCACACACACACACACACACACGCTGTCTCGCTCACACACACACACACACACGCTGTCTCGCTCACACACACACGCACACACGCTGTCTCACTCCCTCACACACACGCACACACGCTGTCTCGCTCCCTCACTCACACACACACGCTGTCTCGCTCACACACACACACACACACGCTGTCTCGCTCCCTCACACACACACACACGCTGTCTCTCTCCCTCCCTCACACACACACACACACACACACACACGCTGTCTCGCTCCCTCACACACACACGCTGTCTCGCTCACACACACACACGCTGTCTCGCTCCCTCACACACACACACGCTGTCTCTCTCCCTCCCTCACACACACACACGCTGTCTTGTTCCCTCACACACACACACACGCTGTCTCACTCCCTCACACACACACACACACACACTGTCTCGCTCCCTCACACACACACGCTGTCTCGTTCCCTCACACACACACACACGCTGTCTCGTTCCCTCACACACACACACACACACACACACACACTGTCTCGCTCCCTCACACACACACACACGCTGTCTCGCTCCCTCCCTCACACACACACACACACTGTCTCGCTCCCTCACACACACACACACACACGCTGTCTCGCTCCCTCACACACACACACACACACGCTGTCTCGCTCCCTCACACACACACACACACACACACACTGTCTCGTTCCCACACACACACACAATGTCTCGCTCCCTCACACACACACACACACACACACACACACACACGCTGTCTCGCTCCCCCCCGCCACACACACACGCTGTCTCGTTCCCTCACACACACACACACGCTGTCTCGCTCCCTCACTCACACACACACACGCTGTCTCGCTCCCCCCCCCACACACACACTGTCTCGCTCACACACACACACACATGCTGTCTCGCTCCCCCCCACACACACACGCTGTCTCGCTCCCTCACTCACACACACACGCGGTCTTGCTCCCTCAAACACACACACACTGTCTCTCTCCCTCCCTCACACACACACACACACACACGCTGTCTCGTTCCCTCACACACACACACACGCTGTCTCACTCCCTCACTCACACACACACACATGCTGTCTCGCTCCCTCACACACACACACACGCTGTCTCGTTCCCTCACACACACACACACACACACGCTGTCTCCCTCACACACACGCACACAAACACACGCTGTCTCGCTCCCTCCTCTCCCGGTTTTCCACTCCTCCCAGCTCCTAAATCGAGGGCTCTGGAATGGCTAGAAAGCCCCAGAAGGCAGGGTTTGGGGCTTCCACGTTACCTCGGGGGAGGGGAGGGGAAGGAAGCTCTAGATCTCACCCAGGAAGTCCTGGGCGGCCTTGCTTACTGTTGAGGTCGGCAGGCCAGACCTTCCCTAGGGCGTCACGTTGGCCCTGCTGCCTGCTCTGCCAGGTCCAGGGCAGGTTGTGCATCTGTCATTGCACCACTGGTCTAAGCCCAGCTCTTTCTCTGGCCCTCGGGGGTGGGCAGCCCAGGAGCCAGCGTCACTCCTTCCCCAGCGTCTTACCCTTTTTAGGACCAAGATCTGGCCCAAGGGTGAGGTCTGGTTTGCCAGGCCCTTGGGGGGGCTTCAGGCCAGGGTCCAGCTTCCCCTGGGAGAATCTTTGTCATCCTCTCCTCTTCCTTCCAAGAACTCCCTCAGGACCACTCCCCTGAAGGAATGGCCCTGCGAGGGAGGCAGGCAGGGATTCTAAACCTTGCTTCACAGTCAGCAGACTGAGGCCTGAGGCTGCAGCTCTCCCCAGAGCCCTGCGGGGGGGGCGCTGCTCATTGCCAGTCCATCCTGGTGCTCTTTGTTCTACTTCACTGGCCACGTGACAGCGCCCTCTGTGGTTCATTAGGCAGCCCCAGATGGACGGGGCCAGCAGCGAGAGCTGTCATCCTACCCTTGCCCCCGCTCCTGGCCAAGGTGGTCAGGGGCCCCTAGCTCTCTCTGCTTGCCCCCAGGGTCTTGTGAAGGGGTTCCAGTGCCCCCACCCCTCAGCTGGTCTCCTCCCTCTCTCTGCCTATCCCTACCATTGCATACTTGCAGGTCCTCCTCCCAAATCCCCTCTCCCTCTAAGAATCACATGAGCATGAAGCTTTCTCCTGGGTATGGTCAAGGAATGAGGGATTTGGAGTAACACAGGCCTGTGAGAGAGGATCCCAGCTCTGCATGTTAACTTCCTCATCTGTAAAATGGGTCTAGCGGTAGCAGCCCCCCCTCACAGGGTCATTGTGGAGGTTGAAGTAGGGGAACACAGAGCAGAGCCCTGGCACAAGGCTGGCGCCAGTAAATGCTGGGCCTCCTTCACCATCAGCATCACTGTTAGGACCGGTGTAGACAGTGAGCACTTGGCCATGTGGTATAGACTTGGCATCAGACAGGCCTGGGGTGGAATCCCAGTGCGAATGCTCACTGTGTGGCCTGGGCCATATTACCTGCCCTCTCTGAGCTGGTTTCCTTGTCTGCAAAAGGGGGGAAATACCACATGCTCATGAAGGCTGCTGGGAGATGAGAGACCCTGTGTAGACTGAGCTCTAATGGTCACTGGGTAAGTGTCGTCTGTTCTTATTCTCTAGGGAGCCCGAGGTGAGGCCGAAGGAGGGCCGCTCTGACTGTCTGCTGGGGCTGCGGGGACAGTGAGGGGGTACTGAGGGGGAGCTGATCTCCTCTGCTCTCTCGGCTCCCCCTACCAGTGACTACGCCACCTCTTGCCGGGCGTTGTGCTGGGCCCTGGGTGGGGAGGGCAGGCAGGAACAGCAGGGCGAGGACGGCCCCATTCCTGCCATCAGTGGCTGTCCAGAGCATGACAGGTTCAAACATGGCGTGATTCAGAGTCTTTGCCCAGTGCAACCAGGAGGAGTGTGTCATGTGCCAGCTGGGGACTCAGAGGGTGTACTCAGCTGTTGACAGTGTCTGAACCACCGTTCGAAACAAGAGCAAACATTTAGAGAGTGCTCACTGTTTGCTAGGCACTGTGTTATCACATCTAATTCTCACCAAAAAGCAGTGATAGCAGTAGGTACAAAACCCTCCCTTTTCCGATGAGGAAACTCAGGCCCAGAGAGGTTCCATGACTCACCCAGAGCCACGCAGCTCAAAGTGGAAAAACCCAGCCTGGAACTCGGCAGAGCCAGCTTCAAAGCTAGCTCTTTTTTTTTTTTTTTTTTTTGCGGTACGCAGGCCTCTCACTGTTGTGGCCTCTCCCGTTGCGGAGCACAGGCTCCGGATGCACAGGCCCAGCGGCCATGGCCCACGGGCCCAGCCGCTCCGCGGCATGTGGGGTCTTCCCGGACCGGCGCACGAACCCGTGTCCCCTGCATCGGCAAGTGGACTCTCAACCACCTCGCCACCAGGGAAGCCCCAAAGCTAGCTCTTTTACCCTCTTCTCTACTGGGTTAAGCAAGAGAGAGAAGAGTAGCAGTTAGTGGGTGAGGGGGGCAGGGCATTCCAGGCAGAGGGAACCTCAGGCCCCATGGGCGGAGCATTTTGAGCAGCCAGCACTGTATAGTGGCGGGAGCACTGGAGGCCGGTCTTCACTATACTACCTCCCAGCTGTGGAACTCCTTCAGGCCTCAGTTGAGGAGACTGTGAAATGGGGCTAATTACTGCCGTTCTTACCTGTCAAGGTCAAAGCGCTGTGTACCTGGGAATGCTTCCGACTGGTGGGGGCCTCTTCTAGAGAGACTGTTAGGCCCCGGGGGCCCTCCCCCCATGTCAGAGCTCTCGGCGGCCCCTCCTTCCTGCCGGCTGGAAGTGTTTCTGCCGGAGAGAGGCTCAGCTCTCTGCCTTCCCCAGGAGAATGGGCTGTTGCGGGCTGAGGTGTTAGCAGGGAAGCAGTGGCGTCCTGCCTCGCAGTAGGGGAGGGGGGACAGTGGCTCCAGGTTGGCACCATCTGGGCAGCCCAGGTCCCTTCGGGCTCTCCGTGGGCTCCAGCCCTACCCAGTGTCACAGCTGGGCATGCCCACCCCACCCCGTGTCCTTCCCACCCAACATTTAAAATCCAGTTCCCTAGGAGGCTGCACAGCTCCTGGTGCCTGGAGAGGGGAGTATGAGGCTGTCGTCTTCCTCCCTGAACCCCTGCTCTGTGAGAGCTCTGGGCTGGCCACTCCACCACCTGTGCCCGTGGGATGCAGCAACAGCCGTGTGGGACAAACACTAAGATCTGCTTCCACGACACGCCCTGGGGAGCTAAGTGCCTTGCCCCAGCCTGCTCTCACTGCTGGTCTCAGGCAAGGCCCCCTCCCTG
The DNA here is from genome assembly GCF_026419965.1 of Kogia breviceps. Lineage (NCBI taxonomy): Eukaryota > Metazoa > Chordata > Mammalia > Artiodactyla > Physeteridae > Kogia > Kogia breviceps. The sequence goes on along the minus strand of NC_081328.1, from coordinate 34,368,068 downwards.
GCCTGGGCCTCAGTCTCCGAATCCGGGAGACCTGTGGGTGGGGTGGTCACCAACCCCCCTTTGAGCACTGCTATTCTAGGATATCAAGCAAAGGCGCTCTAGGTACCAACAAATTAGAGACTTTCTTGCACAACTCGCGGTGTCGTTGGGGAGACTCGCGTACGGAGGGAGCAGAGTGAGAATTTTTGACGCAGCTTGTGAACCCACGCGGCCCAGCTCTGGGCGGCGCCCACTGGAGGCGCAGGACGGAAGTAGGGTCAGCAGAGTCGGGTGTGCCGGGGCCCGGCCTGGGGCTGAGGCGTCCCCCACCCCCTCCCTCACACAGGTATGTCCAGAGTCTCCTGGACATCATGGAGTTCCTGGACAAGGACCCCGAGGACCATCGGACCCTGAGCCAGTGAGTGAGGCCTTGGCTGGGGGCGGGAGGGCAGACGTGGGTCACAGCCCCGAGGGCAGAAATGCCAGCAGGATGAAGGAAATGCCCCCGCCCTCAGGGGTGTCCAGTCTGAGGGGGCATTCAGCCCCCAATCCTTGGTGTGCCCTGAGTCTGATGGGGGGACCCAGGCCCCGCCCCTGTGGAGCCCCCAGGCTGTCAGGCAGGCGGTGGGAGATTTTGGGTGGGCTTCCGGAGGAGTGGGCTGGGGAGAGTCGAGTGGGTGAAGACAGCGTGGAGAGAAGCGGGGGGAGTCTGAGGGTGTCCCAGGGCTGGGGCGGGACGAGGGCCAACATCTACCCCCATCGCAGGTTCACCGACGCCCTGATCACCATCCGGAACCGCCACAACGATGTGGTGCCCACCATGGCGCAGGGCGTGCTGGAGTACAAGGACGCCTACGGCGACGACCCCGTCTCCAACCAGAACATCCAGTACTTCCTGGACCGCTTCTACCTCAGCCGCATCTCCATCCGCATGCTCATCAACCAGCACAGTGAGCGGGCGCAGGGCCATTCACTGTTCAGATGTTTACAGAATGCAAAACTGTGTCGCCTCTTTACGTGGTATTCATAAAAGTCTCGTTATGTTAGTACACAGGTTGTTGCCTAGTGTTTCTTTTCTTTTCTGTTTTTTTTTTGTGGTACGTGGGCCTCTCACTGCTGTGGCCTCTCGCGTTGCGGAGCACAGGCTCCGGAAGTGCAGGCCCAGCGGCCATGGCTCACGGGCCCAGCCGCTCCGCGGCACGTGGGATCTTCCCGGACGAAGGCACGAACCCATGTCCCCTGTATCGGCAGGCGGACTCTCAACCACTGCGACACCAGGGAAGCCCTGCCTAGCGTTTCTTAGTCCAGGAGTATTAACTATGATTGTTGAGAAATCATAGCCAGTCATTAATTACACAAGAAGGGAAAAATTATTTTTAAATGTATAGCAGAAGAGAAGAATAAATGTAATGTAGAATGTATGGGGATGAAACTTCTGAGAAGAATGCTTCAGGCCTACAAAGGTCCAAGACTGGCCTGATCCAGGGTTGGAGGGGCCGGGGGTCATGGAAGAGAGGGTAGGAGGGTGGGGAGGGGGTGCAGCCTCAGGGTCAGAAGTGTCAGAAGTAGAGGTGGAGCACTGGAGAACGGGGGGTGGGGAGAGGGAGCGCCGGGGTTGTGTGTCCCCGCTAACCGCGCCCTCCCTTCCCGCCCGCAGCCCTGATCTTTGACGGCAGCACCAACCCAGCCCACCCCAAACACATCGGCAGCATCGACCCCAACTGCAGCGTCTCTGAGGTGGTGAAAGGTGAGCTGTCCCCACCATGCCTGGCCCACAGGGGAGCCACAGTGACCCCCAAGTCTTACCTGGCCAGACGGTGACCCGTTCCCCAGTGGGTGGGGGCCACGTTCCCATGGGTTCAGTGTTGGTGAAGCCCAGTGTTGGTGCCAAGAGGACTGCCTGCTGGGAAGAGGTCACCCCATTCCCTGGTGACCCCTTTCTTCTCTCAGATGCCTACGACATGGCCAAGCTCCTGTGTGACAAGTATTACATGGCCTCACCTGACCTGGAGATCCAGGAGATCAATGGTGAGGGAGTGAGGCTGTGTGTCTGCCTGTCTGTCTGTCTAAGGGCTGGGCACATGGGAGAGGAAAGAGAGGTGGGACTCAGGAAATGAACTGTTACCTGGATGAGGGAGAAGCAGAGCTATTATTGTATTATTATTATTAATTTATCTGGTAAATATTTATTAAGCAATAAACACAACAGGCAAGGTCCCCATTCCCACGGAGCTTACATTCTCGGTACTGGGGAGGTTGGGGAATGGGACTTTTAACCAGTGAACAAATAACAAGATAATTTCAGGTCATGATAAGTGACAGGAAGGAAACACAATGGGGTAACGTGACAGTGATGGATAGGAGCAGTGTATTAGATGGGATATTAGATATTAGTTTGGCTGTCTTCCCAAAATCCAAAAACTGGTTTAATTTGAGAGAGAGATTTCCCTCTCCCCAGCCCCTGGGGTAGAATGATTAAAGCTGGCTACCCACCCTCATGTCTCAGTTCCAGCCTGGAGAAGGGGAAAGAAGATGTGGAAGGCAGGGCCCAAGAGCTGAACATAGCACTTTCCTACGTCTCCGAGCTGCAAGGGAGGCTGGGAATTTAGTCTCTAGCTGGGTAGTCATGTGCTAGTCAAAACTTCGGGGGAGGGAGGCATCTATTTCTAAAAGAAGAAAGGGAATAACGGATACAAGAGGATGGCTACAAGGGTCCTACTTTGGATGGGGTAGTCAAGGACCACAAAGACCAGTGTGGTGGGGTTAGGAAATTAAAGGGGTGATGTGTGGGAGAGAGGCTAGGCATGCAGGGCCGGTGGACCACAGGCAGGAGCTGGGATTTTGAGATCAGCAGAAAGCCACTGGAGGTTTGAAGCACGGTGATGACAGGCTCTGAGTAACATTCTAAAGATATTTAGAGGGGACTTCCCTGGTGGCGCAATGGTTAAGACTCCGTGCTCCCAGTGCAGGGGGCCGAGGTTCGATCCCTGGTCAGGGAACTAGATCCCACACGCATGCCGCGACTAAGAGTTCACATGCCACAACTAAGGAGCCGGTGAGCCACAACTAAGGAGCCCCCCTGCCAAAACTAAGACCCAGTGCAACCAAATAAATATTAAAGAAAAAAAAAGATATTTAGAGGTTGGAGGAGGCAGGAGAGGACACAGGAAGACCAGTTAGGAGGTCATTGCAGATTCAGGCAAGGGGAAGGGAAGGCAGCAGAGAGGAAAAGAAGGGGTGAACTGGATAAATATCTTGGAGGTGGAGGGATGAGGAGGATCAGGGTCTCTACCCTCCCCTCCACGCACCTGCTCCTCAGCCACCCTGGCCTGTGGGCCAGAAACCTGAGGTGTTCATGCCTCCGTGCCTGGAAGTCACACTGCCCACATCCTAGTCTTTTCTTTATAGATTTTTTTAACTTGCTTTTAAATTTATTTATTTATTTATTTATTTTAATTTTTGGCTGTGTTGGGTCCTCATTTCTGTGCGAGGGCTTTCTCTAGTTGCAGCGAGCGGGGGCCACTCTTCATTGCGGTGCGCGGGCCTCTCACTATTGCAGCCTCTCTTGTTGCGGAGCACAGGCTCCAGACACGCAGGCTCAGTAGTTGTGGCTCACGGGCCCAATTGCTCCGCAGCATGTGGGATCTTCCCAAACCAGGGCTCGAACCCGCGTCCCCTGCATTGGCAGGCAGACTCTCAACCACTGCGCCACCGGGGAAGACCTCCTAGTCTTTTCTTAAGACCTGGTTCAAGTCCACCTCCTCTGAAAAGCCTTCCCGGACCTCCCAGGAAGAGTTAGGCACCGCCTGCCCCAAGTGTACCTCTAAATTGCACTGTTTGAATTACTTGGCAGAAACCAAAGGGCAGAGACAGGCCGCTTTACTTCAGGATTCCTGGGGTCAAGCCCAGGGCCTAGCACACAGCTCTGGGTACAACACCTAATGTGAAAGTCAGTTGTGTGGTTCTCTGTCTAGACTTGAATTTCTGAGAGGGTAGGATTGAATTTTATTCAACTTTATGTCTCCACTGCCCAGCACAGGGCCTGAGTTTCCTTCATTCATTGATCCACTGCATATTTATTGAGCTTCTGCTACATACAGAGCTCTGTGCCAGGCACCAGGAAGAGACACTCAGTCTCTAAAACCAAGAAAACTCTCCAGGATAGAGTGATTCTTGGGAAGTAGGGTGTTCGTGTCAAAATCACCTGGGCAGCCCCCTCCCCTCTCCCCTGGGTGAAAAAGCTCTACAGGGGATTCTGGTATCAAGGTGAATGCTAGTAGGCTACTTTTAGGATAGACAGATATTATTTGGGTGGATGAATGATGGATAGATGGGTAGATAAACAGTGGATGAATGGAAGGATGGATCTGCACTTTGAATGAATGGATAGATGGGAAAGATAGTTGTTTGAGCAGATGCATAGATTGAGGGACAATTGGATGGTTGGATGGACACTGAATGGGTAGATAGAGGAACAAATAGATATTGAATGGATATGATTGATGAATGGATGGATAATGGCTGGCTGGCTGGACGGACAGACAGACACTGTATAATGGATGGATATTATATGGAGAGTTAGATGGATGAATGGACACTGAATAGACAGATGGATGGATGAACGAATGAGCAGGTGGATGGACAGTGGATGGTGGTTGAGTGCTGGGTGCTAGATGCTGGTGAATGAATGCTGAAGAGTGACCTCTTGACACTTTCCTGATCTTTGGTTTGGACTTCCCTGGCAGCCTCCAACTCCGAACAGCCAATTCACATGGTCTATGTCCCCTCCCACCTCTACCACATGCTTTTTGAACTCTTCAAGGTGAGGAGGCTGGGGGATGGTCCTTTGTGGGGGTGGGAGTGGTGAGGTCTAGGTTGCTCTCACTGTGTCTTCCCCCTTTTCCACCGCAGAATGCCATGCGAGCGACTGTGGAAAGCCATGAATCCAGCCTCACTCTCCCACCTCTCAAGGTCATGGTGGCCTTGGGCGAGGAAGATCTTTCCATCAAAGTATGTGACCCTTGACTTTGGGGGCCAGAGAGCAGTGGTGTGGAGACTTCCCTCCTGCCAGGAGATGGGCTAAGGGAAGCCCCTGGGGGTGAGGAAGATCTGAGAAGGTCAGGGGTGGGGTGTGGAGAAAACTGAGGTCTGGAGACCCTGACGTGTCCCACGTCCCCCAGATGAGTGACCGAGGTGGGGGCGTTCCCTTGAGGAAGATTGAGCGACTCTTCAGCTACATGTACTCCACGGCCCCCACACCTCAGCCTGGCACCGGGGGAACCCCGTTGGTGAGATGGCTTCACTCTGGTTCCCCCCACTGGCCTCCTGAAGAATGTCTGTTGGCCTTCTGGTCTCTTCTTATCCAATTGTCACTCTTGCCCATCTCTCGCTTCCCTACCCGCCACGGTCCCTCTGTCCTTGTGTGGCCGTGTGTGAGTCTGAGTCTGGGCCTCCCTGCCCCTCCTGTCTCTCCCCAGCCTGTACCTACCTACCTATCTGTGGGTGTCTGTCTGTCACTGTTTCTCAGCTCTCCCTTCCCCTCTCTCTCTGCACAAGTAACTACCTCTCTCTTGGAGTTGTTCAGCTTACCAACACCTCGCTGTCCATTCCCAGCAGAGTAGGAGGAGCTGGCTGTGGGAAACTGAGACACAGAGGTGCCCTGTGACCTGCCCAGACCCCTGGCTACGCATCCCGAGCCCCTCTCCCTGCCCTGCTTACTGCTCCCCCCCCGCCCCATGCTCCGCAGCCTTCCTCTGTCTGCCAGACCGATTTCCTTTATCCCACGGTCCCCATCTTGCCTCAGAGCTGTCCCTTTCTCATGTCCCTTCCCCACCCCAGTTCTGGGAGTCCCCCTGCACGACCCCAGCTTGGCCCTCCTCACTCAGTACATTGGGTCCCTGCAGTTCCAGGAAGCCCGCGGCCGGTGTCTCATCACGCTCCCTTCTCACCCCCTTGCAGGCTGGCTTCGGGTATGGGCTCCCCATTTCCCGCCTCTATGCCAAGTACTTCCAGGGGGACCTGCAGCTCTTCTCCATGGAGGGCTTTGGGACTGACGCTGTCATCTATCTCAAGGTGAGGGCCCCTGCCTGCAGAGTCTGGCTCGGGGAGTTTGCTGATAGGTCAGGCCTGTTATTAGGTTTCTTTTCCGTCCCTCCAATCTTTTCCTGATTCCAGACTGAGAATCTGAGCAAAGCTATAGTTCCCAGCCACCAGGCACTCCTAAGCTGGCAGGCAATTTCAGGGAGTCTGTGGTTTGCATGAGTAAGACCTGTTCTGGGAACCCGTGACTTGCTAGACTCAGAAGGAAAGTGGGGGGCCACAGAGAACTCCTGATTCAGCTCAGGGGGAGACTGAGGCCCAGAGCTGGTGACCTTGTTCAGGGTTACAGAGCCTAGGCTCCTTCCTGTCCCTCCCTGACCTTTAAGTGAACAGCCTTCTTGAATGGGCAGGAGCAAGCCACAGAAGGGACAGACCCTTTCATGGGTCTTTCTGGGTTAGTCATCTCAGCCAGTGTCTGGCACTTGGCTGGGCTATCATGTGGGCCACAGTCAGTGGCCACCAGAGCGTACTGGGGCGAGGCTGGTCTGCCGAGGAGTGGGCACGGTGCAGGGAAGCAGGAGAGGCTGACCCTGATGCCCTCCAGGCCCTGTCCACGGACTCGGTGGAACGCCTGCCCGTCTACAACAAGTCAGCCTGGCGCCACTACCAGACCATCCAGGAGGCCGGTGATTGGTGTGTGCCCAGCACGGAGCCTAAGAACACGTCCACATACCGTGTCAGCTAGAGGCCACCCCACTCATCTGCACCCAAGAGGATGGACTGCTGTCTCTGGATCCGGCCACCATGGTGACCCTCCCTGTCCCCACCCCAGGTTGGGGGAGGCTCTCCCTGATGACCAGCTTCTTGTCTCTGTGGAAATCACTGCGGTGACCGGTCTGTGGTGGCCCCTAAGTGCCAATCTCTGTCCCTATGGAGACTCCTAGGTGATCTCCCTGGTTCCAGTCTCTGTGGGCAATGCCTGAGGATTGGGGGATGTCTCCACCCTGATAGGGTGTCCCAGAGATACGTTTCCATGGCATTCTTCCTCTCTGAGCCCAAAGCTGCCACTTCTCTGCTGGGGGTCCTAGGTCCCCCTCACTGCCTTCCACAGCCCTGGCCTTCCAAGTGGACACCCCTGCTTGCCTTATTCCCTTGGCCCATGCCGGTAGCCTGGCCCTGGTCGGGTGTCAGTGTTAGGAAGGGGCCAGGTACCCGCCACATCTGTCGTAGTGGGAGGGGACCCTTGGTTGGGGACCTGGTCCTACAGTCTCTTCTCCACTCTGAGTTTAAGGTCAAAGTTAGGAGGGAGGGGTTTCTCACCTGGGGCTCACCCCTAAAGCCGAGGAACCTGGGAGGACCCAGAGGTTGGCCATCCAACCAAGCTGCTTGAAGCCTGCAGGTGGCCCCAGCAATGTTTCTGCCACCTCCCGAGCCCTTCCCCTGCATGTCCTCACGTGCGTACACCTGCCTGCCATACACAGTCCCCCACTGAGCTCCAGACCCCAATTCCCACTGTGCCCGCGTGTGCTTGGGGTGGCTTTCTCCCTAGAATGTTCTGTGTACATAGCTAGTTTTATAGCCCTAAACGCCCCCACCCTTTCCCTTAGCACACAGGGGGTTAAAGCTGTGTGCTCCTCCCACTGTCTGAGATGGTGACAGTGACATCCACAGTAAAGAGGAGATCGAATGAGACTGCAGCCCCGCTGCTTTCCTGGGGGAGGGAGATACTCACGTATAAACGCATACAGACTGCAGCCCCTGTGACCAACACGTGACGCGCTCGGGACACCTGATCCCAGCTCAGGACATGGTTCAGTGTGTGCCTAGTATAACAGCGGCCACAGCTGTCCATTCAGAGCACTTGACAGTGCAGCACCCAGGGACAGAACTGTGGCCTCCCACGTTTGGGGCCCAGCCCAGCCCCCAGCTGGGGCAGACAGAAAGGTCACTGGCACATCATAAGTGTTTATTGAAATAAACGGAGTACTGCCTCCCCCTTCACATGCAGGTGGGCACCCAGATAACTCCTGATGGCTTCAAGGACCTGGGAACTTTTCACCTGCCCCACTGGCCCCTCCTCTGGGCCCAGATGGTACTGATGCCCCCATATCTCAGTCCCCTCTCTGAAGCCCCTCTCCCGGCACAGATAGCAGAGAGGAGGAAAGGACTGAGACCCAGAAATAGAGGTAGCCCTCAGGCCACAGCGCTTGGGCTGGAACAAGGGGAGTAGGCATGCATCGGGTCCTGTCCGGCCGCTCCAGGCGGATGGGAGGAGGTGGAGGGAGGTCTCTAATCAGAGGCCCCTGGCCTCATTGTTCACTCCGGCCAGTGCCCCAGAAGCTGGGCTAGCCGCTGGCCAGCACCATACCTGCACGCTCCCTCCCTACAAGGGCAGATGGCTTGCTCTGGGCTGCTGGGGTAGACTCCACCCCCACCCAGGGAGCTGGCCCCACCCCTACACGTGGCCCAGGAACCGGAACCCGCGCCATCTGCCAGTTCTGGAACCCACTGAGGCCTCGCTAGGGACCCGGGCAGATGGGGGATGACTGATGAACCTTTCCAATTTAGCAGCTTCCGGGGGACCTCCCGGATTTTGCCTCTCTGCTTGGCTGGGATGAGGATTCACCAGTTCAGGACCATCTAGGCACTGGTGGGGGGTGTCTTCTGTGGCCACCAGCTCCCAAGTTTGCTGTGTCCTCAGGGAGGGCCCAGGTGGCCTCTGAGGGAGCAGAGGAGAGGGGGTCGAAGACCAGGCTTTGAACGGGCCTCAGGAGGGGCAGACCTGTAAGGGCGTTATCTCGCCACCACCGAGACCCACAGCACAGGGACAGGGAAAAGGAGGAGCTTTGCCTCCTCCCTTCTTTCTCCTGAAGTCCTTGCGAAGATGATGTGGGATAATCACGCTGCTTTCTCCGCTCTCCTGTTGAGGAGCGCAGGACTGGGAGCCTACCTTGCATGCAGCTTGCTGCAGGGCCACCAGCCTCCCTGCGGAGCAGAGCAGAGCTCTCCTGACACACAGTCACCTGGGAGAGCTGGAAAGGAACTGCTTTATCTACCTGCTCCTGCAGAGGTAGGTGCCCAGCCCACCTCTCTGAGCCCAGGGCTTCTGGAAGGTAAGCAGGCCTCCTAATTCACTGCTGGTCCCAGGACCACCATGGCCTGAGGGCAGAGGGTCAGAATGACTCAGGCACTTCTGGGCTCCCAGACTTGCTTCAGCCCTGGCTTCTCTGCCCATAATCTGCCACTTCCCCCAGGAACTCTGTGCCAGACGAGTCCTTGAAATGGGATTTATTACTGGGTCCTCCCCCTGGGGTCTCCCTTTCTGAGGAATCGGTCCAGACAGAAGACAGGGTGAGAGGGCTGTTCCTCCTGAGAGCATGGGGCCAGGCCAGCCCAAGCCTGGTGCCCAGGCCCCACTGGCCCGGGTGCCAGCTGCCAGTGCCTGCCCGCCCGTCTCCCTAGCTCCTCTTGGCCGCCTGCTCCCTGCGCCGGAGCTTCTCACGCTGCCGTGCAGCCTTCTCCCGGGCCTTGCGCTCCTTCTCCGCGGCCGCTGCCAGCTCCTTCAGCTTCCGCTTCACTAGCGCCCGGTCATGTGAGTTGCTGAGCCCCAGGCTCTGGGGGAGGAATCCGAGGGTGAGGGGAAGAGCCCCGGAGCCACCCAGGCCTGGCCAACCCAAGCCCCGGCTTCTCTGTGCCCCGGGTGTACTCTCTCTGGGGCTCTGCCAGCCCTCAGCCTCCACCTCCCAGACTAGCTGATGGATCAGAACCCTCAGGGCAAGAATTTGGAATGGGAGTGATTGGGAGAGATGAGGGTAGAGGGTTTCAGGGCCTTTGCCCCCTCCCCACCCCGATCCTTGGCTTCCATTCCTCCACTCAGGATTTCAACCTTGGCATGACCCTGCCTGACCCCCTGAGGCCCAGAGACGGGGAGCAAAATGTCCAAGGTCACACAGCTAGTCAGTAGCTGAGTTCCCTCTCCATTCCAGAGACTTCCTGGGGGACTCTTGGCACCACTGCTTCCCCAAGCAGCTCAGCAGAGGGTGTACAACAGGTCAGAAACCCCCAGTACAGAGACACCCCCTGCCGACCCCCTCCTCCCCGACTGGTTCCCTCCCACAACCACCAGCCTCCAAGATTCTCAGTCTTGGAGACTAAGACTCCAAGAATCAGATGAGATGACCGGGGGAGACTGATTAGAGTCAGGAGTCAGATGATAGGATAGTCCGCAAGGTCAGAGGTCAACCTGGAGACTTGGGCTGGAGCTTGAAGGTCAGACTGAGGAATTGGGCCGGAGTCAGACTGGGAACCCATGCTAGAGAGCAACGATCAGGCCGAGGATCTTGCCTAGAGCTCAGAGGCCAGGGCAGTGATCTTAAAGGGAGTGTAAAGGTCCAGATGAGGGGATCCTAATTCTCGAAGGTTGCCTCAGGCTCTGGCTGGGTCGGGGCCCTTCTACTCTGACCCACCTTCAGTTTGCTTCCATCCAGCTGCAGTAGCTGCGGCCCATCCACCTGCCTTGCAGCAAACTCGGCGGCATACTGCTCCAGGTTGAGGCTGTGCAGCCACTGGCCCACCTGCTGACTGGTCCAGTGGTAGATGGTGGGGAGAGGTTCATCCAGAAACTGGGGCAGAGACGAAGGAGTGAAGGAGCAAAGGAGCAAAGGAGCGTGAGGGGGGAAGGCGTGGCCTGTGGCCCCGCACACCTGGCTGCGTCAGACGTCAGGGCCTGCTTACCTCATCCGAAGACTGGGACAGTGTGTGGTAGGGGTAGGAACACTTGGCTGCCTGCCGGGGACCACTTGGAATCTTGGGGCTGCTGCTGGGGGGTGTGGAGTCATCACTCAGAGTGGATTCCTAGACAGGAGGGGGGCATGCTGCTGAGGAGAGATCTCACCTCCAAGCGCAAGGCAGCCACCCCCGACCCACCACCCCCATCCAGATGAAGCTGAAGTCCAGGGCTGGGCACCAGGAGTTGCTCAGGGCCCTTGTACGTGAACCAGGAGCTAGGCGGGCACACAGGGCGTGGTGACTCGTGCGAGGCATCGGATCTGAGGCCTCTGGGAGGATGTGGGGCTAGAACTGAGCCAGGCAGAGTAGTTAGTGGGAATGGAGGAGGTCAGACTGGTGTCGCTTTCTAGACAGCTGACTGGGATTCCCAGGTGCTGGGTCAAATGTCTCTGCTTTGTGCTCCCCAGCATGGCCTCTAGCACCCTGACCTGTAAAAACCTGGTTAGATGTCTTTGTCCTCACTGGATTGTGAGCTCTGTGAGGGCCTGCGCTGTGTCTGCTCACCAGGGCCCAGCACAAGGGAAAAGGAAGAAAGGGAGGGACCCCTTCTCCCCTGAATTTCCAGTTTTCTGATCTCCTCTGACCCGGCTGCACATAAGGAACAGAATCACAGAACAAGCACAGGGCTGGGGGTCATAGAGCCTGGCACCTAAATCCAACTGAGTCTGTAAGCAGATCCCTTCAGTCTGGGCTTGCATTTGCTCGTCTGTACAATGGGGGGGAGTGTGTGTGCCTTCCCTACTTCACTGAGCCTTTGTGAGAGTAAAGCAAAAACATGCACTCGGAGCTCTGTAGACTGGGGGCCCTGGTGAACGTAAACAGACGCTCATTCTTGCTTCTGTTACTCGGTCTCACTTCTCCCACAGGATTGTGAACTTTCTGAGCACTAGTGCGGTTGGGGTCCTGTTCATCTCTGCTTCCCCCAAGCATCACCACACCATACATGTAGCCCAGCTCCTAAGACAGGACATGGGGCCAGAACTGAGCCAGGCAGAAGAGTTAGCAGGGATAGAGGAGCCCTCAGGCTGGGTGTGTACTAGGGGATCATGGAGGCAGCAATGAACTACTAATCAATGAAGGAACCACTCAGCATATAAACAAGTAAATGAGTGAATGCCTGAACTCAGAAACTGGATGAATTAATGGATCACTGAATGACTCCATGGACAGACAGATAGACTCCAGGAATGCCTGGATCCCAGCCCAAGCCAGGGTGAAGTGTATCTTCATGTCACCTGAGTCTGGGGGCCAGTATGGGGGCCAGAAGGCCACGGACTCACCTGAGAAGCTGACTTCTTAGGGCTGAAGCGCTCGTGTTTAGGGGAGCAGGCCGGGGAGGTGTTGCTGCCAGAACACGCCGAGCCCTTGCCACTGTCTGTGAACCAGGAAAAGGGCAGGAACGGGGAGCCCCCTGACCTGCCGGACCCCTCCACTGACTCCCTGTGGAGAGAGTGCCCTGCATGGGTGTGGGCACCAAGGCAAGGGCTGGGGCCCACAGGGAGCTGGGGGCAAAAGCTGTGGCTGAGGGGCTGTGGGTACCTCTTACCTGCTGCCCATGGACAGGCGGTTGCTGCCCTTCTCCTTCCGGCTCTTGCTAGTGGATGCTCGGCGTAAGGTGACCCTGTGGGGAGGGCAAGGGGGAGTGGGACAGTGCTGCCCCCTATGCTACCCCACCTCCAAGCCTTTGTTCTTGGCCCTTCTCCCACTCACCCCAGGTCCAGGAACTTTCGGCGAGTCTTCTTATCCAGGCCAATGGTAGGGCTGGCGGGCTCAGGTGGGCTGGCATCTCGGCTGTCATCTTTCGTGGAAGAGAAGGAAGGAAATAGCCTGTGTGGTGGCTTGTCTGCCTCTTCCAGCTGCCAGTGAGGTGGTAGGAATTCTCTCGACTTAGATTCAGGCAACCTGGCTCTGGTGCCCTTCACTAGCTATGTGACCTAGGACAAGTCACTACCTTCTGAGCTTCCTGCATCTCAAATATGGGGATAATGACACTGCCTATTTCATGAGACCTAGTAGGATGTTGATGAAAGCCTTATACAAACCATAAACCACTCTGAAAAAGTAGGGACTACTACTCTTTACTGTTAATTTTATCTTGTCCAACTTGTAGCCAACCTTCTAATCTTGGTTCACATGTCACTTCCTCAGAGAAGCCTTCCAGGATGCTCCCAACTGCTCCCAGGATGCCTTCACGCTGATATATGCTCTCCCCCCGCCCCCGCGCACTGTTTCTCACATAGCACTTAATACACCTTGTAGCTATACGTTTAATCAATGGATGATTTGATTGCTTCTCCTCGAACCTGTAAGCCCCGTGAGGACGAGAACTGCATCTGCTTGCTCTTTTGTGTGTCTCAGTGCCCAGCAGTGCCTGGCACATATTAAGCCGCTCGGGAAATGAGTGAAAGAACCGTGGTCTTTATTCCCCACCTTCCCCAGCCACCCTGCCCCTCGGATCCCGCCACGCACTTCGGCGCCCAAGGGACCGCTTGCCAGCAGGGGGCGCCGCGCCGGCCGCCGCTCACCTTCGCTGTGCGGCTCGGCGCGGGGATGGCGGCGCACGAAGCTGGGCGAGCTGTCGGACGAGGGCGCGGAGCGCGGCGGCGAGCAGGAGGCGGCGGCCAGGCCCTCGTGCGAGGCGGCGTTGTGCAGGGGCCGGTAGCGTGCGAGAGGCGAGGGCGGCGGCTCGTCCTCGTCCAGGCTGCGCCGCAACCCCGGGGGCTCCAGGCAGAAGGAGCTCCCGGCTGGGGACCCCGGGCCCGAGTGCAGAGGCGAGCGCAGCCGGTGCAGGGGGCTCCCGCAGCCATCGGTCACCTGGGGAAGGGGCAGCCGCTCACCGCCAACCCTCCTCCCCTTTTCACGGAGGGGAGCCCGGGCTGCTAGGTACTTCCGGGGCCTGGAGGGAGGGTTTCCTCGTGCCTTGGGCCGAGAGGTGGCTGGGCAGCGAGACGTGGGAAACGGGACTTCCGGTCACATAGGCTGGGGCTGGATCCCGCCTCCTTCACTTACTAACTGTGTGACTTTGTTAGTGAACCTCTCAGAGCCTCAATTTCCTCGTCTGGAAGATGGGGGTAATACCTTCCTTGAAAGGATGAGATGAGCCAGAATTGAACTGCAGCTAATATTTGTTAGCCTTATTATGTCAGAAGTCTAGGGGTGTGGTTTCCCTGGAAGAGTGGTTTGGAGGGATTATCCAGGAGCAAGAAGGGTGGGTGAGGTATGTGCAATTGGGTGGATTGCCCCAACCTTGCCTCCGGGCCCATCGGAGCCTTCACCATCCTCTGCAGAGCTGGCACTGTCCCGAAGCCTCGAGCGGGAGGGCCTGTGTCTCCGGCCCTTGGCCAGTAGTTGGGCTCGGGCCTTGTGTAAACTGCTGTCCAGTCTGACGGTCTCTGGCACAGCCAAGTCCAGGTCTGCAAACCGGGGAAGAGGGGCAGAGACCAGACACATGAAGACAGCAATCCCGGAGGCCCACTGCAAGTGGCCACCTGCACTCACACCCAGGCATTCAACAAATGTCTCCAAACGCAGGGCACTGATAGTCCTATGAGATGGAGAGCTGGGTCTTTCACAGTCTCCCAGGGAGCTGGACATATCAGCTCATACATAACAGTGTGTGATGGAACCTCTCACAGGCACAGAGGACAGGATGGCTCGGTTTGGATGGGTTGGAGGAGGAAACACCAAAGCTGGGTCTTAAGGTCTGGATGGGAGTTTACAAGAAAGGAGGTTGGCAAAACTGGTATATGCAATGCTGGGAGGAAGGGAAGCTGGGGGCGGGGCACCTCCAGGGCAATGGTAGGGCAGGTTTGTGGAGGGAAGGACTGGAGGATGAGGCCGGAGAGAGCATGGTTGTAATAGCTACCACTGAAGAAGTGCCAACTACACGCCAGAATGTACATACATCACCTTGTCTACTCAGAACAACCCGCAGGCTAGGGACAGCTGTTACGTACATTTCACAGCTAAGCAAACTGAGGATCAGAGAGGTTAAGTCTCTTGACTGAGGCCAGCAGCTAGCAATGGTCTAGGATTTGAGCCTGGCTTGTCTAGCTCCAGAGATTGGCCCTGCTGGGGACACTGGCTTGCTGTGCCATGCTCAAGGTCACACTCAGAGACAGCACTGCTGAGCATCTAGAGGGCTCACAGTTAACTGGAGCAGAGGGACCCCCAAAAGCCACTGGCGGTGGCAGAGAGGAAAGCCTACAGACCCCTGAAGCCTGTCTCTCCTGTCCTGGGGTCCGTCGCGCAGGGCTAGGTCCTGGATGAGGACACAGCGGAAAAGTAGGCAAACCCAACAGATTATGCATAGACGCTACTGCTCCAAGTTTCACTTTCCATTTGCTCCACCAGAGAATGCACCCTTCACTCTGCAGTGACCCTGAGCTTCTCCAGGCAGAACAGGTTCTTCCCAGACCTCAGCATGGGTTAAGACCTATCTTCACCACTCTACCCCTCATGATCTCAGGGACCCCATCCCGTCACTCAAGGCCCTGCCTTGCCTGCTCCTCTTTCTCTTGTCTGCAGACACCCCCTAAGCCACCCCAGTGGCTGAACTACTACCTATACCTATTTCCAACTCTGACCCCTTCCCTGAATTCCAAGTCTGGGCACCTCAGCACCTGCCAGGGAACTTACCATGTCAAAATCACCCAGGGACCTCAACCTCAACCCATCAAATGAACCCACCACCTTGCCTCAAACTGGTTCTCTGTCCCTGGCTCACTGAAAGGCCCCACTGTCCACCCAGTCACTCCTCTCAGACCCAGTTGGTAATTCATGTGTCCAGCTGCCTACTTGACACCTCCACTTGGATGTCCAATGGGCATCTTCAACGTATATGTCACAATTGGACTCCTGACCTCCCCACCCCGTAAGCTGCCGAGTCTGCGCATCTCAGCGAATGGCATCTCCATCCTTCCAGCTGCTCAGGCCAAACCCCTGGAGTCACCCGTGACTCCTCCATCTCCCTCTCACCCTGCAAACGGATCCATCCACAATTCCTGTTAGCTCTGCTTTGGAAATATATCTAGACATGCTGAAATATTTATGGTGAAATGACATGATGTTTTGGGTTAGGTTCAAAATAATCCAGGAGACTAGGAGTGGAGAGTGGAAGGGGACGTAGATGAAACAAGACCGTCCATGAGTTGATGATGGTTGAGGTTGAGAGATGAGTACGTAAGTGTATGATGGGGTACATTGTGCTAGTCTCTCTACCTTTGACTTCCCACAGTAAAATATTGTGTATATGTGTCTGTATATACACACACTTACATACATGCATACATGTGGGGAGAAGGAGGAGGGGAGAGGAAAGGAGAGGGAGAACACACAGCATTCCTGGTGTAGGTCACTACCACCTCTTGCCTCCATTATTACAGATCATCCTGGCTGGTCTTCCCTCCTCCTCCCTTTCCCATTTACAGTCTATTTTCAACCCAGCAGCCAGAGTGATCCTGATAAAACATGTCAGCCCATGTCACTCCTCCCTCCGCTCAGAACCCTCCAGTGACTTCCATCTCTCACAGAGTAAGAAGCCGAGTTCTTACCACAGCCTCTAGACTCAGGCAGCTCAGCGACTCTCTCCCTCTTCTTCCCTCTGCTCCAGCCACCCTGGCCTCCTGGCTCTTCCATACACCAGCTATCCTGCACCTCAGGGCCTTTGCACTTCCTCTTCCCTTTCCTGCAAGGCTCTTGCCACAGATTTCTGCACAGTTCTCTCTCTCACCTCCTTCAAGTCTCTGCTTAAATGCTTTCTCTCACTGAGAGACCACCCAATTTAGCAAAACTCCCAAACCCCCACTGCTAAATTTTTTCCTATATCATTTGTCATTCTCTGGCATACCATATATTTTACTAATTTAGTTTATTGTCTCTCTCCACCCATTAGAACATCAGCTCCGTGAAGGCAGACATTTCTCTATTTTGTTCATTGCACTAACACAGGCATAGAATGGTGTGTGTGTGACACGTGTGTGAGAGGGTGTATGTGTATATGAGTGTTCTAAGTGTTTTATAATTACTAGCTCATTTAAACCTCCCCACAACCCAAGGAGGAAGAGACTCCAAGAATCCCCAGGGCAGCCTTAATTTCCCTGAGGGTATAGGGCTGGTGAAGAGCAGGCCAGGGTTATAGGCCTTCTGGCTCCGGCTCCAGAGGCTCAGTGTGTAACTACCAAGCCCTCTCTACCTCCTCTGAGGCAGAGATGGGAGTGACTGGTGAGTCCAACCCCTCACTTTACAGGCCCTTACTTTCCTTGGAGAGGAAAGTTTGGCCCAGGGTGCAGAGGGAGTTAAGGACAGTAGGCAGGGCTCCTGGAAGGGAGCTGATGAACCTCCTCGACCAGTCCAGCGCGCAGCTGGTGCCCAGCCGCCCTGGGCCACGGACAAGGGCTCTCTGCACCTGAATCTGGGCCACATCAAAACCGTGGTCATCTTACCGTGGAGGGTCTAGGGAGCACAGGAACTCCTAAGGGGCTTGGGGCCTTTTGAGGCAAGGTGGGGCCAGCCTCTCCTCTGGTCCCTTACTCTACCAGGCCCTCATCACCTTGTCCATCCCTCCCACCATCTTGCTCCTGGGAGTTAGCCGGGCCCTGGGCAGTGGGAAGTCATGAATATTTCATCACCTTTCTCTTCAGGAAGGCCGCCAGGCAGGCAGCTACCTCAGCAGGTCAGGGAGAAGGAAAACAAGAAGGGTGCGGGGTGGGGTGTGGGGTGGGGGAGCGGAAGCCAAAAAGCCCAAGGAACAGGGAGCTTGCCTCTGCCAGGCCAGGGGTCAGGCTGGGCGATGGAGAGACTCAGAGTCTGAGGCCCAGAGACAGTTCGAGGCTGGAGGCGTCCCCGAGGCAAAGCCTCCATGCTCAGGCCCCAGGGAGGCCAGGCCAGGAAGCAGTTCCCCAGGAGCCGGGAGGCAGCAGTTCCGGCGGGCGGCATTGCCACTGCCATTGCCAGGGACTGTGGCAGCCACAGGGGAGAGAGAGGTGAGTGGGGAAGTGGGAGGAGGAGAGGGCAAGGAAGGTAGAGATGAGAGGCAGGGGAGGAGAAACTGGAGGCCCTGTGGCATTCCACAGCCAGGAGCTCCTCCCAGCTGAGAGTCCTGAGGGCTTCATTCGCGAGCTTTCTGCCTCCACCGCGCCCTCCACGTTCCTCCACTGAACCCAGCTGGTAAACAGCCTTTCCACCCCAGTGCATGCTGGGAACTCTGCCCTGTCAGTGGTCTTTCTCTAATCCATACAATAGAAAGACTGCAGGGGGTAAATGATGGGGTGTGGGGGGTGTCCATGCACCCCAGTGAGAACAGAGGGGGGTCGGTCTGGGGGTGCCCCTGGGGGTGTAGATGCTGAGTGTGTGTTATGCATTTTTGATTTCCCCGCACATCCATGCAGATGAGGTCCCTTATTTATGCAGCTCTGAGGTAACCTGTGTCACCTGTGCTGGGGAATACTGGTGTACAGCACAGTGGCTGCCAGTAGGGAGTTAGGCAGTCTGGAGTTTTAGTCCCAGCTCTGCCACTAACCTGCAGTGTGATCTTTAAAGCAAGTCACTTCTGTGCTCCGTGTCCTAGGCTTAGGACAAGTGGGCACACTCCTTAGCCTTGTTGTGAGGGTTAAATTATACAGTGCATGTGAAATGGGGGCGCTAGCCTAGTACCTGGCATGAGACAAGCACTTAATAAATGGGGACCCTTATTATCATCGTTGTTGTTGTAATTGGATATCTACTCAGATAATGGTGACAAAAAATCAGCCTGTAAGGCCAAAATACACACACACACACACTGAAGTTACCAGGACTCCTCTTCCCCAAAGCCCCATAGCCTTGGCTAGAGATAGAGCCAAGCAGAACTTACCAAAAACCTCATCCGCAGGTTCTCGGAGCTTTGAAGAAGCCATGACTCAAGAGAGCTGGGAGGACAAGAGGAGAAAGAGGAAAAAAAGACCATGAATAAGAGGTTCAGGTTGGTGCAGGCAAGGGAGCCGCCAATGGCTACCTGCTCCTAGCCTTCTGGCCCTCACCTCTCCTTACAACTCTTTCTCTGGCCCCTGAAAGAGAAATCACCTGAACCACAGCCCAGATTGTTGGGGCAGGCAGGAGGTAGAAGCAAGTCCAGGGTATAGACACAGGCTGTCCTGCAGCCCTGGTCCAAGCTGATTTGCTGAGTGCCTCCACACGGGTCACCGAACTTCTCCCCGTCACTGTCTTGGGCCCTTCCAACATTAGCATTCCCTAAAAGCTTTTAATCATCATAAGCTGTCCAATATCAAATCTGGGAGAAAACTTGGAGACTATTAAATCCAATCCTCTCATTTTACAAATAAAGAAAGAGGCAGGAGAATGACTGATCTAAGATCACATAATAAGTTAATGGCAAGGTCAGAATGAGAAGCCAGGTTCTTCCATCCACCCACCTACTTGCATCGACTTGCCTATTCACCGTCCACTCATTCACCCATCCATCATCTGTGCAACCATCTATCTTTCCAACCATCCATCCACCATCCACCCCGTCCAACCATCCACCCATTTTTACATCCGTCAATTTATACCGTCCACCCATCCATCTTCCCATCCATCACCCAGTCTGCCTCCCCCCACTCTCATCACTGGTGCACTCACCACCTGTCTTCCTGAACATGAGCTGTTCAGGAAGCTGGCATCATCAACAGGGCCACTGTTCTTGACAAAGTCACAGTTCTCACAGTTGAGGACAGACTCACAGATGCAGAAGGGTATAATCAGTACCCATAGCAGAACAGTGTAGAGCCAAATCTCTATGATGCATCAAATATGTTCTGGGAAGAAATATGGATGGATAGGGGGTTTGGTTTTGTTTGTGGGAAGTAACGAAGGAAGGGCAGGTGGGAAAGCAGGATATATGTAGCTGAAACAATTTGGGCAGGCTTCCTAGCAGATGTAGGATTGCAGCATCCCTAAACCAAAGCCTGGATGTTAGAGAAGCAGGGGAATACCAGATGAGGGGAGAAGGAGGAAGCTCAGCGTCACGCGCATACTGCATGCCTGGGACATGATCTCCAATTACTTCTAACACTCAGGCCCCCATGAGAAGGGCAGAGTACTGCATTAGACCACACATTTGACAGGTGTAGCAAAGCTAGGCCACATGCCTGCTTGGTCTTTTCCGATTCTCCTCTTCTGTTATTACATAGATATCATCTCACTGTGGACTGTCCAGCCTTGGGATTCTTAGTATCCCCACTTTACAGATGGGAAAACTGAGAGGCAGGAGGTAAGAGGCAGAACTCAACCTGATCCCAGTCTCCTGCCCCTCAGCTCTATCCTGGGTGGTGATCTGCAGTTTGGGAACGTGCTCCTGAGGAAAGAACACTGCTGTGAGAAGGCCAGGGGTAGAGGTAAAGGAGCTGATCCATACTCGCTAGGACCGGATAAGCTTCAAAACTACCTCCACCCCAGGCTCTGTGGATGCTTGGGGCTGCAAGCAGGAAATGAGGTGTGAGGAGGAGCCAGGCATGTGGGCCCTCCAGGAACCCTCCTGCCATTCTTCAACCCTGGGTGCTAGCAACAGAGAAGTTCTAGAACCTCTCTTCCTGTCCTGAAGGGGTAGATGGAAAGAGAGACTGTCCCTAAGAATGAACCAAATTCCCTCCTTCAATCGCAAAGCTCATCTGACCAGGACCTAGCTGCCACCTCCTCCAGAAAGCTGTCCTAGATAGCCCTCACTCCTCTCATTTGTCTATTTAATTTCTAAATCCACTCTTTCCCACCACTAGGAAATGAGTAATTTT
Source organism: Kogia breviceps (assembly GCF_026419965.1). Classification (NCBI taxonomy): domain Eukaryota; kingdom Metazoa; phylum Chordata; class Mammalia; order Artiodactyla; family Physeteridae; genus Kogia; species Kogia breviceps. The sequence goes on along the minus strand of NC_081328.1, from coordinate 34,347,495 downwards.
TCATACTTCATTGATTCCCTAACTGAGTCATATCTCCCACACATCAGATGGGAGCTCCGGAGGAGAAGGGGCAGTATACCCCATCAGAAGAGGGACTCTCTGAAGTTAAGAACTGCATCTCCCATCACAATGGAGGCTCCCTGAGGGTGCTTCCTCTCTTAGACCACCTGGGAATGGAGAGCCCGTGTGCTCTTTATTCAAGGTCCCAGTTTAGGGTGGAGATCCTCTTGCGGATGCCATCCTCTTTCAGGTACCCTCTGGGGTGGGCTGGGGTTTCCAGCTCACATCAGTGCCGAATGAATTCTGATTCAGCACAAACTGCTTTCTTCAACAACTAACTCCCTGGGGTGTGTATGGGGGACCCTCCCTACGCTGTCCCTTGGGGAACTCTGGGAAGCATGACATCAGAATGTCACCAGGCCCTTCCCACCCCCCCTTCCAACACTGAAGCTTGGAAAATTAGACATCCCCCCATTTACACTCCTACATTACACTCCTACCCACACACGCGCGTGCGCGCACACACACACACACACACACACACGCCACACTCATACAAGCACATTCAAACCAGGTAACCGCTACAAGGTGGAACTGAACCTGTTCTCTGGACACAGTCTGGGCTCTGACTCTACCAGGCCACTCCTTCCTCCTCAAACTTCCCAATTCCCAGAGGAAGAACACCAATAACATTTGACCCTTCCCTATGAGAAAGGGAGGCAGGTGAACTCTAAGTTTCCTGGGACCCAGGGGAAGGAGAAAGACAAAGAAAGGGTACGCAAGCCCTGGAGAGGAAATGGGGAGCAGGACAGAGACAGGTTGGTGGAGAGTCAGTCTACAGAGCTGCAGAGAAGAGGAAGAAAGAGCAAGAAGGAGATGAGCCTGAAAGCGGCAGCAGCAGCGGGGCCAGGGGGAGAAGCAGTAGAGACAGGGCTCCAGCAGCCCTGAGTGAGGCCCAGGGGAGGGGTGGAGAAGAGCAGAATCGCTGCCAGGAGAGAGGCGGCCCTCAGCGGGGAAGGAAAGAGGAAAGGGGCCCTGGAAGAGGAGAAGGAGCCCAAGAAAGAAGTACAACTGGGGAGGGATGGCTGGGAGAGGAGGCTGGGGCAGGGGGAGGCAGTGTGGAGCTAGAGAAAGGGGTGACCCCCTCCCATAAGGCCCAAGCTGGGGGCATCCAGCAAGCACCGCTGGAGATGGGGTGGGGGTGGAGGACAGGGCACCTTCTGCACTCTCAGGGCCCCTATCGCCCAATCAAGAGCCAAGTGGCTAGTTCTGTCCGATCCATTAGTCCAACTCCGCACCAGGCAAGAAGGGGTTAAGCTCTCCCCCCTCCCCCAACACCAGTTTTTTTAAAAAATTAATCTCTCCGGACCTCGGGCAGAGGGAGAGGATTAGGGACACAAATCCTATCTCCACCCCATCTCCTAACAGCCCAGAACCCTAGCTCTGTGCGGGGGGGGCCCCCCTAGGGACAGGGGAAGAAAGGTCCTTGTCTCTTCGCCCTATCCAACCCCACTCGGGTTCCCACCGCAAGCCGGAGACCCCCAGCTCTGCTTCCCCGTCCAACTTGGGGCTCTTGGGGTCCTAATACCTCACCTCCAGCATCTGTCATCTTCAGCGTCCGGCGCCTCAGAAACCCCTCAGGCCCATGGTGTTTGGGGCTGGGGCCAGGCGGGAGAGGGGCGGGGGACAGTCACCCCGGCCTCGGGGGGCTCCGGGCTGGCTCCATCCGCTCCATCCCGGGAGTAAGGGTAGGGGTCAGCAGGGGGTCTTGGAGCCGGAGGGAATATGGGGGTGGGGGTGGGGGAGTTCGGAGAGAGAAGGAGAAGGTTTGCAGGAAGCAGGAGGCACGGCGGGAGGGGCTGGACCAGGAGACCTGACGGGAGGATGCTCCGTGCGTGTGTGTGCGCGAAAGTGTGTGTGTGTGTGTGTGTGTGTGTGTGTGTGTGTGTGTGTGTGTGTGAGAGAGAGAGAGAGAGAGAGAGAGAGAGAGAGAGAGAAGAGGGGAGAGGAGAGGAGAGGAGAGGAGAGGAGAGGAGAGGAGAGGAGAGGAGAGGCGAGCAGAAGAGAGGAGAGAGGAGAGGAGAGAAGAGGAGAGGGAGGGAGAGAAACCGTCTCCCCACCCCGCCCGGCTGGACGCGGGGTCCCCCGCCTGGCAGGCGGATACTCTTAGCGTCGTGTCAACGGGGATCCGCGGGGGTCCCCAGAGAAGGGGCGATGAGGGGGCGCGTGGCGGGGAGGCCGGGCGCCCGGGAGACAAAGAACAGGAGGGAGAGAGGGAGGGAGGGGCGGAGGCAGCGGGAGCCCGTGGGAGGGAGGAGGCGGCCCCGGCTGGCGGAGCAGGGCGAGGGGATTCTAGTTACCGCTACTCCTCGGCCCGCGGGAGTCGGGGCGGGTGTGAGCGGACGGAGATGCGGCCCCACCTTAGGACCTACGGGGCTTCTGCCTCCTCTGCAAGGCCTGTGAGGGCTCCTGATTCATCCATTCAACAGACGTCCACAGAGCAGTCGGATGCGCCGAGGCCCGAGGGGACCGTTGAGAACAGAGCCGACCTGGTCCGGGCCGTCGTGGCTCGCAGCGTTGTCAGGGGGACAGGGGGAGGCTCTCGAGAGAGCGGGTGCCTGGAGCCTTGGTTCACAGAGGACACTTCAGCGCGGGGAGAGCACACCAGAGGGAGCCAGGCCTCGCCTGGGGGCGGGTGAGGATCGGGGCGGGGGCTGTGTGTGGAAGTGATCCAGGAGGATTCCTGGAGGAGGTGACCTGTTGGCTACTTCTGCAGACCAGGCCAGGGTAGAAGTGCTAGTGGGACTTGTGGAGGTAGGGAGGAAAGAAGAGGAAGATGAAGGATGGAGGGGTGGGGTGGGGGCTTGCACTCTATCCTACCAGCCATAGGGGGAAAAGTAACAGAGGAGTGAGGGGCTCTGATTTGCATTTTAGGAAGAACCCCTCGCTCCTTTGGAGAAGGCTGCCTGAAGGCTGGGGCACCACTCATGAGGCTGTTGAGAGGTGACCGCAGTGGGCACGAAGATCAAAGATCATGATCATGAATATTAAGGATGTAGAATTGCAGAAATTGACAGGATTTGGGGACTGGCTGGCCACAGAGGGAGAAGGAGGGGTCTAGATGACTGCAGGTCTTGGCTTGAGGCCCTGTAGGTGGAGGGGGTGTGGGGGGATGAGGTCAGACTTGGACCTGGTGAGCTGGAGGTGGTGGCAGGCCAGCCAGGGGAGAGAATACAATAATCGACAGCTAGCTACGGTCCTGAGATGGTACAGGGGGTGCCAGGCACTGTGCTAGGCACTTTTCTCAGATGATTAACGTCACCCTCACGATAAACCCATGAGGTAGGTGTTTCTGTTACCCCCTTTGTTTGTTCAAGAGCAAGTGGTGAGGTTGGGCAAGGGTGTCCAGAGCTCAGGGGAGCAGTGTGCAGTCTGTAGGGACAGACTTCCCTGATGGCCAAAGTCTCTGCAGTCCCAGGTCTCTGAGGGGCTCTGGGAGGTGGCATGTTGAGCCTGGATGGTCTTGGGACCATGAGTAAGGAGAGAATTCATAACCTTTAGGGGCTGAAGATCCAATGAGGTCGTGGGAGTTTTGGCATCTCTGGGTGTCTAGAATCTGCTGGCAGCCATGGGTTTCTGGCTAGACTGTGGAGATCTGGGGAGTGGTGACTCTGGAGGTCTTATTGGGGCTGTGTCTGGGAAATACAGTTTGTGGGGATTTGGTGAAGTCTGGGTGGTATGCTGGAGTGGGGGATTGATTATATAGCCCCTGTAGGGAGTGGGGAGATGATAGGTATGTAATGTCAATATTGGGGGCACATTCTATGGGAGGGTGTCTATAGACCATAGGACCCAGGAGGACCTCTTAAACTTCTGGGAGCTGGGAAACTCCCCTCATCTGATTTCCCTCCCTTGTGGCAAATGTTGGGGCTGTGGCAAACCCACGCAAGCTCCTAAGAACTGGGGAGGCGGCAGGGCAGGGCTGGGGTAACGCCTCACACAGGCTTGCCCATGGCCACTTGACATAGCCCCAAACATGGACATAGCTCACAGGTGAGTCACCTCTCAGGCCTGAGGAACTCGCAAAGCTACACACGCCATCCCCAGCCACACATGACACTCAGGCCTTGACTTGGGCTACTTTCCAAAGGGATTCCACCTTTTGGAACATACGGGGTACAAGCCCCTCACCTAATACACAGGACAGACAGGGACAGGACCCCACCCTGGATGCTCTGCTTTGGTCAGATCAACAGAAGCCCTCATCACAACCCCCATGTCTGCCTTGCCACCCAGGAAGATCCAGCCACTTCACTCCTTGGGACTTTTTAAAAATTAATTAATTTTTGGCCACATTGGGTCTTTGTTGCTGCGTGCGGGCTTTCTCTAGTTGTGGCAAGTGGGGGCTACTCTTCGTTACAGTGCACGGGTTTCTCATCACGGTGGCTACTCTCGTTGCGGAGCACAGGCTCTAGGCGCGCAGGCATCAGTAGTTGTAACACGCGGGCTTAGTTGCTCCGCAGCATGTGGGAACCTCCTGGACCAGGGCTCGAATCCGTGTGCCCTGCATTGGCAGTCGGATTCTCAACCACTGTGCCACCAGGGAAGTCCTCCTTGGGACTTCTTGGCCAGGTTGCCTGAGCAGGGCCCAAGTCACCTGTAACTCTGGAGATATGACCTGTGACCTTGTGGTTTGGTGGTTTCTGATCCTGGGATTCAGCCACCTGGATTTGTCTTCTCAGCAGTGTTCCAAGGAAGATCCACGTGTAAGAGAAAATGCCTAGAGAGGCATGGCCACCATCTCCAGGTTGCCAGGTGATTCTTAGGTGGGTGGCAGAACTGGACTGGTTACATACGGCCCTGAGGTGTAGAACTAGGGTTTTTGGAATGAAGCTATGGGAAGCCAGAATTTGGCTTGACATGAAGGAGACTGTGTGACAGAGCCACCCAGAGGGAAGTGGCCACCACAGGAGCTGACTGCCACTGGGAGTTCTGGTGGAGGCCACTCATCTCGGGTTTGTCAGGGACCCACCAAGGTGACTTTGAAGGGCCCTAATGTTGGGACTTCCATTCTTTAGGGCAAAGGGGACTGTGAGAATCCTCTTGGTGGCCGGGCCACTGAACACAAGTGTCTTGTACGTTTTTCTCACACACAGCACACAGCTCCCAGAGCGAGGAGAGGCCCTGCTGCCCCCTGCTCTCATCTCTGCCTGGGATTTCACTAAAGTTTGTCCCTGGAACCCTGGCATCTGGACTCCCAGACCCATTGGTATTAGAACTGGTGAGTTAGCAACCAAACCTGCTGGCACAGAGCAGAGGTCTAGGACGACTTAAGGCCTCTCTGGCTACTGCCAGAGGGAGTCTCTAAAACCCTGGGGACAAAATTGCTCTGACATATCATCTCCCACCCCCAGCTGCACCTCCAGAAAACTAGGGGCTGGGTATCCCCATCAGGTTAGACTTCTCAGGGGAGGGACTCAGGGTTCACCTTACTATATCTAACCCATCCTTTGAATTCCATCAGAGACCTTGAAAAAGAGGAAAGCGATGAGCCTAAGGAAAGCTCTAGAAACCCCAGCCCTGCCCCGAAGGGATGGGGTGGGGGGATGGCAGACGGAGTTTGCGGGAACAAGGGTTCTCAGTATAAAGATCCTCGGGGTCAGAGGTAGCACTAGCAGGAGACCACTGGGCTCAGACTGGCATCTCTGCCCCCCACCCCCTCCTGTGAATCAAGAAACCAGGCAGCAAGGCTCTGGGGGCTGCTTTTATGGGGACGACCTGACAGAGGGCATGGTCCGTACAAAACCGGGAACAATACATACATATATATATTATATACAGAGACGCAGTCCTGTGGAAGGCGGGACAGAGGTGGCCCCGCAGGAGAAACCAGAAGCACCCCCCACGGCCCCGCCCACCCAGCCCCGCCCCCTCCATCTGCTGAGGCCGAGGAGGTGAAGTGCATGGGCCCAGGCACTGAGACAGCCAGCTCCTTCGGGGGTAGGCGCACGTCTGGGGGCAGGAAGTGGGTGCTGAGAAATACTGATCGATGGCATGGTCTATTTACAGGGGACGAGGAAAAGCCAAAATGGATGGTACAAGGGTTGTTTTTTAAAAAAAGAACAAAATCCCAGGCTGAGGCAAGGGCATGAGGAGGAGGCAAAATGAGAGATGTAATCTGAAAGGGGAGGGGACCTGGGGTGGGGGGGGGGTCTCACCTCCCTTGGTCCAAGCCCCAATTTGGGGTTAAAGTGGGGAAACGGAGTCGATTTCACTTAGAAAGCAGGCTGCCAGCAGGGCAGCCCTGGTCTCCAAAAAGATGAAAAGTAGTAAAATTTTGCCCTCCAGTCAAAACATCGGAAAACTGTGGGTGTGGGTGGGGTTAGGCTGAAATCTCTGCAATGTTAGTACAAGGCTTCCAGGTGTGGCCCTGCGTAGGGCAGGACAGGGCCTGGCTCTCCAGTGACAAATGTTCCCCTTGCCTAAAACCAGGCCCCCTAAGCTGACCTCCTCTCCTCCCTCTCATTCCCAGGGTTGGCCAGGAAACCTGGTCCCCAAAGAGGCCGCAGAACAGTTCCAGGAAGAGGTTATGGCTATTTGGCACCTGGGGGAGGAGAGGCACAAAGAGAAATTGAGGGCTGCTGCCCCAAGAAAAGGGGGAGCTGGACATCAGGTGTCCTGGACTCTCCCCTTTTCACGAAGGATACATGAGAAATCAGTGCAGGGCCAGGCCCAGCCTCCAGGCTCTGGGTAGACTCTACCCCTCCTGGGAGGGCAGACAGGGATGGGAGGAGAGGTGTAGAGGCAACCCCTCCCAGCAGGAGGGTCAGAATGCAACAGAACAGCACAATGACAGGGGAGCGGGGAAGGGTCAAGAAGGTAGACTCTCAAGTCAAGAGGCCCAGGGGCCACATAGGAGCCCCGTGAGCAGGGAGCAGCCTCCAGGTGGTGAGATGCTGGGAGAGCCCCCAGCCCCTTTCCAGTCCAGAGACAAAGGCTGGAGGTTGTAAAGTCTGGCAGTTTGGTCTGCAGGTCCTCGTGTCCATCCACCACCCAGGCCAGCCCTTGGCATCCCATGGCCTCTGTGCCTCAGCCCCAAAGGCTAGAAGGAGGCCATCCTTCCAGCCACCTGTCTGCCTGGGCCACCTTAAGGGGGCCTGTAATATGGGCCCTCTGGTCCCTGAAGCTGGGGGAGGTGGGGTGGAGGGGTGGGGGAGTCGGGGCACCTGTCCCCAGGCTGGTAGGGGGCGGGGTGAAGTATTGAGGACAGGGGAGGGAGGACAATGGGAGGGGATTAATTATTGTCCAGTCAAGGAATGATTCCTGTTAAGTAGAATTGGAATTCCTCAGTGTTTGCAAGTTTCCTTCCAGTTCCGAGATCTGAAAAACAAAGGGGAGAGGGAGTCAGGCCTGGGCACTGGGCATGGTCCCTGCCCTTTGAGCCCCCCTGAAGGAGACATGACCCTGAGCTCCCAGCCAGCAGCATGACTCCTCTCTCTCCCTCCAGGATCCACAGGGTGGGTGCCAGAGGGGGGCTGACCTGCTGCTCCTGCCTGCCCCTAGGGCACCCCTGGGCCTACCTTGTCCAGGAGCTTGTCCATCTCTTCCTTCCTTGCCAGCTCTGACTCCTCTAGAACCCGGCGCTGTGCCGTCTCCTTTTTCAGGAACTCAATCTCCCTGGGTACCAGTGGGAGACAGACAGTGGGTAAGGGGTCTGGTCTAGCTTCCATCCAGAGAGTCTCAGGGTCCTCAGCCCCGTCCTTGGCTCCACCTGGGCAGCTTCTGCCTGCTCCTTGGGTCGGAAGGTCCCAGTTCCTCCCAAAGCCTCTGGGGCCTGGCTCGTTGGCTCTGGTGCCCAGTCATTACAAACCCAGGCATCCCCACCACAGGGCCCTCCAACTTCTGTGCTCCTTGCCTCCCTACTTGGCTGGGGTGGGGAGGGAGCACCACCACAGGCCTCTCAGTCCTCCCTAGGCCCGGGAATCCCAGCCCCCAGCCACGTACTTCTGCTGGTAGTCCTTGATGAGGCGCTTAGCCTTGCTGTACTTGCGCTCCAGGGCCTGGTACTGGGCCTGGGTCTCCCGCAGGTGCTCGTCCACAGCCTGGCACAAGCTCTGGGCCTCGCCCCAGTAGCCCTCCAGTTTTTCCATGCGCTCCTTGTTCTCCTCCACACTCTGCTCCAGCTGGGCCTTCTCCAGCCGCCACCTGCCCTTCTCCTGCTCCAGGCTCTGCAGCTGAGAGGAAGAAACAGCCCTGGGTTGGTGGGGGCCAGAGTCTTTGGATGATTCCTGCAGATATGGAGCCCACTGCCCCCCAACTACTGACTCTCCTTGGCTGAGCCTGAAAACCGAAAGCTGGAGAGGGAGGAGGTGGGACCACAACCTCAGCCTTCCCAGCCAGGGGCCCTGACACGTGCCACACTCCTAGAAGGCTGGAGGCCCAAGGTCGTCGCTGATTAGCTCGGTGACTTGGGGTAAGGCCACTTCTGTCTTAAGCCTTAGTCCTCCCATCTGTAAAGCAGGAGTGATTCCTTCCTTGCCAAGCTCACAGAGGCTGCAGTGAGATGGCAGAGGTAAAGGAACAGGGCAGGTGAGGGTCACCATTGCTTTCTATCCCCTCTCTGCAGTCCTGGCTTCTGTGGCTTCCTAAAAAATCCTGGCTCCTCTCCCAGCTCCCTGGCCACCCCAGTGCAGACCTCCCAGCGCCCACAGCCCAGTCCTGGGGACTCTGTTCTCTCTCTACTCACCTCCTTCACCACCTCTGTGTACTGAGCCCCGCATCTCCAGCCCAAATTCACTCCCAGCTCCTCAGAGGCACCCTGCCCCCACCCACACAAGCCTATTCCTCCTTTTCTGACTAGCCCACCTCCATCCAAAGGTGCCATCATCTCACTGCCACCCCAGCGCTCAGCTTCAAGCCCCACTGCCTGCCCCTCAAACCTCGTTGGCTGCAAACACCCCTTGCCCTCTGTGTCCCAGCCACACGGGCCTTCCTGCACATCCTTAGACCTGCCACATTCCCTCTTGCTGCAGGGCCTTTGCCTCGCCGTTCCCTGTGCCTGGAATGCCCACACCTGCCCTCCCACTGCCTCGTCATTCCCCACTAGCTCACCCTTAGGCCCTCTGCTTAGTGCATCACTTCCCAAGAAGTCTCCCGTGATTCCCCTCTGACAGCACAGCCCACACACAGCCCGGCTGCATCAGGCTCTGCCAGCTCTAGGAGCTCAGCGACCCCGTCCTCTCCTCTAGAGCCCGTGTCAGCTTCCATGATACCAGTGTCGGTGCACAGACTCTAAGCCGCACAAGGGCCAGGATCAAATCTGCTTTTGCCCATCACAGGTACTAGATGGTGCTGAGCACTTAGAAGGCACCCAGTAGTTCCTCCCCTTCATGCTCTGCATCTAACCAGGAACATGGCCTGTCACCTCACCCTAGAAAATAATACGCAAATCCACCCTTCCTATCCATTCCCTCTGCCTGTGCCCTGGGCAGCCCTGCTCATCCCTGCCAGGACATCACCCAGGCTTCTAACTGGCTCGCCAGCCTTCAAGTCCTGCTCACCCTCATGCCTCCCACTTTGTCGGCAGTGACCTTCCCCCTCATGGCCAAAGAATCAAGGCTGGAGCCCTTAGCGGGGTGTCAGAACACTGCAAGCGTAGCCCACCCTGGCAGTCCAGCTGTCTCCCACTTCTCCCCAACAGGAACAGCTGCCACAGCCTGTGGGCCTCCTTCCAAAGCCAGCCTCCAAGCTCACGCTGGTCTCCCTGCCAGGAATGCCCTTCCTCTGCCTCGGTCGTCTAAACCCTGCCCTCCACCTGGGGCTCAGCCTCAAACTCTCCTCTCTCCAGGTGTGCTGGTCTAAGCCCACATATGGAAGTGCACGTGTGTACCTGGGTGCACCACGTCTGCACAGTCCCTATGTGCCCCTGCCTCTCTCTGCCACACTGGAAGCCCCAAGGGAACTGGGACTCCTAATGCCCAGGCCCAGCAGGGACCCAGTACAGACTGTGTATCAGAAGTCTGCGTATCTATGCCTGTGAGGGTGTTGGCACCCAGTGTGCTTGTGTGGGTGTCTGTACATAGCACATATGTGTGTTTGTAGATGTCACGTGTGTGCACCATCTGGCAGCATCAGCATCTCTGTGAGAATGCGCACGTCCTGTGACACTCTTCTTGTGTCTCACAGCGGATGGACACAGCAGACACAGAGATATTGCCATGTGAAGCATGGGTCCATTGTCCCCGTGTTATGTCTGAGCAGAGTGGGTGTCTCAGTGTCTGGGTGAGTCTGTGGGTACCATGTGCCTGGGTTCGGGGCTGGTGCACGGTTCTCTGGATGGTTTACGTTTACCGCTGGGGTTGTATGTAGAGGACATGTGCGGGACTGTGTGAACGTGAAGACATCCACGTTCAGCTGTTAGAGTGCTGACGGCTAATAGCGCAACTTTTAATTGAGCACCTATTATGTGTCAGACACTGTACTAAGGACTTTACGCGTATTACTCTATTTTATCCTCACAGTGGTCCTACGGTGTTGGCACTGTTATCAACCCATTTTACAGGTGAGGAGAATGAGACCCAGAGCAGCAAGTGAGTGGTGGAGAGATGGGTCCAGAGCTTGCGCTCTTAACACTACCCTCCCTCACCTCAGAGTGGCTGGTTCTGCACGCACCTGTGGGTGGGGGGCAAGGGCCGGCGTGTGCAGTGTGAGGGTGGAGGGGTCGTTCCCCCAGCACCCCGCCCCCACTCCCCGCCGCTCTTACCTTTCTTTTCAGCTGCTGGATCTCTGCCTCAGTCACAGCATGCTTGATCTGGAGCTGTGGGGGCAGGGGCGCAGACACTCAGGTCGGGCTGGGGTAGGCAGTACTGCAGGGCTGCATACCAGCCTGCCCTTGCCTTTCACCAGCCCAGGGACCCCTCTGCCCACCTCCTTGAACTTGTGCACCAGCTTCTCAGGCTCCATGTCCACAGGGGACAAGGCATCCTCATTCTCTGCCAGCTCGAACACCTCGATGGCCATCTCTCCACCCGGAAATGTGGGGCTCAGCTCCTCATCCTCGTCAGTGGCATATTCTCCTGTCTGCGAAGGGAGACAGGCAGCTGTGCACCCTGCCCACCACAACCTCCCTCAGCCCTGAGGACTGGGGCCTAGGCCAGCAGCAATCTGCCCATGTCAGACTGGGGGCCACCCAGGGGTGTGGTTCACGCCGCCCTCATCAGACTGGGGGCCACCCAGGGGCATGGTTTGTGTCTACCCCCAACAGCCTGGAGAGTCCCCAGAAGACAGGGGTAATTCCCCTGTAAGACTGAGAGCCCTGAAGAAACAGCCTCTGCTTTCCCCCTCACACAGTGGGTCGCCTGAGGTCTGGAACTGTCTCCTTCCTCAGACTAGGTCCCCTCAGAATGGGGGCTCTTAGAGGGAACTACGTTTTTCTTGTAGGACCAGGAAGGCTTTCTGAAGACAGAGGGTGTGACTCTTCCATCAGACTAGAGGTTCTTTAAGGGAAAGGTCTGCATCGCCTCCCTCAGATTGGGGGCTCCCCCAGGATAGGAGCGTTGCTCTGGGGTTCTTCACAAGGCCTGGAAAGTGGCAGAGGCAGAGGACGGCTATAATACTCCATCAAGCCACCAGGGGGCAATGACGCTGCCAGCCAGGCGGAGTCCCTACCTCCTCGTCATCCTCCCCGTACTGGGCGTATCTCTGCTCCATCATCTCCCGCTGCCATCGCTCCTGTTCCAGGGTCTGCTGAATTAGCTGGGCCACCTCACTCTGCTCACCCGGCCGCTCCCGGCCAATCATAAATCTGCAGAGGCACCAGCATCGTTCCCTTTGTCTCTGTCCTTGGCTGGAAGATGCCACCATCCTCCCCACTGGTATTCCCCTCTCCACATCCAGATGCTCCCAGGGAGGTGAAATGAAAGAACTGAGTCCCGAGACTGCAGAGTGTTAATAATGAATGGGGGAGCAGGGGGCCCTTATTGGGTTTCCTTCCCAGGAGAAGCAGAGGCCCACTAGCGCTTCTGGCCAGTTTGTGGGGAGGGGAGATGTCAGCCAAACTTCAGGCTAGGCTGCAGGGGACAGGAGTTCGGGAGGTGCCAGCGTAGGAGCTCTTCCCCCACCACATGGGAGAAAACGAGGCAGGGGATTGGCGAAGCTGACCCTGGGGCTGTAGACGGGTGTCTGGTGTGCACTCCAAGGCCCTGAGCTTCAGGAAGGGGCGGGATGATGGCAACTAGAGATTAGGATGGAGAGGAAATAGTGGAACTTCCAGGCACCAGCCCCTCCTCTCCGTGGCCACCCACATCCTGTTTCTCTACCACCCTTTCCTGGGGGCAGTGCCCCTCTTGGAGGGGGCAGGGAGCAGTCCTTGAATGTTATGCCAGAGAGGAACATAGGGAGCTTCTAACCCAACCCCTTTAATTGACAGACCCAGGGAAGAGAGTCTTCACAGGAATCACCAGGCTAGAGGGGAGGGAGGGATAAACTGCAATTTGGATGGCATTCTCCTTGCATGTCTTGGATCTTCAATGAATGAGTCAGGACAGGCAGGGAGAAAGGAGAATAAGCCCAAGAGGCCAGTTTGGAGGCATGGTGGACAACGGGCCTTGAAGCCTGCGTGCTGGTGGCTAGCAGCAGTCAGGGGCCAGAGATGTGAAGGCAGACAGGGCAGGGGATATGCACACAGCAGTTCCTTCTGGCAGGGAGGTGGTGAAAGCTTCTCTGTAAGTTGGGCCACCCAGAGTCTTAACTAGGCGTGGGCAGCTGGGCAAAGTGGCCAGATGAGGGATGAGCCTCTTGTCTGCTCCTGTTGCCCACTGCCCCCACCCTCCCGGGCCTCACCGCACACGGCCCTTGGTGTTCCGGAGCACGGAGGCTGCAAAGCTCTGGGTCACTCCCACCAGACTTGTTCCATCCACTTCCACCAGGAGATCATTCACCTGGATCCTAAGGGAGGTGACATTGGTTAGGAGGGGGGGTCACGAGGCGAACTGTGGAGCTGGGGTAGACATGGCCCCCCTCCCATCAGCACCTGGAGGCTCAGTCCCCACAGGGACCTGGTACTTTGTCTATCTGCGTAAGATGCATGAGGCCAGAGGACCAGGTATCAGCCAGGCCCATGGGCAGTGAGACCCAGGCAAGCACACCAGACACAGGCATCCAGGACCAGGAATGGTGGCAAGCACACTTGCCATGACAATCACAAGCTATTTCCCCTCCTCCACCACACTCGGCAGACCAGTGTGACATCCACAGAGCTCATCGCGGCCACGCACACCAGCAAGGGCCTGCAGCACACACGTAACACACAGCCCTCTTATACATCCACTTCCATGCAGACCTGAGCCCGCAGATTTCCTCCAAATGCCTGAGACCTGTGTTCACACAGTCCCACAGGGTCACCCCCTGCCCCCATACAGGTGCACAGTCCCCAACACGCTCCAGCTGTGGTGCTGGAAGCCCTTGTTCTCCACACAAGGAGAGAGATGGGGGTGGTCCAGACTGGCCGCCGAGGGGGATGAAAGCGTGGGAGGGACCCTCAGCCACCTCCTTCCTCCACTCCCACCTCCCCCCGGAGTGCCAGGCCTCCTCGCAGGGCTCCCACACAGAAATGGAGGAGACAGCCTACTGTGAACAGCTCACACCAACACGCCCCCTGTGGGGACACTCTCACATGCACACACACTCCCCACCCGGCCAACAAGAGACCATGGGAAAGGCTCTGGAAAGTTCAAACGAGGGGGTAAGTGAAAGAGCAGGGATGGCCTTCCTTCCTTTTCTCTGACCCCCCCAACCCCAGCCCGCCATGCCACCTGGGCTGCAGCAGACAGAAGCTCCCTGAATGAGGCAACCCCACCTCCAGCATCATGACCCCAGTCCTCACATGGACACCCACTCACCTCTGTCACGTGGAGGAGTCTGTGCTTAGAGGTACCACAAGGTACCCCTGATATCAACCTTTAATTTACAATAACCCAGGGGTGCCCTACAGCTGTTCCCACTCCCCCTCTGCAATCCACACACAGTAGGGAGGCTCCAGAGGGGTCACTGGGCTGCCCGTAACTCCAGGGGGTCTTCCTGAGCCCTCTGACCCACAGAACTCACACCCTCCAGCCTCAGAGGCCAAACATAGGCACACAGGCAAGAAGCAGCCTCCTCCCTGGCATGCCCCCACTGGCTCTTCCAACCTCACCACACACCTGACCCCTTATGGTCTCTAGCTCCAGCCATACCTGCCTGCTTCGGGTGCCCTGCCTGGAATGCCTTGCATGCCCCACTCCCTCAGCCTAGCTAACTCTTGCTCATGCTTTGGGTCTCAACTCCAACATCACTTCCTCCAGGAAGACTTCCCTGATACCCACAGAGGTCAAGCCCTCCAGTTTTAGGCTTTAGTGGCACCCTGTATTTTTCTGTTTCACCATTTTCTGTGTATCCACTCTTCATCCATATACCTCACTACACTACATGCTTCCTGAGGGCAAGGCCTCAACACTGACTCCCCAGCGCCTGGCACCAGCCCTACAACAGTGTCAGAGGCTCAGTGTTTGCTAAACAAAAAAAAAAAAGCTCATAGGTACCCGACTAGGACAGAGCCTCCACACCCACACTCTCCTCACCATGGCCCAACACACACTCAAAACCAGGACACACAACACCTACACGCAGCCTCCTAGCGTGCAAGTGCCATGAGGGCGAGCGCTCCGTCTGTTCTGTTCACTGTACCCCCAGGGCCTGGACCAGCACCCGGCACAGTAGTGCTCCACGAACATCTGAGCCCCACACAGGTAGTGGCCTGCCCCCCCGCCCCGCCCAGTGGCCCGCCCCATAGGTGATGGCTGCTCAGGGAAGGGGAGGCGGTACCTGCCGTCCCGATGGGCCGCACCGCCTTCAGTCACAGTCTTAACAAAGATGCCCAGCTTCTCCAGGCCCATGTCTGCCCCGGCCCCCATGCCAATGATGCTGATGCCCAGGCCCTCGGAATCTGTGAAGCAGAGGGTGATGAGAAGCAGGTAGGGGGGTGGGGTGAGGAGCTCCAGCCTGGGGCTTGCAGGGGACAGAGTGAGAGACACCCCATCCCCTACCCTCACACTGAGGTATGGCCTCACCTCAAGAAGCAGTCTCCATGTGGGGAGGTCCCACACCTGGGGAAGGGACATGGTTCTGTCCACCTCTTCTCTGCCAAGCCAACTAGGATGCTCTCGGGTCACTGCCTGCCCTCTGCCCCATCCAAAGAACAGACGGGCAGCAGGGCGTGCTGAGGAGCACTATCTGTATGCAGACGCAGGTGTGTGGTGGCCACAGACCAGTGAGGGAGCCAAGATGGGGATGATCTTCCCCCTGCCTAAGCAGTCTCACCCCTGCTCACAGCCTTTATAATTCAAGACCTCTGGCTTTTGTCTCCCCCTAGACCCACTCCTCTCTCCATAGCTGCCCCCGCCTGTCTAACGGGCTTCTGACATCCAACTCATGATCTTCCCCCACAAACAGGCTTTTCCTGTCTGCCACTCCTTCGTGGGGCCTGGGAGCCACCTGCATTCCTCCCACCCCCTCGTAGCCTCTGTGGAAGCCAAGTAACCACCGAATCTTGCCGATCCCACCTTCCAAGAATCTCTCAAGTATATCCACTTCCTGCATGGCCATCATCTTGTCCACACCACAGTGGCCCCTCTCCATCCACTTATAACCCTTCACCCCACAGCACAGCCTGGTGTGGTCTCTCTAGAATACCTTTCCCAAGTCTTGCAAGACTTCCGGTCCATCTTAGAAAAAACTGGTCTACAAGGCCTTGTTTGCACATCCTTCTTCCCCCACCCTCTGAATCCACCAGGTCTGCCTGGTGGATTCACACGCTCCCCTGATCTCCTCTTCAGAGCTCAACTCAAGCATCACTTCCTTGGGGATCCCCCCAAGTCTGGTCAGGTTTCCTGTTAAATGCTGTTATAGCGGCCCCTCCCTTCTTTGCCCGGACCCCTCACTGTACATAAGAACATAGTTAGATGTGACCATTCCACCCACGCCTGCCCCCCACCTCCACCGTCACTCTCCCATCAAGGCTTGGCCCACACAGCCCAGGACCCAGCCCACAGTGCTCCCGGGGGGCCTGATGACTTCAGGAGCACACAGTGCAGCATGACAGGGGTGGTGGTGGTAGGAGCTTGGGCTGGGCTGAGTCTGTGGGGCTGTGGGGCACTGACAGAGGCCCAGTTAGAGGTAGAAGCCGAACATCTCTGTGGAAGTGCCTAAGGGTCCAGGGCGGAAGCTGGCACAAGGGAGGAGGCCCAGGAGGCCTGGCTCACCCTTCTCCAGCTCCACAGGGAACAGCTCCAACCTCTCTACCCGCTTCTCCAGCTCGTACTCAGCAGAGGCTGCCATGGGATCCACGTCCTCGTTGCGACGATCATAGTCCTCGTTGGAGTAGGTGCTGAACACCTGGGGAGGAAGCCGCCTGTCAGAGGAGCCCACAGGAACGCCAGCGCTAAACTGGTGAGAGGAGGCCCAAAGGGCAGGCTGCGCCACCCACCGCGTTCCCCCCTGCCACAGGCCTCTCCCATCCCCAGACCTCTCCCCCGAGATGAGGCCTCCCCCAGCCCACAATGACCCCTGCTCAGAGTGGGGGCCCTTCTAGTTCTGGAACTGTGGGGCAAGAGAGAAAGGGACACAGCCTTGCCCCATCCACACCATTACTCCCCTGCAGCTCTGACCACATGAGCGTGGCCAACTGGAGTAGGAAAGGAAGGTCAATGCCGGAGAAACGGTCACACTCAGGAACCCAGGTCCCCAGGTCACAGAGAGATCGACAGACAGCCCCTGTCCCAGACAGAGGCGAGGATGGACATGGATGCAGACGGCAGGAGAGAGGACAGAACAGGTTGAGTAGAGAGGGGAAGAGGAGAAAGAGTGAAGGAGATGCTGGAGGATGTCAGATTTGGGAGGGGGCAGGAGTGGAGACGCAGGGAGGGGGAAGGGAGGAGAGAGAGGGGTAGAAAGGGGCAGAGGGGCACCCAGGACCCAGCTGACCTGAACCTGAAGTGGAGGCCAGGGTGGAGGAGGGAGGCAGGAAGGACCACCTCTACCCCCATGGAGAAAGGGCAGGCCAGAGGAGCCCCTGTGGCCTTGCCTGCACAGCCAGGCCTCAGTCTCCCTCTAGAACCTCAGCTCTCTGAGGTACGCTCCTTATCCCCAGGGCACTAGGAGGCCTGGGCCCAGTGCCCTGCAGAAAGCAAGGAGAGCAGGAAGGTGGCAGCCTCTGACACTGTCCACAGCGAACCCGGCCTTATTGTCCCCTGTGCCCCTCTGCTGTCTCTCAGCAGAAAGGGAAATTCTCCAGCCTGACCCTCCTCCAAAGAACAGAGAAGGTAGGACAAGGGCTCTGCAGGAGTACCTAATTCTGGGCCCAGGCAGGGTGCCCCTGGTGGGAGGTTAATGAGCACCATTTGGGGTACCATGACGTGTTCTTGCTTCACTGCCTGCAGCGACAGGCTGGCACCACTTGGAGCCAAGCGGGGGCGACGAAGGGTGGCAGCAGCTCTATCAGATGGCTGGGCCTGAGGCCTGAGCAGCTGGAGTGGGGCACCGTCTCCCCCAAGGCCCCTGCCAGGGCCCCACTCCTCCAGGAGCAGGCTCCACGGGCACCCAGGCCGGCAGCGGCACTCTTGTGTCCCAGCCTTGGTTTGGTGTCACCCCCCCGAAGCCCCACCACTCCCACAAGGGGGCTCCTAGCTGGAGGAGTCTATGTGGTCACTTAACTCACTGCCCTCAACTTCACAGCATCAGAGAAAGTTGAGCGCAAACCCTTAAAAGCTCCTTGTCGATTGTGCAGTAGTTGGACTGCCCCCGACATCTGGCCAGCAGCCCCAATCTCCTGGGAGGGACGGGCTACCTTATCCACACATAGTGCAAGATGCCAGGTCCGCTGCCCAAGGTCATGGGGGTTAGCCTGTGACAGGGCGGGATGAGACTGGCAGGTGGGTCACTGAGACTTTGTCCCCTTTGCACATATGCCCCAGGCCCCGGGACAGGGGCTGGTGTGTGCCTAGACCCGGCAAACTGGCTTTGGTCCCCTTTTGTATCTGAGTGCCTTTGACCCTCACCCTCTACTCCAGCAGAGATGGTCCCTTCATCCCTCAGTCTATGTGGTGGCCTGGGTCAACAAACCCCACCCACCCACATTGTGTAAGCACATGCAATGTCACACACACACACAGTGACCTCCATAACACCCTCAAAGCCTGTCCTGGGCTTTGCCCTCCCCTCTTTTCTCAGCCTATCAAATCCTGCCCCCTGCAGGAAACCCAGGCCTCAGGCTCAGAGGTCCCAGACCACCACTCACCACTGCCCACCACCATATGCCCAGCCTATCTCAGGGCCCTGGACCCAGTCCCCCCTCTCCAGGTGACAATCTGAAATTGAGCTATCTGTCCTCAGCAGAAGCCTCCATAAAGGCAACAATTGGGTCATCCAAGGGGCACAAGACCTGGACTTAGTATCAATGCAGGGGGCGCGGCAAAGAGAGGGAGAAACTGGGTGGGGGGAGGAGGAAATTCCCAGTAAGGTCAAAAGTCAGACACACAAAGGCGGCACCACACACCACAGGCGAGCAACAGTCACCAGGGAGTCAGAGAGCACTGTTCCAAATCATGTGCTATTTTTTACCCAAAAATCAGGGTAAGGTGTCAAATATAGACAGTCAGAGGCCCAGGACTGAAAGACCAAACTCCACCTGAGGGGATCAGACAGCTCAGAGAACTACCGGTGGTGGTGGGGGCGGGGAGGTCCTGACCGCCTCAGAGGTCCCCACCTCTGTTCTCAGTGTCCCAAGAAACACCCCATAACCTTCAATTCTCTCCCTCCAGGATGCCAGCACCTTCAGAAGAGGAGAGGGTAGGGGAAAGGGCTTGTGAGGTCACAGCCTGGGGAAAGGGGCTGCCCCAGGCGGGGAGTAGCACTTTTCAGGCCCCCTGTGGTGGAGGTGGGAGAGGAACAGAGGTTCAGATGCTGGGGCAGGTGAGGGGAAACTTGGGCAGCTTCAGTGTCCAGGAGTAGTTATGGAAACTTCAGTCAAACAGATGAGGGTTTGACTGGTGAGGGGTAAAGGCTGGACTTTCCTTGGCCTGGACACCCCCATGAAGCAGACTTGGAGTTGGGCACAGCTGAGCCTGGCGTGGTGAGAAAGAGCCTTTAGGCTGAATGTGCCAGCCGAGAATGGAGGGTAGTAGGAAAGGCTGTGGTAGTAGGAGAGCTGTGGTTCTTAATTCTCCCAGGGATCTCACCATCCACATTCTCCTGAGGATCTCAGGGCACTGGCACAACCCACAAACCAATCACCAATAGTGGGGGTGTGTGTACGCACAGCTGAGTCCCCAAAAAAGAGGCAGCTCCCATCGCTCTTTCAGGGCACCCAGAGAATGAGGCAAGAGCGCTTGAGTCCTGCCAAGGCCAAGAGCAAAAGCAGGAGGCTGCTGCCAGGCACCTGGGGGTTTCCCAGCCTCACCCCCTCCCTTCTTCTCCGTACCCTTCGGAAAGCCTAGCCTCCTCAAAAAACACCGAAAGTGTCTGCTCCCTGTGGAACCCTGTACCCCCATCTTGGGAGCTGGCCCAGCACAGACCCCAGGGAACAGGGCCCGAGTCACATGGCCCCAGCTCAGCTCAACCTCACAGACCTGCTTCCCTCTTTCAGTTCTGTAAAGTTGGGGTGAGGGCTACAGACATTTTGGAGGAAGGGCTGCAGGCCACTGCACCTTCCTTTTGGGAACTTCCCCAGCTCCTCCACCCCCCCCTATGCAGCTCTGGTGCAGGGGGAAAGCAGGGGTGTTTCTAAGCTCCCCAGGCCCCTCCAGCCCAGAGTGGAGTAAGGACCAAAGTGGGGAGGCTCTCCTGAGGTCAGAGATACACAGGCACACACACATGCACAGACACACCTTCCCACCACCCAAGCCCACGCCTCTGGCAGCCTCTGGAGGACGAAGGTCTGGGAAAGGAAGGGAAAGCAGGTGTCCCAGGACCCGCGCAGGGCAGGGCAGGGCAGGGCAGGTAAGCCCCAGGGCTGGGCGGGGCGGCGGGCACAGGAACCTGAGGGCAGGTCAGAGCTGGCCACCACGGCTCAGGCCTAAAAATCTTCCCCCTCTGACAAACAGCTGGAAATCCCCCACGCCCCCCTTAGGGTGGTAACTTCTGGGAAGGGGGCTGGGTGACTCAGCCTGCCAAACCCGGCTGGCTGGCGAGGCGGGGGCGACTGCGTGCACGTGGCAGGGGCGGCGCGGGGGCGGGAAGCGGGGTTCACTTACTTGGATGGGCGCCGTGCTGAAATGTATCTTCCGGCTCGGGGCCGGGTCCTCTTCTTCCGAAAGCCCCGGGATCTCCACGCACCCCGACTCGGGCTCATAGGGGGGCTCACCCTCCTCCTCGTCTTCTTCGTCGTCCTCCTCCAGGGCACTGCCCCCAGAGTCCTCCCCCAGCCCACTGTAGGCGCTCACGTCCACCAAGTCCGCCTCCGAGAAATCCTCCTTCTTGGACTCGTCCACCTCCTCGGGGGCCACGTCCGGGGCCCGGCCATTGCCCACCCCTCTTTCAGGCGCCGCCACGGTCGCCGCCTCCTCCTCAGGGGCCGCCTGGGCCTTCTGCTCCTCGGGCGCGGGGCTGGCGGTGGTTGCCAAGGCGCTGCCATTCTCCAGGGCCGCGTGGACCGTCACCTCCGCCTGGATCACCTCCGCGGGCGCCGCCTCGGCCTCCGACTCCCCGCTCTCCTCCACCTCCACCGGCTTTATCTTGCGCACCTCCCGAGGCTTGGGGGGCGGCCGGGCGGGGGCCACTCGGTGCTGCGGGGGCTGCTGCCCTCCGGGGCCGCGCTCCTTCTCGGCTGGGGCATCCCCCGACGGGGCGGGCGGCGGCGGGGGCGGCTGAAACACCCGGGATCGCTTGCTGACCAGCTTCGAGTTGACCTGGGGCGCCCCGGCGGCCGCGGCCCTGGGCAGCCCCGGCCCGCGGTGGAGGCCGGTCCTCGAGTCGGCCTTCTCAAAGACGGCGCTGAGCTGACTGACCGTCGGCGACACGGCGTCGGCGTCCAGCTTGTCCAGCGCCTCAGTGCTGCCGTTGAAGCGCACCACGACGTCCAGCTTCCGGTCCTGCAGGCCGGCGCGCTCCTGCCTCAGCAGCCGCCGCGCAGCGGCCTCCTTGTCGCCGCCCGCGGCCGCCGGGACGCTCCGTTCGAACAGCTTCCGCGTCTCCTGCAGCCGGGACGGCGGGTGCGGCGGCGGCGCGGGCTGCGCGGAGGGCGCGGGCTTGGAGTCGAAGCGGCTCACGCGCTCCGACACGCTGGTGCCCAGCTTCAGCAGGGCACTATGGTCCACGTTCTCGTTTAGGCTGCTGGCCCGCGGCAGCGACAGGCGCACGCCGCGCTCGGGCGCCCGCAAGGCCTCAGTGGGGCCCGCGCCGCCGCCCGCCTCGCCCGGCGCGCCTGCCGTCGTGCCCATCTGCAGGAACATACTTTTGATGCGGTGGACGTTGGAGCCATATTTCTTGTGGTGGGCCGCCTTGGGTGCCTCGTCTGGCCCGGGCGCGTCGGGCGGCTTCAAAGCCTGGATGCCCGCCTCGTAGGCGCTGCGGTGCGGGGAAGCGCTCCGGAGGGGACCCCCAGGCCCCCGCGGCTCCGTCTTCATCATAGTGGGGGGAGCCGGGTTCTCATCCCCACGCTTCCCGCTCCCCCCTTCCAACAGGCGGCTGGCCAAGTCGGGACCACCGCCCCCTCCCCCAGAGAAAAGGGATCCCGAAAGGCCTTTTTTAGCCTCCCCCCAAAACCAAGCTGCCCAAAACAGTTAGCCTCGCTTTAAAAAAAAAAAAAAAAAAAGGAAAAAAAATCTCCGAGAGCCCTGTGTGGGTCGCCTCCCCCAATCAAGCTGCCAAAGACAGCCAGACCCTCTACCAAAGACCGAGCGGCCTGGAACGGTCGCCCCCACCCAAATTAGAAAAGCGGCGGCCGGGGCCGCTGGTACTGCGAGCCCTGCCCGCGAAGCAGAAGCGGAGGCGCCGGCTCACATCGTCCGAGGCGGTGTCAGCGGGGCTGGTAGCCCCGGCACCCCCAACCCCGGCCGGGGGCCTTGGCTCTTGGGGGGCCCGGCACCAGGGCGCCCATGGCTGCTCGGCCGGCCCGGGCCGCTCCGCTGCTGCACTACCCTCCCTCCCTCCCTCCCCCCCGCGCCCCGAGCCTCGGTCTTTCTCTGGCTCTGCCCGAGCGGCGGCTGCCGGAGACCAAGCGGCTGCCCTTCTCGCAGCCGCCGCTGGGGACTGGCACCTCTGGGTCCTAAAGAGATCGGATTTCCGGGGCCGGAGCCTGTGAGCCCTCCCCTTCCCCTCCACGCGATTGTATTCCCCTCCTCTGCCCGTGCCTCGCCACAGCCTTCCACTGACCCCAGACGCTGGCTTTTCCACTTCAACCCTTCCCTCCCAACCTCTGACTGTGGCTTTTCACAACCCACATAACCGCACTCCCACTAAATATTGGGAGTTGGCAATCCAACCACTGTGGTCTCAGTGTGGCCCTCCTCTACCCGAGGTGTGGAGGGAGAATAGTGAGGAGGGGCAAAGGATCATTTCCTTCAAGGTCCTTGGAGCTCCCTAGTATAGTTCACTTTGAAAATTTAAAAAATTCAGATTGCCCTGGAATCTGCATTTTAACAATTTCCCATAGGGAACATTTTGCACCCTTTAAGGCGTGAAACCTTGGCCCAGTGTTGCTGGCCTTATGGTGGAGGAGGAAGGGGAAGAGAGAAAGGAGATGGTCCTCATCACCCAGGTGGCAGTCCGAAGCTGGCTTTTGCCTTCTGGAATTCTGAAGAGGGTGTCCTGTCACCTGCCTGCCCTGCACCCAGGCTGGAAAAGAAGGGGTGGTATGCCTGTCTTCATGACCTTACTAGAGCACTCCTGCCTCTCAAACAGGAAGAAGGAGTTTTGGAGGAGGAATTCTGGAGGACTGGGGCCAGAGTTTCACCAGTGAGAGCTCTAGCTTGTATCTCTAACCTAAAGGATTCTGGCCACTGTGTGCAAGTGTGTGTAGGGAGGGAGGGGGAAGGATGGCAGTGACCTATACATTCCCTGTCCTGGCAGCTGTTTTGATGCTCCCCCCAACCCCCACATACACAACAAGGGGCCTGGGGTTACTCTCTACCCTTCCCCAGATGCCAGGGCCTGGGAGTGAAGGTCCGCCCCCTAGACCATGACAGATCCAGATGCACAGCTTCACTCCACAGTTCCCAGAAAATGATGAACATTGTGGACCCTAGGACCCAGAGAACAACTCAGGCACAAAGCCTCCCCCCACTCCCAGCTGCTTCCTGCATCTCAGGCCTTCCTGCAGCCTCTGCCTCCTCCCCCGCCCTCTACCCTTCCATCCTCTTCCTCTTCTCCCCAATCTCCCACTACCCGCTGCCCTTGCCTAGAAGGGCTGTCGAAAGGAATCCTCTCACCTCTCCACTGTTGGGATGTGTGTGGGTTTTGTGGGATATAAACTGGTTAGCACGTGCAAAAGAGCGTGGGGGATGGGGTGTGGGAAGCCGCCTGGGAACCCTGAATATTGGGACAGGGAGGGGCCAGGAACCACAGGACTGGATCTTGAGGCTGGCAATCCTGAGGCTAACGGAGAGGGAAGATTTGGGTTCTGAGCAGGAGCTTTGGGACTTGGGTTTCCAAGCTCAAGTCTGGGACTTGAACCACCCCACCCACAGCGCACCCCCCCCCCCCCCCCGCCCCGGCTCAACCTCACTATGGAAGTTGGGTGAGACAGAACTCTCACCTAGTTGGGGGGTTGGGTGGTGTCCTCAGAAGCTCTTGTGTGGATTGGGGGAGGGCCCAGGCCCCTGGGTGTTCCGCACAGAATCTCCCACACCCTTTGGTGAGTCATTGTAACTGGTCCCAGCCCAAGGGGTCTGTGCCCATGCTTCTGGCCAGGTGGGGAAGCCAGCTTCTAAAGGATGGGAGGAGGAGCTGGGAACCAAGTCAGGCCCAGTGGACGCTCCCCACCCCGACCCCCAACAACATCTCCAGCAGCAGCTTGGAGTGGACTAGAATTGGGATGCTTGCGTCCCCCTTGTCCTGAGACTTCCAAGAGTGAAACCTTTGAGATGCAGGACAGTTGGAGCCAGCCCAGAGCTCAGAGGACTGAGGCTAACGAGTGGGATCATTATTTCCTGGGCGACACCCCCTGCCAGTATTCCCGAGGAAGCTTTTATGGAGCAATGAGTGCTTTAGCATCTCACTTCTTCCCTGGGGTCAGGCGCCAGGCCGGCAGGTCTGTGAGAGGAGTAGGGAATGGCTGTTATCTTCTCCACCTGGTCCCTGCCTGCCGAGGCAGTAATCACACCTGCAGGGAGGGTGAGGAGGGCGGTTACTTTGGGGAGGGTTACGCCCAAACTGAAGGGTTTGAACCTAATTTTCATTCTTCAGGCTGTGATCCTCAGATCCTTACTTATCTCCCCAGGGTAATTTAGCCATTCTTTCTCTCTCCTTTTTCCTTTGTGGAGTTGCCTGATGGTCTTTGAATGGAAGTTCCTTCCTTACCTCTGACCTGGAATAGAGTGGTTCCAAAAGCTGGCGCAGGAGCCAGGCTGCCAGAGTTCAAATCCTAGCTCCACCAATTACTAGCTGTGTGACGCTGGACAAATCCCTTAGCCTCTCTGTGCTCTGAAAGGGTAAACTGAGGTGAAAGTGGATGGAACACAGAAAATAGGGTGTGTGCCTTTCCCAGTTCTTGCTAAAAAGCCTGGAGGCTTCTATAGGGAGAGGTAATCTTTATTCTCCAGATAAAGCCCCTCCCTGTTTTCCCACCTACCCTCAAATCTGATGGGGGCCCTCTGAGACTGTTCTTTGAGGCTTGATAGTTTTAAACACCAGGTGTTAACTGCAAAGACAGGTGATGAAGGTGATGAAGGCAGGGAGAAACCTGATTTGCGATAAATCCCAAGCTCTTAGCACCCTGGGCTCACATCCAGGCTGGGTGCCAAGGGTGCCTTCTCTTCCCAGCCCTGGGGCCTTGAGACTCAGCCTCGGAAAGTGGTGTTTAGACTGGCCTAGACCCCACTCTTTGGTCATTTTGTAATGAGCCAGTGGCCCCTGCCCCAATAACTCTCCTTCATCTGTCCTCCTCTGCCAGGGATTTGAGCTAATCCAAGGATGCTGGAAAGGCTTGCCTATGTGTACATGTTTTATATACTGGAGAGCTCAAATCCAGGATGTCAGTGTTGAAGGGCCTTTAGCGGCCCTTGGCTGACCCCTTCCCAGGGGTAATGAGGAAGGCTGAGACTTGAAGTAGGAAGTGACTTACCAGTTTTGGAGGAAAGAGACCAGGGTTCACAAGGTCAGAACTGAGCCCTAGCTCCACCCATTTGCTGAGTGACCTTGGGCTAGTCGTTTCCACTCCCTAAGCCCCAGTTTCTTCAACTTGCTCAAATTTGAATGTCTGAGTGTGTCTCCTAAGCATAGGCGATCCTGGTTGTTCCCAATTCTGGAACAGAGCAGAACATGGGCTTTGCAGCCAGACCATCTTTGTTAGAATCTCCAACCTGCCACTGCCCAGTTAAGGGACTTCAACAAATTTCTTCACGTGTAAAATGGAGATAATAGACCAACCTCATAGTGTTGTGAGAATTAAATACATTTAGAACAGCTCCTGGCACAAAGTAGGAGCTTGGTGTGTTGGCTGTTATTGATTACATGTATATCTGAACATGTATGGGTGTGTGTGCACACGTGTACATGCGTGAGGAGGTATGACTGAAAGTGGGCATCGGTATTTGCATCTCCACGTGTGTCTTCATTGGACTATAGGGCCTCTTGTTTCCTTTTAAGGTCTATTATATGAAATTCTGAAATATATATATTTTGAAATTCTGAAATTCTGCCTGCAGCTCCTCCAAAGCTTTTGGGATCATCCCTGGAGTGAAGGTGACCTTCCTTCTCTACCTCCCAAAGTGTTTTTCATTCCTGCCTCTTAGCGTCTCAAGTCCCCCAGTGCCCCTTGGGCACAGAAAGAGTGCCCCTTGGGGTCCTCCCACAGCTGGGAGACTGGCTTGCCTGGGTCCCCCTGCTCTGCCCCCCTTTCTTTCATTCACCCTCCATGCTTCATTCTAGTGTCACTTGGAAAGTTCAGATACCTCTTGGAGATTCAGGAAGGAGACCAAGAAGGAAGAGTCAGAGGGGTGTGTGTGTGTGTGTGTGTGTGTGTGTGTGTGTGTGTGTGTGTGTGTGTGTGTGTGTTGGGGGCAGGGAAAGGTTAGGACAGAGGAAAGATTTCTCCAAATCATCAGTTGCTTTAAAAGAAAGCCTATATTTAGCTAGGCTTAGAGGGTTTGTAAATATGTATTTTGCAAAGCAGACAGCCATAGCCGTCGGAGCTCCAGAGATATGCAGGGAGGTCAAAGAAAAAGAAATAACTGGAAAGACTGAGCAATATTATTTTGTCATCAGCAGATTCGAAGAACTCTCTCCTGCCTGCTCCAACTGCTATTATTACACATTCCTGTGTTTTGATGTTGGTTTCTATTTTTCCTCTGCTGTCTGGATCTGCGGTGGATGCCTGGGCAAGAGACTGGCTCTGAGTCACCTTCCCACCAGCCTTTGCCTCACCTGCCCAGGGTCAAAGGAGAGAGAATCCTGGCCCTGCCAGCTCCCCTCCCAACTGGTTCCACCGGGCTCGGCCAGGCTGCATGTGCCTGACCTAGGTACTGTCTGCAAAGCCAGCTTTCAGGCTCCACACTCAATCCTTTGCACTTCAGCTGGCCTTGAGGGTGAGGGTTGGGTGACAAATCTTGCCACTTCAGGGCAGTTCTACTTTAGAGAACTCTTCTTTCTGAGAGGAAAAAAAAAAAAGAAAAAGAATTTACACTTACTTTTAGTTTGAAAAGTTTCTTTAAAAATAAGAAAAGTTCAGGGAATTCCATGGCAGTCCAGTGGTTAGGACTTGGTGTTATCACTGCCATGGGCTCAGGTTCGATCCCTGGTAGGGGCCAAGAAAAAAGAAAAGTTCAGAGAATCACATAACAAAGAGAATTTATAAATGCTATCAGAGACTTCCCTGGTGGTCCAGGGGTTAAGACGCCACACTCCCAATGCAGGGGGCCAGGTTCCATCCCCTTTTTCTTTCTCCCCAGTCCTGTTGCCCAGCCTACCCACTCTCACAAATTTGGAATGCATCCTTTATAGCCCATAATTTTTTAAATGAATTAACTAATTAATTCATTAATATTTTGGCTGCGTTGGGTCTTCGTTGCTGCACGCAGGCTTTCTCTAGTTGTGGAGAGCAGGGGCTACCATTGCGGTGCACGGGCTTCTTATTGCGACACGCAGGCTTCTCATTGCAATGGCTTCTCTTGTTGCAGAGCACCGGCTCTAGGCGTGTGGGCTTCAGTAGTTGCGGCACGCGGGCTTAGTTGCTCCGCGGCATGTGGGATCTTCCCGGACCAGGGCTCAAACCCGTGTGCCCTGCATTGGCAGGTGGATTCTTAACCACTGTGCCTCCAGGGAAGTCCCTAGCCCATAATTCTTAAATTACCATTTTTAATTGTCAGATATACATAACATAAAATTTACTATTTTAACCATTTTAAGTGTACAGTTCATTGGCATTAAGTACACTTGCACTGTTATGCAACCATCACCATTATCCATCTCCAGAACTTTTTCAGCTTTCCAAACTGAAACTCTCTATCCACTAAACAATAACTCCCCAGGCCCCCACCCCTGAACCCCTGGCAACCACCATTCTACTTCCTGCCTCTATGAATTTGACTACTCTAGGTACAGCATATAAATAGAATCATACCGTATTGGTCCGTTTGTGACTGGCTTATTTCGAATAGCATAATGTCCTCAAGATTCACCCACGTTGTAACATATGTCAGAATTTCCTTACCTTTTAAGTCTAGCCCATAATTTCATATTTTCCCTACACATTTAAGTATTCATAAAGCAGCATATGGTAATGCTTTCTGTATTATTAAAAATGTATATAACGACCATCATGCTGTGTGTATCATTTTGTGTCTTTTTTTCACTTGAGGTGTTTTCCACGATGGAGCCACATTAATACATGTGGCTTTGGTTCATTCATATTAACTTCTGTTTACTATTTCATCATATGAATAAGCCACAACTTATTTATCAGTTCCTCTACTGATGGGCCTCTTAGTTGTTTCTATGTTTTACTGTTATAAGTAGGGCTGCGATGAACACCCTTGTGCTTGTCTAACCCATTTCTGGAGTGTACAGCTCGGAGCAGGAAGCCAGGGTTGCAGGCACCCTGTCACCTAGGCTAGTACTGCCAAGCTGCTCTCTAAGCCAGTTTATGCTTTCGCCACCAGCATTTGTACAAGATGTCCTATCTGACCACATCCTTGCCAACATCTGCTCTTGTTAGACTTTCTATTTTTGCCAATCTGATGGGTGTGAAGTGGTATCTCATTTGAATCTGCATTCCCTGCCT
Source organism: Kogia breviceps (assembly GCF_026419965.1). Taxonomy (NCBI): domain Eukaryota; kingdom Metazoa; phylum Chordata; class Mammalia; order Artiodactyla; family Physeteridae; genus Kogia; species Kogia breviceps. The sequence goes on along the minus strand of NC_081328.1, from coordinate 34,319,030 downwards.
CTGAGGTAGAGCATCTTATCATGCTTATTGGCCATCTGGGTTTCCTCCAGGCAAATTGCTTACGTCCACATCCTTTGCTCTCCAGTGCAGCTGTTGATACAAGTTACAGAAAGCCCAACTAGAAGTGGTTTAAGCAAAAAAGGGAATTTTTTAATCTCACATAACAAGGAATCCTAGGTTTGGTTCATTTAGAGACTCAACTATGACATCAAGGAAGAGGTTCTTTCCATCTTTCTATAAGACCCTCCTCATCATGTTGGTTTGCTTCCTAGACTGGCGCCCCTCCATGGTCCATGATGGCTGCCTCAGATCCGGGTGTCTCATGCAGACAACAATGTCCAGAGGCAGAAGAAAGTGGATGCTTTCTTCTCAGTGTCTTTTTCCTAGAGGCCCACAGGAGCTCTTCCTTCTGGTCTCAGGGGACAGAACTGCATACATGCCCACACCTAAACTAATCGTTGACCAGAGGAACTGTATTATCGTGCTCTATTTAGACCAATCACTGTTCACCTGATGGGGTTGGGGAAGGCCCAGCCTCACCCAAAGCCTAGACCCCTGACTTTTGAATCAGGATTCTGTTAGCAAGGAATAAGGGAAAGACTGCCATTTGGGTGGCACTCAAAAGTTCTGTGCTTGCTTTATTGATTTGTAGGAGGTCTTTATATATCCTGGATACTAACTTTTTATCTGCTTTATGTGCTGCCGATATTATCACCTAGGCTGTTGCCTGTCTTTTAACTTTGTTTATAATGTCATTTTCATAGAAGAAAGCTTTTTTTTTTTTTTTTTTTGGTAATGTAATGAAATCAATCTTTTGTGAGTTGTGTCTCTCATCTAAGAAATCTTTTCCTACTCTGAGATCTCCTACATTTTCTTCTAATTATTTTAAAGTTTTGTTTCTCACTTTTAGGTCTTTAATCCATCTGGAATTAATATTTATGGATGAAAAGTCAACCGTCACAACACTTTTTACTGAGTTGCCTATTCTCTCTCATTAAGTTGCAATGCCACTGCCATCATAAATCACATTCCCACATATGCTTGGATCTGTTTCTGGGCACTCTATTTTATTGATCTCTTTGTCTAGCCCAGCACCAGAACCACATTGTTTTAATTACTATCGCTTTCAAATAAGTCTTTGTTTCAGAATTGTCTAGTCTATTCTTGGTCCTCTGCTCTCCCATATGAATTTTAGAATCATTTTGCCTAGCTCTTTGAAAAATCCTGTTGGAATATTCAGCGGACTTGCCTTGAATCGACATATTTTTATGGAGAGAACTGTCTTAGTGACATTGAGGCTTCTCATCCCTAAACTTAATACATCTCTCCATCTCTCAATTTATTCTTTTTTTAGCCTATAGTTTTTATGGTTTTATAGCGTATAGTTTTTCTTCACAAATATCTTCAAATATCTTTTCTAATATTTTTCTGGGCTCTGTACAATTTTAATGTTATTGTGAATGATTTCTTTTTTAAAAGATATTACAGTTTCTAATAAATTATTGCTTGTGTATAGAAACACTGCTGAATTTTGTATTTTATTTGTATTTGGATGTTAAACTTTGTCCAGCAACCTTGCTGATCTCTCTTAATAGCTCTGACAACATGCCTATGGAATCTCTTGGGTTTTCTATATAAATAATCATACCATCTGCAAAAAAAGTCTGAGTCTTTGTTTCTTTCTTTTTTTCCTTTTTTTTGGTCCCAAGGTTTAGAGTGAAAATATTACAGCACAGCAGAGTCAACTGGCTCCATGGTGTTTTGAAATTCATCCCAACTGTGGGCTGAGTGACCTGCAGGTTGGACAGATTGCCAAAGTTCAAGAGCTTCAGCATTTCCTTAGTGTCAGGATCTACTTCAATGATCTCCTGATCCAGGGCTGAGACCTCAGGCACATAATTCTCTCTCCTCTCTCCTCCTGCAGCTTAATGGAGACACCTCTCACTGGGCCTCTCTGAAACTACTTCATCAGATGTGTGACATAGTCTGCTTTCTCCTTGTGAAGCTTCTTGCTGGGAATAATGGCCATCTCCTCGCACACACGCTTGTTGGTGCAGAATTCGTTGCCCAGGAACTTGTATTATTTCTCATTGATGACCCGGGCCGCCTTCTTCAAGGTTTTGGTGCGAACGTGGCCCATGTTGGCAGGTCCTTGGTAAAAGAGTGAGATTTTGTTTCTTTTATTTCCTAATCCTCTATCACTGAGTGGTAGCTTCTAAGTCTGACCTCTCCCAGATCTTGGGCTGTGCCAGTGGGCTTGCCCTGGGCAGCTATTGCCTTGCACTGTCAGTTATAAATAAAAGACCCCTTACTCTCTCCAGAGCTTTACAGTTTACAAAGCACTTTTGCTTCGGATCCATACTGACCCCACTTTACAGAAAGGGAAGGGCTGTAAGCTCCAAGTCCAGCAATCTAGCTGTGTGGAATACTGCACTGTGAAGCCTCAGACAGTCCCTCTCCTTCTGTGTTTCTCCTCTAAGCTAAAAAGTTTGGCCAGGGATGGTCTCTGGCATTCTCAGACTCATGATTGATAGCTTTGGGCGGCCACGAGGCTCAAGGAACCCCTCTGAAGACTTAAGTTCACCGATAAAAGGGGGGTAAGATTCTGGGTACACTTAGGTCCTCAGGCTGGTGCCCCCAAATGTCGTGGGGGTGGGGAAAAATGGAAATGTTTCAAGTCGGAGAAATGATATAAATAATGGGGAGAGTGGGAAACAGGGCACTGTGTCCAGTCCCCTGCCCCCACGCGGGTTCTCCTCCCTGTTTGGAAGAACATCCTCCGGACCCGGAAGGGAAGACGAGGAAGGGCTAGAGGCCGTGCGTCCCCTCTTCCGTCGCCCCCTCTAGCCGCCGAGCTCAGCAAGCACTTCTGACGCGTATCCGTAGCCTGGGGCGGGGCTCTCTGTTGCCATTCCAACGGGCCACCCGGCTCGGGCCCCATATTGCGCAGGCGCAAGTCCGGGCTGGACCCGGCGAATGCGCCCTCTCGTGGCAGACTGTCAGATCGCACGCTTTGTTATAGTGTTGGAGGCGGCGAAGAGGATGCAGGAGAAAGATGTGGGTGGAGTCTGGGAGGCAGATGCGACAGTCAGATCACAATGACGAGAATCCCTTTCCTTTGTCCCTCATGCCAACATCTAACCCTCCGTTTTAGATGCAGATGAAGAAAATATGGCTCTCAGAGATCAAAAAACAGGTTCATAGAGACGGAAGTGGAGTGAGAGAGTTGGGGAGATGATATATTATTCAATCAATCATTCATTTATTCAGCAAACATTCATTGAGATGGGGAGACACAGGGACAAAGGGCCAAAGGGATTAAACTGAGACATTGACGGGCCAAGATGGGACAGAAAGCTGGGGAGACAGGTGCGGAAGGCAAAGCAGCAGGGACAGAGAATCAGCTAGCTGAGGTCAGGGCTGGAGTCGCAGGAGTAAAGCAGAGGCATGGGAACCTGGGCTGGGCTTTTGGAGACAAGGCTGAGAAAAACCCAGATGCAGAACTGACCCTCCAGTTCACCCAGATGGATGCTCCAGCTGGATAGGACAAAATCAGGAGCTCAAGATGGGCTCCTATGACCACCTATGAAGTGGTCTTGCCAAAGAAAGTGGAATCTACACGTGATCAGGACTCTCGATCCAACTACAATTTACAAGAAAAAAACAATGTCCAGGAAATACAATTTATAAGAAGTACAGAGGTCAGAGGAATATTTTAAAGAACACAGTAGAGATGCAATCAGCCAAATCCAGACTGGGAAATTACGCGACAAATGACCTGGTTACCCCAAGGGCACAGAGAGAGAGAGAGAGAGAGAGAGAGAGAGAGAGAGAGAGAGAGAGTTAGTTGGAGGGGGACTCCAAAGACTTAAAGAGATTTCAAAGAGACCTATCAATCAGTTGCAATGTGTGCATCTTATTTGGATCCTGATTCAAACAAATACATGGTTAAAAAAAAAAAAGACATTTATGAGAAATTGGAAATTTGAGCACTATAGATCTGATATTAAGGAATTATTATTAACCTTATGGTAAAATAATGTCATTGGGTAGTTTAATTGTGATTATATTTTTAAAATGTCATTATCTTTCAAAGATTCACACTGAAATATTGACAGAGGAAATTAACTGGGAGGGCTCTAGATGAAATGAGATTGGCCATAAGTTGATCATTGCTGAAGCTGGCTGATTGATACATGGGGGCTCATTATATTATTCTATATACTTTAGTTTTATTTTAAAATTTCCAGAATAGGTTTAAAGACCCTGTGACACCCCACCACCACCACCACCCTTAAGCCTCAAGGAACAGAAGGCACTCAGTGTTATAGCAGCAGATTGCAATCCAGACAGCTCTGAAGTGGGGAGGTCATCTGTGGGGCAGAGGAAACTTTCAAGGGACTTCCAGCTGGTTCCTGGCCCAGTCCCTGGTTCCCTTGATTTGGGGGAGAGAGAGAAGGATCAGTAAGAAAGGCTGGCCTCAGTGGGCCTGGTGGCACTGGGTTCGGGCAATGCCACCTTAAGACAGCTGAGGGTGTGATTGGGTGGCTCTAAAAATAGCAGCAGAGGCAGCAGCCAGGGAGGGAGGGAATCACATGGAGCCACTGAGGGGCTGAGGCCTGGGCAGCTAGCCAGGCTCTGGCACCTCTGCCTGCTCCCCCAGAGCCCTCTGACTTTCCTCTGCCTGCTTTCTTCCTCTTGCCCTCCATCTCTGAGAAGGCAGAGAGGTACCAAGGTGACTCTGGGACATACCCTGCCCTGTCTGAGAGCTTAAGTGGACACTCATTCTGGAATTTGCTGGCTATCCAAGGACAGGTGGGATGGTCATGTGGGGAGAGACAGGAAGGGACAAGGACTGAGTAACATGCCCACCGGTCACCCCAATCTGCAGGCCAACACCCTCTCTCTCAGGCTGACTCAGGGCAGGTCCCAGATGTCCTTGCCTGGGGCATTCACCTATGGGGGTGAGGTGGCAACCCCCTATGTCTCAAGGCCCAGGAAGAATGCTCACACAGGTACCGAGGATTTTGGAACGCTGGCACCCACAGTCCCCTGCCTCCTTCTCAGGGCATCTGGGGAGGGTGCCCCTCTGCTTAGTCTGAGTGGGTAGTCCAGGGAAAGAAGGGCACACTGCTTCCATCACACCTGTACTGAGATCCTTTGGCAGATGCAGGAAGGAAGGGGAAGTGGTACCCCATTGGCAAGGACATTGACGGCATCCTGGACTGAGTCAGGCACCGGGCTGAGGTCTTTACATACATTCAGCTGTCTATAGTGTGGCCCCAGGAAAGTTATACACCCTTTATGCCTCAGTTTTCTCATCTGTAAAATGGGGACAAAGATAATACCTGCTTCATGGAACTGCCGTGGGGATGGGGTGAGTCACTATATGTAAATCTATGTAAAACCTTCAGCATAGTAGCAGGCAGAGGGTAGCTGTCATCGCCTGCTGGCATGAGAGCTCCACATGAGTAGGGGTCGCTCATCTCTGCCCCCCCCCAGTGCCTGGTACATAGCAGGTGCTCTGTAAATATGTGCTGAATTCATGATTTTGTGGATTCCTCACAGGGACACCAAGAGGAGAGCACTGCTCTTGCCACTCTGTAGTTGTGGAAACAGACCCTAGAGAGGGCAGATGACTTTTTCAAGGCCATATTCTCCAGTGAATGGGTCAAGGTGGGATTCATGTGCAGGCCTGTAGGCCTCCTTTACTCCCTGTCTCTACCTGGTTGGTTCTGTCCAAGGCTCTCTCTCTTCCCGGACCTGGGGGGCATGCTGGGGGTGCCTAGTCTGAGGAGAGGGCTGGGTGAATGGGTGCCCTCATGTGCTGTGCATGAAGCTGTCACCTCGCCCCCTACACCTACTAGTTGCCAGGCCCTGTGCCAGGTCCAGGGTTGCAAAGATCATAAGACCCCAGGCCACCCCGCAACACTGTGTGGCTGGCTGTGCCACACGGGAGGGAGGACAGAAAGGCTTCAGAGAGGAGAGGATGCCTGCGCTGCGTCTTGAAAGGTGAGTAGAAGGTAGGATGAAAGGTAGGAGGAGGGCAGGAAGGGAGCTCCAGGCAGAGGGAAGAGCTCGTGCAAAGGGGTGTAGACTCAGGAGAGATGATCAGGTTGTGGGGCAGCAGAGGGGAGCAGGGTGGAAGCCTGGGGTAGCGTGTGTGCGGGGAGGGGTAAGGAGGAAGGCAGGGGCTCCTAGACGGGAGGACCAGGTACAGGCAGGACCTGAAAGCCATCAGCTGCTGCGGAGCTCAGGGCAATGGGAGCCGTTAGGGTTTTAAGGGGAGGCCTCAGGCAGTCAGGTTGGTGGTTTAGAAAGTATACTCTGGCCCCAAGAAGGGGATGATTGGAGGGACCTGATCCTGTGAGGAGGGTGTCCACCCTAGATTTAGTGCCTGCTCTGGGTGGGGAAGGGGAGGGTCCCGCTGGCTGAAGCCGGGCCCAGCTGCTCTGGGACATCTTCCTGTCCCTCCCCGTCCCCCTCCCTCCTCCCCCTCCCTCCTCCCCCTCTCCCTGCTCCTGTCTCTGTCACTCACGGACAGGGCCGGGTTGGGGCAGCCATGGCAGCAGTGCTAATCTGGATTTCTCTCCTTGTGGGTAAGTTGGGGTCTTCTTCAGGGGAGAGGCCCAGGTTGAGGGGGTGAGAAGTTCCTCAGCGGAGGGGTTGGGGGTCAGGGTGAGGCAGGGGCCAGAGGGACTTTGGGGTGTAAATTCCACAGCCGATGGGGCTCTAGGGAACTAGGGCTGGGAGCTGGGATATGGGGGGCTGGCTGGGAACTCTGAGGGGCGAGGTGTCCTAGGCTAGGCTGGGCCTAACTGCACAGGCCCAGAGCGCCATGGGCCCTTTAACGGGCTGGCTTCTTTCTGGGTCCAGGCTAAATTTGGCCCTGAGAGAGTGTGAGGGTCACTGGGGCAGGTCCTCTCCCTGGGGCTCTGGGCTCAGGCTCCCCTTTGCTCAGCTCCTAGTGGCCTCTAGTGTGGGCCTTATCTCCTCTGTATATTAGGGGAGGCGGGTGGGGGCCCCAGAATGGCTACCTGCATCCTCCAAGGGGTCCTTACCTCTCCCTCCCTCCCACAGTCAGCTTGGGGTTCTTTTCCAAGTGCTCTTAAAACACACACACACACACACACTCACACACACAGACACACACTCACACACCCCACAGCCCCTTCAGCCAGACATCAGTCCCTGCCCATTGTGACCCTCAACAGAGGCCTGAAATGAGGAATGAGGTGCTTTCCGTGAATCCAAACCAAACTAAGGTCTGAGTCTTGTCACTGATTAAAGTGTGTGGCACAGCCAGGGCCCCAACCCATCCTTCCTGGGAGCCAGCAAATCCATCCACCTCCTCTCGCACATTTCTCCACTCCCTCAGGGCCACTAGGGGCTGGGTGGAAAGGGGGACCTTATTCCCTCGCCAGGACTGAGGCTGGGCTGTGTGTTTGGGGGTCATGGATCCCCACAGGTCTCCTGGCAGGGCTGGGGTGCACCGAGGCCCAGCAGACCACCCTGCACCCGCTCGTGGGCCGCGTCTTTGTACACACCCTGGACCGCGAAAACTTCCTGCACCTTCCTGAGCTCGTCGTGGGTGAGAGGGGCCTGAGGGGCACTGGAGTGGGCTGGGGTCGCCTGGCCCAGGGCTGGTGAAGGCTCCTGTTGTGTCTCCAATCCCCTCTCCTCCCTTCCACCAGCTGTCCCAGACACCGTCCCTATCACCTACCACGCCCACCTCCAGGGACACCCAGACCTGCCCAGGTGGCTCCGCTACACCCAGCGCAGCCCCCACCAGCCTGGCTTTCTCTACGGCACTGCCACCCCAGCAGATCGCGGACGCCAGGTCATCGAGGTATCAGTAGGGGCCCCAGTGGGCTGTGTCGCAGGCACCAGGGACCCGATGTGCACTCATTTACATGACTCACGTGCCTCTAATTTGGTGGGCTATCTCAGTCTTCTCCCGCCAGGCCCAGCCACACCACGGTTCTTTCCTAACCCCACCTCTCAGCCCTCTACCCCGTCCTCCAGGTCACAGCCTACAATCGGGACAGCTTTGACACCACCCGGCAGAGGCTGGTGCTGTTGATTGGAGACCCAGAAGGTACCGCCAGCCCCGTCCCACCCCTACCCAACCAATGCCAGTCTTGGGGGATCTCCCCTGGAAGGCGGGTGTAGAAGTGAGTAGCGGGGAGCAGGGCACCCTGGAAAGACTCTGGAGTTGTATTCTCGGCTGCTCTGCTGATAGACGGTGGAGCCTTGGGCGAGTAATTGAGGCTGTGGGTGTGGAGGAAGGGCGTTTGAAGCCTGTGATATAGGGGGTATTAGGGAGGAAGGAAGGGAGCTGAGGGGATACGGGGACCAGCTTGGATGGGGGGAGGCTTAGGAAGGATCCACGCAGGGGGGGATGGGTGCAGCCTAAGGTGCCCACCTGGCCCTCCCAGGCCCCCTGCTACCATACCAGGCTGAGTTCCTGGTGCGCAGCCATGACGTAGAGGAGGTGCTGCCCTCGACACCTGCCGGCCGTTTCCTCACAGCCTTGGGGGGGCTCTGGGAGCCAGGGGAACTCCAGCTTCTCAACATCACCTCTGCCTTGGACCGTGGGGGCCGAGTCCCCCTTCCTATCGAGGGCCGCAAGGAAGGGTAGGTATGCAGCCCAGGAGGGCTTCCTGGAGGAGGGGGCAGCTTGCCTTTTGTCTAGGTAGTGGGCATAGAACATGGGTCTCCCTAACTTCCAAGTGGGGCTTTACCACTTGCTCGCTCATCATGCGCATCTTTACCTCCCAGCGTCACATCACTGTCCACTTCCTTCTGGCCACACCCTCATCTCCTCCCTCTTGCCCTTCCTGGGCCCAAACCCTAGTTACGCTGAACTCTGCACTTTCTGGTGCCCATAAGGACATGATAGATCCATCCATCAAAGGACATTCCTGGGGGCCAAGGTCCCCAGAAGACTGGGGTGCTCTGTGTACTCTCACCATAACCCCAGATCTCAGGGTGGCCGTAACCCTCAAATCTCCAGTGCCCAGGGGTACCCCCAATTTTCTGATCGTGGTTTCTATCTGGGCCCAGGGTATACATCAAGGTGGGCTCTGCCTCACCCTTCTCCACCTGCCTCAAGATGGTGGCATCCCCCGACAGCCAAGCTCGCTGTGCCCAGGGCCAGCCTCCATTGCTGTCCTGCTATGACACCTTGGCACCTCACTTCCGAGTTGACTGGTGCAATGTGTCGTTGGTGAGGAGGGACCCTGGTTCTAGGGGTGGGGGCGGGGTATGGCCCCCATCACGGTCTCCTCCATCCCCATCCCATCCCATTTCCCTGTTTCTTCAATTATCTACATGCGCGCGTGCATACACACACACATGTTCTACCTTCTCCCACAAGAGGGCAACAGAGCCCGTAATCCAGACAAGGGATCACCAGCTCCTGGAGCCCCAGCTGTGCCCAACGGAACAGCTAGAACAATCTCTCCCACAGGATGGTTCCAAACGCCCTTCTCCACCTAGGGCCTCTGTGTGACAGGTCTATTTTCCTCTAAGGTGTCACTTAGCAAATTGGCCTAAAATAAGGGACAGATAGCTCTCACCCCCCCCCCCCATGTTATAAACCAAAGATGCTCACTACTGCTCTTTGGGATATTGAGCTGAGGTGTCTAGTGTCCCTAGAGATCTTATTCCCAGGGCTAGGAACCCTTCCTATGACTTGACCGACAGCACAGGCAGGAACTGGTAATCAACATTCTTGAGCACTTGCCATGGGCAATGCACTATGCAATCAACATGTTTTATCCTCACAACCACCCAGGAGACAGGTACCACTATTAGCGTCCCTACTTTACAGATGAGAAAACCGAGGCACCTAGAGGTAAGTCATTGCAGCACAGCACTGGTCTGAAACAGGATTCAAACCCAGGCAGTCAGACTTGAGAGCTGTGCTCTAACCGTCGTATGGTCCCGCCGCTCCTAGAATTTCTTTCCTGGCACCTAGACCAGTGCTTGTCCTGCTTGGTCACATGAGCTGGGGGAGGCCAGGCAGGAGGAATCCCTGCAGTTGCATGGAGCAGGGTGGCCCCAGAACTCCTGCCCTGCGCCCTGAGGTTCTCTGTGTCTAGCCATCCACTCCTGGGTCAGCCCTGGGCTCTCTGAGCAGGTGGACAAGTCAGTGCCAGAGCCTGCAGACGAGGTACCCACTCCAGGTGATGGGATCCTGGAGCACGACCCGTTCTTCTGCCCACCCACTGAGGCCACAGCCCGAGAATTCCTGACCGACGCACTGGTCACCCTCCTGGTGCCCCTACTGGTGGCCCTACTGCTCAGCCTGCTGCTGGCCTATGTCATGTGCTGCCGGCGGGAGGGACGGTGAGTGTGGGGGCGGAGGGCAGGGAGGGCATTGGGGCTGGTGCTCACATTGTGGGATTCCTTGTGGCACTTGTGCCGCATGGGGACCCAGAGCCCTCAGGAAGCGGAGTCCTCAGCCGGGAAAGGAGGAAGGGCCCCTTGCCTGGCCTGGCACCAGGAGGGGTTGCGGATAATAGCTAATCCCCTCCCTTGTTTTCCCACAGGTTGAAGAGAGACCTGGCCACCTCTGAGTGAGTAGGGGAAATCTGGGGGCTGGGTGGGAGGTCTCCTAGACTATCAAGCCGGACCCTCCAACCTCCATGAGCAACGGACAAACCAAATTACTCTGGGATGATGAAGCCACCCTAGGCCTGTGAGCTCCAGCCCTCGGCTGTCTGGGCGCTGGGCCCAACCTATCCTGCCTTGGCTTTCTCATTTTCTGGTCTCCATGGAGGAGTCTAAAGTGGGACAGGAGAGGGGACCTAGCCAGGCTTCAGGGATCTGCTGCCACCCTGGGAGAAAGGGTTTGAGAAGTAACTTTAAAAAGCAACTTAAAAGGCTTCCAGTGCGTGCATGTGCACGCGTGCACGCACACACACACACACACACACAACCACGATTCGCTGTGAGTCAGACACTTGGGTTCTAGGCTGCTTTCTGCCACACAATGGCTGTGACTCTTTCTGGCCTCAGTTTCTTCACCTGCAAGATGATGCGGTTGGATCAGCTAATACCTGGATGCTTTCAATTCCTCCAGCCCTTCCCAAATCTATCTATCTCACTCTTATTTTGCCCAGGTTTTCCCCACCCATGGCCTTACCTTTCCTCTGTGCCCCCAGACCTCTTTCTCTCCCTCTCCCTGAACCCCAGAGATTCCAGGAGGCAGGTGTGAAATAAGTTAGGCTCCTTTTATTCTCACTGCACTGAGCCTGTGGCAGGCCTGACACCCCTCCCTGCTTGTCCAGGCTGCCTGGTTAACTTCAGCAGCATTTGGCTGCCCTGCGAACCCCCTTGGCGAGCCTCTTGTGTCCTTGCTTGGAGCCCATGGGCAACCGGCGCTGCCCAGGCCGGCGCTGCTGCTGCTGTTGCCTTCTCTTTGCCTTGAGCTTGAACTTGGAGGCATGCTTATTGCCCATGAAGATGGGGCCTGTGGCCCCCTTGCCTGTCACCTGCTTGAGCATGCCCTTGTCCACCAGCCCCTTGAGCGCTCGATTGAAGCGCCAGGCGCTGCGGGTCATGTTGTAGCCACTGGTGGCAACGGCGTTCTTCAGGGTAGCCAGGGACACGCGGTTGCGCGCCCCCTTGCTCGCCACGACCCCCAGGATCACCTTGGATATGTTGGGCTTCCGGTGGGCTTTGGAGGAGGCGTGGCACCCAGTCCCTCTCTTGCTCGGGAGTCCGGACGTGCTGGCCTGCTGGACTGCATCCAGGGCAGTGTTTGAGGCCGAGGGCTCAGATGGGGGTGGCAGCGAAGTGTCTTTCTGCATCTCTTCCTGGGGTGGGTGAAGGGAACTGGGTGCGAGGACCTCCAGGATGGTGGCTGGAAGTCTCCCCTGAGTTGCTCCTCAGTGGGGGAGGTGCGTCCCAGTTTCTGGTTCCCCCAGAAGCTTCGTTGTAGGGCTCTGGCCGGAGCCTTGCCCTGGATGGCCAGAAGGAGGGCTAAGGATGATCGTCCACGCTGGCCTCAGCAGAGCTGTGCCTCAGGTGCAGGGCGTGGTAAGGTTATCCCTGTGGTGACCTCAGGGGAACATTGTGAGGCCTCCAGAATCTTGTGAGGGTCACAGTGGCCCCATTGTTCCCCCCTGGGTGGGGCAGATGCCAGGTAGTGTGGACTTCTGACATGCCAGGGAGCCTGGGAAGAAGGGCTGGGGCTGAGTGAGCCAAGCAGGTGGACCCACGCTGTGTGTATGTTCTCGCCAGCTGATTTTAGGGTGCCTTAAACCCACCATTTTGACCCCACCATATAAATCCATTGGGTTAAACAATACAAACATTTTTAGAATCAGAATTATACCAATATTTTTGAATTTTTATGGGGAATAAATGTTCCAGAGTGAACGTCAATGTAATTCCTTGATCTATCTAAGTCGATTTAATTCCTTGATCAACTTTTTATACAAAGCAGTGAAAAAGATTTGCTTTTTTTTTCTGCTTTCATTTTTATTTGATAGAATTTTCCCCCACTGGAATCAGTGATTTTCTATGTAAATTTTACAAGGAGGATTTTATTCCTCAATGTGGGGGCCTGTGCCAAATGTGATGAGTGTCGTCTCCTGCCACTGTGGGTAACGCTTCTGGCCAGTTACTTCCACCAGGTCTGCCTTTCCTGGGTCAACTTTCTAGCTCTGCTGGTGTCAGGAAACTATGCTTCCTCCAACAATTTCGAGTCAATAACCAATTTTACCGTGTGTGTGTGTGTGCCCGATATTAGCCCTTGTTGGTTTGGATTTTGTGTTGATTTATTTCTACAAAATCCTTTTTTTTTTTTCTTTCTGCTTTGTTCAGGTTCATTTTTCAAATTATCCAAAATTGTGATTCTGCTGCCTGGTTTTCACCTATGTCAGACTTTATTGGTCAGAACATCCTCTAGCCCAGCCTCCAGACCAACGACCCTCTCCTGTGATCTGTGTGTCAGAATCAGGGCTCAAGGGGCTGTGTGTGCGTGCGTGCGTGCGTGCGTGCGTGCGTGCGTGTGAGAATGCCTGCCAGTTGGTTCTTCTGCCCAAGTGCTGATGTGGAAGGACCGCGGAGGAGGGCACCGCGGGTCTGACTTCTGCTCCTGTTCTGGAAACATGTCCTCAGAACATTTTTCCACCTGTGTGTGTTACTAGAGTAATGAGACCCAGATGTGGGGCTGGGAGGTGGGGAGGAGGCCCATCAACTAAGGCCTCCCCCACCCGAGGGATCATTACCTGCCTGGCCCCCTCCAGTGCCACACGCTTCCTGCTCCCTTCCCCTCTCAGCCTCCCCTTGCCTGCCAACGGGAAACTTGTGTTTTGGACAACTCTGCTTGCCAAATTCCAGACTCAATAGCTCAACTTGACCCTCCCCTAGCCTTAAGAGGGTGACTCCACCTCCTCCTACTGGCCAGAAAGTACTTGGTCCTACTTCCCTGGGGAGGAGGATGGCACATTCAGTAGGAAGCTAGAAAATCTTTTCTGTAGTCTGATCTCTCAGGCTTCTGGCTGGAGTCTGTGTCCACGACTTGAGACGTGGGCATGGGTGGGGATCATTTCCTCCTCCCGGATTTGATCAGTAAACCAGCAGTAAGTGGGATTGCTTCCACCCTGCCTGGGGCCCCCACCCCTTTAAGAAAACCAGTTCTTATTGTCTGTACTGAAAAGTCCGTGTTGTTTGTCTGACCCAGCAACCAGGTAGTCTGAGAAAAGGTCTCCAGGCTGACCCCCCAAATGTGGGTGGGTTCATGTAAAAGGGCTCGGAAACATCCTTCCACTGGAGGCCAACTTATCAGTGGGGCTGCTATAATAAAACAACACCAATGATAATAATAGCAATGGACGTCTCCCCACAATAATAGCTATATTTTACTGCATGCTGACCAGTAGATGTAAATGTCTTTTCTGCCTCAACTCACTTAATTCATACAACAACTGCATTACAGTCGAGGAAATGGTGACACAGAGAGGTTAAGTAACTTACACAGGGTAACACAGCCAGTAAGCAGTGGAACTCACCCTCAGACCCAAAGCAGGTTCTCATGCTTAACCACTGTGCTACCCTACTTCTCAAAATGAACTAAAGTTGCTCCTGGACAGCAGAAAGCAAGCCCATGAGAATGTCAGATGAGAACGAGGCTCAGTCTTCTTAGGGGAAACTGGAGCTAGAGCTCAGGTAGGACTTACTAAAGGGTGTGGTAGTCAGTGCTTTGGACGCTGCTAGGGCTTCCAGCCAGGTGAGGGTGGGGCCTCATTCCAGCCTCAAGGAGCCTTGGTCCAAAACACAGACAGAAAGTAAGACTCAGTGTCTGGAGGCAATACTGGGGACAGCCTGGGGCAGGGTGGGAGGGGGTCAAGTTACAGAGGGAGTGAAGCCCAAGTCTGAGGGTCCAAAAGATAGGCAGTCAAAGCCCAGCAGGGAAGAACTGGGCAAAAGCTAGGAAAAGGTGGAGGAGGTAGGTTTGCCAGACTAAGATGGGGGTGCTAGGGAGGGGAGGAATGTTCAATGCTGGGAGAGAGTACTAGAAGAGGGAACTGATTGCTAGAAGGGACACAGGGGATCATCAGAATATAAAAACAATATAGAGCCCAGCAAACACTGGCTTTTGGTAATAAATACCATTGTAGGTATCTATTCATGTCTTAGTATCTCAGGAACTCTTACCATGTGCCAGGCACTTTTCTAAACACCCAGCCTGCATTTTCTCATTTAATCTCCATAACAATCCTAGGAAGTAGGTTCTATTATTATCCCCATCTTACAGTTGAGGAAACTGAAGCACAGAGTGGTTAAGCAACTTGCAAAGGACGCACAGCTTTGAATCCAGGATGTCTGCACCCAGACCCCATGCCTCAGTCACTGGGCACTAAGCTGACACCATAGAACTTCCTGTTTGTCCTCCCCCACGCATCCTGTGTGTGTCTCCCCACACACTGTATTGTAGGTGGGGAAGACTGCAGGGTGGCTCAGAGATAGTGCCAGGCTGGACCCCAAAGTGGGTGCTGACCCCCAGAGCTGATGATTCTGCTGGCCCTGTGCCCCCAGTATCCAGATGGTCCACCATTGCACCATCCGCGGGAATACAGAGGAGCTGCGACAGATGGCAGCTAGCCGAGAGGTGCCCCGGCCACTCTCTACCCTGCCCATGTTCAATGTGCGCACAGGCGAGCGGCTGCCCCCGCAAGTGGACAGCACCCGGGTGCCCCTCATCCTGGACCAGCACTGAGGGCCCACACAGGTGGGTCCGGCTGGGCAGTGCCAGCCTCTTTCCTGGGAGTAAGGTGGCCTCCATCTCAAGGCTGGGGCAGGTGAGGGGGGCGGATGGGAAAGGGCACACACACCTGTCTGCCCCTCCGACGCAGTGGTGGGGGGGTGCCCAGCGGTGCCAGGTGTGTGGCCCCCAGCGCCAAGCACTCGGAGTCAGAGGGTCAGGGTGGGGAAGGCAGGAGAACCGGGGCCTGGTCCTCGCAGACCCCCACTCTCTCTTCTCTTTGCTGCTCCAGTTCCAGCCCTGGCCTCATCCTCCCTTCTCTCCCCACTCACAGAGCAGCCACGACCCATGGCCTCATCCTTCCTTCTGACTCCAGCTCCCGTCCCAGTGGACCTCAGGCTGGGAATAAGCAGAGCGATGAGGATGGGATGGGCTGAGGGTGTCTGGGATCAGGAGCCCCAGAATAAAACCTGCTGTTCTGCTCATCTATTGCCGTGCCTTCGTCTCAGCGGCCTCCTTCCCAGCCCTCATTGCCTCTGTTTCCCTTTCTGCCTTGTGGGAGCCCTTAGATGTAGCCAGGAGCTGCCAGCGGCATTTTGCCGTTTCTCCAATTCTCTGAAAGTAAGAGGGAAGGACCTGCATATGCAGCCCTGATAGTAATCCTCACATGAACCTAATAGCGAGGGATAACTGGATCACTGTCCCCATTTTATAGACAAGGACACTGAGTCCGGGAGAGAATGAGTGACTTACCCAAGGTCACAGAGCAGGCAAGTGGCAGAGCTTGGATTCAAACCTGCATGTCCACCTCCACGCTGCCTTCTGGAAGGTTGAGGGGTTCTGGAAGCAGGAGATCCAGGCTCTCACCCATCCAGATGTCCTGGGGCTAGGCCCCTTTGGGACTCATAACCTAGATATGGAGAGGGGGTTGGGGTGCAGGATCCTGAATCAGTGACCCGGATCAGTGACCCATCCCGGTGCTCTCCTCAGGGACAGGGTCGAGGTCCGCAGGACACTGGCCAGCCCTTGTTGAGCTTGGAGTCACCTGCTTAGCTTGGTCCCCACGTGAGCCCTGGAGAGATTGGCTGACCAGGAAGCAGCCACAGCTTGTTCTTCTCAGGTGGCTGCAACCAAAGCAGGCCGGCTCCACCCCTGCCCCTACCATCCAGGGCACATCCAGTCTCACATCTCCCTTGGGAGGACAGGCCAGACACTAAGCCCCAGAGGGGACCCAGTTAAGGAGGGGGAGGGAGAAGAAGGGCCTTTTGGCCCAGGCCCCTGACCCCGGGGGCAGCTCCAAGAGAATACAGACAAGCCCGCCCTGAGGCCTCTCCACCCCTTTCTAAGCCCCTCACACTAGGCCTGGGCCCCACCCACTGTCCTGGAGCTGATGCTTAATCACCTCTTTTCCGTGTGTGTGTGTGTGTGTGTGTGTGTGTGTGTGTGTGTGTGTGTGTGTGTGTGGAGGGGGAAGGTAGGGGGGATGATGGGAGTTTTCTCTCACCTGGAGGCAAGGGCCCAACCTGGGGGCTGAGGGGAGGCTGAAACAGCCAGAGCAGCCCCCAGTCTAATGGTGGTGCCCCCAGAGCCAAGGACCCCAGAGGAGGGCTGAGTTTCTGAACACTGCATCCCGCTCTTCAGAAATGTATAGGCAAGGGGGTTATGAGGACCCCAAGTTGCTCCTGGACCCCCCTCTCCTTTCTCTCGCTTCCCAGAACCCCCACCTTCAAAAAATGTCCTGAAGCCATCCACATCTCACGGCTTCCACAACGACCTTCCCAGGCCAGCTCCAGGATCTCACCCCAACCCCTCACAACAGCCTCCCTGTGGCCTCCCTGCCTCCTCCCTGCCCCTTCAGTCTCGCCTCCAACACCAGTTGGGCCCATCCTTTAACAAGAAAAATCAGGGAGTCCTGCCCCTCTGCTGTCCACTCTCCTCTGCCTTCCCGTGTCACCGAGAGTAAATCCACACTCTTGGCCAGGCGTAGAGACCCCGTCCTCCCCTCTGACCTCATCACCACCCCTCCCCCTGCTTGCGTGCTCCAGCCGCACTGCCTTCTAACACACCCCTGTTTCAGGGCCTTTGACTCCGCTCTTCCCTCTGCCGGGAACCCCCAGCCCCGATGTCCACACAACTTCCCCTTAGTGCAATCATTCTGGCCTCTGCCCAGATGGCAGGTCTTTACAGAGGCCTTTCCCCTGCTCAGAGTGTACCCTCTGCCCAGCCTCCTTGCTCTCGCATAGGATGTGCCCTGCATGAGCGCCTTGTTGGGGTCCACTTTGGCCCTAGAATGTAAGCTCCAGGAGGGCAAGATTCTGTGTGCCCCCAGGGGGTGCAGTGCCTGCACACAGTAGGCACTCAGGAAGGTTGCTCCGAAGGAATGTGAAGGGAAGCCATCAGGTCTGGGCCACCCCGAGCTCTTTTTTTTTTATAAATTTATTTATTTATTTATTGGCTGTGTTGGGTCTTCCTTTCTGTGCGAGGGCTTTCTCCAGTTGCGGCGAGCGGGGCCCATTCTTCATCGCGGTGTGCAGACCTCTCACTGTTGCGGCCTCTCCTGTCGCGGAGCACAGGCTCCAGATGCGCAGGCTCAGTAGTTGTGGCGCACGGGCTTAGCTGCTCCGAGGCATGTGGGATCTTCCCGGACCAGGGCTCCAACCCGCGTCCCCTGCATTGGCAGGCGGATTCTCAACCACTGTGCCACCAGGGAAGCCCCACTCCGAGCTCTTAAGGAGGTTGCTCCTCCTCTCTGGGCAAAGGGGGTGAGGTGAGCAAGGCCATTGCTAAAGCTTCTACCATTATCTTGTGGGTGCCTCCCCCTTCCCTGCTGGCCACCCCACACCCATTAGTAGTTAGTTCATCCCAGAAGCATCTGTGGAGGCAGGAAGAAGCTCCGAGCTCGCACAGCGTATGTGCTCAATAAACGTTTGTTGGCTGAAGAACTCTTTAGGTAACAACCCCCAACACATGGGCTTTCTGACTTCTCATGTGCAATTTCCTCTCCCCGGGGCCCCTCATCTGGCTGAAACCTGGAGCTGCACAGAATCTGCTCGGATGGGAAGCACCACTCAGTCAGCCGGCTGTCTGGGGTGGCTCCTCCCTGATCCCTGCCCCCGACCCCGTGAGGAGGGGACCACCGCCTTCTCCACGTCTCATGTGCTGGCCAGGACGGGAGAGTCCGAGGCCCGCGCCACACTTCCCTTTGCTGCGCGACTTTGCCTTGGGATCTTGGCAGCACCTCCCTCCCAGCTCAGCTACCAGGAGCACACGGGAGCCTGGCTGCTGGCCGGGAGGAAGTGGCCCAGACAGGGGCTGGGGGCATGGCGTGACTGCGGAGGACAGAGAGCTATGCCTGGGCACAGACACACGCATGCCCAGCCACCCTGGCAGCACGCAGGGAGGGCGAGGGGGCAAGAGTCCACCTGGCAGTCACACCCCAGCCCCTCACCACCGAGGACGAATAGCTGTTGTGTTCCCCTCCACCCTGAGACTTGATCCCCTCCAGTGCCACACCCACAATGCCCACAGGACCCAGCGTCTCCACCTGTATCCCAAACACAGCCCTCACGCATGGCCTGACTCTAGATGGTAGCTCACCACCTCTCAGATTGGTGAGAAGGCCCTCTGCCAGATGTGGGGACACAGGGACCCCTACAGCTGGCCTCAGTCCCCACCTGCACACTTCTTCCTTATTCTTGAGATACATGCACACACACACTTAGACCCCATGTTATAGAGAGCTCCCTTGGTGTACCTGCAGGGATTTGGAGCCAGGGAGAGCAGGGTTCCAATCACAGCTCTGACATTTTACTCATAGACATTAATTATAACTGTCTTGAGGCTTTTGTGAGAATTTGGGAGAACTAGGTGAGTGCCTGGCATCTGGCAGCTCCCAAGAACGGAGACTTTATGACATACAAACACTCACATGGTCACCCAAAAACCAGAGGTCTGTGAGATCGCCCTGTCCCCTAAGATCCGGATTAAATGGACTCAATTTCCATTCTATGAAAAGTTCAAGCTCTCCCTGTGAATTAGGGTGGAGCTTGAACCTGCTCATTGGCTCTGACCTGCTGTCCAATCCCACTCTGTCTGGTAAGGCAGCTGCTGGCCACCTGTGGCCACTGAGCATTTGAAATGTGGCTTCTTGGGCTTCCCTGCTGGCGCAGTGGTTGAGAGTCCGCCTGCCGATGCAGGGGACGCGGGTTCGTGCCCCGGTTTGGGAAGGTCCCACATGCCGCGGAGCGGCTGGGCCCGTGAGCCATGGCCGCTGAGCCTGCGCGTCCGGAGCCTGTGCTCCGCAACGGGAGAGGCCACAACAGTGAGAGGCCCGCGTACCAAAAAAAAAAAAAAAAAAAAAAAAAAAGAAATGTGGCTTCCAAACTGAGATGTGCTGCACATGTACTGATGAAATGATAATATTTGGGCTTATATTGGGTTAAATAAAATATCTTATTAAAATTAACATCCCCTGTTTCTTTTTATATTTTTAATATGGCTGCTAGAAAATGAAAAATCACATGTGTGCCTCACTTTGTATTTTTATCGGGCAGTGCTCTTTTTTTAAATTTTTAAATTAAATTAAATTAATTTTTTTATATAGCAGGTTCTTCGTAGTTAATATTTTATACGTATTAGTGTATATATGTCAATCCTAACCTCCCAATTCATCCCACTACCGCAGTGCTGTTTTCATGGTCCTTCCTGTATCTCCACTTCAGATCGACCCAAAGCCAGAACTCAGGCATTTTCCAGAACACCTCCTCACACCAGGCCTCTGCATGTGTCAGAGTTTCCAGAAGGCTTGAGGAGCGGGAGGCGTTTGCCTCACAGTAGTCAAGTCACCTAGCACTTGAATATGTGGCCTCCTTGTTCTAAAATGTGCTCTGGTCCCCACCCCACCCCATCTTCCTTCTCCTCCACTGCCTTATGCAGAGAAAACCCCACTCTCTCCAGCATCCATGTGCACCAAACTCACCTCCCTCCTGGCCTTGCCATGCACATCCTCTGCAAAGCACGGGACCTCTGTGTGTATAAGGGCCTGATTACCCTCTGAGACAAGAGCCATCCTTCTTCCAGGGTCTTGCTTCCTGATCCATGGACGTCTGTCAGCCCTATTTGGTGCCCTCCGGAGCACACACCTGGGAGGAGACACAGAGACACAGCTGCTCATCCGCACTAGAGCCCTGAGGCCCTGGACTTCAGGATGGTGCCCCACCCCTCCAGCCTCTCCTCATTTGCCCCACACTCCTCTCTGCTCTACTGTCCCCCTTTCATCCTCATCACACAGACTCTCCTGTGCCCTCTGTCATGCCTATGTACACACGTCTCAAATGCTCAGGCCCATCCCTCAGGTCGCCATCTGTGTGTGGAAGCAGTCCGCACGTACACAGACCCCTCCCCGTCCCCGCCCCCCGCCACAGGTACAGAGCCCCTTTGGACACTGACGCAGTTTACTCCTAGGTGGGTGGGCGCGTTCTCATCCGCTCAGGGGAGGCCGGGGGAACCCACCTCGCTCTCCCTCCTCCTGTGGGTCTTGGCATTGAGAGCCCCACGTTCAGCCCCACCGGGCCTTGTGTGCCCCTGGCCTGAGGCGCCCACGCTCAGCAGGGAAGCCCCTCTCAACCTCAGCCAGCTCTGTCTAGGAATGTCTTGGAGGCACCCGGGGAGCTGACAGTTAAGGAGCTGGAAAAAGAAGAGGGAAAATCCGCCACGTTTCGGTTGTAGAGAATCCTGCCAGGAGATGGGGTCGAGCCCGAAATGGACCCACGATTCCGAGAGAGAGAGAGAGAGAGAGCAAAAAAGGCAAAAAATCCAAATGAAACCTCCTCTCTTTCTAGAATTTTCGGTCTGGATTTGACTGAAAAATCAGCTGCAGGAGCATGACCCGTTCCCTCACAGAAAAGCAAAGGTGAGCCCACGGAGCAGCAGGGTGGGAAGTCCGCACCGTGCCTCCGTGCAGGCAGCGGGTCTCGGGGAGCGGGTCTGGGCAGCTGTATTTAGGGCAGCTGTGATGTCAGCGGGGAGGAGGGCTCGAGTTGGGAATGTGATACAATGGCCCCTTTGTCCCCCTCCCCTCCTGTCCTGCACACACACTGGAACCACATTCTGGCCCCAAACCACATGACACAGGCGGGGCTGCACAGCGGGGCTCTGCCACCACCACCGCCCTGACACTCGGCGTCACCTGGTGTGCCCTCATACGTGCGTGTGCGCGCATTGCACGTGCACACGCGTACCCACGTGTAGAGTTGTGCATATGTAGTGAGAGGCATAGTCCCTCCTTTACCGTGCTGCCCAATACGGTAGCCATGAGCCACAGGTAGCTTTTAAAATTAATTACAATAAAATTTAAGATGGAGTCCTTCGGTGGCACTGTCCACATGTCACGTGCTCTGCAGCCACGGTGGCTAGTGGCTACCGTACTGGACAGCAGATAATTAGTTTATCATTGCAGCAAGCCGAAGCCTAGAGCCTTCCATCACTGCCTGCTCACACACAGGGCCTGGTCTGTACGTGCTCTTCCTCTCACAGTTGCTCACTCCTGTTCACAGCGATGTCACACTCCACACGCTCACCTAGAAAGGCCCCCTCTTGACCTCATGGTCTCTCTCTTTAGTCTCCCAGGCGTCTACACCCAGACTTGCACCCAGCCCTGCGTCCCAGCCCCTGGCTTCCGGCCTCAGCCAACCCCTCTTGGCTTGGAAAGAATAACAGGGTGAAAACATGACAGCACGACAGTGGCAACAATGTCTGGTCTTAAGGCTGAGATGAATTCCATAGACACGGAGAGCTTTGGAAACGCAAGTCAAACTCAGCCTGGGTTGGGCAGGAGAATGAGGAGACAATGAGACATTTGAAACATAAGAAAGGCCTGGAAGTTGAGAAGCGTGGTGCACCTGCCGGTGCGACAGGTGTGGACAAGGGAGGAGAGAGTGAGAATGAACAGGTGGGTAGTGGCCAGGTAAAGCTTGGATGCCAGGCTTGGCTTGCTTCTGAATCCCCTGTGGGGGCAGATAGGGACAGGACCAAGACAGCCAAGGGCCTCAGGGAGCAGGAGGTCCGGGTGGATGGGAGTGGCCCAGGCTGGTGTCAGGCAGGCATCAGCAGTCCTCCAATGGATTGATCAAAGGATCACAAGGTAACTTGGGGTAATATGCATATTGAATAAACTTTTGTTTACAAGCCACAATTTCTTGCCCTCTTTAGGCTAATTCCAGTACTACACTCTCCTGAATGTGGTAGAAGTGCTAATGATGAATTATTGAAGGCCATAATTGACAGTCATGACTACTGAATGACAGCCAAGGTATTAGCGTTGCAGACAATGGCCTCTGAGGACAGGTCCATCTCTCTGTGGACCTGAGGGAGGGATGAGGGCCTTTCCTGCCCAAAGGTTTAGTTCCTGAGACCTTGGGAGGGGGGCACGAACGGGACAGCTGTCAACTTCTCCCCGTCTCCAGGTCTCTGGGCGCCTGGTCTGCTCCGGAGTTCTGACTCCCTGGATCCTCTACGTGCCCACGGACGGCACACAGCTGTCTCTCTTCCCTGAGGCTGGGGAGCTGACCAGTCACCTTCCTTGTGGGGGCCTCAGGCTCTCAGGTCAGCAGGGAGGAGCAGGCAGAGGGTGAGGGAAAAAGGAAGGGGGGGAGAGAAAGGAGGAAGAGGAAGCAAGAATTTCTAAAAATGAGAAGGAATGGGTATGAGGCAGGGGCTGGGCAAAATGATCTCCCCAGGCCACCACACACCCAGCGGTCATGTTTTGGGGACTTAGAAGACCGAGAGAGATGGTCAGGAAGGCCTGTCACCTTCCGGGTAGCAGCTGGTAAGTACCTGGACTGCAGCTCTCCAAGGCCCTGGAGAGGCTTTCCTGAGGGCTGGTGGTTCCCTCCTTCCCTCCCGGGGTGTGGGGGTGGGGGACCAGAAGAAGAAGCAGGAGGCAATGCTTTCTCCAGCTCTCCTCCGGCCCTCAGGGCGGGCTCGGCGTCCCTGCCTCCTGTGGTGCTGCTGGTTGCTCCCTTGGAGGAGCTCAGGGGGGGCTAGGACGCAGAAGAGGCCAGATGACCCTAGGTATTTGCCCAGGGGGGGTCCCAGACACTCGTCCCTGCCCCGACTCCCTCCCCCAACCACGGGCCTCCCAGCGCCCTGACCACAGCCCCCCAACCCTGCAGGGTGCCTCCCAGCAGTAGTGGGGGGGGAGCAGTGAGAGTTGATGGCATTGATGGGCATGGCATGAGGTTTGGGCAGGGCAGTATCTGCAGGGACGGGTGTGTGTGTGTGTGTGTGTGTGTGTGTGTGTGTGTGTGTGTGTGTGTGTTGGTGCACAAGTGGGTTGCCTGTCTGGCACTGTAAGGGACAAGAGGGTATGGGAAACATGCAAGGAAGATGGCAGGAGAGAGTTAAGAGAAAGGGTAAAGGCATAAGAAAGGCACGAGGGAGGGGGAGGGGCCACCAAGGGTGCTAGAGGAAGAGGGGCAGGGAAGGGGCAGACACTGAAGGAGAGCCCACCCACCACCCAAAGCTCCCTCCCCAGGACTCCCCGCCACCAACTCCAAGGAAGGAAATTAGGAGGCCACTGCAGATAGGTTTGGGTCATTTCCACATGCTTTATTCCAGCAATCAAAATAATTAAAAACATCTCAAATTATTATACACATACAAAATAGGTACAGAGTCTCTTGTTTCCTCCCACCCCTAGGGGGAAAAACTGCTTTGTGCTTTGGGAAATTGTGCTCCGAAACCCAGTGAGAGAGAACGCAGAACAGACTAAGAGAGAGGCCGTGAGGATGGGATGCAGCTGAGGAGAGGGTTTCAGAGGAGGGAGAAGGTCGGGAGAGAGAGGAGAGGCGCCAAGGGGGATGAAAAGAGGGTGGAGAGCAAGTGACCCTGTCTGGAGCCAGCACTCTCTCCCCCACATTAAATAGCACCTTTAGAAAATTCACGAGTCCCCATCCACGAGAAAAAAAAAAAAAAACAAAGAATAAAAAATGACTGAACAAAAAGGAACATTTGCTGGCCTAAGGGGGGGGGTGCGTTTCCACTTCCATAGCACCAGTGATTCCCTCCCCACCCCACCCCATCACAGAGATGTAGCACCTTTGATATAAAATGGGGAGCCCCTTCCACCTTGCCCCCATCCCGCCCCCCATGCAGTTGCCCCGGTGACACACAAAGACCAAAGACGAACGAGGTAGTCTTTCAGCAACACAATTACACAAGGAACAGAGCAGTCTCTCCCACCCAGCCGGGTAGCATGGGGGCGGATTGGTATGTTTCTCAAATCCGACGTTTCTGCTCTGTCTTGGCCCCTCCTGACTTTTCTCCAAACCCGGTGGTGCCCCTGGCATGCTCCCCTCAAAAACAAAGAGGGGTATGTTGCCAGGGCAACAGGGATGCCAGATGGTAAGGCTTCTTTGGCAGTCTGAGAACTCCAGGTCCCCCCAGGGCTTGGGGGTTCTGAGTGAAGGGAGTAGGCTGGGAGTGGGGGGCCACTTGGGTGTTTCAACATTGCCTTTGGTTGCTGGGCAGACAATGCATTGTTTCCTGTGTCTTTTGGGGAGACTTAGATTCAGGGAGCAGTGGAGGGGAGGCCCCAAGAAGGCATGGAGAAAGGAACAGAAAGGGCAGCGTTGGGGTGTCATAAGCCCAACGGGCAGAAAAGGACTTACCCCCACGTGGGTCTTCAAGCAAGTGGACCAAGCTTCCTTTTTTAAAAAGTTATTTATTTATTCTTTTTTTTTTTTTTGGTAAGGTTGAATGCAGTTTTGTTTTTTGGTCATATTCAGTTGGTCAAAGGTAAAAACTAAGTTTGAGAGATGAATGCAAAGGAAAAAAATATTTTCCAAAGTCCATGTGAAATTGTCTCCCATTTTTTTGGCTTTTTGGGGGGTTCAGTTTGGGTTCTTTGTCTGTTTCCAGAGTCAGGGGCAAGTGGGTTGGGTGGGAGGGAGCCAGGTTGGGGTGGAGGGAGTTTACAGGAAGCAGACAGGGCCAACGTCGATGCCGAATTCCTGGTCTGGGGCGCCAACGTCCAAGGGGGCCACATCAATGATGGGCAAGCGGGAGGTCTTGGTGGTTTTGTATTCGATCACTGTCTTGCCCCAGGCTCCGGTGTGACTCTGGGGTGAAAGGGAGACAATGGGAGAGGGGTGTCACCCAGTGGCAGTGAGGGGGGGGGGACTGGGCCTGCCCGGAAAGCCAAAGCCCAGAGCGGGGGCCCTGCTGGACTCACCGTGCAGCCGTCGTAGGTGACGCTGTAGGTGAAGCGGCTGTTGCCCTCGGCCCGGATCTCAATCTCGTTGGAGCCCTGGAGGAGCAGGGCCTTCTTGAGGTTGCCAGTCTGCTGGTCCATATAGGCCACGCTGTTCTTGCAGTGGTAGGTGATGTTCTGGGAGGCCTCAGTGGACATCAGGCGCAGGAAAGTCAGCTGGATGGCCACATCGGCAGGATCGGAGCTCTGGCCGCCGTACTCGAACTGTGGGAGCGGAAGGGCGAGGGGTGAGTGGCTGTGTTGGAGCCTCCAGTCCTGGCCTCCCTCCCTGGAGTCCCCTGAGAGCATCCTAGCGAAGCTTACGTCCAGAGGTGGCACCCCTTGCCCCCAGGCACCCTGTGTTTGACCCCATATCGAGGACCCAGGTCTCCTGCCTCCCAGCCGATCACACTTAGCAGAGGTCTGGTCCACCCAGGACCTACCCTCAGGCCCTTCTGAGCCCTGGGCCAGCCCATCTCCTAAGAGTGGCTACAGGATCGAGCCCACGCACCTGGAATCCGCCGGTCATGCTCTCGCCGTACCAGACGTGCCTCTTGTCCTTGGGGTTCTTGCTGATGTACCAGTTCTTCTGGGCCACGCTGGGCTGAGTGGGATACACGCAGGTCTCACCGGTCTCCATGTTGCAGAACACCTTAATGGCATCCAGGTTGCAGCCTTGGTTGGGGTCAATCCAGTATTCTCCTGCAGTGGGGCAGGGTGAGATGGCGTCAGGGGAGGTACGGGATGTGGGCACCTCAGGGCTCAGCCGCGTCGCGGCAGGAGGAAGAGGTACAGCTGGGCCACCCCTTACCGCTCTTCCAGTCGGAGTGGCACATCTTGAGGTCACGGCAGGTGCGGGCAGGGTTCTTGCGGCTGCCTTCAGGGCTCCGGATGTTCTCGATCTGCTGGCTCAGGCTCTTGAGAGTGGTGTCCACCTCAAGGTCACGGTCACGGACCACATTGGCATCATCGGCCCGGTAGTAGCGGCCACCATCTTGAGCCTTTTCTTGAGGTGGCTGGGGCAGGAAGTTGAAGTCGTAACCGCCGCTGGGAGGACCAGGGGGACCAGGGGGTCCGGGAGGGCCGGGGGGACCCTGCGCAGAGAAGGAGGAGAGGGGGGATTACCGGGGTTCAGTGCTTTCAGGGCTGGAGGGCCATGGGCGGACAAGGTGGGGGAACCACATACAGCAGGACCAGCATCACCAGTGCGACCACGAGGACCAGGGGGACCGATGGGGCCTGGGAGACCGTTGAGTCCATCTTTGCCAGGAGTACCAGCGGAGCCAGGGGGACCCTGCAGGGAGGAAGCTGGTTGGAGAAAGCCTGCCAGAAAGCACGGGCCCACCCCAGCTCTGGCAGAGAAGCCCACCACCCACTCCGCCTGGCTCTGGTTCCTCAGCCTCGTTATGGCTCCCTCCCACAGCTGGGCCAGGAAACTTTGTGGGAGGAAGCAGTGGGGAGGGGGAGGCGAGGGCTGTGTAAGGCTGTCCAGAGCCCCCTTCCCTTCTTTCATCCCCTGCCCGAGACCCCTCTCCAGAGAGGCGAGGGACCCGGGAAGAGCAGGTAAATAGAAGACACAACTCACGCGGGGACCAGCGGGACCAGAAGCTCCGGAGGGACCTTGCTCACCAGGAGAGCCCTGAAGCAGAGATGCGAAGACAGTTTAGGCCGAGCGTAAAGGTCAAGTGTGGCCAGCAACCGCCCCCCTGCCAGCCACCTTGTTATTCTGGAAGTCTAGCCCCAGGTTGTCCATAGGCTGAGACCCCTCCCACGATCCCTCGTTGTGCACACCCCTCACTCTCTCAGAGGCTACTTGGAAATACCCATTAGTCTTCAGACCCCAGTCCCCACTAGGGAGGAGAAGGACGGTCCAGAGAGGGAAACCGAGGCAAAGGGTCCTCCCCCATCACACAGCAGGACTTGGAGAGATGCTAAAAGAAGACAAGATGGCAGCTGGGGGCTGGGGAGGGGCTGGGCATACTCACGGGAGGGCCAGGGGGACCCTGGAGACCAGAGAAGCCACGGTGACCCTTGATGCCTCTGTCGCCCTGTTCGCCTGCCTCACCCTTGTCACCACGGGGGCCTTGGGGTCCCTAGAAGAGAGATGGGGACAGGCTGTCAGGTGGAAGTTCCGTTAGCGCTGAGGGCGTGCAGTCCACATCTGGACAAGGGTTCTGAGGACACAAGGGCCAGAGCAGGGCACTTACAGTGGGGCCGCGGGCACCAACGGGGCCAATGGGGCCAGCAGGACCAGCAGGACCCTGGAGAGAGCAAAGAGGGCATTAGATCCTGGTCAGGGAGAGCCCAGCTGAGGGCTGGCACAGCCTGAGCTGCAGGTGAGACCTCCCCTTGGCCGAATCCCTCTTTCCTCTCATCTTTTCCTGCCATGTCCATTCTCTCCTGACCCCAGGTGAACCTTCCTGTAAATTCAGGCCTCATGTCAGCTGGGGGGAGTACCTGGGAACAAACCCCATTCCTCGGGGGAAACGGGACTGTCTGGAGGAGGGGTCTCGAGGCTGAGCTGTGGCTCAGTGTTTCCAGGGAGGCCAGGGGCCCAGACATCTTGCAAGGCCTCCTCTTCTCCCCTGCTTAGGTGAAGTCAGGGGTCCATCTGCAGACCCCTCGGCAGGCCTGCAGCGTCCCTGGCCTGAGCAGAAACGGTAAGCCAGAGCCCAGCTACTTACAGTCTCACCACGATCGCCGCTCTTGCCAGCGGGGCCGACGGGGCCGGGGGCACCAGGGGCACCAGGAGCACCAGGGGGTCCAGCAGGGCCGGTCTCACCACGGTCGCCCTGAGAGGGGGAGAGGAGGGGAGGAGGGGAATCCGGGTCAGCCCCAGCTGAGAGGGCCAGGTGGAGCGGCAGGTGGGGCTGTGGCCCCAGGGCGCAGCCGTCTTACCTTGGGGCCCGGAGAACCATCTCGTCCAGGGGATCCTTCAGCACCAGGGGCTCCCTGCAGAGAGCGGGGGAAGGTGAGCGTCAGCCAAGGGGAGGGAGGCTCAGGCCAAGGCCAAGATGGCCACACCGAGGGCACTGGCATGGGGCCGGCAACCGCTTACCTCACGTCCAGACTCGCCAGGGGGTCCAGCCAATCCGGGGGGGCCCATGGGACCAGGGGGGCCACGTTCACCACTTGC
The DNA here is from genome assembly GCF_026419965.1 of Kogia breviceps. Lineage (NCBI taxonomy): Eukaryota > Metazoa > Chordata > Mammalia > Artiodactyla > Physeteridae > Kogia > Kogia breviceps. The sequence goes on along the minus strand of NC_081328.1, from coordinate 34,290,425 downwards.
TCCAGAAGGACCTTGTTTGCCGGGTTCACCCTGAGGGAGAAGAAAGAGTCAGGCCAGGGATGGGCTGGGAGAGGGCCCGAGGACCCGACACCTCTGTCCTCGCTGACCCCAACACCCCCGTCCTGCACCCCCCAAGTCCTGCAACTGTTCTTCTCGGGGTCCTCAAGGTGAGGAGGGGGCACTCACAGAGGGGCCAGGAAGACCAGGGAAGCCTCTTTCTCCTCGCTGACCGGGCAGGCCGACCACGCCACGCTGTCCAGAAATACCCTGAGGTCCGGGAGAGCCGGGAGCGCCCTGTGGAGGACAGGTGGGGGTGAGGTGACTTCCAGTGGCCAGGGACGCTGCCCCCACTCTGGACCCCTCTGGAGTGTAGTGCACTTACAGCAGGTCCATCAGCACCAGGGGCTCCTTTCTCACCAGCGGGGCCAGGGGGACCGGGAGGACCGACTTCACCAACACGCCCAGCAGGGCCAGTCTCACCACGGGGGCCTTTGCTGCCTTCTTTGCCAGCAGGGCCAGCAGGTCCAGGGGGTCCAGCATTTCCCTGGATGGGGAGACTTGGGGCTGTCAGAATCCATCGGATTCTGGAGCATTACGGAAGCCGTAGTCGGGCCCACCGCACTCCTGACAGCCTGTGCCCCATACCCTCCCAGACCGGTGGAGTCTCCACCACAGACACTTACAGAGGGTCCGGGGGGACCGACTCGGCCAGCAGCACCAGGGAAACCAGTAGCACCCTGGAGAAGAGGACAAAGAAGCAATCAGAGGGAGAACAGCCCCTCACCTGGCCCAGCTGCCCCATCTCCAAACGCAGGCTGGGGAGAGCCTCAGCAGAGAATCAGAGTGAGATACTCACAGGGGGACCAGCGCTGCCACGAGCACCTTTGGGTCCGGGAGCACCAACGTTACCCTGTAGGAGAGCACAGAGGCGTCACGGCCGGGCCAGTCCTGGATCCAGCCTGCCAGCAGCTCGGGGCCTAGACGGCGAGATACTCACAATTGGGCCAGGAGGTCCAGTGGGTCCAGCAACGCCGGGGGCGCCAGCATCGCCTTTAGCACCAGCATCACCAGGTTCACCTTTAGCACCAGGTTGGCCATCAGCACCCTGGGGGAGGGGGCAGCGTGGTGAGTGGAGGAGAGGGCTGTGCCAGCCTAGGAAGTCAGCTGAGGAAGGACAGGAACTCCAGGCAGGAAGATGCTTGTATGGGAGACAATCCCCCCTCCACCCTCCTTCTCTGAATCAGGCCAATGCCTCTGTCCTCATCCAGTCACTCAACGCCCCGGGTCCTAGGTGGAGATGGAAGCTGAAAGGGATCTTGGTACTCACAGGGGGGCCAGCGAAGCCAGCAGGGCCGGGGGGACCAGGCTCACCACGGTCTCCCTAGAAGTAAAGGAGGCAAATGGAGAGATGCCCTGATCTGGGGGAAGGTGGGATGGGACGGACTGGAGGGTGGGGAAGGAGGGTCTGAGGAGCACTCCACAGGGACCAGAGCAGGTGGGAGCCAAGGTGGAGGAGGGACAGAAAGAGGGCCAGGGGCAGTATGAAGGGAGAGAAGGGCGGAGTATGGAGCCTTAACTGGGTCTTCCGTACTTACGGGGGCACCACGAGCTCCAGTGGGACCAGCAGGGCCGCTGGGACCAGTTTCACCCTGAGAGGGAGGGACAAGAGGCTCAGGGTCAGGGACCCATGCTGAATACTCCTGGCAAATAACCCAGCAGAGTCCTCCTCCCTCCTGACCCCCCACCTTTGGATCACCAGCTTGGAATGGCAGGAGCTGCCTCCCCTGCGGAGCTGTGCCCAGGCTTGCTGGGCAAGTTGTGTGTTAGGGAAGAAGGAGGGGAGGCAGCCATCTCACCTTGTCACCGGGGGCGCCAGCGGGGCCAGGAGGACCAATGGGACCAGTCAGACCACGGACGCCATCTTTGCCAGGAGCACCATCAGCGCCTTTGGGGCCAGCATCGCCCTAAAGACGTAGGAAAGCCTGAGACTTCCAGTGTGGGGCAAGGGGGTGACCTACAGCATCCTGTTTGTGTCTGCGACCCCTCCCCCGTTTGTGTCTGCCCTGCCCCCACGTGTGCCAAGGACTCGAGATCTTTCAGGGGAAGGGTGTCTGTGTGGGGATTCCGGGGCACTTAGATGAAGAAGCTCCTGCTTTGTGTGGAGGGATTCCTGGTCCAGGAGGCATCCCCCCCCACCAACCACCTCTTGTTGCTATGGTAACACACAGGCAGGGTAGGGCCTGGATTATAGGTAAGGATTTATCAGCCAAGAGGCCAGAGAAGAAGAAGGGAGGATTAAGGAGAAGAGGGAAAGACCCAAGGGAGTAGGGATCTGAAGGAGAGAGAGATGGGAACCACACAGGGTTCGAGGGAGGGGGAGTTCAACTTACTCTGTCACCCTTAGGGCCTGGGAGACCTGCTGCACCTCGTTCACCAGGCATTCCTTGAAGGCCAGGGGCGCCCTGGTTACCAGGGGCTCCAGGGGCACCAGCATCACCCTGTATGACAATCAAGAAGAATGGAGTGAGGCGTGGGGTCTCAGAAGTGGGTCACAGCTTTGAGCCCCCTCTTAATTTCTCCCAGGCTTGGTTCTGAGGCCAAAGACAGGTACCAGCTAAGAGGAAAGGCTCACAGCCCAGAACTTCAGGCTGCACACGGACCCCACCCCAGTCTTGTCCCCACATCCCTCCCCAACATCCAGCTGCCTTTGGTCACAGCCAGGCATCCCCCATCACAGGAGGGGTGAGACCTGGTCCCTGTGCTGCCCTTACCTTAGCACCATCATTGCCAGGGGCACCGTTGGACCCACGGGGACCTGCAGGACCAGTGGGCCCTTGCACACCACGCTCGCCGGGGAAACCTCTCTCGCCCTGGAAGGGAAGGACAGGGCCCATGAGGTGGCTGCAGAGATGGGGCCAAGCACGGGGCATGTTGGTGGAAACAGCAAGAGGCTCTACTTACTCTTGATCCAGAGGGGCCGGGGGCACCGATGTCTCCAGGAGCACCCTGCGTGGGAGGGAGGGACACACAGTGAGCAGAACCCACCTTGGTCCTCCCAACTAGAAAACATTCTTGTCCACCTGGGGGCTAGCCCTTGGGGTCTGTGACTGGAGACCAATCGCTTCTCAGCACTGAAGCGGGATTATCTCTCTACTCCTCCTCGTGAATGTGTCATTGTCCCCAAACTTGGAGTTGAGGGAAAGCCAGAGTATTCCAGCAGCTCTAAAAAGAAGTCATCCAGACCAGCAGCCATGCAGCTCCTTCCAGATCCTATCATGCAGCTCTTTGTTCCCCTCTGTGTAGCACCCTTCATGATGGGAAGTCCTTCCTCGAGTCTAACCTTGATCCCTCTAGCTGATGGTTGTCTGATTAGCTAATGGGGCTGGACTCTCCCTCTGTATTCCCTGCACTCCCCATCTCTTCAGCTGGCTGCTACCTCTTACCTGTTCACCGGGTTTGCCTGATTCACCAGGAGGACCAGCAGGGCCAGGGAGACCCTGTAGGTGGGAAATGGGGGAGGGAAGCGAGGGATTAGGATCTGGACGGGGTGTTCCTCATGCCCCTCTCCCAACACCCTGACAGCCGTGAGGCCTCACCTGGAATCCGGGAGAGCCAGCAGGGCCTTGTTCACCTCTCTCACCAGCAGGGCCCTGCACGGAGGAAATGCTGCGGTCATGGGAAGGCTCAGGAGAAGGGGGACGGGGGCTAGCTCCCCTTTCCTGCCCCACAGCACCCCCTCCCCAGGCCTCCCTGTCAGGGACACTCACAGCAGGTCCGGGAGGTCCCTGAGCTCCAGCTTCTCCATCTTTGCCAGCAGGACCCTATGGGGAGACAGTGAAAAAGGGGTCAGGGTGGTGAGGTGGGTGGGCAGCTGAGGAATAGAGCACAGGTAGGGGGCCTGGGGGCTGGGGGTCCTGATGCCCTGGGGATGGGCTGGAGCCTCCCGCATCCCTCCTGCAGGATGTAGGGATGTGACATGGGCGGAGGCAGGGAGGGGACAGGGACCAAAAGGAGATACTTACAGCAGCGCCGGGGGGTCCAGGAACGCCTCGTTCTCCAGCCTTGCCGGGCTCTCCCTGTGGGGAGAGAGAGTTAGGGTTGAGGGAGCTGAAGTGGGAAACCGGGGCCTCCTGGGTCCCTCCCGTTTACTTTGAGTGGAATTTTTAAGGAGCTTTTTCAATCAGCTCTGGCCCCTGGGGAAGGCCTTTGCTGGCTTCGACTGACTGCTCCATCTCTTGGCCTCTCCCTGAGCCCTCTCCTCCCAGACCATCCGCCCCTTAGGCTCCTCTCTCCACCCTCTTCCCTTTCTTCTCCCCATTGTATGCCTTTGGTGACCTGAGCTGCAAAGGGCTTTCATCTCTTCTGATACCTCCTTTTGAACCTCAAAGAACCCACCAAGATTTGGGGCTATCATGTAAAAGGCCCATCCTATCCCTGTGTGTGTGTGTGTGTGTGTGTGTGTGTGTGTGTGTTTGCGGGCCAACGATACTTATTTCCAGGGATAGAGCAATGGTAGTAAAGCCAGGAGAGGTCTCTCATTTTATGGAATAGGGAGACTGAGGCCCAGAGAGGGGCAATGAGTGGCTTGAGGCCACATAGCAAGTCAGTGGCAGAGCTGGCCCCAGAGCCAGGACTCTTCCCCCCACCCCCACCCTCGCCCCAAGTGCGTCTGTCCCTGTGATACGCCTCACTGAATACTCACAGCAGCACCTTTAGGTCCAGGGAAACCCATCACACCGGCCTGACCGCGGCTACCAGGAGGGCCTGGGGGTCCGGGGCGGCCATCTTGACCAGCAGGACCCTGAGGATGGAAGGTACAAAAGTGGAGGTGAGGACAGAGGGTGAGAGGTCAGGAGACTGATGCGGGCCTGGGGGGGGGTGTGATACTTACAGGGGGGCCAGTTTTGCCATCAGGACCTGGGCTGCCAGGGCTTCCAGTCAGACCCTAGGGGGAGGCAGAGAGGTGTGAGTGGGGTGGGGGATAAGGGTGGTGGAAGAGGGGGAGAAGGAGAGTGGAGGCTGGGGTGGAGGACATTCTAGAAGATGGATCTGTGGTCCTGCTCCAGAACCCTCATAGGATGGGCAGGGTCATGGGCCAAGCTGGGCAGAGGGCTGGGGTCTCACCTTGGCACCAGGCAGACCAGCTTCACCGGGGCGACCAGCTTCACCAGGAGAACCTTTGGGGCCAGCAGGGCCAGGAGCACCACGTTCACCAGCGGGACCCTGGTTGGGGGGAGTCACAAGAACAATTAGGGTCTCTTTATCATGGGCGGGCCTCTTCCTCCTCCTGGGCTGTGGGTGGTGCTTTGAGAGGCATTGGTGCTCGTAGGAAGGTCAAGGTGAGGCTGAGTGTGAAGAGAAAGGTCTGCAGCCCCAGTATGGGCACTAAAGACTGGGTGGTGGGAGTGGGAGGGGGTTGACTACATCTGGGAGAGGAAGGTAATGTCCAGGGAGCAGCAGGGTCAGCCTCGCTCCCATGAAGAGACATTACCTTGGGACCAGCAACGCCATCTGCGCCAGGGAAACCGCGGCTACCAGGTCCACCCTGTGGGAGGAGAGGAGGTCAGTGAGCTCAGATACGTGGGCACCAGGCCGGCACTGGGGCTGAGAAGGGGGCACTTACACGCTCGCCAGGGGGTCCAGGCAGGCCAGCAGGTCCGGGTTCACCTCGGGCTCCTCGCTTTCCTTCTTCCCCAGCAGGGCCAGGGGGACCTTGAATACCAGTGGGGCCCTGGAGAGGGCAGAGAGGAGGGGGGCAGCCTGTGGTGAGGGGCTGTCCTGGTACCAGCTCCAGAGCACGCTTGAGGCTGGATGTCCAGCACCAGGGGCTCCCATTCCTCCTTGGACCTCCCCCCAAGGGGCTGTTGGGGGACTTACAGGCTCTCCCTTGGCGCCAGTGTCTCCTTTGTTGCCAGGAGCGCCAGGTTCGCCCTGAGTGGGAGGAGAAGAAGATGGGTGGAGAGCGGGGATGCTCAGTTGGCCTGGATCTTCATGCTTCCCACGCAAGGGCCACGTGAGCCAGCCAGCTCAGGGGGTGGGGCAGAAGAGAGAGAGTAGTAGTACTTACGCTGTTACCCTTGGGACCAGGGGGGCCACTGGGACCCTGGGGCCCAGAGGGGCCTCGGGCGCCCGGGAAGCCAGGAGCACCAGCAATGCCAGGAGCGCCCTGCGGGAGGCAGAAGAAGGTGAGCCCAGGGCCGGAGGGCACAGGGTGGCCGGGAGGCGGGCGCCAGGGGCGGCTCTGAAACCTGCGCCATACTTACATTGGCACCTTTAGCTCCAGGTTGTCCATCGGTACCAGGGTTTCCCTGTGACACAGAGAGAGGTGGGTGAGGGACAGGCAAGGGCTCTGAGTTAGGGAGAGGCACGGGGGTACTGAGGAGGTGACACTTACGGCAGGGCCAGCGGCACCGGCAGGGCCAGGGGGGCCGGGCTCACCACGCACACCTTGGGGACCTTCAGAGCCTCGGGATCCTTGGGGACCAGCTTCACCCTGGATTGGGAGAGAGAACATGTCAGGAGCCACCCTGGGAGTCCAACCTCATGTCTGGATGGCAGTGGGTGAAGAGCCGTGACAGGAGACCAAGAGTCAGGACTCCAAGATCAGAGAAGGGGACCCTAGGACAAAGGTGTTGGGGACTGGGCTTCTCTCTTGATTCTGGGTCCCTCTGGTTTGGGGAGCAGGGAGATGCCAACCCCTTGGCCTGTGGGAGCTCTGCTCATTGGAGGGTGGGGGGTCTCACCTTAGCACCAACAGCACCAGGGAAACCAGGAGGACCAGCGGGGCCAGTGGAACCCTGTGAATGAAAGGGAGATGGCAGTGAGAAGGAAGATGGCAGCTGCAAGTCACACCCTGGGACGGAAGAGGTCCTGGGGTTCAGTCCTGCCCCTGGTATCAGACCCAAGGGCTGACACTGAGACCCCTCTGCAATCCCAGGCACTGAGGTCTAAGGGCTATACTCACAGGGGGTCCAGCAGCACCAGTAGCACCATCATTTCCGCGAGCACCCTGCCGGAGAGAGGGGAAAGCGCCAGTTACATTCACTGAGCACTGGTCAGCACTGGTCCCTTTAGCTCCTGGGGAACCCCTTCCAGAACCTGGAGTCCCCCAAGGGGCCAGGAGTACTTACAGCAGGGCCAGGGGCTCCAGGGCGACCTCTCTCACCAGGCAGACCACGGGGGCCCTGACAACGAAACCAAGAGAAGCCAAGTGAGACTGGAGACACCCCCCTCTCCCCCAGCCCCCATCTTGCCCCTACATCCTGTTCCCTCTCTTCCTTCTACAACCGGACACACTCACCATCTGACCAGGAGCTCCATTTTCACCAGGGCTACCAGGCTCACCCTACAGAGCAGAGAATCGAGTTAGAAATTCATTCATGGTGGGACTGCAGGGGAGGTGGAGAACCGTGACAGTCACTCAGCCACTTACCTTGGGACCAGCAGGACCGGCATCTCCCTTGGCACCATCCAAACCACTGAAACCCTAAGATAGGAAGGGGGCCAAAGTGAGACCTTGTGGAGACTGGACAACCTTGACAGCCACCCAGACCTGAGGAGGAGCCTCAGGAGGTCATCACAGCTGTCTCCCTGTGTCTGAGCTAGACTAAACCCCAACTGGCCCAAGATCTCACTCCACTCCTTTATCGGGATTTCTCTCCCAATGGAGGGAAGTCCTCTTTGATGTCTACTCTCTATCCCTTGGGACTTATATAGCTGCCACCCACCACAGTGCACATCAGGATCCTTTGGGGAAAGGGCTGGAATGCGACGCTGGGACTTTGGGAACTTAGATGACACAAAGGAGACTCACCCTGTGTCCCTTCATTCCAGGGAGGCCAGCTGTTCCGGGCAATCCCCGAGCACCCTGGAGAGAAAAGAAAAGGACAAAGGCAGGGCTGTTAGAAGACACCACTGTGGACACAGCTCCCAAATGAAGCCCAAATGCAGCAAAGCCTGGAGGCAGCCACACCATCCTGCTCACCTGAGGTCCAGGAGGCCCGCGCTCACCAGGACGGCCAGGCTTTCCAGCTTCACCCTGAGAGAAAGAGAAAAGGCCATCATGCCCGTGCCCCCTGAGGTGGAAAAGTATGGAAGGCCTGGGTCTTCCTGGGGTTGTTGAGGGTCAGGCTTAGGGGCCCAGAATCTTATCTCAGTTTAAATCTACCATGCAACCCTTGCTTGAATTTTGCATCCCTCCAAAGGAATTTCTGTTTATTTCTGTCACCAATACCTTAATCTCACCACGTGGAGTGAGAATCTGAGGGACCCAGAGTGGTTAAGCCTAGAGAAGCCATTCACATCAGGAGATGGGGTTGGGGACTGCTTTAAGGTGACTGGGGTGAGAGGAGAGAGAGCCACCTCTGTTAGGAAGATGGGGAAACATCCCAGGAGGCTCCTTGTTCAAGGGCAGTCCCATGCATCAAGGAGAACATGCTCTCTTTTCTCTGGGTATCACCCCCAAAGGTGGTGGGGGCACTGGGGTAGAGATTACAGGGACCTAACACATGGAGAGGTGGTGGGGGTCCGATGGTATCTCTTTACCAGGGCTACTTACATCATCTCCGTTCTTTCCAGGGGGGCCAGGGGGACCACGGGGACCCATGGGACCCTAGAGGAGACAGGAAGAGAGGATGTTAGAATGGCCAGGATAAGGAAAAAAGAAGGAGAAGGCTAAGGTTGGAAGAAGGAGGTAAGAAAGACCCCACATGGTGGTCCTTCAATAGGAGAATCCATGTATTTGTAGAGGGAGTGTGTATTTGCATAGAGAGTACAAGTTGGGGAGCACTTACTGAGGCTCCAGGCTCGCCAGGCTCACCAGGGGGGCCTTGGAAACCTTGGGGACCCTGGCAGACAGGGAGAGAGGGGTAGGGTTAGAAGAGTAACCTGCCAACCTGTCCCCCATCTCACCAAGAGATCTCTGAGCACCTTCCCTGCCCTCATGCCAATCCTCTTTCCAAAAGCCCAGAGCCCAAAGCAGTGTAGACATCCTGGATACTCACAGGTGCGCCAGGGGGGCCAGGGAGACCACGAGGACCAGAAGGACCCTACAGAAGAAAAAGAAAGGGAGGCCATAATGAAGCCTCTGTAGGAAAGGTTATCTCCCATGGTTCCCGTTCAGACCACCCAGTTGCCTTGCATCCTCTCTGGATTCTGAGGTCCCAAAGGTCTTCTTGAGCTCCTAAGTTATCTATGCCGCCCCATATCCCTTCCCTAGCCTATCTCGTCTGGACCCCTCTGCTCTTCTTCTGTCCTCTACATCCCTCGCTGGTGACTCACCATGGGGCCAGGCACAGAAATTCCTGTTGATTTCTCATCATAGCCGTAAGACAACTGGGGAGCAAAGTTCTAGAAGAGAGAGTGCATGAGAAAGCAGGGTCAGGGCAGTGAGTTGAAAGGCAGAAAATATCACCAGTAATGGGACAAACTGATATCATGTGTCTCCTGATGTGACGTGCTACGCAGGACAACAACATGACCTGTGGCATAGCCCTGCCCAAGACATATCACTGGAATATGTAATCATGAAGACACATCCAACAAACTCAATTTAAGGGATAGTCTACAGAACAGGCCTCTTCAAAAAATTTCAGTGTCATAAAAGACAAAGGAAGTCTGAGGAATGTTCCAGGTGAAAGGAAACTAAAGAGACATGACAATTTAATGCAATTCATGATCCTGGCTTGGATCCTGGAACAGGAAAAAAAAAAAAAAAGCTATAAAGGACATTATTGGGAACACTGGTGAAGTTTGAATAGGGGCTGCATATTAGTTAATAAATAGTACTGTATCAATGTTAAATTTCCAAAATGTAGTCATTGTGCAATGCTCACGTTAAGAGAATGTTCTTGCACTCAGAAAATACATGCTAAAGTATTTAGGAGCAAAGGGACATAATACCAACAACTTACTCTCAAATGGTTCAGAAAAAAAAAAACACCCCAGCTAATTATATTTATACATAGAAACTGACAAAGAAAATGTAACAAATCGTGAAAGATATGTGAAAGTTCTTTGCATTATTTTTGCAACTTTTCTCTCTTTTTTTTCCTGTAAGTTTGAAGTTATTTCATACTATGAAGTATGCCATCTGCCAAAACAAACAAACAAACAAACAAACAAACAAACCCCAACAAACTAAAAACCCCGCGGTGGGGGGATGGGGGTGAGGTGACATAAGGCCTTCCACGAACGCCTCGACTCTCCACTTACTCCTCCAAGGCCAGGGGGTCCGGGAGGTCCTGGGGGTCCGGGGGGTCCGGGAAGTCCAGGTTGTCCAGGAATGCCATCTCGGCCAGGGGGGCCAGCGGGTCCCTGCAGCGGGAGAGGGCGGGCCGGGTGAGCGCAGGCCAGGAGCCACGCCCACCTCCAGCCCCAACAGCCAGGAGAGGGCACCGCTTACCCTTGGGCCTCGGGGGCCAGTGTCTCCTTTGGGTCCCTATGGGGTTGGGGCAGAAGAAACAAGAGAAGCCGGGTTAGAGAAGGAGAACCGTGAAGAGTCCTGGGAGGGGTGGCGAAAGTCGAGGGCAGAGGATTACCTCGACTCCAGTGGTTTCTTGGTCCGTGGGTGACGCTAGGGGGGGAAGAGACGCGGCTTAGAGGCAAGGTTTGCTCTAGGTGCTCCCGGCAACAGACGCCTCCCCTGCGCGGGGCAAAGGGAGAACCCCCGCCCCCGCCCCGGCCCAGGCCCCGAGCTATACCCTCGCCTTCCGGGCAGACGGGGCAGCACTCGCCCGCGGGGACTTTGGCGTTGGGACAGTTCTTGATTTCGTCGCAGATTACGTCATCGCACAACACGTTGCCATTGTCGCAGACACAGATCTGGCAGGGCACGGGTTTCCACACGTCACGGTCATGGTACCTGAGGCCGTTCTGTACGCAGGTGACTGGTGGGACTGGGGCAAGAGGGGGAGATGGGGGCTGTCAGCGGCGCCCTCGGGGCTCCAGGTACCCCAACCCCACCGTCCCTTCCCCTCGGTCTTAGAGGCACATTTAGATTTTCCCTTTCCCGCCTCTCCTCTTTTTGTATTTTTGTTTTTCCTTTCCCCAAATCCTTAAACGCTCATCTGCTCTTCATCAGCGCCAGTGACAGCGCCGAGGCGCCTGGCCAGGGCGGCTGTAACTCTTTCCCGTTCTCAGGAATTTAAACAAAGCTTTAGGCCGGGGTTGCTTCCAACTCCAACCCCAGACCATTTGCGCTGAAGCCAAGTGAAATAAAAAGCCATTGGGTGGGAGAGTGGGGGGTGAATGAGTGGGAAGAGAGGCTCCCCAACCAGAGGGCAGGCTTGTGGGGCGTGGTTTGGGTGGAGACAGGAGGAGGGGGCAGCAGGAGAGACAAGAGGTCTAGCCCGGATCCCGCCCCATTCCCGGGGCAGGTGGGATGGCGTGGGCGGGGCTAGGAGGATGGGGGAGGGGCTGATTGGCGTGGGATCCCGCCCAGAGACTTGAAGCGTACCGTAAACGTAGGATATGCCCTAACCTCCAGCGCCCAGACATCTCAAAAGGCCTCTCTCAGTGACAACCCCCGTTTCCCAAAGCCAGCCAGTGCCTCTGGGTCACTCCTTAACCAAAGAACCAGAAGGTCCGCAAATAGAAAATGAAATTAGGTAACCACGCCCACCGCGGGTCGTCTACCCAGACGGCCACTAGGTGGCGGGCGACACTAAGCAATTTCCCCCGACTGGCTACTTCTTCTAGAGACGGGGCTACCCTATCTCCAACTTTATTTTCCAGGTCTAGAGGTGGGGTCCACACCGGGCAACAATCCCGGTCTTTCCGCTCCGGCTCCTGCGCGGGGAAGCGCTGGATAAGGAGGCGCACTGCCCAGTGAAGATCAGCAGAGGGCGCAAGGACTCTGCCTGGCCAAGTCCGCGCCGAAGAATCTCGTCCTTCAACCCGCCCACGCTCCGCGCCCCCTCCCCCGCTCCGCCCAGCACCTCCGCGGCCCCAGGAACATTGTCTAGCCTGCAGAGAGGGTAAACAATCTTTCCTTATGAATCATCTCATAGCCTCTCTGATCACTCATAGCTGGGGCTCCAAATTCCCAACTCGGCGCCCCCATCCCATCTTCGACGTACTTTCCCCCCACCCGGCGTCCAGGCCCCATTTTCCCCGCAGTACTTCACAGTGCGCGCTCAGAACTCCTCCTGTGCCAACTCGCGCCGTGCAGCATCCTCCCCTCTCACTCCTGGGGGGCATTCATCTACACCCCGACCCAGAGTGCGGTCCCTTCTATCCCAGGGCGCCGAGGACGAGCCCTCACCATCTTCCTTCCATTCCCGAGCCTCCGGAGCATCCCGAGTCTCAGTTTAAGTCGCGGACCCCTGGGACCAAATCTTGCAGGGCAAGATACCAAGCAGCCCTAGACTCCCAAAAGTTTGGGACTTACTGTCTTCTTCTTGGCCTTCTTCTTGGCCCTCCTCTTGGCCGTGCGTCAGGAGGGCGGTGGCCGCTAAGAGGAGCAGGAGCCGGAGGTCCACAAAGCTGAACATGTCTAGACCCTAGACATGTAGACTCTTTGCGGCTGGGGTGGGGGTTAGCGTCCGCTCATGCGTGGCCTCACACTCCGCGTGCCTCCTGCTCCGACCCCGAGGAGAAACTCCCGTCTGCTCCGACCACCGGCCCGGGCCCCTTTTATACCATCCTGATGGAGAGCGGGGAGGAACCCTGCCCCTGGGAGAGGGGGAGCCGGCTGCCCGTCCCCCAGCCAATCAGAGTTGCCTGGCCCGGCCCCCAATTTGGGAGTGAGAACGGAGAGGGGGAGGAGGAGGGAAGGGAAGGGAAGGGAGTCCACCGCACATCTCCCCCCTTCGCAGCTCTGCCTCCCCAGCCCCCCAGCCCAGCCAGGGCCAGAGATGATGCCGCTGGGATGCGGCTAGGTCCTCAGTATAGTGCGGGCTAAAGAGTGGGTAGGGGCGCCTCTTCGGCGTTCTTCCTGGGACCCCCGACCTGGGGGGCGGAACTGGAATTGGGGAGCTGGTTAGGGAACCTTTCAAAGATGGAAGGATTGGGGGTGATTGGGAGAGTCCTGCTGGCCATGCCTCATTCACCCTCCTGACATCGTTGGCAAGAGCTAGGGGATGGGTATGAAGAGGCCAGCTGGGGACCCCTCTAAAGCAGGAGAACTGAAAAATAATGGTGCCTGTTTAGGGGTGTCTTCTGGTGTGGCTGGGGTATGGAACTTAGGAATATTTGGGGAACAAGTTAGAGATTCATTTGTAGACATTAAGGATCAGATACTTGGGAATGGGTGACAGCAAGAGGGTTTTTATTTGAGGATGTCAATTCTTCTGCCATGCCTGAGGCCCCAAGATGAACTAAAATGCTCTCCCCAAACCTCAGCATGATTGAGAGAGATGGGGTGGGGAGGCTGTGTCACTGGCTGAGAAATTTGACTACGCAGTCTCTCCAGAAGGAAGCTTTGGTGTTGAGTGATGGGGCAGCGGGGTGGTGGTGGGAAATTGCTAAAACTCTTCCTCCCAGGGGGGAGTAAGTTTGCATGGGAAGGGCTGTGGTCACTGGCGACTTAGAAAAGGGTCTTGTGTTAGGGTCTGTCATGGCCAGTGGCCAGGCCCTGGTTAGAGACCCTTCTACCCGGCACAGCCAAACTGAAGAGAACTGTGCTGGAGAGCACTTGACCAGAGAGAGGGTTCTCCTTCTGGGGGCTGCATAAAGCTCTGTCTCTGTCTGTACCTGGACTCAGGGTTGGGGGCATAGGGGAGAATTTGGGTGTCTGGAGGAGACTTGCCTTGGGAGTACGAGATGGGAATGCAGGTGAGTGACCTTACTTTAGAGGATGTTTCCCACTGCCTCACCTCTTTTCCGGAAAACCCAGGGCATTGCTCTTTGTCCCTGGAACCAGGAGAGAATCATCTACACCCTGAAAGGCAGTGGAGACCCCAAGAGCAACAGGCTATACTTGGAGGAGTTGCCTCCAGAAGCCAGTGTCCTCCCTTCTCTATGTCCCAGCCTCTTAACAGTGCTCGACCCCAACCCCAATCTATCCAGGCCACTGATCCTGCCAAAATCTGTGGACCCAAGAGAAGGCAATGAGGATCCCTTTGCAGAGCCCCGTCAACTCCAATCCCTCCTGCGCAGCTCCCCACCCCCATCGCTCCAGAGCTGCAAACGTGGAAGTGGGGAGTCCCGCCTCCCCCAAACCATCCAAGATTCCATTGCCTCCCCCTGCCCCTCTCCACGCCCTCCCCCAGCTGCTTTTGTGCAACGAAGGCAAAGGAAAAAAAAGGACCAAGAGAACAGGAGGGGAGGGAGCCACGTCGGCTGGCCGGCTGGCCGTGGGCAGCCAGGATGAGCCGTGCGGGTGGGGCAGCACAGGGAGGCTGCAGGGGCTATAATTAAAGGGAAAATATAGAGTTTCCAGAGAGGCAGGGCTGGACATAGCAATGGAGGGACAGGCCTTCATCAATTATCCCCACCATGTGGCAGCAACTTGTGGCCCAGTATCTGCCCCCATCTGGTGCCAGCTACTGCAGGGCAGGACTGGGGGCTGAGGTGCTGAGATGGCAGTTCCTGCCCCCTCCAGTGTGGGTCAGGGACAAGAAGCACCCCCTCCCTAACAGGGGACACGTGTCCTGCCCCTCAGAGTGGTCACCCCTTTGGAATGGCTGTCTGTGGGGGAGAGTCACAGGCTGGAGGTGAGGCTTCTTGTGACCTGCCCACCTCCCTGCTTGCTGCGTTTTCTCAGCCAGAAGTACTCCCACCTACAGCCCCCTCCCCACATGCTCGCTGTTCAAGCCGTGCTCACTTGACCACCTTAAAGGAGACTAAGACTCAGAGATGAGGACTGGGAGTTGCTACATCATGGGCCTGTGGTTCTGAAGAATGTTTAGGGACCCCTAGGATTGGGGGAGTGGGCTTTGTGCGTATGGTGTGCAATAGCCACCACCCCAATGTCCAGTTTCAAACCTTCATCCCAGGGGTTGTGGGCAGAAGGTTTCCAAGCATCCTTTACACGTGGCATAGAGCTGAGGCCCAGGGCCTCCTCTGCCACTTTTCGACTTGAAACGCTTGGCGGGCACCCAACCCCAAGATGTGTCTTTAATTTCTGCAGCATGACAGTGAGAGGAAGAATGTGCTTGGGGTCTCCTCCCAGCCTGGCTGGGCCTCCTTGGCCAGAACTGAGGGCTTGAGACTTGGGGGTGGGGGTGGGGAGGAAGGAGAGCAGGAGCTGAGGCTGGAGGGGGAGGAGACGCCACCTCATCTTTAGGAAACTCTGAAGCTCTGGCTTCTTGTGGAATGTAAGACTTTGTCTGGCATTTGGAGTGGGGGGAGCAAAAGCCAAAATCTCCTCCCCCCCACCCCCAAGAAATGGTAAAGTCATCAGCACTTAGGGAAAAAAAAATTCCTCAAGAAGAAAAACAGAAGGAAGAAAGTGCTGAGCTCTGAGTTCACTTCTTCTCCAAATTTCCCCAAGTGCCCTCCCTCAATGCGCCTGTGCTTCCCAGTTCCCCCTCCTCCCGGAGCCCCTCAAGTCCCCGTCTGGACTGCACGGTGTGGGGTAAAAGAGAAGAGGCAGCCCAGGTGTTGGTGTACCTGGTGAGCAGTTTGGTCAGCCCTTTCCAGCTCTCTAGTCCCCTGCTGAGGTTCTATTGCCCTCCTTCCCTGATCTGACCCTTCAGAATGCTCTTCTGCCCCAGACCGGTGATGGAGAGAGGGTCCCTGGGAGAGGGGTTGAGGACAGAGAAGGGGAGGGGGTGTAAGAGTGAGGCTGCAGTAAAGAACTTGGTCTCCATGGGTCCCCATCATGGAGCCCGCACGGTTTGGATTGAGGACCCCTGCAGGCAGATCAGGGGACAGACCCCAGGAGTGGGGGGTTCTGTCTTCTTCCTTTGCCTCAGCATTGCACTTTCTGGGTCTTTTGGTCCTTAGATTCCAGGCACAGCTTTCTATGCCTCAGCCTCAACCCAAGTCCTTTGGCCTGAGATTTCCCTTCATCTCTTCATCCTTTCCAGGTTTAGAGGGAAGATGATGAATTAAGTTTGTCCGTGTTGAGTGTTAGGTGCCTGTGAGACACCCAGTCAGACACATACATGGAGGGAACCCTTAGGTATCTGAGTCTGGAGTCCAGAGGAGGACAAATGTGGGACCCCCGCCTCCATAGGTTGATGGTGTGGACGGAGTTATCTCCCAAGAAAGTATAGAGGGAGGAGATATGAAGGGCTAGGACTGAGCCTTGAGGACCCTCAGAGTTTAAGGGTTGGGAAGGGAAGGAGGAGCCTGCCCAGGAGATAGGACAAGAGTGGGAGAAGTAGGAGGGCAAGGAGGAGAGGAGTGAGGATGTCATGTATGCAGGGGGGAGATTTTTCTAGAAGGAGGGAGAGTTATATGTTGCAGAGAGACTTAGTGTGATAGGGAGTAAAATGGTCACTGGATTAAGCAACATGGCAGTGATTGGTGCCCTAAGTGTGAGCTGTTTTGGTGGAGTGATGGACGAGGAATCCGGACTGGAGCCGGCTGAGGAGTGAGTGGGAGGCCAGGAAATGGGGTCAGAGTGCAGACAACTCAGAGGAGGAGTTTAGCTCTGAAGGGGAGGAGAGCTTGTAAGATGCCTCATCCTCCCTCCCTCCTTCCTTCTCTTTTTCTTTCTTTTCTTACATTCCCCCACCCCACTCTTGTCTGTCTTTTTGTCCCTGGCCTCCCTCCTCTTTCTTTCTCATGGGACTCTGCTTCTTTCTCTATCCTTCCTTCTCTGGAGCTCTTTTTCAGGGTGACTTTTTCCGATCTTCCTCTTCTCAAATATCCACATCCAGTCCGTGCCTTCACTTCATTTTCTTCTAGAGCGAACACTCAGTCCATGCTCTTAAAGAGAAAGCTTCATTTCTACTCCTGCAGATCCCGTCACATTCTCCAGGACCCCCCAGGCCAAGAGGGGGAAATTGGGGCAGAGGAGCCAGGGAAGGAGCTGGGACAAGCTGGGAGAGAAGGGATGGGGCATGGTCCTTAGGTGACATTAGGACTCCCCAGGTCCACTCCAGCCCCACCAGGTTGCAACCAGGTCCCAACTGAGAATAATGTGCTGGATGGGGATGTTGTCAAGCTTGGGGGCCACAGTCCTAGTGTCCACTCTTGTGATCACAAGTGAGGGGTCAAAGCCCATCTTTCCTGCTGAAGTGTGAGCTCCCCAGGCAGGGACCTGTCAAGGTCATCATCAGATCACTGGACCCATTTGCAGAGTCTGAAGGCAGAGTCAATTCTTGTTAAAGGCTGAGTGAGTGAACCAATTGAATTGTTATTTTCCCCTTTCTGGCTTGGTTCACTTCTGCCCTTGTTTTATCCCATCCCCTGCTTCTTTTCTTTTTTCTATTCCTTTATCTCCCCCCACCTTTTAACCTTTTTCCTCTTCACATATTTTTCTTCTTTTTCTCAGTTCTTTTCTTTCTCTCCTCTGCCTCTGTCCCATTGGCCCACCCCTCGACCACACACTCATTCTCCCTCCCTCTTTTTTCTCTCATATTCTCTTCTGGCATCTCTGGTGCTCCATTTATTCCTGGGGTGGCGGGGGGTGGCTGTCTCTTGTGTGCATGCACTCCACCAGAGGAGAGAGCTTCAGCAGTCTAGGAGAGGGGGGATCAAGGTGGGGGTAAGGCTTGCATCACCACCGGCTGTCTGGTTGAAGTGTTCAGGGGCTAGATGCAAAGGTTTCTTTGACACTTGGATTTGGAAAAAAAAAAAAAAAAAAGAATGAAGGGGCAGCCTGTGTGAGCCAGAGGCACCTGTCCAAATCCTGATCTTCTTACTTCACCTCCACTCCCATATTCCCACAAGTAATCCTCAGCCACAGATATCTGGTGTCTTTCCTCATCTACATCAGCCACCAGTTCTTCCTCTGGGCAAACCTGGGATTCTGGAGTTTCCTGGATGGGAAGGTGAGCAGGGGTGGATCCCACTCTGCTCAATTGCACCAGCTCTGGGCAGAGCACCCCTTTGGACAGAGTCTGGCTTGGACACAGGAAGGATCTGGAATCATTCATTCAGCATCCTTATATGCCAGGCACTTTGCTAGGCACTGGGCACTCAGTGCCTGTTCTCATGGAGCTTATGTCTAGTAGAGACAGACATGAATGAAGTCATGTAAATAAACATGTAATTGCAACTGTAAAGGTTAGGAAGGAAAGGAACACAGAGCTCTGAGAGGCAGGCATCTCAGGCAGGAGAGAGCATGGCAAGTTCTAGAAGCTAATAAAATCCAGAGAAGGACAGTGTGGCTGGAGCACAGGAAGCAAAGGCCAGGCAGGCCAAAGAAGCCACATCAGGAGTTTTAGTCTTTGTCCTTACAGCTTTGGGCCCCAGTAGAGGGTCTGAAGCAGAGAGGGTCACAGTCAGGTCTGCATTTGTCAGAGGTCACCATGGTCACTCAGGGGAGCAGGTACTGAAAGATGGCTTTGATGGAAAGTGGCTACTGCACGTGTCCAGGTGAGAGCTGATGAGAGTCTGGACCAGGTGGAAGAGGATAAAGATAGAGAAGGGGATGGATTCAAGAGGGGTTTGGGAGGCAGAGTTTATAGGCATTGGGATTAGATTGGATGAGGGAGTGTGGTGGTGAAGAGCAGGGATGACTCCTGTTCTTCTGACCAGAGAGACTGCATGGTATGGTACCCTGGAAGAGAGGAGGCTGGACAGGGACCCTGTTTAGGGAAGAAGATCCTGAGATTGGCGCCTATTGCAGACACTCTAGTCAATTCTATTCAGTGAATGGTTACTGCAGACCTCCTGGGGCCAGCCTTGCATTGGGGAGAGCTCTGGGACAACAGCTTCTGCCCTCAGAGAGTGCAGAGTCAGGAAGGGGAATAAAATAAACCCCAAAATGCCTCTCACCCAAGGCAGCACTGGCTGTGTGATTTTGAGTAAGTTGCCTCATTTCTCTAAACTTCATTTCCCAATCTGTGAAATAGGGTAGTAATAAGGCCTCCTTATCCAGCAAGGTAAATGGAAGCCTCCAGAGACCTGCAAGGGATGATGAGGATGCCAATGGGAGACAAGGGAGGTTTCCTGGAGGAGTGTGTGCTTTTGAGCTGGGCCTGGGAGGGTTTGAAATGCAAGGTTGGAATGGGAGGGAAGGCATCCCCAAACCTGGGAAGGCTGACACACACACACACACACATACAGAGAGAGAGGGAATGCACCTTGGGCAGAGGAGATGTGTAAGAGAAGGCTATAAGAGATAGGCTGGGGCCAACTTCTAGAGGCTTGGAATTCAAGGAGAGAAATTCATAATCAATTTGGTGGTCATAGAGAGCTTTTGAGTAAGGTATGGTAATGAGCCTTTCGCCAAGGACTTGTCCAGAGAATCTACACCTTGGCAGCAGACGAACTCAAGTTAGAAGGCTGGGGCCCGTGGGAGGAGGAGGAGGTGCAAGGTAAGTGAGTGAGATTTATGGATCTCAGGTCAACAAGAAAATATGGCTTGGGCACAGGCAAAGAGGTAGACCAGATGACCCCTCCAAAGTTGGTGTTCAACTTCCACTAGATTCAGAACCTTATAGTTTCAAGGTGGGACTATCATAGAACAATAGATGTTCAGTTGGAAGGAAACTTTGAGCTTATTCTGCCCTGTCCTCCCTTCTTTGCACAGAGGAGAAAACCAAGGCCCAGAGAAGGGAAGTGACCTACTTAAAGTCACACAGCTGAGATTCAGGAATTAGAGGTAAGATCTCTGCTGTACTTCAAGAAGGCGGTGGAGGGGGGGGCGTGGGGGGCAGGAGCTGGAGGGGCCAGGGAAGCAGCTGGGATTGGGGGGTAGGTTAACATGATACAGGGATTCCACCCAGACCTGGGGTAGGGGGGCAGGGCAAGAGAGTTGCTCCCCAACTCTACACTGAGCCATGTGGCTAGAGGGGGAAGGGAGCATGGTGGGCAGGGTGGAACTGCCACATGGAAGATGCTTGATGTGAACCATCTGGCCTGGGCGGAGTGTGGGCTGCAGAGAGGGGAGGAGCAGGAGACGGGAAAGAGGCCATGGTGGGCGGGTGGCCGGCGGGTTGGGTCTGGGAGTGGCCTGGCCCAGAGGCCCCTACCTTCCAGACTGCTGCAGCCCAGATGCCTTCACAGCCACGGCCTGGCCTATCCAACCCGCTGACCTCATTCCCAGCTCCTCTCCCTTGCAGGCCCCCCTCTGCCTGCCACGTAGACTGAAGTCTTTAGCTGCATCTCCTGCTGGGGAGAGGAGGAGCAGGAGAACACAGGCCCCCTGAGCCCAGAACTCTGCCAGGTCAGGCAGACCTGGGGGAGCAGTGGTATTCCCTGTGTCTCCAGACCACTCTGGGCCTCAGTTTCCCCTCCCAAACGAGAGGCCCGTAAATGGAGGGGAGCATGACGGTGAAGCAAGTTGGAGTGGGCAAGAACCAAGGGAGGTCATTGAAGCCATCCCCCTGCTTCCTCAGGACCGGAGATATCATCCTCAGACCCAGGAAGGGGTTGCACAGGACATGTTCTCTTCTCAGACGGTTCTCAGGAAAGGGAGTTTCCTGAAGGTCAGGCAGGGGCATCTTCTGTGCTATGGAGCCTTCATCGCTCCTGCTTGTAGAGAGTGGGATTTATGGCCAGGATGGCAGTGGAGGGGCACATTGTCTCCCCTCCCTCAGGCACCTCTCAGTGACCTTTCCTTCAATCCTGGCTCCAGGCTGCAGCCTCTCCTGGGCTCTGCCTCTTGACCTTCTGCCTTCTCCTCGCCTCCCCGCCCCCCAGGTCCTGGGTCCTCTCCAGCTGCCCCAGCTGAACAGGGGGCTGCCCCGCTGCGGCTGCCTCTCCCCAAGGCGTTCCGGGCCTGTGAGTCATCGGGAGTGCCTGCTCTGGCTGTAGCGTCCTCGCCGTGGACCCTCTTTCCCGTCGTCCTCCCCCAAACTAAGGGCAGAGAGAGCCCCTCCCAGGCAGGGGGCTCTGGAGGAGGGGGAGGGAAGCCCCGTTGCAAGACGGCAGTGAGGCCCTGCTCCGCCAGTGCTGGGCGGAGAGGCTTTAAGGACTCCCAGACAGCCACCCCGCACATCACACACAGATCACGTTTCTTATCCTTTCTCCCACTTCCCAGGTGGGGAAACAGGAGGGGCGGGTAGGGGAAGGCCAGGACTTTGGTGGGCTTAGGCTGCTCCCCTCCTCCGTTTTAGGGCTCAACTTTGCCAATCTGGGAAGCCCCCCAAGCTCTTTCTGGAAGGCCCTCCCCACACTGGAGGCTGGGTCTGGCAAGAGAGCTAGAGAGAGGCCGCTGCCACTGTCGAGGGCCTCAAGGACGACGCAGCCCGGCTGAGCTGGGGAGTCCGTGTCTGCAGGAAAGGAGGGGACCGGTGCCTGGACCCTTCCCACAGGGCGCCCACACCCTGCCAAGCTGCCTCCGGTCCCCTCCTCCCCTCCTTCTTCTCCTGGGCAGCCCTGTCCTGCCTCCTTCTCCAGCCTGAAGAAACAGCTGGGGGTGGAGAGGAGCTGGAGGGGAAGGGCCGGAGTTAGAAAAGTTTCTAATCCTCTCCTTTCAAATGTGTCTGCTGCCCCCCACCTTCCCCCATCTCCCTCTCAGCCCTGGATTCGTTGTCTAGAGACCAGGGTCTAGGACCTGACTTGCCTAGTGACTTTGAGCCTTTTTTCACTTCCCACTGCTGAGCCTCAGTTTTCTCATCTGTAAAATAGGAGTCTGGACCGAAAAAGTCCCTGCTGGTGAGGTTGGTCTACGGTTCTCTTCCCAGTCAGACACTCAGGCACTCACACATGCACTGACCTGTACCCACCAACTCACGTGGCCCTCTCTCACACACACCCATTCACACAGTCAGATATACTCCCCTTTGCACGTGCACATGGCCTCCTGCTTCCTTTGGGCACAGCAGTCCCCTACATCTCTGACAGCTGCTTTCTTCTCTCATTCCCATCACACCGCCCCTGCCTTCCTGCCCCTTTGCAGTCTCTCCTCCTGATGTCACTGGCAGGGCAAGGGCAGGAAGGAACAGTGAGATATGAGACTTGAACCTCAGAGTGTTAGACCTCTGACCCTGCCAAAGACCACTCCCACCACCCCCTCAGGTCCCTTGGCTGTTCTGAGGTTCCGCGGGAGGGGGGATGAGAAGGGCAAGGAGTAGAGAGAGGCTCCTCCTTCTCCCGCCCTGTGCCGCCCGCCCCCCCGCCCCCGCCCCGGAGCTGGGCTTCATAAACATTCCCTTTCCAAAATGTCTGTCCCTCCTGGGGCCTCCGTGGAAGCGTGATTATTTTTGCAGCTTGCACTGGCCATGTTGCCCCAGGTTGCACCCTTCTAGGAACTTCTGCCTGAGGGAGACTGGTCAGAGCTCGGAAAGGACTGTTCCGGGGGATGAGCTATCTGTTGGCCAGGAAAGGCGTGGGAATTGTGCAGCAGAGCACAGCCCTCAGGCCCAGCTCGACTTGGGAATAACAGCAAACGTCTGTACCAGGCTATGCTATCAGCACACATTTGAACTAATGTTCTCCTCACAAAACCCTCTGAGGTGGGTGCTATTATTGTCTCCAATTTCAGGAGAGGAAAGAGAGGCACAGAGACCCTAACTCAGTTGCCTGAAGTCACAAAGCTAGGATGTGGCTGAGCTGGGATTCAGACTCAGGCAGCCTGGCTCCAGAGCTCACAGGCTTGACCACTATTCTCGACAGGTCCAGGAGACCCAGGATGGATGCCAAGGGGCCCTCCCCACGGTGTGAAGAAGTGGCTATTTGCACAAACACATATACTTCATCTGTGTGCATGTAGGCTAAAAATCACAGCATCGCATGGCTGGAAATGGACCACAGGCACCAGCTGGAAAGTACTCTAGCGGTGCCATCTCCCTCCCTGTGCCGAGGAACTATTGTGAGTCGACAGCACCACACACGTCATCGCATCTAATCCCCACAACAGCTCTGGGAGGTCAGTCTTAATACCTCTATTAAGATGGAGGGCCTGAGACCCAGAAGGGTCCAGGCATTGCCCCCAACCCCCTTCCTAAAGCTCAGAGGGACCCACGTGCTCCAACAGCCCGATCAGTCTTCTTTTTGTCACCTCCCGTGTCCCTTACTTGCAAATCAACACGGCCACTAGACCACACACAACACCGGGAAGAATTACAGTCCTCAATCGTGTCTCAAGTGGCACTTTGCTCCTCCTCACTGACAACCCCCCAAGGAAGGTTTTATACCCATCCTGTAGGGGAGGGGAAGCCCCTTGCTGGGGACACCCCCCCCCCCCGCCAGCGAGGAAGTGGGGAAGCTGTGACTCTGGCCACAGAGTTAGCCCTCTTCGCGTCGCACTACACTACCCACCTCCCACACTGTCACCCAGTCCAGAAGCAACCCCCCCAAACACATCGCATCCCCACCGAGCACACACACATGCATGTAATAGACACAGAAAAATGCTACTCATGGTGCACCCCCATGATACAGGCTAAGAGTTACTTGGCACTTTCTATATGCCAGATAGTAGCTCACTGAATGGCTCCAACAATCCTATGATGTAGGTTCTGTTAACATCCTTATCCTCATTTACAGATGAGGAAACTGAGGCTCAGAGAGGTCAAGTAACTTGCTCAGGGTCACACAGGTAGGCAGTTGCAGAAGAGATTTGAATCCAGGCTCTCAGCACTATGCTATAGCCCATCTTCTATACTGACTGGGTACTACCCATTCAGTCAGTCAGCAGCCACTACTGAGAGGCCTGTTGGGCCCAGCACTGTGCCAGGTCCTAGGCACACAGAGGTGAACAACGTCCAGGTCCCCCCTGCCTCACCCACTTGCTCCTGCCAGTACCACCCGGTAGATGGGGGCTATGTCCACTCTCGCTCTCCTTCCTTCCCAGACAGCGTCCTCCCCAGTGACCTAGGACATGTGAATCTTGGTTCTGGTTTGCATCTGACACCTAGTGAGGTGGTCTCAAAGCCTGGATGGGAGCTCAGAGGCAGGAAGATGGAAATGGAGTAGGCCAGCTTAGGCCTACTCCAGCGGGGCGCCGGGGCTTGGCGGGGGGTCGGGCAGGGCCGAGCGTAGGAACGTCTCTGCTTCTGCCTTCATTTTGGTCTTCTGCTTCTATCTATCCTGTATCTCTCTAGCTCAGATCTTCTCCTGGCATCTCTGGCTGATTCTCTCCATATCCGTCTCTCTGTGTGTATTTTTCTGTCTCCTGTCTTTCCCTGTCCCTTCACTGCTTGTCAGCTGCTATTAGCCGCTGTGGAGACAATGGATTAGGGACTTGGGCACCCATCATCAGAGAGGACATCCATGTCTGAGCGGTGCCCACTTCCAGGGCACCCAGCAGCCCTGTCCCAGGACCCTTCCTAGTGGTCTTCTCTCTGCAAAGGACCACAGGTCCTCTTTTCCTCAAGCCTTCCAGGCTCTTTCTGTCCATTGTCCGAAGACCAGTCTTGATATCACCAGTCTGCATGTCTGAGATGCGACCTGCCTCCCTCTTCGCACTGGGGGAGAAAGCAGTATCCCTCCCATTAAAGGTAGGAGTACGTCTCCTTGTTCAGACTTAGGGCTCCCTGAGGACAGGGACTGTGTTTCTCCCACAAGATTGGGGTTCCTTGAGGATACAACCTGTGTTTTCCCCATCAGTGGTCCATAGGTGTTGGTGGTTTCCAAGGAAGAAAGGATGGAATTATTTTACTCATAAATTTGAATTGCAAAATTAAGATTTTCACTGCAATCCCATTATGTTCTTAGTAACTGTCACATTCTTCAACCTTGTACACAATACAAGGTTTGAATTTGGTTGATCAATCTTGGCAGTCTGTCTCAGGCAATATGGTTTTAATACCCTTTATGGGTTTTGGGTTATGAATTTGTGATGTGTAGTGTCCTCAACTCAAATAAGTTAGCGGTTCAAAAGTGGCTTATTAAAGCTGCAGATAGGTGATGAAAATAGTAACCCAAATACTACAACTGAGAACAGTGTTACAAAAGTAAATAGTGAAGATTCTGGTTCCCCCAAAAAATGTAAATCTCTAAGAACTCAGACATGTATGATGATTTCACACAAGCAACTGAGAAAGAAAAGTGTAAATAGTATGATGTCGAATACCAGCACTGGACTTCATCAGACTGGCTCTCCGTCCCGTCGTAATCCCCAGCGCGTTGTGTATTATGAAACTTTGTCAAATAGTGGCATAAAGCCACGAAGGCTTTCACATCATTTTCAAACAAAGCACAGTGACCTTTCTGGTAAACCATTAGAGCCTTTTTTTTTTTTTTTTTTTTTTCTGGAGCAAAAGTAAAATAAGCTTTCCAGGACAAAACTGATGGATTTTTTTTTCCCCACTAAAGGCAGGAAGAAAAACAAAACTACGTAGGCAGCATTTAACATTGCATTCCTCTTAGTAAGACACAGGTACAAGTAACACTATCTGAGAAGCTTGTAAAACAGCTGTGTTATTAATGACACACATTTTTCTCAGAGATCATGCAGAACCAGCTTTTGGCAAATTTCCTTCATCAAATGACGGTGCTGGGCATCACATAGTATCAATGGCGTGCATTATGAGAGAATAGTTTGGTTTTAATAAATCCTTCTATCTTTTTTAAAAATAAATTTATTCATTTACTTTATTATTTATTTTTGGCTGCATTGGGTCTTTGTTGCTGCACGCGGCTTTCTCTAGTTGTGGTGAGCAGGGGCTACTCTTCATTGCAGTGCGCGGGCTTCTCATTGTGGCTTCCCTAGTTGCGGATCTCTAGGCGTGTGGGCTTCAGTAGTTGTGGCTCACGGGCTCTAGAGCGCAGACTGAGTAGTTATGGTGCACCGGCTTAGTTGCTCTGTGGCATGCGGGATCTTCCCGGACCAGGACTCGAACCCGCTTCCCCTGCATCAGCAGGTGGATTCTTAACCACTGTGCCACCAGGGAAGCCCAATCCTTCTACCTTATACTCTTCAATAAAATCGTAAATTTTTGCTCTCCTAAGTTTAGGTTTGGACTATCACAGGTAGTGGACATATTGGCATCTGAACAAGCTGCCTGAGATCTTAGAACTGGTCTCAAGTGGAATAACCAATGACTTGGAGAAATAGTTTTATCTCATCTCTCTTTTCAAACGAGAGTGACCCATGTGTGTGAAGTTGGTTAAAATCAATGATGTGCAGAGTCCAAACACTCTTAGCTTATGTGTGGTTCAGATATCAGAGAAAAGCATTTGATAACTTTTAGCTTTATCACTTAAAGCTCGTGCTTCAGGAAAAAAAGATTCCTTGCTTAAGTGATCATTTTGTGAAGCATGATATGCATTGAAAGGATTGTTTGGCAAAATCACCGCTGAGGGAGCATCAGGAAAGGCACTCCTCCAAGGATGAAAGAAGTTGTTCTTGAAAGCCAATTCCTATCTGTTTCCTGAACTTTCACCAGCATTTTGGCAATGCCAGCTATTTCCCCCCAATATCCCTTTCCCCTTCTCTCTGACAGTAATTGTATTTCCAATTTTTAGCTGGATACATGACCCCTCAGAATAAAAACTACATTTCCCATCCTTTCTTTCAGCTAGATGTGGTCACGCAACAATGTCTGGCACCAAAGGGATGTGAGCTGAAGTATGACTTTCAGGTCCTTATAGGGACATGCCTTTCCACCCACTTTCCTCCAACTACTGCCTGGAACCTCATGTCTTGGTGAGCCAGCTTGGAGCATGCAGATGAGCGCAAGTCTTAAGGGTGGCAGAACAGCAAGACAGAAGGAGCCTGGGTTTCTGGACAAGCTAATAACAGAAGAACCACCTTCCTAGCACTGGACTACTAGTCTCTGGCCTTTTATTTATTTATTATTATTATTATTATTTTGTGGTACGCGGGCCTCTCACTGTTGTGGCCTCTCCCGTTGCAGAGCACAGGCTCCGGACGCGCAGGCTCAGCGTCCATGGCTCACGGGCCTAGCTGCTCCGCGGCATGTGGGATCTTCCCGGACCGGGGCACGAACCCGTGTCTCCTGCATCGGCAGGCGGACCCTCAACCACTGCGCCACCAGGGAAGCCCGTCTCTGGACTTTTAGATGGAAAATAAATAAATTGCTGTCTTGTTTAAATTACTATTATTCTGGATCTCTGTCCTACCCAATATAGAGTTGAGGGAAATAGTAAAAATTGTGACTATGATCCAATCTCGTTCACTGAGAATACTTCTCAGCATCCTATGCGAAGACAAGGACGGCAAGTTCAAGAGCTCACTTTTCCACCCTAAGGTAGTCTAGCTGTGGAAGGAAAACGTTCCCACGAGGAGTTTTGAAACGAATGATGAGATAAAGCCATTTTTCATGGCAATGATAATGCCACTCAAGACCACTTCTAAGATCTTATATGTCCTGCTCAGATGGCAGTATGTTCAACATCTGTAATGCCCAGAAATCACCAAATTATTACATTTACTGATGAGTATCAAGTTAACAGAATTTCTTAAAAACAAACTGCATTGTGACTGCTCCATTATGAGAGTCTCGTTCTTTCCTAACACTTGGTGATTTTTGTTTCTGAGCAGGAGAAAGGAATCAGTGACATATTATTAAGAGTATTTAAAAACCACATCCAAATATTACATCAGAATTTAAAGAATTCTTTCCAGAGTCAAATTCAACCGAAGAGAGGATTATGGCTCTGTTTGTCAACCTCTCTCTTTCTCAAGATGATATAGTCTTGTCTTCTAAACTTTTGGAAACTTCGTACCTGTTGACCTAGTGTCCAGGAGAGTGGAAAACAATCTTCAGGGAGAAACAGCTCTGTGATTTACGGATTCTTGTTTGGTTTGAATCCACAATCATCTGACAGCCACCAAACATTTGCTGCCATTTCTAATACCTATAATTGTGGTTTAGGATTTTCTAATTTAGTACAAATAAAGAGTAAGAAAAGAAATTGACAGGATGTGAGAACTCATGGCTCCTTATTGCCACACAGAGCATAGATACACTGGTGGAAATTTTCAGACAGTGTCCTCTCTCACTGATAAGAAACATTTTATCCTTCATATTACTTTTTTTTTTTTTTTTTTTTTTTTTTATGGTACGTGGGCCTCCCACTGTTGGGGCCTCTCCTGTTGCGGAGCACAGGCTCCGGACGCACAGGCTCCGTGGCCATGGCTCACGGGCCCAGCCGCTCCGCGGCATGTGGGATCCTCCCGGACCGGGGCACGAACCCGTGTCCCCTGCATCGGCAGGTGGACTCTCAACCACTGCGCCACCAGGGAAGCCCCATATTACTTTTTAAAACAATAAATTTATTTATTTATTTAATTTTGGCTGCATTGGGTCTTCGCTGCTGCGCACGGGCTTTTCTCTAGTTATGGCGAGCAGGGGGTACTCATCGTTGCAGTGTGCGGGCTTCTCATTGCGGTGGCTTCTCTTTGCTGCGGAGCACGGGGTCTAGGCGCGCGGGCTTCAGTAGTTGTGACACAGGGGCTCTAGAGCACAGGCCCAGTAGTTGTGGCTCACGGGCTTAGTTGCTTGGCGGCAGGTGGGATCTTCCCGGCTCGAACCTGTGTCCCCTGCATTGGCAGGCGGATTCTTAACCACTGAGCCACCAGGGAAGTCCTATCCTTCATGTTACTTTTGCAAAGTTACATTTTGTATTATTTTAGAAATACACTGCCCTTTTAAAATTTGCTTTAACTTGGAGGTTGGTGTGTGAGTGCAAGACCCATTAAAGGACGGCTGATACTAAGAGTGTGAGAAACATTTTTCCCTGTGGCCTAACATGGCTGCATTCCACAGCAGATAAAGAAATCCCTACAGGGAATCCATGGTGGGGGCAGGGGCTAAGATCTGGCAGCCCTGCCTGTCCAACGGAAGCGCATGTGCCAGCTGGACTGACCCTCCAGCGCAGCCTCTCCCAGTGGGTCACAGCTCCTGCTCACACACTGTCCCATGTGCTCTACCCCAAGTCCGGTGTGGGAGTTCCTAGTGTTCCCATAATAGGAACAGGACCTAGAAGCCCAGGGAACTTCTCTCCAAAGCCACCCAGCTTGTGAGGGAGGGTCTAGGACCAGAACCCAAGATTTTTTATGCCCCTCCGAAAGGCTCTTTCCTCCACAATTAAATGTTTGCAAAACAGCCTAAACTACAGAATAATAACGGCTACAGTTTACTTGGGACTTACTGAATACCAGGCCCCAGCGCTCACATTGCCTCAGTCTTTACGACAGCCCTGTGAAATATACCATATGAGCTATATCATTAGCTCCACTTTACAGATGAGAAAACTGAGATTCAGAGAGGTTAAGGAACTTGCCCTCTGTCTCATCGCTAGAGAGTGGCAGCATCTGCCTCAAACTAAAATCCGACAGCCAGGGGGCTTTTAACCCCCACCACAAACGGCCATCGCACTGGGCTCGGAGTTCTCCCCCCTCTAAAATCTCTCCATCCACGTCTCGGATTCGAGCCGCCTGCTCTTTGCCTGCCTCGCCACCTCTGAGGAGCCCTGCAGCAGCCTCCCTACTCCTCTCCCTGCCCACGTCCACCGCTTTTCCAAAAGGCCAGAGTGGCCTTCCGAGCTCGTGCAGGCTCCTTCCACCCCGCTCTGCCCCAGGCGCAGTGTGGCACCCTCGCCTGGGCAGGACCCGAGCCGCCTTCCTGGGCCCCGGGCCGAGTGCGTTGAGCTCCGTGCGAGTCCAGCCCCATCAGCCCCCGGCCAACTCTTCCAGGGTGTGACTTTCCCACGTGGACATCTCCCGCGTAGACGACTCCCGTCACTCAGGCACGCACACCTCCGCCACGTGCGCCCCTCCCCGGCTGGTCACTATCCTCAGTCACTTACCCAGACTCGTTTTCCTCGGAGTCTAAAATCCCGGGCTTTTCCTGCCTGACCCCAGGGCCCCTTTCTTTGGCGTACAGTTCTGAAATGGGCGCCCGCCGCCCTCCAGGCCGGCCCTCCGGCAAGCTGCCTGCACCCACCCCGGGGGGGCAGGAGCCCTTTAACTCTGATGCCCTTACAGGGCTTCGGAGGCGCTGACGTGCTTGGAGGCCTTGGTGTTGGCCAATCCTTCTCTGCCTGGAGCATCCTCCCCTCCACCTACTGTCTCACTCCTACTCTCCCTTATGTGTCTCGGACTCCTCATCCTGCCCAGACTCACCTTGGGTAGCTGCCCCCATCAGGGCTCTCCCACAGGACCCACACTTCCCCTACCAGAGCCCAAGCCCAGCCTGGCTGGTTGCTCTCCCCCATCCCACCCTGCAACGGAGCCCTGGCCTGTCATCTTCATTCTGGCTCCCAGCACAGGGTCTGGCCCAGAGTGGGTGCTCAGTGAATATGCTAGAAGTAAGTGGAGCTCTTGAGAGTTTGGGCTCTGGGCTCCAACTTCCAGTTCAAATCCCAACCCCTCCTTTTCCCAGCTGTGTGACTCTGGCCAACTTACTTTCCTTCTATGTGCTTCAGTTTCCTCAGTTCTAAAACGGGGCTAATAATACATCTTTTTCGTGGTTTTCGTGAGAACTTAAAGCAGTACCGGCATAAGTAAGTAATTATTAGGTACTATATAGTTACTATTAACGGTATTTGCGTTGTTAGTTGACTGTTTGCTATGTATGTCTCTTCCACTAAACAGCACAGTCCTTGGGTGTGGGGGGAGTCCTCACTTCCTGACTCTCCAGAGATCTGCCCAAAGCATGACGTCAGGCTGCCCCTTGGATCCTCCCTGGGAATTGAATATCTTCTGTGAAGCTCCCCTACCCTACCCCAACCAACATCTTGACCCCTGACAGTACTCTCATCCTACTCCCCTCTCCTGAGGGTTCACGTGCCGCTGAAAGCCTGGCCCCCTCCTCATTCACTCAAGGGCAGTCCCAAAATCCAAAGGGAGAGATTCTGTCTTCCACCACACCTCCCATCCCTCAGCCCCTTCTCAGAAATTTCAGAGCTCAGAGAGCTCTGAACTTGGAGAGAGGAACCCTGTCCCCTAGTCTTGGCTCTGCCACTGAACAGCTGTGTGACTTTGGGGCAGGTTGCTTTACCTTTCTGAGCCTTACTCTCCACACCTGTGAAATGGGATCAATACCAGTCCTGCCAACCTCATAGAGCTGTCCTGGTGCTCAACTGCACACACTGGAGAGAGAGTGCTTTGTAAACAGAGGCGGAGTGAAGCAATGCAAGTCACAGTTACCGTGGCGTTGGAAGTGGGGATCAGGACCAGGCCAGCAGGCGCCTCTGCTTAGGGCTGTGCCAAGGGTGTGACCACTGGGCTCTGAGTTGGGAGCAAGCTCCCAACTTGTGTTACGAGGTGGGGTTGGTTGGGGACAAGCCTAGTGACTACTGCTTGGTCATTGTGTCCCTGCTACCTGCTCTCACCACTTTTTCAAAAGCACCTTCAAGTACCCCTGAGAGCCCCAAGATTCCTAGTGAATCCTGACGCCCAGAGGCGCCGCCATGTCTGTCAGCCACTACTCTCCCCCTCCCCCTCCCCACAGACTCCAGTCCAGCTGAATTAGGGATTTCCTAACATTAGTCCTCAATCTTTCAGTTGCAAGTGCCAACAGCCTAACTCAAAGTGGCTTATGCAGAAGGTTAAATACATTTGGGTTATTTAACCAAAAAAACCAAAGTACAGCTGGATCTGTGGGCTAAAATGATGTCAGAAGGACTCAGCTTCTCTGTCTCTCACTTTTGCTTTTCTTTGAAATGGCTTTTTTTCCCCCTGGACAGTCTGGTTCCATGTGGTGGTCTCAGGCAGTTCCAGGTTTATTTTCTAAAAGCTAAGCAACCCCAGGAGAAAAACAGAACCTCTTGCACAATAGTTTTAGAAAAAAATTATCCCAGTGTTAATCTATATTAAGCTAACTTGAGCCCTTCCCTAAACCAACGACTGTGGCTAAAATGATGAAATGTGCTGGTTGACCTGGGCACATGCCCACACCAGTGACACATAAACCAAGAGCTGGGGAGGGGCAGTTCCCCCAAATAAAATCTGAATGCTGTTTCTGGAGGAAGGAGGAATGAATGCTAGGGAAGGCAGAAACAATGGATGTCCAAAACATTCCACCCCTTGGCTGGTAGCATATAGACACGCACATACTTTTTCCATACGCATAATATTTATAAGCTTTTTGTCATCATTTTTTCTTCTTACTTGCAAATCATTTCAAATTTACAGAAAATTTCCAAGAATAGCGCCAACAACTTTTTTTCCTGAAGCATTTGAGGGTAAATTGCTGACATGATTTCCCACCATTCATGAATACTTCAGTATAAATCCTGCAAACAATGACATTCTACTAAATAACCACAATGCAACCATAAAAATTATAGATGTATTACTATAATTTATTCATGTTTCACCATTTGTCCTAATAAAATTCATTGTCGCAAAAAGACCCAATTTAGTGTCATGCATTGCATTTAGTTTCCATGCCTCTTTCGTTTCTTTCAGTGTGGAAGGAGACCATATTAAAAGTAGTCTTTCCCTGACGATCATGACTTTGTAAATTTTGAGGATTATAGGCCAGTGATTTCGTAAAGTATCCCTCAGTTTGGGTTTGTCTGATGTTTCCTCACGATTAGATTCCAGTTATGCATTTGGGGCAGAAATATCACGGAAGTGATGCTATGATCTCACTGCATCTTATAGGTAATGCATGATTTCAATTTGTCCCATTACTGATGGTGTTAATTTTGATCTTTTGATTAAGATAGTTGTCTACCACATTTATCTACTTAAAGTTACTTCTTTTTCCCATTGTAATCAGTGTTTTTTGATGGGAGGTACTTTGTAAAGTACTGTATAAAGTTCCATTCCTCATCCAACTTGGACCCATTAATTTTAGCATCCATTGATATTTCTTGGTTGAAATATTTTTTATTATGATAGTTGCCAAATGTTGATGATCTAATTCCATCATTCCTTTTGTCATTCTACTCAATGGAAAAACTTTTTCTTTCTTTCTTTATTTATAATCAGTATTAAGATTATTATTTATTTTGATGCTCAAATCGTCTATATTCTGCCAGTGGGAGCCTCTTCAAACTGACATCTGTCTTTTTTATTTGTCTCTGATATGGGCTGAATCATGTCCCCTCCAAATTCATTTTGAAGTCCTAACCCCTAATGTGACTGTATATGGAGATAGGGCCCTTAAAGAGGTAATTAAGGTTAAATGAGGTCATGAAGTTGGGACCATACCCCAGTAGGACTGGCGTTTTTAAAAGAGGAGGAAGAGGCACCAGGGTGGACAGAAGAAAGACCTTGTGAGGACACAGGCAGAAGGCGGCCATGTGCAAGCCAAGTAAAGAGGCCTCAGGAGAAACCAAACCTGCCAACACCTTGATCTTAGACTTCTAACTTCCAGAACCATGAGAAAATTAATTTCTGCTGTTTAAGCTGCCCAGTCTGTGTTACATTGTTGTGGAAGCCCTAGCAAACTAATATAGTCCCTATCATTATTTCCCTATCATTCTTTGAGCAATTCCTTACTTTCTGGCATAAGATGTTCCAGGCTCATTTTGTATTTTACCTGCTCCAGCTCTGGAGCAAGTCATTTCTCCAGAGAGTTCTAATTCCTTTTAGTGAAAAGTGGTACTTAGAAACCAAAATGTGGGTGCTACTATTTACAATTACCAGGACATGTAAGCAACGTAAATGTCCATGGACAGATGAATGGATAAAGAAGATGTAGCACACATATACAATGGAATATTATTCAGCCATGAAAAGGAACGGAATTCAGTTATTTATAGTGGGGTGGATGGACCTAGAGTTTGTCATACAGAGTGAAGTAAGTCAGAAAGAGAAAAACAAATATCGTATGCTAACGCACATATATGGAATCTAAAAAAACGGTACTGATGAACCTAGTGGCAGGGCAGGAATAAAGATGCAGACATAGAGAATGGACTTGAGGACACAGAGGGGGAAGGGGAAGCTGGGACAAAATGAGAGAGTAGCACTGACATATATACACTACCAAATGTAAAATGAATGGCTAGTGGGAAGCAGCCGCATAGCACAGGGAGATCAGCTCGATGTTTTGTGATGACCTAGAGGGGTGGGATAGGGAGGATGGGAGGGAGGCTTAAGAGGGAGGGGATATGGGGATATATGTATACTTATAACTGATTCACTTTGTTGTACAGCAGAAAATAAAACAACATTAAAGCAATTATAGTCTAATAAGGATAGGGCTTCCCTGGTGGTGCAGTGGTTGAGAGTCCGCCTGCCGATGCAGGGAACACGGGTTCGTGCCCTGGTCCGGGAGGATCCCACATGCCGCGGAGCGGCTGGGCCCGTGAGCCATGGCTGCTGAATCTGCACGTCCGGAGCCTGTGCTCCGCAACGGGAGAGGCCACAGCAGTGAGAGGCCCGCGTACCGCAAAAAAAAAAAAAAAAAAAAAAAAAAAAAAAATTAAAAAAAATAAAGATAAAACATAAACAAACCAAAATGTGGGTGCTAGGTGCTCATTGCTATTGCAAGGTCAGTGCTCCCAAGACTTCTTAAGGGACAGAACTAGAGAATGCATACACCTATACATATTCATGTCTACATTATTTATCTGTATATGTTGAAAATTATGGGTTCATACAGATACCTCCAATTTCAACCCAACATGATAGGATTCATTCTAGTTTTCTCCCTTTCCCTGCTTGTAATGTCCTTCTCCAACAGCAAGAAACCTGACTTCCATTATCCTTAATAAATTTATTTATTTGTTCAGTTCTCCTGTTTAAAACCAATTTCCATCTCCGCTACCACTTCCTCCTTGGGTAGATTCTGTTCACTCTCTGCTTGGGCTCTGTGATCCCATTACAGGCCACCCCTCTGTATGGATGCCTTCCCATGCCACTCAGCCTGACTCCTCACATTGGGCCACCCTTTCTCTTCTCAGGCTGACGCCCCACACCTGGCCACCCTATATACGTGGAACCCTTCTTAACCACACTGTGGTTCTGACTTCCCATGCCAGGTCATCTCCATGCAGGGACACTCTCCTCAACCAGGCTCTAATAAACTGCGTGGAACCATTCCACTGCATGGATGCCCTCACCCCCATTAGTCTGACTGACCATACCAGCTGCCCCATCCCCCAGGGGGGAATGCCCTTATCACCCAACTCTGGCTCTGATTCCTTGCTCTGGACCACTGTGGCTCCCACCATCACCACCATGGGCACCTACCTTGCTCTGGCCTACCTAATGGCTTTAGGGCTGAATTGTTCAGGTATGGAAGGAAAGGAAAAGAAGGAAAGGAAAAGACAGGAAAGGAAAGGGAAAGGAAGGAAAGAGGGAAGGGGAAAGAGAGAGGAAGAGGAATTTTTTAAATTGAGGTATAGCATTAAGGTGCACAAATCCTAAGTGCACACCTCCATAAACTTTTACAAAGCAAAACATTACCAGTATCTTAGAAGTTTCTCTCATACCCCATACAATTATTGTCCTCCCTAAGATAAACCAACTTCTGTCACTATGGAATAACGTTGCTTATTTTTTAACTTTATGTAAATGGATACATATAGTATACTCTTTTGTTTGTGACTGGCTTCATTTACTCAATGTTATGTTTGTGAGATCCATCCCTGTTGTTGAAAGTAGAAATAGTTTGTTCTTTGGCATTGCTGTATAGTATTCCAGTGAACGAATATACCACCATTTAGCTACCCATTCTATTACTGACAGTCATTTGGATTCTTTCTAGTTTCTAGTAATGTGTGTACTAACAAACTGGCAATGCCCTTTGGTGCATATATATGTGCACTTCTTTTGGCTCTGTACTCAAGAGTGGAACAGCTGTATAACAGGGAATGCATATGTTTAGCTTTAGTAGTTATTGCCAGTTTTTTTCTAAAGTGATTGTACAAATTTACACTCCTCCCAGCAATATGAGAGTTCCAGTGGCCACATCACTGTCAACACTTAGTATTGTCAGTCTTTTAAATTTTAGACATTCTGGTAAATGTGTAGTGGTATCTCATTGTGGTATTTTTTATTTTATTTTATTTATTATTTTTGGCTGCATTGGGTCTTTGTTGCTGTGCTCGGGCTTTCTCTAATTGCAGTGAGCAGGGGCTACTCTTCATTGTGGTGCACGGGCTTCTCATTTTGGTGGCTTCTCTTGTTGTGGAGCACAGGCTCTAGAGTGCATGGGCTTCAGTAGTTGCGGTGCGTGGACTCAGTAGTTGTGGTGTGCGGGCTCTAGGGTGCACAGGCTTCAGTAGTCGTGGCACAAAGGCTTGGTAGTTGTGGCTCACGGGCTCTAGAGCATGGGCTCAGTAGTTGTGGCACATGGGCTTAGTTGCTCTGTGGCACGTGGAACCTTCCTGGACCAGGGATCAAACCCGTGTCCCCTGCATTGGCAGGCAGATTTTCAACCACCAGGGAAGTCCCTCATTGTGGTATTAATTTAAATTTCTCTGACTATGTTGAATATCTTTTCATGCATTTATTAAATATTTGGATATTTTCTTTTATGAAAAGCCTGTGAAGTCTTTATCCACTTTTAAAAAATTGGATTGTCTGTCCCTTTTTCTTATTTTGTAGGATAATTTTAATATAGTCTGGATATAAGACCTCTGTCAGGTACATATATTGAAGATATCTTTCACTCTGTCGCTTGCCTTTTCACTCAGTGGTGTCTCTTGCTAAATAGAAGTCTTTAATTTTACTGAAATACAGTTATTAATATTTTCCTTATGTCTAGCTGTGTGAGTGTGTTGTTTAAGGATTCTTTGCCTAATTTCAAGGTGGTGAACTTATTTTCTTTCATTACTCTCCACTGTTTTCTTCTGGAAGCTTTCTTTTTCTTTTGCTGTTTACATTTAGTTTTTTAGATGAAGTTTTAAGTTTTAACAAAGTTGTTTGTGTACATGGTTTAAGAAGCAAAGAATTTACAGGGCACGTAAAGTAAAGCAGCAGTCCTGTACCTCTTCATACTTAATTTCCTGCTCTCCAGAGCCAGTGATTTTCAACTCAGTTGGCTGATATTTTTGAGAGAGATTCTCCATATCTCTAAATAACAAGCTTTGTTGCCAATTCTTGATTTTTCAGTTTTGGACATTCTCTTTTGACTTCCCTGTGTGGAAGATAAGGATTTAATTCTTTCCAACTCCTCACCTCTACT
Source organism: Kogia breviceps (assembly GCF_026419965.1). Classification (NCBI taxonomy): domain Eukaryota; kingdom Metazoa; phylum Chordata; class Mammalia; order Artiodactyla; family Physeteridae; genus Kogia; species Kogia breviceps. Next base: position 34,253,418 of record NC_081328.1, on the reverse strand, counting down.
ACTGTCAGTCACACTTCCAGTCCCACTAATTTCCCAGTAAGGTTACATGTTAATTTTGGCTCAGTGTTTACCCTATTATGATTATCTAATTGTTATTTGTGTCTGAGCTGTGTAATGTACTATGGTCTCTTCTTCTTTTCATTCTCCTGGAGTTAACCTTGTTTTGTTGTTGCTGAGGTTCATTTAATTTTCTATGTAATGACCACTGATTCAACCCCAGTTGTCCAAATTCCCTGTCAAGACATTCAGGCACATCAGGTCTTCTGTCAGTTCCCTCTTCATGAAGCAATCTCTTCTGCAGACTTTTAATCCACCCTAAACCTGACTAATTGCTCTCTAGCCCCAGTGAACAGCTCTCATGCTGGAATCTCCTTTCACCATCCTCCTTAGGATTCCCTTTGCCTCTTTCCTACGTCTGATTTCTTCATTTCCTAAAGCCCATGTCTTCCTTCTTGTTTTATTCTCTTGTTTCTTGGAGCATATCCTCCAATAAGTTCTTGAGAAGGTGTGCAAAAGAGATAATTTCTGAAACTTTGAACATTGAAAATATCTTTAATTTACCCTCATACCTGATTGATAATTTTGCTGGGTATAGAATTCTAGGTGACAAATGATTTTCCTTTAGGATTTTGAAGGCATATTTCTATTGTCCTTTATATATTTTTATTTTTATTATTATTATTATTATTTTGCGGTATGCAGGCCTCTCACTGTTGTGGCCCCTCTCGGTGTGGAGCACAGGCTCCGGACGCACAGGCTCAGTGGCCATGGCTCACGGGCCTAGCCGCTCCACGGCATGTGGAATCTTCCCGGACCAGGGCACAAACCCATGTTCCCTGCATCATCAGGCGGACTCTCAACCACTGTGCCACCAGGGAAGCCCAGGAATGTTTTTTTAAAAAAATAATAGAGTTAAGATTTAATTCACATACCATACAAATCACCCATTTAAATAAGTGTATAATTCAATGGACTTCAGTATATTCACAGAGTTGTGTAACCATCACCACAATCAATTTTAGAACATTTTCATCACCCTCCAAGTAAAACCCCATGCCCATTAGCAGTCACTCCTCTCCCCAACCCCCACTCCCAACCCTTGGAAATCATTAATTCTATTTTCTGTCTTTATAGACTTGACTATTCTGATACTTCACATAATGGGTGGTCTTTTGTGACTTGCTTCTTTCATTTAGTATAATGTTTGCAAAGTTCATCCATGTTGTTGCATGTATCAGTACTTCATTCTGTTTTATGGATGAATGATATTTCTTTATATGGATGAACCCATTTTATTTATCCATTTATGAGTTGATGGTTATCGGGTTATTTCAATATTTGGGCTGTCATGAATAATGCCACTGTGAACATTCATGTGCAAGTTTTTGTGTGGACATGGTTTCATTTCCCTTGGGTATATACCTAATATTAGAATTGCTGGGTCACATGGTAACATTACATTTATCCATTGGAGGAACTGCCAAACTATTTTCCAAAGAGGCTGCACCATTTTACTTTCCCACCAGCAGTGTATGAGGTTTTATTGAGGTTGAATTGAATGTATAGATAAAATGTGGAAAGAACCAATTACTTTATGGTATTGTTACAACTGATCTATCAATACAGTGTATTTCTATTTTTTGTCTTCTTTTTTTTTTTTTCGGTACACGGGCCTTTCACTGTTGTGGCCTCTCCCGTTGCGGAGCACAGGCTCCGGACATGCAGGCTCAGCGGCTATGGCTCACGGGCCTAGCCGCTCCATGGCACGTGGGATCTTCCTGCACCAGGGCACGAACCCGTGTCCCCTCCATCGGCAGGCGGACTCTCAACCACTGTGCCACCAGGGAAGCCCTTGTCTTCTTTTCCTCTCAGTAATTCTCTGTAGTTTTATGTGTAGAGTCATGACTATACTTTGTCAGATTTATTTCCATTTTTTTATTTTTAAAAAATATATTGTTGATGAATTTTTTTCATTTTTAACTGCTTACTGTCAGCTTATAGAAATACAATTGATTTTTGTATATTGACCTTGTTTCCAGTAACCTTGCTAAATTTATTTATTCTTATAGCATATCTGTAGATTATTTTCAGTTTCTAACATACATAATCATGCTATTGGTGAATAGCCACAGGTTTTTTTAAAAAATAAATTTATTTATTTTGTTTAATTTTTGGCTGCATTGGGTCTTTGTTACTGGGCACGGGCTTTCTCTAGTTGCAGCGAGTGGGGACTACTCTTCGTTTTGGTGCGTGGGCTTCTCATTGCGGTGGCTTCTCTTGTTGCGGAGTATAGGCCATAGGCATGTGGGCTCAGTAGCTGTGGCTTGCGGGCTCTAGAATGCAGGCTCAGTAGTTGTGGCACATGGGCTTAGTTGCTCCACGGCATGTGGGATCTTCCGGGACCAGGGCTCAAACACCTGTTCCCTGCATTGGTAGGCGAATTCTTAACCACTGCACCACCAGGGAAGTCCCCTAGCCACAGGGTTTTTTTGTTTTGTTTTCCCTTATTCAGCCTTACATCTTTTATTTTTTCTTGCCTTATTGTACTGGCTAGGACTTCCCATACAATATTAAATAGAAGTGGTGATGGTAGATATCCTCAATTTGTTCCAATTTCAAGGAGATATTTTTCAATACTTGATCATTAAGTGTGAAATTTGCTGTAGAGTTTTCTGTTTGATATTATTAGATTAAGAAAATTCCCTTTATTCTTAGTTTGGTAAAAAATTTATCATGAATAAATGTTGAATTTTTATCAAATGCTTTTTTCACATTTATTGAAATATGACTTTACTCTTCTATACTTTTAATGTGATGAATTACATAATTGATTTTCAAATGTGAAGCCAACCTTGCATTCCTGGAATAAATTCAAATTTGCCATGATGTATTATTACTATTTGATCACTATTATATTGTTCAGCATTTTTATAGAATTTGTTCTGTAACTATGCTTTCTTGTCATGTCCTAGTTTGGTCTTAATATCAAGTTTATGCTGCCCTCATCCAAAAAGTTAGGAAGTGTTTTTAGGTTGTTGTTTTTTTTTTCACTTATTCTCTGGAAGAGTTTGTGTAAAACTTGGATTATATCTTTCTTTAATGTTTTAGCAAATGCAAAATATCTTGTATCCACCATTAAAGCATCCTACAGAATAATTCAACTGCCCCCCCCCCCAAATGTCATGTTCCACTTCCCTTTCTCCCCTTGGGAACCACTGATCTTTTTGCTGATTCAATAGTTTTGCCTTTTCCAGGATATTGTATAGTTGGAATCAGTACGTAGCTTTTTCAGACTGACGTTTTTCACTTAATAATATGTATTTAAGGTCCCTGAATGTTCTTTCATGGCTCAATAGCTAATTTCTTTTTAGCAGTGAGTAACAGATAAACTGTGGTACATTATTCAGATGTACCACAATTTTTCTATTTATCTACTGAAGGACATCTTGGTTCCTTCCAAGTTTTGGCAATTATGAACAAAGGTGCTATAAACATTCATTTTCAAGCTTTTGTGTAGACATAAGTTTTCAATCATTTGGGTAAATACCAAGGAGCACAATTGCTGGGTCATATGGTAAGACTATGTTTAGATTTGGAAGAAACCACCAAATTGTCTTTTATATTAGCTATACCATTTTCCATTCCTACTAACAACGAATGTTCTTGTTTTCCACATCCTCACTGGTGTTGTCAGTGTTTTGGATTTTGGCCATTCTAATAGGTGTGTAGTGGTAGCTCATCATTGTTCTAATTTGCAAGCCCTTAATGACATATGATGTTGAGCATCTTTTCATATGCTTCTTTGCCATCTGTATATCTTCTTTGGTGAGATGTCTGTTCAGATCTTTGGTCCATCTTAAAGTTAGATTGTTCATTTTCTTATTGTTGAGTTTTAAGCTTCATATATTTTGAGTAATAGTCCTTTATCAAATATGTCTTTTGTAAATATTTTCTCCCAGTCTGTGGCTAGCCTTCTCACTCTCTTGACAGTATCTTTTGCAGAGCAGAAATTTTTAATTTGTTGAAGTCCAGCTTATCAAGTCTTTCTTTCATGGATCATGCCTTTGGTATACCTAAAAAGTCAACAGCATACCCAAGGTAAATAGTTATGTTCTCTTCTAGGAGTTTTAGAGTTTTGCACCTTATATTTAAGTCTATGATTAACTTTTAGTTAATTTTTGTGAAAGGTGTTAGGTCTGTGTGTAGAAACACTATTTCATGTGGATGTCCAATTGTTCCAGCGCCATTTGTTAAAAAGATTATCTTTGCTCCATTATGTTGCCTTTATTCTTTTGTTAAAGATCAGTTGACCACATATATGTGGATCTATTTCTGGGCTCTCTGGTCTGTTTTGTTGGTCTATTTGTCTATGCTTTCACTGATGTAACACTGTCTTCATTACTATAACTTTATAGTCAGTCTTCAAGTTGGGTAGTGTTAATCCTCTATGTTCTTCTCCTTCAATATTGTGTTGCCATCTCTGGATCTTCTGCCTTTCCATCTAAACTTTACAATTAGGTCATTGATGTCCCCCAAATAACTTGCTGAGATTTTGATTGGAATTGCTTTGAATCTATAGGTCAAGTTGGGAAGAACTGATCTCATCAATATTGAGTCTTTCTATCCATGAACATGGAATAGCACTCAACTTATTTAGTTCTTCTTTGATTTCTTTCATCAGAGTTTTGTCTTTTTCCTCATATAGATTTTGTATGTATTTTGTTAGATTTATACATAAGTATTTAGTTTTTATGGGTGCTAATATAAATGATACTGTGTTTTTAAAATTTCAAATCCACTTGTTCATTGCTGGTATATAGGAAAGCAATTAACTTTTGTTTAGTAATATTGTATACTGCAACCTTGCCATAATCTCTTATTAGTTTCAGGAGGTTTTTTTTTGGTTGATTATTTCAGATTTCCTACATGGACAATCATGTCATCTGTGAACAAAATTTCATTTCTTTCTTCCCAATCAGTATATATTTTACTTCCTTTTCTTGTCTTATTGCATTGGCTCAGATGTCCTATGCCAAGCTGAAGAAGAGTGGTGAGAGGGGACATCCTTGCCTTGTTCCTGATCTTAGCAGTAAAGCTTCAAGTTTCTTACCATTAAGTATATGTTAGCTGTAGGTTTTTTGTTGATGTGCTTTATCAAGAGGAGAAAGTTCCCCTCTATTCCTAATTTGCTGATAATATTTATCATGGATTGATGTTGTATTTAGTCAAATGCTTTTTCTATATATATTGATATGATCATGTGATTTTTGTTCGTTAGCCTTTTGATGTGTTGGATTACATTAATTTGATTTCAAATATTGAACCAGCTTTGCATACCTGGAATAAATCCCACTTGGTCATGGTGTATAATTCTTTTTATACTTTGTTAGATTATATTTGCTAATATTTCACTGAGGATTTTTGCATCTATGTTTATGAGAGATATTGATCTGTAGTTTTCTTGTAATGTTTTTGTCTGGTTTTGCTATTAGGGTAATGTTGGTCTTATACAATGAGATAGAAAGTATTCCTGCTTCTATCTTTGGGAAGAGATTATAAAAAATGGATATAATTTCTGCCTTAAATTCTTGGTAGAATTCACTAGTGAACCCATCTGGCCCTGGTGCTTTCTGTTTGGGAAGGTTATTAATTATTGACTCAATTTTTTAAATAGATATAGGCTAATTCAAATAGTCTATTTTTCCCTGTGTGAATTTTGGCAGATTGTGTCTTTCAAGGAATTGGTCCATTTCATCAAAGTTATCAAATTTGTTGGCATAGAGTTGTCCATCATATTTCTTTATTACCATTTTAATGTACATGGAGTTTGTAGAGATGTCCTCTTTCATTTCTTATATTAGTAATCTGTGTATATCTCTCTTTTTTCTTAGTTAACCTGGCTAGAAGCTGATTGATTTTATTGATCTTTTCAAAGAACCAGCCTTTTGGTTTGGTGAATTTCTCTATTGACTTCTGTATGATGTATTGATGTATGTTCGATGTGACCTTGAGAAGAATGTGCATTCTGCTGCTATGAGGTGCAGTAGTCAATAGATATCACTTATATCTAGTTGATTGATGGTGCTGTTGAGCTCAACTATGTCCTTACTGAGTTTCTTCCTGCTGGATCTGTCCATTTCTAATAGAGGGACGTTGAAGCCTCCAACTATAATAGTAGTTCATCTATTTCTTCTTACAGTTCTATCAGTCTTCATCACATGAATTTTGATGCTCTGTTGTTAGGTGCATACACATTAAGAATTGTTATGTGTTCTTGGAGAATTGACTGTGTTATCATTATGTAATGCCCTTCTTTATCCCTGATAACTTTCATTGTTCTGAAGTCTGCTTTCTGAAAATAATATAGCTACTCCTACTTTCTTTTAATTAGCATTAACATGATATATCTTTCTCCATCTATTTACTTTTAATCTATATGTGTTTTTATATTTAAAGTAGGTTTCTGGTAGACAGCATATAGTTGTATCTTGTTTTTTGATCCACCCTGATAATCTCTGTCTTTTAATAAGTGTATTTAGATTATTGATGTTTAAAATGATTATTGATATAGTTGGATTAATATCTACCATACTTTCTGTTTTATATTCACTGCCCTTGTTCTTTGTTCCTATTTTTGTCTTCCACAATTTTTCTGCCCTTTCTACTTTTTTATTTTTTAATTTTTTAAAATTAATTTATTATTTTATTTTTGGCTGCACTGGGTCTTGGTTGCTGCATGCGGGCTTTCTCTAGTTGCAGCGAGCAGGGTCTACTCTTCGTTGTAGTGCATGGGTTTCTCATTGCAGTGGCTTCTCTTGTTGCGGAGCACAGGCTTCAGTAATTGAAGCACACGGGCTCAGTAGTTGTGGGTCACGAGCTCTAGAGCACAGGCTCACTAGTTGTGGCACGTGGGCTTAGTTGCTCCACAGCATGTGAGATCTTCCCAGGTGAGGAATCAAACCTGTGTCCCCTGCATTGGCAGGCGGATTCTTAACCACTGCGCCACCAGGGAAGTCCCTGTACTTTCTGTAATTTAAAAAGATTTAAAAAAATTTTTGTACTTAAAAAAAAGTTTTATTGGAGTATAGTTGACTTCCAGTGATGTGTTAATTGCAGGTGTACAGCATAGTGATTCAGTTATACATATACATGTATTCATTCTTTTTCAGTTTCTTTTCCCATGTAGGTTATTACAAAATATTGAGTAGAGTTCCCTGTGCGATACAGTATGTCCTTGTTGGTTACCTGTTTTATATATAGCCTTTTGTACTTTTAACTGAACATTTTACATGGTTCCATTTTTCTTTCCTTTCTTAGAATATTAATAATACTTTTTAAAAAAGTGGTTGCCTTAGTGTTTGCAACATACATTTATAGCTAATCCAAGTCCACTTTCTCTTTTTTTAATTATGTGCTAGACATTATTCTAAGTACTTTATTTATTTATTTGGCTGCATTGGGTCCCAGTTGTGGCACACAGGATCTTTCATTGTGGCATGCGGGCTTCTTCGTTGCAGCACATGGGGTTGTCTCTAGTTGCCGTGCGTGGGCTCTCTAGTTGTGGCGTGTGGGTCCAGTAGTTGCAGCTCACTGGCTCTCTAGTTGTAGTGTATGGGCTCCAGAGCACACAGGCTCAGTAGTTGTGGTGCACAGGCTCTCTAGTTGTGGTGCATAGACTCCAGAGCACATGGGCTCGGTAGTTGTTGCACACAGACTTTCTAGTTGTGACACGTGGGCTCTAGAGCATAAAGGCTTGGTTGCCCCATGGCCTGTGGGATCTTAGTTCTCTGACCAGGGATTGAACTTGCATCCTCTGCATTGGAAGGCAGACTCTTAACCACTGGACCACCAGGGAAGTCCCAAATCCACTTTCAAATAACAGTATACAGCTTCACAAGTAGTGTGAGTACCTTATAATAACAAAATAATCCTAAATCTTCCCTTATGTCCCTTGTATTATTGCTGTCATTCATTTCACTTACACATAAACATTTATATAAGGTATATATATATATGCACATAGGTATATATAATCAAATATATTGTTACTATTATTATTTTTAACAAACTGCTATATGTTAGATTAATTAATAATAAGAAAAATAAGGGACCTTCCTGGTGGTCCTGTGGTTAAGACTCTGTGCTCCCAAGGCAGGGGGCATGGGTTCAATCCCTGGTTGGAGAACTAAGATCCTGCATGCTGCATGGTGCAGTCAAAAAAAAAAAAAAGAAAGAAAAATAAAAGTTTTTATTTTACCATCACTTATTCTTTCTCCAATGCTCTGACCTATATTATTTTCATTTTCTCTGAAGAATTTTTAACATTTCTTGCAAGGCAGATCTACTGGCAATAAATTCCTTCATTTTTCTAAAGAAAGTATTTCTTCTGTGCTTTTGTGGTACGCGGGCCTCTCACTGCTGTGGCCTCTCCCGTTGCGGAGCACAGGCTCCGGACGCACAGGCACAGCGGCCATGGCTCACGGGCCCAGCCGCTCCGCGGCACGTGGGATCCTCCCGGACTGGGGCACGAACCCGCATCCCCTGCATCGGCAGGCGGATTCTCAACCACTGCGCCACCAGGGAAGCCCTCTTCTGTGCTTTTGAATAATAATTTCTCAAGGTACAGAATTCTAGACTGGTGAGTTTTTTTCTCAACACTTTAAATATTTCACCCCACTCTCTTCTTGCATGTGTGGTTTCTGAGAAGTCAGATGTAATTCTTATCTTTGCTCCTCTATAGGTAAAGTGCTCTTTTCCTCTGATTTCTTTCAAGATTTTCTCTTTGTCTTTGATTTTCCATAGGTTGAATATGGTATGACTAGGTATATATTTTTTTCTGGCACTTATTCTGCTTGTTTTTCTCTGAGCTTCCTGTATCTGAGTTTGGTGCCTCACATTAACTTAGGGAAATTCTCAGTTATTATTACTTCAAATATTTCTTCTGTTCCTTTCTCTTTTCTTACCCTTCTAGTATTCCCATTATGAGTATGTTACACCCTTTGTCGTTGTCCTATAGTTCTTGGATATTCTATTCTGGGGTTCTTTTCCAGGTTTTTTTTTCTCTTTGCTTTTTCATTTTGGAAGTTTCTATTGACATCTTCAAGCTTAGAGATTCGTTCCTCAGCCATGTCCAGCCTACTAATAAGCCTATCAAAGGCATTCTTCATTCCTGTTACAGTGTTTTTGGTTCCTAATATTTCTCTTTTATTCTTTCTCAGAATTCCTCTACTTAAATTGTTCATCAGTTATTGCATGCTATCTACTTTAACCATTAGAACCCTTAGCATAAGTATAGTCAGAGTTCTGTGAAAAAAACAGAACCAATATGATAGATAGATAGATGGATAAATAGATAGATAGATAGATAGGTAGAGATATAGATACAGATATATGAGGAAACATTATAGGAATTGGTTCACATGGTTATGGAAGCTGAGTACCCCTACAATCTACTGTCTGTAATCTGGAGAACCAGGAGAGCCAATGGTATAATTCAGTCTGAGTCCAAAGTCTGAGAATCAGGGGAACCAATGGTGTAACTCCCAGCCTGAGGCTGAAAGCCTGACAACTGGGGCGCCACAGGTGAAAGTCCTGGAGTCCAAAGGCCTGAGAACCAGGAGCTACAGTGTCCAAGGAGAGGAGAAGATGGACATCCCAACTCAGCAAGAGAGAGACAGAATTTGTCCTTCCTTCTTCCTTGTTCTATTCATGCCCTCAACAGATTGGATAATGCCTGCCTACTCTGGTGAGAGCAAATGTTCTTTATTCAGTCTACTGAATCGAATGCTAATCTCTTCCAGAAATACCCTCAGACACACCCCAAAATAATGTTTTACAAACTATGTAGTCATCCCTTAGCCCAATCTAACTGACACATAAAATTAACCAGCACAGCATATTAATCATAGTTGTTTAACTTCCTATTCTGATAATTCCAATAGCTCTGCCATATCTGAGTCTGATGTTTGGTCTGTCTCTTCAAACTGTGTTTTCTGCCTTTTAGTATGCCTTGGAATTTTTTCTTGATAACCAGATGTGATGTGCTGGGTAAAAGGAGCTGCAGTAAATAGGCCTTTAGTATGGTGGTGAGGTGTGGGGGGAGGGGAAATATCTATAGTCCTATGAGTAGGTCTCTTGGAATTCATCAACTACAATTTAGGTTTTCCTACCTTGGCCCTGGTTCCTGCAGAGGTTTCTGCTAGGTAAGTTGTGATTTTCTGTACCTGCCTGTCTGCTGTCCAGTTTGGGAGGGAGTAGTCTGCTCCGTGATGGATCCAAGGATTGATTTTTTGGTTTGTTTAGCTTTTTCATTGTCATTAGTATGCAGTTATGACTTCCAAGCTCTTTAGATTTTGGACCAGAATCATCTTCAGTTTTTAAGGATACTGTCAGAGCTTCCCTGGTGGCACAGTGGTTAGGAATCCGCCTGCCAGTGCAGGGGACACAGGTTCGAGTCCTGGTCCGGGAAGATCCCACATGCTGCGGAGCAATTAAGCCCATGCGCCACAACTACTGAGCTTGTGCTCTAGAGCCCGTGAGCCACAACTACTGAGCCCAAGTGCCACAAGTACTGAAGCCCGCACGCTTAGAGCCCATGCTCTGCAATAAGAGAAGCCACCCAATGAGAAGCCTGCGCACTGCAACATAGAGTAGCCCCCACTCGCAGCAACTAAAGAAATGCCCGCCTGCAGCAACAAAGACCCAATGCAGCCAAAAATAAAAATAAATAAAATAAATATGTTTATAAAGGATATTTTCACTTTTTTGCCAGTTTGCCAGTTATTTTACAGTACTTCACATATGTCATTTCATTCTCTTCTAGTTTACATCATTTCTGTGGAAATATAGAATGTCAGTCTTAAAGATAGCATATAGTTGGGTCTTCCGTTTGTTTTTTTTAATCCAGTCTGATAATCTCTGTCTTGGAGTATTTAGATCATTTACATTTGATGTAATTATTAGTATGGGTGGGTCTAAATCTACCATTTTTCTATTTGTTTTCTATTAGTTCCATGTATTCTTCATTTCCTTTTTCCTCTTTTCCTGCTTTCTTTTTAATTAACTGTCTGTTTAAAAACATTCCTTTTATCTCCCCTAAAGTCTTAATACTTATACTACTTTCACATATTTTTAGTGGTTGCTTTAGGGCAGGGGTCAGCATATGGTCCATGGCCTGTTTTATTTCATTATTATTATTTTTTTTGTGGTACGTGGGCCTCTCACTGTTGTGGCCTCTCCCGTTGCGGAGCACAGGCTCCGGATGCGCAGGCTCAGCGGCCATGGCTCACGGGCCCAGCTGCTCCGCGGCATGAGGGATCCTCCTGGACCCAGGCACGAACCCGTGTACCGTGATAGGCAGGCGGACTCTCAACCACTGCGCCACCAGGGAAGCCCCATGGCCTGTTTTTTATGACCCTTGAAGTAACAATTTTTTAAATAACAAATGTTATTTCTTAGAATACTTTTAGATTTACAGAATATTGTACAGAGTACAATTTTCCATATATCCTGTGCCCAACTTCCCCTATTACTAGCATCTTGTATTAATAATATGGTTCATTTGTTAATATTAATGAATAATTAACAATACATTATTAATTATTATTAATAAATATTATTATATATAATAAATATTATTATTAATAATAAAGCATTAACTAAAGTTCATGCTTTATTATGATTTCTTTAATTTTTAACAATTGTGGTAAAATACACATAACACAAAATTTACCATCTTAACCATTTTGTTTTTAATTTTTAAAAACATTTTAATTTATTTTTGGCTGCATTGGGTCTTTGTTGCTGGGCGTGGGCTTTCTCTCGTTGTGGTGAGCAGGGCCTACTCTTTGTTGTGGGGCATGGGCTCTAGGGTGCACAGGCTTCAGCAGTTGTGGCACACGGGTTCTAGAGCAGCTCAGTAGCTGTGGTTCACGGGCTTAGTTGCTCCACGGCATGTGGGATCTTCCTGGACCAGGGATGGAACCTGTGTCCCCTGCATTGGCAGGCGGATTCTTAACCACTGGGCCACCAGGGAAGTCCCCATCTTAACCATTATAAATTGTTCAGTTCAGTAGTGTTAAGTATATTCACATCATTATGCAACCCATCTCCAGAACTCTTCATCTTGCAAAACTGAAACTCTCTACCCATTAAACAATTCCCCAGTTCCCCCTGCCCCCAGCCCCTGTCAACCACCATTTTTCTTTCTGTTTCAATGAACTTGACTACTCTAGACATCTCATATGAATGGAATAATAAAGTATTTGCCTTTTGTGACCTGTTTGTTTCACTTAGCATAATGCCCTCAAGGTTCATCCATGTTGCAGCATGTGTCAGAATTTCTTTCCTTTTTAAGGCTGAATAATATTCCATTGCATGGATATACCACATTTTGTTTATCCATTCATCTGTCAATGGACACTTTTGTTTATCTATTCATCTGTCACCTACATTTTACCTAATGTCCTTTTTCTGTTCCAGGATCCAATCCAGGATACCACATTGCATGTAATCATCATGTTTTCTCAGGCTCCTCTTAGTGATTACTCTTTCTCAGACTTTTTCTTTTTTTTACTGATCTTGACAGTTTTGAGTAGTACCAGTCAGATATTTTGTATAATATCCCTCTATTAGGATTTTTCTGATGTTTTTCTCACGCTTTGACTAGGGTTATAGGTTTTCTGAAGGAAGACCACAGAGGTAAAGTGCCATTTTTATCACATCATATAAAGGGTGCACACAGTCAACATAAGTTATCACTGTTGATATTGACCTTGATCACCTGCTTGGGGCAGTGTTTGTCAGGTTTCTCTAAAATTACCCTCTCATCCCTTTCCATACTGGACTGTTTGGACGGAAGTCACTATGCCCAGTCCGCATTTAAGGAGTAAGAAGTTATGTCCACCTCCTTCAGAGGTATCTACGTAAATTATTGGGGGTTCTTTTGCCTGGGAGGTTTGTTAAGAATGGTTTTTACATTTTTTACAGGTTGAAAAAATTCAAAAGAAGATTTTGTGATATAAGAAAATAGTTTGAAACTCGGATTTCAGAATCTACAAGTAAAATTTTATAGGAACACAGTCGTGTTCACTCATTTACATATTGTCCAAAGCTACTTTCATGCTACAACAGCAGTTATCAGTTGCAACACAGACTGTGTGGCCTTCAACATCTAAAATATTTACTATCTGTACCTTTACAGAAAAATTTTGCTGCCCTATGCTCTAAGGTTTACAATAGGCATCTTTAACCTATCAGTTTTCCTTCACTTAATAACATTATATCACTTTATATAAAAGTTAGAAACGTAAAATATTGGGTTGGCTAGAAAGTTCGTCCAGGTTTTTCCATAAGATGTTACAGAAAAACTTGAATGAACTTTCTGGCCAACCTGATAGTGTAGTCCCATTCCCCTTCTAATTCTTTGTGTCCTTGTTGTTATACATTTTATTTCTACATGTGTTATAAACCCCACAGTACATTGTTATCCTTTTTGCTTTAGTCAATTATGTTTAAACAATTTTTAAATGAGAAAAATATATTTTTTATTTATCTACATATTTTTCATTTCTAGTTCTATTCAATCCTTTGTGTAGATCCAAATTTTCATCTAGTATGTTCTTTCTGCCTGAAAAACTTTCTTTAATATTTTTTATTGTGTAGGTTGACTGATGATGAATTCTCTCACATTTTTGTGTGAAAAATTTCACTTTCATTTTAAGGATATTTTCACTGAGTTTAGAGACCTGTTGATAGTCCCTTTACCCCCACAACTTTAACAATTGTATTCTCCTGTCTTCTGGCTTGTATAGTCTCTCACAATAAGTCTATGATAATTTTATCTTTGTGCCTCAGTATGTAATGTCCCTTTTACCATCTGGCTTTTTAAAAGATTTTCTCATTGTCACAGATTTTCAGCAATTTGATTACAATGGACCTCACTGTCTGTTTTGTGTCTTTATGGGAGGTGTTGTTTTTCTTGGATCTTTGGGTTTCTAGCTTTTGTCAAATTTGGAAAAATTTTAGTCACTATTATTCTGTTTTCCCCTCTATTTCTGGACTTCAACTACAAGTATGTTAGAGCACTTGATAACCTCCCATAGGTAACTGTGGTTCTCTTACATTTTCAGTGTGCTTCTTTTATTTCTCTCTGTGCTTCCTTTCAGAAATGTTCTGCTGATATGTCTTTATATATCTTCAAGTTTACTGATCTTTTCTTCTACAATGTCTAATCTACTGTTAGTCTCATCCATTCAAAATACATTCAAAACACACTAAGATTTTATACTTTTCATCTCTAGGACTTCAATTTGTCAGTCTTATGGATGTTTCTTTGAAGTAATGTGCCTTTATTCTCTTGGTGTTTTTAAGATTTTTTTCTTTTAAAAATCTCCCTTTAAAATGTTTTAAGGTTTAAAATTTTTCAGCAGTTTAACTACAATGTGCGTAACTATAATTTTTTTGTAATTACCCTGTTCAGGTTGGTTCTTCTGTCACTTAATAGAAAAAATTTGTCCAGTAATATTGATCCTGCCCCATTTTCTCTTTCCTCTCCTTTTTGGATTCCGGGAATATATATGTTAGATCTTTTCATTGTGTCACATATAACATTAATGCTATTTTCTGTGTTCTCCATCTTTTGTTTCTGTCTGTTCTTCAATATAGGTATATTCTACTGACCTGTTTTCCAATTCACTCATCTTCTCTCCTGCTCCATCTAATCCACCTTTAGATCTATGTAATAAATTCTTAATTTCAGTTATTGTATTTTTTCCATTCTAGGATTCCACTGGATTCTTTCCTCTTTATTTATTCCAATTCTCTCATGAAAGTGTCAGCTTTTTGTCTGTTTTATAATACAGAGTAATCACAGTATTTTAAAACTGATAACTTCAATATCTGGATCTCCTGTGAAGCTGTATTTTCTAAGATCTGCTTTTATCTTAGGTTTCAGGCATTCATTAGTCAAGTTTTTTCACATACATAATCACAGACTTATAGAAAGATTACAAATATAGTACAAAGAACCTTTTTCCTGACTCATCTGAGAGTAAGTTGCCATTACCTCCCAAACACTTCAATGTGTAATTCTTATGAACAAGGACATCCTCCTAGATAACCACAATACCACCATCAAAATCAGGAAATTAACATTAGCACACTCCCATCCTCCAATCCACAGACTCCATTCAACTTTCACCAGTGGTCCCAGTGATATCTTTATAGCAAAAGGATCTAGTACAGAATCACATGTTACATTTGGTTCTCAGGTATGTCCAGTCTCTTTCAATGTGGACCAGTTCTTCCATCCTTTCTTCACTTTTGCAGGTTATAGGCCAGTTGCTTTGTAGACTATCTTAATTTGGGCTTGTCCAAAGTTTCCTCATGGTTAGATTCAGGTTATGTGTTTGTGCAGGAATATCACAGAAGTGATGCTGTGTCTCTCCTTTCATCCTATCAGGTGATGCATGATTTTAATTTGTCTCATTACTGTTTAACTTCCCTTTGATCACTTGATTAAATTGGTGTCTGCCAGGCTTCTCCACTGTACCACTATAAAGTTACTCTTTTTTTCCCCTTATAATTATTTTGTGGCGACATGCTTTGAAAATATGTAAATATCCCATTCCTCCACAAACTTTCTGTGTATTTATTTTTTTATGTCAGTATGGAGTCTTGAATTCCTATTTTATTCAATCAGTGATAATCCATTAATATAATTTACTTTAATGCTCAAATTATCCATATCCAGCCAATGGAAGCCCCTTCCAGCTGGCTTCTGTATTCTTTTGAAAAGTCTCCATCATCCTTTGAGTAATAAAGACAGCTTTACTGAGGCATAATTTACATACCATATAATTCACTCATTTTAAGTGTAAAATTTAATGAGTTTTATATTCACAGATATGTTACACCACCACCACAGTCAATTTTAAAACATTTTCATCATCTCAAAAGTAAACCTCATAACCTCTAGCTATCATCCCCGTATCCTCCCATCCCCACTTCAGCCCTTGGCAACCATTAATTAATCGACTTTGTGTCTCTGTACATTTGCCTCTTCTGGATTTTCATATGAATGCAATCATACAATATGTGGTCTCTGTGACTGGCTTCTTTTACTTAGCATAATGTTTTAGAGGCTCATCCAAGTTGTAGCATGTATAATTACTTCATTCCTTTTCATGGCTGACTAATACCCCATTGTATGGATATACCACATTTTGTTGAACTGTTCGTCAGTTGATGGGCATTGGGTTGTTTCCACCTTTTGGCTATTGTGAATACTATTGCTATTAATATTCAGGTACAAGTTTTCGTGTGGACCTATGTTTTCATTTCTCTTGGGTATACTTCCTCATGGAATTGCTGGGTCATATGGTAACTCTGTTTAATCATTTCTGAGTACTTTACTTTCTGGCACAAGATGATCCAGACTTATCTTGTATTTTCCCTGCTCCAGTTCTGTAATCAGCCGATTCTCCAAGGAGCCCCGGTTCCTTTTAGTGGACAGTGGCAGTTAGAAATTAAGAGGTGGGGACTTCCCTGGTGGCACAGTGGATAAGACTCCATGCTACCAATGCAGGGGCCACAGTTCAATCCCTGGTCAGAGAACTAGATCCCTCCTGCATGCCACAACTAAAGGAGCCGGCGAGCCACAACTAAGAGCTGGTGCAATTAAATAAATAAATAAATAGTTTTTAAAATTCAGACATGGGTGCTACTTATATGCTCATTATTATTAAGATGTAACTGTTTCAGGCCCTCTCAGTGAATGAAGCTGAGAAATATATGTATGTATTCAATAGAAACATAAGTGTACATGCATTGACACATACACGCACAATATAAACATCTACATGCACACAGAGCAACATTTATTTCTGTATCTATTTATTTTGCAAATCTAAGTGCTCACTGCTACCTCCAATTCCAATCCACAGGGTTCATCCTAGTTTTTCCTCTTCCATGTTTACAACAGTTTTCACCAACAGTGAGAAACCTAGTCCATTCTCTCAACAAATTCCCTTATTGGGTCAGTCCTACTGTGGGTAACCCCTATTCTGTTGCCACCGCTCGCCACCTCACACAGACCCCCGCTCAGCCCTCCTGGACTCTGACACCCTGCCGCAGGCCACCACACCACCCCTTCCTCTGACATGGATGCGCTTTTCACCCCACCAAGCTCTGACACCCTCCCAAGCTCCCCTGTGGACACCCTGCCCCAGCCTTCTAGGGATGCCCTTCTCACTCCATGACTCCACTTCCCGGTGCTTGGCCACCCTGGTCAGACGCCCTCTTCACCCCCTTAGCGTCTGCAGTCTGCCTTACTGAGCTCTACCCTACATGGACATCCTCCTTATCTTGACCAGGCTGCCATCCTGGTTAGATGCTCTTGTTTCTCTGCTGCAGCTCTGACACTGGGCCAGCCTATCTGCCCACATGACTGAGCCTTGACTGATTCTCTCTGTCTCTTGTCTCTCTCTGTCTGCTCCGACTCTCCTCCATTGGAGACACCCTCCTTACTTCACCTGAGCTCCCAAACCATGTGCTGGGCCACTGCATCCCTCCCCACACCCCACCCCGGGGACGCCAACCTTGCTTGGTCCATCTAAAGGCCTCTGCACTGAACTGTTCTTGAAGGGAAGGGAACGAAAGGGAAGAGAAAATAAAAAGAACGAGTCGGGGGCTTCCCTGGTGGCACAGTGGTTGAGAGTCCGCCTGCCGATGCAGGGGACGCGGGTTCGTGCCCCGGTCCGGGAAGATCCCACATGCCGCTCGCCCGTGAGCCATGGCCGCTGAGCCTGCACCTCCGGAGCCTTTGCTCCACAACGGGAGAGGCCACAACAGTGAGAGGCCTGCGTACCACAAAAAACAAAAACAAAAAAAAAACCCAAGAGTCAGGGAGGTGGGGGAGGAAGAAGAAGAGTAGGAGGAAGAGGAAGAGAGCTGCCTGGCAATATTTTGTTGAAAGGTGGACCTTGTATGTGACAGGCTGTAGAGGTTCTCGTGGACATTGTCTCTTCCTCAGAGAATTTCATTTCCTTCTGGCAGCCAGCCAAAGTACAGGTAAATCGTGTCGATGCAATGAAGCTGGTCTAGTTTGCCCTTATTTCTGGGTGTGGCCCTCTCCAGGGTCTCAGTTGGAAGCCAGTTTGAGCAGGCTGAGGGACAGATGGAAGCTCTTCCAAGAAGTGCAGCTGGGAAGAGGAGGAGAGAGTC
This sequence comes from Kogia breviceps, assembly GCF_026419965.1. Lineage (NCBI taxonomy): Eukaryota > Metazoa > Chordata > Mammalia > Artiodactyla > Physeteridae > Kogia > Kogia breviceps. The sequence continues at coordinate 34,235,196 of NC_081328.1, read as the reverse complement.
AAGGTGACTGGGGTTTCAGGAGTGGAAGAGGGGGAGAGACACTAGGGTGCATTTGCCAGCAGATGGGAAGGAGGCGGCCAAGTGGAAGGTGAGGGCAGCACCAGGAGGACAAGGGGTGGAGTGGCAGGAGGGTGGGCCCTTGGCTTGGGGACGGTGGGCTTTGGACTCGAGGGGACACTGCCAGGTGCCCGCCAGGTGTACGGGAGGCCAGGTGGGACACGACCTGCATCTCTGCGGGGCTGCGGTTTCCTGGAGTAGCTGGAGATGAGGTCACTACAGAGGGGGCAGCCGTGGTGGGGAGAGGCGTGGAGAAGGAATGGGACGCAGTGCGGGGACTGCGACCCAGTGAGGGGAGGGAGTTTAGTGGGGAGGAGGCTCAGTGAGGGGGAGGGGAGCTTGCTGGGTGGAGGGAGCTCAATGAGAGGGAGGGGCTGGGTAGCGAGGGGGGCTTTTTAAGCAGGAGGGACCCAGAGGTCTCATTTCTTTGTCCAGATGGGGAGCACCTGAGAGCGGGGACTCTGTCCCTTCCCTTCTGACATTGCCCCCCCCCCCCAGCGTGGGGAAGTGACAAGGTGGCCTCTCTGCTCTTTCTTTTCCAGGGCTGGGGTGGACAGCCACAGACTGTCTGCCTCATAGTGGGTGTGGGGAAGCGAGGGTCCTCCCCTTCCCTTCCTAGCTAAACCTTTTGCCCCTGGGGTCCTAGAGCAGGTCGGTGTCCTGGGTGGAGGGCGGCTGTGGGCATAGGAAGGAGCTGGGGGCTTGCTCTCCCCTTTCCTCCACGCACCACGCGGGCAGGCAGGGGGACGGCAGCCCCGGGCTGGCTTTGTTTCTTATTTTGCTCTTGGCTCTTCTGGTGGAAAAACCGAAGCGCTCCCCTTGGTACAGCTGAGGTGGAGACGGTGAGCCTGGCTGGGTGGCTGCCCTGGCAGGGAAGTTGAGGGACAGGAGGGGCCTGGCTGGGGACAGACTGCCCACCCTTCAACCTCCTCTGCTTCTACGTGGCTCTCCAGGCCCAGGGCTAAGTCTTGAGTCTGAGGTGTAGGGGGTTGGGGCCTGTGAGGAAACAAGCACTGGGCTTGGGCTTAGCCTCAGGCCCAGAGCACCCTCTCTCCCAAGGCTGTTCCCAGAACGATCTCCAAAGGGGGATTTAAAGTCCCCCTGGAGTCCTAGAGGGAACCACTGGGAAGCTGCAGCAGGAGGGATTTGAGTCAGACTGGGACAGCCTTTCTCCCCTCACAGGGCTTTTTCCTAAGGTAGAGGCAAGCTGCATGCTCAGAGCATTTCCTGAACACCTGAGGATGTGGCGGCGGCCTTTCTGTACATTATCCATGTCACCTTCACCCCAAGGTCAGCATTAGCTGTCCCCATTTTACAAGTGAGGAACCTGAGGCTCCAAGAAGTCAACAGTTTGCAGAGTCTCGAAGTGGCCAAGGCAGGACTGGAACCCAAGTGTTTGGCTCATTGGATGATGCTCTTTCCCCAACACTGGGAACACTGGAGAGCCTTCTTCACCGGGGCCTGGAGCCCCCGAGCTGCTCCTTGGTGGGCTGCCCAGTCAGAGAAAGAGCTCGAGGATGCTGGCATCTCTGAGGTGCTTTGGGCCATGCCTCCATCTCAGCACAGCCTATGGTCTCTCCTACTGTCCCCAGCCCCTCATTTGGCTGTGAGATGCCTGGGGGGATCTCCCCACATCCGTCCTCTTGTAGAGCTAGCACCACCCCCACTCCATTTTTCCTGCCGCCCCAGTCCCTGGCCCCGGCCTCCTCTCTCCAGCCTGATGGAAAGGGGAGCCCAGAGAGGAGCCCAACCACTTTCCCTCTGGAATCTGCTGCCTCGGCTCTCAGATGGAGAAACCATCTGGAGTATATTATGGGCAGTGGAGAAAGCTGAGAGCAGGAAAATGTGAGTTGGCCCCAGCAGCGGCTCCTGTCTGCAGGAAGAGGGGGCTCAGTGCTCTTCAGGGGATGGGCCAGCAGCTGCCCCCGCCTCCCCAGTCCCTGGAAGAGGCAGATAAGAGACGTGCAGGAGAGGGTGGTCTGGGAAAGGCAGGGCCCAGGCCTCCAGACACCTCTGTAGAGCCCAGTTTGAAACTGCTGATCTTATCCACTTCCCATTTCACAGATGAGACCGAGGTCCAGAGAGGGATAGTGACTTCCCCAGGGTCACACAGCAAGTCATGAGGGAAAAGATTGGAATTAGAACACTTCCACATATATGCACACACCAGTGGACATCAGAAGTCCCCGGAGTCAGGGTGGAGGACAAAAGTGGGAGCGAGGATGCAGGATCTAGGCTGGATGATCGGTCTCTTCCTCAGCTTCAAATGAGTGAAGCAAAGGAGCAACGGCCAATGAGAAGAGGAAGCTATATCCTTCATCCTTTTGGGGTCTTCATTGCCTTCCCACTCCTGCCCCATATGCCGCCTGGTCCTGGGGTCTGGACTTCTAGGCTCTTCCTCTGGCTCCCAGGAGCCCCCTCCCCCAAGCGGGGCCCCAGCTCCAGACGTGGCAGGGCGAGCAGGAGTGAGGTTTCTCTGCTCCCTTCCAAGTGCTGTGCTGGCGGCTCCCGAAATAAAAATCAAATGTGGGCTTGGCAGAGAGCGCGGGGTGGGATAAACAGCAGCAAACAGCACTGGGCCTTCATTCTTTCCATTGTAACTTCACCTCCTAACCTCTGGCATTTTAATTATTCTCCTACCCACTTGCTCTCCCTGGGCCAGAGGGTGAGCTCACCCTTTCCTCTAGCCTGAGAGGGGGTAGCTGCTGCCTGGACCCCCAGGCTGCTCCCGGGAAGCTTGGTGGGGCCAGGCTTGCTGCCCTCTCCTGCTTCTGCAGTCCCTGAAGGGGCGGCCAGCCTGGCACCTAAGGTTCCATGTGTGAATCATTAAGTCTTCACACCCACTGCTCCATTTAATGGTGGCCACTGTCTTAAGCTGAGGCATCACCGGCTCAGCACACACAGCCATGCTCAGTGTGTATAGAGCAGGGCCTAGGACCTGGGCTGGTGGCTCCTGGTCCTGCACTCTTTCCAAACCCAGGAAAAGGGCAAGAACAGCTCAGGCTTGATCATTTGCCTCATCTCCCAGAGTGTCCAAATTTTCCCCAATGGTAAGTGATTTAAAGCATTATTTTGATATTAACACATACAAGGGGGACTTCCCTGGTGGCACAGCGGTTAAGAATCCACCTGCCAATGCAGGGGACATGGGTTCGATTCCCTGGTCTGGGAAGATCCCACATGCCACAGAGCAGCTAAGCCCGTGCGCCACAACTACTGAGCCTGCGCTCTAGCGCCCATGAGCCACAACTACTGAGCCCGTGCGCTACAGCTACTGAAGCCTGCATGCCTAGAGCCTGTGCTCCATGACGAGAGAAGCCACCACAGTGAGAAGCCTGTGCACCACAATGAAGAGTAGCCCCTGCTCGCCGCAACTAGAGAAAGCCCGCACACACCAACGATGACCCAACACAGCCAAAAATAAATAAATTAATTAATTTTTAAAAAACATACAAGAACATAGTATGGGGTAAGAAGTAAAATGTCTATGAATTTTTAAGGTAGAAAACAAGTTCTCAAAGATCTCCACTCGAAGCTGTGTGTAGACACCAGGCAGCAGCATCTTCTCCCTGGGCCTGGCCATGAACTGGGGTGAGATGCTGGTCATATCTATTAGCGGCATTTGTTTGGACCCCAGGCTGCCACTGAAGATGCTGGTGGGTGCTGGTAGGCAGCCTGGGCCCACCCGGGGAGGCAGAGGCCTTCTCCTACCTCCAGGCCCAGAGCTGGAGCTCTCTGCTGATTCTGTGCGTCTCCTGAGCAGGCCAACTTCCACAAGGCAAGCTGCACAGGTTGGGGACAGCCTCAACTCTGACCCCAGAGCCAGCACCCCAGCAACCTTAACCAAGGCCTCCTGCTCCATCCCCAAGTCCTGGAACCTCTCCCACCTCATGGCCTTCAGAGGCCCAGCCCGGTGTGGGGGTGGGGGGAGCACGGGTGCAGGGAGGCAACCCTCCGTCTCCTTCCTTCTTGCCCTGTAAGTCCCCCCTGAATGAATATTCCATCTATGGAACTATGCCTGCGCAAGGCCCTGTGGGCAATTACAGTCTCCGCTCTAGTGGAGCTTCCAGAAGTAGAGTGATGCGCTATTCAATGCGATGAGTTCTTTGATGGGGGAAAGTAAGGCTCTGGCAGCCCCCGGAAGGGGATTTCTGACCAAGCTCAGGAGAAGGGCATCGGGGGAGACTTCCCAGAGTCCGGTGACGACCCGGATGGGAGGGAAGTTGTAACCAGAAGTTTCGAGCAGAGGGAACGGCACCTGCAAAGGGGCCAGTCGAGAGAGCAAGCCGAGTGCAGGGCCCACAGGCGTGTAGACGCCACGATGAGTCAGGTCATGGATGGGGAACTGCCGGAGTGCTCGGAGTGAAGAGGGGGGAGGATGACATGACCAAACTTGCGGTTTAGGAAGATTCCCAGACGAAGTGTGGAGGATTGGTTGGAAAGTGATCAGACTGGAGGTGGGGTGGCGAAGAAGAGGCCGCCACAGAGGTCCAGGTGGGAAGTGACAGTGGCCAGTGGCAGTGGCATGGAAAGAGATGGCTGGACTGACCAATTGGAGATCAGGAGTCACAGGCCATGGCGACCAGCTGGCAGAAGGGTAAGAGCTGGTTCGCACATCTGGCTGAGTGGTTTACTCTTGAACATAGTGACCGTGAGATAACTATTGGGATCCAAGGGGAACGCCCACTAGGGCCCCTGGAGAAAGCGTGCAGAGAAGAGGCCAGGCCCAGACCCGAGGGGAGATGCAGAAGACAGAGCCTACAAAGGAGCTGGAGAAGGAGTAACCAGAGAGGTAGGAGGGAAATCAGGAGAGTAAGGTGTCGCCAAAGCCCCCAAGGGGCTTCCTAAAGGAAGATGGCCAACCACTGGCCATCTCAGTGGTCACAGAGATGAGACCTGAGAAGGGACATGTGGTCTAGGGACCAAGAGGCTTTTGGTCCCTCACCCATCTCTGTCCTGTCTCCCCTCTCTCTGTCCCATAGCCTCCCCTGTCTCTGATCACCAGCCTCCCCCAGCCTCAGTGCCCCCTCAACCCTTCCCCACATGCCTTCCTTTACCTCACTCTTTCTCTCTGACCAGAAGAAGGCCCAACACCCTTCTGAGGGAAACTTCATGTCACCCCAACCCCCCTTGGGTCTTCGTTGTCCTTCCTGGCTCCAGAAATCACTCCCCACCGCCAAGAACAAAAACCATCACATATCCTTTTCTCACCAGAAAATCTCCCAGAGCTCTTAGAAGCTGGGGCAGAGAGGAGCACACACCTCCATCTGGCCACTGGGGCAGCTCACTGCCTCTTCTGATTGAGCGCCCATGGGGTGCCAGGTTCCAGAACGGCTCCAGGCAAGCCTGACCCCCAGGCCTTATGGTCTAAAGCAGAGAGAAGCAATGGCCCTGGCCAACATATGCAGTGACAGGATAGGTACAGAGAATAAGCTATGTGAAATCCAGCGGAGAGATCCAAGCGGGTTTCATGGAGGAGGTGACTCTGGGTAGGGCCCTGATAGACTAGCAGGATTTGGCCAAGTGGCACAACAGGAGCCAAAGGGGTTTGCAGGAGGAGGGAATGTAAGGGGTGCCCGACATCCGGGTGGCAGCCAATAGCTCAGGGCGGCTGGTGGCCCCAAACAGTAGGCCCAGAGGGGGCAGGAGGCTGTAAGGTGAGGTGAAGGGGCCCAGAATGCCCCTTCTGGGAAGGGGAAAGACCTCACGCTGTCCACTGCTGCCTCTTGATCCAGGACTTTCCGATCAGACACAGTTTCCCTGTTCATTCATTCATTCATTTGGGAAATATTTACTGAGCTCCTACTCTGTGCTAAGCAAGTGCTGAAGATACTCTGAGGGACAGGATAAAGTCCCTGCCGTCACAGAGCTTAAGTACCAGGAAGAAACACAGACTATAAAGTTGTAAACAAATAGAGGTTGAAAAGAAAACAATGACTGGTGACTCTGAAAGGAGAGCCTGTGTCCTGCCTCCCCTCAGACTGAGGGCTCCCGAGGGCAGAGCCTGTTTCTTCGCCATCACACTGGGAGCCCAGCACTCTGGGGAAGGACAGAGAATGGAGCATCTGGGAACAAGAGATGATGTGGCTCAGAAACCTCTCGGGAATGGCTGTGTCCCCAGCCCAAGGACCCTCCAGCAAGGACCTGCCATCATCACTTCCCTCAACCATCAGCTGCTTCTGGTGCCTGGTGGTGTGAGGAGGGCTGGGGCCCATGACCTGGAGCCCCAGGCCTTGGAGGAGACTGCAAACCACCGCCTGCTGCTGCCGGACGAGGCGGGTACAGAGGGGTGAGGGCCTCCGCGGGGGACCCAGGGAGAGAGGGCAGGGGGTTCTCAGAAAGGACCCTCTTCCCAGGCAGGCCCAAGTGGGAGGGCTTCCCTCTCCTCCTCCTCGTCCAACCCCCACCCCATTAAACCCTTAAATTAACCTCAGCCCCACCCGGAGCTGGAAAGAGTGCCCCAAAATAAATCCTAAATTACATGCTGGCTGGGGGCAACCACAACTCTTCTTCCTCCCTCTCCAGCAAACAGACCCACCCTACCCGATGCTGGGGGGCCTCCCCCCCAATGGGCTATTTATACAGCTCCCCACTTTGCTATCTGGCCTCCTTGTCCTTGGGTGAGGCCCAAGCAGGCTACACTGCTCTCCCGGGAGGTGGAAGCCAGTAGGGAGGCTGTGAGATTCTCCAGGCCTGACAGGACCATGGGGATATAATTTGTAGCCCAAATCAGGGTGCTTTGGGGCGCTGCTAAGAAATACACCTAAGCAACGACTTAGATTTGTCCTGTCCTGTGTACACCGGGCATCCGGTCACCCAGAAATGCAGCCCAGGCTCCAGCCTCCTAGAGCACTGCCTTCCCAGGGATGAGAGAGAGAGAGAGAGAGGGAGGGTGAGAGAGTGATTAAGAGAGAGAGAGAGAGAGAGAGAGAGAGAGAGAGAGAGAGAGAGAGAGAGAGCAAGCACTGCCTTTACCCACTGGTTGCCTAGGGGAGCAGTTCTAAATACAGGGCACACCCCCATACACACCACTTGATAAGGGCAAGAGTGGTTCCGGTTCCGAGGACCCTGGACATAAAGGGGGTCTGGGGGAGGGCCTGGGCCAAGAAAGGGGGGAGCTGGACATGGCTCTTTGGAGACCATGGGCTTAGGACAAGGGCTTCCCTGGACAAAGCCACCATCCACACTGGGAACCTGGCTCCAGACACTGGGGCTGCTCCCCTCAAGGAGTAGAGATGGGACGGGAGGGAAGAGGCCAGAGAGAAGAGAGTGGGAGAGAGAGACATGCGCACCGAGATGGATAATGACAGAGGGAGGGAGGGAGGGGAGCTTCCGGAGCCCCGTCTCTACTGCGTGGCACCCGTGGGCCTGCACATCTACCCACTGGCCACTGTCCCCGGCTCCTCGGCCCCTCCCCTGTGCTCTCCAGGGGGATGGGTGAAGGGCCTGCCGCCTGCCTCAGGAGGGGGGACTCTTGTCCTGCTCCTCCACGCCCCCCGCGTGTCCCCCCTCCTCTGTCCCTGGGAGCCTGCTCCACTCCCCCAGAGACCCAGCCTTTACCGGCCCCTCAGGGAGGCATTGCTGGGGCCGAGGCTCCTCCTCTCGCCTCAGTTGCCCTGTGGATGTGGGGAGCGGTGAGTCCAGAGAGAGGGCAGAGGAATAAGTGTGCCCTTCTCACTTGGACTCAGCCCCAGAGGAGGTGGGGGGACAGGGGCTGAGAGGAAGGAGGTAGGGAAGGGGGGAGGAAATGGAGAAGCTGGGAGAGCCTGGAAAGGAGCTGGCTTCAGGCCTGCGTCTCAGGAGGAGGGAGCATGATTGCCCAGGGCTTGAGCGGAGTGGTCTTGCTGTCTGGAGGACGGTGGACACATCCAAGTTCACGTCTCATGCGGGTGATTTAGGGGATAGGGTTCACCCTCTCCGGGCTTCACCGACAGGTTGTGAAGAGGGAACGGGACAGCACACGATGAGCTGACTGAGCCCCAGTCACCGCCGAGGGGATATTTTCGTTCACAAGGAAAGTGGGTGCCGACAACCTGGGGGGGCAGCGGGCTGGGGTTGCTGCCTGAGGGGGGTGAGGACCTGGGGGGTCCAGAGGTGCCCAGGCATACCTGACCGGACCGGGGCTCCAACAGCCCTCCTTAGAGGTGGCAACTTGTCTCCCTATTAAACTTGATTATCCGTCTGTGCGCCAGGTCCCCATGACCCCCGCCTGCCCAGAAAACACTGTTTACGGGGCCTGAGGCTCAGACCTGTCATTTAGCTGGAGGAGGCAACCCAAGCAAGCCACAGTGAGCCTTATGTGGAGAAGCATTGCCCAACTCGCGCCGGCACCAGCCCAGACACTTAGTGCCCTGTTTACCCTGGCATGGGCAGCTGGCACAGGTGGGGCTCTCCAGGGAGCTCCAGAGGACCAGCCAGCAGACCTTCCTGGCCAAAGAGGAGGCCAGGACAGCAGCTCTGTGCAGCTGAGGGAGGGGTGCACGGAGAGACACCTAGCCCAGCTGCACACCTGGTCCTTGCGCTGCAGCCGGCAAGGCGCCAGCCACCCCCCACCCCCCCAATCCCAAGCTCAGTGGCCTCTCAGCTTCCCTGCAAGAGGAGAAGAGGAGATCACACGGGCCAGGCCCAGTAGGAGAAACCGCTGTTCTGAGGGTTCTGGAAACTCCCAAAAAGCGCCCCCAGGAAGTGGGGGAGGCTGGAAGAGGTGAAGGAAGCCCCAGGACTCTGGAGCCCTGGTCGAGTGTGCCTGACACTTCTTGACTCCCCAGGTCCCAGGGACCCACCCTCAGCACTGAAAGGCACACATGGCTTCACTCAAGTGTACACCATCACACACCCCCGCTCTGCGTCCCCCTCCACCCCGCCCATACTACACAGATGCTGTCTCCACATTCTTTCTCTATCAGACAGACCACAGGGACCATGTCCCCACAGCCTGCCACGCCCAGCAGGCGCATAACCTTCTAATACCCAGCTCATAACACAGCTTATAGGAGTCAGACACAAGATGCTCAACCCACGATACCCCTCCCCATGTGTAACCCACACTCCCGAAATGAGGATAAACACACACACAGACGCGTCCTCTGTACCCTCCTTCCAGCTCCACACACCCACACCAAGCGAAACGGTGTTCTAATGCTTCAGTCCTGAGCTTCTCCCTGCCCGCATCTCCATCCCCCCGACCCCCTCAGCCTGCCCCCCTCCACGCTTGCTGCCCCCCACCTTCAGCTTCTCTCTCTCCAGGCGATGGGCGACCCCCTAGCTGGGCCCCTTGCTCTGAGGCCTCATCTTTCCTCTCGCCCTCTGGAAATGAGGGCTACGCATCTGGGCGGCTCCCGGCAGCTACCTCTCCACCGGCCCGCAGGCTTCAGGGGGCTGGGGGCTCCAGAAGAAGGGGAGCAGCAGCTGGCAGTTGCTCGGGGGGCCCCCCTTCCTCTGCTCACCACCCCCACAGTGGGTCGCCTACCCTCCCTGCTCCAGGCTGAGTCATCCCTACATCTGGAGCCTCAGCACATCTGGAAGAGCTACAGGCTGTGCAGGCAGCTCCACGTGGACACCCCTCCCCCATATTGCAACTCATCCCCCACCCCTCCTAGCAGCTGGGTTCCGGCCCCTCAACCCCACCTGGGCCAGGTGACTGGTCACCCAGCAGGCAGGCGGGCACACCAGCGCCAGCCTCTGAGATGGACATCCAGCAACCTCAGGGTCTCTCCCTGGTAGCAGTAACCACAGCTACTCGGTGCCCATCCCCTGAGCGGCCCGGGCAGCACTGGCCTTGGGGGAGGCCAGGCCCTGGTCCGAGGGAGGCAGGCGAACCGAGCGCTGAGCAGGCAGACGGAGTGTATCCTGGCACGCAGCCCTGAAGCCAAACATCCTCTGCTAACCTCGCAGACACATCAAAGCTGGCCAGGAAGGGGCCCTTCAGTAGAGGAAACCTGCAGTCCTGGCAGCCCAACAGCCTGGCTCTGGCCACTGGACCACCCTGCCCCACTCGGCAGCCCAGGCTCAGGTTGGGCACAGCAGCCCTGGAGGGGGGGTGGCAGAAAGGGATCCTTCTACCCCATCCCTCTCTGCTACCAACCCGCCTCCCCACCTCAGCGCTGCAGAGAGGGTGGTGATTTGCCCTGGGGAGGGTGGCACCGCTGGCACCAGGACTTAGCTCTGGTCCCTAGAACAGGGTTCCCTCTCCAACTTGCCCCCTCCCACCCTCTAGGCAGGAGATGCTGACAGAGGGGCTCACTCTTTCTGTGCTTCAGCCTGGAGGAGGAGTGTGTGCTGAATTGTAGGGACACCAACTTCACCCCCCAGCCTGGCTTGTTCAGGAAAGGACCTCTCCAGGTAGATGAGGGAGGATGGAGAGGGTAGGGGGCTTAGGGGTTAGGAGAAGAACGAAGCTTCAGAAAATAGAAGCTGAAGCGGAGTTGGAAGAGGAGAACTGGGCTGCAAGCCACGGGCCTCTCTCCAGGGACAGCAGGGGCCGAGGAGGAAGAGGGGCTGTGAGGTGCTAACAAGGGAGGAAGGAAGTGCTAACAGGGCCACTGGGGTGAGGGGACCCTGGAGGCAGCCCACTAAAGGCTGGCCTGGGGATAAGGAAGCTGGGGGGTGCTGAGAGAGGGCTGCCACATCCTCACAGCAAGCTGGGTGGCGTGCATACACGTATGTACACACATGCAGACACACACTGCATGCGCCCACCCACGCGTGCATGCACACGACTCTAGCCAAGTCCGTCCTCGGCTGGGGGCCAGATGATGTGGCTGCTTAGAGGAGCTATGATCTGCGGGAGAATGTGATCTCTGCCCACCTCGCTTCTCCGCCCCTCTGCTCACTCTCATTCTTTGCCTAACTCCCAGGTCCCTAATTGGTGAACAGTTTCAGGGATGTCCCAAGCTGTGCTTTCTCTGCATTTTAGTCTGAGTCCCCAGACCCTTTAGAAGCCCTCCCTTCAATATGCCCAGCCCACAGAGAGGCTACCCTTTCCAATGGCAGCCCTGAACCCCCAGCTTGTTTGGGGCTGGGAAGTTCTTCTGAAGTCTAACCACAGTCCCCTGTAACATTTGGATCTGAACAGAGGCACCCACAAGCAGGGTGCAGAAGAGCCCTCTTTCAAGGGGCCAACAAGAGCAGAGCTACAAAGTGGGGGCACTAGGGGTTCCTCAACCCCTTTCTTCTCTGTAACTACAGGGTCCTATCTCTAAGAGTCAACATCGAGGGTGGGGGTGGGAGAGAGGCTGTAGGGGGCAGGGGGCAGGGAAGACTTGGGGAAAAGGAGCCCCAGAAGCAGGGGACCAGGGCTTGGGGACTCTGAAGACCCTTAACCTGAGTGAAGCCCCTCCCATCTGCCACCCCAGACAGCCAAAGCTCCTTAGCTCAGCCTTCTCCCTGACTCCCCACCACCTACCTCCTGGAGGTGTTTCCCCTCCCACCCCTGGCTGTGCCCCGGAAACCTACACTTTGGAAGGATAATGGCTCCCAAATGCCGTTTTTGTCTCTGCTAAGACTCCGGGAAGGTGAGCATTAGTTGAGCTCCTCCAACCCACTCATTAGGATAATAAGCTCCCTGCACCGTTAATTGTCAGGTGGCATGCCCCCCCCACCATCCTCCTGGCTCATGGGTTTGGGGCTCAGCCGGGGGGGGGTCAGTTCAAGACATTATCTCCCCACACTCACACCCATCACCTCGAGAATGAGTGACAGGCCGGTGGGCTTCAGTTTTCAAAGAGATGCTGGGAAGGAGACTCAGACCCTGGTCTCAGGGCCAGGAATTCCTACTGGCAACCTAGCATGCATCTGCCTCTCTTGGAAGGTGAACAGTGGGCCAAGCATTCCTTGCAGCATGCCCCCTAGGAGTTGCTCAGTCCCTGGGGTGCCATCTCACCCACATGGGGGGGTATGTGTACACTTGGGGAGGAAACAGAAAGCAGAAGAGGTGGATTCCCCAAACCACACAGCCCGTGGAAATGGGGAGCCCGTTCAAGTCAGGAACAACCCCCCTAACCGAGAGCCCCCCACCAATGACTCTGAGAATTAATTCCTCATCCCCTGGGAGAAATCTGGCCCCTGAGCAGCCAGTGTTTACTTGGAACAAAGCACCATGGGAAATGAAAGCTGAATCAGAACTGGGCGGGCCCCTGCAGGCCGGTGGGAACATTAGGGCATGTACACACATCTTCGAGCGAGAATGGCCAAGGGCATCGGAGAGGCCCAGAGAAAAGGCTTGGGTGGGGGTGAGCAGGGAGGGGACCATCACTTTTTGCAGGAGAATCCAAGTCCAGGAAGCCTTTCTGGAGGAGGTGGTATTTGAGCTGAGCCTTGAAGGATGGATCAGAATTTGTTAGGTTGCAGGGAGGGCGTGGGGCACGTGTGCAAGGTGCAGAGGAAAGGAGGGAAGCAGAAAGGGCTGGGCGTGTGGCTGGACCCAAGGTCCCATCTCAGGTGAAGGTCTCCCTGAGATGGAACTTTATTCAGGTAGAAGTGGGGAGCCTCTGGAAGTTAGGGAATAAGAGGGTGACATGCCCCCACAGGGGCAAGGAGGAGACCGGGCTGGAGGCCTTGAGGACAGCCCTGACGGCCCTGGGGAGCCACAGTGGATGGGGGACAACTGTGATGAGCACGTCACGCCCCCATGAGGGCGAGCGGGGCAGCCACTGTGAGGCCAGCCCAGGCAGTGCTCAGCAGGCAGTTGGGGAGCAGAAGTGGGGGACAAGCCAGGAAGAGAGGGAAATGCTCAAATCTCTGGACCCAGCACCACTGCCATATCCGGTCCCCTGGGGCCCTCTAGGAGTAGTCCACACAAGGTCATCCTCTGAGGTTGGTCACCCATCCTACTGCCTCTGACCTGGCCCTTGGGTGGGGACCAAAGCACTTAATGGACAGCAGAGGGGGCTGGCGAGCAGGGCATTTGGGGGAAGTTGGAGCTGGACTTTGGGTGGCCCATCCAGAAGGGCTGAGAGCAATTCTCAGAGGGAAGTGAGGTCATTAATCCTTGGCACCTCATTCTCTGCCTCCATGTGAAATAAGGAGAAAAAGCTTTGGGCCCCTTTCCTCTGCCAGGACTGAAACATTTATTGCTTATTATTATTTTCTGTGGTTTTTTTTAAATGGAAGTATAGCTAATTTACAATTTTCTGTTAGTTTCAAGTGTACAGCAAAGTGATTCATATATATTCTTTTTCAGATTCTTTTCCATTATAGGTTATTACAAGATATTGAGTAGTTACCTGTGCTATACAGTAGGTCCTTGTTGTTTGCCTATTTTATATATAGTAGCATGTATGTGTTAATCCCAAACTCCTATTTATCTCTCCCCTCCACCCCCACTATTCCCTTTGGTAACCATGTTTGTTTTCTATGTCTGTGAGGCTATTTCTGTTTTGTAAATGAGTTCATTTGTATCAATTTTTTAGATTCCACATATAAGTGATATCATATGATATTTATATTTCTCTGTCTGACTAATTTAATACGATAACATCTAGGTCCATCCATGTTGCTGCAATTGGCATTAGTTCATTCTTTTTTATGGCTGAGTAATATTCCACTGTGTGTGTGTGTGTGTGTGTGTGTGTGTGTGTGTGTGTGTGTACACAACTTCTTCATCCATTCATCTGTTGGTGGACATTTAGGTTACTTCCATGTCTTGGCTATTGTAGCTTATTATTATTAAGGTAATATTTATTTACCATTACTGTATGCCAGACACTGAGCTGCTTATTTCATCTTCACAATGACCCTAAGTGACAAAGGAGGTACTGTTATCCACCCCCGCACCCCCTTCACAGATCAGTTTAGAAAGGCACAAAGAAGTTTGGTTTCTTGACTAAGATCACCCAGCACACCATAGCAAGTGACACACTTACTAACACAACCTAACACTGTCCCTGCAGACAGAGCCAGCTTACAGCAGAACATTCTGGGGACTTTGGAAAGAAAGATCCCAGCCCAGCACCATAAGTCATTTATGGGTAGCAGTGTCCACCACGGTATGGTGGGGAGGGGGCTGAGAGGAACAAAACTCAGCCTGGCTCTTGCCCCTTACCCAGGGCCTGGCCCCCGGGCCTGGACTGAGCCAGGCTGCACAAGGCCTCCCACCGCGGCTCCCAGTGAGGAGTTCCTCCATCCCAAGCAGCAGCTTCCCAGGCCTGATGTGTGTGCCGCCTCTGAGGCTGCCACTGGGTGTGGGGTCTTAAGACCTGCGTGGTTTGGTCTTGACTCAGCCCCGCTGTCCCCTGTGACTTGGCCTTTCTGCCCCTCTGGGCTCCAACTGGCTTCTCTGAGAAGAGAGCGGGTGAACCAGATGACCTCCGAGGCCCTTCCAGCTGGGCCCTTGTAGGGCACACAATCAGCTCCTTCTTTATGGAATGGGCCAGGGAGGCTTGAGCCAGTATAAAGACATTTCAACTTTGCTGCTTTGGGGAAACCCCAGATGGAATCTGGAGTGGAATCTAGAAGGACCCACTGACTGCATGAGGTCTCTGGGCCTCCCTGCCCCCATGTCCCTGTATGTCTGAGCATACACGTACACGCGTGCACACACTGCCCACCCACTGCCAGACTGAGTGTTGAACAGATGTTGTCCTTGTCCAGGACCCTCCTGCCTCTAGACAAGAACAGGCCCTGGGTCTGCTCAGTCTGGGGCCCCACTGTGCCCTCATCCCCACCCGACCTCACCCACCAGGAATGCTGGGGCCCTGGGAGCCATGGTGGACACTGACAACAGGGCTTGGTGTTCTTGGCCTGAGCTGGGACTGCCCACCTCCCATCTTCAGGAAGGAGCACAGAAAGGAAGTCTGATGTCATGAAAAATACTGGGGATCCAGAGGCAGATTCCAGAGGCCCTCTGGACTCTGCCCAGGAGCCTCATTTTCCAACTGGGGAGATGTGGGGCAGGGGGTACAGTAGCTATTCTCTTATGACATTTTAGGGATGTGGGTAGGGTTGCAGGATTTAACAAATAAAAATGCAGGACACCCAGTTAAATTAGAATTTCAGATAAACAACAAATACATTTTAGTATAAGTATGCCCCAAATATTGCATGGGACATATTTATTTATACTAAAAAGTTATTCATTGTTTATCTGAAACTCAGATTTAACTGGGCATCCGGTATTTTGTCTGGCAACCCCACATCTGTGTCGGTGGACGCCAGAAGGAAGCAACGCCATCCTCCTGCCCTCCTCCAGGTCCTCCTCAGGGCACCAACCTGCCTCGTCCCTTCACCTCTTCAGCCTCCCATGTCTACCCCTCAAGCTCCTCCATGCCCTTCTCAGCACCCTCATTCCACTCCCTAGGATACCCTCCTCCCCTAAGCTCACCCATCTTCCTCTCCCCTAAGGGCCACACCTCCGCAGGGCTCCAGGCCTGGGCAGAGAGGCAGGAGGTTAGGGGTGTCTCAGGTCTTCGGTGTTGGTGCAGTGGGGCCCTGGAAGACCAAGTTAGCAACAAGTTCACTAAGGAAGCAGCAGCGTGGGTGCTGCTAGGAGAAAGCTCCAGTACTCTCTGGACTAGGTCCACCTTGGTAGAGGGGTGGGCTAAGTCCAGAGCCAACTGCTGGGGGAGAAGGAAAGACATGCCGTGCGCCCCCCCATTCCTTTCTCCAAGATCAGTCACCAGGGACTTCAAATAGAGAGGGCATTCTCTGGGGCCAGACCCCAATTCAGCTTGGATCAGGAAACTGGAAGATTCTGTCCTTAGGGGCCAAGAGATAATGAGAAACAGAGACAGAGAAAGAGAGAGAGACCAGGAGAGTTGGTGAGAAACAGACACAGTGACAGGGAGACACAGGACCAAACCAGAGACAAGGGAAATGGAAACACAGACAGAAAAACAGACACCTCCACTGAGACAGACAGAGATTAACAAAGAGGAGAAACAGAGATGGGAAAACAGGGAACACGTAGAAATGAAGAGAAAATGCATGGACACAGAGATGGGGAGAAACTGAAACAGGAAAACAGAGACTGGGAGAAATGGGGCGGACCAAGGAGAGGTTAAACATAAGACCGAGAAAACACGCCTGGGAGAGATGAGAAACAGAGATAAGGAGAAAGCGGTGAGAGAAAAAAGAAAAAGAAGCCAAAGGACGACTGCTGGCCTTTCCTACTAGTTTGGGGCTAGTTTTCAGTGGCAAAGTCAGCTTTGAGACGCAACAGGACACGTCTAAATACCTAAGACATGATCGTCTCCTGGAGCCCTCCCCCTTTCCCCAGGTCTGCGAGCAGCACCCCACCCACCATCTCCATTTCGCCCCTGTCCTCAGGGGTCCGGGCTCCATCTCTCCAACTCCCACAAGGTCTCCTTACGTCTCATCTGTGTTTGGGCGTCTGGCTCTCACCCTCCGCGTATCGCCCACCGGGACGGCCTCCCACCGCACACTCCAGCCGGGTCCCCCCGGAAGGAGTCCAGGCAGACCCAGCCCCAGGTCCCAGCCCCGCGCTGCCCGGCTCCGGGGGAAGCCCACGTTGAGCGATGCTGCCACCTGCCGGCCGGATCCGGGAAGTACAGCACGCTTCCGGGCGGGGCGCGGCCGCCGCTGGTCTGAATCCAGCCGCACCCGGCCGGTACAGCGTCCGCGGGGTCTCTCCAGAAATCTGGATGGGCCTGCTCGCACGCGCCCCAGCTCGCCTGGCTGCTGCTCGGCCCCAGCTGCGGACTCAGGCACTAGTCTCTGAATCCTGGGGCCTTAATTTCCACTGTAGTCAAATGGAGGAAGTGTACCAACACCTCCTCCCAGGATTTTAGCGAGGGTGGGGGCGGGGTACGAATGTACTAGTGATCTACTCTAGGTTCTCCTGACCCAGAAATCAATCAGGCCGCCCCTCCCTCGCTTCCTGGCAAAAAAAAAAAAAAAAAAAAGTGACACCTCCCTCCGTTGTAATCCCCTCAATCCTCTCTAGGGCCTTCGATTCCTCTCTCCCTCAACCTCTGCCCCGCAGAAGCGCATGTGGGAAGGGACTTCCGGTGGTCCAGCTCCCTCTGCCTGCATCCTCTCTCCATCTGGTAGGCGCCAGCAGCCCCTCTCAGGCTCGGGATCACTTAGAGGGTGGAGCAGTTGAGGGTTGGGAAGGGGTAGCTCAGCAGTCTTAAACTGAAACCACAATATTTTTAAATCAGATAATCTCTTCTACCTCCCATTTCCGAAAACCCAACCCAGACTTCTTTCCCCCTCCCCCTGCCCCTCCCCCCTGCCCCTCCCTTCCCGGGTCTGGCCCACCCCCGGTGCATCAGCTCCGCCCCCATCCCGAGGCGAGGCCCTATAGGTGGAGTCGTGGGAGAGGTCGCGGCCCCGCCTCTCCCCTCCTCCCCCTACACACGGAAGCTCAGCGGCCCCCCAGCCAGGATGTCAGTCACCTGGGTCCCCGGCCTAGTACCCACCTTGCTGCTCGGACTGCTGGCCGGCCTCCAACAGGTGAGCGCTTGGGAGGTAAAGCTGTGGAACTTTCGGCGCCCTACTCTTTGGGTCAGGGGCCTGCTTCTGGCTCCCGATCACCACCTTCCATTGTCAGGATTTCCTCATGACCACATGCAGTTAGCAACTTCCTTTCTCTTTTTGCCCGGGAGGTAAGAGCAGAGGGGGGGCCCTGAGGAGGCCTGGGTTCCTTCATCTTAGCTCCTCTTGGTGAGTGGGGACTTTGACCCTCACGTTAGCCTTGGCTTGTTCTTCTCTCTGCGTCAGAAAGCGGGGACTAGCGGAGAGCCTGAGGTCTGGACTGAGATCTGGATGCCTGGCCAGCCTATCTCCCCAGCTCCATTCTTCACAGTGCTGGGTGACCTTGGGGAAGTCCTAGTCCTCTCTGGGACTGTGTTTCTCTCTGCTTGTGCCCTAGAGGAAAGGAGTCTCCCTCTTCCCTTTCTAGGAGTGGGGGTAGGATTCCAGCTGGTGATAGGATTTGACCTGACTGCCTGACCCAAGGCTGGGGTGACCTCTGAAACCTGTGATTTCTGAGGATGAGGCAGGGTTTCAACACCGCCTCATCCCTCCCTGCCCCAGTGATGGGGGCAGTCTATCCAGTTTGGGGATGGGAGATTATCCTAGAAACTGACATAGGTCTAGAACATGGGTTTTTAACTTCTGTGTAAGAGTCTGAGGGAAGGCCCAGGCCTGCTCCCCACGACATTCACTGACTGCTGAGCGGCTCTGCTTCAGAACCCCTGTTACTCCGTCTCTATCACCAGCGGTGGGTTTGTGCCAGCACTAGGCTGAGATCCTTTGCTGTTAATGCCCCCAGTCCACATGTAAGTGAGTTGAAACTACCCAAGATTACCCCAACGCTTGATACCACCTCAGTCGAGACCACCACCTGTTGAAAATGGGGGTGGGGGGAGAGAATCTGGGAGAAGATCCCCTACTCCTCCAAACGGGAGCTCAAGATTAATTCAGTAAACCTGTTCATTGTTTGTCTTTCTTAGTTGGGGGCCAGGAGAAGGGGGAGAGACAGGGGATGGGTCTGAGGGAAAGGGGGTACAGTGAGTGCCTGGACCCCTTGGGCTGTCCCCAACTCTGCAGTCACCTTACCCTCTCTGGGCCAACCTGCAGGGGTTCATTCCTGCTCCTGGCCAAGACTTGTGGGAATCAGCCCAACTATTATTGGCTGTCATTGGTATTCTTAGCTTTATTATGACAACAACATAAAAGCTAAGAATAAACAACAGTTGAACTGTTGTTTCAAGGTATAAAGATATGGTGGTCTTGGGACTTCCCTGGCAGTACAGTGGTTAAGACCTCACGCTTCCACGGCAGGATGCACGGGTTTGATCCCTGGTCAGGGAACTAGGATTCGGCATGCTGGTGGCGCGGCCAAAAAAAAAAAAAAAAAAAAAAGACATGGTGGTCTCGCCAAAGTTGGCTTCTTATTCTTGAGCCATGGTTGTTTATCTCCCTGGAGGCTGGGGTGGGGTGACAGATAACCTCCCATTTGCTGTGTTCCTCTACCTGCATTCCTGCCCCACGATCTGGGAGCAGACAGGATGAAATGAAACCAGGCTGTCAGTGCTCTTTCATTCATTCTGCCAAAATCGTGAGTACTGGTTTCCAATAGACAAAAATCCCTCCCCTGGTGGGGTTTACATTCTACTGAGGAGACAAACAAGTAGCAAGATAAAGTAAAAGATATAGTCTGTTAGATGTTGACAAGACCTATGCAGAGAAAGTAAGCACAGTTAGGGGAAAGGGAGTGCTTTGGGGGAGTAGATGTAATTTTAAGTAAGACGGTCAGAGAAGGTGCTGGAGCCAGCCTCTCCGATACCTGGGGAAAGAACTTTCCAAGCAGGGCTTATGCACGTATTTGCTATTAATCAGGTTAAATTCCGTAATGATAACCTCCGTGCAAAAGAGGGAGGGAGGGAGGAGCTTGTTCCTGCAGGCATGTGTAAAACAGCCAGACGTGTTCGGAGAACTCCCAGTGGGTGGGTGTGCAGGAGGGCCAGGGGGAGTGGGAATGGGGGATAGGGCTGGTCATGGTGTCTGGGCCCCAGGGAGCCACTGAAGGAGGCTTCCAGCTAGGTTTTAGGTGTTCAGATTTGTGGGATAGAAACTTGCAGCAGTGTTGGGAGTGATGGGGTGGGCGCGGGGGCTGCTGGAGTCCTGGCCATGGTGGGGCTGGATTGGAAGGGTGGTCAGAAGGCGTGAGCTTACAGACCTGGGGGTGAGCAAATGTGGCAGGAGGTGTGGTGAAGAGAGGAAGGAGAGCTGGGGCCACGAGGTGGCGCTGGGGTTGCAGCCACCGACCCGGGGAACATGTGGAGGGAGGTGGAGAGCAGGCGTGGGGGAAGATGCTTATCCTCTGGGACCTGCTAGCAGTGAGGTACCTGGGAAGCATCTGGGTGGAAACCCCAGCCCCCAGTGTATGACCCAAACCTCCGCCTCTTTTCTTCCACAGGCTGCAGCCACATGTGGTCTCTTCTTGTACGTCTGGGATCTGGGCTGTAACTTCCAGTGTGGGGAGGAGACATCCCAAATCCTGCCCTGCC
Source organism: Kogia breviceps (assembly GCF_026419965.1). Taxonomy (NCBI): domain Eukaryota; kingdom Metazoa; phylum Chordata; class Mammalia; order Artiodactyla; family Physeteridae; genus Kogia; species Kogia breviceps. Next base: position 34,215,166 of record NC_081328.1, on the reverse strand, counting down.
TGCCGTCATCATCCTCGCCCTCTCCCCTTCTAGCCAGAAGCCATACCCCCACCCAGAGAGGGAGACTCCACCCCTCACTCCTTCCACCAGCCTACCCACGGGCAATTTCACGTTTGCGGGCCAATCCCCATCCTTCTTACTCCAATCTTAGTCCATCTCCCCTCTGAGGGTCCCCCTGGAAGTGAGGGCAAACACTCTCACTCTATAAACGATAAGAAGCCCGAGCACAGTGAGGAGGGGCTGAGGGGGGGTGGCCTCTGGGCAGCAAAGTGTTTGCACCAGTCAGCCCTGGATGTTCCAGGGATGCCGTGTCCCTCCCACCTCCTGCTCCATGGGCACCAGCACAGCTCACTCCTCCTGGAATTAGCTCCTGGACCCTCCCCACTGTCCCTCTCCCTCTACATCTCCTTAGAGTGATATTGTAGCCACTACAACACTCAGTCCCCACACCTGCCAAGTGAGGTCGACGGGACCTTCTTTACACCCATCTTATAGATGAGGAAAGGGAGGCCCAGCGAGGAATGTAACTTGGCACGAGTGCACGAGGCCAGTAGTGAGCTGAGCCTGAAACCCAGGTCCTGATCCCAGCCCCAGGTTCCTCCCACTGAGCCCAGGGGGCCTGCACCTCCACCCTGCTAGGGGTGTGGCTCGTGCCCTGAGCGCAAGGGTGAGTTGTAGGGAAGCTGGGATCCTTCTCCCTCCCCACCTTGGTACCAATGGCCTCTCTCTGACCCGGTCCGCAGCACCTGCCCTAAAGGGTTCAACTGCTGTGGTAACAGCTGCTGCCAAGAGTACCAGCCAGAGCAGCACAAGTTCTTCTCTGGCCCCTTGAGGTGAGCCTTGGGCCAGTTCCTCTGGCCCACACAGGACTGAACTGGACTTCCTGCCTGAGGGGTGGGTGTAGGTCAGGGGAGGGAGGGAGCTGCAGCGGTGATGGCTGGAGACTCAGGCTAATGTCGGTGGTTCCTTACCCCAGGATCTTTGTCGTCGTCTTTCTGATCATCGTACCCCTCTTGTGCATCTGTGGCCTGGCTAAGCACTTCTGTAGCAACTGCAGAAAGTCGGAGCAGGACCCCCCAATGGATCATGAGGGGCCCCCAGAACGGCCCCCCATTACTCCAGCAGAGAGGGTCACAGAATCCATTTGTGAGCCCCCACCCCCCTACAGCGAGGTGGGTATCCACCCCAACCCCTGCCCTTGTCCCTCGGCTCTCTGTGCCTCCCCATTCAGATTTTTAGAGCAACGGGGGCAGTGGAGGGTGTCCTTACGCCAAGCCTCTGGGCCCTAGGGAGGGCTCTGCAACCAGCGTCGGGTCACCCTTCTCCCTGGTAAACATGCCACCACCAGCACATGGGTGGCAGTGGCCAGTGGCAGGCCCTGAGAAGTCTCTGTCCCCTCCTTTCCCTGCAGATTATCCTGAAGGCTGTCGTGGGTCTGCCTCCCGTGGAGCCACCCCCTCCTTACAACTTCAGGCCTGAGGAACACGCGGGGGTGCGCAGCGGCAGCGACACCCCCACCTTCTGAGCCACCTCCTGCCTGGAACCTTGTCATCAGCCGCCTCCTCCCCAGGGCCTCCTGGATCAAGCCAGAGACTCGCCCCCGCCCGTCGTGCCAGACCTCTGGCCATTCTTGGCTTTAACTTATTGCTTTTCCTACCCCGCTTCCGCGCCAGTTGCTTCTCTTGTCCCAAGGGCTGGTCTGGAGTGACATGTCCACTCCTCCCTCACCCGCCATTGCAAGGGAGAGGTGAACAGTTGGAGGTGCCCAGCGGTGGAACGAGCTGCTCTGAGAGTGGAGGGAGCTGCACTCTGGCGGTACGAGTGTGGACTGGACGGCCAGCTCTGAGATGTTTTGGAGGGCGCTGATGCACTCTGGGAGACAGGACTGCTTGAGCTCTACCTGGGCTCTGCCTTCCATTCTACCTGACTAGGGAAGACCCCATTGTCCCCTCCCCTCCCCAGCAACATGAGTTCTCACTAAATCTGAGAGTCTGCCTCTGACTGTGCGGGGAGGTGAGCCCAGGTAATGCTGGGGGATACGGCTGGGGGGTGTCAATGTGCCTGAAATCCCACCATTGATGAGCCTGGGAGGACAGTACATCTGTGGGCCACCCTCCGGGAGAGGATCTTGACAGATGCTTTGACCTCTGGTTCCTTGAGGTCTCTGGGTGCCACAGAGCCCGGACGGGAAATGGGGATGGGGTGGGAGTGACCGTTGTGTGCTTTCTCATCCTGCCCTCCCGCTGCTTTCCCTTGGGACACATAGAGCTCAGCTCTCTGACTCTCTCACCACGGGGGTAGGGAGGGGGCAGTGGGGAGGCGAGCTGGGGAAGGGCCTGGAAGACCTTGATCTGCCCCACCCTGGAATCTCTGGAGGGAGGAGAGAGAGCAGGTCTGCCCTTCTCCAGTCCCTCGTGGTTCTGGGCACCACCGCCTCAGCCCCATCTGCGGGGTTAAGCACCTAAAGAGGAAAGAGGCGCTCACCATTGCAGCATGGCAGAGTTCACAGGGCATTATCCCTGCAGGGGCCTGCAGCAGAGTGTGGAGCTGGAAGCCTGGCGTGGGACACGCAGTGTGAGAGACACCCCCACGCCAGCATCTTGGGGGCTCAGGAGGCCTAGGCCCCTCCACCTGACCTTGCCTTTGCACTGCTTCCCGGCAGCCTCTGAATGCCAGCCTTCCTCCCCAGGCAGAGGGCACAGAGCGATGCCGGCCAAAGTTCCTGCGAGGGTCAGAGGTAGAACTGGCTCCGGTGTGCTGGCCTCCTCCGGGGCTCTCCCAGTAATTTTCTTGGGGCATCAGGACTCAGGCAGGTGACAGGGCCAGGGGCAGGGAGATGGCACAGCCAGCCCCAAAGATGCTAGAAACAGGCTGTCTGGCTGGGGGTTCCTGCCGGAGATGAGGCCCCAGAGGAGGAACGGCAGTCACTGACAGCAGAGCTCCAGAGTTGGCAGTGGAGTGAGTCCAGCCATAGGAAGTTTCCCTTCAGTTTCAGAGGTTGATCAGGGGGGCAGAGGAAGATATGTGGGTGCTTGTGTAAACATGGCGAGTTCCCATTAGAGAAGTCCCAGAGCTGACAGTTGCCTTCACTGGTAAACACCCACCCCAGCGGGAGGATGTTAAGCCATGGGCTTTGCAGACCTGGGAGAGGAGGTCACCCTCTGCCTGGACGCTGCCTGCCTTACACCGAAGGTGACACAGGGTCTTTAAATCCTTCCCAGCAGCAGCAGAGTGGCCTGGAGGAAAGTGGTTGTCATGAAGCCCAGCGGGGCTGCGAGCCAGGAGCAGAAATTGTCAGTTCTGTGGCTCTCTGTTTGCTGTTGGTGGGAGTGGAAATAGTGTGTTTTTCCTGGAGGGCAATCCAGCAGTATCCATTCATGCCACAGTTACTTACAAAGACCCTACTATGTGTCTGATGCTATGCCTGGCCCTGGGTAGCTGTTAAAATTTTAAATGCACATGACCCAGCAATTCCACTTCTAGGAATGATCCTTCAGAAATGCTCATACAAAAGCGCTTAAAGTACCATAAAAAAAAAAAAAAGAAAGAAAAAAAAAAAAGGGCTTCCCCGGTGGCGCAGTGGTTGAGAGTCTGCCTGCCGATGCAGGGGACACGGGTTCGTGCCTTGGTCCGGGAAGATCCCACATGCCGCGGAGCGGCTGGGCCCATGAGCCATGGCCGCTGAGCCTGCGCGTCCGGAGCCTGTGCTCCGCAACGGGAGAGGCCAGAACAGTGAGAGGCCCACATACCACCAAAAAAAAAAAAAAAAAAGAGCTTAAAGATATATACAGTGGAATATTACTCAGCCATAAAAAGAAACGAAATTGAGTTTTTTGTAGTGAGGTGGATGGACCTAGAGTCTGTCATACAGAGTAAAGTAAGTCAGAAAGAAAAACAAATACCGTATGCTAACACATATATATGGAATCTAAAAAAAAAAAGTCATGAAGAACCTAGGGGCAGGATGGGAATAGAGACGCAGACCTACTAGAGAATGGACTTGAGGACATGGGGAGGGGGAAGGGTAAGCTGGGACAAAGTGAGAGAGCCCTGGTCCGGGAGGATCCCGCATGCTGCAGAGCAACTACGCCCGTGTGCCACAACTACTGAGCCTGCGCTCTAGAGCCCACGAGCCACAACTACTGAACCCACGTGCCACAACTACTGAAGCCTGCGTGCCTAGAGCCCATGCTCCGCAATGAGAGAAGCCACTGCAGTGAGAAGCCCGTGCACCACAATGAAGAGTAGCCCCGGGCGCAGCAACGAAGACCAAACACAGCCAAAAATAAATAAATTAAATAAATAAATTTACTAAAAAAAAAAATCTCAAGTGGACCCTCGATGCCTTAGAAGCTTTACTTCCTCACTCTTGAGATGACTAATTCTACTCTAATCTCCCAACCTCAATTTCAGGTGGTGATAGCACCACAGACTTCAGAGGAAAATTGGTTGCCATCACACAAGAACCACACAATTCTGTCCCCATCCCCACCACCACCTCTGACTACAGTGGAAACTGGATTCTACACCTCCAGCTGGATTCCCCGCCTCCAAGCTTCTCAGGACCTCACTCCTGCGGTTATTCCTGCACCAGCTCTCTCTCCCTCATTACTGGACCTTTATCATTATCACCTGTGCGTGCATGTGCACCACTGTGTCCCATGATGTGTCTTAGAGAAACCCTCCTTGATACTCTCATCCCTCCCGTTCTCACTTTACCCTGCTCCAGTCAGCCCTTTGTCCCCATGAAATGGCTCTTGTCCACATCACCTACATCTTGCTGAAGTCAAAGGTCAATTCTCAAGCCTCATTTACTCGGTCTCTGGGCATTTGACACATTTGGCCATTTCCTCCTTCTTGAAGAACCTTCTTGTCTGGACTTCTCTGATGCCACTTTCCCCTGATTTTTGTCCTGCACCGCTGTTCCTTTTCAGGCTCCTTCATTTTCCTTCCCCTCCACCAGCTCTGAACGACAGTTAACTCGAGGCTCTGACTCTGGGCCTCTTGTCTTCACCTTCACTGACTCCTGTAGTGCGTCTCAGCCAGTTCTGTGGCTTCATAGACCCTCTATTGTCTGATGAATCACAAATCTTTATCTCTGGCTGAAACTTCTCCCCTGAGATCCACACTTAGTTATTTAACTATCTAACATCTCCACTTGGATGCATTTCACAGTCCAAACTAGGTCCGAATTTCCCTCCACCCCACCCCAAATCCAGTCCTCCGCAAGTTGTCCCATCATAAATAGATGGTACTACCTGCCAGCCTGCTGTTCAGGCCCAAGAACTGAATTATTCTAATTTCCCTCTTTCCCTCACCCCCTCATCCTGCCTCCAGAATAGATCCATGTCCCCTTCTCACCATTTCACCACTACAGCCCTAGACAAAGTCACTGTCAAGGCTAGCCTAGGCAGTCCTACTGATGTCCTAACTGGCCTCCATCTCACCCCCTGCAATTCATCCTGTTCACTGCAGCCAAGATCTTTCTAAAGCATAAGTAAGCATAAAAAAGTCACTCCCCCGCTTAAAGGATTCTGACAGCTGCCTGTTGTACTTGGAATAAACTCCAGCCCCTGGCTGTGGCCTGCAGGACTTACCAGGTGTGGCCCCTCCCAGCTCCTCCCTGCTCATGGCATTCCAGCTTTGACTGTCCCACATCAGCCTGGCTCAGGGCCCGAAGTGGCTTTCTGCTTGGAACCCCTCCCTCTGTACTTCTCTCGGGAACTTCACAAGGCTGCCAGCTTTTCATCATTCTGGTTCCAGTTCAGCTGTCACCTCCTAAAGAAGCGTCCCCTGACCACCTGCAGAAAGTAGCGCACCCCCCCCCACCCCCGAGGCCCACTCTGTTACACTACCCTATTTTATTGTCTTCACAGTTGGGCCCCATACTGGAAATCACCTTATTTATGTACTTCTGTGTTTATAGTCTCTTTCACCTCTCCGGGCCAGCCCTCCTTAGAGCAGGGATCTGCCATGTTCGTGGTCCCGTCCAGAGTGTAGATCAACGCTGGGCAAGGCGGCAGCCTCACTGTGGACTCAATACCAGCATCTGGCAGCTGCCTCAAAAGCAACACCCCCAAAAAAAAAAAAAAAGCAACACCCAAAAGGTCCTGCAGGAGAAACATCCAAGAGAGGAGCTGCCGGGCCTTGCACATGCCCCCCCACCCACCCCAGTGCTGTCTGTGTGATGCCAGGCCCTTGATCCACAAGGAGTTGCTGTGTTTCTTTCTCTCTCTCCCTTCCTCCCTTTCTTCCTTTTTTTCACTGAATACTCAGTGAGCACCTCTCACGGGTCAGGCACGATCCCAGAGCCTGGGTAAACGAGGCCCACAAACTGGACACTGTTCCTGCCCTCATGGAGAACAAACGCTAGTCAAACAACCCAACAAATGAAACTTTGGTTACCCAGTGGGCTAACTGCTGGGAAGAAGAGGTACACATGTCGTGTTAGAGAAGATGGGGTGGGCTGCTTTAGACGGGGAGATTGGGCATGATCCCTCTAAGGAGACGACATGGAACTAATGCCAGAAGAAAGAGAGGTAGACTGACATGAGAGAGCATGGAGAAGAGTGCTCATGGCAGAGAGGCCAGCATGTGCAAAGGCCCTAAGTAGGGAAGGAGCTTGGTGGCTCAAGACACTTAAAGGAGACCCCTCTTGGCTTCAAAATCCCCAGGATTCTTAACAATGGGTATATGCATTTCTTAGGGCTGTCAGAACAAATAACCACAACCTGGAGGGCTTAAAACAACAAAAATTAATTCTCTCACAGTTCTGGAGGCCAAAAGTCTGAAATCAAAGTTTGGCCAGGGTTGGTTCCTTCTGGAGGCTCTGAGGAAGAATCCATTCCATGCCCTCTCGTGCCTTCTGGGGGCTGCGGGTGATCCTTGGCAGTCCTTGGCTTCTGGCTGCCTGCGATCTCTGCCCTCGTCTTCACACGGCCTTTTCCTCTGTGTCTATGCGTGTCCTTCTTTCCTGTCTCTCATAAAGACATTTTTCATTGGATTTAGGAAAACCCTGTTTTCCTTTTCATAAACAATGTGGAATTTTGAGAGAAATGCTGATGTAATCCAACCTTGTCTTATGTGATGATCAAAGTCCAGAAAAGAGAAGTGACCTATCCAAGGTCACACAGCTGGCAGGGTCAGAAGCTGAATTTAAAACTCAGCCTCTTCAAGACATGAAGGACAAATTATTGAGGGCCAGGGGTCAGGGGTGATATGAGGGAGGGAGTAGGTGTGATTATAAAGGAGTAGCTGGAGGGGATCTTTGCGGTGAAGGAATAGTTCTGTATCTTGATTGCAGTGGTGGTTACACAAATCTACACAGGTGATGAAATGACATAGAATTATGCACACACATTGTACCAATGTCAGTTTCCTCATTTTGATACCGTATGTAAGGTGTAACCACTGGGCATTACATAAGTTGCAACCATTGGGAGAAACTGGGCAAAAGGAACTTAGGATCTCTTTGTACTATCTTTGCAACTTCCTATGAATCTATAATGATTTCAAAAACAAAAAGATTTTACAAAATCAGTTTCCCACCTACAGGTTCAAGAGCTTTTTACATTATTAAAGTTTATTAGATCAAATTTAGTTTCAGTTTATGCACCCAGGGCCCAACACAAAGCACATTTTATTGCTTTTTTAAAAAAATAAATTTATTTATTTATTTATTGGCTGCGTTGGGTCTTCATTGCTGTGCACAGGTTTTCAGGGGCTGCTCTTCCTTGCAGTGTGTGGGCTTCTCATTGCAGTGGCTCCTCTTGTTTCAGAGCACAGGCTCTAGGCATGCGGGCTTCAGTAGTTGTAGCACATGGGCTCAGTAGTTGTGGCTCGTGGGCTCTAGAGCACAGGCTCAGTAGTTGTGGGCATGGGCTTAGCTGCTCCGCAGCATGTGAGATCTTCCTGGACCAGGGCTCGAACCCTAGTTCCCTGCATTGGCAGGCAGATTCTTAACCACTGCACCACCAGGAAAGTCCCTTTACTGCTTTTTATAGTTTGCAGTTTATGTAAACTGCAGTAATTTGGGTGTAGAGGTGGGTAATTTGTAGATGCTCCACTGCCGTGATGAATGCAAAGTTGTATAGATCTTCTCCCTCCTTCACACCTGACCATGACTTTCTTGCAGCCAAGTGTGTGGCTCTTCCTCACATAGAGACACAGAGACAAGAGGAAGAAGACGTCAGCTGGATTTCTTAGTTATCTAGATATACCTCCTTGGGGCAAAAATATATATTATATACACACATGTATATAATATGCACATTGACATATATTTTATATGTATATTGAAAAGATGTAAACTTTATTTACAGAAACAGTCAACTGGCTGGATTTGGCTCATGAGCCATAGTTCGCTGACTTCTGAATTAAAACGTATCATATAAATAAGTCTTATTTTTCCCCTCTTATCCTCCACCCAGCTTGCTTGTGCAGTTGGTTGTTTTTGCTGCTGTCTTGGTTTGTTTTTCCAATTTCTTTTCATTGTGGTAAAATATACATAACATAAAATTTACCATCTTCACCATTTTTAAGTGCACAGTTCCGTGGTATCAAATACATGCATGATTTTGTGCAACCATCGCCACCACCCATCTCCATAACTCCTTTCATCTTATAAAATCTTATTAAATAACAACTCTCCCTTCCCCCCAGCCCCTGGCAACCACCATTTTACTTTCTGTCACTATGATTTTGATTAAGTATCTCATATGAGTGGGATCTACAGTATTTGTCCTTTGGATCAGGCTTATTTTACTTAGCATAACATCCTCAAGGTTCATTCATGTTGTAGCATATATCAGATTTTCCTTCCTTTTTAAAGTGTGTAATATCCATCACATGTACATACCACATTTTGCTTATCCATTCATCTGTTTATAGACACACAGATTGCTTCCATGTTTTAGCTATCATGAATAATGCTGCTATGAACATAGGTGTACACAAAGCTCTTCAAGACCTTGCTTTTACTTCTTTTGGGTATATACCCACAAGTGGAAGTGCTGGATCATATATTGCTGGATTGCTGGATCATTCTATGTTTAGTTTTTTAAGGAAGTGTTGTTCTGTTTTCCACAGCACCTGCACCATTTAACATTTCTATCAACAGTGCACAAGAGTTTCAATGTCTCCATATCCTCATCAACACTTCTGATTTTTTGATAGTAGGTATCCTAATGGGAATGAGCTAAGAACATTGTAGCTTTGATTTCCATTTTCCTAATGATTAGTGATGCTGAGCATCTTTTCATGAGTTTATTGGCCATTTGTATATCATCTTTGGAGAAATGTCTAAGTCCTTTGCCCATTTTAAAATCAGGTTTTTGCTTTTTTGTTGTTGAGTTTTAGGGGTTCCATAATATATATTCTGGATATTAATCCCTTATCAGATACATGATCTTAAAATATTTTCTCCCCTTCAGTGGGCTTTGTTACTCTATTGCAATTGTATTTTGGTGCACAAAATTTTTGTTTCATGAAGTCCAATATGTCTATTTTTCCGTTTATTGTTTGTATCTTTAGTGTTATATCCAAGAAATCATTACCAAATACAATGTCATAAAGCTTTTGCCCTATGTTTTCTTCTAAGAGTTTTATATTTTTTAGGTCTTTGAGTTCATTTTTGAGTTCATTTTTGTACGTGATGTTAGTTAAGGGCCCAACTTCTCACCCTTTTGTATGTAAATATCCAGCTTTCTCAGCACCATTTATTAAAGGACTGTCCTTTCCTCCATTGAAGGGTCTTGGCTCCCTTGTCAAAAATCATTTGATCATATATGGGAGGGTTTATTTCTGGACTCTCTATTCTATTCCATTTATCTGTCTTTATGCCAGTATCACACTGCCTTGATTACTGTGGCTTTGTAGTAAGTTTTGAAAACAGGAAGTGTGAGTCCTCCAGCTTTTTTGTTGTTGTTGTTGCTGTGCATGGGTTTTCTCTAGTTGCAGTGAGCGGGGGCTACTATTTGTTGTGGTGCGCGGGCTTCTCATTGTGGTGGCTTCTCTTGTTGCAGAGTACAGGCTCTAGGCACACGGGCTTCAGTAGTTGCAGCACTTGGGCTCAGTAGTTGTGGCGCACGGGCTTAGTTGCTCCATGGCATGTGGGATCTTCCCGGGCCAGGGCTCGAACCTGTGTTTCCTGCATTGGCAGGCAGATTCTTTTTTTTTTTTTCGGTACGCGGGCCTCTCACTGTTGTGGCCTCTCCCGTTGCGGAGCACAGGCTCTGGACGCGCAGGCTCGGCAGCCATGGCTCACGGGCCCAGCCGCTCCATGGCATGGGGATCCTCCCTGACTGGGGCACGAACCCGCATCCCCTGCATGGGCAGGCAGACTCTCAACCACTGTGCCACCAGGGAAGCCCAGCAGGCAGATTCTTAACCACTATGCCACCAAGGAAGCCCCAGTCCTCCAGCTTTACTATTGTTTTTCAAGATTGTTTTGGCTATTTGGAGTCCCTTTAGATTCCAAGTGAATTTTAGTATGAGTTTTTCTAGTTCTGAAAAAAAAAATCGTTGGGATTTTGACAGGGATTACATTGAATCTATAGATTGCTCTGGGCAGTATTGACATCTTAACTTTATTAAATCTTCCAATCCATGAACAGGGATGTGTTTCCATTTATTTATGTCCTCTTTAATTTCTCTCAGCAATGTTTTGTAGTTTTCATTGTACATGTCTTTCCCCTCTGTGGTTAAGTTAATTCCTAAGAATTTTAATCTTTTTGATACTATTGTAAATGGAATTGTTTTTATATTTTCCTTTTCAGATTGTTCACTGCTAATATATTGAAATGCAACTGATTTTTGTGTGTTGACTTTGTATCCTGCTACTTTGCTGAATTTGAAACCAAGCAGGACCCTATGGGGCCTCCCAGGGAGGAAAGACTTTCCGTGCCCTACCCCCTACCCAATTCTTGTCTGTAGGTAAAAGGTTTCAACCTCCGAGACCCTCCCTGAGTTCCAAACGGCATATCCAAACAGTTATTAATTCGAGGAATGAGGGAATGCAGAAATAATAAATAGTACAACAATGGGGCAGGGTCCCAGTTCCCCCTCAAGGAATATGCATAACAGTCTGACACATATATCTTGAGTTTTTCTACTGGAACTAAGGCCCCCACCCAGGTGGGGGATGGTAAGTTTAGACTGAACATAAGCACATGGACCCCAGACTGGTTGGAAACAGAAGGAAAATTCCTGGACCACCACTCTGTTACCTCACCACCAACCAATCAGAGGAAGGTCACACACCCTTCAGACCTCCCCCCAAATTTTGCCTCTAAAAACTTCCCCCCAAACCATCAGGGATTTTGGGTCTTTTGAGCATGAGAATCCTTGCTTGGCTCTCTCAATACCTTTCTCCACTCCGAACTCCGATGTTTTAATTTCTTTGGCTTCACTGTGCATTGGGCACATGAACTTGGGTTTGACAAACAAATTCATTTATTACTTTTAACATTTTTTGGTGGAATATTTGAGGTTTTCTACATATAACATCATGTCATCTGTGGACAGAGATGATTTTAATTCTTCCTTTCCAGTTTGGGTACCTTTTATTTCTTTTTCTTGCCTAATTGCTCTGGTTAGAACTTCCAGTATTATGTTGAATAGAAAGGGCAAAAGTGGACATCCTTGCCTTGTTCCTGATCTTAAAGAAAAAGCTTTCAGTCTTTTACCATTGAATATGATGTTCCCTGTGGGTTTTTAATATATAGCTTCCATTACGTTGAGGTAGTTTCCTTCTCTTGTTTGCTGAGTGTTTTTATCAAGAAAGGATGTTGAATTTTGTCAAATTCTTTTTCTGCATCAATAGAGATGTCGTGTGTTTTTTCCTTTCATTGAGTTAATGTGGTGTATTACATTGATCAATTTACATATATCGAAGCATGTTTGCTTTCCAGGAATAAATCCCACTTGATCGAATTGTATAATTCATTTAATACACTGCTCAGTTAGGTTTGCTAGTATTTTATTGAGAATTTTTACATCATAAAAGGATATTGGTCTATAGTTTTATTGTAGGTTTTTTCCCCTGGCTTTGGTATCAGCATAATTCTGGCTTCATAGAATAGTCATTTAAGCATAGTAGGTTTTCCCTCTTCTTCAATTCTTTGGAAAAGTTTGAGAAGGATTGGTATTAGTTTTCCTTAAATATTTGGTAGAATTCACCAGTGAAGCCACCAGGTCCACGGCTTTTCTTTGTTGGAAGATTTTTGATTACTGATTCAATCTCCTTATTAGTCATAGATCTTTTCAAATGTTCTATTTCTTCATGATTTAGTCTCTGTAGATTTTGTGTTACCAGGAGGGGAGGAAGGAGGGCAACAATAATGGCTGCCCTCCTCTTTGTACCTCTAAGATCAGAAGCGGAAATCAGCAATCAGAGCACAGATTTCTGCTATTTGGAGGACAGGGCCCTTTTTGCCCACTCTGGCTCCTGCAAGCTGTTTGCAAGCTGCTCCAGGAACGTGGGCACAACTGCCTGCAACCGGGCTGAGGGTGGGGGATGGGTACCTGTTACTGTGCTAAGAGCTGAAATTGACTGAAATTAACGGCTATTTACTATCTGAGCCTTCCCCTGGAAGCTGCAAGCCATTAATAGATTCCAGAGTTACAAAATATTTACATCAGATAGATTCTGTCAGTGCAACTGTTGTTCAGGTGAGGAGATACCTTCCTGTTGCTTCCTACTCCATCATTTTCCCAGGATACTTTCAGCAAGATTGTTGTTATTTTTTGAATTTTATTTTATTTATTTTTTTATACAGCAGGTTCTTATTAGTTATCCACTTTATACATACTGGTGTATATATGTCAATCCCAATCTCCCAATTCATCACACCACCCCCACCACCACCACTTTCCCCTCTTGGTGTCCATACGTTTCTTCTCTGCATCTATGTCTCAATTTCTGTCCTGCAAACCAGTGCATCTGTACCATTTTTCTAGGTTCCACATCTATGCGTTAATATATGATATTTGTTTTTCTATTTCTGACTTACTTCACTCTGTATGACAGTCTCTAGATCCATCCACGTCTCTACAAATGACCCAATTTCATTCATTTTTATGGCTGAGTAATATTCCATTGTATATATGTACCACATCTTCTTTATCCATTTGTCTGTCGATGGGCATTTAGGTTGCTTCCATGACCTGGCTATTGTAAAGAGTGTTTCAATGAACATTGGGGTGCAAGTGTCTTTTATTTTTTTTGAATTTTTGAATTTTATTTTATTTATTTTTTATACAGCAGGTTCTTATTAGTTATCCATTTTATACATATTAGTGTATATATGTCAATCCCAATCTCTTGCATGTGTCTTTTTGAATTATGGTTTTCTCAGGGTATATGCCCAGTAGTGGGATTGCTGGGTCGTATGGTAATTCTATTTTTAGTTTTTCAAGGAACCTCCATACTGTTCTCCATAGTGGCTGTACCAATTTACATTCCCACCAACAGTGCAAGAGGGTTCCCTTTTCTCCACACCCTCTCCAGAATTTGTTGTTTGTAGATTTTCTGATGATGCCCATTCTGACTGGTGTGAGGTGATACCTCATTGTAGTTTTGATTTGCATTTCTCTAATAATTAGTGATGTTGAGCAGCTTTTCATGTGCTTCTTGGCCATCTGTATGTCTTCTTTGGAGAAATGTCTATTTAGGTCTTCTGCCCATTTTTGGATTGGGTTGTTTGTTTTTTTAATATTGAACTGCATGAGCTGTTTATATATTTTGGAGATTAATCCTTTGTCTGTTGATTCATTTGCAAATATTTTCTCCCATTCTGAGGTTGTCTTTTCGTCTTGTTTCCTATCCTGCAATTTTACCTTTGCTGTGCAAAAACTTTAAAGTTTCATTAGGTCCCATTAGTTTATTTTTGTTTTTATTTCCATTACTCTAGGAGGTGGATCAAAAAAGATCTTGCTGTGATTTATGTCAAAGAGTGTTCTTCCTATGTTTTCCTCTAAGAGTTTTATAGTGTCCAGTCTTACATTTAGGTCTCTAATCCATTTTTAGTTTATTTTTGTGTATGGTGTTAGAGAGTGTTCTAATTTCTTCTTTTACATGTAGCTGTCCAGTTTTCCCAGCACCACTATTGGAGGGGTTGTATTTTCTCCATTGTATATCCTTGCCTCCTTTGTCATAGGTTAGTTGACCATAGGTGTGTGGGTTTATCTCTGGGCTTTCTATCCTATTCCATTGATCTGTATTTCTGTTTTAGTGCCAGTACCATATTGTCTTGATTACTGTAGCTTTGTAGTATAGCCTGAAGTCCAGGAGCCTGATTCCTCCAGCTCTGTTTTTCTCCTTCAAGACTGCTTTGGCAGACTTCCCTGGTGGTGCAGTGGTTAAGAATCCACCTGCCAATGCAGGGGACATGGGTTTGAGCCCTGGTCTGGGAAGATCCCACATGCCACGGAGCAATTAAGTCCATGTGCCACAATTACGAAGCCCACCTGCCACAACTACTGAAGCCTGCATGCCTAGTACCTGTGCTCTGCAACAAGAGAAGCCACCACAATGAGAAGCCCATGCATGGCAACAAAGAGTAGCCCCCGCTCGACACAACTAGAGAAATTCTGCACACAGCAACAAAGACCCAGTGCAACCATAAATAAATAAATAAATAAAAATTAAATTTAAAAAAAGACTGCTTTGGCTATTTGGGGTCTTTTGTGTCTCCATACAAATTTTAAGATTTTTTTGTTCTAGTTCTGTAAAAAATGCCATTGGTAATTTGATAGGGATTGCATTGAATCTGTAGATTGCTTTGGGTAGTATAGTCATTTTCACAATATTGATTCTTCCATTCCAAGAACAATCTCTCCATCTGTGTGTATCATCTTTAATTTCTTTCATCAGTGCCTTATAGTTTTCTGCATACAGGTCTTTTGTTTACCTAGGTAGGTTTATTCCTAGGTATTTTGTTCTTATTGTTGCAGTGGTAAATGGGAGTGTTTCCTTAATTTCTCTTTCAGATTTTTCATCATTAGTGTATAGGAATGCAAGAGATTTCTGTGCATTAATTTTGAATCCTGCAACTTTACCAAATTCATTGATTAGCTCTAGTAGTTTTCTGGTGGCATCTTTAGGATTCTCTATGTATAGTGTCATGTCATCTGCAAAGAGTGACAGTTTTATTTATTCTTTTCCAATTTGTATTCCTTTTATTTCTTTTTCTTCTCTAATTGCCATGGCTAGGACTTCCAAAACTATGTTGAATGACAGTGGTGAGAGTGGACATCCTTGTTTTGTTCCTGATCTTAGAGAAAATGTTTTCAGTCTTTCACCATTGAGAGTGATGTTTGCTGTGGGTTTGTCGTTTATGGCTTTTATTATGTTGAGGTAGGTTCCCTCTATGCCCACTTTCTGGAGAATTTTTATCATAAATGAGTGTTGAATTTTGTCAAAAGCTTTTTCTGCACCCATTGAGATGGTCGTGTAGTTTTTCTTCTTCAATTTATTAATATGGTGTATCACATTGATTGATTTGTGTATATTGAAGAATCCTTGCATCCCTGGGATTAATCCCAGTTGATCATGGTATATGATCCTTTTAATGTGTTGTTGGATTGTGTTTGCTAGTATTTTGTTGAGGATTTTTGCATCTATATTTGTCAGTGATATTGGTCTGTAATTTTCGTTTTTTGTAGTATCTTAGTCTGGTTTTGGTATCAGGGTGATGGTGGCCTCATAGAATGAGTTTGGGAGTGTTCCTTCCTCTGCAATTTTTTGGAAGAGTTTGAGAAGGATGGGTGTTAGCTCTTCTCTAAATGTTTGATAGAATTCCCCTGTGAAGACATCTGGTCCTGGACTTTTGTTTGTTGGAAGCTTTTTAATCACAGTTTCAATTTCATTACTTGTGATTGGTCTGTTCATATTTTCTATTTCTTCCTGGTTCAGTCTTGGAAGCTTATACCTTTCAAAGAATTTGTCTATTTCTTCCAGGTTGTCCATTTTATGGGCACAGAGTTGCTTGTAGTAGTCTCTTAGGGTGCTTTGTATTTCTGTGGTGTCTGTTGTAACTTCTCCTTTTTCATTTGTAATTTTAATGATATGAGTCCTCTCCCTCTTTTTCTTGATGAGTCTGGCTAATGGTTTATCAATTTGATTTATCTTCTCAAAGAACAAGCTTTTAGTTTTATTGATCTTTGTTATTGTTTTCTTTGTTACTATTTCATTTATTTCTGCTCTGATCTTTATGATTTCTTTCCTTCTACTAACTTTGGGCTTTGTTTGTTCTTCTTTCTCTAGTTCCTTTAGGTGTAAGGTTAGATTGTTTGAGATTTTCCTTGTTTCTTGAGGTAGGCTTGTATTGCTATAAACTTCCCTCTTAGAACTGCTTTTGCTGCATCCAATAAGTTTTGGATCATTGTGTTTTCATTGTCATTTGTTTCTAGGTATTTTTTGATTTCCTCTTTGTTTTCTTCAGTGATCACTTGATTATTTAGTAACATATTGTTTAGCCTCCATGTGTTTGTGTTTTTTACGTTTCTTTCCCTTTAATTGATTTCTAATCTCATAGTGTTGTGGTCAGAAAAGATGCTTGATATGATTTCAATATTCTTAAATTTACTGAGGCTTGATTTGTGACCCAATATGTGGTCTATCCTGGGGAATGTTCCATGTGCACTCATGAAGAAAGTGTAATCTGCTGTTTTTGGATGGAATGTCCTATAAATATCAATTCAATCTATCTGGTCTGTTGTGTCATTTAAAGCTTGTGCTTCCTTATTAATTTTCTGTTTGCATGATCTGTCCATTGGTGTAAGTCAGGTGTTGAAGTCCCCCACTACTATTGTGTTACTGTCGATTTCCTCTTTTATAGCTGTTAGCAGTTGCCTTATATATTGAGGTGCTCCTATGTTGGGTGCATATATACTTATAATTGTTATATCTTCCTCTTGGATTGATCCTTTGATCATTATGTAGTGTCATTCCTTGTCTCTAGTAGCATTCATTATTTTAAGGTCTATTTTATCTGATCTAAGTATTGCTACTGCAGCTTTCTTTTGATTTCCATTTACATGGAATATCTTTTTCCATCCCCTCACTTTCAGTCTGTATGTGTCCCTAGGTCTGAAGTGGGTCTCTTGTAGACAGCATATAGATGGGTCTTGTTTTTGTATCCATTCAGCTAGCCTGTGTCTTTTGGTTGGAGCATTTAATCCATTCATGTTTAAGGTAATTATCAATATGTATGTTCCTATTACCTTTTTCTTAATTGTTATGGTTTGTTTTTGTAGGTCCTTTTCTTCTCTTGTGTTTCCCACTTGGAGAAGTTCCTTTAGCATTTGTTGTAGAGCTGGTTTGGTGGTTCTGAATTCTCTTAGCTTTTGCTTGTCTGTAAAGCTTTTGATTTCTCCATCAAGTCTGAATGAGATCCTTGCTGGATACAGTAATCTTGGTTGTAGGTTCTTCCCTTTCATCACTTTAAATATGTCATGCCACTCCCTTCTGGCTTGTAGAGTTTCTGCTGAGAAATCAGCTGTTAACCTTATGGGTGTTCCTTTGTATGTTATTTGTCATTTTTCCCTTGCTGCTTTCAATAATTTTTCTTTGTCTTTAATTTTTTTCAATTTGATTACTATGTGTCTCAGTGTGTTTCTCCTTTGGTTTCTCCTGTATGGGACTCTCTGCATTTGCTGGAATTGGGTGGCTATTTCCTTTTCCATGTTAGGGAAATTTGCAACTATAATCTCTTCAAATATTTTCTCGGGTCCTTTCTCTCTCTCTTCTCCTTCTGGGACCCCTATAATGTGAATGTTGTTGCGTTTAATGTTGTCCCAGAGGTCTCTTAGGCTGTCTTCATTTCTTTTCATTCTTTTTTCTTTATTCTGTTCTGCAGCAGTGAATTCCTCCATTCTGTCCTCCAGGTCACTTATCCGTTCTTCTGCCTCAGTTATTCTGCTATTGATTCCTTCTAGCATATTTTTCATTTCAGTTATTCTATTGTTCATCTCTGTTTGTTTGTTCTTTAATGCTTCTAGGTCTTTGTTAAACATTTCTTGCATCTTCTTTATCTGTGCCTCCATTCTTTTTCCGAGGTCCTACATCATCTCCTCTATCAATATTCTCAATTCTTTTTCTGGAGGGTTGCCTATCTCCACTCCATTTAGTTGTTTTTCTGTGGTTTTATCTTGTTCCTTCATCTGGTACATGGCCCTCTGCCTTTTCATCTTGTCTATCTTTCTGTGAATGTCGTTTTTGTTCCACAGGCTGCAGGACTGCAGCTCTTCTTGCTTCTGCTGCCTACACTCTGGTAGATTAGGCTAACTAAGAGGATTGTCCTCCCTTTTGTTGTTAATAAAAGAAAAAGCTGTATGCAAATGTTCCAGTCTCCCCAGTTCTGTGGTGCGGGGGCAGCGGTTGGGCTGAGAGGCATCCGGTGAGGAGACAAGTGCCTGGGACTCTCCGGCTCTGATCCGGACTTCCACCTCGTGCCAGGATTGTATTTTAATAACATTCCCTTGAGAATCTTCAATTGTGTTAGTTGAGATTTGACCAATAATTTATTCGAGTTTCCTGCCAACATTTTTTCAGAACAAACGATGTTAAGAACTTTGATCAGAGGCTCAAGCAGACCATTTTGTGTTTTGACATGGCAATAGCAGAACTTTCATCAACAATTAAACTCCAAACTTATTATACTACACTTTTTGCCCATATACTGAGTCCCCTAGATTTTCTTGGGACTGTTTCCTCCTGCTCCTCCCATAATAACTGTGGGACTGGAGAGCCATTTTTCACAAAGTGGTTCTGCCTGTCTGGCCACAGCTGACTGGTTCAGGGGTGGGTATCAATCCAATTTGGGCCCATAAGAGCCCTTAATGAGAATTTTGCATTTGGAACTCAGAAAATCTGTCTATAATCTCTAGATTGCTCAGTTAAGAAAGCTGTTAGATGGAGAATCTAGAGCCACTGGGGTCCATATTAACCATTATATGAAGCAACTCTTACCAAGTCCAAGGTCTTACTGGTCGTCACAGGACAGGCCAGTAAACTGAGAGACAAGTTGTTGGAGCAAGGAATAATGACTTTATTAGGAAAGCCAGCTGACTGAGAAGATGATGGACTAGTGTCCCAAAGAACCTTCTTACCTGAGTTAGAATTCAGGCTTCCTTTATACTAAAAGGGGAGCAGGTATGGCTGGTTGTTGCACACTTCTTGGTGCCTGAATACTTTGTTCTTGCAGCTGTCCACATAAGTCTGGTCACAATAGTCCTATAAACCACCAACAGGACATTGTTTTTTTCTCTCTGCAAGTTTTTTTTTTTTTTTTTTTGGCTGCATTGGATCTTCATTGCTGCACTTGGGCTTTCTCTAGTTGCGGTGTGAGGGGGCTACTTCATTGCAGTGCACAGGATTCTCATTGAGGTGGCTTCTCTTGTTGCAGAGCACAGACTCTAGGCACGTGGGCTTCAGTAGTTGTGGTGCATAGGCTCAGTAGTTGTGGCTCACGGGCTCTAGAACACAGGCTCAGTAGTTGTGGTGCATGGGCTTAATTGCTCCACAGCATGTGGAATCTTCCTGGACCAGGGCCCCAACCTGAGTCTCCTGCATTGGCTGGCAGATTCTTAACCACTGTGCCACCAGGGAAGTCCCATCAGGTTGGTTCTTCACTGTTACAGAACCTGGTTCAATGAGAAAGAAAGAGGCCAGTATTCAGAGGAAAATGGAGACAGGAGACAAAGTCCTGATGGCCATTAGATGCCTGGCTCCATTTGTTCCTGAGGTCCAGTTGTCTTCCCATAGCCTATCTACTCCACCCTTCTTTGGCAACCAATAGCTATCCATCTCACACTTTGCTCAAGCTAGTGTGAGTTGGTTTATTGTCACTTGCAACCCAAAGAGCCCAGAGTAGCCTGCTAGACCAACCCCCTCACTTCACAGATGAAGAAACAGATTCTGAGAAGAATTATGACTTCCCTACATCTATGAAGTTAGTGAGTGGCTAGGCTGGAATTAAACCTCAAGTCTCCCTATTGTAGCTCCCATGTGTGTCTGCACAGCTGCTGCGATTGTGGTGCCATGTGGCATTTCTAACAACTGGGGGAGATTTCCAATGTCCTCACTTGGAGGTAAATGCATCCAGACACCCTCCTATCCACAAAACAAAGCGGAAAAGATAAAAATAGATCCTCAGAACATAACTGGAGACCTAGGATCTTGGAAGTTGGCACAGGAAACTGACACACAAGGAAGACAAGATCAAAGGAAATCTTCACCTCTTTGCAAAATGCTCATGCAGGATTCAGATTAACCTGAGCTAATAGATGTCCTCCAAGCCAAGGCTAAAGGGAGACCAGATACCCACCCAAGTGTTGGTTGCCCGTGGGTTCCCGAAGGCTTCCAGCCTTTTGAGGACACCCTTACCTTTAACATAAAATAGGATGGTTTGAGGAAGGAGGCCCAGATGCCCTTTCTGCTGAGTCACACAATTCCTTGCCAGCCCCCTTAGGTCCTGCAGCTGACAATTTCTTCTTGTTCCCTCACCCCACCCTAGACACAGCCCTCCTTCCTGCTTCCCACATCCCAAGCACCTCTGACAACGTTGTGTGTCTGTGGCTTTCCCTGAAGGTCTGGGGTAACAGAGAAGGGTGATGGGGCCTGGCGGGTCTGTGGGAGTTTTGGTTCCAGAAGGGCCATGCGATATATGAGGGTAACAGAGTGGTCACTGCTAAACAGATGACTCAATAGCCTGGTTGGAAATGTGTAGCAAGATGGCGTCTGTAGCCAACCAAGAACTTGCCTGCAGAACCACAGTGTTAGTTAGAGCCCAGTGACCTGCCATGCTGAAATCAGGTTTTACAACCCCATAAGACAGTCATGCAAGGAAGAAGTGACAATTATTCAGGGAGAAGTGGCTGGGGGCGACAAGTTATTTAGTGAGACTCCCTTAGAGATACTTAGGACGAGGCAGATCTGTGCCCAGGACAGGCAGAATCCCTTGGCCACAACTTCAGGAACCCAGGGGGACCCAAGAAGCCAAATGGCTGACACTTCTTGCTCATTGTCCTCTGGTACCCTCCCATAGTCAAATGGTACTTCAGTGGCTTCCCAGAGCAAAAGGCAACTTCTAGGCAGCTCCCAACCCCACCCTGTGCAGAACCTGTCCATAGGGTTGCATCTCACACACTTACATGATGTGGGTCAAACATCCTGACCTCAATCCTGTAGCCCTTCCACCTCAGGAACACCTCACCTGGTCTTTCCCTGGGCCTTGCCTGAGGCTGGGCTTCTCTTCCTCTCCTTGTGTTCCCAACAGAGCCCCCAAACTCCAACCTGCAGTCCCTCTGAAGATCATTTTAACTCATTTTATCTAAGACATTCCATTCCTTGGAGGTCTTGCCTTCCATGAACAAACATGTTCATCAAGGTGCTTTTCTAATCCAAAGAGGAATAATCAACTCTCTAAAGGCAACTCTGCCTGATTCTGGACCACCAGATGCAATTCAGAAACCCTAGCAGAAGTTTCTAAATAGCAAAAAATGCCCCCGGCCACCATCTCCAAAATGTCAACCTGATCCATGTGTATGGTGTATACTCTACTTCCCATACCCAAATTGGGACATATATTCTGATAATGGAACAGAATCTTCAAGATCAGAACTACCCTAGAAAATCCAGGATGTACTGCCATCAAATCTATTTTCCGTATAACTACCACTCGCATCTAAAATGAAAATGGATCCGTTCCTGAACTCTCCTTTGCCCGGGAAGCCTCAGGACTCCCAGAGTACTCAGTCTTAGTCACGGAATAATGCCTTGGGGAACCTTTAGAATCCCAAGAATAAGCTGTGAGAATCAGATGGGTTTAATCTCAAGAGTTCCTAGCAGTCCCTCAGAACTCCTCAGTGACAATTAGCTATTTCCACCAGGGTCCTCGGGGGCCCTGGACACAACCTGCATGCTGACCACCAACCACATTGCTCTTTTTAGCCAAAAAGGAGGGCCCCTCCTCCTTTTTAGCTCCTCTTCGGTGCCAGCTCCACCAGGCCCCCTGGGATAGACCCACAAGTCTTGTGGAGGAACTCCAGCTCAGTCTCTGTTTGGGGGCCCCTTCCAATTCCAGCCACAAAGGGTAGGGCACCCCAGCTGGCTCTGGCCTCCTGCAGTGAGCAGTATCCAGACAGCCTGTGAGCAGGTGGCAAAACACCTGACTGCTGAAGGAGACTTTCTCTTTCTTACTCCTTGCAGATCAACCAAAAACAAGCTTTGCTGGTCTGCTGTTCTTCTTCACTATAATTTAAGCATTTTACCTCCTTGATGGAAAACAGTCTGAAAACTGAGTTTCTTAGCCAGGATAGACTGTTTTCATCAGCAGTCTGCAGGTCTGTAGTGTGGCTGGAAGGCAGGCTTGAAACTTGAGGTCAGTGGACTCCCGGTAGTTTCCTGGATAGAATTTAGGGAGTCTATGAACTGAAATGGGAAAAGGATTATAAGTTGATTTTCACAAATATCTAACTGAAATCTGGCATTTCCTTTATTATGAAGGTAGGCAACAAGCCATGGCAATATTCACGGTACCTGTGGATTTGTCACATAGAAACCACAGAAGTTGTATATCACCTTACAGTCATTGGAACATGACTGTACTGTTCCAAGCACCTTGGAACATCATTTACACTCAGAAGTACTTTAAAATTAAGTTTGTTGTTAGACTCACTGTCTCATTATTTAGTATTTTTATTAAAAATTACATGTATTATTTTATCACAATTTTTTGGAATATTTTGTTTCCTTTGTTCCAGTGTCTTTTTTTTTTTTTGCGGTACGCGGGCCTCTCACTGTTGTGTCCCCTCCCGTTGCGGAGCACAGGCTCCGGACGCTCAGGCTCAGCGGCCATGGCTCACGGGCCCAGCCGCTCCGCAGCACGTGGGATCTTCCCGGACCGGGGCACGAACCCGTGTCCCCTGCATCGGCAGGCGGACTCTCAACCATTGCGCCACCGGGGAAGCCCCAGTGTCTTTTATTTTATACATTTAAAGTGCATTTATGCATTATTCTGAGAAGGGGTCCATAGACTTCACCGGTTTGCCAAAGGTGCCCAGAGCAAAAAATAAAAAATAAAAATTAAGTATCTCTGAACTCTGGGGACAGAGTCCAGGCACAAGGATATTTCTGGGAGAAATTCTGCTTTTTGTAGGGAAAGCAAAAGTTGTTTGTTTGGAAGGAGCATCTGTTTATGCAAAGAGACCTCTGCATTGTAATGAGGAAGGCCCAAGAGTTCCAGGCCCTGGCATTTCTACGGGGTTGTGAGAAGCCTCTCCTTCCACGTGCTTGCCACCTGTACCTCCCACTCTGTCACCTGTCCTTCAGTTCACTAACCCTGTGCCATCACTTTCCCATCACGTGTCTTTTACATCTTCTCACTTGGTTTACATGTGTCTATATGTACATTGCTTGTTCCTTTCAAGGCTCTGTCACATTTTGGTCCAGTGCCTCCCATGGTGGGTCACATGCCCCCCATATGTCAGCTGCACATCCATGTTAGTCACCTGTCCATTGGGTAACTGTTCCTTCATAGGTCAGCATGTGTTTGACATGTAGCTATCAGGGTAACTCCTTCAACATTCAATGGAAAATTATTATTCAACATATAACAACAACAGCATAGCTGTAGGCATATAAATAAATAAATAGCATACTGCATAATCAATTATATATTGTGCTAGAGGGTGATGAGTGTTATGGAAAAAATAGGGCAAGGTAAGGGGGATGGGCTGTGGGGCAGAGTGGATACAGCTGCAAGTAGGGAGACCAGGGTGGCCCCTTGAAGAGTCATTTGAGCAAAGACTTGAAGGAGGCAATTAAGTGAGCTTAGCTGATATCACGGAAACACATTATAGGCAGACGGAACAGCAGGTGCCAAAGCCCTGGGGTAGGAGCATGTCTGGAGTGTTGGAGGAATGTTGAGGTGGCCAGTGTGGCCGCTGTGGAGGAACTTGTCAGAAAACAACAGGACCGGACAAGTGTCTCAGACTCAGTGAATTCAAAGTTTTCCTGCTACCTTCACCTTTGATGTGGTTTTGCACACCCCCGTCTGTGGCATAGAGTCTGGGCCTGAACAACTGTCCTGGACAACATGGCCCATTAGATCCCGGCTCACTTTACTACATTCTGATGGGTTTAATCTCAAGGAAGCAAACAAAGAAACCCTTTCCTCTGCAGAAGGGGAAAGAAAATGAAAATGGACCAGAAAATGAAAATTGTGTCATCCAAGGGACACATAGGGTTGTATGGGAAGGGTCCCAGCTCTGCCCCGCAAGCTGAGAGACAGTAGTCACCGTGCTGGCCTCACTGAACCTGCTTCCACATATGTAAAATGGGGTGATAACTCCCACAATTATGAGGCCAGAATGCAAAAATAACCCTTCAGCCCCCAGCCCGAGCCTGGTGCTCAGGCTGGCTCAGCAGGTGGCCACGCCCTCCTCCCCAGGCTCTCAATGCCCACGTGTAGCTCAGGTGCCAGGTAAGATCTCTGCATGGCTTCTTTTTTTTTTTCTTTTTGTCTGCGTTGGGTTTTCGTTGCTGTGCGAGGGCTTTCTCTATTTGCGGCGAGCGGGGGCTACTCTTCCTTGCGGTGCGGGGGCTTCTCATTGCCGTGGCTTCTCTTCTTGCGGAGCACGGGATATAGGGGCACGGGCTTCAGTAGTTGTGGCTCGTGGGCTCTAGAGCGCAGGCTCAGTAGTTGTGGCGCACGGGCTTGGTTGCTCCGTGGCATGTGGGATCTTACTGGACCAGGGCTCGAACCCGTGTCCCCTGAATTGGCAGGCGGATTCTTAACCACTGCACCACCAAGGAAGCCCCATGGCTTCTATTTTTAATCCTGAATTCTTCCACGTAGAATAATGCTTCAAATCTTCCTGGAAAAAAAAAAATCTAGAGTCTAAACCCTAAACAAATAAAACATGTGAATTAGAACTGGCACAGTTCACCTTGTAACCGTTTGAAAGGATATGGACAGATGCCCACCTGACTCCTCAGTTACCGGCCACTGCCCTCTGGGACTCCTTGTCCTCTGCTGCCATCGCCTGGAAGGAAGAGGGACTGCAGGGACACAGAGGGACAGAGACACATGGAGCGGGCCCTAACAAGGGACCCTTCCTGCTGGGGAGGAGACTCTGGGCATACCCCACAGAGGCCAGCAGTGCATCTCGCATGAAGAGGTGGGTGGTATGGCTTGAAAAGCTGGTTCCTAGACCAATTTCAGCACCCAGAGAGGGTTCAGTGTCAAGGAATGGAGTCCTAACAATGACAGATGTAGTCCACCTGCTTCCTCAAAAGAGGAAACAAAGACCTGGTCAATTGTGTGTTTTTCCCAAGGCTGAACTGCACCTTACTGCAGAGACAGGATTCGAACCCAGAACACTGAGCTCTAAATCAAGGGTTGTTTAGATCCTGGCTCCTCAGAGTAAAGTCCTTGGACCAGCTGCCTCTATCACCTGGAGCTTGTTACAAAAATGCAGCATCTCAGGCACCACCAGAAACCTACTGAATCAGGCTCAGCATTTTAACACATCCCGCAGGCAACTGGTATGTCTGTCAGAGCATGTGAAACACTGACTTTGAACACACTGCCTTCCTACTCTCCCAGGATGGTACATTAAGATGCTTTTATTTCCCCAAATGGAAATGACATTGTTTTTCCCTGCTTATAAAGGTTTTACATGCTCCTGTAATGAAATTCAGACAATATAGAAAAATTTATTTAAAGTGGAAAGGAATAAACATTGTAGTGTATAAATATCCTTCTAAACATCTACCACTTGCACATACACACACACACTGTTACAGAAATCAGATCGTATTCTAAATACTATCTTGTAGCCTTTGCTTTTTACTTGAGATTCTTAAGTATGATTTCTCTTTTGAAAGAGTGCTTGCTCAATGAATATTTGCTAAATGAAAAAATTGAGTAAAACAATAGTCGTGGGTGTATTCGTTATCTATTGCTGCATTAAAAATTACCCCCAAGCTTAGCAGTTAAAAACAACAAATATCGATTATGTCAGGGTGTTTCTGAGGGCCAGGATCTGGGAGTGGCTTGGAGGGGTGATGCTGGCTCTTGGGCTCACGCCATCACGTCCAGCTGTAGACGGGCACGGTCGCCTGAAGGCTGTGTCACCTCCCATTCTAAGCCCTCACTGTCTCTCACCTGGCCTCATATAATAGCCACATGTCTTCTCAGTTCTCCCCACATCTATCCTTACCCCCCTCTCAACCTTTCTTTCATTCACCAGCCAGAGTGAACTTGGAAAAGGCAAATTCAACATTGTGGCCCCTACTTAAAATCCATGCGTGGTTTCCCGTGGCTCTTAGAATAAAGTATTAAAAATTAAACAAGGGAAGGTCTATAAGGCCCAAGTGGTCTGGCCCTGCCGACATCCCCACCTTTGCCTCCTGGCCTTGTGCCCTTGCTGTCTGTGGTCCGGCCACACCATCCCTCTCGCAGCCCCTCCTGGGTGCCAAGCTCTGTCCCACCTGGCATTCTCCCCGGTGTGGTTCCCTCTGACCCGCCCTCCATCCAGGCCCATTCACCACCCCGCTCACAGGAGTGCGGTGCACACACAGGCCACTTATTAACCTGCTACTCCAGCCTTCATTTCCACTCCTCAGTGCCCAGCAAATGGTCGGCCCTCAATAAATATTTGTTGAACGTTTGTATCTCTGTTATCGTTTTTTGTTTTGTTTTGTTTTTTCTGTTTTTTGCAGTACGCGGACCTCTCACTGCTGTGGCCTCTCCCGTTGCAGAGCACAGGCTCCGGACGCACAGGCTCAGCGGCCATGGCTCACGGCCCAGCCGCTCCGTGGCATGTGGGATCCTCCCGGACCCAGGCACGAACCCGTGTCCCCTGCATCAGCAGGTGGACTCTCAACCACTGAGCCACCAGGGAAGCCCTCTGTTATCTTTTATGCCTTACACTAGTGGCAAATATTTACCCCAGATTATGATTGCATTTAATTTCGCTTATTGTTTCTTTAACCTTCAGAAGTTTTACATTTTGATGTAATCAAATTAGTCAGTCTTTCTTTGGAGATTTCTCTGTTGTTTAATGCACAAAAGTTCCAGAGTTTTATAAGAGCAGGTGCCTGAGCAAGGGCCCAAGGCTGAGGAATTCAGATTAGAAGTAACAGGAACTGATGACATTTTTGGAAACTGACTGAGGGAGCTAAGCAGGTGGGCAGGGCCGGGTACAAGGCGGCTGGGACGGGGGTGGTCAGGCATGTCCTGGGTGTGGCATTTGTGCTCTACCATTTTCCTCCATGCTCACAGCCTCCCTAACAGGTCTGGACAGTATTAACACCCAGCCCAGGTCAAGGGAAAGCATGTCCGGGCCTGCAGTTAGCCAGGTGGTGTGTTAAGCCCTGGGAAACTGACTTTTTTAGGTAAGACTTGAGGGAGGGAGTAGTAGTTTATTAGGTTCAGGCTGTGTGTGTGTGTGTGTGTGTGTGTGTGTGTGTGTGTGTGTGTGTGTACATGCATAAATGTGCCTGGAAGAGGGTTCAGACGGAGGGAACAGTATCTGTGAAGAGCCCAAGGTGGGAGATGTTGAGATGGCCTTCATTATAGCCCCAGAGAGGCTGCAATCACTGCTCCCTCATCCACAACCCACTGATGGAGCAGGGAGAGGGTGTTATTGCCCAGATGTGTGGCCATGTTCTTCAGGTCTCAGCCCAACTTCAGCTTCCACAGAAGACAAGACCAGGCAACTCTAGTCCTGCCGTGCTTCTCCACATCTGCCACGAGAATGGAGGGCAAAACCGCACGCACGAAACAGCAGTCATCCCAGGTGAAGCCCTTGTCCTCTGGTGTCCTTGGCTCCCCAGCTGGCTGTGCCATCCTTGGCTGTGAGAAGGGGCAGCCTTTAGAAAAACACCTGTAAACTACAGTGGTTCGGGGGCAGGTACAGCTCAGCCTTGCCCAGCCCTGAGCTCAGCAAGGTGACATTGGGAGGGGAGTCTCTCACCATCTTCAGGGGACAAGTCAGAATATAACAATGATACTCTGACTCCCAGTTGTTGGCAGGAGCCAGGCCTTGTGCTTGTGCTTTCTTTCCTAAGTCCAGTCTTAGGTGGTAGGTGTGACTCATCCTCACCTTGCAGATAAGCACTGGAGACTCAGTGAGGTTCTGTGATTTGTCCAAGGTCATTCAGTTACCCCTGAGGAGATCCAGGATCAGGAGCCCAGCAGGGGAACTGGGATGACCTGTGATCTCCCAGACCATGGTGGTGGAAAAGAGTCCGTTGGCCAGGGGTGGGCATGCACGAGGCAGCCCTGGGACCTCAGTGTCTGGTACCAGGGGTAGTAGCCTGATGTCAGGGACTTTGATTCCAAAAAGAAAGAGCTTCCATGGGGACGCAGGGATGCAGCTGCACAGACCTTTCTCATAAAAGTACATCCTCTTCCCTGTTGCAATGCTGGAAGAGGGCTATTTTAGTAGCAGCAGAACTGTGCGGACCCAAATGGCTTGCAGGGAGCTGGCAAGCCATGGATGGACAAGGCTGGAGGAACACTGAAACGGGGCTATTAGAACAAAATGTAACACACGAGGAAGGTTGATGGGTTTGGGCTGTGTGACAGCTGGCAGGAGACCATCTCCTAGGAGGACACAGGACAAGGTGCCAGTGCAGGCTGTGAGGGGCACAGGCATGCTGACAAAGACGGGAGAGAGGCTGCTTCTCCCTGCAGCAGGAGCCCTGCCGCCTGCCTGGAGGAGGGGGCCCTGGAGTGAGGACTAGAGACAAACGGGGAAAAGAGAGAGGTGAAGCAACTTCGGTAGAGACCTGGGAACTGCGACAAGAATCCTGGATTCATGAGTTGGTGAACTGAACGATTCCCGGAAGCATTTGTGTGTGTTTACAAATGTTCCCCCTTCCAAGTTGGAATCAAGACTTATTTGGCAAACAATGTTGTCTCCGGGAAGGAGACTGACTGCCCAGAGACGGGAACATGTAGGTGAATTCGTTTCCCACAGCTCTAGATACAGCTTATTTGTCCACGGCTCTGGTATTTTTCTAAGATAAGTAATTGAATTGTTGAAACTGTGAAAATGAGCACTTGTGTAAACTTTGGAAGAATCCTAGTGTGTAAGTCTGGGGGCTTATGTCAGTTAAAGCTTGTGTATATATAACTAATTTTAAACGTGATAAAATTGGGGCTTACATCATTTTTTCCTGTGTGTTGAATGGTTTTCTTTGCCGAAAACACAGATGTAGTCATGCAGTATAATTTTTAATTGGAAGAGAATAGAAATATGAACTCATATTAATAGATTTGTTTTATTTTAATTAATTGACTATTTTTTTAGAGCAGTTTTAGATTTACAGTAACATTCAAGGAAAAGTACCAGAACTTCTCACATGCTCTGGTTCACCCCCTGCACCT
Source organism: Kogia breviceps (assembly GCF_026419965.1). Taxonomy (NCBI): domain Eukaryota; kingdom Metazoa; phylum Chordata; class Mammalia; order Artiodactyla; family Physeteridae; genus Kogia; species Kogia breviceps. The sequence continues at coordinate 34,185,764 of NC_081328.1, read as the reverse complement.
ACACTTTCCCTGTTGTTAGTACTTGTTACAATTGATCCAACTTTGATGCATTATTATTCACTGAAGGGTTCACATTATTTACATTAGGGTTCACTCTTCTTGTCATACATTCTATGGTTTTTTTTTTAAGTTATTTATTATTTTTGGCTGCGTTGGGTCTTCGTTGCTGTGCATGGGCTTTCTCTAGTTGCGGGGGCGGGGGCTACTCTGTTGTTTCGGTGGCTTCTCTTGTTGTAGAGCATGGGCACCAGGTGCGCGGGCTCAGTAGTTGTGGCTCGTGGGCTCTAAAGCACAGGCTCAGTAGCTGTGGCCCACGGGCCCAGTTGCTCCGTGGCATGTGGGATCTTCCCGGACCAGGTCTCGAACCCGTGTCCCCTGAACTGGCAGGCGGATTCTCAACCACTGCGCCACCAGGGAAGCCCCGTTCTATGGGTTTTGACAAATGGATCCAACATTATAGTATTATACAGAATAATTTCACTCTCCTAAAAATCCCTTGTGCTCCACCTACTGTACATAGATTTTTAAAGGAAGATTTTAGATTTAAGTGATTTTCTCCTCCACGTTATTCTAGAAAGTAGAAGTTATATGTGTCCCTTCCCACTCCATGTCCATCCCCTCCCCATTCTAAGAAGCAGGTCAAATTGGTTTCTCACTGACAGCCTCAGAAGAGGTGGCCAGGATATGCTCAGCCCCTTAAGTCCATATGGCCACAGGGTGGCCCCTGAGGAACTGAGAGGATATTCACATGATCGTCCTCTGATGCTGTAATGGGAGATAGTAACCCACAGTCCCAGCTCAGGGGCTCCTGGTCGGACTCCACTCAGCTCATCTACATGCTGGTGTCGCTTTTGGTTGAAAGCAACAGAAACCCAACCCAAACTTAACTTAAGCAGCAGAAGAAATTTAAGTACCACGCCACGGACAGGACTTAGAGCTGGTCCTGCACCGGGTAAACTCTCAGTGGTGTCGGGCACTTAGGGATCCATCTCCCAATGGCCCCTTGATCTTGCTGGGGTGATACTGCCTTTTATCTTTCATGATCTGGGGAGTTTGTCTTAATCTAGGAGAGCTGCATGTCTCTCTAGCCGGGTTTGCCTTGAGGTAGCAAAGTCAGATTCTCACGTCCCTCCTTCCTTCTGTACCTTTTCTAGTTGAAGGTGCAGTTCCCTTGCCTAATCTCTGTTAAATGGCAGCTGCGTTGTCTTGCAGGGAAGGGCTGGCTCAATATGCTATCTCCAAGAGCCCTGGTGGCTTTTGACCCAAGGGCTTCATACTTGCCACAGAGATACATTTAACTGTCCCTGTTAAGCTGAATAAGCAGGTCTCCTAAGGAACAGTCCTTCTCAAGCAGCTTTACTGTGGTTTCCCACCGCCTCTCAATCCTCCCAGGCTAGCTCTTCCCACCTTGGCTGAAAACCAACTCTTGACAATTCTGGTCATCCTTTCTCCAGTCCCTTCAAGTCACAAAACTGTCACTTTAGTCACTAAAAGGTCAAATTCCACAAAATAGTGGACACATCAGTCTTTGTTCTAAGGAGACTTCTCTCCAAGCTGGGGTGAAATCTGTGTCGGGAGAGAAGCAGGGCCACTGGCTTCCACTGCTTCAAGCAAGGACTCGCTGCCCCTGCTGCTTGGCGCCCTGTCATCTCCCTCAGAGTTTGCCTCGCTGCCCAGCGCTGCCTCACCAGGAGCAGCCCCCACGCCTGATGTCTGTAGACTTGGGGCTGGAAGGACTGGCCGTGGGCCAGCTAAGAGGCACCACACCCACCCAGCCCCTCTGCCCACTCTTGCTCCCTCCCCTTCCCTTATTCAGGTGTAGGCCAAACTCCACCTCAGTAATAAATGCTAGAGAGGGTGTGGAGAAAAGGATGTCCTCCTGCACTGTTGGTGGGAATGTAAATTGGTGCAGCCACGGTGGAGAACAGTATGGAGGTTCCTTAAAAAACTAAAAGTAGGGGACTTCCCTGGCGGTCCAGTGGTTAAGACTCCATGCTCCCAACACAAGGGGCCCGGGTTTGATCCCTGGTTGGGGAACTAAAATCCCACATGCTGCAACTAAGCCCACGCACCGCAACTGGAGAAGCCCACGTGCCGCAACTAGAGAGCCTGTGCACTGGAACTAGAGAAGCCCGTGCACCACAACAAAGACCCAGCACAGCCAAAATACATAGATTAATTAATTAATTAAAACTAAAACTAAAACTAAAACTAGAAATAGAGTTACCATATGATCCAGCAATACCACTCCTGGATATATACCTGGAAAAGACAAAAACTCTAATCCGAAGATACATGCACCCCAGTGTTCATAGTGGCACTATTTACAATAACCAAGATATGGAAATGACCCAAGTGCCCATCAACAGATGATTCGTTTAAGATATATATATGTGGGCTTCCCTGGTGGCGCAGCAGTTGGGAGTCCGCCTGCCGATGCAGGGCACACGGGTTCGTGCCCCGATCTGGGAGGATCCCGCATGCCACGGAGTGGCTGGGCCCGTGAACCATGGCCGCTGGGCCTGCGCGTCCGGAGCGTGTGCTCCGCAACGGGAGAGGCCACAGCGGTGAGAGGCCCACATAGCGCAAAAAACCAAAACAAAACAAGATATATATATATGTAATTGAATATTACTCAGCCATAAAAAAGAATGAAATATTACCATTTACAGCAACATGGATGGACCTAGAGAATATCATACTAAGTGATGACAGAGAAAGACAAATATTATATCACTTATAGGTGGACTCTAAAAGACTATACAAATGAACCTGTATACAAAATAGGAACAGACTCACAGATACAGAAAACGAACTTATGGTTACCAAAGGGGAAAGAGAGTGGGGAGGGATAAAGTAGGACTATGGGATTAACAGATACAAACTACTATACATAAACTAGATAAGCAACAAGGATCTTTTTAAAAATTAATTAATTACTTTTATTTTAGGCTGTGTTAGGTCTTAGTTGCAGCATGCGGGATCCTCTGCTGTGGCGTGCAGGCTCCTCATTGCAGTGTGCGCGCTTCTCTCTAGTTGTGACTCGCGTGCTCAGTAGTTGTGGCGTGTGGGCTTAGTTTCCCCAATGGCATGTGGGATCTCAGTTCCCTGACCAGGGATCGAATCTGCGTCCCCTGAATGGGAAGGCAGATTCTTTTTTAAATTTTTTTAAAATTTATTTATTTTCTTTATTTATTTTTGGCTCTGTTGGGTCTTCATTGCTGTGCACGGGCTTTCCCTAGTTGCGGTAAGCAGGGGCTACTCTTCGTTGAGGTGCACAGGCTTCTCATTGCGGTGGTTTCTTTTGTTGCAGAGCATGGGCTCTAGGCGCGTGGGCTTTAGTAGTTGTGGCACGGGGGTTTAGTAGTTGTGGCTCGCGGACTCTAGAGCGCAGGCTCAGTAGTTGTGGCTCACGGGCTTAGTTGCTCTGCGGCATGTGGGATCTTCCCGGACCAGGGCTCGAACCCGTGTCCCCTGCATTGGCAGATGGATTCTTAACCACTGCGCCACCAGGGAAGTCCCTAGATATCTTGTAGTAACCTAGAATGGAAAATAATTTTAAAATATATATATATATCTGAATCACTTTGCTGTATACTTGAAATTAACACAATAATGTAAATCAGCTATACCTCAAAAAGAAAAATTCACTTACAAGGGTATTTGCCTATGGTGGGAATGGGGTAGGGCAGGGTGGGCGGTGGCAAATTGCAAAGGGGAATGTGGATAAAAGGGAATAAACAGATGCTTAAAAACAGAAAAGGGGCCTGGCATGGACTAATGATGGTAGAATGCCATGAACAATAGCATATGATTAACTCAAATTTCTGCACCTGAAGTTTAAAAACTGGGGAAAACAAAAGCAAAGGAGGGAGGAAGGAGGCAAGGAAGGAAGAAAGCTGGTCCAGGAAGGGAGCAAGTCGGTGTGTGAGCAGGAGCTGCCCAAGAGTGCCCAGTCTCTGGTCCAGAGGGACCCAGCCCAGATCAGGAAGGAGTCATCTCAGGGGGCTTCTCAGAGCCCTCTTCATATTTTTATGAAAATGAGAGATATGTCAAAAGAATGTACAAGGTCCTCATTTCCCAAAAAGGTTCCAGAATTTTAAGGCCACTAAACTTGACACCTTTGATTTTGGAATGAATTCAAGTCCAAAGACCCAAACCAAGTCCAGACTTTGCATCCAGCTGGGTGTGAATCATCCAACAGATGGTGAGTGCACATTTAGAAATGAGTCCGGTGAGCCCTTGGAGCTACAGAGGCTCTAAGATGAGCCCTGCCAAGCTAAGCTGTCGTCCTCTTTTGGGAGTGGCTGAGGGACAGGGGAATGTATGGGTTCCGCTCTTTCTGGCTGCAGGGAGAAGATGTAACTCTGCAAATTCAAGTGATATTGGGGAAAGGTTAATGGCAACTGTCAGAATATTAAAGCAGACACTGGGGTCTAACTCGGCTTTTCTTCCCCTTCCCGGGTCCCTCATAGCCTTCCCAAGCACCCTCTTTTTGTCTCTCTGCTTCTCACCTTTGACCTTCTCAAAGAGAGAGGCTGTCACAGGATAGCTCAGTTAACATCCACAGTATGGCGGCTCCTGATAGAATTAGTTTTGGGCTCAGCTGTTGGTGGCTCATCCAGGCAAATCGTTGAAGCATGTGGCTATTTTCTTTTCTTTTTTAAAAAATTATTTATTTACTTATTTTTGGCTGCATTGGGTCTTTGTTGCTGCGTGCGGGCTTTCTCTAGTTGTGGCGAGTGGGGGCCACTCTTCGTTGCAGTGCACAGGCTTCTCATTGTGGTGGCTTCTCTTGTTGTGGAGCATGGGCTCTAGGCACACAGGCTTCAGTAGTTGTGGCACGTGGGCTCAGTAGTTGTGGCTCGCGGGCTGTAGAGCGCAGGCTCAGTAGTTGTGGCACATGGGCTGAGTTGCTCCATGGCATGTGGGATCTTCCTGGACCTGGGCTCGAACCTGTGTCCCCTGTATTGGCAGGTGGATTCTTAACCACTGTGCGACCAGGGAAGCCCACACATGGCTATTTTCTTATGCCTGGCACTGGGGCTTTGTGGTCTGCTCAGGAGATACATGATAGATATGATGGGTCTTAATTTACTAAGCATCTCTCTGTATTAGTCTTGTGCCAGATGCTGGGACACCACATAACCAATGTTGCCCAAGCCAAATGCCTCTGGAGCTCCAGTTAGTATGAAATGAACATAAACACTTGCCCCATGGCGCTGCCCCAAGATGGCCATGTGTCATGGCCTCTTGCCTCTGGCCCATCTCAGAGGGGAAGGCTCTCAACCTGGTCCCCACTTGCGGGCAGAACTTTAGTGGCCAGGCCCTTCTACTTTTACCCGCTCTGGACTGAACCAGACTGTTCAATCTAATGTCTCATATTGGTAAGTGTTCAGGTTTTATTCATCTCCAATACTCTCCTCTGAGCCCCTAAGGGAAGGAGAAAAGTAGAGTAAGACACAGATGATGGAACCGGTGCTGGTGATAATTTTGCCCAACAAAGTCCAGAATAACTTGGCAACCAGTGACCTTCTGACTGGTCTCCCTCGTGGGTACAAGCATGGGGGGGAAAGGCAGACCTTCCCTAGAGGGGCATGGGGCTTGATGAGGTTTTATAACCCTGCCAACTGTGTCACCTTCCTAAGGACAAAGGACAGGACTTCCAGGACCATGTTAAATTACAGTAGGGAAAATGTCCCCTTTGAATAGCTTTTCAAAGGGATGAGATTTAGAATGTTGAGGAGGGGGACTTCTGCTTTTTTTTTTTTTTTTTGGCCACACCACTTGTGGGATTTTATTTCCCCAACCAGGGATTGAACCTGGGCCCTCAGCAGGGAGAGCATGGAGTCCTAACCACTGGATAGGCCAGGGAATTCCCTTTATTTTGTGACTGTTAGAGGTTACTGCATCCACGTCAGCTGTCCTGTGCAATCTCTGTCGTTGCCCCCATGCCAATCTTACATTCTCTTGCATTAGTGAGCAACGTGGATTTTCCTGAATACTTCACAGAGAAAACCGAGTGGGAGGTTTTCACATCACTCGCTCCATAGCATACTCTTCAGAATCTTCCTCTGCCATGTCTTCTTCCCAGGCTCTCGTCAATGGGTCCCCAGGATTCTCCTCTGAGCCTCCTCAGGCAGCCTGCAGCAGTGCTCAGCCCCCCGACCCTGCTGCCTTGGTCCTGACTCTTGCTGCATCTCTCTCCATTGCTCGTCTTCCTTCTGTGGGATGGTCTGGTTTCTCTCTGGGCTTCTGACTACAATCCTCTGCTTTCCATGGCAATGCTCAGGAAACCCCTCCTACCAAGACTGGCCCTTGGACCCACCCCTTAGGCCTTCAGAAAGAAGGCCTCTGATTGGCCAGTCTTTTTCACTTATCCACCACTTGGAACAATCACTGGGCCCAGGAGGATATACTGCTAAGTTGGGCCCAGCCTGAGTCACACATGCCCACCCCATTGCAGGAGCGGGGTGGGCTCTGTGACTGACAGTACTCCCACCAGGACTACGGGAAACAGGGTGCATTTGCTCCAAAAGAAAGGGGTACCGACTGGCACACAAAATCAATAGTTACCCCAGCCCTCAAGGGTCCCCTTGGAAGTGGGAATAGGATATGGGGGAGGGGAGGAAGAATTCCCCTTCTTATTTTGTACAAAACCAAATATTTTTGGTTATTTTAATCCTGCAGTGCCCTCTATGCTGGATTTCTATCACATGCAATCAAAAGAATCCCAACTGTTATAGAAGCATTGCAGAAAAAGGCATTTATTTTTAATATCCATGTGCTTTGCTAAAACTGTTTTTAAGAATTTTAAACTATTTTAAAGTTGTTCAAGTTGACCCTTAAACAACAAGGGTTTGAACTGTGTGGGTCCACTTATACACAGATTTTTTTTCAATAAGTATGTGCTACAGTACCACATGGTGTGGAGCCACGGCTACAAGGCCCACTACGGGACTTGAGCATCCCTGGATTTTGGCATTTGGGGACAGGTCCTGGAACCAACCTCCCACAGATACTGAGGGTTGATGGTACTTGTTTTGAAATTTTGCAGGTTAACTCTTAATTTGACATGCATTTAAAGAGATGCTTTCGGACTTCCCTGGTGGTCCAGTGGTTAAGACTCCACGCTCCCAATGCAGGGGGTACGGGTTCGATCCCTGGTCAGGGAAATAAGATCCTGCACACCACCAGGTGCGTCCAAAAAAAATAAATAAATGAAAATAAATAAATAAATAGATGCTTTCAGTGGTTTATATTTTATCTCTTCCACATAAAACTTTTGAATGACTTATTGGTAAATGTGACTTGTTTAATGAGCTAAGTTAGTGGTTTTTCAGGATGTAGATGGGGCATGACAGCCTGCCAACAGAGAGCCGGAGAATTTAGGTCCTTGTCACTTTGACAAACATGTCCTGGCCTGGTTCCCACAAGGAAACTTCTCATTTCATCTGATGACCTTGCTTCTATAGTTTCTTTTTAGCTTCAAGTATTTGTCTGAGTAAGCCTGTTTTTTTCACAGATGACTGAAAACACTCTATGAAGAGATACTGTTTACAAGAGTTAATAACAGCACTGTGTCAAAATCCAAGACATGAATATAATTAAAATCACATTGTATTTCCTGCTGGTTGCTGAAGCAGACATTTAGAAAGTCTTATCTTCAATAGGACATTTAGAATGCCTGTCATAGAAAGTTATCTTTAAATGATAGCTCAGAAAAGAAATACAAAAAGCTCTCGTGCCATTTATTATTAATGTGATTTATGTCAAGCATCTCAGTGGAAAGCTGAAAATGTGCCAATAAATTAGTTCAAGAAATGATGCAAAATTAAATATTAATGAAGTCGTCAAACAAGCACCAATTAAACTGCAGCATAAGCTTGTAAATATTTCCATAAGTAATTCCCACTCCATATTCAGGTAGCATTGAAGTTCAAAAAAAAGAATCATCATTAATTTATACAGAAATCTTTTTTTTATTAATAAATTTTCCAATTCACAAATTTAAATCTAGCTTCTGGTTTTTAAAAAGGCAATAAACCGTTAATATTTGTGCTTGGATTCATAGATCATGGATAGTCTTTATGTTGCAAGTGATAGAAAGCCCAGCTCACCTGGCTTAAACAAAAAGGAGAATCTGCCTGCATGCTTAACTCAAAAGTACAAAGGAATGTCTCCACAGGCTAGGTTCCATCCAGCAGCTCAAAACATAGCACGAAAAACCTGGTATCTTTCTGCCTCTCCTCTCTGCCTTCTACTGCATCGACCTCTTCCTCGGGGTGATGGATACTGGAGGGCACTATCCTTCTCTCCCCTTCAGGACCAAAGCACTTCATTCCCCCAGCTGTCAGGAGGATTGGTTGTTGATGGCTCGCAGCTGAGTCCTTCAGGCATCAGCTCATATTAGTAAATGCTCAGCCTCTATTTATTCCCCTCCAAATACTATCCTCTGTCTCTCCCAAGGGTACATGGCCTCCCAGTGACTGCTTAGTACAGGGGTACAAAGGCCAAGTCCTCTTGCCTAAGTTAGAGACGACTCTGAAGGGTCACCTCAGCTTGAGCTCCCTGTGGGACAAGCTGCGGCCTCTGGTACAACTGCATCACAGTTCATCTACTTCATTTACCCTCTTACTGTTTTTCTGAGACCACCATCTTTCTGAGACCACGCTCCAATAAATTTCTCATGCGTAAGTCGCCACCACCTGTCAGAAGCGGCCATGATTTTCATAATGAGCAGCAAGATCAGAGAGGCAGCCGGAGGCCCTGACTCTCAGAAAGCCATAGAAATGGTTAATAGGATGTGGTATTCCTAGAGGCAAGATAGCTGTACAGCCAGAAAGAGCATTGTTTACCTTATTTTTTTTAAAATCAGCCACCCCAATAAAAAGCCATGATCCCTTGTCCAGCTCCCAACTTAAGCTAAGACCTAGAAGCTACTGAACAAAGAAGGACCCTCATCTCCTGGCAAATGTGCAGAGTAAGGTTCCCCTAGCCCCTCCCCAGGAAGACCTTGGGTGATTACTTTAGTGATCATGCACTGGGGAAAGAAGACGACCGGGACCTTTTTTGAGAACCGTTGGACACAAAGTCCAAGTTGACATTGATACCCAGGGATCTGAAGCATCATCATGGCCTCTTGTTGGAGTGGGGACATATGGAGTCAGGTAATGAGTGTGGTCCTCACCCATGGCCAGCTTTACAGTGGGTCCTCCAGGTCCGTAGACCCACCTGTAGTCATTTTCCTGGTCTCTTAGTCTATAATTGGGACAGGCACAGCTGAGAGTTGGCAGAATCCTCAAATTGGTTCCTTGCCCTGTGGGTTAAGGGCCATGATCATGAGGCAGAAGAAAGGGAAACCTCTCAAACTGCCTCCACCCAGGCAACCAAAAACCGTATCTTACCCTTGGGAGAACAGCAGAGATTAATGCCACCAGGAAAGACCTAAAGGGTGGTCTTCATCATTTCTCCCATTTAGTACCCCAGTCTGACCCCTCTGTCACCTGCCACTGCTGAGTTGTACCTCCCCCTTAGATGGCATCTATAGCCACCTTGGGGTGGAGGCTGGGGGGCTTATAACCAGCTGATGGAGGAAGAAAAAGACCAAGTTTGGTTCGTGGGTGAGTTGGCTTGTTATGTGGGTGAATGGACCACTGCTGCCCTATAGCTGCAGGCAGGAGTGGCCCTGGAAGAGCGAGGGGGAGAAATCAGCTTCAGGGGTGAATCTAGTCATCCACTCTGTGTACAAACAGAGTGACCTGAAGTAAGAATGTACGTGGACTCAAGGGTAGTGGCAAGTGGTCAAGGACCTAGAAGGAGAAACATTGTAAAATTAGGAAAAAAGGAAGACTGGGGCAAAGACCTGTGGATGGACCCACGGAGGGGGCACAAAGTGTGAAAATTTTGTATCACGTCTTAATGTGATCAGTGAGACCCCCCCCCCAAACCCCCGCCCCAAGGGGTGGGGTGCCGCCAATCCCGCCCAGGCCAGAGGGAGCTCAACAGCAGAAACAGAAGATGTCCACTAGAGTGACAAAGTTATTTTTGGAAACCAGTAGCCCAGAAAAATTTCCCTAGATTTGTACTTCTAAGACAGTTGAGAGATCGTATTGTCCAGGTTCTCACCAAAAAGGTAATTAACCAGCCTTCACTGAACACTTTCAAACAGGTTGCTCGTTAACTCTCCGGGTGACCTGCCTCCCTTTAGGACAGTGCAGTGCTCCGCAGTTTCTCCCTCTGTGACAGGTTGGGGTTTTCTCCTCCTACCCTCCAAGAAAGGGCACTGTGCCTCCCCACCTTTGGCTCCATGCCAAGCTAAGATCTAAAAGAAAGTATTTTGGTAAGAGAAGTGACATATGCTTTGTTTGCAGAATAACCCAGGGAACTTATGCTGCAAGAAATGATCCATTTTAGGACTTCCCTGGTGGCGCAGTGGTTAAGAATCCTCCTGCCAATGCAGGGGACACGGGTTCGAGCCCTGGTCAGGGAAAACCTCACATGCCGCGGAGAAACTAAGGCCATGCACCACAGCTAGTGAGCCTGCACTCTAGAGCCCGCAAGCCACAACTACTGAGCCCACCTGCCACAACTACTGAAGCCCGCGCACCTAGAGCCCGTGCTCTGCAACAAGAGAAGCCACCACAATGAGCAGCCTGCGCACCGCAACGAAGAGTAGCCCCCGCTGTCCGCAACTAGAGAAAGCCTGCGCGCAGCAACGAAGACCCAACACAGCCAAAAATAAGTAGATAAATAAATAAAAATTTTTTAAAGAAATGATCCATTTTAATAAGAGAAAGAATTATTTGACTGGTCAATGTTTCCCTTGGAGGGAAGTAAAACCCTCTCCCTTACACACAAAACACCTCCACTACCATTGAGAGAATAATCAGAAGCAAATGGATGAAATGACCCAGGGGGTGGCTGGGGACAGACGGTGGACGGAGAGGAAGAAAACAAGGAGAAACCAGAGAGGGTGAGATTTCGGATGCCCACAGGGTTGGCTTCAATGGAAAAAGGAGTAAATTTTTCTATAACATTCTGGAGGTTCTGACTGTAGAGTTGATTGTCTAATGACGGTTTCACCTTCCCACCCTTTCAAATTTGAAGGGTTATACTTACCTTTAGCTTAAACCAGCACTAATTATTTCCGAGTATAACCCAAACATCTCTTGGTAGAGCCAGATTAAGAGGAAGGCCAGCACGGCAGTTGCCTGGGGTAAACCCTTGGCATTACTAAGAAAAGTGATACCAGTTAACTCAGTTTTCTGTAAGTGATGCCTTACATAAGAGGCAAGATGTAAATTATCCCCACTCCTGCCAGAGTGGGCAATGCCCTTGAGTGCAAATTTTAAAATACTGTTCATCAGCCTCAAACAGTTTCTATTTTTTTTCTTTTGAATTTTATTTAATTTATTTTTTTATACAGCATGTTCTTATTAGTTATCCATTTTATACATATTAGTGTATACATGTCAATCCCAATCTCCCAGTTCATCCCACCCCCACCCCCACCCCCGCCACTTTCCCCCCTTGGTGTCCATACGTTTGCTCTCTACATCTGAGTCTCTATTTCTTCCCTGCAAACCGGTTCATCTGTACGATTTCTCCAGGTTCCACATCTATGCGTTAATATATATTTGTTTTTCTCTTTCTGACTTACTTCACTCTGTATGACAGTCTCTAGATCCATCCACGTCTCTACAAATGACCCAATTTCATTTCTTTTTCTGGCTGAGTAATATTCCATTGTATATATGTACCACATCTTCTTTATCCATTCGTCTGTCGATGGGCATTTAGGTTGCTTCCATGATCCAGCTATTGTAAATAGTGCTGCAGTGAATATTGGGGTGCATGTGTCTTTTTGAATTATGGTTTTCTCTGGGTATATGCCCAGTAGTGGGATTGCTGGGTTATGTGGTAATTCTATTTTTAGTTTTTTAAGGAACCTCCATACTGTTCTCCATAGTGGCTGTACCAATTTACATTCCCACCAACAGTGCAAGAGTGTTCCCTTTTCTCCACACCCTCTCCAGAATTTGTTGTTTGTAGATTTTCTGATGATGCCCATTCTAACTGGTGTGAGGTGATACCTCATTGTAGTTTTGATTTGCATTTCTCTAATAATTAGTGATGTTGAGCAGCTTTTCATGTGCTTCTTGGCCATCTGTATGTCTTCTTTGGAGAAATGTCTGCTTAGGTCTTCTGCCCATTTTTGGATTGGGTTGTTTGTGTTTTTAATATTGAGCTTCATGAGCTGTTTATGTATTTGGGAGATTAATCCTTTGTCCATTGATTCCTTTGCAAATATTTTCTCCCATTCTGAGGGTTGTCTTTTCGCCTTGTTTGTAGTTTCCTTTGCTTTGCAAAAGCTTTTTAAGTTTCATTAGGTCCCATTTGTTTATTTTTGTTTTTATTTCCATTACTCTAGGAGGTGGATCATAAAAGATCTTGCTGTGATTTATGTCAAAGAGTGTTCTTCCTGCGTTTTCCTCTAAGAGTTCTATAGTGTCTGGTCTTACGTTTAGGTCTCTAATCCATTTTGAGTTTATTTTTGTGTATGGTGTTAGGGAGTGTTCTAATTTCATTCTTTTACATGTAGCTGTCCAGTTTTCCCAGCACCACTTATTGAAGAGACTGTCTTTTCTCCATTGTATATCCTTGCCTCCTTTGTCATAGATTAGTTGACCATAGGTGCATGGCTTTATCTCTGGGCTTTCTATCCTGTTCCATTGATCTATATTTCTGTTTTTGTGCCAGTATCATATTGTCTTGATTACTGTTGCTTTGTAGTATAGTCTGAAGTCAGGGAGTCTGACTCCGCCAACTCCGTTTTAGTCCCTCAACACTGCTTTGGCTACTTGGGGTCCTTTGTGTCTCCATACAAATTTTAAGATTTTTTTGTTCTAGTTCTGTAAAAAATGCCATTGGTAATTTGATAGGGATTGCATTGAATCTGTAGATTGCTTTGGGTAGTATAGTCATTTTCACCATTGGAAGAATCCAATCTCTCCATCTGTGTGTATCATCTTTAATTTCTTTCATCAGTGCCTTATAGTTTTCTGCATACAGGTCTTTTGTCTCCCTAGGTAGGTTTATTCCTAGGTATTTTGTTCTTTTTGTTGCAGTGGTAAATGGGAGTGTTTCCTTAATTTCTCTTTCAGATTTTTCATCATTAGTGTATAGGAATGCAAGAGATTTCTGTGCATTAATTTTGTAGTCTGCAACTTTACCAAATTCATTGATTAGCTCTAGTAGTTTTCTGGTGGCATCTTTAGGATTCTCTATGTATAGTATCATGTCATCTGCAAACAGTGACAGTTTTATTTCTTCTTTTCCAATTTGTATTCCTTTTATTTCTTTTTCTTCTCTGATTGCCGTGGCTAGGACTTCCAAAACTATGTTGAATGATAGTGGTGAGAGTGGACATCCTTGTTTTGTTCCTGATCTTAGACGAAATGCTTTCAGTCTTACACCATTGAGAATGATGTTTGCTGTGGGTTTGTCATATATGGCTTTAATTATGTTGAGGTAGGTTCCCTCTATGCCCACTTTCTGGAGAATTTTTATCATAAATGGGTGTTGAATTTTGTCAAAAGCTTTTTCTGCACCCATTGAGATGATCATGTGGTTTTTCTTCTTCAATTTGTTAATATGGTGTATCACATTGATTGATTTGTGTATATTGAAGAATCCTTGCATCCCTGGGATTAATCCCAGTTGATCATGGTGTATGATCCTTTTAATGTGTTGTTGGATTCTGTTTGCTAGTATTTTGTTGAGGATTTTTGCATCTATATTTGTCAGTGATATTGGTCTGTAATTTTCATTTTTTGTAGTATCTTTGTCTGGTTTTGGTATCAGGGTGATAGTGGCCTCATAGAATGAGTTTGGGAGTGTTCCTTCCTCTGCAATTTTTTGGAAGAGTTTGAGAAGGATGGGTGTTAGCTCTTCTCTAAATGTTTGATAGAATTTCCCTGTGAAGCCATCTGGTCCTGGACTTTTGTTTGTTGGAAGCTTTTAAATTACAGTTTCAATTTCATTACTTGTGATTGGTCTGTTCATATTTTCTATTTCTTCCTGGTTCAGTTTTGGAAGGTTATACCTTTCTAAGAATTTGTCTATTTCTTCCAGGTTGTCCATTTTATGGGCACAGAGTTGCTTGTAGTAGTCTCTTAGGATGCTTTGTATTTCTGTGGTGTCTCTTGTAACTTCTCCTTTTTCATATGTAATTTTATTGATTTGAGTCCTCTCCCTCTTTTTCTTGATGAGTCTGACTAATGGTTTAACAATTTTGTTTATCTTCTCGAAGAACCAGCTTTTAGTTTTATTGATCTTTGCTATTGCTTTCTTTGTTACTATTTCATTTATTTCTGCTCTGATCTTTATGATTTTTTTCCTTCTACTAACTTTGGGCTTTGTTTGTTCTTCTTTCTCTAGTTCCTTTAGGTGTAAGGTTAGATTGTTTATTTGAGATTTTCCTTGTTTCTTGAGGTAGGCTTGTATTGCTATAAACTTCCCTCTTAGAACTGCTTTTGCTGCATCCAATAAGTTTTGGTTCATTGTGTTTTCATTGTCATTTGTCTCTAGGTATTTTTTGATTTCCTCTTTGATTTCTTCAGTGATCTCCTGATTCAGTAACATATTGTTTAGCCTCCATGTGTTTGTGTTTTTTACGTTTCTTTCCCTTTAATTGATTTCTAATCTCATAGTGTTGTGGTCAGAAAAGATGCTTGATATGATTTCAATATGCTTAAATTTACTGAGGCTTGATTTGTGACCCAATATGTGGTCTATCCTGGGGAATGTTCCATGTGCACTCATGAAGAAAGTGTAATCTGCTGTTTTCGGATGGAATGCCCTATAAATATCAATTCAATCTATCTGGTCTGTTGTGTCATTTAAAGCTTGTGCTTCCTTATTAATTTTCTGTTTGCATGATCTGTCCATTGGTGTAAGTCAGGTGTTGAAGTCCCCCACTACTATTGTGTTACTGTCGATTTCCTCTTTTATAGCTGTTAGCAGTTGCCTTATATATTGAGGTGCTCCTATGTTGGGTGCATATATACTTATAATTGTTATATCTTCCTCTTGGATTGATCCCTTGATCATTATGTAGTGTCATTCCTTGTCTCTAGTAGCATTCATTATTTTAAGGTCTATTTCATCTGATATAAGTATTGCTACTGCAGCTTTCTTTTGATTTCCATTTACATGGAATATCTTTTTCCATCCCCTCACTTTCAGTCTGTATGTGTCCCTAGGTCTGAAGTGGGTCTCTTGTAGACAGCATATAGATGGGTCTTGTTTTTGTATCCATTCAGCTAGCCTGTGTCTTTTGGTTGGAGCATTTAATCCATTCATGTTTAAGGTAATTATCAATATGTATGTTCCTATTACCTTTTTCTTAATTGTTATGGTTTGTTTTTGTAGGTCCTTTTCTTCTCTTGTGTTTCCCACTTGGAGAAGTTCCTTTAGCATTTGTTGTAGAGCTGGTTTGGTGGTGCTGAATTCTCTTAGCTTGCTTGTCTGTAAAGCTTTTGATTTCTCCATCAAATCTGAATGAGATCCTTGCCGGGTACAGTAATCTTGGTTGTAGGTTCTTCCCTTTCATCACTTTTACTATATCATGCCACTCCCTTCTGGCTTGTAGAGTTTCTGCTGAGAAATCAGCTGTTAACCTTATGGGTTCCCTTGTATGTTATTTGTCGTTTTTCCCTTGTTGCATTCAGTAATTTTTCTTTGTCTTTAATTTTTGTCAATTTGATTACTGTGTGTCTCAGTGTGTTTCTCCTTGGGTTTATCCTGTATGGGACTCTCTGCATTTCCTGGACTTGGGTGGCTATTTCCTTTCCCATGTTAGGGAAGTTTTCAACTATAATCTCTTCAAATATTTTCTTAGGTCCTTTCTCTCTCTCTTCTCCTTCTGGGAACCCTATAATGCGAACGTTGTTGCATTTAATGTTGTCCCAGAGGTCTCTTAGGCTGTCTTCATTTCTTTTCATTCTTTTTTCTTTTCTGTTCTGCAACAGTGAATTCCACCATTCTTCAAGGTCACTTATCCGTTCTTCTGCCTCAGTTATTCTGCTACTGATTCCTTCTAGTGTATTTTTCATTTCAATTATTGTATTGATCATCTCTGTTTGTTCTTTAATTCTTCTAAGTGTTTGTTCTTTAATGCTTCTAGGTCTTTGTTAAACATTTCTTGCATCTTCTTGATCTTTGCCTCCATACTTTTTCTAAGGTCCTGGATCATCTTCACTATCATTATTCTGAATTCTTTTTCTGGAAGGTTGCCTATTTCCACTTCATTTAGTTGTTTTTCTGGGGTTTTATCTTGTTCCTTCATCTGGTACAAAGTCCTCTGCCTTTTCATTTTGTCTTCTTTCTGTGAATCCAAACAGTTTCTATTGAGTATTTCTGTAAATATGTAAATCACAAGATGCAGCCACAGGCATGACACCAACTCAAAACCAGCTGGCAACTCTGATATGCTTCCCTGAAGCCAGCAGCTGCAGTCAGCTGAAATTGTGAAACAAAATCACACCAGGGGAAGACTGCTTACCCAGAAGGAGAGATTTATTTTATTGTCTAATATTTAAACAATTTAATATGTTTCCCAATAAATTGTTCAAATGGTTCAGAAAAGAGCATGTAACAAATACATGCAATAAATCCCTCATTTTAACATAAAGGAATATGTATAACAGAACATCTGTTTCTCTCCATCTATAATTAGCGAGTGTTTAGAGGATCCTGGTTTGAAGGGGCATCCACACCTCTCAGTCCCCAGGCCCCTGGCCTCAGTAGCCTGTGGGTACAAATGAGGCCACATTATCATTAATGCCCAAATCACAAAAGCTCTTTGCTCTGGCCAGCAGCACCTCAGAGGCTTGGCCACCCCTTCCCCAGAGTCTCTGAATAAGGGGCCTCTCTGTGCCCAAGGACAAGCCTCCCTCTCAGGCCTCCTCCACAGCCAGCCACTGCCCACATGCCTCCTCAGTGGGGACCCAGAACTGCGCTGCTTCTGGGCTCTGTGGTGACTGAGGCCTTTCCTGATGCCCTCGGCCAGGTGGTCTTTGCTGGGGGGCCCCAGAGACCTCAGGCAATGACAGCTGGAAACCAGGGGATGGAGGAGTGGAGGGAGAATGCCCTCTTCCAGCTCCACACCATGTCCTGTCACCTGGACTTCAGAGGGGCAGAGAGGTGTCCAGAGTCTCCCCACATCCTTGAGCTTCTGGCCCCGCACCTGTCTCCACCAAGGTCCCAGATCATTTCCTCCTGCTGGGCTGGGACACCTGGCCACTCCATTCCTTCTCATCTCCTCCTCCCTCACTTCCTCACTTCCTCCCTCTCCTGGATTTTCGTGTGTGTGTGTGTGTGTGTGTGTGTGTGTGTTCCATGAGGGCAGGGATTTTTTTAGCCTGTTTCATTCACCATTGTATCTTTATTGCCCAGAAGAGTACCAAATAATAGACGCTCAAGAAACTTTGTAGACTGAATGGGAAAAAAGTGAATCCAAGAAACCCTCCTGCCTCCTCCTTTAGCACAAAACCCATGCCCCCATGTGTATCCTTTCAGACAGAGCCCACAGGGATACTAGTCCACCAATTTTACAGCTCAGCTAGGCTCTGCCAGGACATGCACTGCATGAGGATGTGGGATCATAGCTGTGTTATGAGCATGCACTGGCCTCAGCAGCCTGGGCCCACAAAATGGGCATAAGTCACCGGGGCTCCAGTTCCTGTCCCACTCAACAATAGGAGGTCCATCCTTCCCAAATACTCTGGGCATCCACAGGGGAAGTTGAGCGTTTCCTTATGCCATCCTGTGTCCCTTGCCACCTCACCTGGCCTTCTGCCCCTATTGCTCTGCTCTCTCTATCCACCTACTCCCTGCTCTGTCGCAGCCTGTCCCTCGCCTCCCTCAAGCTAACCCTCCTCATGCCCAGCACTGGCAGGGCAGCTGCCCTCAGGTATATGGCCTGACCTTGGCCACCACTCCTGCCTCATTTCCTCTCTTTGCTCATCAACCTGCAGCCCCTTGAGCCGTCTTTCTGTTCCAACAATGAAGCAGGCTCATTCCCGCCACAGGATTTTGCTTATCCTGGGACAATCACCTTCAGGATCTTTGTTGCCTGGCTGGCTTCTTCTGATCTTTCCTGCCTTTCCTAATGTTGCTCCAGGAGACCTTCTCTAAACACACCATCTACAGGAGGCCCCAGCTCCTCACTGGCACCTCAGCCTGTTTTATGGTGCTTATAAGACCTATCACTATCTGAATTGCTCTTGTTCATTTATTTTTGTTTGTGTATCATGTATCTCTCTTCAGCAGACTGTAAGCCCCATGAGAAAAAGGGCTTTGTTCCATTCGCCACTGTATCCCAACTTTTAGAATGCTGGTGCTCAATTCAAATCCACTGGATGTTAAATGTTGAATATCCTCCCTACTTGGAGTCCAGGTACAAACAACCACCAACCCCAGACAGGAGAGGTTTTGCTCCTCCCAGCTTTAGGCTTAACTGAGGCTCTGGTATTCTATGATGGGATCTGGCTCTTCCCAGCCTGCCTGATGGTAGAACTGTTGACCTCCTCAGGGGAGACCCCTACAGGGGTATGGTCTAGCCCTTAGCCCCAGCCAACCCAGACAGAATTCTCCAACTTCAGGACATTTCCTAGTGATGGTCAGTAGGGTTGAAGACTGCTCTGTGAGGGCATTAACAGTCTGGTCAAAGTCAAGCCCTTCCAAATCCAGGCCAGTTTCTTTTCAGTCAGTCAGAGTGAAGACAGGGCCAGGCCTGTGAGCTTCCTCAGAGTGTCGGTGCCCTGATCTGTGGACATATGAACCACACACACACACACACACACACATACACAAGACACAGACCATCAAAATCCATTCTGAGAAACTGAGGTTCAACTCTACGCAAACATGCACCTCATTAACATTTGGAAGCAGACCACCTACGTCACTCTAGGCATGAATTGGTCCGTGGCTCACGGGGCCTCCCTGGAAGGACAAGTGGAAATTTGCTGGTCATCCATGGTCATCCATGTAACTCATATCTCCTCTTGGTGTTTTGCCCAGAGTATCAATCAGCCTTGGCACAAAGGTGAATTCAAGTGTCCAACTCAACTGCTTCTACTATTCAAAAGGCGATGTTTTCAGGTCTGGCCATCAAGGTTTCACAAGGCCTCCAGGCCTCCACGACACCCTGTTACAGCCCTGCCCTGGGCCTTCCTGTTGTGAAGTGCTGCATCGTCTCCGCTGGTGCACGAACACCGGGGACACTTGATGACCTGCGAATAATGGCTTTAGCTCTTTTAGCCTCTCTATGATAATTATTCAAATGTTATCAATAAAAGCACAGAAGATGACTCTTCAAGTGTTTTCACAGTCAGAAATCAAAGGGGAGAAGGAAACCTTTTCAAATCAGAGCAGACCAAGAGTGGATCATGTGCCGACAAATGAGTGAGGAATTCAGGCTGGGTGCGGGGGGGGGGTGGGAGGGGGCGGCTGGCAGGTGGAGGGAGGACATACGATCACTTCTGCCTGCAGAGGGGAGGGTCCGGGTAGTGTTCACCAGTTACCCAGGCCTGTGTCTCTTCCATCTGACACTATTTTCATTGTCTTTAATCAACAGGAAATTGTATAACAGTAATTGGGGAAAAAGGGATCCAAAAAACCTGGAATATAGAATGAGTAGGAAAAAATTGAGTTTCCTTGTTTTCAAGTATTAAGGTAGACACAAGAACTGTGAATAAATGAGCAGAACTTAGATGGAAATTCCTGCAGGTGGAAGGCATACACAGTGCTATCTGGATAGCATTCTTGGCCTCCCCTCCCTGCTGTGAGCAGAACACCCCTGAAATGGCCATCAGCAAAGGCGAAAACTCGCATCAGCCCCAGACATTAGCCATCCACACCAAGGGACCTTGAGGACTTTCTGCCAGGAGCTCAGCTCCTGCTTTCTCCCACTCCTCCAGAGCTTCTGACGTCTGAAATGATCATTCCCACTGTGTGCCCTGTCAATTTTCCTTCATTCCTTTGATCTGAGCCTGAATGACCCTCTGGGAAAGATTCAGGCAGGAACTTTTCCACATACCGTGATTCATTGTTGGATAGGCAAAAAAACCAGTATCTATTTCTTCCCCTCCTGAATACAAGGTCATTTGAGGAAAAGGCCACAGGAATTCAGCAAGTGGATATGAAACCGTCATGTTTCTCACTGACAAAGAGGACCGGAGAATGTCACGTTAGCTCCTTAGGCAAATGGGCTCGCCAGTCATTCACATCCAAGTTAGATTTTGCCATCAGGCCCTGACACACTGCTCCCTGGAGGGCCAAGCTGGTTATTGCCAGGCAAAGAGCAGGTCAGAAAACACTCTGAGAAGGAGATGAGCCACATTCACCCATCAAATTCCTCTGAGAATGAGTGGCAAACACTGCCCCCCCCACCTCCTAATATCGTCCCACATGGAAAAATGAAAAGGGAAATCAAGATTCCACCCTCACAGCCACACTGGGCAGACAGACTTTCCTCTGTAAGGATGAGGCGAAGAAACCTCGCAGGATCAGGGAAGATTCTGCAGCTCAAAAGCTAAATATTCCCCGAAGGTTCTGAGGAAGCTGCCTCCCCTGGGGGGGAAAAAAAGATTTACTGCAGCGCAAGTTTTTTTAAAAACATCTGAATATCTGGTTCAAATTCTCAATAAGATTCCAGGGAACTCTGGAAAAGATCTAAAATGTAGAAAAGATCAGAATAAAGAGGCAGAAATCTGAGAACAGGAAGTACAGCAGGGAGACAGAAACCACATATAGCTGGGTTAAAACCCATGATGAAGGCTGTAAATAGCAGACAAGACACTGGAGAAAATAAAATTAACACGGTCAAGGGTAAAATGGTAAAGAGATGAAAAGGAAAGAGGCAGGCAGTCAGACACAGGAGATATAACCTGGGGCTAATAGGAATTCTGGAGAGAAAAGAATAGATACAGCAAAAGCAGTAATCAAAGACATGGGAAGAGAAAACTTTTCTGGTACACAGAAAGAACTCAGTTGGAAATGAGAGTGTGTTCTGAGTCCTGATGAAAGTTTACGAAAAGAGGACCACATTTAGACACACCATGGTGGAATTCTCAAAGTAAAAAAAGTTAAGAAAATTTCTGGAACACACACACACACACACACACACACCCTTGGAACAGGAAATTTCTGAAGAGGGAGAGAGAGATTTTACTTTTCTTTTCATATCCTTAGCTCTGTTGTTTATTTGTTTTTTAAAACACCATGTCCATTTAAAAATAATTTTTAAAAGGAGTTTAAATTGGGGAGAGGGATGGTAAATAAGGATCTTATAGACAAATGGGAAATTAAAACAAAGAGCCTAAATTAAAATGAACTCAGATTTCTCACAACATCCAGAGAAGTATTGATAAATGTCAATTTTTTAACCTCAACTTGTTAGAAATACATTTTATTTTGTTAATATATATAAATATTATATATAATATTTTAACAGGATAAAGGATATAAAATACTTAAATTTTCTTAGATCTTCGGACATACATGATGCATGATAATTACCTTTACTACATTCAATGCACTTTAATGTTTTCTATCCTTGTCTATATCATTTTATATATTTTTTAAAATGCACTCACAGGGCTTCCCTGGTGGCACAGTAGTTGAGAGTCCGCCTGCCGATGCAGGGAACACGGGTTCATGCCCCGGTCCGGGAGGATCCCACATGCCGCGGAGCGGCTGGGCCCGTGAGCCGTGGCCGCTGAGCCTGCACTTCCGGAGCCTGTGCTCTGCAACGGGAGAGGCCACAACAGTGAGAGGCCAAAAAAAAAAAAAAAAAAAAGCACTCACAATCTATTAAATGGACTGGGTTGTGACCGTTGTGACCTGTAGTTTGAAATACACTGATCTAGAAAAACCTAAAGGAAAAGCCATGTTGTCATTCATGACAAAGGCAGCAAAAAGACCTTCTCAGGTGTGGAAGTTGTTTAAAAAATAATCCCTTCGGAGTACTCTTCTTGAATAAATCGCATACTCTTCTTAAAAATGTATGCTAGGACACAGGAAAAAAATCAGATGCAAAAACTTATAAATGAGAAAAAAAATCCAACTTGAAGCACCTGCTTAGAGGTTCAGGGAAAAAACTTTCATATAGTCTCGAAAACAAGGTGAAAATGTGAATCTACCATCTTTTTTGGCAATATCTTTTTTTTTTTTTTTTTTGCGGTACGTGGGCCTCTTACTGCTGTGGCCTCTCCCGTTGTGGAGCACAGGCTCCGGGCGCGCAGGCTCAGCGGCCACGGCTCACGGGCCCAGCCGTTCCGCGGCATGTGGGATCTTCACGGACCAGGGCACGAACCCGTGTCCCCTGAATCGGCAGGCGGACTCTCAACCACTGCGCCACCAGGGAAGCCCAGCAATTCTTTAAAAAATTAAAGTGTGCATACTTACCTCAATCTTGGAAATCCAAAAACAAAGACACCAGTATATAAAGATATATGAACTATGATGCTTCTTGCAGCAGTATGTATAGTGGCAAAATAACTAACAATGATTGACAGGTCCAACAAGTTAATGGTTTAATAAATTATGGTGCATCTATGCTAAAGTAATAGCCATCATGTTGCTATTTCTAATAAGTTAGCTATCATCCCATTTCTGCAAAGCATAGGGGGAAACTTATTAAAGGGTTTACATCTGCATGTATTTATGTGAGCAGAGAGAAAGATGTGGAAGGAAAAAAGCAAATTGTGAAGGCTGGTTAATTCTAAAGGGTGGGAGCAGTAAGGAAAGAAAGGGAGATCACTGGTTGCTCTGAAACACTTTTCAACTGACTTGTTGCAGTAAATATGCCTTACTTTGAAATTTGTAATCCAATTTAAAAAATTATCCTCTTGTTAAAAGGCATTAAACTAAGTTAAAACTTAACATTATAAGTTTAGTTATATAACTTAAAGTTAATACATATGCATTACTCTAAATAATTATTTTTTAATAGTTTCAAATTGAAGATTCAAAAAAGGTATTTTTCCTTCAAAGTTATTAGCTATTATAAATAAAAATGATGAAGTTTTCAATCCCAGATAAAATTAAGAAGAAGTGGGAATAAGTGGGGACAAATTTATTTTCCACAACAGGGAGCAAAAAATATAGTTCTATATAGACTATGATCATTGACTAGCATATCAAAAACCTCTGAAAACCTTTAAGGTAAATAAGAGTAGAATTAGTAAAGAATTCTAATTCTTGCTTTCTAAATTATTAAGGATTACAGACTAAAAAGAAAATTAAGAGCAAAATGTGTTAGGCCTAAAACTAAGGCCCAATATATTTTTTAAATTAATTAAATAATTAATTTTTTGGCTGCGTTGGGTCTTCGTTGCTGTGCGCGGGCTTTCTCTAGTTGCAGCAAGCAGGGGGCTACTCTTTGTTGCGGTGTGAGAGCTTCTCATTGCGGTGGCTTCTCTTTATTGCGGAGCACAGGCTCTAGGCTCGTGGGCTGTAGAGCTCAGGCTCAGTAGTTGTGGTGCACGGGCTTTGTTGCTCCGTGGCATGTGGGATCTTCCCAGACCAGGGCTCGAACCTGTGTCTCCTGCATTGGCAGACAGATTCTTAACCATTGCACCACCAGAGAAGTTGTAAGGCCCAATATTAAGTATTGCTGTGATACGTGGTGAAACTGGTAGGACCTTGAATGGCCTAACTATAAGTTCTCCCCACTCTCCTCCCTCCAGTAAGGTCCCCTAGCCAAATAACCCTCCTTATCAAGGCAACCAGGAGAAGGTCCTTGGGTTTCAGTTCCCTCTAAACTGCACGATTATTCAAATATGCCAGTAACATCCTCCCATGAAAACCAGGGTTTATCTCACCCTTTTGATACTATAATGCTTGCCTCCCACAGCCCCTGGTTGTTCACTCTGTTTCTGAGTGTAACCCCCATATGGCCCTGCATAGTGTGCTGTGCCCTCCTCCCCTGGACAGTAAGCATATGTGACTAATAAACTGCCCAGAATTGGGTGTCATGTGTTCAGCCATGAATGGTAATCCTTCCCTCACCAATGGGGCGAACAGGAGGTGATTAAAACACAAGAAGATATAAAAAAGCAGAAGGCATCAAATAAGTTGACAAAAGCTGTGCCAACCCTGGTACTGCAGAGAGAAACAGAAAATAGAAGATTTTATCAATTCAACAGAAGGTAGAAAGGGAGAAAAAAAGTGGAGAAAAAGGATGATGAGCAGAAAATATAGCATAATAGCAAAAGAAAGTCCAGGGCTTCCCTGGTGGCGCAGTGGTTGAGAATCCACCTGCCGATGCAGGGGACACGGGTTCGTGCCCCGGTCCGGGAAGATCCCACGTGCCGCGGAGCGGCTGGGCCCGTGCGCCATGGCCGCTGAGCCTGCGCATCTGGAGCCTGTGCTCCGCAACGGGAGAGGCCACAACAGTGAGAGGCCAGCATACCGCAAAAAAAAAAAAAAAAAAGTCCAAATAAATAATTAATAGCAATAATGTAAACTGCTTAAACACACTTAGGAAGACACACATTATCATATTGGGTAAAAAATAAAAATTCTATTGTATGTTATTAATTTTTTCTATAATTCTGGAATTATCTTAG
This sequence comes from Kogia breviceps, assembly GCF_026419965.1. Lineage (NCBI taxonomy): Eukaryota > Metazoa > Chordata > Mammalia > Artiodactyla > Physeteridae > Kogia > Kogia breviceps. The sequence continues at coordinate 34,161,123 of NC_081328.1, read as the reverse complement.
CTATCATATCTTCAATGTTACTTCCCTGACATTTTCTTTATTCTTTTCTTCTGCAAGTCCTATTGGACATATTTTGGGGTCTCTCAAGCTATTCTCCTGCCTTTTGAACTGCTTTCTCTTATTTTTAATCTCTTTATTTCTCCTTGCTGCATTCTGTGTAGATTCTTTAGAACTATCTTCCAGTTCACTGCTTTTATCTTCAACTATATCCAGTATAAAATTCATCCCATCTTTTGAGATATTTTATTTCATGACTATATTTTTATTTCTGAGATTTATAATTGTTTGTATCTATATGTTCATTTCATTTTCATCTGCATTGACTCATGATTTCTTATTTGTCAAATGTTGTCTTCATTTATCTCTTTGAGCATCCTTATTTTCAAATCTTTGCTAGGTTAGTCCAAAAAGTGAATTTCATCTGTGAGCTCACATTTCATTTGTTGAGTTCGTTGTCTTTTATGGTATTTGATTTCTTCATTTGCTCATATGCTTTGGGATTTTGGTTTACAGGCTCATTATGGCTGGGAGTTTTTGACTTTGCTTTGTGCTCTGTTCTTCTTTCTTCTTTCTTGTCTGGTGGATTTAGTTTTATGGTCATAACCACAAGATTAGTCCAGGACTGGTCTTTTGATGGCCACTGTGAACTTGTGCTCTTCATTGATTTAGGGGTCTTACAGACTCAGTCACAGGGTTGACTCACTTCTTGGTTGTGAGGCTATCATTCCTCTGCTGCCTCCTTAGGCTTACAGTTTTGTCCATAGCTCCTTAGAGCTGGTCAGTTGTCCTGTTTTTCAGCCTCCTTTCACAAGTAAGGTGGCCTCACTCCAGTCCCTGGTTTCAGCCAGAGAGTCTGGCTCTATCCTCTATTCCATGTGCAACATTTTAGCTCCCATTACCCCACAGGCTTTTGGCTTTGGCCTTATTCAACACCAGTTAGTTTTTCTTCTTGTCTGCTGAGATGTTTAACGTGTTTTTTGGCCTGTTTATGTCTTATTAATGTCTTTGAAACTTTTTCTCTCATTGTTATATGTTTGGAGCGTACAGAGGGTGTATCAAAACATGAACTTTCCAGCCTTCTTCTTGGAGATGGAGTTTCTACTTACAATGGAAACATACCTGCAGATACAGTTCAGGGCTGAAAGAGCAGAGCACTGAGACTGCTACCCTGGGAGTCCAAGTAATGGGCATTTTGTCTGGACTTAGGGGGCTGGGCAGGGATGTGGACCAGACTAGTAAAACCCCATCTGGACAACTTCTATTTACAGACCAGCTTCCTACAGAGACCCCAAGTGGCAGTAAGATGATTTGCAGGAGCAGAATGTTCTACCCAAAGTGCCTTCCTACTGCCTGCTTGGAGCTGGGAGCCTAACTGACACCTCCTTTGTGAACTACATGTGTCCACCACAGGCTTTTTAGACAACTCAGAGGACCAAAGAGAAAGATAATACTGCATATGGGCTCTCAGCTGGCTAAATAGAAAAATGAAATAGCTATGGCTTTTTCATTTTGGCATAATACATACTGTTGACACGCAATATATACAACATAATGGAGAAAGAAAAATAACAAAGATATAGTGGAGCACTTAAATTCTTCTCCAGAAAAAAGATTCATAAATTTCAATATTGACTCAAAAAAGAAGCACAAAATTCTGAATAGATCAATAACCAAAAAGAAAAGAAAAAAAAAAAAAAAAGAAGTTACTGAAGAAAGCTCCCTAAAAGACTCTTGGGTTCTGTGCTTTTGTTGACAAGACTTTTCTAATGGTTAAGGAACAGCAGTGTCTATTGTTGTTATGTACAACAATTCCTATTGTTGTATAAATTATTTCAAAACACAGAATAAAGAAATAATGCTCCTCAATTTGTGATGTAAACTCTGATTCTTAAGTCTACAAAAAAAAAGTAAAGAAAGCCATAGACCAGGGGTTGCAAACTCAAGTGTCTGTAAGCGCCAGAAACTATAAGTGGGTGAAGTTGACTGGTGTGTGAAATGACTGGGGAAAGTGGGAGCTACAGAAATTGAAGAGTGTGCACCTCTTTTTAAAGAATTCAAAATCAAATGCTTCAAACTCCTGTGCTGGTCACATAAACAAGTCCCATGAGTCACAAGTTTGCAGCCTCTGGTACAGGTTGATCTCTGTTATAAAATAGATGTAAAAATCCTAAATAAAATACTAGCAAGTTAAATTCAACCTACACTACAATTTTTTAAAAACCTACTAAGACCAAGTTACATTTACTCTAAGGGATGCAAAAACGTTTCAACATGTGGAAATTATTTTAAAAATAATCCATCATCTCACATTGGAAAAACCTATATAATCATTTCAGTAGATGTTGGAACTTAATACCTGACAAGGGGAGGCCCAGGAATACAGAGCTAGGTTGGGTGTGAGCTGGCAAAGGATGTCCCAAATGTAGCATCTAGGGGTAAAGCCAGGACCAGGTCCAGCAGACAGACAGCCCAGTGAAGTGTCGATCCAAAGAACTGGACACAGAAGCAGAAATTAGATAAAGGCAAGAAGACAGGTCCTGCAGAGATGCTTGGGAAGCACAGCCTAGGGACTTTACTGTAGGAGCCTCCCTGTCGTCTGGTACTGAGCCAAGTTTGGACTCTAGCTGCTGAAAACACTGGGAACATTTGAAAACACTCAGCATTCACTTATCATAATATTTCTCCTAAAACTAAGGTCTAAGGATGATGTCATCACATGAGAAAGGACACATCATAGAAGCAGCCCACTTAAAAGTAAAAAATGCTTTCCTGCTCTGATTTTCTGAGGAGCCATTTTGTGTTTTCAAGACTTCCTACAATAAAAGAAAAAGAAGCACTATGGAAGTTATAGGGGAACCTGTGGGAAGAGGAGACAGTGGGGAGCATGAACCTTGCATTTTATATGGTCAAATCTCAATCAGTCAAGGCATGTTAGACCTCAATAACCAATTTATTCTATTTTTAAAATTTTTAACCTTTTTGGCTGCACCGCATGGCTTGTGGAATCTTAGTTCCCTGGACCCCCCACAGGGAAAGCATGGAGTCCTAACCACTGGACAACCAGGGAATTCCCAATGACCATCAGTAAAATCTAAGTGGGTACTGATAGAGTGACAGGGAATGAGTGCTAAGTCAGGACTCCACACCTCTACCTCATACCGTACACACAGAAAATTTCAGATGGATTAAAGACTTAAATGTAAGATGTAAAATAAATATTGTAGGAGAAAAGATATGAGACCATATACCTCATCAAGGATCAGGAAGATCTACCTAACTAGAAGAGAAAATGAGAAGACATAAAACAAGAAGAACATAATTGATTCCAAAAAAAAAGTTAAAAAATTTTAAAAGACCTTAAAAAGTCAAAATGCAGTGATAAATTGAAGAAAACTTTCAACTTCAAAAAGATGAAAAAAAGTCTTAAAATTGATAAGAAAAAGACAAATAATGCAATACCAATAGATAAACTCATGAAGATTATGAAGAGGCAACTCTGGAAAAAAAGTTGGTTTCCAGTCAGGAAACCAACTGAGACACTCCGCAGCAGAAAATCACAAATTAAAAACCAAGGCAGGGCGGCGCAGTGGTTGAGAGTCCGCCTGCCGTTGCAGGGAACACGGGTTCGTGCCCCGGTCCGGGAGGATCCCACGTGCCGCGGAGCGGCTGGGCCCGTGAGCCATGGCCACTGAGCCTGCACTTCCGGAGCCTGTGCTCCGCAACGGGAGAGGCCACAACAGTGAGAGGCCCGCGTACCGCAAAACAAAACAAAACAAAACAAAAAATCAAGGCATTCACTTCTCACCTATCAGATTGGCAGAAATTCAACAGTGGTAACAACTGCTGTTGGAAGGGATGCAGGAAAACCATACTCTCATACACTGCTGTCAGAAAAGTTGAATTGTCTTTGAAAACACAATCTGGCAATAGCTATTAACATTTAACATTCCCCTTTCCCCAGTAATCCCATTCCTGGGAAACTCTACCACAGAAATGAACACATAAGTGTAGAACCACGTTATTATAGCCTTGTGGTAGTCACAGAAACTGGAAACCAAGTGAATGCCCATTCAAGAAAGGAGTGGCATATTATGCAGCCATTAAAAAAGAATGGGTTAGGGGCTTCCCTGGTGGCGCAGTGGTTGAGAGTCCGCCTGCCGATGCAGAGGACGCGGGTTCGTGCCCCGGTCCGGGAAGATCCCACATGTCGTGGAGCGGCTGGGCCCGTGAGCCATGGCCGTTGAGCCTGCGCGTCCGGAGCCTGTGCTCCGCTACGGGAGAGGCCACAACAGTGAGAGGCCCACGTAACGCAAAAAAAAAAAAAAAAAAAAAAAGAATGGGTTAGAGTCCCATCCATTCTGGGAGAATTTCTACTATGTGTTTATGGTCAAGATACAAAGTGTATGTAAATTAAAAACCCGTGTGTGTGTGTGTGTGTGTGTGTGTGTGTGTGTGTGTGTGTGTGTGTGAATTCTTACAAAGGTGGAAGGAAAGAAGGAAGGTAGGAAGGAAGCTAGACTGTTAACATGGAGGGGAAGGGTAGAGAAATACTTAAAAGTGAGTTTCTATATTTAAAAACCATGTGTGTAATGTGATGCCGTCCATGCAAAATCTATACACATAAAGAGATGGGGAAAGGATCATCACCAAAATATTAATGATGATTATCTCAGGGAGTGGGATTGCAGGTGACTTTTACTTTTTTCCTCATTTTTTCCCTATGTTTTAAATGTTATATAATGAGTATATATTATTTACACAATCAGTGGAAAATAAAGTTATTTTCATTGTTGGGTGCAGGGGAGTATGGGTAGGTAGACAGTCCCTGGGGGACCTGATTTAATGAGCACACAAGATCAATATTTAATTAACATATCAATCGCTGGCATGCCAATTGATGTTTTCCAAAATCTTGAAGTGTAGTTTCTCTTAAGTAGCCAAACTGTCATCTGAAACACTGTTTACAATTCTCCCACTTAACTAATGCTGAAGAATAGAATGATTACAAATACCAAAGGGGCAGGAGATGATTAAAGGAGGTTTTATTTAAGTACCATCAAATAACTGCATCTCCTGTACTCATCACAGCTTAGAATTTCCTTATCAAGTTTATCTCCAGGCACCTTCCAAACCCTTTTATCATCACTTTCAAGCTCTTTTCTTTTTTTTTCAACCATTTTTTTCCAGACCTCTGTGTAGTGATTCTTAAATCTTCATTATAAATTTTCAACCTTCGCTTTGCTCTTTTTATTGCTTCCTTCTCACGGAGCTTGGCTTCACTGCTGGGGATGCACCTGGCTATGCTGGGCACTGCTCTCCCACTTCTCCCCTTCCCTCTCTCAGTAGACCTGCCAGGTTCAGGGGAGGGCTGCAGGGGTTCAACACAGCAGCCTGTCCAAAAATGTTAGGATCAGCTCATGGAACAGGAAGTTGGGCTTCATTTGATCTTTCTTTTGCAACATTTACTGAGCATTGCTGGGTGTCCATTGCCGGCCTAAGGATTCAAAGGTGAAGAAGGCATGATTCCAGAGAAATCACAACCAGATATGCAGACAGTGCTTAGTAAGCACTTAGGAGGATGCCACCGATGGGAAGTGGGGAGAGGAGCAGGGGAGCAACTGCTAGGGCTGGGCACAGCGAACGGCACGCGCAAAAGTCTGGTGGTTCTCCAAGTGTGTTCCCAGACTCGTAGCATCAGCATTACCTGGGCACTTGTTGAAAATTCTAATTCTCGGGCCCCACTCTTGACCTACCAAGCAGAAACTCCGGGAGTAGGGACCAGCAATCTGTTTAATCAAGTCCTGAGGGTGATTCTGACATACCCTAGAGTTCGGTAACCACGGCTCTAGTTGGGGTCTGAGGATGCCTAGGATACGAGGGAGAAGAGAGAGGAACCAAGGCTTTGTGAAGGGCCTCAGATGCCAGTCAAAGGAGTTAGACTTTGCTCCGTAGGTGCGGCCTCCATGGTTTTTAAGCAGGGCTTGTGGCACTTAGACAATCTCTCCCAACTCAGCGTTTCTGGAAGCTCTAGCATTCTCTGCTTGCACGAGGGCAGAGAGCCAGCTGATTTCTACAGGGCTGAGTCCCCCACCCCCAGCCCCGACCTCAGGCGGCGAGCCAGAGAGAGGTCAGCTGCAGACCTCTCTGCAACCTGGTTCTATGGGCTTGCCGTCCAGGAGAGGTGAGCACACGCAGAAACTGACCAAGACGCGGAAGGGACCATCCGGGAAGCGGACCCGGCTGGAAAGGCCAGCAATCCGCCCGACGCGCTGGGCAGCCGGGGCCAACAGCGAGGCCCAGGCTCCGCCCCTGGCCCACCGGGCGCCGCGTTTGGGGCCTGTGGGCCCCGCCCCCCGCCCCGCCCCGGCGCGCGCCAGGCGCTCCTCCCTTGGGGGAAGCCGGCTCGGCCCGCGCACCCGTGCGCGCGCCCGCGGCCGGGTTGCAGGGCTGGGCGCGCGCCCCTCGTCCCAGGCAGGAAGATGGTGGCGAGCGTTCGGGTGCAGAAGCTTGTGCGGCGCTACAAGCTGGCGATTGCCACGGCGCTGGCCATTCTGCTGCTGCAGGGCCTGGTGGTGTGGAGCTTCAGCGTCCTGGAGGACGACGAGCCGGGCGAGGTGCTCCGACGGCCGGGCGGGCAGGCGGGCAGGCCGGGCGCGGGGGCGCGCGGGGTCCTGGCGGGGATGCGGGCGGCCCCGGCCGGGGAAGTGGGGCACGAGCCGCTTGCGTGTCGCGCGCTGGCGGCCGCCTGGCTCGGGGCCTCGGACTCCTGGAGCCCGGTTCCCGGGGGCCTACGCGCGGGGCTGTGCGTGACCCGGGGGACCGGGCCGCGGGCCGGCAGGGGCCCCGGGCGGGAGGAGCGGGTCTTGGTGGGGTGGTCTGCAGCCCGGGGAGCAGTGAAGGTCAGGCGCGGGGGCGGGGGCAGCGGGGCCGGGAGGCGGGGCTGGGCCCGAGCCTGTTCGAAGGTGGGGAACCCCAGGCCAAACTTTCTGAAGTTGGGAGGGGGCGGGAGTGTGCGCGCCGTGGGCGGAGGACTGGGGCCGAGGGACCCCGGGCAACCGCGCCCAGCTGCCCCTCGGGGGCAGTAGCCAGTGAAGAAGTGGAGCCTGGGAGTGGAACTCAGTGTGGCAACTGAGGAGAGGGAGTGACCCCGAGGGAGAGAACGGGAGTGTCCCTGAGACGTGGCTCCCTCAGCCAAGGGTCTGAAGAACCTGCATGAGTCTTCAGAAGAGGATGGAAGGGGAATTGAGCTGCTGAGGGGGCCTCAGGACATTAGGGAATTGGGGACTCGCCCCCTCTGACTCTCAGGGAATGGGGGAAGCAGCAGCTGGTTTAGCAGAACCCCAGGCTCTGGAGCAGGGGCAAACCCCATCTTGCTTAATCCCCAGGTACTTGCTCTGAGAGCCTCACTCACTCTTGGCTGATGTGGTTTCAGCTGGAGACCCAGACATGCCTTCCCGAGGCCTAGATGCTTTCCCCAGTGTGGTCAAGAGGGTCCAGTGGTGTCTGAGACCATCCTGGAAGGTTGGAGAGGATAGGCCAAACCCTGGCCCTAAGCTGTGGGCCAGATGACAGGACTTCCCTGCCCCCACCCCTTGGTTCTGGTGCCTCTAGGGCTCTGAGTCAGACACTCTGCTTGCCCCATCCTTTTGGGCCTCTCCACCTGGCAGGGTGAAGGCCAAGGGAGCCCTGATGTCCTCTTCCCCTTCCTGCATATGGGCAGTCTGGAAGGCCTGGTGTGGAGACTGGGAGAATTGCCGCTTTTGCCTTTTTTGGGGAGAACCAAGAGACTAGGGTGGTGAAGGGAGCTCGGACAGAGTCACATGAGACCATAACTCCAAAAGGAGCTGAGGTTGGGGTTGGGGGAGGCTGGCTCTGTGGCATCTGAAGGGCGTGAGCTTGTTCTTTGTGGTCCAGTAAGTAGCGGGAAGGGGAAGAAGAGAGTGTATGAAGATTTTTTGGGCAGATGAGACATTCTAAGATGGAAAGGGCTGCCAAGGAGTTAGGGAGCCCTCTGACCCTGGAATATGTGAGCACTCTGGGGAGGGGCATGGCAAAGCATCAGAGGCTTCCCAGAAACAAATCTCTGGATGGGATGAGAGATTGTCCAGGCCTCAAGGTCCCTGCTGCCCTGCTTCCAGCCTGGGGTGGAAGAGTGCAGTAGAGTGCATGGGATCCTGCCTCCCCACCTCCTCCTCCAGCTTCCTAGCAGAACCTGATAGGGGAATCCCTGGACTAGAATGGGAAAAAGATCCTTGATGACCTAAAGGCTGTGTGGTCCAAGCAGCCCTTGGGGCTTGGACCCCTTCAGCAGCCATCTCAGTTGGACCATCCCACTTCACCATCCTATGTCCTATTCCAGCGCTGCTGCTGGTAAGTGGTATGACCGTTGGCAAATCGCCTAACCTCTTTTGCATCCTCATCAGTATCCGCGCCCCAAGGATGAGGGCAATAATAGCACCTCTCTCGTTGGGTGATGCCTGTGAAGTGTTGGCAGGAGTTGCTGGTCCATGCTAAATCATCAGTAAATAACTCTTATTATTTATTATTATTATTTATTTATTTTTGGCTGTGTTGGGTCTTCATTTCTGTGCGAGGGCTTTCCCTAGCTGTGGCAAGCGGGGGCCACTCTTCATCGCGATGCGCGGGCCTCTCACTATCGTGGCCTCTCTTGTTGCGGAGCACAGGCTCCAGACGCGCAGGCTCAGTAATTGTGGCTCACGGGCCCAGTCGCTCCGCGGCATGTGGGATCCTCCCAGACCAGGGCACGAAACCGCATCCCCTGCATTGGCAGGCGGATTCTCAACCACTGCGCCACCAGGGAAGCCCCAACTCTTATTATTATTTCAATACTGCACAGTGGTAACAGGGATTCATTCATTCGGTCAGTCATTCATTCAACAAATATTTATTAAGTCTTCCTTCATACCAGGCACTGTGCTAATACTGGGGATACAGAAATAAATATAACAGATGAGGTCTCAGCGCTCGTGGGCAGACAGGGAGAGACTGACAGGGAAATAACAATAACAAGAGGGCTGGTTTAGATAGGTGGTTGGGGAAGGCTTCTGCAGGAATTGGCCTGTGAGTTGAAAGACCCAGTCAGCCTGGGGAAGAGGTAGGTAGAGTTCAGGCAGAAGGCCCTGAGGAGAATGGGCTTAGCTGGGTGCCTTCAAGGAATGGAAAGGAGGGTGTGGTGTGATCCCTGGAAGAAGGTTCAAGAGTTAGTCCAGGGCACATCCTAGAGCCCGCAGTGAGGGGCTGGGGTTTTATTCTAAGTGGCTCTAAACTAAAGGGGTCTAAGCAGCGATGGATGAGCTGTGCATTTAAGAGGCACACTCTGCCCATCTGTGAGGGCTAGACTGGAGACCAGAGATGACCATTAACATCCAAAGAGCCATTTTATGGTTTTCAAAGCTTTTACATTGTCTCACCGCTTACTTTATGTACACATTTAGTTTTATTGTAACAAAGCAACTTGTACACGTTTAACGTTTAAAACTGAGCATCATCTTTCCTTTCCAGTGAAGCAAAAAGAAAAATTTTTAAATAAACAGGAACAGAATTACAATAGAGAATGTCAATTGCAAATAAGATCCTATAGGCTCTGCTGATTCTCCCATCCAGTGGCAGGGCTCAAGTCATCATTAGGAGAGAATTTTTATTTTAAAAGTGTCATCTTAAACTGCAAGGATGTCCGCTAAACATCACAATTAAACATGCCAAAGGAGAAGCCATGTTGTCAAAGTGCCCACTGAACCCACCCAAACGTCTCAAACCCACCCTCTGCTGACCTTCTATAACCCCATTTATTTAAGTTTGTTTTTTCTTTTTTTAAACAAGAGAAAGTAGACAGATACATGTTGGTGAATGCTAACTGTCCATATTCACATAGAGATACAGTGTAATCTCTGAGCCCAATATACAGAGAAAGGAGGCAAAAAGCTAGAATTCTATGCACTACTACACAGGGGCCTAGCACCCTCCAGCGTCCAGCAGAGCTAAGGGAGCAGAAGGTTTTTCTTTTTTCCCACAGAGCATGGTGGTGTTGATTCCATAAAGTTTTTATTGAGACAGGAAGGGATAAAAATGAATTTGGAACAGAAAGGGGTAGAGATTCTTTTCCCACTGAGTTGTGCTCAAGGTGTTTCCCCAAAAAATAAGTTGTGAGCCATGGTATAAAGGAGAAAAGAGACCTCAAAAACAGGGCGACTGAGCACAAGAGGAGGAGAAAAAAGAAAAAAAAAAAAAAAGACTGCAACTTGCTCCCGGGGACTGGAGAAAATTCAAAAAGGAAGGTTGGAATCCATCAGTGTTCCATTCGTCATCTTCTCCTTCGTCTTCCTCTCCTTCCTCCCCCTCTTCATCCTCTTCATCTTCTTCACCTTCATCCGCATCCCCTTCTTCATCAGTATCTTCCGATCCTTCTTCTTCATCATCATCATCATCATCTTCTTCTCCTCCCCCTTCCTCATCATCCGTGTCCGGAACCAAGTAGCACTATAATGGATTTGGCCAAATATCCTCTTTGATGACCTCTCCTAACTCATCTGCACCTTTCCGGATTTCCATTTGATTTCAGTGGACTTTGAAGATGGATCACCACTCTCATTCAGATGAAATTCTTTGGAGGGAACTTTATTTTCAAAGTCAGGGTTTTCATCAAAATAAAAATCTATTCTGTAAGCCGATTTAATATCTTAAAATTCTGCCACTTCGACTCTTGTCAAATAATGCAGCGCCTCTTCATCCTCCTCCCCAAGCAGTGCAGACACTTGTGGATGGTTAACAAATGTTGTTACCCCAAAATTTGGGATTTGGGCGATCAATTCCGACCTCTTCTGAGAAAATGGTTGGCGGAGTTTGTTATATTTCTGTTGTACTTTCAAAATGTCCTCACTGGCTTGTTCGTTAAGTCTGTCTATTTCGTTTTGTACTTCATCAATATGTTCAGTTGCTTCTTGCTGTTCTTTTTTGGAGGGGAGGCGGCGGCGGGCGGGCAGGCGGCTCTGCTCCCTCACTCACGCTCCGCGCTCCAGCTTGCTGCTCCATCTCTCACCGCTTACTTTAAACGCTCTGAGAGGTCCAAGGTGGTGGGGTGTGGGATAAGCATTGCTGTATACTCTGTCTCCATGGCCCAGAGAAGGATTCCAAGGAGAAGCTGCAGAGCCAGGAAATGTCAGAGGACTTTGAATTCCTCCTCAGTGGGGAGAGGGGGCCTCGGAGGCCAGACTGCCTCCAGGCAGGTGTCTTAGGGCCAGTCCCCATCCTCAGTAATTAGAGGGGACTCTGACCTCAGGGGCGACGGGGGGCAGCTCCTCTAGGGGCACAAATATGGGCCCTGCTGCTGCGCATATAAACATTCTTGGGGTGTTTATATGTGGTGGGGGCTGGCTGCCCACCAGGAGCCCCCCTCCCAGTTCCTCACTGCTGCCTTCTGGTCCCCCAGCCCCCTCTGGGATTGTCCTTCTCAGGGTCAGCCAGCTCCCCTGCTGCAGTGCAGGGCACCAACATGCCCATCTCCTCCCACATCCTATCCCCCCCCACAGCGAGCCTGGCCCTGTGCCCTGCCCTCCTGACCAGCTTCCTCACTCGCTGATACTGACTTCCATCTTGAGAGCCCACAGCTCCTTTGCCATCTCCACCCACCTAAGCTTGAGAATGTCTTCCTCTGCCTGCTGTGTGGCCAGGTCCGACATCACCAGGTTGATGTATGCTCAGTTCAGTGGGGCTGCAGCCACCTTTCCTGAGGGCTTTCCAGTCCAGGGTGCCCTCCCCAATGTGGGTAACAGATTGGGATCTGCTACCTGCCCCCTACCTGCCCTCCCCTTTGCAGATATCTCTTCTCAGATGGAGATAGACACCCCTGGCTCTCACTGGGCACCTCCCAAGAGGGCTGCTTGGGTGCCAGGCACAGAAGGCTGGGGTGCCAGGGTAGGGGTGGGGCCCTGGCCCTAAGGCACTTGCCATGCTCTGACAGAGGAGGAGAGGGAGGTCCTAGGGAGGGGAGGGACAGGGAAAACTCAAACCGATGGTCCAAAGTATCTGAAGGCCTTTGCTTCTCTCCTGACTTCACGTTTGACTCTTTCCTATTCTCCTTCCATTAATAATAATAGTAAGGATAACAGCATTTACTGAATGCTGAGCCTGTGCCAAGAGCTTTTCATTCATTCACTCATTCATAAATTCATTCATTCAACAAATATTTATTGAGGGAATTCCCTGGTGGTCCAGTGGTTAGAACTCTGCACTTCCACTGCTGAGGGCATGGGTTTGATCCCTGGTAGGGGAACTAGGATCCCACAAGCTGCACGGCACGGCCAAAAATTTTTTAAAAAGAAAATATACATATATATATATATATATATATATATATATATATCGTGTCTCCCATTGTCAGACATTCTTCTGGGCTCTAGGAATACATCACTGAACAGAACAACAAAAAGCTTTGTCCTCATGGACATTACATTCTTGTAAGGGGAGAGACATAGAATAACACAATATACATTTATACATATAAATACATTATAGGATGAGAGAAGGTAATAAGTGCTATGGGAGAAACAAAGTGGAGGCTGAGGGAGAGCTGGAGTTTTAAATACAGTGGACAGGGTGGCCTTCCCGAGAAGATGCCACCTGAGCAAGGAATTGGAGGCAGGGGCTGTGGGGACATCTAGGGGAGAGCCTTCCATGCACAGGGGACAGTGAATGCCAGGTGGGATGGAGGGACGCTGAGGAGGCCATTAAGGCTGGAGCAGAGTGAACATGAGGTCAGAGGCGGGGGAGCAGACACAGCTCACATAGCCTCTGTAGGTTCACGGGCTCTGTCCTCAGAGGGGGACCATGGGTGGTTTCACGCAGAGGAGTGGGGAGATGGGACTTGTTTTTTGGTGGTTTTTTTTGCGGTACGCGGGCCTCTCACCGCTGCGGCCTTTCCCGTTGCAGAGCACAGGCTCCGGACGCGCAGGCTCAGCGGCCATGGCTCACGGGCCCAGCCGCTCCGCGGCATGTGGGATCTTCCCGGACCGGGGCACGAACCCGTGTCCCCCGCATCGGCAGGCGGACTCTCAAGCACCGCGCCACCAGGGAAGCCCTGGGACTTGTTTTAAAGGAAACACTGGCTGCTGTGATGAGAGTGGACTGTAGGAAACCAGAGTAAGAGCAGGGCTTCCAGGCAGGGGTGGTCATGATGGAGGCAGTGAGAAGTGGTCAAATTCTGCATGTACTTTGAAGGGGGCCCCAACAGGAGGTACTGATGATGGAGTGTGAGAGAAATGAGTTGAAGTGACGCCCCTACGTTTTTGGCCTGAGAGACTTGAAGGATGGAGAGATCATTAACTGATACGGGGAAGACTGAAGAAGGAGCCTAGTGGGGGAAGATCAGGAGTATGCTTTTGGATTTGTGGGTTGATAGGTCTATCAAGCTCCCAAAGGAGGCATCAAGGAGGCTGACAGTTAGACATTTGAAGGTTCAAGGGAGTGCTCAAGACCAAAGAGAGAAATCTGGGAGTGGATGGAGTTAGGAGACTGAATGAGGTCACCTGGGGACCTAGGACAAGGCAAGGCCCCAGGGTGGCCTTGGGAGGTAAGGAAGAGTCGGCCAGGAAGACTGATAAGGAGTGGCCATGGAGGCCACACCAGGGAAACACCGGGAGGGCATCCTGGAAGCTGAGGGAGGAGGGTGCTTCAGAAGCTGTGGTCCAGTGAGTCATGCTGCTGGAAGGCCAGGCCAGAAGAGGACTTGCGCAGAGAGTGTTGAGAGAGGAAGGGGACAGCTGGTGGCGCCACCTCTTTCTAGCTGCACTATCTCATGCTCTATCTCATTGGACACTCACACTTCCCTCCTGTATTTTAAAGCTGAGGGAACCTGCTCAGAGAAGGTAGGTAACTGTGGGGGGATGGCAGAGCTGGGCAGGGAGCTCTGGTGACCTCAGAGTAGTCACACAGTGCCTCTCACTCCTCCATCCTTTCCTTGTTCATCCACCTGACACCAACCAGACATCCTATGTGCCAGCTACTTCACCGGGCACTGGAGTAATGGGGCTGAAATGACAGCCTCTCCCCAAGGAGTTGGTTGGGTAGAAGAACGTCCCACCCTGGGGCAAACGGGATGGCTTCACACAAGGAGACTCAGGGCTGGATCTTGAAGGATGGATGGGATTTGGTCAGGCAGGGAAGGGGGGGTGGGTCACAAAAGGGGGACAGGGAGAGCTGGGAAGAGGGTGGGTATACACACTTTCAAGTGTGACCGGACCATTAGGGAAGTACCTGGGTTCTAGAAGAGGCTGTAGGAGCCAGGAAGCAGGGGTGGAGATATTGAGGCGCAGCACTCAGCTTTCCCTTCGAGAAAGACCCTGCCACAAGGAGCAGTGAGTTGCCAGCCTGCAGCTGCAGGTGCCTTCAGGCTCTGCCTCAGCCGTCCAGCCATGGCCAGGCACCTTCTGGGCCACCCCCAGCAGTGGTACCACGGCTCCCATCTCTAGGCTGTCTTTGCCCTGGAGCTTCCCACTAGATGATCGAGGCCCTCTCCAAGCCGAGCTGTTGTCTGAAGCTCGTCCTTCCCGCTCTTTGCACAGATGTCAGGCCGGCTTGGCTATCTGAAGGCTTTCCCTGCTGCTTCCTGCTCCTGCTTCCTCATCATCCAGAGTGTGACCCCCCCACCCCCCCGTGAATCTCTTGCACTCTGACTCTCTCTTGGTCTCTGCTTCCCAGAGAACTTGACCAGTAATGGGGTCTCAGATTTCACCTCTGTCCTCCCCACCAGGCAAGACCCCTTTGCTGTGTTGTGGCCTCAGCACTCCCACGCGGAAATACTGTAGAGTCAGTAGAATGCTTTCCTTCTGAAGAGCACCGTCTCTTCCCAGTCTGGCCCGGGTGGGAGTGCTAGGTGGACACTCTTGTCTGCAGGGTCTTTGCATGTTTCTCTTATGATATATGTGGATATTCATTTTCATAGTTGCTGAAAAAGAAAGTGGTACCTGAATCCAAAGCACAAAAGAGATTCAGTGCCCTGTGATCTTTGTGATCGCGGGGACGTGGGTGCGATGGTGCCTTTGGGGAGGGCGACATTTCCTCTGCTGGCTGGTCAGGGAGGCCTCCCAGCAGAAGTGCTGTTTGTGCAGACTCCTCAGGCAAACAGGACTCTTCTAGATCAAGGGTGGCAGGGGGCTTCCAGGCCTGAGGCCCAGCAGGAAGCTAAAGGAGCTGGAGGAGAGTGACTGTCCCGGTGACTTGTGTCCGCCTATCTTTTACAGAAAGGAAGGCAGAAGAAGCCACGGCCGCTAGACCCCGGTGAGGGCTCCAAGGACACAGACAGTTCAGCTGGGCGGCGGGGCGGCGCAGGCAGAAAGCATGGGCGCTGGCGGGGCCGTGCTGAGAGCCCCGGCATGCCCGTGGCCAAGGTGGTACGGGCAGTAACCAGCCGGCACAGAACCAGCCGGCGGATCCCCCCCACCCCGCCCCCAGAGGCCCCAGGCCGCCAGAACCTGAGTGGGGCAGCGGCCGGGGAGGCGCTGGCTGGGGCAGCTGGCTTCCCACATGGAGACACAGGGAGTGTGGAGGGCGCCCCCCAGCCCACAGACAACAGCTTCACGCCCAAGTGCGAGATCGTGGGCAAGGATGCTCTGTCTGCCCTGGCCCGGGCCAGCTCCAAGCAGTGCCAGCAGGAGATTGCCAACGTGGTGTGCCTGCACCAGGCCGGGAGCCTCATGCCCAAGGCTGTGCCCCGGCACTGCCAGCGGGCTGGTAAGAGACAAGCATGGGCAGAGAGGTGGCAGCCCGGGAGGGGGCATGGCAGGGATCCTCACCTCCATTTCTCAGGGATGAAAGCTCAGAGGGGCTCACCTTGCTGCTCAAGTTGGGTGACAAGTGCACTAAGTGGCAGAGGTGGAGCTGGGGCCTAGGAGCAGTGGCTCTAAGTGCAGGGTTCCTCCTTTGGAAGGCAGGCAGCCCCCTCTTCCCATCTTGCCTCCACCCTGTGACCTGGGGCCAGACTTCACCGATGCCCCTGTTCTCTCCTCTCAGGGAGGATGAGCCCCGGCATCCAGTGGGACGACGTTCGGGCCCAGCAGCCCGTGGATGGCCCCCCAGTACGAATCGCCTACATGCTGGTGGTCCATGGCCGCGCCATCCGCCAGCTGAAGCGTCTCCTCAAGGCTGTCTACCACGAGCAGCACTTCTTCTATATCCACGTGGACAAGGTACCTACTGTGGCCGGGGAGACCAAGGACATCTGAGTAAGTAGAGCAGAGACTCAGAAGGTCATAGACAGTGTCTCTGACCTGCTCGAGTGGCCCAGAGATAGGGGAACAGGGAATGGGGGAGCAGCCAGCACCAGGTGACATGGCTGCTTCAGAGCTGGAGCCCTGGCCTGTGCTCTCTCCATTCCGTGACACTCGTACTCTGCTCTGGGGTGGGGCGGAGTGGGAAGGTTGTAATGCTGGGGGTCCATCTTCCACTGCTGAGTTTCCACCGCTATCTCCCCACTTCCCACAGCGCTCCAACTACCTGCACCGAGAGGTGGTAGAGCTGGCCCGGCAGTATGATAACGTGCGGGTGACGCCCTGGCGCATGGTCACCATCTGGGGCGGGGCCAGCCTGCTGAGGATGTATCTGCGGAGCATGCAGGACCTGCTGGAGGTGCCCGACTGGGCCTGGGACTTCTTCATCAACCTCAGTGCCACTGACTACCCGACCAGGTGTGCGGTGGTGCTATGAGCCCTGCAGATGGGAGGGGGGCACGTCAAGGCACTCGGGGTTCAAGGGTCCTGATGGACTCCTTCCCTCCCCCAAGCCTCATTCTGGGATCTGCATAGCTCAGACATGGTCCCTTGGCCCCTGCAATGTTTTAGGGGAGGAGCTGGTGGAAGATGATGTGAGGATTGAGAGTGACAAGAGATGGGGAGGGGGAGGAGCCAGAGGTCTGTACTGGGGGTCATGGGTCAGACAGCAAGGGGTGGAAGAAGGATGGGGTGGTCTTCCTCAGGGGCCTCAGATGCCCACCACCCCAGAGCATCAACCTGGAGTAGGTCACTTGGTCAGGTTGACTCTCAGTGAGAAAGGAAGGGGCCAAGGAGTAAAGTCACTCTGGGCCAGTGACTGAGCCACTCTCACACACGCTACCCACATCCCATTTCCTCTCCAGGACCAACGAGGAGCTGGTAGCTTTCCTGTCCAAGAACCGGGACAAGAATTTCCTCAAGTCGCATGGCCGGGACAACTCCAGGTGAGGGGCCGGGGGAGGAGGCCCTGGTCCTGGGGTCTTGCCACAAGCCCTCCCACACAGGGGCGTTCTGTGGCCCCAGCCTTGGGTTGCAAAACCTCCAAACCAATCACAGATTAAGGAGCACTGTTTCCTGGAAGGATGAGAGCCTGGATCCCACCCTGCAAAACCCTCAGCCACGGGCCCATCTGCCCCCCACAGGTTCATCAAGAAACAGGGCCTGGACCGGCTGTTCCATGAGTGCGATTCGCACATGTGGCGTCTGGGCGAGCGGCAGATCCCAGCGGGCATCGTGGTGGATGGCGGCTCTGACTGGTTCGTGCTAACGCGCAGCTTTGTGGAGTATGTGGTGTACACAGACGACCCACTTGTGGCCCAGCTACGTCAGTTCTACACGTACACGCTGCTCCCAGCCGAGGTGGGTGACCGGGCCCGCACCCAGGCCAACAGGGCGCATGGTGGGTGCCCCAGCTCACCCTCCACCCTGCCCTGTCACCCGCAGTCCTTCTTCCACACGGTGCTGGAGAACAGCCCAGCCTGCGAGAGCCTCGTGGACAACAACCTGCGGGTCACCAACTGGAACCGCAAGCTGGGCTGCAAATGCCAGTACAAGCACATCGTGGACTGGTGCGGCTGCTCCCCCAACGACTTCAAGCCGCAGGACTTCCTACGGCTGCAGGTGCTTCCCTATGACCCCCAATCTCTGCCCCTTGATAGGGCCTCACCCCAGCTTTCGCCAGGTGCTTTCCAGTCAGAAATTATCCAAGGTGGTCCAACCAGAGAATCTGGGGGCCACTCACTGGCAGCAGCCCTTAGGGGTCGGGGGCTACACCGGCAAGCAGGAAAGGCCCTGGGAGGCTGATCTCCAGGCAGTGCCGGGAAGGGCGCCTCCCCTGCTGTGCTCTCTGGGACCTCCAGACCCCTTCACCCTCCTTGCCTCTCTTGCTCCAGCAAGTCTCCAGACCCACCTTCTTCGCCCGGAAGTTTGAGTCAACTGTGAACCAGGAGGTACTGGAAATCCTGGACTTCCACCTATATGGCAGCTACCCCCCCGGCACTCCAGCCCTCAAGGCCTACTGGGAGAACACCTATGACGTGGCCGATGGCCCCAGTGGGCTCAGTGATGTCATGCTCACTGCTTACACCGCTTTCGCCCGCCTCAGCCTGCGCCACGCCGCCACCGCTGCATCCCCACTGGCCCACCCACTCTGCAGGTGAGACCTCCTCCTGACATTTTGCAGACCCCCAGTGTGTAGTGCCCTACGAGGAGGCCAATCAGAAAGAGACAGCCCCTGCCGCCAGGGAGCCCCCAGTCTGAGGCAGGGAAAAATGCAAACAAAGGCGGCAAAAGCCAGGCACATAGGATCTGTGGGTATGAGATCTGGGACAAAGAAAACACCTGGGGATGGGACACCCCAGAGCCCCCTCTCTGGGATTCCAGGCCAAGCCAGGTGTGCTGATGGCATCTCCCTTTCTCCCTGCTGGAACCTTCTTAGGTTTGAGCCCAGGGGCTTGCCGTCCAGCGTGCACCTGTATTTCTATGACGACCATTTCCAGGGCTACTTGGTGACGCAGGCGGTGCAGCCCTCAGCCCAGGGGCCGGCAGAGACGCTTGAGATGTGGCTGATGCCCCAGGGGTCGCTGAAGCTGTTGGGGCGCAGTGACCAGGCCAGCCGGCTCCAGAGTTTGGAGGTGGGACAGGTCCTCCCCTTGCTTTCTCCTGTTCCCCAGCAAGAATCGGGGTAGTGGGGAGAGAGGGACAGACACTAAGGGAGGGCTAAGGACTGGGTTAGGCCTTTCAGAAATGGATTCACAGGTCTTCTTTCCCAGTGATTGCAGCCTTGGGATGCAGAGAGGACATGCAGTCAGCAGGGAGGGGACTTTGGTTCCACTACAATGCAAGCCCAGTCTTCTAAACTCCAGGGATTTTCTGCTAAAGGGACTTGGACATTCCAATCGGGCCAGAAGATTAGGCTTTTGAGTGTCTCCGTAGTGTGGGGGTCTGGGAAGGGCTTCGAACCTCATCTCTGCCTTACTGCCCCCAGAACTTGAGAGCAGGTCAGAACAGGAGCCTAGAATAAATCTCAGAGCTTAGTAAAGAAATCCTAGTCTGAGCCCATCGTTTTGCAGATAGGGAAACTGAGGACCAGAAAGAGACAGTGACTGGCCTGAGGTCACACAGGAATTAGAGGTAGCAGCAGGTAGAGAGGACTTTACCCCGGCTCCTGCCCAGCTGCCTCCTTTCCTACAGGTTGGCACGGAGTGGGACCCCAAAGAGCGTCTTTTCCGGAACTTTGGGGGGTTGCTGGGGCCGCTGGACGAGCCTGTGGCCATGCAGCGCTGGGCCCGAGGCCCCAACCTCACAGCCACTGTGGTGTGGATCGATCCCACCTATGTGGTGGCTACGTCTTACGACATCGTGGTAGACGCGGAAACCGAGGTCACGCAGTACAAGCCCCCACTGAGCCGGCCCCTGCGGCCAGGGGCCTGGACTGTTCGACTGCTTCAGTTCTGGGAACCCCTGGGTGAGACCCGCTTCCTCGTGCTGCCCTTGACCTTCAACCGCAAACTACCTCTCAGGAAAGGTAAGGATCTAGTTCCCAAATGATGCCCAGGAGCCAGGCCGAATAGGATTTGCCAGACAGGTGACCCCCCAAGAAGCTGACCATCAGAGTAGGGGAAGGGGACATGTTGTGGCCTTGATCATTCATCCGTAAGCATCCCAGGGCCTTGTATGGTGCTTTGGAGTTAGGCAGACTTGGCTCTAGAACACAGCTCTGACACTTTAATTGGGCTTTTATCCTTGGCAAATTACTTGGCCTTCCTGAGCCTCAGTCTTATTACATGTAAAGTAAGAGTAATACGACTGTTAGAGACCTCCTGGGTGCATGGAACACAGATCCACTCAAATGAGCTCCACTGAAAAAGGGGAAATTATTGGAAAAATGCAGGGCTTTCCCCCACGGAACCTAGGAAATGACTCAGGTCCCACTGGGACCCAGAGGTGCTTTCTGTCTCTCTGGGGCCACCTTGTCCCTCATCCTGTGCTCTGTGTATCAGCCTCAGGCTCTGGTTTCTCAGTATATCGATACATGGCCTCTCAGTGCAACAGAAACTGACCAGGGCCTCTTGGTCTACAAGTCCCACATTCTTAGGACAGCAGAACTGATTGGCCATCCTCCCAGTCCATTGGTAGCCAGGTGGGCAGGGTCACATGGCCCTCCACCCACGTGGCTGAGGATAAGAGAGCAGACTCTGAACACAGGCACAGGCTGAAGGTTCCTGCAAGGGGGCCCTAATACAAGTAACTACCCCCTGGGAGATATTAGGAATGAGTATGTGGGTAAAAGTGGCTGGTATATAGTAGGCGCTCAATAAGTAGGTAGATGTTTCCTTCTTCCAGCCACATCCTATCACAGAGAAGGTGGGTCGGAGCAGAGGTAACCCAGAGGAGGACGGGGTGCTGGGGTGGGGCAGTGGCTGAGGTGGATCATAACAGGCAAGCTGTGCCTTGCTCTCCTAGGACTCATAGCCTGATGGAGGAGATGGGGCGGGGGAGGCAAGCTTGACAGCAGGAGGGTATTGGAGCTGAGCCTTGAAGGAGCTGGATTTTTATAGACAGAGAAGGGTATTCTAAAATGAGGGAACAAAGTTAGCAGGTGTCTGGTGCGTGAGGGGGACAGAGGGTGGAGGGGAGTAGGATGCCAGTGGGTGGTGGGAAGGAAGGCTGGCAAAGTAAGCAGGGGGCCATAGCTGGAGGGCCTGAGTACTAGGCTTCTGAGGGCTCTGGGAACCACTAGATGTGGTTGAGAAGGGGAATGGGTGACACAAACCAGACCATTACCAGAAAGTAACCTTACTTTCTAAGGTGCCTTGAACCCACTGTTTTATTTAATTCTCAATCAGGAATTCAGGGATTACTGTCTTGATTTTATAATACTAAGTTTTACAGGCATAGAAAATTCTGTGGATTAGCCCAAAGTCACTCAGCAAGATGCGACTCAGTGGTAGAGCTGGGACAGGAACTGGGGTGCCCAGACCTGACTCCCAGGGTCTGGCCTTCATGGAATCATTTGGGCGGGGCCTGCTTACTCCTGCTCTGTACCTCCAGATGACGCCAGCTGGCTGCACGCTGGGCCACCCCACAACGAGTATATGGAGCAGAGTTTCCAGGGACTCAGCGGCATCCTGAACCTGCCTCAGCCAGAGCCCGCAGAGGAGGCTGCCCGGCTGCATGTGGAGCTCACGGGCCCTGCGCTGGAGGCCTGGACAGATGGGGAACTAGGTGGCTTCTGGTCTGTGGCCGGACTGTGTGCCATGGGCCCCTCTACCTGTTCCTCCCTGGAGCTCTGCAGACTGACCAGCTGGAGCTCTCTGTTCCCCGACCCCAAATCAGAGCTGGGGCCTGTCAAAGCAGATGGACGACTCAGGTAGCAGGGTCCCAGCCAGCGCCTCCGGAAGACCCGGGGAATTGCACCTTACAGACGATGGAGGGATGTCCCCTTCATATGCAAGAACCAGAGGCCCAGGCAGTACACCTGTGTCAGCCATCAAGAACCTGTAGACGGCAGGGAAGTTGGGCTTAGTATTTACCACCGCAAATGGCTCTGCCAGGGACCAGGATGTTGCAGGAACATGGGGAGAAGGGCTCCAGCTTCCACAGCCCACTCTTCCTCACCTTCCCCTCTAATTTTTTTTTTTTTTTTTTTTTTAAGAAAAATGGGTAGGTAGTGGGGGGATGAACTGGAAACAAAAGATGTGCAATAGGGCTCAGAGCAGCCCCAGGAAGTGGGCCATGGCTCTGGGGAGCAGGGGCCTGCCTCGCTCTCCAGGGCCTCATCCGCCAGCCTTGGCCTGTGCTGCTAACTGCCGAGGCTCTGCAGGGGTCCAAGTGCTATGCCAGGCTCTGAGGCCTGGAGAACAGGTGATTTAGGGGAGCACTGCAGAGCTGGGATCTAATGGGTCAGCCTCTCCTCTTATAGCCAGGGGACCATAGAAGAGGGGGTGGGGTTGGCTCTGGGGCTTTCCAGCATCTCCTGCCCCTTGATGGGAAAGCAGGGCACCAGGGCCTACTGAGACCATTGTGGAGTCTCCCAGGTACCCAGAACTGCAAGCAGGGCCTGGGGCGAGCCCTCATGAGCAGCATGGGAAGAAGACTCTGCCAGGGCTCTCAGAAGAACCTGGAGTAGCATTGTGCCTGAAGTTCAGTGTGAAGTCTGAAATATGCAACAGAAGAAATATATCTCTATCTCTCTCAACTGAGCCTCTGTGGTTTTCCTCCTGGGTGTCAGAGAGCCATCACTGTTGGGCCCTCTTCTCCTAAAAGTCTTGGCTGGTACTTTGGCAGCAGGTGGAGTTCTCATTCCCCCAGAGTGGGAACGGTTTAGAATCCATCAAAGAGCTAGAAGCGACACAAGAACCCATGTAATCCAGACCCCTCTTTTTCTGAGGGGTAAACAGGCCCAGAGAGGCTCAGAGGCTTCCTCATTGTCACCCAGTGGGCCAGCAGGAGACAGTTCTTCAGAGTCCTGACCCGGCACTTCCTCCCTTGCTGCCAGGCCAAGGCAGAGGCTTGCTTCTCCGTCTTTGGAGACACCGGGGCCCATCCCAGAAGCCCTCGCTGTTTCCTGCCCAGTTCTGAGTTACGGGGCAGCCTCAGGAACGGAGGCAATCCCAGCCAGGGCCTGGTAGTTACCATTGCCCCATGTACGAGCAGGAGCAGTGGGTGGCGTGGGTTCCTAGCCGCTGCCTTAGCACCTGGGAGGGCCATGTTGGAAAGGTTTGTCCAGCCTCCCTCCATTTCTCAAGCCCTTTCTCCCCTCCCACTTTTCCACCATCGTCAGCCTTGACTCAGTATCAGTCCTTCACACCTTACTTAATGTGGGAGCAAAGGTGAAGGTTTCTCAGACCTTTAAAATCACCCTATCAGCCAGTCATGCTGGCTCGGTCAGCTCAGCCTGGGAAACAAAGGGCTCAGTTCCAGCCCAGGCTGCCATGTGTCAAGTTTTTCAAGTTGCCAGGAGAGGGCACCCCTGACCACCAGTGGCAGCGTTGGGGTTTTGGTTTGTTCAGCCACTGTGCTGACCTTGCGTGGAGTATCTCATTTAATCCTCACAGCCCTTTGAGGCAGCCAATTTTATTATTTTCCTTTAGCACACCAGGAAACTGAAATGATGAACCCAAAGTCAATGCTGTTAGTTGGTGGCTGCAGGCTTCAGGTGGAGGCAGGAGGACTCCACGCCACTCTGTCACTACATTCTCCTGCTCTCCTAAGGCAGGTAACGAGGAAGGAGCTAACAGCAAGCACTCCAAGGAAATAGTGTTTGGGTTCAAGGGCTGAGATGATTGCTTTTTTCTGGCTCCTATTTTATAGAACATCTGAAGTTCTAATCTGGTTCTCTAAAAGTTTTTTGTTTTGTTTTACATCAGCCTTTAGATCGATTTTTAAAAAACTTAATAACTGTGTTTAGCATATCAGGCACAGGCAGTAAATATCAGAGCATTTAGACTCTGCTGACTAAGGATTCACAGACAGTAAATATCAGAGCATTTAGACTTTGCTGACTAAGGATTCACAGACCAGCCAGCAGGTTTAACCCAGGCTGTGGCTATGCTGTTGTTGGGCTAGCACAACTGTTTCCAAAGTCTTATTTATGGAACTTAGGTGGGACATGCCCTCTGTTTCAGCCCCTGCCACTCCCATCCTATTACACCAGGTCCCAGTCACCTGCTGTGACCATTTTGAGCTTAGCCCAGTGGATGGGGATCCAGGCTGAGGGTTCTGAGTTAATTGCTCTGAGGTGGCAACCCAACACTGGGGTGGGTTCAGAGCTCCCTCAGGCAATTCTAATTTGCAGGCTGGCAGGAAAACTAAAGTCCAGCCCCAGCCCCACTGCTCTGGCTGGTTTGTCTTGGCCCCATGAATTAGAAGCAATGTGGGACCAGGAGTAGGCTTCATGACTCCATCCTCTCCCCTGTCCAGGTCACCGAGGCAAGTGTGAGTGCAGCTACTCAGACTGAATTCCTGGCCGACAGTGTCCCCCACCCTCATCTTTCTGTAGGGTTAGCTCAACCCAGAGGCTTGAGCTTTTTGAGGCTTTGAAATCCTCCCCTGGCTGGGCCCCTGGGGTCAAAATCGGAATAACAGCCAGGCGGAAGTGGGGTGGGGGCGGGTGGGGGGTGCTGGGCCCCCAGAGCTGCCCAAGAATTCCTTTGGAGGGAGGGGAAGAGCCTGGGGAGAGAGGCTTTTGTATTTTGTGCCTGGTTTCCAGGACAACCAGGGGACACCTCAGTTCCGTTAGAGATGGGAGCAAAGACCAGAGGACAGTTGGCATTTGGAGTCCTGTCACCTGAGCTGATGGGAAGTGGTGGGGGAGGGGTGTGCAGAGTAGGGCTGGGAGGGGATCGGGACTGAGAGGTGCAGAGATCTGGGCGAGGTGGAGCTCCCCTGGCTGTCTTCTGGGTTTAGCAGAAGCCTAGCCTGTTCCCGCCAACCCCTTCTCCTGCAGGTTGTTGAGGGACCCTCGTGGCTGCCAGGCCTGCAGAGTGGAGTGCCATCTGTGGGTCACTAGGTCCTGGCATGGTACTGACCAGGACAAGCAGGGGCAGAAGCTGAGAATCTGGAGAGCTGCTCACAGATACCATGGCTCTGAATGAAGCTGCTCCTCTGGCCCAGGGACCCTGGGTTGAGGGTTGGCCCTTGTGGGGATGGTGGGTGGGGCCGGCAGAGGGTGGGGCGCCCATCCTGTGGCTGTCTTCAAGGTCATTTAAGGCCAGTGCCCTTACTTGGCACCGCTCTCCCACTGCTGTTCCCTGTGCAGAGATCACTGAGCGGAGAACAGCCTCCTAGACATAGTTGTGGCCACTGGTGAGGACCCATTGCTGTCCCAAGTTCAGAGTTGGGGCAGATGCACACTTGGCCCCTCACCAGAGGCCAGAAGCCCAGCTTCTTCATCTATAGGGTCACCTAAAGCAAGCCACTTGGGGAGAATGCTGTGTTTGGCTAGTATATGAACCCTGAGGTCCCTTCCCTGCTGTGTTCTATGATGCTACAGTCTATGATAGTGGAAGAGAGTCTGGGCACCAGGAGTTTGACTTCAGACTCAAGTCCTCCCACCCCTGCCTCTTCAGATCCAGTTTCTAAGGGTGTCTGCCCTGCCACAAGCTCCTTCTCCTCCCCGAGTGTGTCCCTCTGTAAACTCCCTTACACACATCACTCCTTCCCTGGGGTGAAGGAAGATAGGATATAGCTGCCCTGTCCTCCCTCACAAATCTCTGCCACAGGGAATTGATGCAGCAGCAAAAAGGGAGCTGCCTGCCCGTTTCCCCTGCATGTCAAGCTGATACTAGTCCCAGCCAGGTCATTCCTGCTCAACTTTTGGAGTGGAATTTCAATCTGGGGAGGTGAGATGGGTCCGTGCCTGCCAGGCCCAGGCTGAACCTCTGATGCCTGGTGCCTCTGGTGGGGAGGAGAGTTTCATGCCAGTTTTTATCACGGCCGTGCTGTTGTGCTGCTGTACCAACGAAGCCCCAGGGCTGCCACGTCCTCCGCTCTCTGCTCAGTATGGAAGGGGCCTTTGGTTCTACTCTATGGACCCTCATCTTCCAGTCTGGGTTCCCTCTGGACCAAGGAAGTAGTGTGGAAAGGGTTAGCAACATCCTGGCCAGCCTCGTCTCTGGCCATTGTGAAACAGGACCCAGTACTGGGAGCTGCTGGTGAAGACAATGGTCTTCCCAGCTCTCCAAGCAAGGCCCACAGGCTCCTAGCTCCCAGGGGAAAGCCCAGAGCCAACTTCTGTGGGTGGTGACTACTGTACTGTCAGTCCTCTTCCCAGGGACGGAGCACCACGTGGGATGCTGGGTACAAAAAGCAAAAGAGATCTTCAGACCTGCAGCCTCCCCAGGCTCCAACCCCAACTCTGAGCACCAGACAGAGGATGGAGAGGTAGGGACAGAAGGTGTTCTCTGACCCTCCCACAAGGGTCATCAGAGCTGGCTGCCAGATTGTGAAAGAATGAGCTAGTGGCCAGAAAGGGGTGAATTTCTTTATACCCGAGTGCATTTCAGAAATGCTAAGGGTCTGGGCTTTGTGCCTTGGACTGGTGGAGGGAGATAACAAGATGGGGAGAGGACATGGGGACAAGAAAGCGTTTGGGTTTCTGCTCTCTTGCTCGCTGACCCTAAACCCCGAGCTTCACTATGAGTCATCCTTCGTGATCCCCAGGACTGCCCCTCTCCCTGCTTCAGCACCACAGGATGCCATAGGAGGTCCAGGCAGTGGAAAGGTGCTGAGAGTCCCAGGGGATGCAGGTGAGGGAGGACCGTGGGGGGAGAGGTATGTGCCAGGGCCTAGTGTGGCTAGGGAAAGAAGGCGAGGAAGCCTAGAGAGACTCCTTGGAGA
Source organism: Kogia breviceps (assembly GCF_026419965.1). Lineage (NCBI taxonomy): Eukaryota > Metazoa > Chordata > Mammalia > Artiodactyla > Physeteridae > Kogia > Kogia breviceps. The sequence continues at coordinate 34,134,502 of NC_081328.1, read as the reverse complement.
GAAGCATGTGTGGTACCCTGATCTTAGGCTCATCCTGGTGGAAAGGGTCCAGATGGAAGCTGGAGAACAGCTGCGCAAGCCTGCCTGGCTCCCTTACTCACAGGGCTATCCCCAGGGGGGTGAGGTATTGTGTGGGGCTACGCAGCAGCTACCAGCTATCCCTATGGGAGCCAGCTTGCCTGCCCAGCTATGAAAGTGTTCAAAAGAAGGACCGGCGGCAGCAGATGCACCAGCTGACTGCACAGCGCTTCTGGCTCTGGGCCTGCAGAGAGGTAGGTGAATGTTCAGCCCTCCCAGCCTTGAGTGGAAGAACTGAGTATTTTTCCTTATTACTTTTTTTACTGTATGTAAATGCCTAATCAGAGCCTCTGGGACAAGGAAAGGACCACGGATGGCGAGCCCCAGGATTTGGCTAGAGGCCCCACTTCACCTCTTTGGGTAGAGGAAAGGATGGCAGACCCCAGTCCAGGGAAGCGATTTAGGCTGGGCAGAAAAGCTTCCATAGAACCAACAGCTCTAAGATTCAACTTGTCTGCAGGAAGGACCATCACTGGGGGAGAGGAGACACAGAAAGCAAAGTCCAAAGAAAGAGCATGTGTGTGCAGGGTGTGTGTGTGTGTGTGTGTATGGGAATGGGTAATGTCTTTGCTCTACCTCCCCCAGCTGCCATCCAGCTATGAGGAGGCCCTAAGGTCACCGCCTGCACTACCACCCAACCATGGCTCTGCTCACCCACCCCAGGAAGCAGCCACCTGCCTGCTCAGGGCAACACTATGGGAGGAAACACACTCTTCCATCTCGCCCCTTCCCACTTCTCCAGGCGACTGGTGGAGACTGGCAGGGACTGGCAGGGACAGCGTTGAGCCTATGGAGACACTTCTAACAATCTCCCCGAGCTGGGCCTTGGTACAAGACCCTATGGGAAGGAAGCCAAAGTGAACCTCAACAAACCCTGGGCCACCTTTGCAGGAGGTGTGAAATCTGGGGTCATGCCCTGAGAATCAAGGTGACAAATTCAAGGCAGACCTCCAGAATTACATTTCTCTGCCCTCAACCCCTGGAGCTCCTGCCTTCAGGGCAAAGAAGAGTGCTTGGGAGGAAGGCACTAACTCTGCAAGCCCTCTCTGGGGCTGCAGCCAGCATCGCCTACCTCCAACAGCCAGGACGTCTGTCCACCCCTGCTGAGACTTCGTTCCTCACCCTTGCACTCGAAGCCCAGCTTCTAAAGGTCTTGGGTTGACAATGAAGGCCTGCCCCCAGCCCACTCTAGGCCCAGACTGAGTACTCCTAAAGCCAGATTCTTTGCTGCAGTTTACGGTTTGAGAGAAACCAAGAATCAGGAAAGAATGTGAGCTAGGTGTCTCTCTGGGTAACAGGAAGAAGCCCATCTGTCACCCATTCTGTCTCATCATGGGAAGGACCCTGGTATTCCAGGCCAGATGGGGCCTCTCTGCTCTGGACCCACAGAGGCAGGAAGGGGTCTGCCACGTGGCCATTTCTGGGGCTGCCGCCCCAGCTCCCTCTGAATGTGGCTCCAGGAGAGGAACATGACCACACTGGCTTCCTCTATTGGCCCCTTGGTCGCCCCCCACCCACTCTTCCCCAGCGACTTCTGTGGGATCCAGGAGGGGAAGGAGCAGGAACACCCTCAAGCACAAGCACTCCTCTTCCGTACCCTTTGGGGGATGGTGCTAAAGGGATCCCCTCCTCAAAATGAAGTCCCCTCTTCTCATTTCCTCACTCTGACAGGGCTCTTTCCTGCTTTGAGGCTCCCCGCTGTGTGCACCTGAGAACATGGACAACAGATCAGTAAGCCACTCCATCCAGGTTTGTCCCCAAATAGCAGAGACTCATGGCTCCAGCTAACTTTATTTTTGGCCCCAGGTCAGGTCTCCCAAAGGGCTTCTCAGCCAGTCACTCCACAGTCTCCTGCAGTCACCACCAAGCAGACTTCTTCCTTGGGAGGCCTTGTCGTCACTCCAACCCTTGATGACGTCTGGTACCACCCTCTCCTGTCACCTGGGCTCCAGTCTCTGTCCAAAGGCCTCAACCAGGAGGTCAAAGCATAGCAACCAGTTTGAAGGTGCCCTCAGGCTTGGCAGGAACCACGTGGACGAAAGTCTTGTAGAGCACAGCCCCCTCGGGCAGCCTGGTGACCAGATCCACAGCCTCCGAGTTGCTGGGACTGGGCACGTAGACCTCCTTAGTGTAGCGGACTATCCCCTCCTCCAGAGCATACAGGTACTTCTTCTTCCCCAGCCCCACCTGCAACACACAGACCTGGTCAGCTGGACAGTCAGGGGGCCCATCCCAGGGCTCTAGGATAGACTCTTCACAAGGATTCAGGCCCTGGGGCCAAAGGGGAGGATTCAGAAAGCTCCATCTCAGGTTCCCTTTCCCACTGCTTGGTAATTACTCCATCCCAAAGGCGGGAAAAGAAAACTCCAATAGCCAATCCTGGTGGTTACTCAGTCCCTGAGGGCTGATACCTGGACCCATATCTGCAGCTGGCCAGAAGCCACGCTGGATAGGTGCCCAAACCAGGCCCAGGAAAATGTCTCTCATCACTGCTCCTGGGAGTTTGCTTCACTGAGGCTTAACACAACACTAGTTTGATATACATTTTCATCTATATGGTGATCTATAAAGTTTAGGCTCAAAGCTATATGGATAATGCATATGCTAATTAAACAAAATGATATCAGCTAATACTTATGTCATGCTTACTGTGTGTAAGCGCTGTTCCAAGCCCTATTATATACATTAACTCACTTGATTCTCACCTTGTGAAGTAGGTACTATCGCTAACCCTGATGTTCAGGTGAGAAATATGAGCAAAGAGATTAAATAAACTGTGTATTATATATTTATTTTCTTTTTCTTTTTTTTTTTTTTTTAACTATACATATCATAGCTTTTTTCTTTTAGAACTTGAGATTGCATGTGTGGCAATTTTTACCTTAGCATTATTCAATATCTCTCTCATTAAAAGAACAGACTGGTGCTTCCCTGGTGGTGCAGTGGTTGAGAGTCCGCCTGACGATGCAGGGGACATGGGTTCGTGCCCCGGTCCTGGAAGATCCCACGTGCCGCGGAGCGGCTAGGCCCGTGAGCCATGGCCGCTGAGCCTGCGTGTCTGGAGGCTGTGCTCCGCAACGGAAGAGGCCACAACAGTAAGAGGCCGGCGTACCGCAAAACAAAAAAAAAAAGAACAGACTGGTTCAAATCCCAGCACTACTACTTACTATTGTGTGATCTGGGCAAGTTAATTTACTTCACTCTATGTCACTTTTTTCATCTGCAAAATGGAGATAAATATTAACTATTTCATAGGGTCATCTTCAGGATTAAATGAGTTGATAATCAGAAAGAGCTTAGAATACTGCCCAGGTCACAACATATTAGCTTTTATTATTGTTGTCATTATTTTATTAAGTCTGAAGAATTAACACAGCCACATACTGAATGTCTCAAGTTCTAAAAAAAAATAAAGCTACTACAATCAATTCACATATAAATTAGTATTTTCGAAATAATTATAGGTTACTATCAGTCTTTCTGTGCCTACTAAAATTGCCAAAAAAGAGGTAAGAAGGCAGGAGGAAATTGATTACAGAGGAAACTAAACTAAAATTTCAAATAATGTAAAGAATATAGTATAGATCTGTCTTAAAGAACTTTCCTACCTCAGCAAGTAATACCAACTTGGTGAAACTGAAATCCCTGCCTGGTATGCACCTAATTTCTGGCCCACAAACTGAATTCTATTTTATTAAATTCAAGTTATCTTTCAGCCATCTAATAATAACTTTAATCAAAGGAGGAATTCTTAAAAATAAGAAAAAAATGAATAAATTGAAATTAGTTTCCCAAGATTAAAAAAATATCTTAAATCACTAGAAATATCCTCTTCCAAGAACTGGGGGTTAGAAAGGAGACCCCAGAGAACCAAGCTAATGCTATTACCAAAGCGAAAAAGTGATTTGGGAGTCAAGCAGACCTGGTTCAAATCCCAGCTCTGTCACTACCCACCCCCCCCTTCTAAGTTTCTGGCATCCTACCTGTAAAACAGAGATGACACCTACCTACCCTAGGGATGGGGGTAAGGATGAAATGAGATAATGCAGGCCCAGGGATCAGCATGACACTTGGCATTTGGTAAGCACCCAATAATTGCAACTGCTATAATTACTATGCTCAGGAGCATGGAGAGGTGAAGAAAACACAGTGGGTGGGGGGGCACAGAGCAACTCACATGGGCACCTGGGTGCCAGCGGAAGTGGCGCTGAGTCGCAAGGATGTTGCCAGCATGAACATAGTGACCTAGAAGAGAAGTCCATATGTGTGCTACCTTTGGGCCCCCACGATGAGGCAACACAGCGAACTGCTAAGTAACCATGGCAGCCCTCGCTTTCCTGGCCCAAATGCTACATACCAACCCCTAAGCCTGCCCCTGGATAAGACCAACTCCCAGTCTGACACAAGGAGCCCCCTGTCCCCCACCCGGCAGCCTCCTCTGCAGTCGCATGACCAAGGTTCCCACCTGTCTGCTCTTCCTCAGCCCCTCCACCCCGCCTCAGGTCTTATATGTTTCTTTAATTTGGAACTAAATGTTCTGGTGAGCAAAACGGAGAGTACAGGACAGGGCACTTGTGTGGTTTGCCCGCTCTTCAAAGGAACGCCGGGACAGCAGGGTAGGGTGCTAAGTGGAAAGTGGAAGCCAGGTCACACCCTTACCCTCCATTTTCTTGATGCCAAAGCGTTTGCCTGGTGACTTCCCACCGAGGTTCTTAGAGCTGCCACCTGTCTTTTTGGATGCATATCTGACGGCAAGAGCTGTAGCCTGAGGGGGGCTCAGCAGGGCTGTAACTGCAGAGAGAACAGAAATGTTGTTCAAACAGAGCGGCTCCCCATCAGACTATTTCTCTGCCTCAATGGGTCATTTGCTAAGCTGAGAGGTGGCAGGGGGCAGTGTCAGGGGAGGTGACGAAGATGTGTGAGCAGAAATGCCACTTGACTTTGTGGGTTTTCAGGGAGTGTCTGAGGTCCTTGGCCTTCCCCCACGACAGGGGATAAGTCATTCTTGTATTGTCCATGGTGTAAGCACTACATGAGATGTCTGTGTGTGGCCTAGGGTTGAGGGGAGGGAGTAAAATATTAATGGAAAAAAAATAAACACCATGTGCCCTTGGTCCTGACACATCCAGTCCTATTGAAGAGAAACAAAACCACAGAAACAGAAGCCAGCAAGAGGACACCACAGGGCTGCCTGTTTCAGCCTCACTCACCATTATGCCCTCAAGGCTCAAAGCACTGTGGAGGGGCCAGACCACAGAGCCCAGCAACAGGACACCCAGAGAGAGGCTCCTGCTTTGACCTCACCCACCACTTTCTTAGCCATCACCCATCCACTGCACATCAGACACTTGTAAACAAAAAGGGAAGCCTCTGTGAGGGTGACTCCCACAGGCTCCTGTCCATTTCAGAAGGCTGGACCCTTTCTTTGTTCGGCAAGTCCATCAAGCACAGGTCCACCCAAGAAGGCTGACACCATGCCCTTGTTAATCTGACCTCTCCATAATCACTCCAAAGTGCTCAATGGCATTTATTTTAAAAAGGAAAGTAAACTAAAATTCATAATGACCAGGATGGAAGCCCTGTGCTATATGACAAGCCCAGGAATGGCATTCAGGTCTCCAGATACAGCTATGGTTAATCAGGGTCATGCCAGAGTCTTTAGAGAAGGCTTGTGGGTCCTGGAGTCTATAAGTTCAGAGTTCCTAAAACCTAGGTTTCTGAAGTTTTAATGAGAACAGAGACTAGCTGGGGCAAAGGACCAGAGATGAGGACTTACAGAGACAACATGTTAAATGGCCAGCACCAGAATCTACCTACCTTTAAACACCTATTCATTTATTCACTCAATTTCAGGAACTGGACTTTGCTTTACCTAACTTACCTCACTTACGAATCTTTGCCCTTCACCCTATTCCCCATCCTCCTCAAAGTAAATGATGCTACTACCACTTACACAGTTGCTCAGGCAGAAATCAAAGAGTCACTGCAGATTCCTTCCCTTTGCTGATCTCACATATCCAGTTCACCAGCAAGCTCTGTGGATCCTATTTCCAAAACGGATTTCAAATCCACCCATTTCCCTCCAAGTTCACTGACACTAACACCCTGACTAAATCATCTCTCCTCAGGACTACTATTACTGCTTCCCATCTGGTTTCCTCATTTCCACTCCTACTCCCTTTAAATTAACATAAGAGCAATAGTTTGCTTTCTCAAAAATGGAATATTGGGTCAAGTCATTCTCTTGCCCCTCACTCTCTTACAAAGCCAGGCCTCCTGTCATCCTTTAGGTCTTAACTTACATGTTACCTCCTCGGAGGGCTTCCCTGACCACTCAACCTAAAAAAAAGACCCAGACACATTTTTTCCTTTCTGTCACAGTAGTCGCAACAATTCACAACTATTTTATTTACGTGCTTATGTACTGGCTTATCTATTAGAAGTAACCGTCCTGGGGGTAGAGACTATGTCTTCATCTTCTCTGCTGAGATCCTCAACACCTACCACAGTGTCTGGCACCAAGACCTCAATCTGCTGAATGAATAGATGAACTTTTTGAGCGCCTATGTGCCAAAAGCAGTAACCCATTTTTGTAGATAATGGGATCCAAACAAACCTAGACAGGGGAAGCGGAGAACCGTCACCCACCCCTAGGGAAGCTGTATTCGCACGCCTGGCAAGGAAAGGTCACGTGCTCCGCGCCCTAGCTGTCACACGACCAGCGACTACCGTCCCTCAAACCTCGTGGGCCCCGCACGCTCCCCCCAGTCCCCTCCCGCCCCCAGGGTCATCCCTGGGGAACGACCTCCAAGCCCCCAGATCCCTGCAAGGTCTCCACTCCGCCTCCACCCCTCGCCCGGCGACTACCACGGCGGCCGTTTACCAGCTGTCCGCGTCCGCAGCGACAACACCGCTAACGCCATGTTGGCCTTACACTCGCTTCCGGTCTGAGAAATCTGCTTCCGCTACCGGAGATCTATTTCCGGGTCCTGCGTGGCGGATGAAAGAGTGATGCGAGGAGTTACTGGTGAGTGCTGTGGGGCGGGCGGACGGGGTAGGGCCTACTTTCTGAGCTCAGCTCCGCAGAGGCTTGGTGGCCAGGGCATGCGGCGCTTCTGCCGCGGTGCGTGGGCGAGCCGCCCGCCCTGGTGTCGGCGGGAGAGGCTTGGAACCCGCTCAGCAGGGGCCCGCTTGTCCGACCCCCGCATTGTGCCAGAATGTACCGAGCCCCGTGCGGGGACAGGGATGAGATCTCTCCCTAGTCGTTCAGCTTACTTTATTGAGCGCTTCCTGCGTGCCAGATACTGTACTAAGCTCTGTAGATGCATGCTTTATTTTTTTTAAAACTTATTACAATCTTGTAAAGTAGGTAATGTTATTACCCCTATTTTACTAAAAAAGAAAGCGAGGCCCAGAGAGGTTACATGGCTCATCTCGGGTCACACCTACAGTGTTAGTGAATATTTTTGTTAAAAGAATGACTCTTGTGCACGACGCAGCAATTGGCAATCCTAGGTCTGTCTGCAAGAGAATTGAAAACATCCCCACAAAAACTAGGACATGAATGTTCATGGCAGCATTATTCATTCAAAATGGCCAAAAATGGAATCAAACAATGTACACCAAATGATGAATGGACAAACAAAATGTGGCATATCTATGCAGTGAGGTGTTATTCAATCATAAAAAGCAATGAAGTATTGACACATACTACAACATAAATGAACCCTGAAAATATTATGCTAAGAAGCCAGTCACAAAAGTTCACATACTCAGCTAAAAGAGAGTGACTCTTGGTATCTCCATTTTACATGCAGAGATCAGCAAAGAGGTTGTGTTGAGTCTTGTTCGTACCTCATTAACAATTTTTAATAGTAACCTCCACTTTGTTTATACCTCACCTTGACCTAGAAAGGATTTGAGAAGGTTTCCTGTGAGACTACAGATAGCTGTTCTGAGTTCCAGACTGACCGTGTTGGGACCATATCCTCTTTCTCTGTGTATCATTTATTTCCTTAAAGCTTGGCCACAGAACACATCAAGGGGACTGAATTCAGTACTACAGTCTGTGTCTCATCTCTCTTTTCTTTTTAGGGAATTAATCTGATAGCACATATTGATGGCTGTAGAGAAGTCGTCACTCTCACTGGATTCCAGTGAGAGTGATGCTGAGGAGTTGCCAACCTTTGCCTTTCTGAAGAAGGAACCGTCTTCAGCAAAGAGGAGGCAGCCTCAGAAGGAGGAGAAGATTGTAGTGGTTGACACCTCAGATTCTGAGGCCTGCTGTCCTCCATCACCAAAATTGAAAGATCCACCACCTGTTCCAGAGACAGCTGAAACTGTCACACAAACAGAGCCAGTCAGGGTGCTAAGCAGTGGAAGTGAGGATGAGGAAGAATTTGTTCCCCTGGCTGAGAGACTTACTTGTAAGTTTTTGACCCACAAGCAGCTGAGCCCTGAGGACTCCAGCTCCCCAGTTAAAAGGGTTCTAGATCATCAAAATAATGCAGGAGCATCACGTGACTGGCAAAACGAGCCCTTTACAAAGCTCCGTGATATTCCTCTCTGTGACACCTCAGAGAGGTGTGCATCAACTAACAAGGACCCTATGGTAGACAGTCCATGCCATCAGCTGCCAGCCTACCAAACTACCTGCTCTGTCCAGAGCAACAGCTTGACAGTAACTAAAACAAATGCTGAGGTACCCCCACCTCAGAAGAGAACCAAGCATAATCCGAAGGTCCAGAAGAGAGGCTCACAGGGATGCCAGCAGCAGGGCCAAGAAAGCCAAAAGGAAAGGACCCAGAGGCAACAGGAAAGGAAGAAGAAGGCAGCCCTGGTTAACAGGCTGAAAGCTCAGAGGCCAGAGGAATGCTTAAAGCATATCGTTGTGCTGCTGGATCCAGGTCCTGCAGGCATCTTTCTTTACGTCATGCTGGGTGAACTGCTTTCCAGGCGCCGCTGACAGCCCCTTTCCTATCTGTTGCAGTGCTCTTACAGATGGAAGGTGGGGGCCAGCTCCTCGGAGCACTACAGTCCATGGAGTGCTGCTGTGTGATTGAGGCGCCGGCCGTGCCTTGCAGCATCACGTGGAGGAGAAGGGCTGGGTCCACTGAGGTAGAGGTTTTCTGGCTGCTGTCTCTCCTCCTTAGAGTTACAGGATAAATGGATATATTATTAGTCAAGGCTCCAGCAGGAAAGCAGATAGCACACTCAGCTTAGTATAATTTGAGGAGGATTTAATAAAGGGGCTGTTTTCCAAGGTGTGGGCAGGGTGCAAGGAAACTACAAGGGACATTGCAGTACCTCAGGATAATAACAGCTTTAACTTGGTTTCTCCACCTTGGGTACTGCTGCCATTTTGGATTGGTGAATTCCCCGTTGTGCTGGGCTGTCCTGTGCCTTGTAGGATGTTTAGCATCTACCTGGTAGATGCCAATAGTACCTGTCCCAGTTGTGACAATTGAAAATGTCTCCAGATATTGCCAAACACCCCTCGCAGGGGGGGTGGGAAATCGCCCATTTCTGTCGCAGTTATCCTATAAGGAAGAAATTCTTATCCCCACATCACAGGTGGGGAAACTGAGGCCCTGAGAAGTTGAAAGCCTTGTTAAGGATCACAGCTGAGTAGTGGCTGGGGGGTGGGAGGGACTAGAACCCAGAGCCCCTCCCACCTGTGCTTTGCAATATTATGGGTCTTGGCTTTTGCTTATAGGGACCTAATCAGAAAACTCCGCACAAGTCCTGCTCACAGCTACTCTGTAATACTGTACCGCTGTAGGATTGTGGACCGTGACGCGGCCTTGGCTTTGTTTGATTATGCCCTAGTATGGCGAAGAAGAGGTGCTCTCACTGACTGAAGTTTCCTTGGTGATTCTGATCTTTGTCACGCAAAACCTATGTGTAAGGGCCACTCAGCATCTACCCTCAGAGCCCAAGTTACTTATTTGTTCCAAATCCTTTGGAAGAGTTTCCTTCACTCCATTCCCCTATTCAGAATGCATAGAAATATTGGCAGTTACTTCTCAGTCCGTTTCAACTCACTAATGCTCCTTTCTTATTCACCGCCTCAGAGGTGCAGTACACTGAGGTTGAACAGCTGAGGACTGGGAAGGACAGGATTATGGGTTACTCTTTCTTGCCACCATGACTTCATTCCGGAAGAAAAAGGATAATGCAAAGTGGACTAGGCTGATGGGGATGAAGTCATTCACCCAGAAGGCCTCGTCTCTCTCGCAGGTGCTAAGCACTTGCTGACCTGCCTCTCTCTGCTGGCTTCCGTGCCCTTTGACAGGCTGGAGAGGAGGCCTGGGCGGAGGAGCCCATAGTTCTGGTGCTGCTCCTGGCAGAGGCGTTTGTGTCCATGATCTACAACTTCAAGCAGGTGGGCACAGCCAGAGGGGTAGGTGCTGAGGCTGGGACAGAGGGCGGACTGCAGGGAGCAGGCATTCACGCATTTCTGCCCCTTCACGCAGGGGAGTCTGGGCAGCACCGAGGAAGGGAAGGAAACGCTTCGGAGCTTTGTAACTGGCATCACAGCAAGGACAGCTGGGAAAGCTCTGTCACTGGTGATTGTGGATCTGGAGAAATGCTTCAGGTTTGGATTTGTCCTCGAGACTTAGCATTAAAAGGGGCAGCTCTTAGGCTATCAGGGGTGAATTTATTCATCCCAGGTCTGGGTCCCTGTGCAAAATAGCATCCCTCCTAGCCCTGTGGGACTCTCTGGTCTAGTCTTCTCACACCTCTTCTGCCCGAGCTCTGCCCGGACCTGCCGCTCTTTGATTTCCTCCCCTGCTCCAGTGCTCCAAATCCTCCAAGGAGAAGGAAACAGGGAGTGGCAAATGGAGAACAGGCCAAGGAGAAGAAGAAGCAGAGACAACCGGAGGCCAACACAGCGGCTGTGGTGACCAGGGTAGACATGGAAGAGGTAAGAACTTCTGTTGCCTGAGTCATCATGGGTGCCCACTCTCATCTAACTCGATTCACCATTGATAAAGAGTAAAATGCCTGCTGGACACTACTTTCTACCTTGGCACTAAGTAGGAGAGAAGGGGCCAAACGGGGAGCCAAGGGGCTGGGGTGCAGCTTCAGTGAACAGTGAGAGGAGAACAGTTTCAAACTAGCCTCTGCATACTCTTCCAGTCCATCTGCTTCGGGGTTTCTAGGCATTGGTAGATCTGCAGCTACACACAGAAGCCCAGGCTCGAATTGTGCAGAGCTGGAAAGAGCTGGCCGACTTGGTGTGCACGTTCACAAAGGCTGTGGCTGAGGCACCCTTCAAGTGAGTGCCCCCGTCAAGTCCTGGCTCGGTTGCTTGGCCTTGTCTTTTACAGTGATTCTGGTACCCTAAGATGTCCCTTTCCCCTAAACTCTGCTGCTAGTCTGTTGTCACTGAAGTTTGAGGCAGAAGGAGTTGACCTAACCCTGGGAATTCTTGGAAAGAGCCCCCAAGCTCAGTCCCTTTAAAATGTTCTCCTGTAGCTTATGGGTAAGTTTGTGTTCTGCAGGTTGGTACTGGGTTATCAGTGGGCCAACTTACCAGAATTCATTGCAGGTCAGGTCACAATGAAACAAGCCCTTGTAAAACAATTTTTTAGCCTACTTAGCTCAAGGGCTGTTGATAGTCAGAATTTAAAATCAGTGATTCCTCAGAGACAATCCAGTCCAAGTCCCTCATTTTATACCTGAGGGAACTGAGGCCTAAAGAGACCGCCTTGTCAAAGTTCCTAGCGAATCAGAAGAACCATAACTAGACTCCAAATTGCCTGATACCCAGTGCTCTGTGCTAACCCCCATGCATACTGCCTCCCCGATCAAGACGCCCCAATCTCAATGCAAGCAATAGTCTCGTACTTTTCTGGTAACTTCTTTTTTGATGAAAAGGAATAGATGTAGTTTTTATGGGAATCGGCAACTAGCACTGCTAGGGGACAGAAGGAGCATTCAAATTGGCCAGGTAGAACATCATGCCCACCTCTTCGGATGTCAGTGGATGGTTTTTTGGGGTTTTTTTGTGTGTGTGGTACGCGGGCCTCTCACTGCTGTGGCCTCTCCCGTTGCGGAGCACAGGCTCCAGACGCGCAGGCTGTGACCATGGCTCACGGGCCCAGCCGCTCCACAGCATGTGGGATCTTCCCGGACCGGGGCATGAACCCGTATCCCCTGCATCGGCAGGCGGATTCTCAACCACTGCGCCACCAGGGAAGCCCAGTGGCTGGTTTTTAAGTTCCTAGTTAAGGGGACAGGTGCAGCACAGTAACACATGACTCGCAGCTCAACTGTGCTGTTTGCAGGAAGCTCCGAGATCAAGCTCGTTTCTCTTTCTGCCTGGAGAGTGACTGGGCTGGAGGGGCAAAGGTGGACCGCTCTGGCAGGGGGCTTGCAGTGGTCTGGAGGAGACAGATTCAGCAGCTGAACCGAGTCAGCCTGGAAATGGCCAGTGCCGTTGTGGACGCCTACCCCTCCCCACAGCTCCTGATCCAGGTATGCCGTTCCAGGGGGTACTGCCCAGTGCACTGTGGCCTTAGTGGACTCCCAGTTTCCATGGACAGCACTGGTGAGGGCCAGGAATGCCTTGTAAGTCAACAGTGCGGGTCTGAGATCAGAGTCAACACTGACCAGGGAGGGAGGACGGTTCTCATCCCCCAACCCAAGCTTCCTGTCCCTTATTCACAGATGAGGAATGACCGTGGGTGGTATGGTATTAACAGGTCATTTACCACTTTCAGGCTTATAAGCGGTGTTTTTCTGAGCAAGAACGCGAGAATTTGCTTGCAGACATACAGGTGCGCCGTGGGGAAGGTGTGACAGCCACCTCCCGCCGTCTTGGACCAGAGCTCTCCAGGCGTATCTACCTTCAGATGACAGCTTTGCAGCCAGATCTCTCTTTAGACAGTACAGACTGATGCCAGCCCTCAGGGACAGGGATGAAAAGCTGGTTTCCACCCCAGCCGCCCGACCTCAGAGCATGACTACAATGCAGGGATTAGAAGCACCTCCTGCAGCACAAGCCTGGGTCCTGCCCACAACAGGCTTTCCTGGGTGTCGCTGTTTGCGATAGTGTCCTTACCTGTCAACATGGGGCACAGGCTGAGATGCTCACATTTGCCTTCCTCTCCCTGCAAGTCAACTGCCACGTACAAACCACCCCGACCCCTGCCCCAGCCAGCCCTCAAAACACAAAGGAACAAAGACAGACCACTCAGACACGTATTTAATAATTGTAAAAATCCAAAAGAACCTCAGCGTCAAATCTTGAGGTCACAAGTGAACTGCCCTCGGCGGGTTGCGTGACAAGGCTGGATGTGCTCCCGCCTTCCTCCCATCCGCTGAAGCTGCCTCAAGCAGCCAAGGAACGCAGGGAGGTCTGATCAGTATGCTGACTTCTGTATTCTCTGAATCTCATTTTATGTACTATGTGTTTAGTTTCAATAAAGCATTTGTACCAGTGGCTCTGGAGCTTGGAGGAAGACTAAAGGAATGTGTAGTGATTCTGAGTAAGGTGTGGGCCTACGCAGCAGAGCTCTCCCTGAGGGAGAAAAGAACGAGTCTTTTCTTCCACTATCAGGATGGTCACAAGTGTCAGTCTTATCCGTGGGCCACTAGTGCTGAAAAGATGGACCCCACTCTGTCTCTGAACATGACAGCTTCTTGCTCTCCCTGGGGAGAGGCAAGGAACTTTCAATCGGGAGTCTTCTGTGAATGAGCACCGTGACGGCCATTTCTGATCCCTTCATCCAACTGTTGTGAAAGGAGGCAAAGGAGGCCACAGAGCAAGAAAATGCTGAGTCTGGCAGACGAGAACGGACAGTTCTGCCCTTATTCGTGCTAGTCGTTAGTGTACCACTTTTAAACTCCATGATGCTACTTATTTCCCTTCATTGTGTAGGTGTAGTTATGTCTAGAATCAATTCTAAACCCCAGTCTCCTATGAAGCTTTAGTTTTCAGGTTGCCTATGAGGTATTTAGTCACACCGATTATGTAAGAGAGCTGTCATAGACAACGTGGCTTTGCAGGGGTCCACCTTCTTGTTTATTGGCAATCAGGGAAGTAATGCTCTCAAACTGACGCACGAGCCTGGACCGTCCCCATTTTATAGAAGCCACATAAATTGCTGCAGGACTCTAGAAGAGCTGCCCAAGACCCTCATGGCTATGAGATTTCTATTTGTGGGTCATGAATCTGTTTTCCCATGAAAGATTCTATACTCCAGCCAAGAGACAATTCTGGTGTAAGTTTTGTTCTCTCAATACATTATAAAGGAGGCAAAATGATGGAAAGAAAGGATACCAGGGTGGGAATCCAGTTCTGCCTCAAACCAGCTAGGAGACCATAGGCGAGTCATGGAAGGCCTCAGTTTCCCTGTCTACAAGCGTTACATTGGACTGGATGGTCTGGAAGTCCTGTCACAGCCTGAGATTTTGTATGACTGTTAAAATATCTGAATGTCTGAGGTCCTTATAAAATAGGTATGCCCCCCCCCCAATTTAGACTAGATTTGCTGAGTATGTTGTTCCGCTAGTCCCCAATAACACACTGCCTCCTGATCTGCCCTGGCTCCCCAGGGAGGAATGAAAGAAAGGGTTTGTGACATACAAAAGTATAAATGTAGTGACAGCTGACCTTTAGTAGAAATGAGTCTTGCCTTTATACAGCTTTGTATAACTAGAAAAGGCTACGTTTTTTCCTCTCCCCACCCCAAGCCTGTTCTTTTAAGCATGCAGGTAACTGGCCCCACCTCCTATTTCTCCTTATTCCACCAGGGAACCCTGACTAAGGAACAAAGAAGTCTTACAAAGAGGAGGTCTCAAGTACCAAACGGCAGCCATGTGATGATGGCAGGTAGATCTGACACTAAGAGGTTGTGTCCAACAGAACCCAATTCCATAGGAATCCAAGCTCCAAGGCTGGGAGGCAGCAGGCGTGGAGGACAAGCTCACTGCTGAGAATCGGTCTGCAGGACCCACCGGAGGATGTCGTGGCTGCGCAGGCCCCGGAGCGCGCTGTCGTAGATGGTGTTCACGCTGGTGCAGAGGGGCTGCTGCTGCAGCTCCGTCACCCGACAGGCGACCAGCCCACCAGCCACACACATCAGCAGCAGCAGCAGCAGCAGCCTCAGCACAGCCCAGGAGCGAGTGTGTTTCCGGGGTGGTGGCTTCCGGGGCCGAGAGCCGGACTTAGATTCTGGAGGGACAAAGTCACAGTAGGCGAAAAGTCCAGTCAGTTTAAGGATGCTCACTCTGCAGTCAATGCTAGTCTCCATGCACGTCCACTTACATCCCTCTGGCTCTGATGAAAACTCCCCCGGGCCTGAGGAGAACACGTTTTCTAGAACATCTGAGCTCTTAAAAACTTTGCTATGCAGAGATTGAAACATGAACTCTTTCTCCCTTGGATCTCAGGGAGTAGATTCAAAACTGGATCTCATTCTGGATGTTTCACTTAGCACACAGTCCCCAGGGTCCTAAGTTCTCCATAACATGCTGATCCGGGTCCCTTAGAACCAAGGGGAGGGGCTCATCAGGAGGCATCAAGCGTGGGTAGAGTGCTGCCCATTTGGGGAAACAGGTTCAAAATTTATGAATATTGTTAATGTTTTTATTATAAGATAAAAAGAAAGCCTGGGGCTTCCCTGGTGGCGCAGTGGTTGAAAGTCCACCTGCCAATGCAGGGGACGTGGGTTCATGCCCCAGTCTGGGGGGATCCCACATGCCATGGAGCGGCTGGGCCCACGGGCCGTGGCCGCTGAGCCTGCGTGTCCGGAGCCTGTGCTCCGCAACGGGAGAGGCCACAACAGTGAGAGGCCTGCGTACAGCAAAAAACAAAAGAAAGCCTGGAAGAAAGTATACCATATTGGTAACTGATTACTGCTGGGAACGGGGTTACAGGTGATTGCCATTTTCCGATACATATAAAGAAATTGTATGCAGTGAATATAATTATTGAAGAAAAAAATGGTTTTGAGATTTTTAAGCAAATATTTTAAAAACCTGACTGAACACCCACATTCCGAGAACTACATGAGCCTGTCATAGGTTTTTCTCACTTAATCCTATCACTAATCTGTAAGGAGGTATGATCCTCATTTACACAAGGGAACAGAAAGGTGGTGAGGTTGGGTGACTTGCTCAAGGCTAGCGGGGGCAAGCAGGGACAGGCCCTGCAGGCCTCCCTCCCCACAGCGCTTCCCTGCTCAGGTTCCTCTCCCTCAGGTGTCCCTTTTGGCCCAGAGGATATACGGTCCTCCCTTATACGTGGAGTCACATTGCTACACAAATCCAACGGGACATATTCAGGCAAAACACTAACGTGTTTTATATACGACATGGCTCCCCGAATGCAGGCCAAGTGATTCCCCTGGTGTTCACCAAACAGAGTGGTCGGGTCCAACTGGGAAAGAAAATCACAGTGCTGGCACCACTGAGACGGCACCACACACTCAAAAGCTCAGTCCACTTCCTGGATGACGTCAGGGACTTTTAAGAGTAATGTGACCATATGCGATCTTCACCTTTCTGGGTGATTTTAGAATCTAACCCTTACAAAAAGTGCAACTCCCTGTTCTGGAAATGTTCTAAGCTACATCTGACCCAAATACCCGCACATAAGCATGTGACACTGGGGAAACAAACCATTCGGGGCAGTAGGAGGGTCCCCATTCCCCATAAGTGGACGCTCTGAGTTACTCCCAGGCCTTAGAGTATACTGTACCTGCCGAAGTCTGCAAGCTTGTTCACTCGCTCGCTCGCTCACTCAGCCATGCCTGGAAACCTAAGCCGTCTCCCCACCACACCCCTCCTGGAACCCTGCAACCGAGAGAAAAACCTACTCGGGGCCTGATTTGTTTCCTTCTTAGGTTTCTTCTCCTGCTCCCGCTTGGCTGCTTTGAGGGCGTCATACTCCTTTCTCCGGCGCTCCTTCTCTTCTGCCTTCTCCCGCTTCCGCAGTTCCCGCTCCTGAGCCTCCTTAGCTCGCTGCTTGGCCTCCCACTTCTTTTCGGCCTCTATGAGAAAGTATACCCAAAAGTGGCTTCTCTCCCACAAACCTCCAGTGTGCTTTCTCAAGTGATTAACACGGATTCAGGCTCCCTTCACTTATGCTGTGGATCACGTAAGATATATGAAAAAACAACAGCTGTCTTTCTGCTCTCTGGGAAGTAAGCCCTCCCTAAAATACAATAAGCTGCTCTCCGGGTTTGCTCAGTGGATTCTTATTGAGAGGTTCCTAGCCACAAGCAGCAGAGATTAGGGTGATGTAACAAGGGGGGGGCTAAGAAAGGCATGGGTGATGAGTCTGGTGCTCCTTTAGAATTAGGTACTAATTCAGAAGACAGCCACTGACAGCCTTGCACAATTCAACTATGAGGAGAGGAAACAAGGGAGGTGTCGATTCTATGGGAGTCCCATCTTCCCAAGCTTCGGAAAGGAACGTGGCATGGGGAGAGCAGGAAGAAAGAGGGAGCGCTCAGGTTCAGGGTTACAGAAAATGGAAATGTTTTCCTGAAAAAACAAGACTACTAGTTTGTCAGAGGGTACTCTAGACTTCAACTCAGGAGTCTATGTAACATTCCGATTTATTCCACAGCTTAAGTATGTTTACATACAGCACCCACCTTACAAATTACTGGTTTCTAAAAATGCATTCCCAAATTATTTGGAAGACTGAAGCACATTTTTCCAAAGCCAGAATGCCACAAATGGTGGTTAAATGTCCTTTTAGGGCTCAAAAGCCGATTTGAACTATCATGTAGCTGAATAGTACTATTCTTATCACTGTAGCTTTCCACTGCTTTTCTACATACAAACAAGCTCCAAGTTCCAGCTGAGCACCAAGAATGCCAAGAACACACTCTGCCCAGCCTCAAGAGAACATGTGCCATCCAGAGGCGAAAGCAGCAGTGGTCACAGTAAACATGGGCAGCACAGCAGCCATGCGTGTACAAGGAATGGTCCCAACTCAGGGGTTCCAATCTCAGGGGCCGCCTGTAATCAGTACTACACGTGTCCTTCTAACCATGGGAGTCCTCCAGCAAGCGGACTCAGAAGTCAGCCGACTCGTCAACAGAGCACCTACTGTGTGCCGGGCCTTGTTCCAAGTGCTCGGATACAGCAGTGAAGAAAAGTCAAGCTCTAGTGCCTAAGTCATCTGCTTTCTACAGAAGGAGACAAACAATAAACAAGTGAACAAATAGGGAAAAAGATAGTGATATGTGCCATAAAGGAAATAACTGAGGATGTGACAGAGAGTGGCAGGTGGGTTGGCTCTTCTAGTTTGAGTGGTTCTGAAACAGTTAAGGTTAACCTAAGGCAACAGATGAGGACCACATGAAGCCAGCAGGCAGCCAGCAGGCAGCCACGTAAAGATCTGAGGGCAAAGGAAACCAACAAAGCCCTTGAGACTGTTCTTGGTGTGTTCAAGCAACAGCAGAGGATCGTGTGGCTGAGGGTAAGTGCACTCTCTCCCTGGTGTGTGGAACGAGGCCGGAGAAGCAAGCAGGCCTGGGTCACGGCGGGCCTTGTCGGCCATGTTACTGAGTTTGAATTTCATTCTAAGTTTAGTTGGAAGCCATGAGAGGGTTTTAAGCAAATAGCAGCAGGACTGATTTGTGTTTTGAAAAGCTCTCCCTGGCTGCTGTGTGGAGAGGACACAAGTATGGTGCCAGGACATGGTGCTAGGAGGTACTGTGGCAGTCCACCGGCTGGAGGCTTGACTGCGGTGGTAGCACTGGAGTTGCCACTGCTGATAGACTAGACAAGGGAGTAACAGAAGAAAGCAATCGTGGACATCTTCCCAATTTCAGGCTTGAATAACTATCGGGATGGTGATTTCCCATTATGGGGGGACACCGGAAGGTGCTGAAAGGGATCTGGTTAGGCATGTTTGAGATATTTATTAACCCTCCAAGCAGACAGAAAGATAAGCAGTTGACTATGACTGTGGGGCTCAGTGGAGAAGCCAGGACTGGAGAGATGCTGCCATCTACCACCACGCTGTTCCCCACGGCTCTGCACGGCTCCTATCCTGGATGCTAGCTCCTCAAGCATCCTAGCTCCTCAAGCATGAGACGGGTGGCCACCTACCTCGGTCTATTTCCAGCCGCCGCTGCCTCTCTCGCTCCTGATCCACCTGCACAGCCTTCATGTGCTGTAACACCTGCAAAGGAAGAGGAGGGTGCTGAACTACTCAACGCAGTTGTCTTCACTGCGGGGAGTCTCAAAAAAGAGGCTGCTCTTTTCAGGAGCCCTGATCACCAGAGGCCCTGGAAGCTGTGCAGAGCTAATGAAGTTAACCTTATCCTGTGTCCTCACTGCACCAACCTTAGCCAGAGAAGAGCCATATAAGCCCAGTTCACTCAAGCTGTCAGGAAAGAAGTCTGTGAAACACAATGCCAACTGGAATCTAAAAAGTCCTGCCATTTACAATCGCTTCATGTAATTCTCCCAGCAACTTTTGTGTTACAGGGACAGGACTTCCTCTAAGACACTTTCCTGACCTCTTTTGGCTGCCTCAGGCTCCCCTCCTCCCACTCGTGGGGAGTTTTCTTATCCATCTCAGTCCTAGACTGTAAGCTCCCTAAGGGTTAGGGACTACTGTACTTAGCTCTGCAGGTGAGCACAGCGTTTAGCTAGTTATAGCACTCAATACAGGTGTGATGAGCAACTGACTGCATGCCCACTGTAAAAATAAGGAAGAAAACCCAGGCTCTGGTGTCACATGGCTAGAAAGTAGGACAGCTGAGAATGTAGGTCTCCTGAGTTCCTAGGCCAGAGCTTGTCCCTCTTACGTATAGTGCACAGAGGCAGGAGAGCTGTAAGAGAAAGGCATTTTATGTGCTCGATGAACACTGCTGCTTGACTGCATTAATAAGAGGAGAAAACCTCAAGTATTCTAAATGAAGACAGCATATTGTCTTAATTTTCTGTTTCACTACTGCACTAGACAACCTGTAGGACAGACATGTATTCAAATGTAATTATTTTACTTCATGGAAACTTCAGACATGCCCACATCTATCATAAGAGGGACACAGGAGCAGGTCTGCAAAAGCCACTCCCTCTAAGAGCCTGGCTTAAAGCCACAAGGAACCCTGTCCTGAGTAACCCAGGACCTGCACCAGCTGGTACCTCTCCAAAGGAGTCAAGCTTACTTTAAAATGGCTGCTCAACAAGGGGGCTGCAGGATCTGGAGGAAGGTCAAGCATGATATGGAGAGGGGGCCCAAGTTCAAAGTCCCTATCTCACCCTGAACTCTGAATTTTATATATGCACCAACCATTCAGTTGGCTTCAGGGGGTAAAAACTGGCTAAATAAAGAACCTGGACGTTTAAGAGCCACCCATTTTAGCTTGGCTGCAATACATCAGGAGTTAGTTATCTGACAACACAGCCCAGTGAGAAATGGGAGAGGCTCTTCTAGAGCCTCTGGAGGGTTGCTTTTGTCTTCCTATCCCAGTCCACAGCATGTAGTAAGCACCTGATGATCACTGTTGAACTAACAAATTACTTTTAAAAGGTGCTTTACTATGTGCCAAGCTGATTAGTTACTATGCACCCACAAGGTCAGAACTGACGAGACCTAAACTAACTCCTGGAGACAAGTGACCTCCTTCTGACTGGCCCACGCCACTCCTGTACATGCCTAAAGGTGTGCGCAGGAGACAGCTCTGGGCAGCAGTGCCGGAGCATGGCTTCTCCCTACATCTCCAACGCACCGCGCTCCCCGGAGCTCTGTCTGGAAAATATCTGTGAATACTAAAGACCTTTACACTCAACAAAAGTTATTTTTGTAGGTCAAAAACTGGAATATCAGCAACTTTGGTTTAACATAATATTAGTTGAATGAATAAATGGATAAATGAAAGGTGTTGCATACTGAGGGTTTCTCGGGTCAGAGATCCAGAAGTAATACCTACTTCCCGGGTTTATGAGATGAAACATGCAAAGCATGCACAACAGAGGAAGAGCAGTCAATGGTAGCTATTGTTAGTCTTCAGAACAGACAACATTCTTAAAGCACCAAGGTTTCAGAACAGGATTCACTGATCACTTGTGCTATTCCCAGCTGAGGGCAAACTGTTGCCTTGGCTTCTTGGATGCACTGATGCTGTGCTTGGTTTCTTGTAACAATGGGTGACACAGATGAGGAGACTATCTAAGAAGCCCTGAGCTAATGATAAGAAAAGAAAGGCCATTACTCCCGAGATTCACAGAGACCCATCACACACACGTTTCGCTTACATTAATCTAGGGTTTAAAGTTAACTCTTTTGTGTTCACAACGCCCCCTAAACATAGCCAAGTAAGTCATCTGGTGCTCAGCTGAAGCAGCAGCAATCTGTTCTAAAGCTGGAGGGAAAAAAATGACTATAGCTAGAGTTTTTGAGAGATGGGTACAGTGCTGTTCTTAAGAAACAATGTAAAGTACCTTCAAGGTTATTAGCAATAATTGCCTTCCAGGCTGCCAGTTTAGTTCCTTCCTCCTATGTCAGATGACTCAACTGAAATCAAATGCCAGATGTGCCCAGGATGTGTCTGTTTACAGGTATAAACTTACAAATACTAACAACACCTTTCTTATCAAAATTCAATAACTGTGACTCAGAAAGGCTACAGTGCCTAACCCTCTTGTTCCATATAAACAACTGTCAACAGTGCAAGGTCCTGGTTTCTAGGAACAGAAGTACTGCAGTAGAGCAGAAGACAGTATTGTTCTCCTGCTTGTAAAGTAAAGAGAGAAACAAAGGTGCCTTTGCCTGACAGGTTCAGAGTAGACACTTTCAGAGACTTTCATGCTTTAAAAGACACAGCTATGGGTGCCCTGGGAGGGGAAAACAAGAGGCGACAGAGGTAAGTCCCAGGGGAATGTGTGAAGGAGCCACTGGGGAGCCTCGTGCTTACCTTGTTGGCACACTGCTTACACTGCTTCTCATCCAGGCAATCCCCTGCCACCTTGGCCAGGACAGGATCCAGGGGGTTATCCTTCAGGTCCAGCCACTTCAGACTCTAAACAGATGGGGCAGAGAGTCTGGTAAGCCTGAGTTCACATAAAGAGCCCCTCAAAGTGGAACGAAACGAGCAGGAAGAAAGCCCTTCTCTGTTCCAGCCGCAGGGAAAGCCGCCTGAGGCTGTGGCAACAAGGTGGTGCTCCTGTCAGCCTCTCTCACAGCCGCACTCCCTCAGTCCCCGAGCCCTCTGCCACACCTGGCCACGAAACACTGGGTCACGAACTGTTACCTTGAGCTGAGCAAAGCTGACAGGCAGGGTGACCAGCCTGTTATTGAGGAGGTCCAGGTGCTGGAGGTTGACCAGGCGGCCGAAGTCTGCTGGCAGCTGCCGCAGTTTGTTCTTACTCAGGTCCAGCTTCACCAGGTGTGTGAGGCCACAGAAATCAGACTAGGACCCAAAGAAAGAACACCTTGGCCTTGGGCTCACACACTGTGATGGAACAGTCCAGGAGGCCCCAAGTCAGAGGCACCTATGCACAAATCCTCACAAATCCTGACTATACCTTTTACTAGCTATTCCAGCTTGAATGAAAATGGAGATAGAGGGCATAGCTCCTGGTGGTGAGCAGTGAGACGTGTGTGCAAAAGGGCTTAGCCCTTTTTAGTGGTAGCCTGCCTGCAGGCCTATCCTGAAATTATGCCTTATGACACAACTCCCCCAGACAGGAAGGAGAAGCATCAGGGCTCTAGAAGGAATCAGGCTTGCTTGCCAGTCTTACCGGTAAAGCAGTCAGTTTATTGCAGGACAGATCCAGTATGGTGGCCTTTGGGAGGGCAGCCTAGGAAAGGGAATGAGAACAAAATGTCAGATCAACACATGGAACAATTCAGTGACATTTGCTAATGAAGCATTTTCCACAGAAAGTTCCCATGATTAGAAAAGGCCTTTAACATGGACATATATACACGACCAAATGTAAAATAGCTAGTGGGAAGCAGCTGCATAGCACAGGGAGATCAACTCGGTGCTTTGTGACCACCTAGAGGGGTGGGATAGGGAGGATGGCAGGGAGATGCAAGAGGGAGGAGATATGGGGATATATGTATATGTATAGCTAATTCACTTTGTTATAAAGCAGAAACTAACACACCATTGTAAAGCAATTATACTCCAATAAAGATGTTAAAAAAATTGTTTTCAACAAAGGAAAAAAAAAAAGAAAAGGCCTTTAAAAACAAAAATAGCACTGAAGTATAATGTTCCTGGAGACACGAAAGGATAAATGAGCCAGTCAACCACGACCTAGAGAAGAATGCTGAGTAGGGATCTGGCTGTGGAACATCCAAGGGAAAAAAAACCAGATTCTTAGAAATTCTCCACAGCACTTTTAATATTCTCTCTAGCACTGCTCCTTATTAGGTTTCAGGGCAGGGACTGTGTCTAATATAGCTTTGGGATTTCCATATTCTCCAGTTCAGGGTCTTCCAGGCACTCAATATATCCGCTGGCTGATTTGTAACTGAATGAATGAGTAAATGAGTGAATGCAGAGTGAAATCAAGGCCCTCACAACCCAGCTCTGTTTTCCCATGGGGTTTGGGATGGAGAGGCTCAGCAAAACTGACCCTTCCGTTCTCCCAGGCGCAATGCTGCACCAACCGGATGCCTGGAGTAAAAGGTTTCGGACAGCAGTTCTCGGGCCAGGCTGAAACATGGGGCGGGGAAGAAGGCAAATATTCAGTTAAGGATACTGGGCCAACATGGACTTTCCAAATGTCAAAGTCCCAAGCATGAAGTTTGACCACGTAAAGAAGTTTGAGATATCATAGTGGGAAGTACACCGTGGTAATAGTTACATGCATCAACATTTGCTACCTGCCATGTTTTTTACATTACAATCTTATTTAAATCTCCCAACAACCCCATGCGATGGGAATAATTACCACCATTTTATACATGAGGAAATCTAGGCTTAAAAGATAACTAAGCTTGCCAAGGGCACTCAGCTATTAAGCAATGAATCTGATATATGAACTAGGAATCTCATTCTAACCTCCACAGTACACAGCCAAGGCAGAGGGAAGACTGGGCCAAGTGCCAAACGCAAATATAATTCGTTAAAGGCAGTGAGGAAAGTGCAGGTCATCCAAAGGGAGGCTGCTGTGGGGGATGCGGGTGGGGAACCAGGTGGGTAAAGCAGGGATGTACCATCTAACTCCACTTTGGCAACAAACTAGTCTTGTAATGTCCCTGGGGCCTCAGGCTTGTTTCCCCGGTTGGGGGTACGGGAGTAGGTGGGTGGAGGGGTGGGCCACGATGGTGCAGATTCCCACCAGTTTCAGAGTTGGGAAGAGACTTTGCCAACCAAGCAGTGAGATTTCACATTCTTCAAGGAAGCACGCCTCAGGGTTGGGGCAGCCAGCTGGGATTTCTGGTTTCCAAGAAAAGCCAGGTCTGGGCCACACCCAGGTCTAACTGGAGGCCTACTTGGACCAAGTCATTCATTCATCTGTTCATTCATTCCCCGAATACATCCAGCAATCGCGCTCCAAGCGCTCCTACTTTGGGTCGGGCAAGGAGCTGAGCGCTGTGAAAGCCCCTGAAATGGGGGGGAAATTCATTCCTGACCCGTAAAAAGCCCATAGCCAGACACGCAGCTCCTTCCCATCTTCTGGAACTGTGCCAAAGTGACACGTGTACATCCCAGGAAGAAAACTGGGGCCGGACGCGGACTCCCCCGGGGAGTTAGTCCCACTCCCCCCACCTCATTTTAAGCCATGGAAACTGAGGCATGGGAAAGAAGGCGACCAACGCAGGGGCCAGCGCCAGCCGCGGGTGGGCGGGTGGGCGCCTGGGCCTCGCGGGACTGTACTGACCAACTCCTTGACCGGGACCTCATTCAGGTCGCTGAGGCTCAGATCCAGCTCGTGGCCGTCCAGCTTGTCGCGGAGGTTCCCGCCCTTGCTACCGGCCTTGGTCATGGTGACTCCGGCTGAACGAGTCCCGGCTCCAACGGGCAAGAGAAGGGCTGAGAAGCCGCTCGTCGGCTCAACGGACTCGCAACCAACCTACAAAGCCTGCGTCCCCGGCCGCCGCAGGTGCGAGACCGCCGCCGTCCCGTCCGCCCGCCGTCCGCCCTCTGAGCCCTGCGCCCCGTTCCCACCGGTGCAGCTGCGACGACGACCACTTCCGTGTCCACGTCACCTTCCGCGGCCACTGAGACGGGCTGGGCCAGAGCGGCCTGAGCGTGTGCGGGAGCGCCCTCTGTCGCCCGCCACCGCCGGGAGCGTGAGTTTCCGGCTCTGTTCAGTCGCCGGTAGAGTAGCTGTGTACCCTGGTGCTGGGAGGGCACGCCCGTGGGCAGTCGTCGCTGGCAGCGCCAGGAGGCGAAAAGACTGGGGGCCAGAAGACCTGGGCTCCATCCAAAACTGACCTCCTCAGATCTCCCCCATCCCCCTGGATTAGCAGGAGAAACTGGGTGTCCTTCAAAATTGCTCTCTGTCCTCTAACAATCCCCAAACCATCATGATCCGGAAAACTGCCCCTCTCTCTCATCTCCTCCTCACTGCCCCAAGCCCTGGTCCAGGCGACCATCAGCTTGAGCCTGGATTACTATTCTGAGTCTCTCTCCCTTCCATCCACCTCTACCCAGCTGCCCAGATGATCTTTCTAAAAATCTAGCCAAGTCTCTCCTCTGCTTAAAACCCTTCAAATAGCTTCCTGTAGGATATGGACCACTCTCTTTCCTACACTGAGCCCCGCGTGCTCCTGCAGCCTCCTGACCAGCCCCTGCCTGGACTGCTGTGGAGGCTTCCAGTAGGTGGCTTCCAAACCTTTCCCTCTCCTGAAATGGCCCTGCCTTCTCCACCCACCTTCTCTGCCTAGCTAATTCCTAATCCTTCAGGAAAACTTCCCTGAGGTTTATGAATCCGTAAGCAATCACCATGCTTCATCTATGGATACATGCATAATAATGGTACCTGGCTGATAGAGTTTGGGGAGGATGGAAGGAGTAAAACACATGAAGAGCTTACAGCAGTATCTGGCACTTAGTAAGTACCCAATAAATACTAGCTATCGCTTGTAATCCACCTTGTGTTATACTTACCTTTATGTCTCTTTCCTCCATTCTGGGTTGTGATGGCAGGGATTTCGTTTTTGTATCCCCAGAATCTGATGCAGGGTAGTTGCTCATTCAGGGGTCTGTTGAATGAATGAATGAGGCACTTTACCCACTCCAAGCTTCAGTTTGCTTATCTTTGAAATGGGGATATTAAAACTTCTCTCAGTGGGGAACTATGAAGACCAAAAGAAGTCAGTGCCATGGCCTACTCATTTAACAAATCATTGTGCACCCCTCCCCATCCCCAGCAAGGCACTGTGCTCTAGGCTTCTGGGAAATAGACAAGAGCAATTGGGTAACAATACATTAGCACTTGGCAATCTCTAAAGCCCTTTAGCATCCTTTTTTTTTTTAACATCTTTATTGGAGTATAATTGCTTTACAATGGTGTGTTAGTGTCTGCTTTATAAAAAAGTGAATCAGCTATACATATACACCAGTCTTATTTTGATAATGTATTGATACATGAAGAGACTATGAAGCACATTTTTTGGTTATCTCTCTTTTATGAAGGAAGAAACTCAGAGAGGAGAAGTAAACTTGATCTCAGTCACACAGCTGGTTGAGGGGAAGACCGAAATTTTTAATTCCAAATCCTTTTTCTTTTCACTACACTCTATTTCCCTACCCTCACCCCAGGAACCTACACCCATAATTATTATAGAAGGTAGAAAGAATAAGGGTCCTAACACATACAGAGAAAATCTGCGTGTGAATGTGCAGGGCTGTGCGGGTGTACATTTGAGTGTGATAACACTAGACTAACATATGTAAGAGCGTTCTGTGTGCCTGGGACTGTGACTTATGTATATTATTTCTTTTGACGCATAACAGCCAGATATAAAGGCAGATATTATTTCAGTTTTAGAAAGGACGTAATTAAGGCTCAGAAAAGTCAACTATTTATCTCTTTAAGGACAGTCACAGCAAGTGAGTGTATTTGGAAGAAGGTGTGTCATACCCAGCATGGCAGGGAGGAGGAGCCTGGGAGGAAGGAAAAAATCAGAAAAGGCTCCATGGAGGAAGTGGCATTTAAGTTGGGCTTTGAAGAATGGGTCAGATTCAGACAGGCAGAGATGCAGCCCAGGGAAGCAGGGCAGCAGAGTGAGGAATTGACAGCAGCTCTTCACTTTGAGAAAGATTTTTTCAGTCCCTGAGGCTGGAAAACCACAGCTTCATGAGAAAGGAAGCCTGTTATCTGTTGACAGCTTTTTCCTCAGCAACAATAGACTAGCCCTGTGCTGCAGCTCCCCAAACGAAGTGCCACCTTGTGTCAGGATACTGAGGTTGTTTGAGCAGCTGCCAAAGAGAACACAGGTAGCATAGCCCTTGAGAAGACAAAGCTCAGGACCAGGACAGGAGGAAGCAGCTTGCTTGCTGGAAAAACCTTGGGCATCAGGCCAGCGCTGCCACTGCTAGGTCCAGTGCTATCCTGGCACATTGATCCAGCACTCCAAGCTTCTGTTTTGCCTTCTGTCGAATGGGGATAATAAAATGGGAAAGTGTGTCAAGGACCCACAGAGAGATACATGCAGGAAAGAGCTGAATGGCACCATGCAGTGACGTCAACATTTCTGAGGGCAGTTGGCCCCTTTCATGCTTCAACCCACAGCCAGAGGTGGACTGAAAAAAAGTTAGACTCAGAGAGCCCTTGAAAAAGGCCCCAAAGAGCTTTTTAAGGCATATGATCTCTGTATATATAGCTTACTTATTTACATAGATTTGCTTTAAACACTTCCACATGTAGAGAGAGAAACCATGTTCCTATAAATGAGTCCGTCCCAAAGTAAACTTCAAATTTAAAGTAATTGCAATTAGAAATCCCCAAAAGATTTTTGTTTTTAGAACTAGGTAAAAGTGATCTTAAAATGCATATAAGATGGAAAAAATCTAATTCATATGGGAGGGTAAGTGTATGAGAATTGCCAAGAACACTTCATGAAATTAAAAAATAGCCATGAGGGTCCTGTCCAACCAGATATTTGATTTTATAAGAAAACTCAAAACAGTATAGCACTGGGCTTCCCTGGTGGCACAGTGGTTGAGAGTCTGCCTGCTGATGCAGGGGACGCGGGTTCGTGCCCCGGTCCAGGAAGATCCCACATGCCGTGGAGTGGCTGGGTCTGTGAGCCATGGCCGCTGAGCCTGCGCGTCCGGAGCCTGTGCTCCGCAGCGGGAGAGGCCACAAGAGTGAGAGGCCCGTGTACCACAAACAAACAAACAAACAAACAAAAACAAACAAAAAAAACAACAGTACAGCACTGTCATGGGCAGTTATCAATGGAACAACATAGAGAGTGTGGAAACAGATACAAACTTACAAGAGCCCTTAATATATAATTAACATTGTATTTAAAGTCAAATCCATCAAAAGGGGAGTAGTTGAACAAATTAGAAGGTATTTACACAATGGAACCTCACTGTGGAACATTATGCAGCCATTAAGGAGAATTCATAGAACTACATGTATTGACCTGGAAAAAAAAATGTTTGTTGTATATGCTCAAGCAAATAATGCAAGTCACTGAGTAAGATGCATGGCATGATCTCATTTTTTAAAAATTTAAAATTTTGACCTTATTTCAGACTTAAAGAAAAGTTGCAAGGATAGAAGGAAGAATTCCTGGATACCCTTCACCCAAATTTCCCAACTGTTAACATTTTACTACAGAACTATATACATATTTCTGAACTATTTAAGAGTATGTTGCAGACATGATATCTCTTCATCCATAAATACAACAGTGTGTCTCTCCCAAGTACAAGTAAAATTCTTATATAACCGCAAATAGTTATAAAAATCAACAAGTTAATACTGATCAATACTATTATCAATCTATGGAACTTATTGAGATTTCATCAATTTTCCAGGATGATTTCATTTTTTGGAAAAAATACATAAAGGGGGAGGTGAAGAAACATTTACATATGTCTACATGTGTATAGAGCTTGGGAAAGTTATGGAATACCCACACTTTTTAACCTTGCTTACCTTGAACATCGGTTACAAGGCACATGTATTATAATTTTGTAATAAATTATAATGTAGAAAAGTTTAATATAAATAAATAAACAATGAATGAATGAATGAATAAAATCACCGTAGGTTGGAGACAACTTGAGGTTAAGTCCTGGTTCTGCCAACTTTGGACACATCACAGAATCTCTCCAATCCTGGATTTCCTCAATCATAAATTTCCACCTATAGAGGAAGCTATATTTTGAATTAGGATTAAATGGGAAAAAATACACAAAGTTCTCAGTCCCTAGAAGGCACTTAAAAAAAAAATAATTCCTGTAAAACCAATCAACTCTTGTATGTTTCCACCTCCTCCTCTTTGTTCATGCCATTCAGCTTAGAATGCCCTTTCCTCCCTCTCCAGTGTCACCATCCTTTTCATCCTTCAAGGCACAGTCTAGAGGCCACCTCCTCCAGAAATACTTGCCTGATCACCCCGACCAAAAGCGAGCTCTTTCCACCGATGCCCTATGGCTACCCCATGCCTTGGTTGCATTAGAATTGTTGGCAGGGATAACAATGATTGAACCCCAGGGAGTTTGCTGGGGAGCTCAAGAGAAAGGCTTTCCCTGCTAATCAAAGGCTGCTATGCTTCTCTGCTGATTCTGTCTGTGTGTGATGCCTGGAACTGCCATGGTGAGACCATCAGGGAAGAAGACATTGTCTGTACACTGAGAGTGGCAAGATGGATTAGCTTAGGTCATGGTACCAGCATCTGGAAGCCTCCTGACATACTGCCTAGGCCTTGAAAGGCCTCACTTATTGGTCATAAGGTTTGAATACCACCAAATGGAGATTCTTTTTCTATTTATATCTCCAACAAATATATAGTAGGCATTCTAAGAATATAACTTGTTTGAGTCATTCATTTGACTCAAATCTCCCAAAATATATTGAGTACCTACCCCATACCACCTGCCAGCTAAGGGCATGCTGGAAATAAAATCTGTAATCATTATACACGTTGCCTGCCTCTCTCATAAGGCCCTGCCTTGCCTCCCACTACTCCCAAAAAAGTACTCCCATAACAATACTAGTAACTTCCAGAATGTATGTGCTCCCTGCCTTCACGTTATACTTTCTCCACACTCCCATTTATATACGCTCCCCCTATAAACATCCCATTGGCCGTCCACAGTTTCCCCTCCCAATCCTATCTGGGGTGGGCTGCATCATGGCTCCCAAAGTTATCCATGTCCTAATCACTGGAACCTGTGAATATGTTACCTTATATGGCAAAAGGGACTTTTCAGATGTAATCAAATTAAAGATCTTGCAATGGAGAGATTTTTTTAGGATTAACCATGTGGGCCCTAAATGTAATCACAAGCGTCCTTATAAGAAAGGCAGAGGGAGACTGGACATAGAAGAGGAGGAGGCAATGTGACCAAGGAGGCAGAGATGAGTGTCATGCCTGGAGCCACCAGAAGCTGGAAGCAACAAGGAACAATACTCTCCAGAGCCTCTGGAAAGCACTAGCCCTGCAAACACCTTGATTTTAGTCCCATAAGACTCAGTTCAGACTTCTGGCCTCCAGAGCTGTAAGAGAATAAATTTCTGTTGTTTTAAACCATTAAACTTGTGTAATTTATTCCAGCAGTGTTAGGAAACTAATACACTACTCACTCAGCTCAGACCTCTAAGAGACCTTTGGTGACACACCTAGGGTAGGTGCCTGTCCCCTGTCCCCCTTCTCCCATGGCACTGGCCACACCACATGCCACCATCAGTCTCAGGGTTGGTGTTCTCTACTAGACAGTGAGCTCCCTGAGACCAGAAACCTGTCTTTTTTTTTTTCATTTATTTATTTATTCATTTATTTAATTTTTGGCTGCATTGGGTCTTCGCTGTTGCACGCGGGCTTTCTCTAGTTGCAGTGAGCGGAGGCTACTCTTCATTGCAGGGCACAGGCTTCTCATTGCGGTGGCTTCTCTTGTTGCAGAGCACAGGCTCTAGGCGCGCGGGCTTCAGTAGCTGTGGCACACGGGCCTCAGTAGTTGTGGCTCGCAGGCTCTAGAGCACAGGCTCAGTAGTTGTGGCACACAGGCTTAGTTGCTCCGCAGCACGTGGGATCTTCCCTGACCAGGGCTCGAACCCGTGTCCCCTGCATTGGCAGGCGGATTCTTAACCACTGCGCCACCAGGGAAGCCCCACCTGTCTTATTCATATCTGCAGCCTGAGAGCCCAGCCTTGTGCCTGGTACCTAGTGGGCACTCAGGGAATGTCTGTTGAACCAATGATTGAGTAAAGGGAGATACATTAGATTTGGTCTGATGACACTGGGTCTTATTCAAGTCTTGACAGATGACTTTAGCTCTTGACTTTGACCCAAGAAAAGTTTAAAATTACATCGTCTAAAGGAAGATTTTTGTACTACACTCTTTATGAAAGTAAGGCTTTCACAACTTTTGGCAGTTTGGGATTGCAGTTTCTTTAGTTTTTTCAATTTTGAGTTGTCAGCAAGAAAATACTGATTGTTTAAGATCATGACTGTCTGTGTCTGCCATCATTAGTTGTGATCAAATAATTCTACTTTACACAGCAGTTCAGAAAGAGTTCCTTATTTTCACTTTCAGCTTGAAAATCAGAAACATTGTTTTTAGAACAATTTTTATCAGCCTTGTTTTTTTGTTTGTTTTGTTTTGTTTTTGATACTGGCTATTGGATCTGATTGGCAGAGTATAGGCATCATGTATCAAGTCACTGTCATCCTTCTTTCACAATTAAAACTCCCTTCCTCATCCTCCTTTTTCTTCTTTATGTGGCTGCCAGCAGTGTCTTTTTTCCCACATTTCCTTCATGACTACCACATCTCTTATTAGACAGCTCCCTTCTCAGACTTACAGTGAAGAAATTTCTTTGAAAGAGATATTTTTCATATACTACTTGGAAACAGTCATTTACAACAGAGAGCTTTGAAAAATTACACCAGAGAAAAGAACTTTGCTCAGGGTCATTGAGAGAAAAAGCAGCAGAGCTGGATTCTTCCCAGACCTGACTCCAAGGCCGATTGCAGGCCTATGTAACCACTTGGCACTCATTGAAAACCTCATGAAACATGCTAGTCTCTGTAAATGGCACTAGTCAGGATGCCTCCCTTGGGCTGTTAATAAATTTATTAAGAGAAAACATGTACACATCTTAGGAAAATAAAACAAGAAAAAGGCTTTTTAACAAAAAGTAGTAACATTGTTTGTAACCATCACCACCACCCATCTCCAGAACTTTTCCATCTTCCCAAACTAAAATCCTGTACCCTACAAAAATAAGTCCCTATTCCCCCTCCCTGCAGTCCCTGGCAAAAATCATTCTACTTCCTGTCTCTATGAATTTGACTACTGTAGATTCCTCATATAAGTGAAATCATATAGTATTTGTCCTCATCATACTTAGCATACCTTAAATGTTGCTACAAGGTTGACCCTTGTAGCATGAGTCAGAATTTCCTTCCTTTATAAGGCTGAATAATATTCTGTTGTATACACCACATCTTGTTTATCCATCCATCCATCCACGGACATTTGGGTTATTTCTGCTTTGGCTATTGTGAATAATGCTTCAATGAACATTGATGTACAAACGTCTACTCAAGTCCCTACTTTCAGTTCTTTTGGGTGCATACCCAGAAGTGGAATTGTTGGATCATGTGGTAATTGTTCGTAATTTTTTGAGGAACTGCCATACTGTTTTCCACAGCCGCTGCACCATTCTACACTCCCCCCAGAAATGCACAAGTGTTCCAATTTCCCCATATCTTCGCCAACACTTGTTGTTCTCTGTTTTTTTGATAGTAGCCATCCTAACGCATGTGAGGTAGTAACTCATTGTGGTTTTGATTTGTATTTCCCTAATGACCAGTGATGTTGAGCACATTTTCATGTGTCTGTGGGCCATTCATACATCTTCTTTGGAGAAATGTCTATTCAAGTCCAGAGGGAATCCTTTCCAACCCCCAGCCCAGCAGGATGGCTCCTGCAAAGTGCAGCGAGAAGAAGGGCCGGTTAGCCATCAACGAGGTGGTGACCAGAGTATACACTATCAACGTTCACAGGTGCATCCCTGGAGTGGGTTTCAAGAAGCGTGCCCTTCAGGCACTCAAAGAAATCTGGAAATTTGCCGTGAAGGAGATGGGCACTCCAGATGTACGCATTGACACTAGGCTCAACAAAACTGTCTGGGCCAAAGGAATAAGGAATGTCCCATACCGTATCCGTGTGCGGTTGTCCAGAAAACATAATAAAGATGAAGATTCACCAAACAAGCTCTATACGTTTGGTTACCAATTTACCTGTCACCACTTTCAAAAATCTGCAGGCAGTTAATGTGGATGAGAACTAACTGCTGATTGTCAAATAAAGTTATAGAAATGCCAGGAAAAAAAAAGTCCAAAGGGAACCATTTGAATTACTTTAACTGTTTCTGTTTGATCTTCTGTTATTTACCTCTAAACAATATACTTATTCAGACATTTCTTGATTTTCTGTTTAAAAGGTAAGGATTTGCACTCCCATCTTTCCTCCTCGTGTCCTTCTAATATAGTTTTATTGCTATTTTTGTACGTACACTGGTTGCTTTGTAACTTTAAATGACACATTCCTTTATTTCATGTTCCATCATCAATAAACAGGATCTCTTGACACCTCAATTTGTAAGGTAAGAGTATCTGCCTCCACTCTCATCTCCTGTCCCTTACCTCTCAACACAACTGTCAAGTGTGACTTCCAAGTTTTGTAGCATTTACATTCTGTTCCCTAACTTCTGTTAAGTCTTCTGGACTCTTTCATAGGTTGATGCTAAGAAGTTTTTTAAAAATCAGTAAATTATGTTTACAGTATGAGACCGGTTTTGAAGCACAGGAAGGGAAGGAAATTGGCAAAGGGGAAGGCCTAAGGGC
The DNA here is from genome assembly GCF_026419965.1 of Kogia breviceps. Taxonomy (NCBI): domain Eukaryota; kingdom Metazoa; phylum Chordata; class Mammalia; order Artiodactyla; family Physeteridae; genus Kogia; species Kogia breviceps. Next base: position 34,100,445 of record NC_081328.1, on the reverse strand, counting down.
TTTCTCAGGGTAGCCAAAGGCATGAGTAAAATCACAGGGGCCATAAATCATGCAAGTCATGTGCAGCACAAGCAGATATGCTGGGATCAGGCAGAAAGCCCCTTGGGGAGCTATGAGGAACTGAGTTGGTTGACGGATAAGGGAGGAAAGTTGGAGGGCATGGATGGCCAATGTGCCCAGCTACCTACTTCCTCAAAGTGACCCAAGAATTCTGGTCACCATGATCTGCTACCCGGACTCAGGAACTCTCACATCAGGCATTTCCATTTTTCTTTCCCCCAGCCCTCCTCACCTTCCTTGGAACCATTGCCTACCACAGCTCTCAAGGCTTTGCAGAGATGAAAAGTAATTCTTCCTCCTAAAAAAAAAAAAAAAAAAAAAAAAAAAAAAAGGTTTGCAATACCTAACGCAGAGGAAGGTCTCAGAGTGTAGACACAGGAGGAAGAAGAGGATGGAAAAAGAAACTAACCATCACTGAAAACTGGTCGAGTACCAGTTCTGTGCTACTGTACTCAATGATTACCCCAGCCTTCTGTGAAGATGATTGAGGCTGGAAAGGCCCCGTGACTTGCCCAAAGCCACAAACTGAGTATAGACAGAACCTTGGCCTGTGTTCACTGAGCCCACCTTGACCTTGGACAAGTAGCTGAACCGCTCTGGGTCTCAATTTCTTTATCCATAAAAACAGAGACACATTCCAAGGCATGCCTGTTCCTTGCAGGTTGGTTGTGAGGGCAGAGATAACGTCCTTGAAGAGCCGAGCATGAAGAGCCTGGCATGGGGAGATATCTTGAAACTGGTGGCTGTGATTCCACGACATCTAAGTCTGGGAAGTCAGGAAAGCACATTGTGTGGAAAACTGAGTCTGGAGCAAAGTTCAGGGAGGGACTCATCCCACCCTTCCCCCTCCAGGATCCTCAAACTAGCAAGGAAAGTGCAAGGGCCTGCAAGATCAGTATCCACTCCTCACTTCACAGGCCCAGAGAGGAGAAATGACTTACCCAGGGTCACCCAGCAAGCTAGTAGCAGAGCCTGCCAAGCAGGGCTTGGTACTCTGACTTGGGATACTCCCTAGCGCCCCACATTCCCTGGGCTGGGCTATCAGAGTCTGTGAGCTAGTCTATGAGGAAGGCAAGCCCTTGCAAGCCCAGTTCCTTATAATCTGTGCTCCTCTGTCTTCCTTCCTGTCCCATCCTCACACAACTGAAGTGTGGGGACCCTCCCCAGGAGCCAGGGTTTCAGAGGGATCGAGGTCACTCTCAGGATCATGAAGAGGAGCAGCGTTGTCTCCTTCTCACAACCTCAGTTGAGCCAAAATAAAGGTGAAGATCTTCTCAGGCCAAGCCCAGCCCTCAGCCACCCCTTCTTCCGGGCCCAGCGTGTATTACTGCCTCTGGGTCAGGAGAGGGGAGGCCACCCTGCCAGGGTCTTTCCCGTATTGCTCTCCCCCTTCTCCTCTGGAAGAAGGGCCATGGCTACACCGAGACACTACGGACCTGGCACATGTGCCACTGCTGTGCCAGTGCTGTCCAGTGCCATTTTTCCTAGCTAGGTCCAGAGATGGGCAGTCACCTTCTCTCCATCCTGTAACCACACTTGGGCCTCAGGGGACCACAGGGAGGGTCTGGAGAGAAAGAGGTTTACTTTTGATTCACTCCTCAGCCTCAGGAATTGTGCCTGGGGCGCGCGGGGGTGGGGATGGTGGACAGGTTCCAACGCCTGAGGCCACCTTAGGGTGCACTACAGGTCAAGGTAGACGTCTGGGGGAGGGATGGGAGGCTGACGCTTGGGACGTGGGGGTCCCTTCCATTTGTTAATGGAGTCCCTTCTGAAGCTAACGTCGGTCCTCAGCCAGTACTCGGGCCGCAGCGGTCTCAGCCGCGCCACGCTTTGTCCCAGCTGCCTCCCCTCCCCCGCGGGCTCTCTGCTCCAGCCGGCATGGCTGGGGGCGCTTCACGCGGGCTTCCCTGGCCTCTGGCCGGCAACTCGCTGGGGGCGGGGTCAGCACGTGACCCGCGCGCCAACACGGCTCGGGGGATGGCCGCGTCTGGCGTCGCCGCGCCGCGCCCCTGGCTCCTCCTCTACGAAATCAACACGCTCTTGCGCCCTCAAACCCAAGTCCCTGGTGGTTGGGAAGGGAGACCTGCCTTGGGCTGCGGGCCGGGGACGTCGGATCCAGAAGGAAACCAGGGCCATTTTAAGAGGGTGGGAGGGGGAGGGCAGCGGGTCCAGGGGAAGGTGACCCGCGCACTTTCTCTTCCTCCAAGCCTCGCAGGCCTCGCCCCGCCCCGCCCGGCCGGCACCTAGTCCTCCGCAACCCATAGGCAGAGGCGACCCTCCCGCCTCCCCGCCCGCTCCGCGCTCGCCCCGCCTCAGCGCAGTAAAAGTTTACTCGGACCGGACGCGGGCGTCGCGAGCCATGGCTGTCTACGTCGGGATGCTGCGCGTCGGGAGGCTGTGCGCCCGGAGCCCGGGGGTGATGGGGGCCCGGGTCGGCCTCTCCCGGGTTTGGCAGGAAGTGGGGTTGTGGGGCGTCCGTCCCCTCAGGTACGCGGCCTGGGAGGAGAGGGACGGGCCCCGTCCCCTGGAGGGGATCTTGGGGGTCCTGCGGAACCTCGCTGGGGGCCGATCGCGCTCGGGCTGGGAGGCCTGCGGCTGCCCCACCTCCGGGCGGCACACGCGGAAGAGTAGGTACCCCGCACCTGGCACCTAGGCAACAGGAAATGCTGGCCTGGCCCACGCAGACTGGGGCTGCGACTGGTGGCTGGCAGGGACCGTGCACTGACTCTGGGCTCTGGTCTGGGACTTCAGGTTCGTCCATTCACGGGCACACTGATGGCCAGAAGTGGGAGCCTTTAGCAGTCTGTCCCGAGGGCGAGGGGCAGGGGCAAGTCCTGTACTTTGTCCCCAGGACACTGCCTCTGGGCTGGACCCCTTGCAGGGATAATCCTGGGGATCTTCCACCCGGTGTTGTCCACCCTAGGCCACTAAGCTCAGCAGTCTCCCCTCTCATCAGCTGCTGCTGAACACCACTTGGCTCCTTGCTGCTTACGGGGCCTGTTTTCTTCTGTCCTTAATGCAGAGGGTGGGATGGGGGCTGGCAGGTGGAGGATGTGAGTTTCCAGTAGTTCTGCCGCCTCTACAGCAACACAGTAAGTAATGTTACCTCCCTGTAAGATTACAGATGTGAAAGTGTGTTGATTAAGCAGAACTGGGCTCCTGCTGATGTTATCAGTGGTGACTTTTATCTTCAGCACCCAGCAGGGGGAGGCCTGGGCACCACTGAGCCTGCCCTGCCAGCCAGCTAGGCCAGGTACTAGGTCTGGGGTCAGGACACGGGTTTGGATACCAGGTGGAGTGTAGGCCTGGGCATGGAAAAGTGAGGAGAAGCCGGAAGTTCTCTGAGAGAACTGCTCGGTTAAAAAAAAGACAATGAAAAAAAAAAAAAAGGAATGAAGTTGGAGGGAGATGCAAACCCTTCCTCTCTGGCTAGAACTCCAAGATCACAACGTTTTGAACTTGCTGGTTTCTGAAGATAGAAAGCATGCAGTGCTTTCAGATCACTAGGCTTAATTTTCTGGGAAAACCCAGTGGCTCAAGGCAGGTCAGCAGATGGGATTCTGATGAAGAAAATGGTTCTTACCGTTTCCCTACGAGGGAAGTCCCCTGACCTTTGACTTTTTATGTGTAAACAAAGCAGGTCTCTTACCTGCTACAGGTCTACAATTGCAGAGTAGGGGCACCAAGCCTCAGAGAAATTCTGACTCTGTCAGGAGGAGATCCATGTGTCCAGAGAAAGATTTCCTGAGCATTTGGCCTAATTCCCTCCCATTCCTGCCACTCCCTTGTGCTTGAGGCCTTACCTACTGACTATGGTGGTTTGACCTGATTTTGCTCCTACTTGGTCCTTAAGAAGCCCTCAAGAGTCTCAAGCATTCAACAGATATTCCTGAGAACGTACGGCACGTCAAGCAAGGGGCAGGTACTGTGGTTATGAAAGCCAGAGAACGCAGTCCTCGGGGAACTTGTCGTCTAGTGAGGGAGAAGATAAGTCAAGATGATCACTACTCAGTGTTCTAGGTGCCATGGTGTGGAAAGCTCCTGGACTTCTGTCCTCTGATCTTTCTGACCTGGTCACATACAGCCTGCTTTCTTGCTGACAAACACCCCATGCCTGTTACCTATCAGATCCCCAGTTCTAACTGTTAAGAAAAAGCAAGAACTTTGAAGCCAGACTGCTTTGGGTTATAGCCCTCCACCTACCTGCTGCGTGACCTTGAGTATGTTACCCAACCTTGGAGCCTGTGTGGACTTTGTCACTAATGCTACCTACATGCTGGATTGACAAAGGCTTGCTCCTCTCAGCCTTTGCTTTGGGGCAGAGTTGGTACCTGAGAACCTCCAAATGGGGTCTAGGTAGGAATTTCAAGTGATTTGAAGGTAGGAGAGGATTCCCTCCTCAGTGGCCTCTTTATTGCACCTGGTTCTCTCTTCTGGCCAGTTACCAAGATGTCAGCCTCTGCCCAGCCCTAAATCTAGCCCCTGGATCTTCTGGACATTCCCCTATCCATCAAAGTCAGGGCTGTCCACAGCCTTTTTCCCCAGAAGGAAAGAAGAAACTGTCCGTTGCTCTACAGACCTCCTGAACCACCAGCCCCTTCCCCTTGTCCACACAACCCCATCCCCAGGGAAGGCAGATGGTCTAGTCTGGAGCTTCAGGGAGCCTAGGAGGGCAGAATCCAATGCTGCTTCCTGATGAACCTCCAATAAGCAGGCTTCCTTCAGACCTCTAACGCTGGCCTGAGGCTGCAAGTGAGACAGCTGCACCCAGGGTGTTGGGAGCACTCAGAGCTGGGAAAGACAGACAGAGCCGTGGCTCAAGCCTCTCAGAATCAGGTGTGACCCTCGGAGCGGGGGCTTCAGTGACTCAGTGCTGATGGTTGGTGCAAGGGCATGAGTGGGCTTCATGGACCACCCTCCAGGGGGATGGCTGTAATCAGGTGGGACCAGTATTGGAAACTATAAAATGATGTCCCTATATGAGGGGATTATATTAAGCTAGGAAGTGTTTTGGGTAGAAATCACAATAGAAAAATAGACCCCATAATCTACCAAAGATGATTAACAAGGGATTTGGTAATGATATCCTTACTCCAGTCTAAATGTAATAATAGAAAATAAACTATAAATTTGGACATTGTAATCAGTGGCTGGTACACATTGGTTTTAGCTACCTCTCCTGCCTTGCACACAGTAGGTATGCAATCTACTGTAGAGGGTGCAGTGGGGGATACAAGGATGAATGAACTTGTTTCCAGTGGCTTCCTTGCCAAAAAGGGATCTGCAGGGGAGGATCATAGACCCACTGATTCAAGGCAGTAAGGATGCTATACCAGGAGAGTGTCAATCAAAGCAGGGAAGAATCTGATAGGCGGGGAAGGGATTAGGTAAGACTTCCTAAAGAAGCTGGAATTTGAGCCTGATCCCTCCAATGATAAGTCTGTGGTTTGAAGGATGAAGGCTGTGTACTTGTATTGATATAAACTCTTGCTTGTGCTTGAACTCTTTTGAACCCTGCGTATGAAGCCCTCCTAACATCTCCCACATTATTTATTTATTCAATCTACAGACAAAGACTTTGGAGCCAGACAGATCTAAGTTCAAAAGAACCACTTTCTAGCTGGTAGCTTTGGGACTAAGTTAAACTTGAGACTTTTGTTATGTGTAAATAGTGTTGTGAGAGTTAAATGAGGTCGCCTAAGAAAATTCTTACCCACAGCCTGGTGCTAATGAGTTATGAGATAAAGTACTTACGTAACAATGGCTTTGCACATTCCTACAATGACCCCAAGACCCACAGTTTGGAGCCTTGTCTGGACAGTAGGAGGAAGACCGTTCTGGCAGAGGCAACTGCTTAAACAAAGCTGGGGCTGCTCTGGTTGGGATAAAGGACCGCTCCCCCGCACCCGCCCCCCATCAAACCAAAGTACAGGATGTAATTTCATCTCTTAAAGGGGCCTTGCTAGAGGAGTGTCCTGATAAACGACAGGAACCAATAATTCTGCCAGGGCCCTCTCCCTTTAGAAATAAACATGTTTATTTTCTGTGAATCTCATTGGCATGCATGTATTTCTCAGTTTGGGAGCTGAATGACAGGAAAGCAAGCCCAGCCCAACCAGTATAGATTTAGGCAAGTCCCTCAACCTCTCTGGACCTTGGTTTCTTTGTAAAATAGGCCACTTGGACAAGAAGCACTCTGCAGTATTTCTGTGGACATTCTGTGATTCCTAAGGAGTCTGGGCTTTGAGACTTGGATCCCTAAATCCAAGAGGTCTGTGGTCGAAGTAGGAAGCCTTCATACTTGTATGAAATCTTACTTACGCTTAAACCCTTATGAACTCTTCCTAACCTCTGGACTCTCTGGTTTTCTCTAGTCCTCTGTGAGTGAACAGAGAACATTAAGGGTTTTGACCCTAGAAAGCTAAGATTTAAACCTTGTATGTACCTTAGTGATGCCATCAAGGGCAGGTGTTCTGAATCAGCCTCCACCCCTGGCTCCTGTGTACTTTTCCCATGAGCCCTGAACAGTGGCCCAAGGGAAAATCTGCAGCATGGATGCCTCCTAACCCCAAGTATTTCAGGCCCTCTGTCTTCTTGAGTTTACTGGACTCAAACAATAATTTCCTATTTACTTTCTCTGCATGTGCAAAAACACATATATACCATCAGTTTTATTCGAGCTAAAAATGGAAGCTTCCACCAATACAGAGTGCCTTGCTCAAAATCTTCATTGTAGCTCTTACCACTTGGGTGTTCTTTGTAGTCTGTGTTCTTTGTAAGCTGTGGACTCCTTCAGGAAGGTTATGTTGGGTGGTGGAAAGACCATGGGACTTTACGGTATAATTACAGACAGTAAAATGCATAAATCTTAGTTGTGCAGTTTGATGAATATTAACAAATGTGTTCACCCATTACTCAACACCCCAAGATACAGAACTTGTCCATTGCTCTAAAACAGTGCTCTTCAGTAGAAATATACTGTGAGCCACATGTGGAATTTTATGTTTTCTAGTAGCCATATTAAAAAAGTAATAAGAAATAGGCAATAAGTTTAATGATATATTTTCTTTAACTTAGTATAGCCAAAATATCATTTCAGCATGTAATCAATCTTTTGAAAATTGCTAAGGAGGTATTTTATATTCTTTATTTCATAAAGTCTTCCAAATCTGGTGTGTATTTAACACTTACAGAATACTTCAATTCAGACTAGCCATGCTTCAAGTGTTCCAGAGCCACATGTGACTAGGCTACCATATAGACAGCACAGTTCTAGAAATTTCTCTAGTGCCCCTTTCCAGTCAATTCCCTTCCCCAACCAGAGACTATCACTGTTCTGATTTCTAATCTCCATAGATTAATTTTGTCTATTCTTGAATCTCAGAATATACACTCTTGTGTCTATCTTCTTTTGCTCAAAAACCAAGGGTTGCTTTTGGGAGGAGTGACCTATTAATCTTGACAAAAAATTCATGAAAGTGTGTGTTATACATTAAACAGTTTAGCTTTCCTTGATAACCATGGGGGAAAGGACATGATCTCCTATGCTCAGTATTTCACCTCTTGGGTATAAAGGCAGCATAAAGGCAAGCTGAGAAGTGGGGCCTCAGTATAGGTCTAACAAATGTGTCAAGGGGCTATCCCAGAAGGGAGTGATGGAGACGGTGCGGCTTCTAGGCCCACTGAACTGGGCGGCCCAGTTACACCTTGTGGTCCCCAATATTATACCATCTAAGAACTGTGTTTTTTAAAAATAGATTTATTTTATTTATTTTTGGCTGCGTTGGGTCTTCACTGCAGTGTGCGGGCTTCTCATTGCCGTGGCTTCTCTTGCTGCAGAACATGGGCTCTAGGTGCGTGGGCTTCAGTAGTTGTGGCTCGCGGGCTTCAGTAGTTGTGGCTCACAGGATCTGGAGCACAGGCTCAGTAGTTTTGGCTCACGGGCTTAGTTGCTCCGTGGCATGTGGGATCTTCCCAGACCAGGGCTCGAACCCGTGTCCCCTGCATTGGCAGGCAGATTCCTCACCACTGTGCCACCAGGGAAGTCCCTTGAATAACTTTTCATGTGCTTATCTGCCACCTGTATATCCTCTTTGGTGACGCATCTCTTTATGTCTTTTGCTCATTTTCCAGTTGATTTTTTTTTTTTAACTGTTGAGTTTTCAGAGTTCTTTATGCAATCTGGATACTAGTCCTTTGTCAGATATGTGGTTTGCAAATATTTTCTCCCACTCTGTGTCTCATCTTTTTGTCCATTTAATAGGGTCTTTCGCAGAGCAAAAAGTTTTAATTTTGATGACGTCAGTTTATTAATTTTATAGATTGTGCTTGTAGTGTCAAGTTTAAAAACTTTGCCTAGCCCTAGGTCCTGAAGATTTTCTCCCATGTTGTTTTCTAAATGTTTCTAATGTTTTACATGCACTCTGTGATCTATTTTGAGGTTTTTTTTTTTCCCTAAGAGACTTAGGTCGAAATTCTTATTTATTTTTATTTTTTTCATAAATTTATTTATTTTATTTATTTTTGGCTGTGTTGGGTGTTCATTGCTGCGCGTGGGCTTTCTCTAGTTGTGGAGAGCGGGGGCTACTCTTCGTTGTGGTGTGTGGTCTTCTCATTGCAGTGGCTTCTCTTGTTGTGGAGCATGGGCTGTAGGCGTGTGGCCTTCCGTAGTTGTGGCACATGGGCTCAGTAGTTGTGGCTCACGGGCTCTAGGGCACAGGCTCAGTGGTTGTGGTGCACGGGCTTAGTTGCTCCGTGGCATGTGGGATCTTCCCAGACCAGGGCTCTAACCCGTGTGCCCTGCATTGGCAGGCAGATTCTCAACCACTGTGCCACCAGGGAAGCCCCCAAAATTCTTGTTTTTTTGCTGAGGACCTTTAACATCATAGTCATTCTTGTGCCCTTGGTGGCCACTCCACATTGAAATGGCCATCAATTAAGAAAATGACCATTCACTAGTGCTCTTTGGATTTTATTTGTCACAACAGCTCCTTCATTTTCTTGAACACTAGTTGTATGTTGTAGCTGGTATAAATGTGTCACTCATCTTTGTGGGTACGTAAAAATAACTTTATTCCAGGATAAAACAGTTATTACAGGTTAAAAGTTGTCCCCTCCAGCCCAAGCATCTGCCATCTCTACTCCCAGATTGACCACTAGCCTAGTGTCTTTTTAGGGAAAGGAGCCCGCCCACCCCTGCAAGAATGCAGCCCCATGGTGCGTGGATCAGTGAGCAGTACTTGGGCTGCTGGGTTGAATAATGAATCTTGCGGTGATGTGCAAGGGAAATGGAAGAGGAGAGCCTGCCTCTCATCTGCCATGAGCTAGAAGATGCATTGGCACATTTAGCTGGAGCTGTGTCTCACACAAGGGTGAGTATGTTGACTGAAGACTGAGGCTTGCCCAAGAGGACAGCACATGAACTTCATGGGCAGCCTGCAGCCCTTCCTTATTGCATAAAAGTTAGTCTTGTTCTGGCCCTTAACAGGTCCAGTGGGTCATTCTGTCTGTGCCAGGAGGTTGCTCTGTCTTTTGAACGTTGAAGTACCCTTCTTAGGAGATCATCAAGCCTCTTGTATTTTTCTTCTTAAAAATTTCATGTGGAAAATTTTTTTTTTTTTTTTTGTGGTACGTGGGCCTCTCACTGTTGTGGCCTCTCCCGTAGCGGAGCAAGGCTCTGGACGCGCAGACTCAGCAGCCATGGCTAACGGGTCCAGCCGCTCCACGGGATGTGGGATCCTCCCGGACCGGGTCACAATCCCGTATCCCCTGCATCGGCAGGCGGACTCTCAACCACTGCACCACCAGGGAAGCCCCCAGAAAAAAAAAAAAATTTTTTTTAATACAATCACATGATCAGGTAACAAGCACCTGTGTACCTACTGCTCCAAATTAAAATATAGCCATACTTGTTACAGGAAATGATAAATTAAAGAAATCAAATATTATGGATCAAGCTGATGTCCCTTTTTAAAGTCTCCTCCAACCAACCCCTCACCAGAGAGCCACTGTCATAAATTTAATGTATGTTGTGTCAGAGCAAGTTTTTTGCTTTTAACATGTCTCTGAATCCATAAACAGAATATCATATAATTTGTAAAACACTTAGAATCCTATCAAGCAAGTAATAAGCGCTCTTAGTTTTTTGTGTGTGTCCATAAACAATACTTATGCTTTTATAATTTTAGCAAAAATTATATCACTGTGCCCTTCTTTTTTCACCCAACAGTATGTTTTTGAGATCTATTTATATTGACACCTATAGATCTAGATTATTCTTTTCACCTGCTGTATAGAAATCTTTCATATGACTATGTCTCCAGCAGTGCAATTGCCGCATTAAAGGGTTGACATTTTCAGCTTTTCTAGAAATTGCCCTGGAGAGGCTGTACTGCTATGACCACCAGCAGGGACTGAGAGTTGCCCTTTCCCTACAACCTCGAAAATACTTAGGATTGCTAAAGGATAAAGTGTTTGCCACTCTGGTTGGGGGGCTAAAGGGTATCTTATTGTGTGTTGGTTTACATTTCACTGATTACCAGGGAGATTAGGTGTCTTTTGAAATGTCTTCTATGAATATTCATATTCTTTGCATATTTATTGTGTTAGATTGCTTGTCCTTATTGATTTGTGGGGGTTTTTCCCCCTTTAATACAGACTAAATACTAATCCTTTGTCTCATATATAAAATGAAATTTGTAAAACCAGGCAGTTGCTGTCTTTTAGCTTTGTTGATGATTTATCTTCTTCTTAGAGCCCAGGGCATAGCCTGGCATCAAATGCCTATAGAGGGAGGGGCAGAGGCCAGTCCATGACTTAGAACAAAGGCAGGCTATTGCTTTCGATTTCCTTTCTAAAGCTTTCTTGCTGGTGGCTCGTGTGGTACATTGCCCAGGGGAGCAGTGGTTGGCCTCAGTGTGGGGGCCGTTCCTGCCGTTCCATGGGCCCCTCGCATCTATTCACGTCCCTCTCTTGTGGCTTCTGAAAGGATTAAGAGGCCTTGCCCAAGACCTGGGGTAATTCCAGCCTCTGACAGGGGCAGGGTCCACCTGCAAGCCCCTGACCCAGGTCCGAAGAATCTCCTCCCAGCAGGTAATATGTAACAGGAGGCAAAACAAATAGCTTCTCCCCCAAGTAGATTCTCAGACCTGTGTGCTCAGGTGGCACGGTCGTCCCTGCTTCCCATGGCTCTTTCAGGGTCCAGCTCTGCCTGTGGTCTCTGCCTGACGCTGTCAGGACCAGCACTAGCATCTTTGGTGCTCACAGAGTCTCTAGCCCTGACTTTAGTCACATGCCCTAGAATGTCACAGAATGCTACAACTGCTCACAGGAGTTCCCTGAGCCAGCCAGCCCATGTTTTCTGTCCAGGTCCTGCTGGAAGGCTAGGCTGCACTGAGCAGGGCTGACACCGGGGCACAAGGCTTTCCAGGTGGCTGTAACCAGGGGACTAGGCAGTTAGGGTGCAGAGCCATTGTAGTTGGTGCTAGGAGAGGTGAGCTGGAACCATGGGATCAGAGGCAGCAAAGAAGATGAATCAGATACCACAAATAAATCGTGGAAAAGGGCCGGTGTGGCTTGAGGGCCTGGAAGGTGACAGCCAAGTGAGGGTGGTTCTCCATGGGCCTGTGGCACCATCAGCTTCAGGTTTGCTGCTCCAGCCCCTGTGCAACCCCCAGAGGAGGCTGTGGATGGGCTGCAGTGTAAAGAGCAGTACATGCAGAAAGGGCCCCAGCGTTGCCACCCACCAGACTGGGAAACTTAAGAAAATGAACCTCTTGCTTCATCTATAAAAATGAATAATCCTTTTTATAGATACCCTTTTATAAACACACACATATTTTTGGCCACCATTTGCAAATAAGTTGCAGACACCATACTATCAATATTTTCCATCTTTGCGGATCTCTTATGGTTATTTTGCTTTGATTTGTGACATGGACATCTTTTCCTATCCTTACTGGCCACCTGTCTTCCTTCTTCTGTAAGTTTGCAGGGTTTTTTGTGTGTTTCATGTGTCAATGTCACTCGTCTGTTTTCGTGGAAAGCTGTTTGTTATCAAATGATGAGGATGTTTTTACCAACTTTTATGGTGGCATCTTGGACAAGTTGCTCAAATTCTCTCTCAGTTGTCTCCATTTGTAAGACAGGGATAAGAGCACTTGGGATGATTTGCCTGGGAAAACCTGCAAGACAGCGTTACAGGGGAGATGCTCACTGTTCTCTCTCTTCCTTCAGTTCACTACCCTGCAGGAGATTTATCCATCTCTGCCCTTCCCCACCGAGCATGCCCATCTTTTTCATAAATCATAATCATTACACTCCTGACTTGTCATTAAACGTCTCTACAGACATTATTGGAAATTACACTGTCAAGTAGATAGTTATCAGGTGGATCCTAGTTTCCCGCTGGATCAAGGCCAAAGCCTTGCCTCCAGTAAGCCATATTCTAAATAGTAAGCAATGTGCCCTGAGATGCTCTGTGCTCCTGTACATGGGGATCATGCATCCATGTAGGAAACGGGTTGGCTGGGCCAGCAGTCACAGGGTACCAGGAACTGCACAGAGGGCACAAATCTGCTTTCTCATATATTGGAACTCCCAGAAAGGAAAATTCTGCTACATTCAAAATTGAGCTTATTTCTTTTCTTGAGTAATTTCTAAGATGGAGATCACAAACAAATGTGTTTGTTTGGCTTTCCCAGCATTATTTATTAATGTATGCATGTATTTTGCACAGAAGCAAATAAATAAATACATTATTTATTAATGTATGCATATATTTTACATGCTTCTTTTATTTTTCGACAGGTTGGTAAATAGATGCCACAGTCTGTTGCTAAATTTAGTTTATGAATTGTGTTTCTATCAACACTGGCTTAAGCCCTAGAAGGGTCTTCTTTTTAACTTTGTATTGAAGTATAACATAGATTCAGGAAGTACATATATTTTATATGCTCGCTTGATGAATTTTTGATAAACTGAACACACCCATACAACCAGCACCCAGCTGGCCGCTCTGTTGATTTCTAACAGCATAGCTAGGTTTTGCCTGTTTTGTACATATAAATGGAATCAGACAGTATATACCTTTTTCTCTCTGGCTTCTTTCATTTAACATTTGTTAACGAGTTTCATTCATATTGTTGGGTGTAGCCATAGTTCATTTCCTCTCATTGCTCTATAGTATTGCAAATAATAAATCACTGTTTATCTATTCTACTGTTTATGAGTATTTGAGTAGTTTTCATGTTGGAAATAATGCAAATATCCTGTCTTTTGATGAGCACACGTATGATTTCTGTTGGCTGTATACCTAGGAATAGAATTTTGTGCATTATTTTTTAAAGTGCACAATTTGATCATTTTTAGTGTGTTCATGAATATGTGCAACCCCTACCCTTAGCTATCACCTCTGTATCCTCCCATCCGCTCTGCCTGAAGCAACCACTTACTCTACTTTCTGTCTCCACAGATGTGCCTAACCGTGACACTTCACATAACTGGAATTAGGCAATATGTGATTTTCTGTGTCTGGCTTCTTTCACTTACCACAATATTTTTAAGGCTCATCCATGTTGTAGCATGTATCAGTACTTCATTCCTTTTTATGGTCAAATAATATTCCATTGTAGAGATATTCCCCATTTTGTTTATTTATTTATCCATTACTGAATATTTGGGTTGTTTTCACCTTTTGGCTATTGTGAGTAGTACTGCTATGAACATTTGTGTACAAATTTTTTTTAAGAGTTACCAATGATTTTTTTTTTTTAATTAAGAAAAATTTTTATTTATTTATTTATTTATTATTATTTATTTATTTTTGGCTGCATTGTGTCTTCGTTGCTGCGCACGGGCTTTCTCTAGTTGCATCAAGCAGGGGCTACTCTTCATTGCAGAGTGTGGGCTCCTCATTGTGGTGGCTTCTCTTGTTGCGGAGCACGGGCTCTAGGCACCCGGCTTTCAGTAGTTGTGGCGTGCGGGCTCAGTAGTTGTGGCTCAGGGGCTTAGTTGCTCCGTGGCATGTGGGATCTTCCTGGACCAGGGATCCACCCCGTGTCCCCTGCATTGGCAGGTGGATTCTTAACCACTGAGCCACCAGGGAAGTCCCTCTGTACAAATCTTTGAACACTTGTTTTCACTTCTTTTGGGTATATGCCTAGGAGCAGAATTGCCAGGTCACATGTTAACTCTATGTTTTACTCTTTGGAGAACCACCAAACTGTTTTCCACAGCAGCTGCACCATTTTACGTTCCCATCAGCAGTGCATAACAGTTTCAGTTCCTCCACATGCTTACCAACACATGATATCTTGGTTTTTTGTTTACAGCCTTCCTAGTGGGCGTGAAGTGGTATTTCGTTGTGGTTTTAACGTGCATTTCATGTGCTTGTTGGCCATTCATATATCTTCTTTGGAAAAAAGTCTATTCAAGTTGTTTGCTTATTATTATTATTATTTTTTGCGGTACGCGGGCCTCTCACTGTTGTGGCCTCTCCTGTTGCGGAGCACAGGCTCCGACGCTCAGGCTCAGCGGCCATGGCTCACAGGCCTAGGCGTTCCGCGGCATGTGGGATCTTCCCGGACCGCGGCACAAACCCGTGTCCCCTGCATCGGCAGGCAGACTCTCAACCACTGCGCCACCAGGGAAGCCCTGTTTGCTTATTTTTAATTGGGTTATGTGCATTATTTATAATTCATTCATTTGGTCATTCATTTGAGCACTTCTTACATTCCAGGCCCTGTGAAGCACTGAGGATAAAACAGTGAACACATTAGTTGCCGAAGATGAAAGGTCAAAAGAATTATTTTTTTAAAAAATCCTTGTTTCCTGACTTCTCTTACGAAATCAGATCTGGCAGCAGATCCGGGACTGAATTTTCACAGGCGCATTCTCTGTGGACACCTTTAGGTGGGGCTGTGCCTTGTCTCCAGTTCCCTCCCAGCTCCCGCCTGGCTGACTCACTCCCACCTGGCGTTTTACAATACCCGGTCCAAGTAGCTAAAGGCTTGAGTTGGTAGCAGCTGGGACTCCTGGGGGTCCTGCTCCAACTCCTTAAACTTCCACAAACAGGCAAACAACTTTTCCTGAAACCAAATCTCTTTATTGTCTTTTTCAATTTTAAATGGGATATCTGCCACTTCGTTTAAGAGTAGAAAAAGAAGAGGCCACCTTTGTTGACCAAGGTGTTTGGGTGTGTCTGAGGAAGGAGGGAAGTAGAATCAGTGGTGTTTGCACTCGGGCTTTTGAAACGATGCGTGGTTCTTAAGTTTATGAGCAAATTGCATCGATATGAGTTTCTAGAACTCTTCAGTCCTTTGAAGGAGCAACGTGTTTCCACCACAACCCTGCCCTACGCAGTCCCAGTTTCTTGGGTTCAATTAGTAAACAATTGTGGAAAAATAAAATTGA
This sequence comes from Kogia breviceps, assembly GCF_026419965.1. NCBI lineage: Eukaryota > Metazoa > Chordata > Mammalia > Artiodactyla > Physeteridae > Kogia > Kogia breviceps. The sequence continues at coordinate 34,084,974 of NC_081328.1, read as the reverse complement.
GATTAGCCAATCTCTGTTGATCAGATAGGGACTAAATCCAGAGCCTAAAGAAGAGAATTATCCATCCCATCCTTTCTCCCTGGATTGGGCAGCCAAAGCTGTAATGCTGGGGCAGTGGTACTGAACTGTCCACTTCAGGCTCAGCTATTTACCAGCTGGGCAGCCCACTTTGCCTCTTTGCACTTCAGTTTCCTTACCTGTACAGTGAGAGTTCATAATTCGCACCTGTATTTTTTAGAATTGGCTTAGTGTGTATCACAAAAATCCCCTCTCACAGTGGTTTTAGGAGATGGAAGTTTCTTCTTCTGGGAGATGGCCAGTCTGTGGCCAGCATGGTACAGCCTCTTGTCAGGCTCCAGGCCCTTCTGTCTGTTGCTCTGTGGTGCCCAAGCTCACCATGTGGTGCAAGAGAACTGTCATGGGCAGCATTACAGCCAGTGGGAAAGAAGAAAAGATGTGCTTCTCTTTAAGGGTTCTTCTCAGAACCTGCACACACGACCTCTCCTTAAATCCCATTGGTCAGGGCTTCCCTGGTGGTGCAGTGGTTGCGAGTCCGCCTGCCGATGCAGGGGACGCGGGTTCGTGCACCGGTCCAGGAAGATCCCACATGCCGCGGAGCGGCTGGGCCCGTGAGCCATGGCCGCTGAGCCTGCGTGTCCGGAGCCTGTGCTCCGCAACGGGAGAGGCCACAACAGTGAGAGGCCCGTGTACCGCAAAATAAATAAAATAAAATTAAAAATAAAAATAAAAAAAAATCCCATTGGCCAGAACTTTATTCTTGTACCAGACCACCTGCTGGGGAAGCTTGGAAATGTGATCTCTATTCCACCTGGCCATAGCCAGGTGAACATCCGAGGGTGTATTATTAAGGGAGAAGGGGCTACTGGGAGTTTCTCTCATACCACCTATCAGAGCCACCATGAAGATAAAGGAGATAATACACAGGGCGATTTAACTGCATTTGGGGGAGGCACATTAATCAACCTGTTGATTTGCCAACTAGACACTCCAAGAAGCCACTGAAAACCATGGTGAATGTGTAGAAAATCAGATTCCAAACAAAATAGGACTCCGGGTCATTTTGAGAATAAGAGGGTCCGTGTTGTCAGGCAGATCCCCCTGCTCCCCACCTTTAATGATTTGTTGACAATGTGACCATTAAACCGGCTGAGATCTGTATTTCTCTGCCTTCTAATCCAGATGCTGGGCTGTTGAGAAGGGGCCTGCCAGGCTTTCAAGGGTAGTGGTAAGCCACTGAACACAAAAAATGTATATAGTTAGGATTCACCAGTTGTAAGCGATAGAAACCGAACTCAGACTGGCTTACATTTGTTTGTTTGTTCATATTTTAGATTACACATATAAGTAAGATCATGCAGTATTAATCTTTCTGTGTCTGGCTTATTTCCCTTAAGCATAATGTCCTTTAGGTTCATACATGTTGTCGCAAATGGAGTTCAGCTTTCCCCTGCCCCACTCCCAGACTGGCTTAAATTGAAAGAGGGAATTTTTTGACTGTTGACAGTGAAAAGTCCAGAGGTAGGTAGGCTTAACACGTGACTGGGTCTAGGTGTTCGACAATCTCAAGATTAAGTCTGTCACTGGGTCTTCCTGTCTCTGTTTCTGTCTTAGTCTCTCTGTCTCTTTCCATCTCTCCCACTTTCCTCTGTGTTGGCTTTCTTCTTAAGCAGGTTTTCTCCACATGCTTGCTCTTGCAACTATCACTTGGGCAAACCCAAAGAGAAGAGCATATCTCTTTCCCGGTGGGCAAAAATGGATGCCCTCCACAGTATGCCTCTGAGTGAAGGATTTGGGTACACAGTCTCTCTTGAGGGGTGTCATGGTGACCACAGGGAACTACCTTAGTAGTTCTTTAGGTTTGTCAACCTGAGTGTGGGCTGCTGGCAGGGCTTCAGAGGCCTGTGATACCTGGCTGTTTTCTGCTCCAGCACACCTGAGGGAACCACCTGGCTTAGGTGGTTCACTACAACCCTTTGAGAAGATTGCCCAGGTAGGTAAATGGCATCCCCTTGAGGATAACCACTGATCCAAGTCCTCAAACTTTATAGGTGGGGAAGCTGAGGCCTAGAGAGATGAAGACACAGGTATCTTAACTTGGATTCTCTTGAGAGCAAGGACTTGGGTGCTGGTGGTTTATTTGTGATCCTAGGAAGTAGGAGTGAGGGAGTGTGGAGAGGAGACAAGAAGAGAAGTCCGTACGGGGTGTGTGCAGGCAACCAGGGTCTTTCCCCAAGGACTTGATGCCTCCCAGAACTGTCCAGCTAAGAAGGGGAGACTTGAGGGAGTCCCTGAGCAGACAGAACCACAAGGAACTGTCCCAGCAGCCGAAACCAGAGGTGCACTGAGGAGACATGTCAAGGGACACCAAAGGTGTCTGTGACAGCCACCCACCCAGCTGGTGGTACACCTGGGATGAGACCTCAAGCCCCCAACTCCAGCCCAGTGCTCGCTCGCTTCCCAATGTGTGGCTCAGCCGCGTTGAAGTCAGGACAGCTTCCCCATCAGCCCACACTGGGACCCGCCCTCCTGTGAGATGAGGTCTCCTCTCCCATTTACAGGGAAAAGCAGTTTTGCTCCCCTCTGCCCTGCATACCTTGTGCTTCCCAGAAATTCTCCCCCATAAGCCATAAGCGGTCAGTCAGTGAAAGCCAGGCGAGGTCTTTTCAGCTCAGCAGCTGCAGGACTGAATAATCAGGAAGGGTCCCCGGGGCCCACACCACCCAGTGGTGGCCCAGAGGAGCCCTGGAAGGATCCTGGAAGGGTCCTGGAGCATGCCCTCTTTGATGAGAACAGGGTCTGAGAGCTACCACACTCCCACCTGGGCCTGGGTGGGAGCCCAGCAGCTGTCACCCAGTGCAGCAAAGTGGGCACGAGCAGGCCTAGGCCTGTGATACTTGGACTGCTGGGGACTTTTCTTCGTTTTTGTTTTTAAATAATTGATAGACTTTAGATAGTTTTAATAATAGACAGTTTTAGTTTTTAATTTTTTTGATGTAGATTTATTTAATTTATTTATTTGGTTGCCCTGGGTCTCAGTTGCAGCAGGCGTGCTCCTTAGTTGCAGCTCGCGGGCTTCTTAGCTGTGGGTCGCCAGCTCCTTAGTTGTGGCATGTGTGCTCCTTAGTTGCGGCTGGCATGCTCATTAGTTGTGGCATGTGAACTCTTAGTTGCGACGTGCATGTGGGATCTAGTTCCCTGACCAGGGATCAAACCTGGGCCCCCTGCATTGGGAGCGCGGAGTCTTAAACACTGCGCCACCAGAGAAATCCCCCTAAACAGTTACACGATAACTGAGCAGATTGAACATAGAGTTCCTTATACCAACTCCCCACCCCCACCCCGGCACAGTTTCCCTGATATTAACATCTGCATTAGTGTGGTACATTATTATTGACTAGAGTCCATAGTACATTAAGGTTTAGTCCTTGTGTTAGACTATTCTGTAGGTTTTGACAAATACCCAGGGGCCTTTTTACTAGGAGGAAGCAGTGTCTAGGATGAGGCCATTCCTAGCCCACACAGGCTACCTCCCTGCTTAGTCAAATCAGCGTGATTGACTTCAGTTTCCCTTTCCAGGGTTTTGGCACCAAGGCTCCAGGCCCCCGGCACTGAGTATAAACTGGGGAGTAGGTTGGGGAAAAGAACCTTCTCTCTGATTAACGACAGGAAGTCAGCCTCCAGGTTTGATCTCCCAAGGGCGAAGCAGGTCCTAAGTTAAATGATGATGGTCCCTGGGGATGGGGCGGATCAGACAGTTTCTGGAGTATGCTACACACATTGTAAGCAGCCTGCCTCCCAGCGGGGTGTGCCAGCCTTTGTTGCCAGGGACGCCTGGCTTGGTGCAGTTGAGCCCACAGCCCCTCTCCCCACAGTTCTGGAGAGATGGATCACACCGCCACCCTGCCCGTCGGAGGCCTCAGCCATGTCCAGGGCCATACCACATTGCACCTTATTAACAAGACTGTGGGGCAGTGCCTGGATGCCACAGCACAGAGGGTCCCGGACCGAGAGGCCTTGGTTGTCCACCACGAAAACATCAGGTTGACCTTTGCCCAGCTCAAGGAGGAGGTGGGTCCTGACTTTGAACCCTCAAAGTGGGCAGGTGCTGGCCCCCAGGCTGCCCTGGCTGGTGGAGCAGCAGGGTGGTGCCTAGCTGTGGGGCAGGGTGCTGGGGCTGCCTGAGAGCCCCAAGGGATGTCAGGAGAGGAGGGCAGGGCTGAGGCAGAGGTGGCCCAGGTGCCTCCTGCATCAGTCGTTCTTGGGACGCTGGTTAACTATGCATGTTCCCAAGCCCCCTCCAGATCTGCTGAGGCCTAGGTATCTGCCTGTCCCTTGTTCCCAGGTGGTTCGGATGTGAACCCCTGGGCCAAAGGTTAAGGGGCGAGTCATGGGCCCCTTTCTGCTCACCTGCATCTCACCCTTTTGTGCCCTGTTTATACCAGGTGGACAAAGCTGCTTCTGGGCTCCTGAGTATTGGCCTCTGCAAGGGTGACCGTCTGGGCATGTGGGGACCCAACTCCTACGCATGGGTCCTCATGCAGCTGGCCACGGCCCAGGCAGGCATCATTCTGGTGAGGAGGGGCTTGCCTGGCACAGCTGGCTGTGGGGGGGGGGGCATCATTCAGGGGAACCCCCTCGACCCTTGGCCCCAGAATCATACCAGTGCCTGGCTGGTTTCAGACCAGCTAGTACTTTCTCCTGAAGCCCACCAAGGAAGTCTGAAGGTACAGGGTGCTGCCTCTGAGGGTGGCGGGGCAGTGAGAGGGACAGAGTCTGCCCAGGACACATGATGTACCCTCGCTGTCTCCACCAGGTGTCTGTGAACCCAGCCTACCAGGCTATGGAGGTGGAGTATGCCCTCAAGAAGGTAGGCCCATGCCTTGCCTTGGTGGGGGCGGGGGAGCCAGCTGGTGCCTGGCACAGGGGGCTTCCAGTTGTCATAGAGGGCTGACTGGGCTGGGGGGGCCATGCCCAAGGGAGTGACCCCCAGAGTCTGTCCTTCCTCGGAGGGTGGGTGGGAGGAGCGGGTCGTTGGTCAGACGGGCTAGCGTGTGTGTTGGGGGTGGTGCATGTGTGTGTCGTGGTGGTGGTGTGTGTGGGCAAGAGAGCAACTGTTAGGACGCCACCACGTCCCCAGGCTGGGGCTTCCTGCTGACCGTGGTGGGGCACTCCCCTTCCGCAGGTGGGCTGCAAAGCCCTCGTGTTCCCCAGGCAATTCAAGACCCAGCATTACTACAACATCCTGAAGCAGATCTGTCCAGAGGTGGAGAAGGCCCAGCCAGGGGACTTGAAGAGTCAGAGGTGGGGGTGTCCCAGATTGGGAGGGGTGCCTCATGCAGCCTCCTGGCCCCCTCATCCCTTACCCATCCCTGTGGGCCCTTCTTCAGCCCCCGACTCTCACCGTGCTCCCTTACCCCAGGCTCCCAGATCTGACCACAGTCATCTCGGTGGACGCCCCTCTGCCAGGGACGCTGCTCCTGGATGAGGTGGTGGCAGCTGGCAGTCAAGAGCAGAATCTGGCCCGGCTCCGGCACACCCAGCAGCTCCTGTCCTGCCATGACCCCATCAACATCCAGTTCACCTCGGTAGGGCAGCGGCCTCCTGTCCCGAGCCCAGGCTAGCACACTAACCCTTGCCCTCCATGTGGCCCTCCCCTGAGAAGGAGGAGGCAGCAGAGGAGATCCGGGGAGAGCAAACACTCTTCTAGTGGGGCCGGCCCTCGCTGTCTGCTCTGCCCTGGAAAACATCAGCCAACTGGTATCCTTGTCACACGCCCACCTCCCCTGGCCCCCTTGTCCCCAGCACAGGGGCAGACGCACTGAGCCACCGCAGGTCAGAGCCCCTCATTTAGCAGATGGGGAGACTGAGGCCCAGAGAGGGCATCTGCTGGTGAGCCACAGAGTTCTCTGAGCCACCTCATGAGCGGCACAGGGCAGACCTTATTTGCCACCTTTGTGGATCCTGACGCCTGGCACCGGGTAGGCGTGTGGCAAACCTCTGTGAATACGTATTGAGTGAATGAATGGATCTGGGGCAGCCATCTCGGTCTCCTGACTCCCAGTCCAGTGCTCTTCCATGCACTGGCCCAGGGTGGGAAGGAGATGGGATGAAAGAGGCCAAGCCATCACCTGCTTGTCTTGTCAGGGAACAACCGGCAGCCCCAAGGGGGCCACGCTCTCCCACTACAACATTGTCAACAACTCCAACATGATAGGAGAGCGCCTGAGACTGCACCAGAAGGTGAGGGGGTGCTGGCCCCCAGCAAGGGCTTCCCTGGCACCGAGCCGGCGGGGGGGCTTGCTGGGCTCCCCCGCTGGCTAGAGGAACTGGCTTCCGGGGGCCCCGCAATAGACCCAGCCTCCTGCTTCCATCTCCAGCCACCAGACAAGTCACGGGTGGTCCTGCCCAACCCCCTGTACCACTGCCTGGGTTCCGTGGGAGGCACAATGGTGAGCCTGATGCACGGGGTCACCCTCATCCTGTCCTCTCCGGTCTTTGATGGCAAGAAAGCGCTGGAGGCCATCAGCAGAGAGAGGTGGGCATCGGTGGACAGCTGTCTGCGGGCTGATAAGACCCTCCTATTCCTCACTCCTGGGCCCTGATCCCTTTCCAAGATGTCTCTTCCCTCCAACCAGGAGAAATGGAGATGGGGTAGTGGGAGACCCCCAGGAGAGGACCAGTTCCTCCCTCCAAGGAGCTTCTCCTGCCTGTTCCCCACAGTTGCAGCCTTGGCCCTTACTGTAGGGTCAGGGTGGGGTGGTGAGAAGAGGAAGTTCCCTTCTACTTCCAAGCCCGATTCTGAGATGTACCTCCCTCATACAGAGGCTCCTTGCTGTATGGAACTCCCACAATGTTCGTGGACATTCTGAACCAACCAGACTTCTCAAGTTATGACATCTCGGCCATGCGTGGAGGTGGGATGGGGCCAAGGGTGGCAGGCCAGGATTGGCCCAGTGAGCTACATATGTGCCCAATCTTTCATTTACGGGCAAGAAGGCCACCGTAGAAACATGGGTGGGAGGGAGGCAAATCCCCAGTGTCCCTAGACGCCAGCCCAAAGCCAGCTGCCTGGTCTAGGAATAGGTCCAGGGTTAGGGAGAGAAGGGAATGTTATTTTCTAAAAAGGGCCGTAGGTGAAGGGAGGGTCCACTGGGCCTGGAGAAGGTGGGAGCTGTGTCAGCCCTCTCTCTGATTCAGGTGTCATCGGTGGGTCCCCTGCATCCCCAGAGCTGATCCGAGCCATCATCAACAAGCTGAACATGAAGGAACTGGTGGTGAGTGGAGGACGGGGCTGGGCGAGAAGAGATTGCTGGGAGTGGGGAAGAGCCCAGCCTGGGTCTCCAAGGAAGACCCTCCGGCTGGCCCTCATTCCAGAAAGCAGATGTGAGAAAAAGCAGTCTTGGCTAACCAGCAGCTCTCAAGTCACAGAGATAGATGACAGGGGAGTAAATGTTACACACACATAAATTTATATTTATAGAAATCTGGGGAAGAAATGCAGCATGGGAGGATGTGTGGCAAAGCACCAGTGTCCGGCTAGAGTGTCCTGGCAGGCGGGGGCTGGCAAAGTTGGGGGTAGGAGCTTGAGACCCTTCCTGGAAGCAAGGGGTGGGGCAAGGGTCTGATGTTTGTTTCCAAATGGCAGGGAAAGGGGAGCAGAGACAAGGATTCTGGAAGAGTGGCCATCCTGATGGCCACCGTGTTCCAGTTGTAAGGGACTTGGGGGTCTCGGCAACAGCTTCTCTGAGAGGAGCTGTAGCCGCGGGGCCAGGCGTGATGAAGCTCTCACTGTCAGGTGGATCTGGGTTTGTGCTGCAGTGCCCAAGTCCCCTGCCAGGACATGTCTAGGTGTGGACAGCTCTATGCATTGGCAAAGGCTGTGGGGAGAAGGTAGGTGGGGGTCATAGGTGGGAGGGTCAGTAGTTTCTCCGGCAGAAGGCAGAGACCAGTCACCAGGACCGGCTGGGTCAGGACCTGCGGTGAGGCAAGGATTGGTGTCAGGACTCCAACAACCCAGACGGTGTTTGGAGAGAATGGTGGTGGTCCTGGGCAGTATCATTTTCCCCCTTAGAGGGGGAGCCCCAGTCCTCCCCTCCTCTCCCTGCAAAAATGGAGGGTCTGCATGCCCTTCCATGGTGGGGAAGTATCCTGGGACACCCTCCTCACTCCCAGAATCTCCAGAGAGGGAATGGGGGACCTGCCCACCTGGCCCCACCTGTTTAATGGCGGCCGGCTTTCTTGGACCTCTTAGTGGGGAACTTGCAGCCGCGGAAGGCGTCCGTGTCACGAATGTGCTGGCCCCTGAACTTGGCGGGCGACACGCAAGTGGCATCAGGGCGGGAGGTCTTGGCTTCCAGCCACCTGGAGGGACAGAGAGTTGCTGGGGTAGGGGAGAGAGTAAGAGTACTGGAGGAAGGGACACAGCCATGGGGCCAGGCTGACTTGGCTTTCGGGTAGTCTGGAACTGTCCTCTTCATGCAAATCGGGAAATACCCAGGGTTCCACACCTATTAGGCAGCAGATCTAGGACATATGCCCAGGATGTCTTAGTGCAGGGCCAGTGTGTCTCTACTCCATCACATGAGCGTGTTCTGGGGGTACCACGGGGGTCCTCTCACCTCCGCAGTCCCCAGAGCTGGCACGTACATCTCCAGGGGTTGTTGGTGAGGGTGAGGGTCTCCAGGCTGTCAAAGGGGAAGCTGGAAGGCAGCTGGTTCAGGCGATTGTTCTCCAGATGGACATGTTTCAGCGTGGTCACACCCAGGAAGGCACCATCAGAGAACTAGGGAGGGAGGTGGGCACGAGTGAGCACCCCAGCCCGTGTCCAGCCTCTCCCATCTCTATGGCCCCAGAGGGGCAGGGTCCTTCCCTGGACGTAAGCAGTGGCACCTTGAGGAATTTCACAGTATGACTAAGTTGTCTCAGATGACCTGATGCATACAACCACCTTCGGAGATAGGTAGTGTTATTTCCAACATGTAAATGGGCGGTGGGGCTGGGGGGAGGGGGGTTTTAAGTCCCTTGCCCAGGGAGTCAACAGTAGCTGCAGGACCACATCCAGCTCCTCCCCCCCTGGCACCATGCTTCCTGCACAAACACTGGCGCTGGGGAGGCAGCCAGAGTTTGGCCCCGGTGGCCCAAGCTGGCACACAGTGAAGCTGGTCAGTGTTTGGTGCAATGGGCAGTGGGCCCAGGTTCCCCACAGCCCCCAGGGTCCTGGGATGTCCCCCAGCTCTATCCTCACTGCCTGCCAGACTCTATTTGTGGAGCCACCTCGGTGGAGTCTTGGGCCAGGTTGGCTGGCTCCAAAGGAAACATTCTGTTGGTGCCCATATCTTGGCCCAGACGTCACAGTTCCTGCCTGGCCTCCCCTGCCCCAAATGAGCCCCTGCTGCCCTGCTCTACTTCCCATTGAAAGGCCACGCTGGCAGTGGTGGGCCACAGGCTACTCTGACTTCTGCTGGGGAGTGGCTGGGGCTGAAGAAGGACAGGCGCAGGCAGACTCTGTCCACCCAGATGCAGGCTGCTTGCCGTCCAGGTGTGATTCTGCCCTCATCTCTGTGCCTGTGGCCCAGGAAAGGGTGTGAAGTTCCCTGGTAATCAGGCTGCTCTGATGACCATCTCCCCCACCTTGCCCTGGTCCCTGCCCAAACCTCCTGGCCGGAGCCCCTACACCAGAGCGATTTTCTAGTCCCAAGGAAGGATTCCACTCCGACCCAAGGCAGCCCCACCTGGCCAGGTGCTGGGCATCACAGAGGAGGAAGGACTGAGCGAAGACGCAGCCAGGAGATGGGTCCGGTGACCGGGTGGGCAAAGGGCAGTGCGTTGTCTGGGACACGGTGAGGCGTGGCCGGTCTTTCCTATGGGGAGATACCTAGGGTCCTTGTGCCAAAGGTTAACTGTGGTGAGTGGTTCTTGCCTTTGCCCCTTCACGGAACCCATGGGTGCATGTCTGCAACCTGGGGCAGGCCCCCTGTCCCCACTCAGCTGAAATGGACCTGAGAATGCAGTGGAATGTATGTGTGTGGACTGGGGGTGGGGATGGGGGATCCATCAGGGCCTCTGGGAGGCATGGAGGAGGTCTTCCTCAGGTATGTGCTTCCCCTTACTCCCCAGCCCCCCACCCCACCTTAGCACACTACCCACCAGGAACAGGGTGTCTTTGTGGGCCTGATTTGCCCAGCTCCTCTGGAAGGCTCCTCAGTAAACAAACCTCCCTTTATGGGGTGGTAGTTTTACTGGAGACGGGGTGGCGGGGTGGGGGGGAACAGCAGAGGAGGGGTTGAAGGCCCAACAGGAAGAGGTGGCTGCTGCATACAGCAGGGGGTTTGGGAGCCCTGGACATGCCTCCTGGGGGCCATTGGTGGGGCCAGGGCAGCCCCAGCTCTGTTTATAAGTAGGAATCCTAGGAGGGCAGTGGCTGAGACTAGGGACAGGGGCAGTAGGGCAGGATTTGGGGTGAGAATCTGACAAGATGAGGACAGAGGTAGCAGAGCTCCTCACCTTGGAGATAGCCACAGGAAGAGGCAATTTTAGGGGAGAGGGGATGGTGCCCAGCGGTGGCCCTGGATCCCTGGGCCTCCTGGCAGTGAAGAAGGAACCGGGCCAGAGCCCTGCAGCCAGGAGCTCACCTTCTCCAGGTTGGTGTTGTCCAGCCAGAGGGTCTCCAGATATCTGCCGAAAGACTGGAAGGCATTGTCGGGAATGCTTTTCAGGGGATTGTGGGACAGCTTCAGATCCTCCACCACCCGCAGCTTGCTCAGAGCCGCCAAGGGGTAGCTGGACAGCTGGTTCCTGTCCAGGTAGAACTTGGCGAGGTTCTCCACGTCATCCAGAGTGCCGGGCTGCAGGGAACTGAGTGAGTTTTCCGACAGGTAGAGCCAGCGCAGGTCCTTGGCGCCGTGGAAGGCGCCCGAGCGCAGCTCGCGGATCTTGTTGTTGTTGAGCTGCAGGATGAAGAGGTTGACCAGCGGAGAGAGCAGCCCCGGGGGCAGCTCGGTCACCTTGTTGTGGTCCAGGTAGAGGTAGGTGAGCTCGGTCAGGTCGTCGAAGGCGCCGGTGCGCAGCACGCGGATGTCATTGTGGGACAGGTACAGGTAGATGAGCTGCTTGAGGCCGCGGAAGGCGCCCGCGGCCACCTCGCGGATCTGGCAGTGCTGCAGGTGCAGCGACACGAGGTTCGGCATGGCCCGAAACGAGTTGGCAGCCAGCACTGGGAAGTTGTTGCGCTGTAGGTTGAGCAGCTTGGTCTTCTCTGACACCTTGGGGATCTTCTGCAGCCCCACCTTGTCGCAGATGACGTGCTGCAGCTCACCGTGGCAGTGGCAGCTCTGGGGGCAGGCGGCCAGCGCCGGCAGCAGGCCGGCCAGGAGGCCGAGGCTGAGCAAGGGCAGCGGGCAGGCCATGGCCGGGACGCCTGGGGATGGGGCTGCGGGCAGCGGCAAGTCCTCGGTGCTCGGCCTCCCGCCCTATTTATATGATGATGGCCACGACCGCAGCCGAGACCCGGAGCCAGCTCCTACGTGGAGCCGAGATGCCACCGGTTAACTCCCTCCCACCCGGAGCTGCGCCCCTGCCCTCGAAGGGGAGGGGGGCCCGCCCACCCTGGGGACCGTGTGGTCCCCTATCTCCCTGCCCTCGGATTCGGCTCCCTCCCCACCCCCACGCCCGCAGGGGTGGGTATGGGTGTGTCCAGGGCCGGGAGTTTACACCAAAGAGAGGGAGGCGTTCCCTGAACTTATTTGTTTGCTCAAGTCTGAGCCTCCACGTCTCCCCCCTTCTGCGCTCGGCCGTGTGCCCTGGACCCAGCAAGGGAGGAAGCGGGGCCGGACAGTCGGACGCGAGTCTCGCCGCAGTCGCCGGCCGGCGGCGCTTTAATGGGGCTCTCTGGCGTCGGGCTCCCCTTCCAACTGCACCCGCAGCCAGCCCTCGGGAGGTGGGAGCTCTTCCTGCCCTGGACTGGCCTCTGGCCCCTCTCTCCCAGCCCCGGGCTTGAGTTTCTGTCGCCTGCACCGACTATGCCCCTTTGCCACGACTGAAGGTAACCAGAAAAGTGGGAACTGGGGGCAAGGAGAATGTCCCACAGGGCTCGGCAAACACTTGAAGACCACAGGCACAGTCGCACCATCTCCCCCGTCCTTAATCTCCCTGAAATGTCCCCACCTCCTCGTCCTCACCCCCAGCGGTCAGGACCCCTTGGTGGGGGCGGTTCTCCCAGGGTGGCGGCCAGAGAGGCATCAAGGTGTACTTGACAGAAGCCACACCTGGGCAGTGGCCACGGGACTGTGAGGGCGGATGAGGGGGCTGGGTCCTGGCTACAAGGGACCAGCCCTGGACAGCTTGGGCTTCTCGACCCGAGGTCCTGTGGGCAGCCCCGCCCCAGCCGACCAGGTCTCTGTGTGGCCACGTGCCAGCCACGGTGTCCAGATTTTTGTGGAAAGGGGAGAGTGGGCAGGCAGAGTCTCACCTCTGGCCCCAAAGTGAGCTCTGGGCTGATGGTAGGGGTTCTTGTCTGTGTTGGGGGGTGAGGGGAGGAACCAGACCCCAGGTCTCTCCAAACCCCAGCTATGCCTGAGTCATTTCCACTAACACAGAGGAAATGGGGGGTAGGGTGGGGTTGAAGGATGAAAAAAGGTCTGGTGTCTTTGCTGGCTGGAAGGAACCTAGAACAGAGGGCAGCCAGCCCCTCTCCCTTCACCCAGCACTCAGGTGTGGAGGCCTGCCCTCTCCTAAGCCCCTTTCACCTGTCGCCTCTAGATGGGGGGTCATAGTTGGCCGAGAACGCTGCCTGGTGATGTTCCTCCAAGGCTGGCTGCTGGTTTTCTGTTGCTTAGGATGGTCTGACCACTAGAAGCGGGGGTGGGGGGTTTGCTACCGGCTTTTTAAATCCTTGCTTTGGCTGTATTTTTATTTTGAGGAAAATAAATTTACAGGAAACTCTCCAGAACTTGGGGGGCACCTACCCCAAGGCTAGGCACCTGTCCCGGCTTTCGGGTGGGTTGCGTCTGTGTAGGTCCCAGCTGACGGAGGCAGGCTGGCTTTCTCATCAAGTTTATGGGTCCTTCAGCTTGGAAGCGTGGGGCAGGGGATGTTGTGGCCCTAAATCAGGAAGGGGGTGCTAAGACAGCCGGGGGAGGAGGTGGAGAAGGCTGGGACATTGGTAACGCTGGGAGCCACAGGCTAAAGCTGTGGCTGCTCCAGGAAAGAACAAAGACTGAGAGCCTGGCCGGAAGAGAATGGCTTCCCTGCTCTCAATTTTATCTCAGACCTGGGGCCCCTGCTAGTTGAGCGAGCCTGCAATATACATCCAGTGCCTCTGCCTCCTGACTTCTGCTGAATATGCCTCTTTTCCCAGCATTCAACTGCCTTCCACTCTCCCCATTCCCCGCCCCACCCCCACCCGCTTCCTTCCCTCAGGGTAACTTCCCGGTCCTGCCGCAGTCCTGGGCTCTGTTCCAAACACCCTTTCTGGACCCTCTAGGTGGTTTATGGATCCACAGAGAACAGTCCCGTGACCTTCATGAACTTCACCGAGGATGCTGTGGAGCGGAAAGCGGGAAGCGTGGGCAGGATCATGCCTCACACAGAGGTGGGCCCCAGACCCCACCTCCCACCACTCGCCTGGGGTTCACCCCCTGGGATGTTTATTGCTTTCAGTTAGAGATCCAAACAGCTCACTCAGGACGGCTGAGAGCCCTCAGCAGCAAGGTCTTCCCTGGCCTGGGGCTTTCTCTGTGGGCTGTGGGCTGAGGCCTGAGCGGAGAAGAGCTGGGGAAGAGCTGGAGCAGTGGCCAGCCGCAGCTGAACTTCTCTGCAGCCTCCCTTCCTGTCTGAGGTGTGTTTTTGCCAAGCCCGCTGTCTGTGTTGGGGCAGCCAGGACAGCCTCAAAGAGGATCCAGGGCACAGAGATTTTTCCTACACAGCTCTTTCTCTCCCTTAGCCCTGCCCTCCCCACCCGCCCCCACTCACTTCGGGAGAGGTCCTCTTTTCGCTTGGCAGAAACAGTTTCCCAAGCAGCTTCTTCCTCTGGGGGTCCCTTGCACCTTGAAGGCCGACCCAGAGCACCTTTCGCTCTCAAATTCCCAGCCTCTAACACTGGTGCTTTATGCCAGCCCGTACCTGGTTTCCCCTCCCACCTCGTGCCCTTTGCCCCTCTGGGGTCGCTGCCAGAGCGCTTGCCCAGGGGCCACCTGTCCTTCTCCCTGAAGTGAGTGTGCAGTGACATCAGCCCCCTCCCACGTGTCTGACAGCCTCACTGCCACTAGCTGGGATGCCCACCTGTGAGGTAGACAGGGCAAGTGTAGTTCTCCCCATTTCACAGATGCAGACACGAGGCACACAGGCTAAGCTTTCCTTGCACGTTGGCTGAGGCTCATTTCTCAACTAGGCTTTCAGATTCCGCCTGTTGGCCACCTCTGTTCACATGGCCCTGCCGTGCCACCCTCTTTGGCTTCTTTATTTACTACTTAATGGGAAGTAAGAGGAGACTCCCCTTTCTTGTGCACTGATTATAATTCTTCAGCTGGCTTGGCTCCCCTGCGGGCCTCCTCCTCTGAGCAGCTCCTTTCCACTCTGTTTCCTCAGCACCTCCTGGCCTGGGCCTCAACTATTCTTTCATGCCCAGCTCCAGTGTCGGACTGGTGGTGGATCTACTCCAGCCTTTGTCTCCCTTCCCTGGGGATGGGCAGAGCCAGGGGGCTTCATTACTAGGGGGAAGGAAGGCAAAGCTCCCCCCATCCTGAGGGCCCCCATCCTGAAGTGAGAGGGTGGGAGGCCCCAGCCTGAAGCTGCCTGGTCTCAGGCCCAGATCGTGAACATGGGGACGGGGACACTGGCGGAGCTGAACACACCTGGAGAGCTGTGCATCCGAGGGTACTGCGTCATGCTGGGCTACTGGGGTGAGCCCTGGAAGACCGAGGAAGCAACTGGACAGGACAAGTGGTACCGGACAGGGTGAGAATGCAGGGCAGTGTGGAGAGTTGGGCTGCCGAGGGGCGGCTGGGGGTCCTGAGGCTGAGCTGGCAACATTGAACTAGAACAGGGAGAACATGTGTGTCAAGATGGCCCCTTCACATCTCCGAGACTTAGTTTCCAAAATGTATAAAATGGGGATGACCATAGTCCCCAAATAGAGCTCCCAGAAGGACCAAATGCAGCACAGATGAGAGCACCTGGGACAGTGCCTGCAAAATCTGAGCCAAGATTCAGTCACTCATTTAATTCAACAAATTCTAATTATGCACTTGCCATGTGCCAGCACTATTCTAAACACTGGTGGTCCAGTGGAAGGCACAATGGGAAAGATCCTGTTCTTACTTCCCACGTATCTGGTGGAGGGAGACAGATACAAACAAGATCATTTCAGACATTTGTAAACACCACAAAGAAAATAGAGTCATAAGAGAGTGGCTGTGGTGGGGAGGGGAGCTTCCCTTTATTGGGTGATCAGAGAAGGCTTCTCTAAGGTGGAAACGTTTGAGCTGAAACCTGAATGATAAGAAGAAACCAGCCATGAAAATCATATGTATAGATATGTTTAGAGAGAAAATATGCCATAGGTATGGGTTTACTTGGTTTTGTCTGCCTCCTACATTAGGCTATATGATCCAAGTAATGTCTTGTTCATGCCATATGCCCCAGAGTCTAGAGTAGTGCAAGACATATAGTAGATGCTTGATAAGTGTTTACTGAATGAGTGAGCGAGCCAACCAGATGAGGCAGAGGTGAGAGGGGGCTCCTGGGTTTTCCTTGCAGAGACATTGCCATGATGGACGAGCAGGGCTTCTGCAAGATCCTGGGCCGCTCCAAGGATATGATCATCCGCGGCGGTGAGAACATCTACCCCGCTGAGCTCGAGAACTTCTTTCACACACACCCACAGGTGCAGGAAGTGCAGGTGAGGCGCCCAGCCCAGGTGAGCCCAGGTGAGACTCCAAGAGCAGGGGACACGGATGGGGATGGGGATGTCTGATATCTATCTCTGACTCTGGAAGGTGGTGGGAGTGAAGGATGACCGGATGGGGGAGGAAATCTGTGCCTGCATTCAGCTCAAGAAAGGGGAGAAGACCACAGCGGAGGAGATCAAGGCTTTCTGCAAAGGGAAGGTGGGACCCTCAACCTACCCCAAGAATCACAATGTCGCTCAGTTCTCCAACACCCTCTGCCTGCCAACCTGTCAGCCCACTGTCCCCTACACCCAGCTGTGGGACCCCACCCAGCCTCATGCTTTATCTCCCTCTGGTCTGCAGATCTCCCACTTCAAGATTCCCCGATACATCGTGTTTGTCACAAACTACCCCCTCACCGTCTCAGGAAAGGTGTGTAAGGAGACCAGGGAGGGGTAGGGGAGCCCGGGGCCCAGGTGCAGAAGGTCAGGTGGCCTGCCTATATACCTCCCTGAGTGGTGGGCCAGATTCTGTTGAGAGGCTGGCAGGAGGGTAGCCAACTAGTCAGCTCATCTTGGTTTGCCCCAAACTTTCCTGGCTTTAACCTGAGAAACTCCTCAGTCCTAGGCAAACCAGCTGGGCTTGGTCACCCTAGCTGGCAGAGGCCCATACCTGGTTCTCACTCCTTTCCCTTTCCTCTAGGTCCAGAAATTCAAACTTCGAGAGCAGATGGAACAACATCTACACCTGTGAATAAAGGAGTGGGGAGGATCCTTCCTCCCTGCCCTTCTCCCACATTCCCCTTGTTGCTCTGTGATTTGGCATAAAGAGCTTCTCTTTTTACTTTGGCTGGTCTCTTGCTGGCATGCTCTCTTGGCAGCTGCTACAGGATGGAGAAGGGAAGAGACCAAAGTACTTTCAGACCTCCTATTCCTTGTCATCGATGGTACTAAGCACTTTGGCTTGCATTATCTACTTCATTTAATCCTCACTCGATTCCTTTGACATACCAACACAATATTTTTTAGGGCTATACTCACTTCTTTTTCACACTGTTGCCAGATTAGTACAGCAAGAAGTATTCTTTTTTTTAAAAAAAAAAACCAGCTTTATTGAGTTATAATTCACATATCACCCGATTCACCCATTTACAGTGTTACATCAATGGTTTTTAATATTTTCACAGATACGTGCACCCGTCACCAAAGTCAATTTAAAAAATGTTCATCACCTTTTAAAAAGAAACTCCATACCCCTTAGCTATGATCCTACATCCCCCTACGCCCCCATCCCTCCCAACCAACCCAATTTTCAGTGAACCTGGGCCTTCCTTGATGGGCAGATAAAGCAGGCTGTAGCTTGACCCAAGAAATAAAAACAGCTGAGCGCAGCGATTTCCATTTCGCAGAGACAGAAAGAAAAGTTCCTTCTGTTTGCAAGCCTTACCTCCCAGTGTGTCTGCCCCCAGCAGCAGCAGCCTCCTCTTTACTTTCTAGAAAATGAACATAAATTTTGGGTATTCTGAGTGCCAAGCACTATACACATACAGGTGCATCCATATACATTTCCTGTTGAAATTTTCCCAATGACACCGTCAAGCAGGCATTAGCCCCATTTCACAAACTATGAAACTGAAACTCATGAAGTTCAGTGACTTGCCCAAGGTCACACAACTGGAATTAGGGAACCCAGCTGACTGACTCCAAAGCCCATGATCCTTCCACTTTCTGGGACAGTTCAAGTGCCTGCTTGTCCAGTCCTTCACCTGAACCCTGTCTGTCCCACATACAGCATCTCTGACTCTCCTCACAGCAGGTGCCTGGGGTAGGCCTGACCCAGGAGATGACAGCTTACTCTCCTGGCCAAGCCCATACCCCCTGGGATTTTCTGCTCTTGCAACATTCAGTCCAAGTGCCCTGTCCTACCCCGCTGATTCCACATCCCTTGTAACAGACCTGCCTCGCGGCACGGAGCACACCGGCCTGGTATCCAGCAAGTGCTGAATTAAAATCGGTTGCCTATTGTCTCTTGTTGGTTTACGTCCTGTCTCATGCACCTGTACTGTGCCCTGGTCTTATGCATCTGGATGTCCCCAGCGCCCAGTTCTGAACCAGGCACATAAAATGTGAAGGAACCCACTGAACGAACTAAGAGTTCCTGGATTGATCCAGGAACTCGCCCTCGACGGGGTGCCAAAAGCTGCGGATCTCTCCGCACCCCTCCCGCCGCCAGAGAAAGGACGGCCGGGCGGCTGCGGTGAGCGCACCGGTGCCCAGCAGGTGGCGCTGCGGCCCGGAGCCCTCCCGGTGGCGCTGCGGCCCGGAGCCCTCCCGGCGACGCTCCGACACAGGGCGCGGCCACGCAGCCCCCTTCCTTCCGCCCGGGCGGCCCGCCCGGCCTGGCTTTGCGCACACCGGACGCTTTGCCTTGGGTTCGTCTCGATCTCGGGTCCTGGCCCGCGCACCGGGCCGCCCCACCACAGCGGGTGGCACGGCACTCCCCGGTGTTCGGGCCCGCGGCTGGGTGAAGGCCGCCAAGATGGCCCAGAGGCGCCGCCTCGCGGAGGATGCGGGAGGACCCCGGGGTCCTACGCCCGGGAGCCAGCGCGCAGCACTTTACGTCCACGTGAGTGGGGAGGGGAGGCGGAGGCTCGGGCGCGGAGGGCAGGAGGCGAGGAGGCGCTTGTCGCGCTGCGAGCCCACCTGCCGTCTTTCCCCGCTCCCAGACGAGGTCTGGGACCCTTTCCCTGGCAGGGAAATGTCTTGGTCCGGAGACCTGAAGTCTCTGGTGCTCACCATCTCGTTGACCTTGACCAAGTGATTTCCCTTCTGAACCTCAATTTCCTCCTATTGAAGTGGGCTTACTAATTCTCTTGGGGAGTTGTGTGGCTTAGATGCGGTAGCCACTGTTGACTGACCTAGGAATGGGGATGGGGATGTGTGCGACTGAACCCTGGAAGTGGCCAGGGCAGCCCGGGGTCATCTCTCGTCCTGTTCACACGCCCCCTGCCCCCAGTGGCCCTACTGCGAGAAGCGCTGCAGTTACTGCAACTTCAACAAGTACATCCCCCGCGGCGTGGATGAGGCTGCCATGAGACGCTGTCTGGTGACCGAGGCTCAGACGCTGCTGCAACTCAGTGGGGTGCGGCGGTGGGTACTGGGGGCTGTAGGCGGGGTTTTGGGAATTACGTGGTCGATGCATAGGACAGGTGCAGGCATCCCGTAGGGCTCCCCCACGTCTCATCTTCTCCATCCTCTTTCCCTAGAGTGGAGTCTGTGTTCTTTGGTGGGGGTACCCCCAGTCTGGCCAGCCCCCACACTGTGGCAGCTGTCCTGGAGGCAGTGGCCCAGGCAACTCACCTGCCTGCAGACTCTGAAGTCACGTTGGAGGCCAACCCCACTTCGGCCCCAAGCTCCAGGCTGGCAGCATTCCGGGCAGCAGGAGTCAACAGGTTGTCCATTGGCCTCCAGGTAACCCATTTCACGCACCTCATCCTAGGGCACCCAGGATGTCTCTCCTGGGTGATCACGTTCATTCATTGGGCAAACATTTATTGAGCTCTTTCTGGGTGCCAGGAATCTGTAGGCACTAAAAAGTGTATGGTGACACTTTTGTAAGTACTTAGTTGTCTGTTTCTGTGGTAGGGTACAAGCCCTGTGAGGCAGGGATCGTGTATGCCTTTGTGTTCGTCACAGTGTTCCAAGCACTATGTGCCTGGCACATAGTAGATGCTTGAAAAAGATTTGTTACGTGATTGGAGACCCAGGAGGAGGCCGACAGGTGGTCAGATCACTGCAGCATGATAAAGTCTGCTTATAAAGGGGGTCTCTACAAAATGCTCTCAGAGTACAGCCTGAAGGCCATCTTAGTCTGACAAGATCATAGAAACCTTCCTGAAGGACATGATGTTTGAATGAGGAAGAGGAGTCCACCAGAGATGAGGGTGTGGGAGGATAAGACAGAGGATTTGGAAGAGCTCGCATGTTTTGGGGGACCTGTGAGCCATTCCTTGTGACTGGAGAGGCTGGGGACAAGGCTGCAAGCTAGGGCCCAGAAGTCTTCAGCACCATACTAGGAAGTTTGGAGTTTCGCTTAGTGGTGACAAGGGAGTCACTGAAGGTTTTTAAGTGGGGGGAGAAACATGTTCCTCGCAGGTTGGCCCGTGATATTTCCATAGCCAGTATTGTCTCCTTCCTTCAAATACGTGTACCGTTTACCATAGAGTTTGGGGACAGGGCTTTGTCCTGATGAGGCATATTGAGTGGGATACGCCATTTCTGAGATACTCTGGCCCCAAATGCTTACATATCTTGAATCTAATTGCGAGGAAACACCTAAATTAAGAGACTTTGTGTGTGTGTCATAAGAACAGGTAACATGAGATCGAAGTACCATCTTAACAGTTTTTTAGTGTACAGTACAGTATTGCTAACTGTAAACACAGTAATGTACAGGAGAGCTCTATGACTTATTAAGAGACATTTAAATTAATTTATTTATTTAGGCCACGCCATGCAGCTTTCCTTCCCTAAGAGACATTTTTAAAAACAACTAGCCTGGGGACTTCCCTGGTGGTCCAGTGGG
Source organism: Kogia breviceps (assembly GCF_026419965.1). Taxonomy (NCBI): domain Eukaryota; kingdom Metazoa; phylum Chordata; class Mammalia; order Artiodactyla; family Physeteridae; genus Kogia; species Kogia breviceps. Next base: position 34,064,485 of record NC_081328.1, on the reverse strand, counting down.
TACGACTCCACACTCCCAGTGCAGGGGTCCCGGGTTCAATCCCTGGTTGGGGAACTATATCGTGCATGCATGCTGCAACTAAGAGTTTGTATGCCACAACTAAAGATCCCATGTGCTGCAACTAAGAACCGGCGCAGCCAAAGTAAATAATGTAAAAAATAATAATAAAGTAGAAAATTAAAACGGTTAGCCTGTACTCTTCAAAAATGTCAATGTCATAAAAGACAAAGGCAGGATGAGGATCTCAACTAAAGGAAACTAAAGAGACAATGATTGCTGAATGCAATGTGTGACCCCTGATTGGATCCTGGATTGGGGTGGGAAGAGGAAATTACTACAGCAGACATTTAGGGACAGTTGGCCAACTTTGAATAAGACTGTGTCTTAGATAATGGGATTGTATCAATGTTACATTTCCTGAACTCTATAATTAGATTGTGGTTGTGTAAGAGAATGTCCTTGTTCTTAGGAAATACACATTTAATTATTTAGGGGTACAGGAGTACAGTATTTACGTTTTTTACATTTAAATAACCACATCGCAAGTGCTCACTAGCCTGTGGCCAATGGCTACCATATTATACTAAACTGTTCTATGTCTGCAATGACCAATATAATAGCCACTGACCACATGCTAGGAAGCACTTAGAATGTGATTATTTGAATTTAATTAACTTAAAATTTAAATAGCCACATGTGATTAGTATCTACTATATTGGACAATGCAGATACAGAACGTTTCCATCATCGCAGATAGTTCTTTTTGACAGCCCTGGTCTATAACTTACCCTCAGATGATTCAACATAATAATGATATATGTGTATATTTAGAGAGAGAGACAGAGCAAATGTGGCAAAATGTTAATTGGTGAATCTGGATAAAGGTGTTTGTTGAGCTTTTCCTGCAACTTTTCTATAGGTTCGAAATATTTCAAAATAAAAAGTAAAATCAAAAAAGGATGGTTGGCTTTGGAGGCAGACAGTCCTAAATTCTAGGTCTGACTTCGCCATTGTATGACTTTGGGCAAGCTGCTTAACATCTCTGAACTTGTTTTGTCGTCTGTAAAATGGAGCTAATGTTGGAGGGTTATAAGGATAAATTAGACACTGCGTAGAAATGCTTTGCACATAGTGACTCTTCAGTGAATGGTAACCCTGCTACTGGCTTGACCTTCCACCTTCCAGCCCCCTGCCATGTCCTGTGTTTTCCCCTGTATCTGTGTCTGCAGTAAGGTCAGTCAGGCGTTTCTGTCTCCCTCTGAGCTAGCCTCCGTGCTTACACCTGACCCTTTCTCTCCAGTCCCTAGATGACACTGAGCTCCAGCTGCTGGGGAGGACACACTCGGCCAGTGATGCTCTGCAGATGCTGGCAGAGGCCCGGCGCCACTTCCCGGGGCGTGTTTCTGTGGACCTGATGCTGGGGCTGCCGGCACAGCACGTGGGGCCGTGGCTTGGGCAGCTGCAGAAACTGCTGTGCCACTGTGATGACCATGTGTCCCTCTACCAGCTGTCCCTGGAGCGGGGCACCGCCCTCTTCACCCAGGTGCAGCAGGGCTCCCTTCCTGCCCCTGACCCCGAACTTGCCGCTGAGATGTACCAGGAGGGACGGGCAGTCCTTTGGGAGGCTGGCTTCCGCCAGTATGAGGTCTCCAACTTCGCCCGGAATGTAAGTCCTGTGGCTGAAGGTGGGGCATGGGCAGGCTGAGGCGTGACCAGGCAGTTGTGGCTCTTTGGGGAGAAGGGTGCTTCCGAAGCCTGAGATGGTGGGACATTCTAACCAGGTGCCCTTACCTGAGCAAAGACAGGCCCACCCGTTTCTCTCTGCACTGACTATTCCCTCCCTTCCCACAGGGGGCGCTTAGTACCCACAACTGGACTTACTGGCAGTGCGGTCAGTACCTTGGCATTGGACCTGGTGAGTCCCCTGTGAACCTTAGGTGGGATGACTCGGGAGAGCAGTGTCATGGCTGTGTGCTCTTGGGCCACTTATTAAGCTCTGCGAGCCTCTGTTTCCTCATATGTAAAGTGTGGCAAAAAATACCATCTACTTTGTAGAGCTGTTAAGTATGTATTTTGAGGCACTTGGTATGGTGCCTGGCACTGTGGTTCTTGATCTTTAGTGTGCATCAGAATTACCTGGACTGCTTGTTAAAACCCAGCTGGGCCCCAACCAAATTCTAGAATTTCTGGAATTGGACAGGGCCTGAGAATTTACATTTCTGGCATCTGAGATGCTGTTGGCCCAGGGGCCACACTTTGAGAACCACTGATTTAACATCTGGCAAGCACACAGTGTTAGCTGCTGTTAAAGTGGGGGTGAAAAAATAAATAAATAAATAAATAAAATAAAGTCGGGGTGGTTGTTGATGTTGTCAGGAGCCCATGGGCGATTTATACCCCAGGGGGCTGGGGGCCACACCCGAGAGGCTCGGATCCAGACCCTGGAGCCTGACAACTGGATGAAGGAGGTGATGCTGTTTGGTCACGGCACCCGGAGGCGCATCCCCCTGGGCGAGCTGGCGCTGTGAGCACCTGAGCGCTCTTCCCTCAGGCTTCCCCTCTACCCCAAGAACCACCTACCTGCACATCTTTGTTGCCCACCTTGCCCTGCCCCCTCCCCGCCCCGTACTGCGTGATCCCCGTAAACACCCCATACACACATCCCAGCATAGGGTGTGAAGAATGGGAGAAACACAAGTCTCCTCCCCAAGACCCCTTATTGGTTTTTCTTTCAGTCTGGAGGAAGTTTTGGCCATGGGACTACGCACAGATGTGGGGATCACTCACCAGGTAAGAGGTCAAGGCGTCTGGCACACTGCTTTCTCCTCCTAGGCCTCGCAGAATCACTCTGTCTCACTCTCTCTTCTATACATACACACACACACCCCCACACACACATCCTACCTACCATTCCTCTGGGACTGGCAGCTAGAGGTAGGGCCTTGGTCCAGCAGAGGCCTGATGGGCAGGAGCAATGAGCAGCATAGGGCAATGGTGAGAACCCTAGACTAGGGCTGCAGACAGACCCGGGCTCTAGTCCCCATGTACTGCAACCTTAGGCACACATCCTTTCACCTCTGAATTGCAACTTTCTCAGTCATCTAAGGGAATAGACTAGATTAAGACTTTTCAAATATTTTTAAAGGGAAGTGCAATAGATAAAGATCAGTCAACTGCTCTGGATGAAGTCAGAGCCATAGGGCTCTGGCTGGGGCTGAGCATACTCTGACCAGAGCAGGGAGAGGGGAGGAGCCAAGGGAGACGTGGCTTGGCTGGGAGCTGGGTTTGGCCTGAACATGGAATAGGACTGAAGGTGCCCACCTCCCTGCTGGTCCATTGGCATGGTCCTGGTGTGCATGACAGTCAGTTTCTAAGATCCCTGTGTTGGACTGGACCCACCCCTCATCCCTCGCTGCACCCCCAGACAGGTGGCCTAGAATAGCCCTGCCAGCTCCCCACCTTGTGGTCCCTGCATCTCTGCCCCTTCTGGTCTCCCCAGCACTGGCAGCGGTTTGAGCCCCAGCTGACCTTGTGGGAGCTGTTTGTAGCCGACAAGGAGGTGCAGGAGCTGCTGGAGCAGGGCCTCTTGCTGCTGGATCACAGGTGTGTTGAGTGGGGGATGGTGAGAAAGACTGACAGGGAGGGGCCTGTGGGTGCCAGGGCCTTGGCACTGGTGGAAGGTGATGATTGAAACTGTTAAGAGGGCACAGTCACAGCCAGGCCTCTTTGTTTTTCCAGGGGTCTTCGGTGTTCCTGGGAGGGGCTGGCTGTGCTGGACTCTATGTTGCCGACCCTTCTGTCTCGGCTCCAAGAGGCCTGGCAGCAGAGAACTCCCTCCCCTGTGCCAGGAGGATAACCACATGTTCCTGTGTCCCAGTGACACTGCCATCTCCACTGGCAGGTGCTGTCCTGGCTCTGGTCACTGCCCAGCCCTGGCGTCCCCAGGGGAATGGCTACAGTGAGGCAGATTGGAGGACATTTCTGGTCTGGGAACTGGCATCAAGTTTACCCACCACTGCCAGAGAAGGAGTAATGGTTTCTGTGGGTGCCTCTCATCAGTAAACTCTAAACAAATCCTGGTTGGCAAGAGATTCTGAGAAATAGAGCTCTCAGGCTTCCTGCTTCTGCAGTACAGGACAGGACGTGTATGTCTAGCACAGCAGCCTGCTGGACTCTGAGAACAGTGGGAAAGATCAGAGCAAGCCTTGCCTCTTCTCTTTCAGCAGCCAGGATATGTTTGGGTGTCAGGAGCCTCACAGTACTTCTAGAGTGGCCCCCAGTCCCCTCCCCACTGCAGCCTTTTCCCTTGAGAGAGTGAAGGTGGGGAGAGTTAAGAGGGAAAGGGGAGGGGAGGATTCAGGAAAGATCAGAGCCTGGTAATTCTCCCCTGGCCTTCATAAACCCATCTGGAGCCTGTCTTGACTGTGGTCTTATACTTTGGGCTTTTTCCTGGAGTGTGGGATCCTGATTTGGGGGCTTGAGCCTTAGTCTAGGGCTGAGATTCCTTCCTGACAGTCATTTGCCCAGTGATTTTAGCATTCAATGATCCCTGCCTAATAAATCAATGATTAGATTGGGGGTTGAAAAATGTTTATTTCTGACTCTGTCGTTCCGTCTATGTTCATTAACTGGCATGTATCCATTAAAAAAAGAGCTTTCCCCCTTTTTTTAAAGGGCTGATACCCTTAACCTGTAAATTCTATGCAGGGTTTGGGGGGCGGTGGGGAGGGAGGCATTTCCCTGTGATGAGGCTCCATAACGTATCATATCAAAGGGTGCTCTGAAGTCAAAGGTAATTTAGTACCCTTGCAAATCAGGGCATGCTAAGCTCAGTCTCTAGCCGGGTGACTAAGGATAGGGTTCCCCCCACCCCTCAGAGGTGAGCACGTGCATTTCCCATGTGCCTGGTGGGTGTGAATGTCAGTCCTTCTTTGACCTGTGGTAACATGGTAAGTGTTAACTCCCTCTCCTTTATTTATGAAATATTCAGCAAGCACTAATAGTGTGCCAGGCTCTGAGCAGCATGCAGAGAGGAATTAAGACCTGTCCCAGCCCTCGAGGAACTCGCCACCATGTTGATAGATATGTGAAGAGATAAACTGCAGGGTTATCAGTAAAGGTGTGTAGATGGGCTGTGGAAGCCTGCAGTGCATTTGGTTCTGAAGGGCTGGGAGCAGGAAAGGGGAAAGGCTTTTTTCTTACTACCTCCTTTGGCCCCGGCGCAGCTTGCAGGGTGACCTGTGCTGCCTGGGGAGCCTCTTCTCGAGCCTTCCCCTGATCTTGATATTCAAGATGTGAGCACGGGGCCAGAGCAGGTGCACCATCAGATAACCTGGGCCCACTCAGGTTTCTCCCAGCTGTCAGGGCTCGTGCCACCTGAGATGCCTGGGCCCTCCCTGCTGGGGCACCACACGAGGCCTGTGCAGAGGGGCTGGATGGGAGCCAGGTGGGGATGGCACAGGTCACCTTCTGTGACTCAGCCTCCCACCCTCACCAGGTGAATCAGAGTCTCTGGAAGGTGGAGCCTAGGAATCTAGTTTTTAAATGTTTCCTAAGTGGCTCTAGTGATCAGGCCGGTTTGAGAAGCCCTGTCATCTTCCATCCTGAGAGGCTGAGATCAGGAGAAAAAAGGGGAACAAGGCTAATTCCAGACGTGACCAAGTGGAGTGAGATCCTTCCCTCTGCGTCCAGACCTTCCTGGGCTCATCCATCAAAGGGGTTCTCCTCCATATGGAGACTTCTGTTGTCATCTTTTCACCTGTCCTGTTGAAAAGCATACAGACACAAATAAGAGCGGCGAACAAGCTACTCTGATGATGAGGTAATGAGAGGATTTGGGGAAGTGTAATATATGTGAGTGTGTGGTTAAAGCTTGAAGGCCCAAACCTTCCCCACCTAGAGTGCTGACAATTTTAGGGCTGACGACTGAGCCCCCCCGACCCCCATGCCCAATCAAGTAGAGTAAAGTAAGCAGGACAGCTATTTTAATTTGCATTTTATGTATGGGGACATTCATAGAGGCCCTCTAACTTGACTCAAGTCATATAAGTAGTAAGTAAGAGAACTGGCATAATACTTCTGGACATCTAGAACTTTCTGCCACATTGTTGTTTTATTCTTACCGTGGGTCAGGTTGATTGACCTGTCTCTTAAATTAAGCAAAATCCTGACCTCTCTCTGGCCCCTCTGCCTCAGGCTTGAAGCTGCCATCTCTGCCTGGTGCTTGGTCTTGGTGTCTGTATTTTCCCTCCTGGAGAACCCACATGTCCCATCTCCATGAGACCATCCACTTCCTGGGAAGGAACTGCATTCTGCAAAGAAAGAACTTTAAGTAATAGGATTGCTATAAACTGAATGTTTGTGTTCCCCCCAGAATTCATATGTGGAAGCTTCATCCCTAGGGGAATGGTATTCAGAGGTGGGGCCTTTGGGAGATGATTAGGTCATGAAGATGGAGCCCTCATGAATGGGATTAGTGCGCTTATGAAAGAGACCTCAGAGAACTCCCTGGCCCCATCTTCCCTCCGTGTGAGGACACGGAGGGAAGACAGACAGCTACGAACCAGGAATCAGGCCCTCACCAGACACCAAATCTCCTGGCACCTTGATCTTGGACTTCCCAGCCTTCAGAACTTGAGAAATAAATGTTTGTTTTTTAAGCTCTGCAGGCTATCGTATTTTTGTTATAGCAGCCTGAATGGACTAAGACAAGGATGAAATAACTTATGTGGTAGCTTGTTTTATTGTTCAAAATGTTTACCATTCTATATCCCTGCCCCGTTGAACCTGGGAAGGGCCATAAGACTTGCCCAGCACAGATTCTAAGAGCCAGTGGGTGGTCCACCATCTCCGTCCTCCACCACAGAGACCTGCAGGATTCAAATAGAGGCTGTTCCATCCACCTCGGTCCTAGAGTGAAGAAGTCGTTGGGCAGAGGAGCGGCCGACCACTAGAGACAGGAGCAGGAGTGGGACGGCAACACTCACTGCTGTAAACCAGTAGATTTGGGGTTGTTTGTTACTGCAACAATATAATTGAGACTAACCTGCTTGATCCAGTTTGTAATCCCACCACTCAAAGATTAACTTCTTTTAGATCTTGGTCTGTATCTTAGCAGGAATTCTTACTTGCAAATGAACATCTTTAGATAGACACTTACAAAAAGGGGAAAATACACATCTTGCTTTGGAGCCTTCTTATTCTACCTCAGATGTGGTGGGCATTTTTTCATGTCAAATTTGTATCCACATCCAGTTTTTTTCAGTGTAGCTGCCTAGTGTACCACTGCATGGAGATCCCGAAATTTAGTTTACCAATTCCTTTTTGGTGAAACAGACGGTTTAATTTTTTCTTTTTATAAACGCTGTAACGAACATCTTATGTAAATATTTTTATGCACTGGCTTGATCATTTCCTTAGGTTTAGGCTAAATCCCAAGGAGCGGGGCTGCTGACTGAGGAGACACACCTCCTTCGTTTGGATACACTGTGCCAAACCGCCCTCCAGGAAGCCTGGCAGTTCATGCCCTTGCCAGCCCGCTGGTCGTCAATAGCAAGCATGATCAATTTTTCCAAATGATTTCAATCTGGAGAACACTTTTTTAAAAAAAAAAATAGATTTATTTATGTATTTATTTTTGGCTGCATTGGGTCTTTGTTGCTGCCCGCAGGGTTTCTCTAGTTGCAGCGAGCAGGGTCTGCTCTTTGTTGCGATGCACGGGCTTCTCATTGTGGTGGCCTCTCTTGTTGCAGAGCACGGGCTCTAGGCGCGCGGGCTTCAATAGTTGTGGCGCGTGGCCTCAGTAGTTGTGGCTCATGGGTTTTAGAGCGCAGGCTAAGTAGTTGTGGCACACGGGCTTAGTTGCTCCGCAGCACGTGGGATCTTCCCCAACCAGGGCTCAAACCCGTATCCCCTGCATTGGCAGGCAGATTCTTTTTTTAATTGTTATTATTTTTATTTTTAATTTTTTTAATTTTTTTTTTTTTTTTGCGGTACGCGGGCCCCTCACTGCTGTGGCCTCTCCCATTGCAGAGCACAGGCTCCGGACACGCAGGCTCAGCGGCCATGGCTCACGGGCCCAGCCGCTCCGTGGCATGTGGGATCTTCCCGGACCGGGGCACGAACCTGTATCCCCTGCATCGGCAGGCGGACTCTCAACCATTGCGCCACCAGGGAAGCCCCGGCAGGCAGATTCTTAACCACTGCGCCACCGGGGAAGCCCTGGAGAACACTTTTAACCCTCACTTTTATTTATTTATTTATTTATTTATTTTGTGGTATGCGGGCCTCTCACCGCTGTGGTCCCTCCCGTTGCGGAGCACAGGCTCTGGATGCGCAGGCTCAGCGGCCCTGGCTCACGGGCCCAGCCGCTCCGCGGCATGTGGGAGGGATCTTTCCGGACCGGGGCACGAACCCGTGTCCCCTGCATCTGCAGGCGGAGTGTCAACCACTGCGCCACCAGGGAAGCCCTTAACCCTCACTTTATTATCAGCTAACGTACTGTCTCCCTAACTCAGGCAACGATTTTGGTCCACCTGATTACTCTTGAGTCAGAGAACAGAGGGGATGCAGCCTCTGGGGCCACCCAGGTAGAAGATCCAGCTGGGACTGTGCCCATGTGTTCAGATTGCCTCTGAACTCTTCTCATCCAGACCCTGCTTCTGGGAGAATCCACATCTTCTCCCTCCTCTTTTCCTCTTCCTGCTTTCTCTTCTTATCCCTGAGGGGATTTTTAAAGCCAATTTTAAAAATTGTACAAAGAACATTACAGAAACATTAGGCAGAATTCTAAGTGAAAAAGGAAAAAGAAATCTACAGTTAGTGACCCCAACCATTTCACCTGTTCGTGCTCCCTTCCAGGCTTCACCCAAATGCACACAAGACTTTTGCCCAGTTGTGCTCCCGACACATCTAATTTTGCATTCTGCTCCTTTTTCTTCTCAGTCTGTCATAAGCATTTTTCCATGTTGTTACATGTTCATCATCTTTCTCATTTTAATTGTTGCACAATGTTCCAATGCGTGAATAATAAGTGTTACCCTTAATGTAAGGCACTTAAGTGGTTCACCGTGTTTCTCTATTATAAATCATGCTGTAGTGCATGTTTTTATGGATATAGCTTCTTCCTTCATTTGAATTATTTCCTCAGGTCAATTCCCAAGAGTGAGATGCTTGGGTCAAAGGGTATGGATGCTTTAATGATTCGTGGTGAGACTTGTTATATTGTTTTCCAAGGGGCTTTTCCTTTTATTTATTTTATTTTTTTTTTAATTTTCCTGCTCAAAAAATAATATTGCTCTTTTTCAACCATATAGAAGAAAGCAAAGCTTCTAGTATCCAGGAATTACCACTACGACATTTGGTCAGCCATCCCTCCAGACATCTCTTGATGCATAGGTATACATATCTATGTAGAAATAAAATAATTTTTCACAAAAGGGATCATACTCATGTGCCAGTTTTGCAACCTGTTTTTGTTTTTTGTTTTTTTTTTAACTCAAAAACATGTCCTGGGTTTTTCTAATTGGTTCTGCCACCACCAGTGCCTGTGTGATAGCATAATGTAGTACGGTAATAACTGTCAGCCAGGCATGGTGGCAAGCATTTTATCTGCATTAATTCATTTAAGCACCACAACAACTCAATAAGTTCTGTTATTATTGTGCCCACTTTACAGAGAAATTGACTGCCCCAGGTCACATAGATAGGAGGTGATGGGGCTCATACTCAAGCTGAGTTCACTGAGGCTCCAAAACAGATGCTATATAAATAATACATCAATAGATTCTCAATGTAAAAAGTAATAATAATAAATGTAAGCAATACCATAACATAGTCCCTTTTACACTTCCACATAGGTTTGATGTGTGTATCAGTTAAGTTTAGGTTCAACTGCACATGACAGAAAATCAAAGTAACATAAGCTTAAGCAAATAAATGTATTTGTCTTCTGCATAAAAGAAGTCTAGACAAAGCATTTCAGGGCTAGCATAGTGGACCCATGGTCATTGGTCATGAAGAACACAGGTTTTGTGCTCTGTATCCTCATTTCATAGCATCCATCCCTAAGATCTCCACATGGTCTAAGATAGTCCCTGGAGCTCCAGCCATCATGTCTGCATTCCAGGTAATAAGCATGTTGCTGCTTCCTTACCATTCCTAATAATAGAAGGGCTTGGTTAATAAAAAAGGGTGAGACTAGATATTGAGGCAATCAGAAAACAACTTCCCAATCCTTTTCTTTTTTATTTTGTTTTGTTTTGTTTTGTCTTTTGGCCACGCTGTGCAGCATTCGGGATCTTAGTTCCCCGACCAGGGATCAAACCCGAGCCCCCTTCATTGGGAGTGTGGAGTTGTAACCACTGGACCGCCAGGGAAGTCCCCCCAATCCATTCCTATGAATTTACACATATAGGTACATATATAAAAATATAGTTTAAAAAATAATCTAATGTGTTAACAGTACCTTGTTTCAATTTACACTTTAAAGTTTACCAACCAAATCAAATGTCCTCCGTTAAATATTTGTTTACTAACTATTGTGTTCTGTGCACATTTAAGCTCTTTGCTTATTTTCATTTAGCCAATTGCTTATTTAGCCTTAATGATTTCCTGATCAAGTTGAATGAATTGTTTATATAGATAATTACAAGTATATTAACTCTTTGTCTTATTCATTGCAAGTATTGCTTCCAGTATGCTGTCCTTTTTATCTTTCATAGATTTTTACTTTGTTGGAAGTGAGTTTTCTAGAAATTTCAAATATTTATATTTTGAGTCCATCTTTTGCCCTGTGACTTTTTCTGTCAGTTCCGGGCTCCAGATATATGGTCAACTTTCAAGTTGGCTCTCTCCTCCCAGGAGAGGCAGTCTAATGTTGATGGCTGTGTCCACCTGGGACCAAATCTCTACTCTGCTGCTTCCCACCTGTGGGACTTCCCTCAACTGAGATGGGGTTTTCTCGACTGTTTAATGAAGGGGTTGGACCAGCCCCAGGGTCTCAAAACTGGCTCTGCATCAGAAGTACCAGAGGTTCCATGAGATGTGCATTCCTGGGCCCCCCTAAGATCTATAGAATCCAAATCTCTGTATCCAGGGATCTGTATTTTTTTTTTTTTTTTTGTAGTACGTGGGCCTCTCACTGTTGTGGCCTCTCCCGTTGCGGAGCACAGGCTCCGGATGCGCAGGCTCAGCGGCCATGGCTCACGGGCCCAGCTGCTCCGCGGCATGTGGGATCTTCCCGGACCGGGGCACGAACCCGTGTCCCCTGCATCGGCAGGCGGATTCTCAACCACTGTGCCACCAGGGAAGCCCAGGGATCTGTATTTTTAAACGCTCTCCAGTGAGCCTGATGCTCAGACGTTTTTCAGAAACTCTGGACCAGCCAGTGTCAGAGTTGCTTCCTGTTCTGGGCTCTCTGAGTAGTGAATGAGAGAAGGCAGCAGCCCTTGGCCACTGTGTCTGTCGAAACCAGCTGGCCCTGCCTCTTCCTTTTGGGTCACAGCCGCCATTTCACATCCAGCCTGAGCAGTAGCCCGTTCTTCCTACTTCCTCGGGGGTGGGGGGTGAGGATAGGTGGCAGTCAGGCTCCTGGGGTGTGGCCTGAGGGGCTGCTACAGCAATGCCTCCGTGAGGGGCCAGTATCATTACTAGCTGGTAACCTTATTTAAGTCACTCACCCTGTGTGTCTCCATTTCCTCACCTCTTAAAGCAGGCACCGTGCCTTCCTCAGGGTTTTTGCAGGGTTGGAGATGATGGATGGATGGGTGGATGGCAAGAGCCTAGTGCAGTTCCTGGCACAAAGTGCACATCTGACAAAGTGGTAGTTATTACTATTAGTGTTTTCATCGTCATTTACAGTTCCCTGGGCATGCTAGCCCTAAGGAAGGAGGTTCCAAGCAAGAATTCCTGGTTCCTGACAAGACAGAAAGAGACCTGTCATTTCTTTGTGATGCTGAAACTTGTCAGTAGGTAGCCCTGGGCTTCTGGAAAACTGCCCCCCCTGGCCCAGTGTAGAACTTGCTCCCTTTCGGGTGGGTGGGGGCCACAGGACAGCCTCCAGGCAGTGGCACCCATAGTAGGAGGAATGTCCCTCACTAGGTGACTCCTCAGACCAGTGCTCCTTGCCCTCCTCCAGCAGGTCAGACTGGAATGGCCCCATTCCTCAGGTGGCTGACCTATGCAGGTGGGGCTGCCCCTACCTGCCTCCAAGACCCTGACACCCGGGAGACACTCCCACCAGAGTGCGCCTTTCCTTTGCCTCCACCCCTGGATAGGCCTCTCCTGGTACCCATCGCTTCTCATCCTCTCCAAGACCTTGGGCCTCCTTACCTCCATTCCTGCTGTCCCTGACTCAGCTTGGGGCTTCCCCTTGCCCTTGAACCTGACCAACTTACACAGGCCTCACTTTCTCGGCTGACCTTTCTTATTTTGATTAGGACCGAAGTGAGAGGCCAGATCCCCTGTCTGAGGCCTTGGCAGCCGTGATGGGAGACAAGATGGGCAGGGCCTTGGCTCACAGAGGCTGCTTTACATCACTGGGGAAGCTGCCCTCAGTATCCCACCCCCCCAACCCTGTACTGACCCTTCAGATTAATTCATGAACGATAAAAGGTGAGCTATGAAAACTGTCAGGCAGGCTGTCCTAATCTTGAATAAGGTCTGAAGGTCCGGGGACAATGTAAGGATCCTACTCCTTAAACTGAGTTTGAGTGCAGGAGCGGTGAATGATTCCCGCCCGGGTCCCGCAGTGTGAGTGCTTGTGTTCAGCCCTGCTGCTTGTTAGCTGCTTAATCCTGAACGAGGTGCTTCACCTTTCTATACCCCCATTTCCTCAACTGTAGAATGGGCGTGCTGTACCTCACACGGTTGTTGTAAACTTTCAAGAACTTAGGACACACATAGCCAAAACAACCAGAGAAAATACATAAATTAGATTTCATCAAAATTTAAAAATCTTGTGTCAAAGGACACTATCAAGAAAGTGAAAAGAAAACCACAGAATGGGAGAAAATATTTGCAAAATTGTATATCTGAAAAGGGTCTAATATCCAGAATATATAAAGAACTCCTACAACTCAACAACCAAAAGACAAACGACCCAATTAAAAAATGGGCAAAGGGGGCTTCCCTGGTGGTGCAGTGGTTGAGAGGCCGCCTGCCGATGCAGGGGACGCGGGTTCGTGCCCTGGTCCGGGAAGATCCCACATGCCGCGGAGCGACTGGGCCCGTGAGCCATGGCCACTGAGCCTATGCGTCCGGAGCCTGTGCTCCGCAACGGGAGAGGCCACAGCAGTGAGAGGCCCGCGTACCACGAAAAACAACAACAACAACAACAAAAATTAAAAATGGGCAAAGGATTTGAATAGACATTTCTCCAAAGGAGATATACAAATGGATAAAAAGCACATGAAAAGCTGCTCAACATTTTTAGCCATTAAGGAACTGCAAATCAAAACCGCAATGAGATACCACTTCACACCCACTAAGGTAGTTATAATTTTTTTTTTTTTTTTTGTAGTACGCGGGCCTCTCACTGTTGTGGCCTCTCCCGTTGCGGAGCACAGGCTCCGGACGCGCAGGCTCAGCGGCCATGGCTCACGGGCCCAGCTGCTCCGCGGCATGTGGGATCCTCCCGGACCGGGACACGAACCCGTGTCCCCTGCATCGGCAGGCGGACTCTCAACCACTGCGCCACCAGGGAAGCCCTATAATTTTAAAAAAGGAAAATAAGTGTTGCCAAGTACATGGAAAAAATTGGAACCCTCACACGCTGCTGGTGGGAATGCAAAATGATGCAGCTGCTGTGGAAAACAGTCTGGCAGTTCCTCAAAGAGTTAAATATAGAATTACTATGTGACCCGACAATCCTACTCCTAGGTATGTACCCAAGAGAGTTAAAAAACATATGTCCACACAAAAACTTATATCCAAATAAATGTTCATAGCGGCATTATTCACAATAGTCACAAGGTGGAAACAACTCAAATGCTCATCAACTGATAAATGGAAAAATAAAGCATGGTATATTAATACAGTGAACTATTACAGCAATAAAAAGAGATGAAGTACCAATATGTACTATGTGGATTTAGCCTTGAAAACATTATGCTACGTGAAAGAAAGCAGCCACGAAAGGCCACATAGTGTATGATTTCCTGTTTGTGAAGTGTCCAGGACAGGCAAATCCATACAGACAGAAAATAGAGTAGTATTTGCCAGGGGCTGAAGGCAGAAGGGAGTGGGGAGTGACTCTTGATGGATACAGGTTTCTTTTTGGGGTGATGGAAATGTTCTGGAACTAGACGGTGGTGGTGGCACAACCTTGTGAATATAGTAGAAACCACTGAATTGTACACCTTAAAGGGTAAATTTTATGTTACATAAAATTTTATATGAATTATATCTCAATTTTTAAAAACAGAAGTCAGTATGCATAAAGTCCTTAGAAGGCTGCCCAGTCCATGATAAACCCCCAGTAAGGTTAGTTGCCATTTAAACTCCACAGGTCTTATGGGTTGGTCCACATAGACAAAAGGAAAAAAGTCCTGAAAGGCATGTTAGAGATATATTCACATTCTTAATATACGTTAAAGCATTTTGGCATGCAGTTTCTTCTTTCATTTTTCATACTCAGTGTTGATTTTACACACTTTATACATATGTACATATATAATAAATATAAGCATTTATTTGTTGTTTTAAATTTTTATTTCATAATCACTTTATATATTTTTAAGATCTGGAATGAATTTTCAAAGCTCAAACTCCTTTTGTTTTTGAAGCCTCAATTGGGTTGTACATCCAGGCTACTATGTGGCTAAGCCAATCTGCTCAAAGCCAGGCCTGTGATGGAGCTGGGTGCCTATTAACCTTGGGCTTGAAAGTTCTGAGACTGAGGCTTAGCTCTGTTGCTTACAAGCTATGTGACCTGGAACAAGACTAAGGTTGACCGATTTAGCAAATAAAATACACCCAGTTATATTTGAATTTCAGATAAAACCATTGTTTTGATAGGTTTTGAATGAATAAGTTCATAACAACGAAATAGTGCATGGAACATAGTTATACTAAAAAGCTATTTGTTTTATCTGAAATTCAAATTTAATCGGGCATTCTGTATTTTATCTGGCAACCCTAAACTTCTGTGAAAGAAAAGAGTTTTGTTTTTTGTGTGTGTGTGTGGTATGCGGGCCTCTCACTGTGGTGGCCTCTCCGGTTGCGGAGCACAGGCTCCGGACGCGCAGGCTCAGCGGCCATGGCTCACCGGCTCAGCCGCTCCGCGGCATGTGGGATCTTCCCGGACCGGGGCACGAACCCGTGTCCCTTTCATCGGCAGGCGGATTCTCAACCACTGAGCCACCAGGGAAGCCCGGAAAGAGTTTTTGAGTGGAATCATCTTTAATTCTCACAACTCCATAAGTTAAGTGACCTGGCCCAAGGTCACCCAGCTGGAAAATTATTGAGCAGGGGTTCTAACGTGGGCGTGTCAAGTTTGGCATGCTCTGCTAAAATGGAACTCAGGATAAGCGGTGCTCTACTTAATGAAAACATGGGAGTCCTGAGCTAACTTGGTAACCACAGAAGCTTTCATTGACTGAGAAGGAATATCGGAAAAGAGATGGAGTTTCAGATTTGAAAGTGTTTATATGACTCTGTCTATATTAATTTCCTATTGTTGCCATAACAAATTACCACAAACTTAGTGGCTTAAAACAACACAAATTTATTATAGTTCTGGAGGTCAGAAGTCTGAAATGGCTAAAATCAGGTGTGAGCAGAGCTGTGTTCCTCTGGGGGCTCTAGGACAGAATCTGTTCCTTGTCTTTTCCAGCTCCTAAAGGCTGCAGGCTTTCTTGGCTCATGGCTGTGTCACTTCGACCTCTGCTTCCATCATCACAGCTCCTTCTCTGACTCTGACCCTCCTGCCTCCCTCTTAGAAGGATCCTTGTGATGCCATTGGGACTATCTGGATAATTCACAATAATCTCCCCATCTCAAAATCCTTATTCACATCTGAGAAGTCTTTTTTGCCTTGTAAGGTAACAAATTCACAGCTTCTGGCGATAAGGATGTGGACATCTTTGGGGAACCATTCTGCTTGCTGCACTGTCTAAGAAATTATCTAGTGGGTTTGAGGGTACTGGGCCTCAACTAGAATCCCTTTCATCTGTACAGTTTTAAGAGTACTTATACACTTTTTTTTTCTCACATTGATCCTGGGAAGTCAGTGAAGGCAGTGTTGAGCCCCTTCTGCAAGGGAGTAGATGAGACTCAGAGGGGGAGGCATAGGGCCTGGGTTGCACAGCTTGAAAGAAACTCGGGCCCAGGGCTTTTAATTCGGCCTCCTCCCACCTCATCCTCCAGCAGCCCCAGTTCTAGGCCATGGGCCACTAGAACAGTGTCCTCACTGGTGGGAAAGGGGAGGCACCTGCCCAAGGTCACTCAGGGGCTGGTGGCAGAGCCCTGCCAGGTTGTGTACCTGCCTGACCACGCCCCTCTCCTGCTCCCTTCTTCCCTTGTCCTTTAACCTACACTCTACCCTCCCTGAACAGCCCCCAGGCCTCTCTCCCACTCCCAGCCAGGCTACCCACAAGCTGTGTAACTTCCCAAAGTTCCAAGACCTTCCGGAAGCTGAGTGCATGGATAAGAGTTTCAGGAGTGTTTGTCTTGTTCGCTAGAGTGGACCCTAAGCTCCCAAGAACAAGAGGAGATGTTTGCTTTCCTCCATATCTCAGAGTTCCAGTGGCAGCCATGAATGTGAACTGGTCCTATCTCCCGTCAAGAAAGGGCTTGCTGTTCTCCTGCAAGGAGAGCAGTTAGCCGACAACCTCTGAATGAACATTCTTTTCCCAGATGTCCACACTGGGTTGGCTAAGACTGTCAGATCTGCAACACAGTCTGAGGCTCTCCCAGCCTGGTCCTGCTTCCTCCCCCCACCCTCCTCACAATAAACCTCTTGCACTCCTATCTCCATCTGTGTCTGCTTCCTGGAGGGCCCAGATGACACAGTCCCCAGCCTGGAGTATCATAAACGTTCAGTAAATGTTCATGAAGTGAAGTGAACTGGGGACTCCCTGGAAGGTGGAAGGAGGTTGGTGCCTAGGCCACTGAGAGCAGGAGAGGAGGGGCTGGTCATGGAGGATGGGTCAATCTTAAGAGGAGGGAAGGTCTAGAGGGGCATGGAGAAGGGGCTATGCCCCTGGGAGAGGCCCAGTAATGGAGAACACATAGGGAGCCCAGGGAGTGAACAGCCCTACTGGCATCCTCCCTAGCTCCTCCTCTGTCTGGGGTATACTGCAGCAAAGCTCAGAAATGTCCCAGGAGACAGGGTCCAAAGAACCCTGGCCTTGGACTTGGGAGAACCAGGTTCAAATTGTGCTTCTGGTTAGTCGACTGACTCTATATCCTCTTCCTTGGTGGAGCTCAGTTTTTCCATCTGTAAAATGGGTACACAGAACATCTCCCCAACCCTGTCATGATTTTGAGAATTGATTGAGATGTCCCTACAGTTTATGGAGGCTACTGTGTTGGGTAGTTTAAATGCATACTCTCAGTTAACCCTTACAGTGGCCCTGTGTGGGAGGCATTATGACCTCCATTTTACTTGAGAAAACTGTAGCTCAGAGAGATCAAGGGACTGGCCCAAGAACACACAGCTAGGAAACAGGGAAAGCTGACATTGGAATCCAGTTCTGTCCCGCTCTAGAGCCCCTTCATTATTCCACACACAGTTTCTGAGCCACTGCTATGTGCTAAACTTTGAGTTGGGATGGGGACAAAGGACAAGCCAGCCCTGCTCTCACAGCGTTGATACTCTCTCAGAGAGCTTGACAGCAGGCAAACTCTCAAACAGACATAATAATTCCAGAATGCGTTAGGACTGGGAAAAAAATATACTGGGTGCATTTATAAAGTTGAGATAACAGAGAAGGCTACTTTATTTGTTTTAAGATTTTTAAATACTTATTTTATTATTATTAATTTTGGGCTGCATTGGGTCTTCGTTGCCAGGCGTGGGCTTTCTCTAATTGCAGCGAGTGGGGGCTACTCTTCGTTGCGGTGCGCGGGCTTCTCATTGCAGTGGCTTCCCTTACTGCAGAGCACAGGCTCTTAAGCGCGTGGGCTTCACTAGCTGTGGCACATGGGCTCAGTAGTTATGGCTCACGGGCTTAGTTGCTCCGCGGCATGTGGGATCTTTCGGAACCAGGGCTCCAACTCGTGTGCCCTGCATTGTCAGGCGGATTCTTAACCACTGCACCACCAGGGAAGCCCAAGAAGGTTACTTTAAATTGGGGGTCAAGGGCGGCATCTCCAAGGACTGAAACACACAGCGTGAGAAGGCCCCAAGTCCCCAAGTCGGGGTAAAAGCTTGGCTCGTCTGGGAACTGGTGGGCGGGGCAGGTCACCCGGCCCGTGTAGGGGACAAGCAGGGGCCACCGGGCAAGTGAAGTCCAGGGGGGGAATCAGGGGTTTTCCGCACCGCGTGAAAGGCTCGATCCCGTGGTGGCTGTGCGGAGGGGCCGAGGGACAGCAGGAGCCGGGCTGCAGGCCGTGGTGGGCGTCGGGGGCAGCGGGAAACGGCCGAGAGGGTCGCGGAGCCCCTAGTTGCTTCCTCCGTTTCTCTCCCCCGCCCCTCCCTCGCCTGGCTCCGCCCCACCCGCCTGGCTACTGCCTCGTCGGCGCCCGCCGGCGCCTCCTGTGACGTCACCATCCGGGTCTGGGGTGTTCTCAGGGTCAGGGTCAGCGCCTGAAGAGCCGCCTGCGGCTGGCGCGTGGGCGCGGCAAGATGAAGAAGGTGGTTTCCTAGCAGTCTCCGCCCAAGTTGTTCGGTGGGTGCGCGCCCCCGCTCGAGGCGCTGGTTGCTATGGACGCCCGGGCGGCTTCTGTTGGGCGGGCGCGCGCAGGGTCGCAGTAGCTGCCTCACAGCCCGGTTTTTCCGGGTCCCGGCGGGGCAGGGCCACGCTCACAGCCCGGGCGGCACCATGAAGTCTCTAAAGAAGGAGTCCCGCCTTAGAATACCTACGAACAGAATCTTGGAGTCCCCAGAGAGCGTGAAAGGTTGGCGCTGGCTGCCTTGGGAGCTCAGGAAAGCCAGACAGGGGCAGGGGTTCTTGGGATTCACGACACGGGGCCTGGAGGATGGGGGTGACACCAGGATGGAGGTAAAGATCACGCGGGAATGGGGTACGGGACAAGGCGTGCCCTATACCTGTGTGTGGGCACTGTGCTGGGCAACAACGCTATCGGTGGTAACTGTGGGACCCCAGACCTCAGGAAACGGAGGAGGAGAAACCGATCAAGTATAAAGGCTGTGATATAGGAGCCCATAGGTATTAAGGGGGATCAGAGCACCTGACCCAAGCCTTGGATGGTGGAGTTAGGGGGGATAGTTTTCTGAAGAAGATGACATTTATGGCTAGTCAAAAAAAAAAAAAAAGAAAAAAGCGATTTGCTTTTCCAAGTCTAGGGAGCAGCGTCAGCTGAGGCATGGAACTGTGACATTGATGGCCAGGGCAGAGGTGGTGAGTGTGGAGAAGGGGGAAAAGAGCCAGAGGGGACTGCACAGGTGATCAGGGACCAGACCACAAACTGGCTTTACATGCTAGGTCAGAAGGTCGGCATGCCGACTGCAACAGAAAGTTGCAGGCCTTGGGGAGACCCAGCCTCAGATTGTGGTGCGAGCTCAGTGTGAGGAGGGGGCAGGCCTGGAGACAGGAGGGTTCCCTGGGAGGCCTGGGAAGAATGCCTTTATTTAATGCTTCTTCATAGTATAAAAGTCCAATGTAGGCTACATTGAGATGCTCTTTCATGATATAAGTTAAGAAAAGTTAAGAAAGAAAGAGAGAAAAATAGCTGGTTTTCCTTCCCAAGGGCAGTCAAGGGCTTTCCTAGGTACTGCCTCCTGCTTACCTAGTTTCTGGGGAGCTGATCAGATTTGAACTTTCTGCTGTAAACAAATCAAGGAAAGATTTTTTTCATTACATATTTATTTTTAATAAGAGGAAATTTAGTTTGTTAAATAGCCCTTGAACCTACTGTATAGTACTGGGAACTATACTCAGTATTTTGTAATAAACTATAAGGCAAAAGAATCTGAAAAAATAAATTATATATATATGTGTGTATAACTGAATCACTGTGTTGTACACCTGAAATTAACACAACATTGTAAATCAACTATACTTCAGTAAAAAGTTTTTAAAAATTAAAAAAAATAAAATCAGAAACAATAATTTAAAAATAAATAAATAAATAGCCCTTCATTTAAGAACATGTATTAAGGTGAGGAAAGAAAGAAGCATGCAAGGTACCTTTTTCCTCCTAAATATCTTGGGGGAAGCTTCTAATGTAGTAGGCAATACTTCCTCCCCCCCACCCAATATAATAAAGTTAATCAACAACTGTAATCTTTCACTGTGTTTCTCCAAAAACTCTGAATTATAGCAAAAAGGCAAGCAAATATTGTGACTTTAAACCTGTTTAGGGACCTGAGCCCTTTGACTCCTAGGTTTCTCCCTGCTGTTGTGCTGAGAAACTGGGAAGACTCCCAGCAGTACCAGATCCCTCTCCACCATCAGTTAAAGCTCAGCCCAGGTAGGGACAGCCCCTCCCTTGGTTCCCCCAGTGCACCTGTGAGGTCAGAATTTCCTGAAGACCTTAATCAACACTAATAAAGAATAACATTGAGATGAAACAAGAAGCAGAAAAAATAGAGTCCAGCTTTCTTCTCTCTCCATAGCTCCCCCCTCCCCCTCTGACAACCCTGTCCCTCCCACCGTACCTGAGCCCCTTGCTTCCAGCTGCCTGGGCTAGCTCCAGCAGAGGTGTCATCTGACTGCCCCATGCAAGGGGGCTGGTCTCTGACCCCCTCACGGCTGTCAGGACAAGGGCGAAGTGCCAGCTGTGTGGTTCACCAGGAACCCCACTCAGCTTGGGTTTCCAGACCAAAGAACCGGAAATAGCTGGCCCTGTACAAGTTCAGTAGTGAGACATACTTTGACCTGTGGAAACCTCCCACAGGCCCTGAAATGACCCCCACAGGATCATCCTTCCTTCCTGGCCTCCCCAACTTGTCTCTGCCCCTCCTGTCCACCTGGCTTACCCTCGTAGGATGAGTCACTCTGAAATGCTGCTTTCATCAACTCTCCTGAACCAAACCTCCTCCTTGCCGACGAGGAAGATCAGATGTTTCAGACTTTGTTGACAAAGCCATGAGGACCTGGTTTTCCTCTCATCCCCAATATCACCCCCACCTCCTCTGCAGGCCTTCTGTGTCACCATGCCTCAATATGCCATGCTCAGCCCCACCTCCACCTTTGCTCTGATGTGATCTTACCTGGAACACCTCTGTTTGCTATTCTGCCTATGCGAGGCCTTCTGGTCCTTCAAGGTCTAACTTACCTGGTGAAGCTGCCTCTGACCCCTGCAGCTGCTCTTCTGAACCTTTCCTTAGAGCCCTACCTTTCTGATATACATCCGTCTGTTCCTTCTTTGATGCGTAACCGAAGCTATTGTCTGTGCCACTGATTTAGGCTCTTAGGTTATGATTAGTGTCTGTTAGTGTCTGCTGCATCTTTCAGTTCCTCAAGAGAAGGAGCCATATCTTAACCTTTTATACCATTTTCTCTGTAACTTATAGTACATAGAAGGTACTTGGTAAATATTCACATTCTCTAGGGTGAATTGAAGTTTAAAATGTATATATCCTTTTTGTGAATGTTAACTAGAACACACCATTCCCTGACTATACAGTAGCAGAGCATGTATTGTACTACATTGAAGATAACCATCTTAGAAAAACCTTAGACCAGAGTTGCACTGACTATTTCAGAAGTCTTCAGCAATGTTGAAGGTTTATAAATTTACACATGGTAATTAGCGTAATTACACCCATCAGTAAAAAGCATGTATCTGGAGATGTTTAATCCCTTGAGAAGATGTAGAACCAGCCAGGGTGATGGACAGAGGAAACAAATCTCCTGGAGAATATAAATAATACCAAATTACCTATAAAAGGGAACCTTCAACTAGTACCAATTCTTTCTTGGGCTACCACCAACTTTGGTGACTGTGTAGAAGGGAGAGGGGAAGTAGAGATCAAAACCTAAGTCTGCATCTCCACACATGGCGAGGATGGGACCAGAACTCGCTGTCAAGCCATTTAGCCCCATGTGTGTTTGTGTGCACAGGGCCATGTGGCTTGACTGGTAGATGCTCCTGAGTTTCCGCTGACCCCATTGCTGAGGAGGTGGACTCTGGCCGATAGCAAAATTTAGAGTTATGTTTATTTTATTTTATTTTTAAAATTTATTTATTTATTTATTTATGGCTGCATTGGGTCTTTGTTGCTGCACGCGGGCTTTCTCTAGTTGCGGCTAGCGGGGGCTACTCTTGGTTGTGGTGCGTGGGCTTCTCATTGCAGTGGCTTCTCTTGTTGCGGAGCACGGGGTCTAGGTGTGTGGGGTACAGTAGTTGTGGCTCGTGGGCTCTAGAGCGCAGCCTCAGTAGTTGTGGTGCACAGGCTTAGTTGCTTTGCTGCATGTAGGATCTTCCCGGACCAGGGCTTGAACCCATGTCCCTTGCATTGGCAGGCGGATTCTTAACCACTGCGCCACCAGGGAAGTCCCTAGAGTTATGTTTAGAATGATTCTGGCTTGGGGTTTTTTTTTTTGTCACTGAGTATGTGGGCATTTTCTAAAAAATAGTTTGATTTTGGTAACCAAAAACACCTGCATTGATGTTTTAATGATATTTCTTCTTAAAAAGTATAATACTGTGAGAAACAGTGGACAAAACCAAGTTGTGTTTTAAAGTCATTAAAGACAGTGCTTAGGTTTTCTCTTGATTATTTTGTGTAGGGCCTTATATCAAAGCTTTCTGAACCAGAGGGCGGCAGCAGACAGGAGGATACCCGCCAGAGGAACGGGATGCATTTGAAACTGTTAACCCACCTCTGTGGAAGGAAGGCAGGGAATTTGTCCTCCTTGGGAAGAAACTTGCTTCCGCCCCATGCGTCCTCTGTACCGTGCTCTGGCATGGCGCATGGAAGATACAGGCTCAGATGGCTCCACTTTCCTCCAGGCCCATAAGCTACTTCCGCCAACCACTTCACCACCGCAGTAGACTCCTAAATAATCTTGTGCTCAGTCTTGCACCCCCTAATCCGTTCTTTGCCATGTCATGGTCCACAGGCTAAAAACTGAAGTCCTTTACACGGCTCACTAAGCTCCTAGTGATATGGCTCCTACTTTTCTCTCCAGATGCTGCTTCCTACCTCCTACCTCGCTGCATTCCAGCTATTTAAAAACACATGCTTTGAGTTCCAGGCAGATGCTCCATTCTCTCTTGTCTCTAGGCCTCTTCATGCTATGCCCTTTGGAATTCCTGTTCTCCATTCTCTTTCCATTGTCTCTCTTCATCCTTCAGCTCTCAGTCTAATTACCTCCTTAGGAAGCCCTCCCTGACCACCCCACACACCAGACTGGGGTCCCCTGGATGCTCCCATAGTCACCCTACTTCATTCTGTTTGACAGTCTTGTCTCCCATGGGCATGTGCTCTTTGAAGCCTAAGACTTTGTCTTATATCCTCAAAACCTGGCACGGTGCCTGACATGTAGAAGATGCTTAAGCAGTATTTGTTAAATGAAGAATGCGAAGTAAATGGTCAGTGGTAAACGTTCTGCTTTCCCCAGAGCATCTGAATTTTCATCAGTGTCTTAGGAAACTCAATGCCTTCACCCAGAAGAATGGATCGGAGGGTAAGAAGGCATCTCATCCAGTTGTCCCAAAGCACTGTGCATCAGAGCCACCTAGGGAGTTTTAAAAGCACAGGAGCCAGGAAGCTGTATTTGTGAAACCTCCAGGAGATTCTGAGACAGACACCTGACTAATATTTGGGAAGCACTGATTTAGTCCAGCTTCCTCTTTTGTAAAAAGAGGACTGAGACCAAGAGAGGTTAAGTGACGTACCCAAGGTTGTCCAGCTTATAAGTAGCACAGCCTGGAATGGAACGTCTTCTGATCTCAGTTCCAGCTACAGAAGCCTCGGTCACTGTGGTGGCGGGGGGAACCTACAAGAGAGAACTCCTGTCACCCCAGCAAAGTGCTGCCCAGGCCACCTTGGCAGCCTCTGCTGTCCATCCAGGTGGCTAGCTTTGCATCCCCACCATGAACTCTAATATATATCTATTTTTAAGCGCTTGAACTTTCTGCTCCTCTTTAGAAAAGAAGCGGGCAAAGATACCTGAACAGCCCACACCACCCATTCAGGAAGAACCTGAACCTGTTAGCAATGTCCTACAAGGAGATGACATTCGTGCCTTAGCCATTAAGAAGGAAGACTTGAGGAAGGTAAGGATGAAGTCCAGGGATCCCTTCCTGCAGGAACTTCTCCTTGCCACCTGGGCTGTCTAGAACTTCAACCATGTCCATTGTCTGTCCACTGCCTCCCGACTCAGAGGGAGCGTCTAATTCCATGGAAAAATCCATCAAACATAAATCTGTTCACTTTTGCATCTACAGGAATTTACCATGTTGTTTGTTTTAACATTTCTAAGATTCATATAGAACCACAGGGAAGAGAGAATGAAGTAATTTGCTTCCCATAGAGGCAAGTGCTGCCATCCCCATTTCACATAAGGGAAGATGAGTTGAAGAAGCAAAGTTACAGATGTGGATAGAACCCCCTGCTTTCCCTGGGAGAGTCAGCCACTTCTCACTTGAACTATCTGGAGGCATGAGATGTTTTTTTTTTTTTTTTTCCAGGATGTTACTAAGCCTCATAGCTCTTACACAGGCATTTCCTCGACAGAACATGTGGACAGATCTAGAGATCTAGAGAAACAGATTTGTCTGCCTTCAGGAATTCCACCAAGAATTAGGACAGAGGAGAAGGGTGGTGTTTTTCCTCCTCCTGATCTCATGTGGAATCTCCTCGTTTGATTTCTTTTTAGCAACATATTCCTCACCTTATTGAAACAGAAGATAAACCTGCAATTACCCAGAAACTTATCATCCGTAAACTCAAACCCAAGGATCATAGGAAGAAGATCTGCCACTTAGTAGCACATCCTGCTACTCCAGATGCAGCCACGAAGCCCCTGGACTACTCTGGTATGCCCAGCCTTGGCCCTGGCATCTGAATTCATGGGTCATCCTGGAGGGGATGCCAGGTCCTCATCAGAGAGTAGCCTCTTGAGTCGTTTATACCAGCTGGCTATAGCTTACCTTCCCCCCTCTTCTTTTTACCCCCAGGGCCAGGTGACATCCTCCATGGCAGTGACCAGATCCTGCCCCACCACATCTTGGGGAGTCTCCAGGACTTTAAGAGGATTGCAGTTGCTCGAGGGAACACCCAGGTTTGTTTGTACAGAGCTGCCTGGGGGGAGACAAGTCACTGATGTCATTGCGGTCTTACCACCTGGCAGAGTCCAGCAGGACTGCAGTTGCAGAGAGAGTCCAGGCTCTGGGCCCCAGAATCTGAGGTGATAAGTGACTCTTCCCCCCCAAATAATGAAGCCAACATAGGCTAGCTTCAGCTGAAGTCAGGAATTCGCTATAAGGAGACAGAAGTGCCTTGAGGACCCCAAAGGCGAGAGTGTGTCTGGCTCCCGTCAGACTGAGCCCACGCTCCCTCCTTGCCCTCTGCTCCTCTGTGCCCCGGCTTTACCTCCCCTTCTCGAAAGACTGGCCTGCTCTCCTCCTCAGTCCACGTGGTGGAGGAAGGTGGCTCCCCACAGCTCCCAGGGCCACATGGAGAGTCTGTCTGTCTTTCAGTTTCTTTAGTTCTCTGGTTCCAGGCAAAGAATCTCTTGATTGGTCAGGTGCTAAGAGGCCTGGGGTCCAATAAAAAATGGCTCAGTCGTGCAGCAGGTGAGGGTGTCAACACCAGCTGTGAGGAGGACAGACACATTAAAGGACGTTGACCACAATCTTAGAACGAGAGTTCCCATTCTAGGCGAGAGGGGACTGACAGCAGCGTCCAAGCCCCCCTTGTTCTGCGATTTGCTTTCTGTCACTTGCTACCTTGGGGTCCTGGAAAGGAGGGACTCAGCAGAGCGGGAGGACAGCAGGGATTTAGGCCTGGGGAAGCCTGCTCCGCCCCAGTTCAACGCCTTTTCCTGCCCTCCACACTCATGTTGCTCTTTTCAGCTGGCTGAGCTGATACACACCCCACCCTGTCTGATGACCCTCATCTCAGCTAAAGAAGAGCCGAAGCAGGAAGCCCCCAAAGGAGAGAAGGCACATCCTCCCTGGGCCCCACCTCTTCAGCACAACTTTCTGAAAAACTGGCAGCGCAACATAGCCCTTCGGAAGAAGCAGCAGGAAACCCTCAGTGGTGAGCGGAGTGGACAGGGCTCCTGCCTGGCCTCATATGGCATCAAGGCTCTGCTGCTGTGTTTTTTCTCTCCCTCCACCTCCAGAACCTGGATCCAGGCTGATCACGTTTGTGCTGAGTAATCCCAAGTGCTTCTCGCTCTTAGTGGGTCGTGAAATCAGCCCAGTGACTGGAGCTGACCAGTGCAGAGAGCTCGGGCTCCTGTTTGTTCTGATTTGGTGGCGGGACTGCATTCTTGGCTCTCTTGCTAGAACGGCTGAAGAAGCCAGTCGGCGAGCTGCTGATGCACACGGGCGAGACCTACAGAAAGATCCAGGAGGAACGGGAGCTCCTTGACCGAACACTGCCAGCACGGCCTGATGGGAAGGTAAGGACAGCATTCCCAGGTACCCTGTGGGAGGGGTCTGGACAGCTGGGGACAAAAAGAAATCTATCCAGTGCAAAGCATTGTTAAGCCCTCAAGGTCTTTACTAAATTCTATTATTGGCCCTATTACTGATCGTTCAGGGACTGGCCAGGTAAGTAATTCGGCCTGTGATGGTCGCTGTTACTCAGTTTGAGGACCACTCACTGGCACTAAGTTATTAGAATAGTCTTCGTCTTAGTGTTGTCTCCTAAAAGCTGAGGCTCCAGCTTTCAGTTGCCCCGGGGCGCCATGTTGTATTCCGGTATGTCAGTACCCGGAACAACCCGCCCTGGCTGGAGCCAGGTAAATGGACAACAGGGCAGCCTGAAAATAAGAAAGTGGGTGCTTCTCTCCTGCTCTCAAGGCAGGGCAGTGCGAACCCCCCAGAGGGAGCATCTGTAGTCTGTGGAGCTCTTGTCTTCCCAGGCTCCCCACCAGCCTCTCTCCAGGGTGCTCAGGTGATCTGACTCATCTGTCCTCCATCACCAGGGCTGTGAATTGACCAGTGGGTTCTGGAGTCAACCGGAATACTTGGGAGATGAAATGACGGGTCTGGTAATGACGAAGACAAAAACTCAGCGTGGCCTCGTGGAACCAGTCACTCACATCAGGAAGCCCCGCTCCATCCAGGTGGAGATGGGTGAGGAGTGGGCTGTAAAGGTGACTGGCTAGAGGTGAAAGATCAGGGCTCTGGTGTGGAGGTTCAGTCCTCTCTTCAGTAAGACCGCGGTAGCAGCGGTGGAAGGAGCAGGCAGAAGCCTGGACTCTCGGGCGGTGCTGTCCTTGCTGCAGCTGAGCCACCGTGGCTGCTGAGCACCTGGAATGTGGCCCGTCTGAACTGAGATGGGCTGTAAGTGTAAGCATTGCACTGGGTTTCGAAGATCAGTTCGAAAAAATAGATTTTATTAATAATTTTTGTATTGATTACGTGTTGAAATAAGATTTTTAATATATTGGGTTAAACTGTATTATTAAAATCAATTCCATCTTTTTTTAAGACTCTTCTTAAACGTGGCATCCGGAAAATTTTAAATTACATATCCATGGCTTGCATTTGTGGTTTGCCTCATATTTCTAATGGGCAGCACTGCTTTAAAGGCTGCCAGACTGTCTGGGTTCAGATCCCAGCTGTATTGAGTTTGTGAACACCAGTGAGTTATTTAACCTCTCTGGTCCTCAGTTTCCCTATCTGTAAAACACTCATGGGGTTGTGAAAGGGTTAAATGAGACATGGTGTGTATTAAGAGGTTCTGGCCCATTGTTAAACACTCAATAAAAGGTAGCTGCTATTGTTACTTTTATTATAACCCAAAGATTTGATGGTTTGGAAGCTAATTTTGCAGGAGTCCTGTGCA
Organism: Kogia breviceps; assembly: GCF_026419965.1. Taxonomy (NCBI): domain Eukaryota; kingdom Metazoa; phylum Chordata; class Mammalia; order Artiodactyla; family Physeteridae; genus Kogia; species Kogia breviceps. Next base: position 34,036,386 of record NC_081328.1, on the reverse strand, counting down.
GGGCTGCTGAGGAAGTAGGTGTGGGACCAGGAGGAGGGGAGCCCAGCTCACAGGGAAGCTGTGTTTTCAGCTCTTTCAGAAACGGTGCTGGAATGGGCACTCTCAGAGCCCTTGAAAGTGGTTGGGGAAGGGGGCGTGGCAGCAGCCTGTGCTGAGGGTCCTTGGACCCTGCTCTAGGATTGCCAGCCCAGAAGGATGCTTGGTACCGCTACACCTGGGATCGGAGTCTGTTTCTGATCTACCGACGCAAGGAACTACAGAGCGTCATGGCAGAGCTGGATTTTAGCCAGCAGGTTGGTAGTCTGTGCCTAGTCTGAAGGCCCCCAGGGCGGTGCCTGTCTTCAGTCAGCTAACCTTTCCTTTCTCTGTCTCTTTGAGGATATTGATGGCCTGGAGGTGGTGGGCAAAGGGCGGCCTTTCTCCACTGTTACGGTGGAAGAATATTCAGTGTTTGAAAGGAGCCAGGAAAGCTCCTCTGAAGACACAGTGCACTTGTGAGTTGGGCCTGGGCCCTAGGGAGAGCGGTTGGAGAGTGTGGCTTCCCCAGCACCTTCAAGTATTGTAGGGCAAGCTTCCCTCCCTGAAATCAGGGTGCCTCCATCCCAGCCTCTCGCCAGTGGCTGTCACCCCTCCTCTAGCCCATTCGAAGGAACACCTGTGCTCACTTTACTATTGCCATCTGTTCTCTTCCAGCAACCAGCTCCTAGTGGAGATTTCCTAGACATTCCTTTGCTCATAAATGGGGCCCCTCCAGACTCTCCCAGTGCTGAGCGGCTCTGCGTGAAGAGTCTCTTTATGTCCAAGAACCTCCCGCTACTGGAACGGAGCAGGATGGAGCCGATGATGCTCCACTGGAGGGCAGAGCCGGGCACATCTCCAGATGTTCTGGCAACCATTTCCGTGGGCTCCATGTGGTAAGACTGTGGCAGACTCAGGGAAAATAAGTCATTGCTTTTTCTTACAGAGACTTATTGGCCAATTACCCTGATGAGGTCCCTATGCCTATTCTTGGCCCTTCTCTGCTGTTCTGTGGGAAGCCAGCTTGCTGGATCCGAGGCAGTAACCCAGAGGACAAGGTAAAACTGCCTTCACCCTCACCCACCTGCTGGAAGGGCCTCCCTTGTGGGGCAGTCCCAGGGTGACTGTGGCAGTTACAAGGAGCCTGCACAGTCTCCCATTTGAGTTTTTATCTGGTCATGCTTTCAGTATATGTCTGAAAATGGTAACAGCAACGCTAACTTGAGCCAGAATAGAGTCACAAGGCTGAAAAGAGAGTGTCACAAGCCACCCAGTTTGTACCTAGTCCCAAACATGTAAATAAGCAAACCTTCTCAAACAGGTATGGCTTTAAGAAGGTTCTAAAATATTCTTCAGATGCTAAGGAACAGAAATGTTTTTAAAAATCTGTTTTATCTCCTCTCTTTACTGCTGATGGCAGGGACAGCCACTTTTGGGGTATGATACCTATCTGTTTTTTTTTGTTGTTGTTGTTGTTTTAAAATATTTATTTATTTATTTATTTTTGGCTGCATTGGGTTTTCGTTGCTGCACACGGGCTTTCTCTAGTTGCGGCGAGCAGGGACTACTCTTTCATGCGGTGCGCGGGCTTCTCATTGTGTTGGCTTCTCTTTGTTGCAGAGCACAGGCTCTAGGCGTGTGGGCTTCAGCAGCTGTGGCACGCGGGCTCAGTAGTTGTAGCTCGCAGGCTCTAGAGGGCAGGCTCAGTAGTTGTGGCGCACGGTCTTAGTTGCTCCGTGGCATGTGGGATCTTCCCGGACCAGGGCTCGAACCCGTGTCCCCTGCATTGGCAGGCGGATTCTTAACCACTGCGCCACCAGGGAAGTCCCCTACCTATCTGTTTGAGGGTGGCCAGGCCCAGGAGACTTCCAGTGCCAAACCCGGAAAAGTCCCAGCAAACCAGGCTGAGTTGGTCACCCTAGGCCAGGACCTCCCACAGAGACATCTCTCATGCCTCTACTCTCCCCAGAGGCATGTTGGAATTGCTGTCCGCTTGACCTTTGAAACTCTAGAAGGGGAGAAAGCATCTTCAGAACTGACCGTGGTCAATAATGGCACAGTGGCCATTTGGTATGACTGGCGGCGGAGGTCCCAGCTGGACTCTTTCCAAGACCTGAAGAGGAATAGGATGCAGCGGTTTTACTTCAACAATCGGGAAGGTACCTGGGAGAAGCTGCCCCACTCACCCCTCCTGCAGCCGAAGTCTAGCTAATGCCCAGCTCCTGCAAGTGTGAGCCCCTCTTCCCGCCTGTCCCTCCCATCCTGTGCAGTGTGTTGTCTCCTAACTGTTGCTGTCAGCTGGGGGAACGGTGGAACGCTTGAGAACACAGGGGAGCGAGCCACCTGTGGGAAGCGGAACACGGGCGCTAGCAGAAGCATTCTAGATGCTCAGTTACCCATATGCACAGGCCTGAGGCTGGGACGACCACCTGTCCCTCTTGCCCGGGACATTCCCGGTTTTAGCAATCAAAGTCCCACATCCCAAGAAAGCCCTCAGTCCTACACAAGCTGGGACAGTTGGTCACCCTAACCAGGGCTTAGTTAACTTTATACACGCAGGCTTGGGGCTCAGTGGCTCCTACTTGGTGAAAACCTCTTTGTCTGTCCCTCTCAGGTGTGATTCTGCCTGGAGAAACTAGAAACTTTACCTTCTTCTTTAAGTCTTTGAATGCTGGGATCTTCAGGGAGTGTTGGGAGTTTGGAACCCACCCCACCCTATTAGGAGGCGCTCTCCTGCAGGTCAATCTCCATGCAGTCTCCCTGACCCAGGACATTTTTAGGGATGAGAGGAAGTTATTGGAGGTAAGGGACCTGGGATCTTGGCCCCTGTAGACACTAGGTAGGTTAACCTAGTGTTCTTTCTGGCATTGCCTGCAGGGCTCTTGTTTCTCCCAGCCCAAGAGGTGAACTTTTCAAAAACACACTCTTGCTCAAAACACACTCCTCGAGGCTTTGTGATATAAAAGATGGGTGGGCAGGCCAGAGAAGGGGCAGCTCTGAGCTTCGCCATGCTCGGCCCTACTGCATTAGAAAGAGATGAGACTGGGCCTTAAGATGCAGACCGCATGGAAGTACTCATCTGAGTACAAACACCACGAATGACCCTCTGCACTGGTACTGTATCTGTTCACTGTCGTCTGGTACTATCCAGGTGAATTGCATTTAACTGGCATGACTTCAAAACCAGGCAAAACCAGAGAGAACAATTTAACTAGCGGGGCCGGCACCCTGGAGAGAGCATGAGGTGGGAACTGGGGATCCGCCGGCCCCAGTCCATCTCATAGCTTGGCCGTCTGGTGCTGTGCTTTGTGGGATTCTGGAGAAGGCTGTGCTTTTTTATTCATCGTGGCCCCCAGACACAAGCCAGCTACTTTAGCTGGGGCTCAACCCTTGGTGAACAAAGGTGATTTTGACAAATGTAATGTCTGCTTTACTTGCTGACCATAGGACCAGCCTTTCTCACAAGATGCCCCTCTACTATTTCTGTGACACGGACCATGTGGCCAAGCCACGTTCTCAACAGGGCCCAAACCGTGTGGCCCCAAGGATGTAACATGCGTTTTGGAGGCCTGAGCTGCTGCTTATGCCACCTTCCCTTCCTCAGAACAAGCTGGCTTCCCACGAAGCAGTCACCATCGTGGAGAGCATGCTACAGGAGCTGCTGAGGGGGATCCTGACCCCGGAGCGTGCACAGTCACCTGTGGACGCCTATCTCACCGAGGAGGACTTGTTCCACCATAGAAATCCTCGGGTACAGGCCCAGCGCTGGCCCCGCCCCTTGTGCGTGCCCTGGGAGAAAGCAATAGCAAAACCTTTGATGTGCCAGGACCTGTTCTTAGCATCTCCCATGAGTAACTCAGTTTCTCCACAGCAGTCCTGTGAGATGGGTACTTTTTTTTTTTTTTTTAAAGACACCAATTGTACTTCAACATTTGTTACTTTTTTAAAAAATTTTATTTATTTATTTATTTATTGATGGCTGTCTTGGGTCTTCGTTTCTGTGCGAGGGCTTTCTCTAGCTGTGGCAAGCGGGGGCCGCTCTTTATCACGGTGCGCGGGCCTCTCGCTATCGCAGCCTCTTTTGTTGCGGAGCACAGGCTCCAGATGCGCAGGCTCAGTAGTTGTGGCTCACGGGCCTAGTTGCTCCGCGGCATGTGGGATCTTCTCAGACCAGGGCTCAAACCCGTGTTCCCTGCATTAGCAGGCAGATTCTCAACCACTGCGCCACCAGGGAAGCCCAATGGGTACTATTTATATCCTCATTTTATATGGGAGAAACTGAGGTCCAGGGAGCTTAAGTAATTTGCCCAAGATAACTTAGCTAGTGTAAGTGGATGCTTGGTGATAACAGAGCTTCAAAAACGTCTTAATTCAAACTCAATCTTCCTTGGAAGCCCAAATGTGTAAAAAGCTTTAAGTTGGAGATGCTTATGTTGAAAGGGAAGTGGGGAGCCCCTCTGGGCCCAGCAGCTCCTGCCAGCCTCCTCCATCGGCGCTCTCGAGGGGACGGGAAGCTGGAGCAGGCTGGCTCGGGCTCTGGGTCCCCCATGTTGCAGCCTCCCCATCACATGTCTTCCCTTGTCTCTGCTGCAGCTGCATTACCAGCACCAAGTGGTGCAAAACCTGCACAGACTGTGGTGCCAGTACACCATCCTGCCCCCCAAGGCTGAGGAGGCCAGGCCGGGCAAGGAGGAGCACCTCAGTCCCAGGGCCCAGGCTGCTGCGGCCCCGTCAGCCTATTGGGAGGAGGCCTCGATGAAGGTCAAGTCTTCTGTGCACCTTAAGAGCCCAGCGTTGGACCCCCAACTGCCCCGGCAGGAGAGTGAGGCCCTCAGGGATTCCCGAAATCCTGTTGGGTCCCAGAAGACTGGTCTGGGTTCTCAGCAGAAGAGCATCATGGAGGAGATCCTGGTGGAGGGGAGCCCAGACCTGGAGAGTGTCCGGAGCTCCCGGGAGCTAGAAGGCCTTCCCCCACCAGAGTGGAACCTCTGCCTGGAGGACTTCAGAAAGGTGCCTCCCCAGCCCTGCGGGGGTTGGTAGAGAAGGGCGCAGGCATAGCCAGGTGCCAGTGCTTCTGGCCTGAGCTGCCCCAGTTTAGGGGCAGCCTTCTAAGGGCCTTAAACAACCTTCTAAGGGCCCGGAGAAAGCAATCTCTTGGTCATCTCTCTTTATCTCGGGTGCCTAGGCCACTGTGGTGCAGGAGGGGCTCCTTCTCTGATCCTGGCAAACCTTGGAACGGGGTTCATGGGTGCAGATTTCTGAGGGAGGGCCCAGGTTCCCACAGAAGGCACCCAGACAGACTCTCCATGGCTGCATCCCCTCCTGGCCACCTGCCCTTACCACACCACACCTGTTAGTAGAGGACACAGGAGCCCCTGGTGTCCTGGGCAGAACGGTTGCCCATGGTACCTCTGACCGGCCAGGTAGTGATGGCACTCCCTGAGGAGAACCAGAGAGAAGATGCCCTAATCTGGCTCAACAAAGCGGCCCTGGAGCTGTGCCAGGAACCGCGGCCGTCGCAGTCCGACTTCCTGTACCAGATGTGGTAGGTACCGCCCCCAGGAGAGCTGCTCCCATCCCTTCCCCTTTGCGGCGTGTGGCCAGGGGTTCTGGGCAGGCAGTCCCAGGACTCGAGGGGGCTGAGCTCTCTGGGAGGTCAGGTTGCTGGAAGATGCTGCACACGCTCCGTGGTCTGGCAGCTGCTGCAGCAGCCCCTACAGCTGCTCTCCCTATGCCAGCTGCCCTCTGGGGAGGAGTCACAGAAGAGTAAGCACCTCGACCTTTTCCCCCTTCTTTCCTTGTTCCTTCTCAATGAGCAGAGGAGTGCTGATTGAGAGCAGAGGGCAGTGAGAAGCGGACCTGTTCCATGAAAAGCCTCACTTGGGTGCCAATCTCCCACCGCCTGTTTGCCACTTGCTTGGATAGGCTTGGGGGGTCTTTTGCAAGGCCCTCAGAACACACCCCCAGGAGCCTTGTCCTGGAAATCTTTTGCAAGTCTAGCCCCTCCAGGGGGACCGGCTCCAGTTCTAGCCATGGTTTCGAGACGGAGCTAGTTCAGGACTGATCTAACCTTATCCTTGGGCCACTTTTTCTTGGCTACCACCCGAGGGAAGCCAGATCCCCATCCCAGCACTTGCATGGGTGCCAGGGAGGCTGCTGGCTGGACAGAGGCACGGTGCTTCGGTGGCAGTCCCTGGCACCACCAGTGTCTTGAAAGGGAAGGACCAAGCCTCTACAGGTTCAAGGGCGAATGAGGGACGATGGCTTTTCTCCAATATATCTTGCTCTCCAGTTTGCAGCTGTGGCGAGATGTGATTGACAGCCTGGTAAGCCATTCCCTGTGGCTGAGGGCTCTGCTGGACCTGCCTGAGAAGGAGACCATCTACTTGCACGTGCCAGAAGAGCAAGGTCAGACACTGCGCAGCCATCCCCCCGCGTGGTCTCTCCCATCGCTCTGCCCGGGCAGCAGTGGCACCTCAGTCCTTTGTACGCTTCTGGTGGAACCTCTGTTAGGTTGGTCCATGGGGTAGGCCTCTTGCTATCTTTTTATCTGCTGCCAGAATTGGGGACCTAGAAACACCCTTAACAATCACCGTAGCTCAGTCCCCACGTTTTACAGGTGGAGTCCCAGAAAGGCAAGGTGACTTGCCATCCCGTACGTGGGGAAGTGGTGGCGCCGGGACTAGCGCCTGGGCCTCTCACCCCTGCCCTACGGTCCTGTTCCGCAAGGTCGCGCACCTGAACCAGGGCCTTGCTCCCCGTCTGTGGGGATTCTCTCAAACAGCTAGAGCACCGCTGGCCCAGGGCCCATTGCTCTCCCAGTTCCTGCCTGTGGGGGCAGCCAGGCCACAGGCCGTTTGTCTTCCGGTCACCTCCCTCAGATCGAAAGTCACCTGCTGTCACAGAAGTGAAGGTGACTTCCGGGAGAGTGGGGAAGGAGGACCGGAAAGGGCCATCTCAAGAAAAGAAGCAGTTGGGAATCAAAGACAAAGATGAGAAAAAAGGAGCCAAGCTGCCACCGGGGAAAGAGGCAGGTGGCACGTCGTCTGGGCCTGGGGGCGTGGGCTGGGGAAGGGACAGGAGGGGCTGCGGAAGGTGGGCAGTCACTCCAGCGAGATGCCCCTGCTCCCCGCTAAGCTGCTCTTGAGAAAGTCCTGGACCTCCCCCAGGAGCTACTGAAGGCTGGCCTTGTCTCTGTCTCTCCACGCAGGACCGTTTAAACAGCAAGAAGCACAAAGCAAAGGATGACAAGAAATCAATGAAATCTACAAGTCGGGACAGGCTTTCCTCTGAAGACCCTGCCCCTGACAGCATCATCCCGTCTCAGGAACCCATAGATCCCCTGGTCATGGAGAAATACACCCAGAGGCTGCATACTGAGGTGAGCGCAAGAGCCCGGCACTCAGCCTTCCCCTCACTCACACCTGCCCTGCATACCTTCCTCCACTCCCTGGCTCCCTCATTCACTCTGTTTCTCCCACAAACAATTAAGTGCCTACTGCACTGTGATGGAAGCAGAGCTGCCTTTGTGAAGGGCATCCTACTGTTCAAGACAGACCCCATGAATAAGGAGCACCTCTGGTATGCTGGCTGATGGGCACTATGGGAAAAGGAGAGAGACCAGGGCTGGGGGATGGGGAGGCCCCGGGCGGGGGTAGGTGGGCCTCACTGGAAGGTGACGTGAAACAAAGACTTGAAGGGCAGGGAAGTGTGGCCATGTTGACATCTAGGAAGAGTGCTGTGGCAGAAGAGGGAGTGAGCCAGGAGGACAGAAGGGCAGAGAGTCCGCCAAGTGGGAGCGGGTCACGTGGGGCTTTGTAGGCCATTGTGAGGACACAGTGTTTTGACTTGAGGAGTGATGTGGTCCGACTCATGCTTTAGAAGATCACTCTGGCTGCCACCCGGAAACAGATTCTAGCGGGGGGACAGAGCAGAAGCCTCTTCCTTTCTGCCGTGCTCACTTCTCTGTGTTAGGTGCGTCTTGGCAGATGTGTTCCTTGCGTGAGCACCACCTAGAGTGAATTTCCAGCAAGTGTAAGGGTTTTGAAACGCTGGAGAGACTTTATGTGTTCTTAAGCAGTAGGTCTTTAGGGATTCACCCATGTGTCATGTTCTGTTGTTCTCTGTTGTTGGTGGTGGTTTTGGAGGGGAGATCCACAAAGCCATGTTTGATATATCAAGGAGTCTAACGGCAATGCTTTGCCTTCCTCCGGTGTGGACAGCTGGGTAGCCGAGATTGTATTGTGCGTTGCGTGAACACTCAGATCACATTTAATCAGAAGCTCCATTTGCTGTTGGTGACATCACTGAGATTTGTGGATTTCCATGGGGTCTAGAAAGTAATCATAGGGCTCTGAGGACCGGTGGGGTAGTCTCTTGCTTGGCTTTTTGAAATTCAGAATCAACTTGCTGAGGCTTGTGTGGTCCAGCCTCCACCACAGGGTAGAGTCTTGGAGACATTTCAGTACGTGGATCTGTGATCTTACTGGAAGGAAAGTTGGTCTCCAGGAGGCCAGGGTAGAATTGGGTCACCCCAAGGGACTAAATGGGCACTGCTCCTTGGGCCTCCCTGGAATTGCCCCTTTAATCACTCTTGGCTCTAATGTCCCCATATGTCCAAGGGGCAGTGCAGGATTACCGCCCCAGTCTGGTTCAAAAAGTAAAACTGGGACTTCCCTGGTGGCACAGTGGTTAAGAATCCACCGGCTAATGCAGGGGACATGGGTTTGATCCCTGGTCTGGGAAGATCCCACATGCCGCGAAGCAACTAAGCCCGTGTGCCACAACTACTGAGCCTGCACTCTGGAGCCCGTGAGCCACAACTACTGAGCCCATGTGCCACGACTACTGAAGCCCACGTGCTCTAGGACCTGTGTGCTGCAGCTTCTGAGCCCGTGTGCTGCACCTACTGAAGCCTGTGCACCTAGAGCCCGTGCTCTGCAACAAGAGAAGCCACCGCAATGAGAAGCCCATGCACTGCAACGAAGAGTAGCCCCAGCTCGCTGCAGCTAGGGAAAGCCCATGTGCAGCAACGAAGACCCAAAGCAGCAAAAAAACAAACAAACAAACAAAAAACTATTTGCAAAAACAAAAGTCCTACAGAAAATTTAGTTTTATCTACACAACTTTAGTTGTCTCCCCTCTCCAGCTGTCCCTCTTGTGTAGGTGTGTCCATCCATCTCGCAGCATGGGGGATGCTCCCTTGTGCACGTGCTTTCCAGAGAGTGAACCTTTGCCTGTGATGTTCATCCCATTCTTCCAGGTCTATGGGCTGCTGGATGCCCTGGTGACTGACTTGCTGGTCCTGGCTGATGAGCTCAGCCCCAAAGAGAATGTCAAGGAGCCTTTGCGTCTCTGCACCTGACTTGGGTGCCTGAGCTGCCTTCTGCGAAACTGCTTAACAAACAAATCAATAAAGAACCTTTAGGTTCCTACCACTTCCTTTATGCCTCCATGTCTTGAATGTCAGATCTTGATGAAGTCAGCTCCTGGTCCTCCCATATCCCACCTGCCCTTGGATTCCCCTCCTCCCCATTCCTGGAGCCATCCAATAGGAGGAGAGAGAAACACAGCTGGGGAGGTGATGTGTGGGATGAGGAGTGGAAAAGCAAATTGGTAGCAGGACAAGGAATGAATCAGGTGACAGGACAGAGAGCATCACCCCTCGTAGCCCCTGCCTCTGGCCTTTGTTGACCCACACTTTTGGGGGCATCTTCCTGGAGCCAGGTCTTTCCAAAGTGTCATCACCAAGAATGACAAAGTGTGTGACTAGGGGGAGAACTAGACACTATGGGACCTGGGTCCCTAAGGTACTCACACTTCCACTGGGTCCAAGGGCCTTGTCCCAGTCCCTGAGGATCATATGCTACCACACCCTTAAACCCTAAAGGCCAGATCCCTTTGTCGTCAGCCAGAGATTATTCTGGATTCTAGCCTGCTTATCCCCCTCCCCATGCCAAGCCACCTGGCCTCTTTGAGCCATTTTTTCTACCTTAAAAACAGCCTCTGGACTTTCTGCTCCCTCCCTTGCTCAGAGAATTATGAAGTGGATGAGAGATGACTCTTGCAAAGAAACATGCTGTCAGCTCAGACTCGGTACCATAAATTCTTCTCTGTCAGTAATAATCATTCTGGGCCAGGCTTCCTGTGCAGAGTGGGCCCCAGGCTCCCAGAATTTGAAGAACAACTGTGCTAATGGTGGGCTTATTGGCCTTAAATGCTGATGCAGCAGAAGGGAGAGGGGGAGACCTGAAGAGTGGCTACAGTCTCCTACCCACTTGGTTTTGCATTGGGTGCTTCTGATAAGGACCCCATGGGCCTCAAGCATCCTCCAGTTGAGACATGGGAGGAGGTTTGGAGAGAGCAGGGCACTCCGATCGGATCTGATCCCACGTCAGAGACGCAGAGAGGGCGCTGTGCCTGAAGTCCTCATGCCCCCTTCAGGGTTGCCGAGGGGACCAGATGGAAACCCACACAAGGCAGTTCTCCACCAAAGGGCCAACCCCAGGGAATGGTGGTCTTGGCCCAGAGGAGGAATATAGGGGAGGGTTGGGTGTTGGAGCCTCCCCTCCCCACCCTTCATTTCCCCCGAGGAGGCAGAGGAAGGGTTAACTCACCGCAGAATGGGAGTGGGTCACCAGCACTGGCTCCAGATCTGCACCTCCTGGGGACAGCCAGCAGGCAGGCGTCCCACCTCTGAAGGTGCCGCCTGCCTGGCCAGCAGGAAGGGGTTAACATGCCCTGCACTTCCTCCTGTGTCCTGTTACTGCTGAGGCAGACCTGCCTGGCCAGCTGAGCAACTTTCCTCTTTAGTGCTGCCTGGCGTCCAGAAGACAAGCAGGCAGGAGGCAGAGCAGCCGCCCATTCTGGGGACCCTGAGCCGCCCTTCCGAGGGGTCTGTGCCTCCTGGGAGAGGGTTGGTCTCCAGGACGAGGGTCCGTGGTGGATGGCTCTGGGGATACTCCCGAGGCTGTGCCATCCCCCTGCTGCGCAGGTTGGAGGGTCACTGCAGAGGCTGCTTGTGGTCCCGGGGCTGGGGCCAAGGGAGCCTGCACCGGAGGTAAGCTCCCGTCATCAGCGGTGTTGCCTGGCATTAAAAGGCTTGGGGCTTAGTCTCCCTTCCAGGTCCCCGGGAGAAGGGCGAGGAGGGCAGGGTCACAGAGGAACCTGGAGGCATCTTGCGTGCCGCCCCTTCCTCCCTAGAGCCCCCCAAAAGGGGGCCTCCTAGGGCTCGCTCCCCATCCTGGGACTAGCATCTCTGGTGGCATTCCGCACAGACTCCTGCCCACTCCTCCTCAGCCTCTGTTGCACCTCTCGCCTCAGGACAGCCCCCACCCAACTCCAGTGCCCCCAAGAGACATCTACCTTTGGGCTGACTTAAGCGTAGAGCTAGGGCTCACTCCTCTTGTAGGGCACAGCCAACTCCCCCACTGCCCAAGCTGGACCTGATGGGGGGAAGGGCCTGGCACTAGAGCCACCTTAGCAGAGGATGGGAAGGGGTGCGGGCCCATGGGGGCACACACAGTCTCTGGGTAAACGCATGCACGTGACTCAACATATCTGGGTTCCTCCCAACTCCCTGAATCCCCACTCTGGGAATGCCATCTGCTGCCTTAGTCCTGACAGATCTGCCAGTGCTGTGGGCCCTGAGAAGAGCAGGCTCCTGTCCCTTGTAAAGTTCTTCTTGGTACCCCATACATAGGAGAGAGCTGAAGCTCTTGTCCCCGTGGCCTGCCCCGCCCCCTGCTGGCCCTTCTCCCATCCCCCAGCCCGTACCCTCCTGCCTCCCGCCTCCCCCACCATCTCCCCATCTCTGAATTGGCCTCTCGGCCTGGCCTTCTCAGTGTCCTTCCCTCCACCTGACAGGGTCTGGCTCAAGGTCACTGCGGTAATTCCATACCCGGCTGCCCGGCTGCCGCCGCTGCCACTGCCGCCTTATCGGCTGCTGGGTTTCTGTTTCACTCCCTTTTATTTCTGGGCATATTGTGTTCGATAAAACCCTTTGCTTGTAACACCGCTGGCAGCTCTCCCGGCCACCCCCTCCCGCGTTCCTTCCTCTCCTTCTCCCTCCCCTCGGTGCTCTCTTGGCCTTACCCTGCCCTCTCTTCCTCCCTACCTGGTCCCCTTACTCTTCAGTGGGGGCGGGGCCTCCCGGTGTCTCTGACCCCTCCCTTCCCTCAGCTCAGTCAGAGGCTTGTGGAGAAGCCTCCTCCATTCCCACCTTCTAGCAGAAAGTTCAGGCAGAGCCTCAGGGCCCACACTGAGGGCCCCCTTCCACTATGCCAGGCAGGTCAGGAGGGCCACGGTGGCCCTGGTAGGGCTCCTGGTGGAGTCAGGATGCCTGACTAGTTCTGCTGGTTTCAGTGGCCAGTCCTGGGAGGGGCTTGCACTCGGTGGGCTGTAGGGCACAATTGTTTCTCATCTTGACTCTTGCCACCCGCCAGCCCACAGGCTGGGGAGGTAAAGACAGGTCTGAGTCACTAGTGAGGGGGAGGGCAGGCGTTAAACAAGTGTTGGCTGTGGCATCCCACAGAAGGCCCGCCACTGCCAGGACAGAAAGGCAGCAGAGAGAAGGTAAGCCCGCTTTCAGCCAGCACTCTCCATCCTGTCTGTGCCCCCACAAGGTCCTACCCTCGGGGTCCAGGCTCTCCCAGGCACGCGCGGGCCCTGAGGAAAACTGCCAAGGCTTTGAACTGAGCCCAGGGTAGCAGGGCTGGCTGGAGGGAGAGTTGAGATGGGGGGCAGGGGTCGACGGGCTCCTTCTGACTCCTGCTGAGCCCAAGGGTAGAGCTGAGAGGCGCGGTCTCCATGGTTGGTGTTGGTGGGGGGTTTGGGTGGAGGCCAGGTCCAGCGTGTGTGTGTGTGTGTGTGTGTGTGTGTGTGTGTGTGTGTGTGTGTGTGTGTGTGTGTGGAGGCCAGGTCCAGCTAGTGTGTGTGTGTGTGTGCGCGCGCGCACGTGCATGTGTGTGTGCGTGGTGTGTGTGCGTGGTGTGTGTGTGTGTGTGTGTGTGTGTGTGTGTGTGTGTGTGTGTGTGTGTCCCACACCAGAGGAATGGTGGTGGCAGGGGGGATTTGGGTTTTGGTTTCTGGTAGGACCCTGGGAGAACTTTTCTCTGTCTTGGGCCTGGGTTTGCTTTTAGCGGATGGCCTGGTCCTGAGGCTGTGGGGAGGGCAGTGGGCTGGCCCTAATCTTCCCTCAGCTGGGAGATCAGAGGTCTATCACTTGCCCAGGGCCTTGGGGGTTTGGGGAGCCCAGGCTGGCCTTGCCCTCAGGGAGTTTTCATTCTGGCTGAGAAGGTGGGACTGAGGCAAGAAAGCAATCAGATGAGTTAATTGGCTTCGTATTCTGGACACCTAGGTGTTAGGCCCAGCTCTGCCACGTACATGCTGTGTGACTATGGACACGCCATACCCCTCTCTGGCCTCAGTGCTCTGGTGTATACAGTGGGTCCTCTTTGGGAGGAAGCCTCCCCCAGATGCTCCTTCCTTGCCTTGCTGCCTCACTTCTCCTCACTCTTCGCTTCGAATCTCGGTTCAGCTCAGCCATCACCTCCTCTGCGAAGGCTCTCCCGATTTTCCTAGCTTGGGTACTCCTGGGCTCCTCTACACTCCCATGCTGGACTGTGACTGCCTGTACCCTCTCAAGTGGATGTGTGTGGGCCGAGGCTTGTACTCTATGCTTGCCATAGTGCCTGGCTCAGAGAAGTCCCCAGGAAATTGGTGTTGAATGAATCAAGCTACAAAAATTAACAATATAAGAAGAGAGCTAAGTGAGGATGGAAAAGTTGAAAAGGATAGGTCTTAAGGCAGATCCCAGCAGAAAAAGAGGTAGTGAAGTAGAAGCAAGACAAGTAGGCATTCCTGGGGGGTCACTTTCGTGTCCCTAACTAAGAGCAAAGACTGTGGAGCAATGTCTGCCTGGGTTAATCCTGGTTCCGCATTCACCAGCTCTGTGATCTTGGACAAGTCATTTAATCTCTCTCAAACTTTCCCCATCTTCGAACGGAGGTAATAATAATAATGTCTTTGTAGGTGTGATTGTGAAGATTAATGAGCATGCAAAGTTAGAAGTACCTGCTGAATAATAAGTAAAATAAGAAAAATTAAAATAAGTGCCTGCCGAAGGCTGTTCCTGGCAGCAGGGACACCCTGGCCAGGGCTTTAGTCGCTGGCTGAGTGGCCAGCAAGGTGGCCCATTGCCCCTAAGTTCCAGGCCCTCTCTTCCTCAGACCCATGTGGAAGCCAAGGACACAGCCGCCCTGCTGAGAGCACGGCGGCCCATCCTTGGAGACCGTGACCTCTCGACGCTGGCCCTCCTCGGCCCTCCACCTCCGGCTGGGGCGGGGGCCGCCCATCTCCAAGTCCCCAGCCATGACGACATCAGCGCTGCGGCGCCAGGTGAAGAACATCGTGCACAACTACTCGGAAGCGGAGATCAAGGTGCGCGAGGCCACTAGCAATGACCCGTGGGGTCCGCCCAGCTCGCTCATGTCGGAGATTGCCGATCTGACCTTCAACACGGTGGCCTTTGCCGAGGTCATGGGCATGCTGTGGCGGCGGCTCAATGACAGCGGCAAGAACTGGCGGCACGTGTACAAGGCGCTGACGCTGCTGGACTACCTGCTCAAGACAGGCTCCGAGCGGGTGGCCCACCAGTGCCGGGAGAACCTCTACACCATCCAGACGCTCAAGGACTTCCAGTACATCGACCGCGATGGCAAGGACCAGGGTGTCAACGTGCGCGAGAAGGTCAAGCAGGTGATGGCCCTGCTCAAGGATGAGGAGCGCCTCCGGCAGGAGCGGACCCACGCCCTCAAGACCAAGGAGCGCATGGCGTTGGAGGGCACGGGCATCGGCAGCGGGCAGCTGGGCTTCAGCCGTACCCGCGGTTCCCCGTCCTCCTACAACTGTGAGTGAGCCCAGGGCGTGGATGGGGACAGGGAGGCAGGCCGAGTTCTGACCCTGGCTCTGTGACCCCAGCTGTGGATAAGAATCCCCACCTCAGAGGGATGTCTGAGGATTCCGTGAGATAAAGAGGGTGACATGCAGGCCCAAGGCCCGCACATAGTAGGTGCCCGACAAGTCAGTGCGAACAATGATGTTATGATAGGTTTGTTATCGTTAATTCGCTGTCTGGTGGGGCCGTGGTGGTAGAAGCATAGGCTCTGGAGTAGCTGTCCTTATTCTGCCCCTTCTGAGCCATGTGATCTAGACAACCAGCTCTATGGACCTCAGTTTCCTCATCTGTAAAGTAGGGATAATTTTATTTGCCTCAGTTGTTCAATCTGAGAATTAAATGAGACCACGGCCCTGCGCACAGACAGGGCACTGTCTTGATCCCCCCACTCGAGGGCACTGCCCTTGAAAATGGGGCCGGCTGCAGAGCATTCTCAACTCTCCTACTCTCGAAGGGAGGCACTTTCCTGATCTGAGGGGCGCTCAGGATGGCCCTCCTTGACAGGATGCTGAGAGCTTGGAGAGCTGTGACCTTGAGTGACTGGAACCTCTCACCCTGCCACTGCACTTGACCCCAAGCTGCATGCGGTGCAGCTGTAAGAGTCCAGGAACTTGAGTCAGGGGACCTGGGTTCAAGTCTTGCTGCAGGACCCTAGCCAGGCACCCCTCAGAGCTGTTGCGAGTCTGTAAAGGAGGGATTGGCCTCTTTTATCGGGGTGGAATGGAAACCTTACAGAAAGTGCCAAGCACACTGCCTGGTCCTCTAGGGCCCGCGACTGCCACTTGTTTCCTTCCCCCTCAGTTTCCCTCTCTGAGCCTCAGCTTCCTGGCAGGTGGGGGGCAGGGAAGCCTATGGGTACCTATGTGGTGACGGAAGCCACGATGGATGGTTGATCGTTGCAGCCTCCTCCTCATCCCCCCGCTACACCTCCGACCTAGAGCAGGCCCGGCCCCAGACGTCAGGAGAAGAGGAGCTGCAGCTGCAGCTGGCCCTGGCCATGAGCCGCGAGGAGGCTGAGAAGGTAAGGCGCCTCCTGGGGCAGCCAGGGGGCGGAGGGGACTGGAGGCGGGGTGAGTGCCTGGATGCCCCACACCTTTGATTCTTAGGCTCCCCTACTCTGGTCCCCAAAGCCCTAGTCCTGCTCCCAAGGACAGCACAGCGCCTGTGTGCCTTGGGTTGGGTTACTGGGATTGGGTCTGGCTCCCCACCCCCAGTTCTCTCTAGCTGGGCCTGGAAGGGGTAGTGTGTGTGTGGTAGGTTGGCAGCACTGTTTGTCTCATGGGCCTGCTATCGCCTCATGGAGGGGAAGGGGTGAGTGTGCTGACAGACACCTTCCAAGGAGACACAGAAATATGCTGCCCCCCCATCAGCTGTCCTTATGGGGGGCAGGGACAGCCTCCCTGATAGCCTCCTCTCCGCCATCGCCTCTGTGGATCCAGGCAGACCTGGCAGGACACGGCTGGCCTCGCACAGCAGGGCTTGGAGAGCACTCAGGGGACCCAGAAGAGAAGGATGAATCTTCTTGATTTTTAAACTGCATCTCAGATCCAGATCCGGGCAGGGAGAAGACCACACCCATACTGCTGTCTGGGGGCAGGCTGCCCACACCCACTCAGGATGGGCATTTCTCTCTCCACCGCCCTTACTGGCACAGGGCGATGCTGCCCTTCGGCCCAGGAGTGGGAGCACTGGGCCAAGTTCACCCCTGTCTCCCTCCCTCGCAGCCGGTCCCCCCAGCCTCCCACAGGGACGAGGACCTGCAGCTGCAGCTGGCTCTGCACCTGAGCCGGCAGGAGCAGGAGAAGGTAGTGGGCCAAGCCTCCTGTGCTGGTGCTGGTGCTGGTGCTGGTACTGGTGGAGGTGCTACGCGGGCACTAACCAGGCTCTTCCCCCTCCCGTGGTGGTCCTGCTGCCCCTGACCTCTCGGCGCCTCCCACCCTACACTCTTCTTGACCCCAGCCAGGGTCCCCTCAAGTCCAGCCTGCGCTGCTCATGCTTTCCTCGCTCCTGTGCCTTCTGCAGGAGGTGAGGTCCTGGCGGGGAGATGACTCCTCTGTGGCCAATGGTGCTAGGGCCGGACCCCACCGTCGTCAGGACAAAGAGCCCGAGAGAGAAGAGAGAGAGGAGGAGAAGCTGAAAACCACCCAGGTAGAGGGGACTGGGGGCTGTGGGCTGGCAGAGCCTGGGAAATGAGTCGTGTTAAATATTTGTAAAGAATGTAGAACAGTGCTTGGTATCTAGTGGGCACTAAGTAGTGTTAATTCAATGAAAATAGGGGTGGAGGGGGTTTAGCAGACCCAAATCCCATCATGCATGGGCTGATGACTGAACTGATGGCAAAGTGGGATGCTAAGAATCCTGATCTGAGATTCCTGGATTTGGATTCTGGATTTGCTGCCACTTAATGACTTGGCCACATTGTCACTGTCTTGGCCTCAGTTTCCTCCTCTGTACAGTGGGCTTGTTGGACAGTTCTGGCTCTGACATTCTAGGACCATATGATACTATGGATCAAGACTGGGGGTGGCCTCAGGCATATGGTGCTGAAAACATCTTGGGCTCATACACACACTTTCCAAGAGGGAGGAGTGGGTAGCTATTGGTAGCAAGGCGACCTTCCAAAGCTGTCCATGCTATCCCTGAGGTGTCTCTGTACCCTTTCCGCCAATGTTCATTGTGGCCAATTTTTCGTGGACACTGACTTGTAGAAGTAGGCTCATCATAAAATGTTTCTTACCACTGATGGGCTGAGGGGCAGGACAGCTGAGGAAAGGGTTGGGCAGGCCTGCCTTCTATCCCAGCTCCGCCTCTCCCTGGCTACGTGGCTTTATGCAGTTTGATTCCCCTCTCTGGGCTCCAGCTGGCACATCTGTAAAATGGGCACCCCACCATCTTCCCTCCCCACAGCACAGGTTGTTATGAAGATCAGACACTAAACAGATGAGGAAACATAAACTGGAAAGCACTGTGCAGAGGCAAGGGACCATTAATGGATGTTTGTGGAATGAATAAAGGAGAGAATGAGCTGGGGTGAGGATGACAGGTCAGGGCCCGCCCTTCCTCCAGGTCCCACCCTCTCCTGAGCATGGTTGCCTCTGCCCCCAGCAGTCCTCCATCCTGGACTTGGTGGACATCTTCACACCAGCCCCGGCCCTGCCTTCCACACACTGTTCTGCGGACCCATGGGACATCCCAGGTGGGCATGCAGGGCTGTAAGGGGCTCTCAGGCTGGCCCCAGAGAGCCCCTTCCTTCCCAGCCACTTGCTGGCATCCCCTCCCCATAGCTGAGGGCCACTGGGCAAGCACTGCACCTCTCTGAGCCTCAGTTTCCTCTGTGTCTTGGGGTTGTAGTGAGGGAGGGGGCACATCTGAGGAACTCAGCTCATGGGACACTCAGAAACGTTCTCTTGTTGCTTCTGGTCACCCTGGGTTTTCTGGCCCAGCCTGTGCCTGACTGGGAATGTGGCCTGAGCTGCCTATGCCTGGGGGGTCCAGAATCCTGGAGTAACTTGCTGAATATGGGCTCCAGCTTGCTGGGTAGTCCTGAGTCAGCATCCCATCTGTGAAATGGGTCCCTTGGCCTCCCAAATTGGTCTGGGTAACTGGGAAGGCCCTGCACTGGGGCTTTGAGTGGGCCCGGGGTCACATCTGTGCTGTCCCCATTTCAGGTCTCAGGCCCAACACAGAGCCCAGTGGCTCGTCCTGGGGCCCTTCGGCAGACCCCTGGTCTCCAGTCCGCTCAGGAAGCATCCTGTCCCAAAGCCAACCCTGGAACTTGTCCCCTATGTTCTCCTCCTCTGAGCCCTGGGGCCGGACCCCAGTGCTGCCTGCTGGACCACCCCCCACAGACTCCTGGGCACAGAACTCACCCCACCACAAACTCTCCAACACTGGGGCTGACCCCTGGGGGGCCTCGGTGGAGACCTCCAACACACCTGGTAAGTGGAGGGCCAGGGGGTGTGGGTGAGGGGATGGAGGACCGCTGGGTCCCCTTACCTCCAGTGCCAAGGGGCAAGAGATCCTGTGTTAAGAGGGCAGCTTGCCTGGAAAGGGATCAGTCCAGTGCCTGCCCTTTTGCCAACCCATCTCATCTCCCTTTTCCTCCTTGGCTAGTGCTAGATGGTACCTCGACCTTTGACCCATTTGCCAAGCCTCCAGTATCCACAGAGACCAAGGAGGGGCTAGAGTGTGCCCAGGCCCTGCCCTCTGGGAAGCCCAGCAGTCCTGTGGGTAAGCAGAGGAGTCAGGGAATGTGCAGCACCGGGGTAAGAGGGGCCCACCCAGAGCTGGCCTCTGCCTTCTTCCTCTCACAGAGACCACTCCCTCTCCCTACCAGTGAGCTCTTATCATTTCTGTTCCAGAGCTGGACCTGTTTGGAGACCCCGACCCCAGTTCCAAGCAAAATGGCACAAAGGAGCCAGATGCCTTTGACCTGGATGTGCTGGGGGAAGCACTAACCCAGCCCAGCAAGGACACCCCAGCGCGCCGGACTCCTGAGTCCTTCCTGGGCCCCTCGGCCTCCTCCTTGGTCAACCTTGACTCATTAGTCAAGGCGCCCCAGGCTGCAAAGACCCGGAACCCCTTCCTAACAGGTAGGACACCCCCTCGTCCCTGCTGGGTCTCTACACTGGGGTCCCCTTCTCTCTCTCTGTCTCTTCCTTCAGAGCCCAGACCCTGCCCTAAAAATCTTAGCTCTTCCCTATTTCTAAGACCCCAGATCCGGCCACCTTGCCCCCTCCCCACTTAGGGCTAGGTGCCCCTGGCCCGCACCAAGTCCCCCAACCCAATCTCGTTCCGCAGGTTTCAGCACTCCATCCCCCACCAACCCTTTCGGCGGGGGCGACCAGGGCAGGCCGACCCTGAACCAGATGCGCACAGGGTCGCCGGCGCTGGGCCTGGCGGCCTGTGGGCCGGTCGGCGGCTCCATGACCTACAGCGCCTCCCTGCCCCTGCCGCTCAGCAGCGTGCCGGCCGGCGTGACCCTCCCCGCCTCGGTCAGCGTCTTCCCCCAAGCCCGCGCCTTCACGCCGCCGTCCCCCGGGAGCCTGCCGCAGCCACTGCTGCCCATCTCAGGCTCCGCCGGGATGCTCAACCAACCCCAGCAGGCCAACACCAACCCTTTTCTTTGAGCAACGCCCCCGCCTCGGGCGGGCCGGCGCGTGCGCGTGAGGCCACGCCCCCTGACGTGAGCGGGGCGGGGCTGCCACGCCAGGACTCACCCCGGACAGGAAGGAAGGCTGACAGTCTGCCCCGAGGCCGGCGTAGGTGCTGCTCGCCAGCCTCCGAAGACTGTTTGCAGCTCCTGGAAATGGAGACTGACGACTTCACTGGGGCCGAGACCACGCCTCGTGATAAAGACTGGAACCCGCGTCCTCAGGTCTCACCAAGTGGACTTTTTGCCGGGCGTGGCGGCCAGGCCCGGACCACAGCACGAATCACCGGCTGCCGTGGGAACGACTGCTCCACAATGTGGGGCACAAAAATGCCCCCACTTCCTCTACAGCACCCTCAGCCTGGCACCTTCGCTTCCACATGCTCCCCAGACTCTCATTCATTCAACCATTTATCACACATCGGCGCGGGGGATGATCTAATAGCAAGGGACAATAGACAGTTGTTCCCTTGCGCACTCGTTATGAGCTAAGCACTTCAGACAGCTTATTTCATTTAATCCTTGCATCAATGTTCTGAGGTAGATAATATTACTCCCACTGAGGAATGGCTACACAATTTGTGCAAAATGAAAACGTGGGGCCCCTTGTTCAAAATTGGGTTAAGAATATCGAAACGGGAGCAGCAGAGCATTAGATCAAGTGCAAAGCCCTCGGCCCTGCTCCCTCTTTATAGGTGAGGCTCAGAGAGGTTAAGTGGCATGCTCAAAGTCACAAAGCTAGCAGAGTGGGGCTGCGATTCAGAGTCAGGGGATCTGGCTCCACAGCTCTGAGCTCCCACCCTGGGCCCCAGATGTAATTCACAAATAGTGACTGGCTGCTGTGGACAGTGCTAGGCTCATCTGGGAGGGATTCAAGAATTGCTAAGCCCGCAGCCTCCAGGAGCTCAGAACTCGGGCAGGCAAGCCAGATCCAAGAGCCCCCACGATCCTTTGTTTTACTGAATCACGTTACATCTGGCTCTTACTCCTCTCGTCTTTTCACCAGGACTGGCAAGAAACTCAATTTCAGCCATGATCCCTCCTGGGGGGATTGTGTGGGGTCTGAGAAACCAAGGGGAGGCACAGGGCCTGGTACCTCATTCTGAGAGCCACCATGGTGACCCTCACTTCTCTTCTACTCAATGCTCTCCAACCACTGGGCACTGATGTGTCTTCTGTGCTCAGGGTCTGGCTCTGCAGGCAGCAGGCCAAAGGCCTGGGGTAAAATGGCCTTCCATAGGCCAGAAACAGCACAGCTGGTGGGGGAGGACACAGTGCTGGTCTCCTTCCTAAGGTGGGGGTGGGGAAAGGAGCTGCTTTGTTCTTTTGGAGGGAGTCAGTCCTACTGTACCTGTTACAGGCAGAGTGGACAAGAGCATCTACTTAGGAGTCAGACTGACATCATTCAAAACTGCTCTAAGGTTTGCACTTAATAATCACTTAGTAATAAGTGGTTATGCTCCCTGACCTTGAGTAAATTACTTAACCCCTCTATGACTGTGCCTCCATTTCCTTACTTGTCAAATGGGAACAAGAGTTTCCTCCTTATGAGGTCGCTGTGCGGCTCCTCCCAGGCCAGGGTCCATTCAGCCCAGGATCCACCCTGTTCAGAGACTAACCATGAGGAATGAACCTGCAATGCCCCTCATTCCTGGTTTTGCCAGGCAGTACCCAGACCCATCCATCTTCTGCACAAGCCTGGGAGATCTCCAACCTTCTTGGTCACTGACCCACCTTCCACCCCTCCTCAGCCTGGATCCTCCTCTTCTAAACTGGCTCTCCCTGTGGACACCGCTTCCCTAAGGACTCCCAAGCGGTGCTGTTTTGCTTCCCACCAAGAGGAGGTTGGTAGCCTGGCTCCCCATTTTGCTCTGGACCATCTTTCCCCTGGAAGACCCCTCCCTCCTTGGAGACTGGAGCCACCTGGTGTCCTGCCTCCTCCTGCCTGGGGCTGCGCTCCACGTCATTCTTCCCGTGCTGTGGCTCATGGTCTTCTCACCCAGATGTTTCTCAATCTTATGTGATTCCATTATTCAAGAAGATGACCACCTCACCACCCCTTGACCCCTCAGCTGCTCTCACCCCTTGTCACACTCTGGGGCTCGACATCATCCTAAATTCCTCCACATTAAAGCCAGGCTTCCTGTTCTCTGATCTTAAACTCATCCTGTCCAGGGAGCACACACACCAGCCTCTCCCGCCTGCCAACCCTTCCGTCACTCCACGATCCCAGCCTCTCAGAGGTATCTCTCCTCCACATCGTCAGATACCTTCTCTCAACTGAATCCTTCCCTGTGATATTTGCCATTATTAATCTCATCCAGTCTGAGAGTGTCTTTCCATCTTTCCCCTCGCATCAAGTGCCCTTCCTCTCTATGTCCCCTTTCTTCCCCCGCCCCCCAACACACTCCAATCAGCTTCTACTGTCAGCATTACCTCCTGGAACTCATCTGCCAAGTCCACCAATGGCCTCCACGTTGCTGAAGCTAGTGGACCTTTTTCTGTCCCATCCCAGTTGGCTTCTCCAGAGTCTGACCCTCCCTCCTTGCAACTCTCTGTCCCTTTGCCTTTGGGACAACACCCTCTCCTGGTTTTCCCATGACCCTCTGTGTCTTTCACGGGTGCACTTCTGAGTTCCTCAAGCCCAGGCCTGAGCCTGTGCCTCTCCTCTCGCTGCAGTCAGCCTGGGTGATCCCACACTGTCTGCACTGAGCAGCCACTCTGATTCCTTTCTCCCACCAACCCCTCCTCTGCATTCCAGAGCCTTGTCATCTCCACACGTACATCTCAAGGACATCTCAAACCAACCGTCCAAACGGACCTCTTGAACCCATGATCTGTGTCTCTCCCTGTGCCCCCTCCTCAGCAAATGACACCCCCCCCCCGATTCAGTACCAGCCCCACTCTGCACTTCACTCTTGACACCCCCCTCTCCCTTATAGACAATCCTGACGATGTCTCCTCTTCCGCTGACCTCAAGTCCACCCCTTCTCTCCACCTCCACCTCTGCCTGGTGCAGACCTCCCAGAGCTCTCCCCTGGGTCCTGCTATAGGACCTCCGAACCCTTCTACTTCACTCTTGTCTCCTTCCGGTCCATTCTCCACCAGGAAGCTGGAGGGACCTTTCCAAAATGTGGGGCCACTCCCCTGACTAAAGCCCTTCCACAGCTTTCTTTTGCTCTCATCAGTAACCAAACTCCTGATCACAGTTCAAGACCTGGCCCCTGCCTTCCTCCTCCGCAGCCTCACAACCTCATCTACCATCTCTCTCCCCTGTGCTCTCTGTCCTGCAGCCATGCTGGCTTCTGCATTTCCTCAGCCCTGACTCACTGCTATGCCACAGGGCCTTTGCACATCTGTTCCTCTTGCTTCCCCAGCATTTTCCTCATGCCCTCTCCAGAATCCATCCTCTTGTTCTTTGAAGGCTGCTACACAAATGTGATTTCCTTAGGGAGGCCTTCCCACCTCGTCTCTCCCACCAGCCAGTTTCCTTGTGATACCTAGTCACGGCACTTCTCACAGTGGGTGGTTGTACACTCATTTGTCTGGTTGTCTGATTGGCTTCTGCCTCCCTCATCAGACTGTGAGCAACACAAGAGCAGGAGCCTGGTCTCTCTCTACTCATCGTTGTACCTCACAGAGTGCCTGGAAGGCGACGGGCACTCAATAAATGTTGACTGAATGTAGCAAATGAGATGTGTGTAAAGTACATGATAGGACATAAAGTTGGCTCATTATTATTATTCAGGGAAGGCTTCCTGGAGGGGGTGGGGTTTGAGCAGGACCTTGAGGCCCTGGGGAGTGGGGTGTGGTCAGAGCAAAGGCGAAGCTCCTGGCTTGGGGGGTCTGGACAAGCCACACCTTTGCCTCTCGCCTCATTTCTCATTTGTAAGACGGGCTAGGGCTGGATAAAGTGACAGGAGGCTCAGAGCTTTCCACGGCCCTGGCATCCTCACAGCCCTCCATCTTCTACTCAAAAGGGTTAACCCCCGCAGCTGGTCTAGATCCAGCCGAGTCGGCCCAGTTTTGTGCACAGACCCGTGTCCTCCCAAGTCCGGGCTATCCGGTCTGCAGTCCCTCGGTCGACCACCGGGCGGCGCTCGGAGACCAGCCACGTGACCTGCGGTCCCCGCGAAGACGCACCCGCGGCTTGTCGGGTGCCCGGGCCCGCCCCTCGCAGCCTCCTTCCCGCCCTCCCTTCCTGTCCGTGGCGTCCGGGCCGTCGGCCGCCAGCAGCCATGCAGGGCGCGCGGGCCTGGCGGTGTCGCGGCCTCTTGCTGCCCCGCACCGCGCCGGGCCTCGCCGCGAGCCGCAGGTACGCGCGGGCAAGGGGGCCGCTCTGGCGCCCTGAGCCTGCGGGGCCCCGGGGCCAGTCTTCCCGGCGCCGGTCCCCTGTGCCTGCCCGGCCACCTCCCCACCCCCAACCCCGTGCCTACTTCCCCGAGTCCGCTCCCTAGACCTGGCCCAGACAGTAACCCCCTCCTCCCTTCCTCCCCTCCAGCTGCAGGGCTAGCTTGCCCCAGGGACTCTGTTCTGACACCACGTCCTGGAAGCCCTCCTTGAACTCCAATGCTGGGCCAAGGGTCCTTGTCCAAAAGCACCCTGGGCTGGCCTGTTACAGTCCTTAACGCTGCAGGGGCCTGTCATTACTTAGACCTGCCTTACAGTGCCACTGTCCCAGGCTGAGCCCCCTGAGATCAGGGCCAGTTTCTGATTCTTTGGGGCTCGTGGGGTGTCTGGCACAGGACCTGGCCCCCCAGAAGTGCCCAGTGGGTGGATGTCGAGTGAGGGAGTCCCTGATGCCGAGTTTCTTCTCATTGCTCCTCACCTGGCCCAGTCCCACACCCAGCAGGTGGCAGCCTCCCTGCCCAGATCACACCCAGGCAGGCATGCCAGAGGGATACCTCCAGCCCAGCCACCCTGGGGTGGGGCCCGGTGAGGGGAAGAGAATGGAGCCTGAAGGACCATTCCACCCACTGTGACTCGCCCTGACCTCACAGTCATCACCCTTCCCACCGCCAGGTCTGAGAGGTTGGGGGATACTAACCTGGCAGGGAGCCCCCAATGAGCCACCTTTCTTCATGCCCCCAAAAACACAAGGGGGAGCGCAAAGGCCATGGTCTCCCCCGTGGTTCAAAACGGTGGGTTGGGCTGGGAACAGGGGGTTCCAGGAGGGGTGCCAGAGGGCAGGGTGGGGTCAGGTGGGCCTCTGGGGTCGGTGTAGGGGGAGGTGGTGGAGGCTCCGTGCCTGACCCGCCTGCCCACAACAGGGGTAGCTCCTCCCGGGACAAGGACCGAAGCGTGACGGTCGGTAGTTCAGTGCCCATGCCGGCTGGAGGGAAGGGGAGCCGAACTAACTGCTCTAAGTCCGCACCCCAGAAAGTCCCCAACCGCCTGATCAGTGAGAAGTCACCGTACCTCCTGCAACATGCCTACAACCCTGTGGACTGGTGAGTCCCTCTCCTGATGCCCTCCCGGGGCAGCTGGACCCTCACCCCTCCTACCCCCCACTGCCCACCCCTGTCCGGGCTAGTGAGTGACGCCCCACCCTGCCGGGCCTAGGTACCCCTGGGGGCAGGAAGCCTTCGACAAGGCCAGGAAAGAAAACAAGCCAATTTTCCTTTCAGGTACTGCACCCACCTTCCCTGGGCTGGGTGAGGGGAGTGGTGGTGGATAAGGGAAGGGTCCCCTGGGCCTGGGGGCCTCCCAGGAAACTACAGGCCAGGGCCTCTCTGGCTCAGCTGCGGCCCTTTGGCTGGCCCCCCTCTGGCCAGTCACTGGTCCCCCCCTGGCCCCGTGACCCCATTCCAGTGGGGTACTCCACCTGCCACTGGTGCCACATGATGGAGGAGGAGTCCTTCCAGAACGAGGAGATTGGCCGCCTGCTCAGTGAGGACTTTGTCAGCGTGAAGGTTGACCGGGAAGAGCGGCCTGACGTGGACAAAGTGTATATGACCTTTGTGCAGGTGAGTGGTCTTCCCTCGGGGGAGTGGTTGCTCGTGCACGTGGGCCCGCTCCCCTCACCTTGGCCCTCTCTCCGCCAGGCCACCAGCAGTGGTGGGGGCTGGCCCATGAGTGTGTGGTTGACTCCCAACCTACAGCCCTTTGTCGGGGGCACCTATTTCCCCCCCGAGGATGGCTTGACCCGAGTTGGCTTCCGCACAGTGTTGATGAGGATACGGGAGCAGGTGGGTGCGCGCTGGGGAGTGGGGGGCCGGGGGTCAAGGGTGAGGGAACGAGGGCCCCCACCCAGTGCTGACCTCCAGGTCTGCCCCTGCCTCCCATAGTGGAAACAGAACAAGCGTGCTCTGCTGGAAAACGGCCAGCGTGTCACCGCAGCTCTGCTGGCCCGGTCAGAGATCCGCATGGGTGACCGCCAGCTGCCACCCTCCGCTGCCACCGTGAACAGCCACTGCTTCCAGCAACTGGACGAGGGCTATGATGAGGAGTATGGCGGCTTCGCCGAGGCCCCCAAGTTCCCCACACCAGGTCAGTGCCCCCCGCCCCATGACTGCTCCAGCCCCGGCCTGGCCTCCTGAAGCCTATCCTAGTACGTGATCTCCTGACTCTCGTCTTGCTTATTCACCTCCCACTCTCCTGTCTGGCCAGTGACCTCCTGAGCCCCAGCCTGTCTGTCAGGAGCTAGGTAGTGAAGCCCTGACTTCTGGTCTTATCAGGGACCCTCCAACGCTGACCTAGGTAACGATCACCTGTCCTGTGGGTTGACCTCCTGACCCTCAGCCTGTCCAGAGAGACTGCCTGTTGAGTGAACCCCTAACCCCAGCCTGGCCAAAGTCCTGATCACCCAGATCTCGGCCCCTTTGTCCTCCCCGGTCTCTCACCCGCGTGCTCTCGGTGTCTGCAGTGATCCTGAGCTTCCTGTTCTCCTACTGGCTCGGCCGTCGGCTAACTCAGGATGGCTCTCGGGCCCAGCAGATGGCCTTGCACACACTGAAGATGATGGCCAACGGGGGCATCCGAGACCATGTGGGGCAGGTGAGGGGGGGCTAGGCATTCCCTGGAGAGGGCAGCAGGCGGCAGTGGGGTGGGGACAGCATCTGGGATTGGCCTCCAGCGCCATGTTCCTCCTGGCACAGGGCTTCCACCGCTACTCCACGGACCGCCAGTGGCACGTCCCCCACTTTGAGAAGATGCTGTATGACCAGGCACAGCTCACGGTGGCCTATTCACAGGCCTTCCAGGTGACCCCTGATCCCAGCCCAGAGCAGAGACCCAGCCTGTCCACCTAATGCCTGGCTGCCCCTTTGCAGGGCTTTCCTGGTGACTTGTGGCTCTCCCTGAACCTCACCCCTAATTCTCTCTCATATGTCCACTGCCTAGCTTCCCTCCCTACCTTCCTGGGAGAACGCCGACTGCCCCTTGTACCTATCTTCCTCTGCTTACAGCCTCCTTCCTTCCCACTCAGATCTCTGGTGATGAGTTCTACTCCGAAGTTGCCAAAGGCATCCTGCAGTACGTGGCTCGGAACCTGAGTCACCAGGTGTGTGTCCACTAAGGCAGGCGGGTCTGACTGCGGGAGGGCTCGGGGCCTCCACTGGCTGCCCTGAAGGCTGGGGCCAGCCGACTCTCCCCTCCCCACAGTCTGGAGGCTTCTACAGTGCAGAGGACGCGGACTCGCCCCCGGAGCGGGGCATGAGGCCCAAAGAGGGTGCCTTCTATGTGTGGACAGTCAAAGAGGTCCAGCAGCTCCTCCCCGAGCCCGTGCTGGGCGCCACCGAGCCTCTGACCTTGGGCCAGCTCCTCATGAAGCACTATGGGCTCACGGAGGCCGGCAACATCAGCCCCAGTCAGGTGAGGACTGCTGGGTCATGGGAGGGGTCCTGAAGCCGGACAGGCAAGTGGACTCCCTCGGACAAGGGCTGTTTTCTTTAGGACCCAAAGGGGGAGCTGCAGGGCCAGAACGTGCTGACTGTCCGGTATTCACTGGAGCTGACTGCTGCCCGCTTTGGCCTGGAAGTGGAGGCCCTACGGACCTTACTCGACTCAGGCCTCGAGAAGCTTTTCCAGGCCCGGAAACATCGGCCGAAGCCGCACCTGGACAGCAAGATGTTGGCGGCCTGGAACGGTGGGGTGGCTGTCTGAGGCCTGATCTGTTTATAGAATAACCCTTCATAAGGGCCCTTATGTATGATAGGCACCTGCTAAATAGTAATTCTTCCTTTATCAGGTTCATTGTCCTTAATTTACAAATGAGCAAACTGAGGCCTAGAGGGTTACGGTAATCCAACGAGGTCACACACAGGGACAGGAGTCCAGCTCTGCCTGGAGCTGGAGCTCAGACTCTTACCCGCTTACCCTGTTGCTCCAGGGAGGTGTCAGAGCTTGGGGGGTTGGGATGGACATACCGGGAGGGGCCCGGCCCGCGTCACAACCACTCGGGTCTCCTACCTCCAGGACTGATGATGTCTGGCTTTGCCGTGACCGGGGCTGTCCTGGGCCAGGAGAGGCTGATCAACTACGCCATCAATGGTGCCAAGTTCCTGAAGCGGCACATGTTTGACGTGGCCAGTGGCCGCCTAATGCGCACCTGCTATGCAGGCTCTGGGGGGACCGTGGAGCACAGGTGGGGGGCCCGGCAGTGCGGGAAGGCTTGCCTCCTTGGGCATCCCATGCTTTTCTCTCTCCCCCTCTTCTCCTCTCCGGGTGGGCACTAGTCCTGGCTCTGCTTTCTGCCCACTATGAGCTCTTAATCTCCCTGGGACCATTTGCTCATCTGGGAAATGGGCTAACGGGACCTACCCGAGAGCTAGATTTTGAGGGTTAAACAAAAGCACATGAAAAGGGCCTCCTCTGTGAAAGCTCCTCTCTCCCTGTCCCGTCTCCTCCCCAATGCCTGTCCCCCCAGCAACCCGCCCTGCTGGGGCTTCCTGGAGGACTATGCCTTCGTGGTACGGGGCCTGCTGGACTTGTACGAGGCTTCACAGGAGAGCGCGTGGCTCGAGTGGGCTCTGCGGCTGCAGGACACGCAGGACAGGCTCTTCTGGGACTCCCAGGATGGCGGCTACTTCTGCAGTGAGGCTGAGCTGGGGGCTGGCATGCCCCTGCGTCTGAAGGACGGTCAGTGAGGATGTGGAGCTGGTCTGGGGTCCTGGACCCAACCGGGGCTTGGGTTTCCCTGGGGGAGGCGTAAGTGCAGTGTGGTGGTGAAGAGTCAGCATGGGCAGGGCCAGGCCCCCCTGGGCTCACATCTTTACCACCCATTAACCGAGTGACGTTGGGCTGGTCTCGTTGCATTTCAGAGCCTCAGATTCTTTTTTTTTGTTTTTTTAATGAATCAATTAAATTAATTTATTTATTTATTTTTGGTTGCATTGGGTCTTCGTTGCTGCGTGCGGGCTTTCTCTAGTTGCAGTAAGCAGGGGCTACTCTTCGTTGCGGCGCGCGGGCTTCTCATTGCGGTGGCTTCTCTTGCTGCAGAGCATGGGCTCTAGGTGCACGAGCTTCAGTAGGTGTGGCTCGCGGGCTCTAGAGCGCAGGCTCAGTAGTTGTGGCACATGGGCTTAGTTGCTTCGTGGCATGTGGGATCTTCCTGGACTAGGGCCCAAACCTGTGTCTCCTGCATTGGCAGGTGGATTCTTAACCACTGAGCCACCAGGGAAGTCCCCTCAGATTCCTAATATGCAAAATGGAGCTAATGTTGGCATTCCCTTACGTGGTTGACATGAAGATTAATGTAGCTATTCTGTGGGCATGGTTAGTGGCAGTAAGTGGCATGCCTAGATAGACTGAACAAGGCCAGTTTCATCCTTACCCTCATAAAGCTTACTGTTCAGTAAGGAAGACAACTAACAGACAGTAATATTTAAAGCAAACACACACACAAATACATAGTTAAAATTGTGAGTGCCTTGGAGAAGTAGGAGCTGCCCACCACGTACCCTGTTCCTGACTTTTCTCAGTGGCATTTAGCATCACCTGATGCCTCTGGTCTGTGAATGGTCTCTCCCCCCACCCCCCGCTCAGATGTAAGCGTCTTGGAGGCAGGATGTTGTCACTGTTTTATCCCCAGGATCTAGTGCAGGCCTGGTACATAATTAGGTGCTCAATAAACGTTAGCTGAATGACTGAAAGGGCCCTAAGAGAACAATGGTGGGGCCCAGCTCAGCCAGGGAGTCATTTAACCAAGGGCTAGAGGGCAAGATGGGGCCGTGTGATCCTGGAGGAGCAGGAGGGGGATTTCAGGTGGAGGGAACAGCCTGTGAGAGGCTCTGAGTGGGCAGCCTGTGCCCTGGAGGACAGGGCGGGCCGAGGTCAGCGTGTGAGGGGAGGATGCCCAGGTGGGGCTGGATCCCCGCAGGGTCTTGTAGGTGTGGCCAGGAGTAGAAGGCTCTGGTGAGTTTTGAGTGCGTTGTGATTTGCTCTGGTTTAGGTTTAAGAATGTTACTCGGACCGACGGTGGAGAAGGGAATGGGGGTGGGGGAAACAGGGCGGCCAGGTAGGAAGCCGTTAGT
Organism: Kogia breviceps; assembly: GCF_026419965.1. NCBI lineage: Eukaryota > Metazoa > Chordata > Mammalia > Artiodactyla > Physeteridae > Kogia > Kogia breviceps. The sequence continues at coordinate 34,005,788 of NC_081328.1, read as the reverse complement.
GGCGTTAGTCCAGGCAAGCGTCAGCAAAGTAGAACTACGAGATGGGAGAAGTGGTCAGGTGGGATCTATTCTGGCCACAGAGCCTGCAGATTCACGATGGATTAGAAGTGGGAGGTGAGGGAGACGGAGGGAGGGGTAGCGATGGAGGTATCAGCAGGGAGATCGGGGAGCCTGGGGACCAACAGCTCAGCCTGGAGCCGGTGGAGTTGAGGATGAGTGTGAACGTGCAGAGGGTCAGTAACTGCTGGGGTCAGCATTACACTCAGACCTGGGGCATGAGCCGGCGGGCAGGGACTCCTCCACCCCATCCCTCCAGCTGCCCTGGCCACAGTCCTGGAACAGGGTCCTGGGACCCAATGACCCTCCCTCTCAGCCCTTGCCCCCTATGCACCCTGCAGACCAGGATGGTGCAGAGCCCAGCGCCAACTCCATGTCGGCCCATAACCTGCTTCGGCTGCACGGCTTCACAGGCCACAAGGACTGGATGGACAAGTGTGTGTGCCTATTGACCGCCTTCTCTGAGCGCATGCGCCGTGTCCCCGTGGCGTTGCCTGAGATGATCCGCGCCCTCTCAGCCCAGCAGCAGACCCTCAAGCAGGTGGGGCACTTGGGCAGGGACCCTGGGTGGGAGGGGAGCCAGGGCTGCAAGAGACATGGAGTGGAGTCCCTGGGGCTGTCCCCAGAGCTCAGGTCCGTGAATGTGTGGCCCTGTGTGAGTGTGTGTATAGGTATCTCCGAGGGAACGTCTGTAAGGCTGCTCTGCGCAGGTGGCGGAGTCTGTGTGTGTCTGAAGCAGGCCTCTGGCACGGGCAGGTGCCTGGGTGAGTGTCTGTGACTGGGGCTCTCAGAGGACGGGGTTAAATATGGGTCCCTGTGGTTGCTGAAGTGTTTCTCTGAGGCTTCTGTGTGCCTCTGTGATTCTCCGTGTGCCTCTGGGTGTCGGTATATTTGGGTCAGCGGTACAGTGTGTGCCGATATATGCTTGCCTGTGTGTAAGTCTCTATGTGTGGTATTGCTGTGAGTGTGCCTCTGGATGTGTATGACTCCGGAGTGGAGGTGTGTGACTGTGTGCCTGCCTTTGTGAGTGTGTGCTGGTGTGAGTGTTCACTAGTACATGATTGCTGGTCTGTGTGTGTATATATGCCCCGTGTTGAGGTTTGCCTGCTTATATTTGCATGTTTGTCTATATATCTCTGCCTCTGTGTGTGTGTGTGTGTGTGTGTGTGTGTGTGTGTGTGTGTTCTCATCTGCTGAGCAGTGAATCCGATGCGGCCTCCTGGCAGCTGGTCTGGGGGCTGCTGAGCTGAGTCCCCATTTCTTCTTAGGCATATAGGGTGGCTGGCAGGAGGATGGGGAAGCCCTGGTAGGTCTGGGTCCAGCCCCTCTGCACCTGTCACTGGAGTGACCTTTCTGTTCTGGCCAGATCGTGATCTGTGGAGACCCCGAGGCCAAGGACACCAAGGCTCTGTTGCAGTGTGTCCACTCCATCTATATCCCTAACAAGGTTTGGTCTGTGAGCCTGGCCCCACCCTCTTCCTCCCCTACCAGGGCCCCCTCCCCTCCTCAGCTCCCCAGTATCTCCGGCTCCTTTGAAGGCCTGGGGAGAAGTCACCCACTAGTGGGCCCTGCCGGTGTCCCAGTGCCCCCAGGTGACCCTCTCTGCCACTCTCCCAGGTGCTGATTCTGGCCGATGGGGACCCCTCGAGCTTCCTGTCCCGCCAGCTGCCCTTCCTGAGTACCCTGCGACGGCTAGAAGACCAGGCCACTGCCTACGTGTGTGAGAACCAGGCCTGCTCGATGCCCATCACCGAGCCCTGTGAACTGCGGAAACTGCTACATCAGTGACTGCCTCCCCAACCTTGGGCTGGGGCAGAAGGTGGAGCTTCCCAGCCGGCCAGAGACTCAGGCTCTGCAGGGCCCTGCAGAACCTGTGGCCACCCCTGAGCACACTGTCACCAGGTGACCTCGGCCATCCTCTCTGCCCCCCCATGGGCACCCACTTACCCTGGAATAAACCTAACAGCGTCCTGCGGGAACCTCAGGGCCTCAGCCTTGCTTATAAGAGAGGGGCCTCGGGCTCCAGCATGGGAGCCAGCAGCCCAGGGCCCCTTTTCTGGGAGCCCCTAGCTGCCCCCTCTGCCTTCTTGGATTCCTCTTTTACCTTCAAAGGTCACCAGGCTGACTCTGCCCCACTGTATGGTCATTGCAACCTGAGTGAAGCTGAGGTCTGGGGACCAGGAATGACCACCAGTGATGTGGGTGTGTGCTTGCACGGGAGGGGAAAGACCAATCCTTGCCCTCAGGCAGGGTTAAGAAAGGGGCCTGCCCTCCCTTCCCATTGTCTCCTCCAATTTTAAGCTGGGGAAGAGGCAGGGGGATGCTTCATATAAGCTTTTCTTTTTCATGGAATTTGCGTATGTTCTGGTCCATTATGGGAGCTGCTCTTATCAGGACCAAGGACATTTCTTTTGGGGTATCCGTCCAGCTCCCAGCCTTCCTGCAAGAGGTCATATGGTCCATCCCCCTGCCTTCACTTAAGTCCAGGGAGAGTTTTCTTTCATTTGGAGCATCTGTTGGGTTGGAAGTCCTTCTCCAAACCTGAGTCCTGCCTGCTGTAGGGAAAGCCTCTGCCTTCCTGTGATCTCCTCCTGTTCCCTCAATGTTGGGAGATACTCACAAGCCCCATCCTTGGCACCCAACATCTTCATAGGCCCTGGAACCCCCATCTAGTTTTCACCAGGGGGAGGGGACTGGGAAGCACGCTTTGAGAAGGGCAAGTGTAGGATAATGGGGCTGCCTCCCAGCCCTGGGCCCTTTGGGGGTCTGATGAGCCGAGGCCCCTTTGTAGCCCTAGAGCCAAGCAGTAGAGAGAGCCAGAAGAGGCCGCTAGAGATGAGATCTGAATGGGGCCACTGCTTGTGGGGACATCAGCAGTGGGGAGGAGCGAGGCTGGAAGGAGCTGGGAGGCTGGACTGAATCACTCCAAGGTCTGCTCAGGACCACAACCACCCCCTACACACTGTCGATCATAGCCGCATACGGTCAACAGGACATGGGTCTGGGCAGCTGGGCCCTTGGTGCAAGCCATCGGCCCATCTGGGGAGGATTAGGGCTCCAGCCAACAAGGCCGGCTGTCTCCTTTCTGGCTAGACCCTGCTCAGCCTAGCCAGGAAGTCTGGGGGCTGGGCAAGCAGAGCCTGATCTGGGCGGCAGTAAGGAGGGAGGGTGGAGCATGGTGAAGCACAGGTGGCCTTTTTGGCAGCCACAGCCCTGGCTTTGGAAAGGTCTAGGCCGTTTGCAAAGCCCTCTTGCCTCAGTCGTTCCATTGACCCTCGTGAATGAGGTGGCAAGGCAGGTACCCTTGGCCTCACATGGTTAGATGTTCAAGGCTCGGAGAGGGTAAGAGCCTGGCCTGAAACCGTTCAACGTATCTCATTCTTTCTGGGGTCCGCAGCGTGCGGTAAAGACCACTAAGGCTTCTTCTTCCCCCAGGAGGTCCAGCTGTGAAGGAGGGTGCGTTTGGTGTTTTCTGCCCCTCCGTTCCATCTTCCTTCTGCTTTGTGTCTCCTCTTTACCTTCCTCTGGTATCGGGCATGCGCCTGGCAATGGGATTTAGTAAATGGGTTCAGAGGAAGGAGTTAGGGCCTTAAAGGGTTAGTTCTCTTGGGAGTGCTTGCATTTTCTAAAGAGGGCAGGGCTGAGCATAAGTCTTGCTCAGATGTGGGGTTTTAAGTCTTCAGCCTCTCCTCTCCTTTGCTGGTCCCTCTTATTCTGCTGGTAGGACTGTCCTGGAGGAACTGTGGGCCAGGGCCATTGGAGACAGGGCCTCATAGTTTGGACAGTCAAACTTAAGTAATTTCATCACCTCCTGGAGCCTCAGTTTCCTTATCTAAAAAATACCACCCAACTCCCAGCCCCACCTAGCCCCCAACTCCCAAGACTGTGAGTTGACTAAATAGGACAGTGTATCATTGCTGAGCAGAGAGCATCACCTATGGGAAGATTCTCTTAGTTCCTGAGGGAGCCATCCTGGCTGTGAGGGAGGTGTAAATGGGAGCGGGCTGGAGGGGCTGGTGGAACAGGACCTATATGGGTGTTCTCCCCTAAAATCAGAGATCTTAGACAACTCTTAGACCAGCCTCGACCCAAAGAAAGGAATTTTGTTATCCCTCCCATTCCCCCTGTCTGGCTGAGGTTATTTATTCATCTAACAGAGATTTATTAAGCACCTACTATGTGCCAAACTGGTGAGCAAAATGGACATAGTCCCTGCCCTCAGAGAACATAGATCCTAGAGGGGAAGAGAACCATTTCCTACAAATACAGACATAAGCCCGGGCTGGGCCAAGTGCTCTGAGGTTATGGACTCTGGTCTGATCCAGTACTGTGTCCTCAGCACCTTGGCACTTAGTAGGCACTGTTATACTTGCTCGAAGAAGGCCGCCCTGAGGAGGTGATGTCAGAGCTGAGGCTTGGAGGGTGGGAGTTAAGGATGGCTTCCTTTGCCTTCTTCGTGGGTCCTGTCTCCCTCCTTACCTCCTCCACTCAGGCCAACAGTGAGCATCTCTGACAGGGATATCAGAATCTCCTGGTGTCCCGCACAGGGGTCAGGGTGCCTTAGGTGGCCCCGAGCACTGGGATGATTTGCCCAGGTGGTGTGTGTATCTGCCCCCCTTTTTGCACATGTTCTAGAACTGAGTTCAGCCCAGAGATGGGGGTTAGGGGGTGGTCTGGATGGTGGATGAAGGTGTGGGGCCTGCTGACCATCAGGAAACCTGACCATTGGGCTGGGCAAGCCTCTCTGGCCTCATTTTCCTCTCTGTTAAGAGGGTATGATTAGAGTCACTCCCTACGGTGCCAGCCGTGGGGCCTCTTGATCCTGTCTGGGAAGGGCAGGCCACTAGGCAGACTGCGGACCAGCGAGAGGGAAGGTGTCAGACACGAGGGCAGACCATAAATAGGCCCCTCTCCCAGAAGACCACTGAGAGTTCAAGACTGGCGCGGGCACACGCGGAATGAGGGCAGAGACTCCCGCCAGGAGAGAAAGGCACTTAAGGGAACTGCTCATTAGCATGAAATGCAAATGAGCCCGGCCTCATTTGCACAACTCGGCGCAGGATTCGGCGAAAGGGCAACCTGGGAGGCAGCAGCCGCTCTGCCCTGCCTACTGCGCTCCCCGCAACCCGCCCGGGAGGGAGCTGAGACACGCACCCCGCTCGGCGGGAGCCGTGGGTGGCGCAGCCCTAGGAGAGCAAGAAACGCCAGGGAGTCGGGGTGGGGATGGGGGGATGGCGGGTGTAGGAGGTCATCCGGTCTGTTCTGCCTCTCCTCAGTGCCGTAAGTGGCCCCGAAGTCTCAGGAGAGGGAACTGACTTCCTTGGTTCAGCTGTGCCTACCTCCCGCAGAGGCGGGGAAGCGCTTCCCAACGTCTTAATCCTCTATGCCCACCCCGCCCCACTTCACCCCAGCGCCCAGAACCCCGCTCCCGGGTACCCACAGCCTTTAGGGGTAGAGCTGGCGGCAAGAGGGAGCTGGGGCAGAGAGAGCGCGGGGACTCAGGAAGGAGAGGCGGGAGGAGGGCCGGGGTCCACGTGCGCGCGCGCGCGTGGGTAGCAGCAGACCATCGAGGACCAGCTCCTGGTAGGGTGGAGATGTGCAAGGAGGGTAGCCCCGCCAATCTCCTGTCCTGCGGACAGCCTCCCCATAAGCCATTTTGGAACTTGGGAATGAGAAACTGAGGCACGGAGTGGGGGGCTTGGTGAAACTTCGCAGGTTAAGAGTCGGCAAAGCCCAGGTCTATGCTTCTACCTCCTCCCACACACTCGAGACCCTGGCAGGTCCCTTCGCGGGAACAACCCTCTGCTCCGCAGCTGCTCTTGGAGATCTGGGCTCTGGGTCCGGCGTGACCTGCCTGGGGCCACGTGTTCAAGCACGAAGCCCTCTCCTGAAGCTCAGGAGTGTCAACTCGAGATCAGGGTCAGAGGGTTAGTGTTAGGAGATTAGGGTCAAAGTCGCAGAAATGGTCCTGGGAGGAGGAGCAACAAGCTCAAGAGGTTGGTGGAGGCCACGCCCAGACCTTGACTGCCTCAGCCTTAAGGCCCTGGGCTCCTCCCGTTTTCCTAAGACCAGCCTCCTCCAGCCTGAAGCCCTACCCCCAGGACTTCCCGCTCCGCTCGCCCCTTCCTCAGTCCCGCTCCCAGGCTCAACTCCAGGGTGGGATATTAATCAGGTAGAGACCCAGGATTTCGCTCTAGGACCCTGGTCACACCCCTCACACCGGGCTGTCTGCCTTCCTTCTGCACCAGGCCCGCCCAGAGCTGAGCCCCGCCCTCCGGCTGCGGTCCAATTCTGGGGTCTTGGACAAAGGATGCCCGGGGGCCGGCGGCGCTATCCCAGGACCCCGCGCCAAATACTCTGATTTCCTGGGGCTCCCTCCAGAGGAGTCCCAGAGCCCCCACTGGCCAATAAGAAAGTGGGTTCGGTCTCGGTAGCCGTCTAATTGGCTCCAGTCTTAGGGAGCGGACACCAGGGCCAAGGGGAGGGGAGAGGGGCGGTCCCGGGCTTTGGGGTGGGAACCGGATTCCAGCTGTGGCTCTCTCCCCGGTGACCCCGCCCGCACTGCCACGGCAGCCGGCCAATGGGAGTGCGGCTCGGGGCCGGCGGCGCGCGGCGATTGGCTGCGAGGCTGGCTGGGGAGAGGCGGGGCCGAGGCTTGAAGTTGGAGTGAGGGATCCAGCTGTGGTGTGCGCCGGGCTCCTCGCCGCCGCTTTCGCTTGCTCGCTCCGCGTCTCGGCCGGAGGAGGAGGCAGTGGTGCCGGCGACAGCTACAGCAGCGGCAGCCACCGCGGCGGCTGCGGCGGCGGCATCTCCGCCTCCACCCCCGCCCGGGACGGCCCCCCACCACCTCCCCGCCCCTCCTGGACCGTGAGCCCGCCGCCGGGTGGAGAAAGGAGCCGCCCCCCACCCCCTCCAAACCCACCCCCAAAGAGATTCCTCCTCCCCTCCCCCGCCGCCGCTGGCGCGGAGCCGGGACGATGCTGACCCCTTAGATCCTGCTCCAGCTGCGCCGCGGGAAGAGGGGGCGCCCCTCCCCGGTCCCCCCCTACCCTCCACCCCCCTTCTCTCTCCGCCTTTTGGGGCCGCTTCGCCGAAGGTAGTGCCGAATCTGGCGACCGGAGCCTGGGCGCGAAGCGAAGAAGCCGGAACAAAGTGAGGGGGAGCCGGCCGGCTGGCCCGGGGGAGCCCAGAAGCCCTGGGGAAGCGGGACTCGCGCCGGGCGGGGCTTCCCTGCGACCCGGCGCCCCGCGGGCAGCATGCCCCTGCGGGCAGGGGGAGCTGGGCTGAACTGGCCCCCCCGGGGGCTCAGCCTGCGCCCTAGAGCTCCCCAGATGCGCCCCCGCCGGGGCCCCCCGGTTGCGTGAGGACACCTTCTCTGAGGGGCTCCCCTTGCCCCTCTCGAAACCACCCGGGGCCCCAGCTGGCCAGAGGATGGACGAGGAGGAGGATGGAGCGGGCGCCGAGGAGTCAGGACAGCCCCGGAGCTTCATGCGGCTCAACGACCTGTCGGGGGCCGGGGGCCGGCCGGGGCCGGGGTCGGCGGAAAAGGACCCGGGCAGCGCGGACTCCGAGGCGGAGGGGCTGCCATACCCTGCACTGGCCCCGGTGGTTTTCTTCTACTTGAGCCAGGACAGCCGCCCGCGGAGCTGGTGTCTCCGCACGGTCTGTAACCCATATCCTCCGGGGCACGACTGCGGGCTGGGGGGCCGCAGGGGGGCGGGCCGAGCCGCCTGAGGGGACCAAAAGCCAGGTGAGTCGGAGAAGTGAGCCCGGAGGGTGGGCAGATGAGAGGGGGGCTGCAAAGGAGGGTAGGGGGCTTCAGAGTAGGAGCGGAGACAGGAGCAGGTTTGGCTGATACCCCAGGCGAGCCCCACCTCGGTACCCACACCTCAGTCCTCCTTGGGGGGTTGGGATCCAGGCCAGGAAAAGAGAGGAGACGTGCCCCACTGGTGTGCAGCTGGATGCTCTCCAGATGTGGGCAGGGGAGGGTCGTCATCCTCCAGATGTGGGGAGCTTCGGGAGCCTGGGAGCTCTATTCCGCCCGCCGCCGGTTAGCGAGCTGGGTTTGGTTTCTGAGTTTGGGGGGTGGGGTGGGGAGGAAGCTGCGGGGACGGGGGAGGGGGGGGACCGCAATCTCTTGGGTTTCCCTCCTGCCCCAGCTCCAAAGTTTGCGGTGGATTCTAGGGTCTGATTCCCCCACCCCACCCCACCGGCACCCGCCCCGACCTGGTCCTTGAGGCTGACGTTTTTACTGCCCCTGAGGGAGATGTTGGGGGGCGGGGACCAGGTCCTAACACCCCCACCCCCACCCCGCGGGTTGGAGGCACAATAAGGAGATTCCGACAGCGGCTGATGTCAGGGGTGCAGAATGAGAAAAAGATGTGATGGAGGAAAGCCGTCTGCCCCCAGAGCCGGGGTAGAGACCCTTTCAGTAGGAGCCCAATGCTCAGAGTGCCTGCCTTTTCCCCAGTTCTTTATTCAATGTGGGGTGCTTAAGGTTGGGTTTGGGAGTTTTGTGCCACATTTTTTCTTGTGGAGGGAAAGACTGTGGCAAGAGCCTTGTCAAGCGGGGGATGGGATTAAGCCGGTCCAAGTTACCCATCCCCTTTCTATGGGAATGCTCCCGTCTGATTGCAGAGCAGGTATGGGAGACCTCAGCCTTCCAAGAAAGTACTGGGGGGACAGTGAGACTCTGAGCCGGTTCACTGGGGAAGACTCGGGTCCACCACCCCATGTGTACTCCTTGGATAGGTTTGTGGAATGCAAGCCCCACATCCCAGGGAGATAGATTTAGCACTGCCCTCTATCCTCTGCCCCGCCATGAATTGCATGGGAGACCCCAGCCCCCTAATCCCCACGGCCTCTCCCCCTTAGCCCCTAGCACAAAGCACTGCTTGACTAATGCCTAGCTCCAGGCTGCGTTAGGTCCCGCCACTGCCGGAAGGGAAGGGGGGGTACGCTGCCATCCCTGGTCTTGAAAGCTTCTCCTGGCACTTTCCTCCCAGCTCAGAGGCTCTTTTGCACTCAGGGTGGGAGACGTCGTCGGGTCTCCCTTGAAACCCCTAAGAGCCCAACCGGGACTCTGCTTTGGGGAAGCGGGGGGGAGCTTGGCACCGCCCTCACTCTCTGCAGCTCTGCTGCCTCTAGTGCGCAAAGCAGGGATGTGAGCTTGGGTCCCCCCCAACCCCCATCCTCTACACCCTGTGGGTCTTTAGGAAGCTCCCCTCATCGCATGCTATCTCCATCCCCCGCCCTTCCTTTCTCTCTGAGCTGCAGAAATAGAGGGCTGCCTCCAAGGTGTGTGGACCTGCTGAGCTGGCACATCTTGCCCACCCGACCCCACCGCCACCACCACCACCCCGCAACCCCAGGCCGCTTTCTCAGGGGTAGAGATGGGGAACAAATGTCTCTGAAAAGAACAGGCTCAGGGCATCCCTCCTCTCTGTGGCTAATCACCCACCCTCTCCATGAATGTAAAAAAGCACCAGATCTGTCCCCTCCTTCTCAGGAGCCCCCTGGGGTTGTGTTTGTGTGTGGTGGTGGGGGACTGTGTGTAGAGAAATCTTCTCTCCCTTTTCCCTCCAAAACAACACAGAACTCTTGGCTAGCATCTCCCCACCTGCCCTATCTTCAGGTGCTAGTGGATGGTCTGGGGTCAGATTCCTTCCTTGAGGTGTTCTGGGAGATGGCAATTGGAGAGGGCTGGAATGACAGAAGAGAGGTGGAGGCCCAGTGCTCATCTTGGGAGTGGGGGAGCACGCTTACCTCTAGGTAAGCATCACTCGGTCTGGTCAGCCCGCTAAGCCTGGATTGGCTGAGGATGGGTGGAGAACAATTTCTTGGCAACGGGGCAGCCTAAGATGTGCCCTCACCACTCTCATCACACCCATGTATCAAGGGAAATCTATGTTTTTCACTGCCGGAGGGCTTCTGCACTGACTCTTGGGCCTCAGTCTTTCCCTCTCTCTTTTTGGTATCTGCGAGGCTTCCCTCGGCTGCACCTCTGGGCCTGAGGGACATAAGGACACCTCCCCTCAACGAACTCAACTAACTGAAGCTAGTTAGGCTCTTCTTGGCGTGCTTCTCAGCCCCTTCCTCTCTTAGCCTCTTTAAGAAACCAGGTTTCCTAGAGAGGAGATCTAGACCCAGGTGGGAAGTGGTGTGTGAGTGAGTGTGTGTGTGTGTGTGTGTGTGTGTGTGTGTGTGTGTGTGTGTGTTGGGGAGGGAGGGACGGCAGCAAAAGGAAGGAGGGGCTCGGAAGTGGTAATGGGGAGACTGGGGGTTCACGGTCAGAGTCAGAAAGGCCCCCCTCCTCCCAGGCTATAGGGGAGGGAGTGTGTTGGACTTTCCAGTATGTGTTTCTTCAAGTGTGAGGGAGTGCGTTTCCCCTCCCGGGAAGGAGATCCTGAGCATTCCCTCCCCGGCTGTTGTGTCACATCTGGAAGTTTGTGTAGGAGTTTCTCCAAGCTCAGAGCCCAGCACAGCTTTTTCTCATTTGGAAATCACAGGCTGGCATTTGGGATGCCGAGAGGGGGAGTGGGAAGGGGGCCAGAGGGGGAGAAGGGAGCCTGCCAGGAGTGGGGGGAGAAGAAGGGGGAGGCCTGAACAGCAGGAGCCCTAATGGCTTCCAGAAGTGAGTGTGAGTGTGTGATCGCTGTGTGTGTCTGCGAGTGTGTGCATCTGGAGGGGAGGGGGCCCCAGAAACCTCTGGAGATTTCCTCGCCACTGTCCCAGTGTCCCAAGTTCCCCTGTCTCTCTTACCTAGGGAGAAATCTCCATTTTGGTCCTCAGAGGAAATGGAAGGGGGGTGTTCTTCCTGTCTCCTCACCAATTCCCTTCTCTCATTTTCAAACCCAAGGCTCTCCGGAGGGAGTTCTGGGGAGAAGGGCTGGGGCTGGAGAGCTGAACTGGGCTGAGGGGGCCAGAACACCTCCTGGCACTCTTTCCGTCCAGGCCCACCTTCCTTCTCGGCCACATACACACTCTGCTCCACCAAACTATCGGGGGACTCCCGATCATGGAGAGTGCCAGTTGGAGCCATTCCTGGGATTACCCCCACCACACAGGCCCCCTTCACCCCTTGCTCCCGCCCCAGCTCTCACCCCGCCCTGCCTGCCTCAGCCAGGATGGCAACAGACACAACTGCTCACACACGCAGACATACACACACACACACACACACACGCGCGCGCACACACACACACAGTCACAGACGTTTGAATCAGCTTTCTGGCCTATTTCCCCTCCCAAAGATTCCAGTGGGCCAGCTCTCTTGTGTCTCTGTGTCTCTCGTCTCTGTCTCTGGGTGGGGCTGGCTGCCTTTCTTCGGGCTGCAGTTTTCAGTTCAGCTGGAAACCTCCCTCCCCACACACCCACACTCTGGAGCGGTCGGCGGGCAGACCACCGGGAAACAGGCTTGGGTGGGGGCGGGGCTCGGCTGGGGGAATCCCCTTTTCAGCCTCCCTAGCAGGAGCCCCCTCCTGAGCCCCTAGATCTCACCCCACTCTGGGGAATGCTGAATCCCATAGACACCAGCCTCTCCGGGGGTGAATGAGGCAAGCACCCCACCTTCCCAACGAGTAGTAGGAGACCAGGATTCCTGGGTCCAGGCCCTTTACCTCTTCAGCGCTCCTAGGTCTCAGGTTAGCAGGCTCCTAGCAGAGAATGGGACAGATGGGGGGCCTGCTTCCCTTCTCAGTCATGCTCTGCCCTGTGCCCTCGTGCCCCTGGAGGTGGTCCAGCCCTCCTCCCTCCTCATTCTACCTTCCTCTCCCTTATAGCTCCCCAACTAGGCAAGGGCTCTAGATAAAGCCCCACAGAGAGGACTAAGTTCTCAGATAATATGCTCTAGTTCTCTCTCCTGGAGGGAGAAGAGGAGGAGGGATGGAAGTGGGGTTCCTCACCCTGCCATTTCCTTTTTTCTCTGCTTTTGATGGTGGGTTGTGGGGAGACTAAAGATCCTCCCTTCTCCTACCCACCTCCCCCTTTGGGATCCACTCCAGCCCGGACAGTCACCATAGCAACAGTAGACATGTGACTGCACAGGTCTCTCATAGTCACTATGGCAACCAATGTCCCCCATTCCCTTGGTTGCCATGGGGATTTGTCACATGGTTCCCACCCAACCTGATAACCTGTGAGTCTCCCCACTTACCCTTCCCTGCGTGAGGACAAGACAGCAGCCTGGGTAACGGGAGTTCATATGTGAGGGGGGGTTCCCTTTAATTACCATGGCAACAAATCCACACCACCTGGTGACACATCCTCCTGTTGTTATGGCAACAGAGGAACATGGCACAGTGACATACGGCCATATTCCCAAGGAAATAAGCCCTACCCTGAGAAGGGTGAAAGACCCCCCACCCTCATTAATTGTTCCTTAATTCAGATTGTCCCAAATTTTCCTGTGCCTTGGTGTTTTCCCTGTCCATTTATGTTTACCTATAGGGAAAGGGGAGAGGTGAGAGTGGCAGGATGTACCCAGGAGTAAGGTGAATTGCCAAGAGGGCTCTTGAGAAGGGGCTTCTGGGGTTATGGGCTGGAGGTCGGGTTATTTGGAGGCAGACTCTGGCTATAAGAAGCCTCAGTGTGAGCATGTGTAAGGTGGGGACAGAAAGAGGGACAGCTCCTTTGTGGTGTCACTTCTCCCCCCACCCCCGCTCATCATCAGTTCATCACTGTTGAAGCAAACAAGGTAGCAAAACATGAATGGGGAGATACATCTGGCTTCTAGGCAGGGAGGTTGATTGACTGATTGACTCATTCATTCATTCATTCATTCATTCATTCATTCATTCACTCTTCACATGTATTGATCATCTGCTACATGCCAGGCACTACTCTGAGCTCTGTAGGGGCTTGGGTGTAACAGAGTGCCCGTGTGTGCCTCAGCGAGGGAGATGACACAAGGGCACAGATGACATGGTGGACTCACTGCCATTAGAGGAGTCCAAACAGGTGTCCCGAGAGCCCCTCTTCCCAGGAGAACTACCCACCTGCCCCTATGTAGAGACATCTGCTAATATGGGTCCCTTCCAGAACCCTCTTCCCTACAGAGGAGAGGAGGGGGCTAGGTTGGGGAAAGCAGGCCAGTTCTTGAAGGTAATCGTGTCCTTCCCTTTTCAGATCATGGTCCCAAAGGAGCTCCCTCCCTGTCCCCTTTTTTTCCGGGCTGACCCCTGGCTGACCCTTATTCTGGGGATAGATCCACTGGGCTCCGGCCCCACTCAGGAAAACAGCTCCATGGAAACAGAGCACTCTTTTTATTTCCCCCTTCCATCAACTTACCCCAAAAGCCTAGAATTTTTTTTTTTAACTCTTATTCCTGTGAGGATGCAAAATTAGGGAAATTGTAATGCCTTGGGAATTTAGGGTACCTGCTGGTGGGATGGGATGTGAGTCTGAGGGAAAAGGGCCTGGGTGACAGGAGGGGGTAGAAGGGCTTTGAGGTGATTGAGTGTGGGCTCCCGGAGAGGGGGTGTGGTCTGAGGTTCAGGACAGAGATGGGGTATGGCTGGGATCAGCTTCAACGTAAGTCCTTGGGTCCCTGGCCAAAGCCTTCTCACTCTAGAAGTGGAGTCATCACAGGAAGATTTCATCCACTCTGGGCGCTCTCTGTCTCACTGAGTCTGGCTGGGTGGGTCGTGCTGTCATGTCAGGGCTGCCATGACACCCTCCCTACCTCCATCCTCAAGGCCTTCTCCTTCCCCTGGCCCCCCACTCTCTGCTTGTTCCTAACCTCTTTACCCTTCCCCACCCCTCTCATGTTTTCCTTGAGAAAACAGGATGCTTGGTCACTTATCTGTGAGTCTGGTGCCCAGAACTTTCTAAGGTCCAGGGGCCATTTTCTACATTCTCCTGTAGATGGGCTGGAAGTGAACCCCTTAATGGAATCCACTCTGTGGAAAGACTTAGGGTTTAGAAAGACCCCTCTCTCCCCCTTGTTGCAAAACAGAGTCTTTGTTGGTCCAGGGTGGGGCTTTGCTAGAATCCATAAGAAGGTGTGATGGTGGCATGGTCTGTATACAGGATACTGTCTGCTCTGCACAGGCTGGGGGCTTATGTCCAGCACGGGGCCTGGTGTGTAGTGGGTCCTTATTATTTAACTGTGTGAATGTGTCTGGAGGCCATGTGAGGGTTTTGAGAGGCCAGGGGCTGGCTGGGGAAGAGGCAGCCTGAGGCTCCAGTTCTGTGGTGCTTGTCTGCCTCGGCCTGTCTGTCTGGGGCCAGTGCGGTCGTGACAACCCCTTCCCTGCAGCCGGAGCAGCTATGGAAGCTGCTATCCCAGAGCACAAGCTTGGAAAACTCAGTCTCATCTGGGTCTCTCCTGTGACCTTCAACACGCGACTTCTGGGCCTCAGTTTCCTTGCGTTCTGGGGAAGAAGGTGATCTAGCCCGGATACTTCTCAGGGCTGTTGTGAGCATTCAATGTGGCATGCTGTGAAAGTGCTTGGTAAACTGTAAGGCAAGCATAATCCGACTTTAGGTTTGTGTCACACATTCACATACATTATCTCATTTGCTTCTCACATTTTCCCTGTGAGGTAGGGAGAATAAGATTCAGATTCAGCAGCAAACTCTTGGTGCCTGGCATTTCCACAAGCACGATCAATTTTATCCCCCAAATGGCTTGTGCAAATAGTCAGGGTATTTGTGGCTTTTCCTACTTTGCAGAAGAGGAAGCTGGGTCCAGAGGTCAGATGACCCGAGGTGGGACTAGCTGGCTACAGCTGGCTACATCTCAGATGGGGTTGGCAGGTCAAGCAGTGGGAGGTGCTTGGGCAGGGCATGGGGGCCCGGGCTCAACTCCACCCTGGCCAGCTGTTTCCTTGACCGCCTGGTACCTGGTTTGAGCGCATCAGCATGTTGGTCATCCTTCTCAACTGTGTGACCCTGGGCATGTTCCGGCCGTGCGAAGACATCGCCTGTGACTCCCAGCGCTGCCGGATTCTGCAGGTAAGCATGTGTGTGGTGGGAGGAGGGGGCAGCTCCTGATCTTTATAACCCTGTGACCTTCTCTGCAAGAGGCCCTGAGCCCAGAGGAGGGGGTGGGGGTGGGGTAGGGGGGTGTTCCCCCGCCCTTTTCTCAGTTTCACCAGCCTCTTGTCCCCACATCAGGCCTTTGATGACTTCATCTTTGCCTTCTTCGCTGTGGAGATGGTGGTGAAGATGGTGGCCTTGGGCATCTTTGGGAAAAAGTGTTACCTGGGAGACACTTGGAACCGGCTTGACTTTTTCATCGTCATTGCAGGGTGAGGGCCTGGGCTTGGAGCAGGAGAGCGACGGATCACATAGGTCCCTTCCCCAGGGCCAGTTCTAGGCCCGGCCCCCTCCCCCAGCCCATCTACAGTGCTACTTTCTCCCTGGCTGTCCACCAAGGGTCTGGGGCTGTCCTATAGTGCTTGAGCCAGTACTTCTCTGAATTCCAAGGCCCCTCCATCCACACCCTCCTCTGTTCATTCTCTGATAAGGAGTCTGTCCTTGGCTTAGGGGTGGCCTTGCCCCCAGGGAGAGAGCTGGCTTTTCAGGGTCCCTTGGTGGAGGGGGAGGATTCCTGCCCCACCACAGCAGGATTCCTCATTGACCTCTTTTGACCCCCACGGCGGCCTCAGACTCAAAGGGCCTCCCTTTGGGCCCCTCCCTGCAGGATGCTGGAGTATTCGCTGGACCTGCAGAACGTCAGCTTCTCAGCTGTCAGGACAGTCCGTGTGCTGCGACCGCTCAGGGCCATTAACCGGGTGCCCAGTGAGTGACCCCTCAGCCCTCAGCCCCTGGGCGGAGAACCCCAAGAGGAGATATGGGAATCTCAGACCCCACCCCTACCTCCTGGCCACTCACAGGCCTCATGCGGTCCTGGAACACTGAGGCAGGTCCCCGGAGAGAAGGGCTCAGTGGGGAGCTGGGTCGCTGGAGCCCAAGGGAGCCTCCACCCGGGCTGCGGCCCCTTCCCCCTCATTTCAGCCTGATTTTAGGTCAGAGTCTCAGGAATGTCTCAGATGACCCCTTCCCTTCAGCTAGATCACCCTCCCTCCAATGGGATAGGGGTGGTGGGAGCAGGGTGGAGAGGCTGGCAGGCCAGGAGGAGTGGGTGCAAAGTGGGATGGCCTTTTCTAGCCAGAGCCGCCTCTCATGCGCTCTGGTTCTCATTGGTGAGACAGCACTGGCCATACCGAGCATGACTTCTCTCAAGACAAGGCCGCTCCATGCCTCATCCTCCTGCTGTGTCCCCTTCCTCTTCCCACCCCCTTCCAAGCCTCTGCAGCAACTGACTGCTGGGACAATTATCTAAATTAAACCGCATTAGTTTCTAAGCCAGCCAGACTTTGGCAGCTCCAGCTCCCCTTGCATCCCGCCCCCCACCCTTTCTCAGGCCCCCTTTGCAACTCCCCAACCTACACAAGCTGCAGATGGTCTCTGCTGCCATCCCAGGAGTGGGGTGGGTGGGGGCATGTTTCTGGGGCTCAGTGTCTGATGTAGCAGTAGCCCCCTTTGCTGCGTGTGCATGGGTGCCTGTGTGTGTGCCTGTGGGGTGTGTGTGTGGGGGGGGGGTGGGCAGAGCTGCTCAACGTGTCCTCCAGGCGTTGCTGTATGTTGGTGTTTACAGGAACCCCAGATGAGGGGTTCCTGTCTTCCCTCCTCTCGCGCCCCAGGTGATCGCTGGCAGATTTATAGGCCTCTAACTACCGGTGTAATTCCCTTAATGCAAACCCTGAGGAATTGATCTCAGTTGAAGCACAGAGGAGCTGAAAGGGGCTGGGAGAGGGAAGAGGGGAGAGGGACTGAGTGGCAGGGGCAGGGCAGGACCACTTCAGTCACCAGGAGGAGTAATTAACAGCTGCTTAGAAGCTTTTTCCCTGGAGGGGTCAGGGAGCCACGAGTGTCACTTTGGGGGTCGAAACTAGCCACCAGAGGTCTGTGTGCTTGACAAGGGTTTGGTGGCCTGGGGCCTAGTTTAGATGTCCGAGATCCGGAGTGGGGAGGGAGGGCAGTATCCCTAAGAGCATCTTAGGGGCAGGTTTGTGGTGGCTTTCCCCGTGGAAGGGGTTGTTAACTGATGGCCGCCTGAGGAAACAGCCTTGTGTGTCCTCAGGTCCTGATGTGAGGATCTGGACCAGGCAGAGACTAGACTCAGGGAGGGGGCTCAGAACCATGGTGAAGTGCAGGGCATCTTGGCCCCTGCTGAGGGCTTGGCTCTCAAAGGGAAATTCCTGCCTGCTAAGGCCCCTGCTGGAGTTCTCTGCCTTGGTTTCCCCAATGACTTTGGCGTCTATAACTTAGAAGGGTCAGGTGATTGTATCTGGTGAGAGAAGGATGTAGGGTGGGAGTGTGTGTGTGTGTGTGTGTGTGCGCGTGTGTGTATTGGGGAGTGGGATGCGGAAGCAGAGAGCCTGGTTAAGTCCTGGCACCTACACTTAGCAGCTCTGTGGTACTGGACAAGTCCTGTTAGTTTTCTGAGCCTCAACCCTCATCTGCAAATTGGGGTGTTATCGGCTCTGTGATGATGTTGGGAGAGTGAAGTGGGATGCAGGGCTGGAGAATGCTTTGGAAGCTGCGGCCACGCTGCTCAGCCTTGGTGGTACTGTGCTCTGACTGGTGTGGGCAGGCCAGGAGGCATCGTGGGTAGGGGCTAGGGGCTGCGAGGGCTGCCTGCAGAGCTGGCAGTGTCTGTTGGTCTCCCTCCAGCTCGAGCCGGGCTGTCTCAGCCTCAGAGGCCCCGGTGGGCCCCCTCTGGGAGAGCTGCCAGGCCCGTGGCAGCCAGCCTAGCCCGGCTAGCCTGGCGGCCCCAGCGTGGCTTCTGCCCCACAGGCATGCGCATCCTCGTCACGCTGCTGCTGGACACGCTGCCCATGCTGGGCAACGTCCTGCTGCTGTGCTTCTTCGTCTTCTTCATCTTTGGCATCGTTGGCGTCCAGCTGTGGGCAGGGCTGCTTCGTAACCGATGCTTCCTGCCCGAGAATTTCAGCCTGTGAGTGGCACATGGGCTGGGAGGTGACCTGGGAGTGGCTGTGGGCCTGGGACCTCCCTCAGTTCCTGTTGCTGGTGACATATCTGTTCTCTTATTAGTGACATATCTGGTTATCGGTCTTGCCTACACACTGGAGTCACCTGGGGAGTTTAAACGACGGCAAGGCCTTCATTCTCCCCGCTGCCCATTTCGATCTCGTGGGTGTGGGGTTCAGCCTGGGCGTGGGGATTTTTAAAAGCTCCTCGGTGAGCCTAAAGTGCAGCCACGTTGGGAACCTCTGCTCTAGGATGGAGACTTCCCACATCCCGACTCTGGAGTTTCACCCTCAATCTGCACGCTCCTGGCGCACGCCATCCGCACCCATGAATCCCTGCGCCTCCCCAGGGCTCGCCCGGTGTGCCTCAGTGCATCCACCCTGCTCTGCCTTCCTGGGCCCTGTCCCCCGAGAACCCTGCTCTCAGCCTCATCCCCGTTTCCTCCGCAGCCCCCTGAGCGTGGACCTGGAGCGCTACTACCAGACCGAGAACGAGGATGAGAGCCCCTTCATCTGCTCCCAGCCTCGCGAGAACGGCATGCGCTCCTGCAGGAGTGTGCCCGCGCTGCGCGGGGACGGGGGTGGCGGCCCGCCCTGTGGCCTGGACTACGAGGCCTACAACAGCTCCAGCAACACTACCTGTGTCAACTGGAACCAGTACTACACCAACTGCTCTGCAGGGGAGCACAACCCCTTCAAGGGCGCCATCAACTTCGACAACATCGGCTATGCCTGGATTGCCATCTTCCAGGTGGGGCAGCCTGGGCACTGGCAGAGTCCCCAGAACACAAGGGTCAGGACACAGTCCCGGCTTGGAGTGGTTGTCCTCAGGGTTGGGATGGGGTCAGGGCCTCTAGAGGAGACTGCAGGAGGCTTTAGGGGGCCCAGAAACAGCCTGCCCCTCTGCAACCTCCCCAGGTCATCACGCTGGAGGGCTGGGTCGACATCATGTACTTTGTGATGGATGCTCACTCCTTCTACAACTTCATCTACTTCATCCTCCTCATCATCGTGAGTGATTCCTCAGGCCCCTGTGGGGACGGGGCATCCTGGGGAAATGGATGGGGGGAGTCCAGAGAGGGGACTTGCTTGGTCTGAAGTTCTAGCTCTCAGGAAAAGTCCCATAGAGACACAGGCAGAAGGCACCTGTCATGAGGAGTCAGGAGGAAATCACTTACTACCACTTAAAATCTTGGGCAAGTCATTCCCTATGCGGCCTCCCAGCCCCACCCTGGGCATCTCTTTCTTCATCATAAAAATGGGTGGCCCTCAGCCCAGGGTGATGCCACCTCTCCCAGGGGGCATTTGGAAATGGCAAAGGTTGGTCCTGTTTCTTACGAGAAATAGGGGAGAACTATCGGCATTTTGCTGGGGGCGGGTAGGGTGTAGGTAATAGACACGCTGAAATGACAGTCCTGCAAACAAGGAATTGTTCCACCCCAAATTCCCATCACTTGGTGTTGAGAAACACTGCGTGATCTCTTGTTCCAGCTCAGAAGTTCCAAGGCTTTATGAGGACAGAAGACAGAGGCAAAAAGTAGCAATATTTAATCACTAACATTCACAATTAATAATTTAATTGCTACCACTTACAGCTAATTTTTTTTTTTTTTTTTTTTTGTGGTAAGCGGGGCTCTCACTGTTGTGGCCTCTCCCGTTGCGGAGCACAGGCTCCAGACGCGCAGGCTCAGCGGTCATGGCTCACGGGCCCAGCCGCTCCGCGGCATGTGGGATCCTCCCAGACCGGGGCACGAACCCGTGTCCCCTGCATCGGCAGGCGGACTCTCAACCACTGCGCCACCAGGGAAGCCCACAGCTAATATTTATTGAGCACTTACTATGTGCCAGTCCCTGCTCTGAGCACTTTTTTAAAGTGCTGGTGCATTTAATCCTCACCAAGATCCTGTTGTTGTCTCCATTTTACAGATGAGAAAGCTGACATTTCCTCAATTTGTCTGACCCCGTCAGGTGCTTTGCATGTGCTGTGGATTAGCCTTGCTGGGCTGAGCATGGCTACTGAAGTACGCTGTCACATCTGCTGCCTGCTTAATCCTCAGAGCCCCCTGTGAGGTGGCAGGTGCAGGGACTGTGGCCTCATCTCCTAAATAAGAACTCTGAGCTTCAGAGGGCTTGGTCACTGGAGCTGAGAATTCAACCCCAGGCTACTGACTCCAAATCCAGCCCTTTTTCCATGTCACCAAGAGGCCAATGACAGAGCCAGACAGAGGGACAGATATTGACAGAAAGAGACTGAGATCTACTCAGGACTTAGGCAGGCTGCAGAGAGTCAGAATAAAGACCTCTCGGTGAGTGAGAGGTGTCCCTGAGAAAGAATAGCCCCCCACCCCCAACCATCCCTGGTACGGAAGGGTAGGGGCCTGTTCCCTCCCCCCCACCATCACCTGGGTGGCAAGGGCAGCACCTCTGTGAAGTGGTCTCGTGACATTTTCATGGGATCTTTTCACCATTCAGCTCTCCCTGGGCTTGGGGAGTAGGAAGGAAGCAGACAGAGAGGTAAGGGGCCTTGTTTCCACCCTCCCACACACCCCATGAAAAATCTTTCCAAACAGCTCTCTGGAATCACACTAGTGAAGCTAATTATCATAATTACTAGGACACAAGCTAGAAAAAAAAATCTGCTTTGTCACCATAAATATTCATTACCTTCATTCTGGATTGTTATCCAAGCAACTGCCATCCCAGAAGCCCGGGGGAAACTGAGGCATGGAGGTGGAGATGGGGGAGTGTGGCCAAGTCAGAGTGGCAACTGGCTAGTCTACAGGGTTCAGGGTTCAGCCCATTACCCAGCTGGGGGAGGGGAAAGGCCAAGGCCAACGGTCATGAGGATACTGAGGTCCCACGGTTAAGGGTCTCGCTCAAGCTTGCGCAGCTAGACTTGGGACTATAGGAGCAGGAGTTTTGTGAACAGTGCTTTGGCCAAGATCTCAAAAGCTCAACCCAATGTGAAAACCCCATGTCCCCAAGATAGCATTCATTTCCACAGCCTTCTCTAACTCCTAATAGGAATTGGGGAGGGGGTGCTCAGAATCTCAGAGGGAGTTTGGGAGATATCCTTGCCAGATAACCTCATGATCAATAGCAATACCTCGGAATTCCATAGAGGTTGGTTCAAGTCTAAGCTTTGCTGTGCTTTAGCTGGGCAAATTCCTCAACCTCTCTGAGCCCCAGTTTCCTCACTTGTCAAATGGAGACAATAAAGGCGTCACCTCTTGAGATTGTTATGAGAATAAAACAGGATGATGCTTGGACAATTATTGAGCCCAGCTCCCGGCACATAGGGAGCGCTGTACTCAGTGGCTGGCACTGTGATTCCCTTTCCTTCAGGCTGTCTCCTCTTGTTGTCCCCACCCCCATAGGTGGGCTCCTTCTTCATGATCAACCTCTGCCTGGTGGTGATTGCCACGCAGTTCTCAGAGACCAAGCAGCGGGAAAGCCAGCTGATGCGGGAGCAGCGCGTGCGGTTCCTTTCCAACGCTAGCACCCTGGCCAGCTTCTCCGAGCCGGGCAGCTGCTATGAGGAGCTGCTCAAGTACCTCGTGTACATCCTCCGGAAAGCAGCCCGAAGGCTGGCCCAGGCCTCCCGGGCAGCGGGCGTGCGGGCCGGGCTGCTGAGCAGCCCAGCTCCCCGCGGGAACCAGGAAGCCCAGCCCAGCGGCAGCTGCTCCCGTTCCCACCGCCGTCCGTCCGTCCACCACCTGGTGCACCATCACCACCACCATCACCACCACTACCACCTGGGCAATGGGACGCTACGGGTCCCCCGGGCCAGCCCACAGATCCAGGACAAGGACGCTCATGGATCTCGCCGGCTCATGCTGCCACCACCCTCGACACTCGCCCTCTCCGGGGGACCTCCAGGGGGCGCAGAGTCCGTGCACAGCTTCTACCATGCTGACTGCCATTTGGAGCCAGTCCGCTGCCAGGCACCCCCTCCCAGGTCGCCATCTGAAGCGTCGGGCAGGACTGGGGGCGGTGGGAAGGTGTACCCCACCATGCACACCAGCCCTCCACCAGCGATGCTGAAAGAGAAGGCGCTGATGGAGGTGGCCCCCACCTCTGGACCCCCCACCCTCACCAGCCTCAACATCCCACCCAGGCCCTACAGCTCTATGCACAAGCTGCTGGAGACACAGAGTACAGGTGAGAACTCTGGGTGGGGGCACGTTGGTGCCCCTCACCCAGGGACCTGGTGATATTCCCATCCCAGGCAGGACTGGGGCATCTGGAGTCAGAAGGGCAGGGCTTGGATTCACATTCTGCAACTCTTGGCGTTGCGACCTTCAGCTAGTCACATCGCTTCTTTGAGCCCTAGTTTTCTCATCTGTTAAAATGGGAATCATAATTCCTACATTGTAATAATGACAACAGCTCTCATGTAACGAGCGCCTGCTATGTGCTCTGCTCTATGCTGTTTGCAGTTGTTGACGGATTGCGGTGTGCCTGTCACATGCTTCTCAGGCAAAACCCCACTGGAGCCTCTCATCAGTTTAAGTGATAAACTTTCTTATCATCCCCATTTTACTGATGGGACAAAGGAGGCTTGGAGAGGTTGTGTGACTTGCCCGAGGCTGTGCCATTGGTGAGGGGTGGAGTCAGGGCCCTCTGACTCGGAGGCCCACACTCTATAGTCCTTGCTGCAGGTTCCGAGGGGGGAAACGGTGTGTGATTGTGGTGAGCACCATGTCCCATGCTAAGGGCACTCTTGTAAACACGAGTGTCACTCCATCCCCATAGCGAGACCTGGGGCTCGGTGCAGCAAGTCCTCAGGGGCTGCTAGGCTGACGGGTGGAACGCCCAGTGTCGTGGGGAAGGGAGATGCTTGCACCTGGGGGCATCCCCCAGTCGGGCAGGGGTGGCACGCCCTCCTCCACAGACAGACTTACTGTAGCCGAAGCCCAGGGCCTGTGTTTCAGGAAGGATGTGGCACGTGGGAGAAGTGGGATATTTGTGGGCTGTTATGTGGGAATGTGGGCTGGGACAGGAAGGTGCCATCACAGAATGCAGTGGGAAGGGTTCTTGTGCCAGCTCCTCTACTACCCTGCCAAGGGGCGCCAGCCAGCCGCACACACGCATGGTTCTATTTCCTTCTGTGTAGAAGGCAGGGCTGGGACCATCATAGCTGTCAGTGGTGTTTACTGATGTCCTCCTGCATGCAGGCAGAAGGGCTGGGCCCCGAGCCAGGCGTCTTCAAATCCATGCTTTCTCTGGGTAGTCTCTGAGGTTCCTTTCAGCTCTCACTGTCTATGGTCAAAGCTGTATTTAAATGGACATCGGTGTCTTGGGATAGGTCACGGTGTACATGCACGTGCGCAGTCTGGGGTGTGTGTGTGTGTGTGTGTGTGCGCGCGTGCGTGTGTGTGCATGAAGGTGTCTGGTGTGTGTATGTGCCCGTCTGCATGCACGTGTCTGGTGTTCATGTGTCCACACGTGTCTGATGTGTATAGGTGCATGTCCATGCACACGGGGTGGTGCTCTTGTCTGGTGTGTATGCACACCCATGTGTGCACATGCCTGGCACACATGCACCGTGTGATATGTATGGGTCTGTGCACACTTGTGTTTGGCTGTGCATGTATATATGACTCATAAATTGTATGCGTATGTACACAGTACATGTATGTATGCGAGTATGTGTCTAGTGCACATGTGTGTGTGTCTGGTGTGAGAACATACATGAATACACATGTACGGGCGTGTGTCTTAAGGACCCCTTGGAAAATGCTACTTAAAGCAGTGTTAATGCAGGGCTGGCTTCCTTGGGAAGGAAAGATGGTCTAGGCTCCTTCCTGAAGGCTCCTACGTGACCCGCACAAACCCTAGGACAACCAGCAGTGACTGTCAGTAGGATGCTATTGGCATTTGGGGGCATTCTATTACTCAGGATCGCCCACAATGCAAGTCATTCAGCACCCCTGCCCACCAAGTGCCCAGCACGCCCATCACTGAAAGAATCCCAAGCTCCCCCACTCATTTTATACACACTCTGAGGGAAGGGTGACCCCAAGTTGGAAACCCCGGAGTCTCTAACCTCTACTCTCCTGTCCCAGGCACCTGCCAAAGCTCTTGCAGGATCTCCAGCCCTTGCTTGAAGGCAGACAGTGGAGCCTGTGGCCCAGACAGCTGTCCCTACTGTGTCCGGACTGGGGCAGGGGAGGTGGAGCTCGCCGGCCACGAGATGCCTGACTCAGACAGCGAGGCAGTTTATGAGTTCACACAGGACGCCCAGCACAGTGACCGCCAGAATCCCCACAGGTGGCGTCGACGGAGCCTGGGGCTGGACGTGGAGCCCAACTCTGTGCTGTCCTTCTGGAGGCTGATCTGTGACACCTTTCGGAAGATTGTGGACAGCAAGTACTTTGGTCGGGGAATCATGATTGCTATCCTGGTCAACACACTCAGCATGGGCATCGAGTACCACGAGCAGGTAGGGACACGGGCAAGGGCATGGTCCCTGGGGCTGGGGACCCTCTACCTTCCTTCCCTCCCATCCCGTGTTCAGTTTCCTCTCCATGCTGCTAGCTTGCACGGCAGGGAGGAGGACAGGAGGGAGATGCACCAATGCGTGGGGACTCTTTGGAGCGTGAAAGCCAGTGAATGTCATACAGTCTCCCAGTGTGGAGGTTGCCCAGGGCAGGGGCAGGGTCTGAGCTGGGTGTGTTTTATCTGGGAAGGCTTCTGAGAGGAGGTGGGCTTTAAAGGATTTAAATGAGTGATGAGCATCAGATGTGGGCAAGGCCTTTTTGGAGGGACAAGTCACATACAGGGGGTGGGCTGGGCCCCCGGGCATTCACCTGACTCAGTAATTAGGGGTGTGATTGACTGGAGGCAGCAGGGGGCTGTGCAGGTAGAGGTGAGGAGTGGAGGGCTGGAGCCTGCCCCTGGGCGGGGTAGGGAGGGAGGCCATCTGCTCTTGGCCTCTGTTCTGGGAGCCGTGCTGTGAACGGGGAGGGCGGCTCTGGGTGGAAGAGAGCTCCCAGCATGGTGAGGGGACTTGAAACCATTGCGCTTGAGGAATCGTTCTAAGAACCTGGATGTTTAGTCAGGAGAAGAGGAGGCTCAGCAGGGACAGGCGAGCTGTCTTCAAATATTTGAAGGGCTGTCATGTGGAAGAGGAAGCAGGCTTGTTTTGCGCGGCTGGCGGCAGCCGGCAATGGGATCTGGGCTGAGGGGGAGGAGGCTGTCTTCTCTCGCTGAGCTGTGCAAGAACAGAGCTGGTGGCTGGGGAACCCCACTGACCCCACTCCCACACTGGAGGTGGGAGCAGGTACCATGGGGCCTCACAAACGGCTATGGCTTAATTCCCCACAGGAATCCTTTCAGAAGGCAGCCCTTCCCCCCAACTTGGCCTTCCAGGTCACCCCCTTGTCAGATTCTTGGGAAACGAGGGAGGCCAGCAGGCAGGTCCTGCGGCGGTTCACAGGCCCTTCTGTGCTTTTCTCCCCTGGGTGTTCTCACTGTCCTGGGGCTCAGGGAGGGTCAGGGCTGCCAGACCTTCCCTGGTACCGACCGAAGCCAGGTACTGCCCCAACCTAATGGGAACAGGCACGTGGAGCCAGAGGTGTGGAGTGGGCGCGCAAGCACGCACGCACGCACGCACGCACGCACGGGTGGGGCAGGGGTGGGGCAACCATGGGGCGGGGCCTGGGCTCCGCTGGGCGGGGCCACGGGGCAGTGCGGGGAGTGGGTCTGAGTCGAGGCTGGGTATCCTAGGTCCAAGCCCGGCTGGAGCAAACGTGAGATGTTCACTTTTCAGGGGGTTCTGAATTCCCTTACCGTCCACCCCACTCAGCTCCTACCCCAACTGCCCTGTCCAGCCGGGTGCACCCCAGCCCCTCCCCCATCGCCATCAACCATGTTGACGCCCCTTCCTTTTGGCTCAATGACCCCCACCCAGCCGGCTATACCCTGTTCCTTTTCTATGGAGGTGAGGTGGAGGCGGGCAAGGACACCGGCTACAGGGTCAGCAGGTGGGGAGTATGGCACTTTGGTGGGTGTGTTGTGTCTGGGCCCATGGGGCGTGGGTGTGTGTGGCTCACGCCTGCTCAGCCAGCCTCCTGGGGAGGGGTGCTCTGCTCTGTCAGGCTGGTTGTGGCGGCATTTTCTGCTGCCGCGATCCAGGTGGCGGCAGCTCCTAAGCTCCCACTACGCCAGCTCCCGAGCCTGAATCTCAGCCTCCTCTCCCTTACCCCAGTTCTGGCTGTGGTCAGATGCCCCTCCCCCCGGGGGCACCTCCTCGGCTGCTGGTGGAGGCTTTGACTGTGCTGGAAAGAAGCTGAGTCACAGAGACTGAGGGCAGATGAAGCTGCAGCAAGAGGGCTTTCAGTTAGACATCAAGAAGGACACCCCCTTGGGGAAGAAGTAATAGCAATCAGTCACGGTGCCTGCAACATCTCCTTATCCAAGTTCCTGAGGAAAGCGGGGGACAGCCTCCCAAGTCCTCAGCAGCAGGGAGTCCCCACTCAGTGGTGGCACAATGTCTGCTCCAGGGAGGAGTTTGTCCCAATACCTGGTTGCCGAGGGCCCCATAGGGGTGAGTGAGAGTCACCAGCAGGCCAGGCAAAGGACTGACTGCGGCCCCGGCAGGCTCAGGGGCTGGGAGCGGTAGAAAATCCCAGAAGCAGCCGTGGCCCTGTGCTTGCAGGCACTGCCGCATGAATGTCCCGCCATCTGGGTCCCCGAGCCTGAGCAGGCTGAGGGGGGGCAGGGAAGAGTGCAAGAAGACATGGAGGCGAAAGACAGAGACACAGAGGGGGATATGGAGACACAGAGGGAGACAGAAAGAGAAAGGGAGAGAGAGACAGAAATAGGGAGATGGGGGCACAGAGAGCAAGATGGAGACCCAGGAGGAGAGAGATAAAAAGACAGGAAGGCAGAGACACAGAGGCAAGAAGGTCAGAGATATAGAGAGGGAGATGGAGACTCAGGGGGAGGAGACAGAGACAGGTGGAGGCACAGAGATGTAGGGGTGACAGAGACAGATACGGAGAGGGAGCCAAAGACAGACCAAGACCCTGATGCAAACAAGGATAGACGGAGCAGGGACCAGGAGACAGAGGCTCCGATGGAGCCTCAGATGAAGGAGAGGAGGAGCCAGTTGAGCAAGAGAGCTGAGAGACACAGCAAGGAAGAGCGTCTGCAGATGCTCAGAGGCGAGGGCCAGAGGCTCATGGTTTCCCTGCAGTGCTCTTAATGAGGTAGTTGTATCCATTGATCTTGGTGTTGATCAGACTCTTGGACACTGGAGAGGGTGTTGCTGGTGCTTCGCTGGGGGAGGAGCCCAGCCTGTTGCTGGTGCCCTTTCCAGACCTGTCCTCTCCCACTGTCACCTATCTTACCCATCATTCGGTTTTCCTGCCTAGAACAGTCATACTCCTGCTGTTCTCTACCAACCTTTTGACCAAGGTAGCATCCATTTTGTCATACCCCACCCTACCCGAGGTGGGCCCCATGCTGTCCACACTCTCCTGCTTTTCCCACCCCTTAACCCACCAGCTGGCAGAGAAGTGGCAGGGCTAGTTTGTGCAGAGATGCTGGTGAGGAGGACAAAGACACAGGACTCTGAGGAGGGAGCAAGAATATAACTTCAGGGCTTCCCTGTTGGCGCAGTGGTTGAGAGTCCGCCTGCCGATGCAGGGGACACGGGTTCGTGCCCCGGTCTGGGAAGATCCCACATGCCGCGGAGCGGCTGGGCCCATGAGCCATGGCCTCTGAGTCTGTGCGTCCGGAGCCTGTGCTCCACAACGGGAGAGGCCACAACAGTGAGAGGCCCACGTACTGCAAAAAAAAAAGAAAAAAAAAAAAACTGTTATAAAAAAAGAATATAACTTCAGATCGGAAGTGTGATCTGACGGAGGGCGGGCTTGTGTGTGCCCCATCCACTAGGGGGCAGTGCCTGGAACAGGGAACTTGTGAACTATCCATCCATCCATCCATCCATCCATCCATCCATTTCACACACATTTTCTGTGCATCAGAGTTGCGCCTAAGCAGTGGCATGCTGATAAATGTTTAATAACCAGCCATTTAAAAAGAAAAAATTGTCCTGATTTGTGGTGTTTACAGTATTTGCCAATTTCCATGGTGTAAATGCTTCCACTATGGCTGATTTCAAGCTACCAATGTGATGTCACTGCATGTGGAGTTGGGAAGAGAGGTGCACAACCAGATGCTCCAGTACAACACTGGGCCGAGGCACTCTGTCCGTCCTCTCAAAGACCTCACCGACAAGTAAACAGTCACACTAACGTGATGTAATACGTGCTTGGAAAGGATGCACGGAGGAGTAGCCCATGACCCGGACTGGGGAAAGGATTCAAGGAGGGCTTCAGTAGCACGTGACCTAAGAGCTGAGTTTGAATGGAGAGTGGGAAGTAGCTAGTGAAGGGTAGAGGGTAGGGCACAGCATGGGGAAGGGCCAGAGGCACCAGACACAAGAACGAAGAGATTTATAAGGAGTTCAGAATGAATAGGGCACTGGGTGGGGGCTGGGATGGGCAAGTAACAAGAGATGAGTTTGGAAAAAAACTCAGAGCTAGGTCCTGAGAGGCATAGGAAGGAGTTTGGATTTATTTTATCCTGAAGGTGACAGGTTCCCCCAAAAAGTTTTAAGCAGGTCCATGATATGTGTTTGTGTTCTATGAAAAGGCCTCTGGAAGCCACGTGGGGAGTAGAAGGGAGAGGGAGACAGGAGGCAGGGAGGCCCACCAGAGGGTTACTGCAGTGGTCTGGCCAGTTCATACATCTCTGTCCCTGGAGACAGAGAGAAGAGGGCTGGGGAGAGCTGGCAGGTGGCTGAATCTGTAGAACTCAATACCAGTTGGATATCTGTGGGGAGGAGGTGGCGAGGATGACACCCAGGTTTCTGCTTCAGGGGGGAGCACTGGGGCTTGTGCAGAGTTGGGCTGGAGGGCATTGCGTACAAGGTGCCTGGGGGACATCCAGCGTGCTGTTGGAGCACAGAAGAGAGGTTGTCTCCTGGAACCTGTCTCTGCCTGAGTACGCGCGGGGGCAAGTCCCCTCCAGGAGAATGGGGTCTTAAGGACACAGGAGCTTCCGAATCACCCCCTTCCTAGTTTGGGGCTGCTGAGGGCAGGGGCCAACCTCATATTCTAGAAGAGGGACAACAGCATGTGGGGAGGTGGGTAGGGGACACAGCCCAGTGGTCTCCTGGCCTGCAGAGAAGAGAGAGGGAGGGTCCAAAATACACAGCCTTTCAGGCCAGGAGAGGACAGGGCAGGTGATGATTCTGCTTGTTTCCCCATCCTGTCACTCTAGATACATGTCCAGGGAGGGTTTCTATTTATAAGTGAGTGAAGTCAGCTGTTCAAGGCAAGGGAAGCTGGGAGTGGGGTAGGGTGGGGGAGAGTCCAGATGTGGTAGGTCTTAACTTGGAGGGCATTCACAGGCTCCTTTTGGATTCTGCTGAAAGCTGGGACCCTTTTCCCAGAAGATAGACACAGGCATGGATACTCCAGTGTGGCCTTCGAGGACAGGGGTTTACAGACACCTGTCCTATTCCTTGGGCCTCCCAGGAGTCCTTGGCCTCCAGGCAGAGGAGCTGGGGCTGGGGGCCAAGCAAGACTTGGGGGGATGATCTTTTACAGTTGCCCTGGTCCCAGACTTTCAAAGGTTCTCCAGATGTGGGACGGAGAAGGGCGCTCTTTTGGAGATGGCCAGCAAAAGGGGTGCTCACATTCCTCCAGGTGTCATCTGGCTCTAAGACTCCCCCAATTCAGCAAGCATGGGGAGCACTTCCTGTGCACAGCACTTTAGAATAGAATGGGGGTGGGGGCAGTGCCAGGAGCACCCAAGAAACTTAGGTTCCAGCAGAAAAGTCATTCTGCTTCATGGATGATTATGCCAAATGCCGTAAGGGAGACTTCTGGGGACAGGACAGATGTTTACACCCAGATGGGGGATTTCGGAGGGCTTCCTGAAGGAGGTGGCTTTTGAGGGTGGCCTTGAAAGATAAGTGGGATTGGTAGCTGAGGCCAGGAGCAGAGGGTTCCGGTGGAGGGACCGGGGGGGATTCTGGCAGCCTGGCCTGGGAATGCACAGGGAGGCATAGGATGCTCTGAAGGACCGTCGTGTTGCCTCCCCCACCCCACCCCGAGTTGTCTGAGCAGCAGTGAAGTGAGTCCGGCAGTGCTGTGGAAGCTGGAGTTTCCAGTTAGGTGTGGGCTGGTTTGGGGGAGGGACCCGGAGGCTATTTCTATTGTTCAGATCAGAGGCAATGAGGGCCCCCAGTATGGTGGAGGGAGAATAGAACGAGTGGGTGGGGGCACAACCATTCCATTGCCAAGGTCTGTGAGCCCGGGCACCTGCTGCTAGAGGGATGAATGGCAGGCATAAATCCTAGGTAACTCCTAGGTTCCAAAACTGAATCCTGGAGAGGGATGGAGCTGGGAAGTCGGGAAAGGAGCAGGTTTGGGAGAGGGGGTGAGAGGGTTTGTTTTGGACTTGCCACCCTTGAGCTGGCCGTGGGCCATCCTGGGAAGGCTGTCAGGCAGGTTGGCTCTCTGGTTGAGGAACCAAGGCTTGGAAGGAGATTGTTTTGCATTGTCCACACCCCAGTGACATCTGGAGAGGTGGGAGATGGAGGAGGCGGGGAGCCCAGGGGGGAGGTGGGTTCTGCTGAACTCAGGAATGTTGGTCTGAGGGGAGAAAGGCAGCGGAGAGGGAGAAGAGCCCTAAGAGGGCAGGAGGTGGCTGGCACAGGGTCAGGGAAGTAGAGGGAGGTAGTCATCAGGCAGGAGGGGCTTGCAGCAGGCTCAGGTACTGCCCAGGCATGCAGAAGAGGAGGGCTGGGAAGAGGGTTCTTGGAGAGAGCTGGACTGGTGGGGCCTGGGGTTCAGGCGTGAATAGGCCTGGATCCATGCGAAGGTTTCTGCTTTTAGGCAGGGGAAGGGATATTGGAGAAGTGAGGGAAACAGGGACAACTGATGGAATGAAATGGAGTCCAGGGGGGCGTGGGGTGGAGGTGTGGATGGAGGAGGGGCTGGCTGCCTTCCAGGAGGGAAGAGAGGTGAGTAGGTTGCAGGATACAGAGCGCTGTGGGGGAGGGAAGTGGAGCCCCATGAAGCAGGAGGCCAGGTTGGGAGTGGGGATGGGGGCCGAGGAGAGGGAAAGGGTCTGAGGCAGCTCTTGGGGGTGAAAGATGGACATCCAACAATAGAGGAAGATGAATACTGGCACAGAGCGGCCCTTTGTCTCCCAGCCGGTTATTCTCCCATCAGGTCAGCACAGGTTCGTGACTAGCAAAGCTCAGCAATTCGACAGCTGCAGCAGAGACACAGAGGGGGTGGGGACTTACCTGGGCTGGAGCTGGCAAGACAGGAGGAGCCCTCTGAGGTCTGTGGCCTGAGGGCAGCCTTTAAACGGTCCACCACAACTGGGCAAGGGACTGTGCAGGCCAGTGAGGGGCAGGGGCCACAGATCCAAAATTTTAAGTCACAGAAGCTTTGGGTTGACTGTCTGCAAGCTGAGCGAGCACTGTGGGTGCCTTGCACTTACTTGGCTCGTGTGTTCCCCTGGGGAGCTGGCAGGAGACCAGGGGGAGGGGCTAAAGTACCACTAGTTACGAGGCACTGGAGCACAGTGACACCTAACAGTGGGCCCAGCGGGTATGAGGGGCTAGAAGAACGAGGAGAGAGAGGCGACGTTCCAAGCTAGAGTGCTTCCAGGGGGACGGCGAAGAGCAAGGCCACGATCTGTATGATGAGACCTGTGAGGTCTCCCAGAAACCTCCCGCCTCCCAGGCGTGCCCTGATTTCTCACACCTCCTTGGAGGAGGAGGAGGAGGAGGAGGGCGGAGGTCCCACTGACCCACTGACCCTCACCCCATCACTGAGGCCCACCTGGACCAGCCCTTTTGGGTGTGGGATCAGCAGGCAAGACTGCCAAAGGCAGAGGTGAGGTGAGCTGAGGAGTCAGAATTGGGGAGCAGAGATTTCAGGGTCCGTGGAACAGGTGGCAGCCGAGGAGATGGGGGGCGAAGGTGTAGCTTGGCGGGGTTGGGGTGACTCGTATAGGCCTCTCCTCAGGTCTGGTCTGGCTTGTCCCCGCCTTGCACCTTCCCTTCCAAAGGCACATCCCTGTCTGCCAGAGGCGGCTCTCAGGCCTCGCGCCTGGACCGCTGCAGTATCCCCTAACTGGTCTCCATCTCTTTGTCTCTCCAAGCCATCCGCACACTGCCACTACTGCAGCAGATTAATCTTCTTCATAGACTGCTTTGCACATCTCCTGCCTCCCCCCAGAAGCCTCAATGGCAGCTTCATGGGCAGAGGCAAGTCCAGCCTAAGTCGAGTCGGGGAGCAGAGTCAAGGCCATTCAGGCTGGGCCCCACCTACCTGGCAGCCTTGCTCCCCAGCGGTCCCTCCCACCCTCTGACCAGGGCAGACACTTGACCCTTGGTCCTGGAGTACGCCCTGCACGTTCCCTCCTCTGCTCCTTTGCTCGCACCGCTCTGGCCGGGGATGCCTTCCACGGGAGTTCTCCTCCCCACTGGCCCACTGACCTCAACCGGTTTGAGCTCCTGGGGCCCTCCCGGTGTCTGCCCACACGTGGCGCTTAGCTTCGGCCTTGCAGACACTCTGTCCTGCCACGTGAGAGGACTGGTGCCACTGTCGGTGCCCACGGGGCCACCTGAGCAGGACCCTGGCCTGGGTGTTTTCACAGGCTGTAACTCCTATATCTGGCAGGGCAGCCTCGTCACAAGGAGGTGTTACCCTGTTTAATAGAAGAGACCACTGGGAACCAGCAAGGTTAAAGGACTTGCCTGAGGTCACCCAGGTGCAAAGTCTCCGAGGTGGCAGGTCTCCCGCATTCAGGTTCCACCCCCTCTTAGCAGTGTTGTGCATACCATGAGCACTTTAAGGGTTAGTGGATGGAGGTGCCCTGGGTTTCAGGGGGCTCCTGGGGCTGGGAAGTATTGAGCAGCTTACCTGGGGCCCAGTTACTCCAAGCTGACAGGCTAAGGGGAGGGAAAGCATTGGGAGATGGAAGATGGGAGATTTACAGTTAGCGTCAGCACAGAGAAGAGCCTGGGGCCTCTTGGGGGGAGAAGCTCAGGCTGCCTGGCCTCCGCTTGCAGAAGCCCCTACTGAGCCTTCACCTTCGTGAACAGAAGGGAGGATGCAGCCTAGACCAGAGAAGGGACTACCTGGCAGCCTGATGGGTTTGTGTGAGTCTGTGTGGGCTGTCTGGGTGTGTGGCGGGGGCAACAGCATGGAGAGGTGTGGAGAGGCGTGCAGATGCACCTTGCTCAGCACCTTCCTAAGTGAGTGTTGTGACCTCCATCGAGTCACCACACCTCAGAGCCTCAGTTTCCCTGCCGTCAAGGAAGCCCACATCCCTCCCTTGTTTGGTGTGCACAGGGAGGAAATTAACTCCTAGGAGGAAGGTAGTAGCAGTGCAGGGCCCGTGGAGGGCCCTAGCAGAAGTTGGCTCCCACCCCGTCCCTTTGCAGCTGCAGTGGCTGTGATCACGGCTCTGGTCCCTGGGGCAACGGTGTTGCTAAGACTGAGGCTCTGTGTCCTCGTCCTGCATTTGCAGAACATTCCCAGCTTCCAATTTAGTAACTTGGACAGGCCTGGCTGTCTGGGGGAGGAGGACTTTTTTCCCATGGATCATGGGGGATACCGGAGCCTTGGAAGGGAATAGTCATTGCCCCTAAGTGTGTGCAGCGAGGAGAGAGAGGGAAGGCGGGGGTGGGGCAAGGGGGGAGAGTGCCAGGCCCTCCTTTCGACCTGCTTCTTGGGTCCCACTGCCTCCTGGAGGCTGGCTGCGCGCGCTGCAGCTCCAGGCTTTGCCGCCAATCCTTTACGAGGGCAGTGACGCAGGCCTTGGGGGAGCCCGCGCCATCCTTCTGATGAGGCTCTTGGTTGGTGCGCTGGCGGGTGAGTGTGTGTCTGTGTGTATCTGTGAGCCCTCAGGTACAGACTGTCATAAGCCCTGTAGACAACACCAGGAAACGGTGAGAACACCCCTCCTCCACACGCCTGGTAGTAGTTGTACTTTAAGCATTCACTAATTAAGTAAATACATGATAGCAAAAGCTATAGTGCTTTCACTATTTTATTAATTTTTGTTTCTGCAAGCTTTTTTTGGATGTATGATTTATATGCCATAAAATTCACCCATTATACATGCACCTCCGTTATGCTTTCAAACTCATTCTTTATTCATACATCTACGTTCATGTGAAATATAATTTTCTATATGTAAGAAGACACATTACATATTCAGTCCATCCCCGTGTCTGGGTTCACAGGCCCCTCACTGCACTCTTGGATCCTGACAGCCTAGTATTATTGGACTCAGAGTCAGGGGGGATTGGGTCCCGCTCTCTGGCTCTCCCTGCCCAATGACTTTGTGCTGGTCATTCATCATCTTTTGACCGCTTTTGCTCATCTGCAAAATGAGGGTGGGCGTGCTGTTGTGTGGATGGTACAAGGTGAGACACACGTTGAGCCTGGGAACCTACAGAGCATCGCACCAGTGTGGCCTGTGCTTACCATCTTTATCCAATCCAAGGATGGACAACCGGGCAGACTGCAGTGTGACAGGGAGGCAGGTTCACTGACCACGGCCCCTTCCCCACCACCTGCACTGTGCTCCCGCTGGAGGGACCAAAGGTCCTGTCTCCCTGTGAACCCCATTTGCTAGGTCAGGTGGCATGCCCCCACTCACAGTCTGAGAGCAAAATCGCACTCAAGATCTGCTGGAGCAACGGGCTCCATGCCACACTGGCCCCCACGACAGCCACTCGCTCTCTGGACAGCTGGCTCTCGGCCCCCCACCTGCTGACCCAGGCCCTCCTCCCCAGACCTGTCTTTGGAGGGAATCCATCCGTGGGCTGAGAGCTTCTCTCCTTCTAAGTAGCTGTTGAGCCCCCAAATGCCCCTCACCTGCCAGTCAATCAGAAGACCCTGCCTTCCAGCTTTACCCCCTCCCACCCAGGCTGGCCGCACATATTGGGGCCATTAGGATACATTTGGTGGTGCCCAGGGCCTGGCTCCATGCTTGGGTGACCTACCTGGGCAGCTGGCCAGATGAGGCAGCTGGGTAAACAGGGGGACACGTCTGATGGACTAAGGGCTTCACTTGGTTATTTAATTCAAACTTCTTGAGTAGCTACTACGGATCTTGGGCTTTTGGGTGCTCAAGACACCTCATCAGATGGGCAGTGGACTCCACTGAGCCAATCAGATCTCACTCTGCAGCTGCAGCCTGGCCAGGCCCCGCCCTTTCTCTCCACACATGGCTCATTCCCTGGCTCGACCCTGGGACGCCTTCCCCTTCCCTCTGCCTGGAGAGACCCCACGCACCCTCAGAGTTCATTTCAAGTGCTGCCTCCCGACTAAGGCTTTCCCAGCATGTTCCCCCCTCACCTTCTCTCTCCTGAACTCCTGGATTTACTGTCTGGATAATTTATTTTGGCACCAAAGCATCTAAGGTCTCTTGTGGTTATTCAGCTGTTTTGTGTGTGTACAACTTGTTTCCGGCTAGACTCTGAGCTCCTAGGAGACGGGGAGCACAGCTGGCATGTTTTTGCATACCTGGTGGATTTTACAGTACCTGGTGGATTATACAGTAGGTGCTTAATATTAAAAGGGAGGCGGTACTTAATATTCTGCACTGGAATAGCAGACGAAGTAAAGTTCGTCATTAGTTCTGATGACCTCCCTAGGTTGTATCCTCAGTCCCAACCCCAGACCCTGGGTAGGAGCATAAAAGTAATTACCAGAGAGGTTAAGGATCTGGCTGAAGGTCAGTCACACAGTGAGTTGACAGGGTAGGCGGGGAATTAAGCTGGGTGTCCTAGACTCAGGTAGCAGCTCCAGGTGCCACCTCATCTGTGACAACCCTTCCTGGAGTCTCCCTTCCGCTCCTCAGTGTGTTTGTGTGTGCACGCTTCTGTGTGCCTGCACGCAGGTATTGCGTGCGTATACTTGGTCGTGTGTTTATGTATATGTGTGTGTGCACGTACGCACTTGTGTGTGTTTGTGTGTACCTGTATGCAGTTGTGTACGTATCTGGAAGAAAGCAACGTCGTCAACCGTTGTCCAAGAGGAGGCTGCCAAGTCCACAGAGTAATCGTAGAGCCCGTGTGATTTGCATGTGGCCGCGTGACTGCGTGTGTGTGTGAGGTCTTGGCAGTCACCCTCTGGTAGCGGCCAGCATCAGTGCGCTGCTGGCCTGGGCCTGCTGAGCTGACGTGGTAGCACAGGACAGGATGCGTCTCGGGGCACCCAGGAGGAGGTGGGCAGAACCCACAGCATAGGCCTCCCGTGAGCCTGTGGCCCCAGGGTCTGAGACTCAGAGCTGGAAATGGCCAGGGGCTGGGGGCTTTGTGCAGTGGCCACCCCTGAGTGCATTTTCTCATGGACCCTTTGGGGGAGGAGGGTCTTCCGCATTAGCCTGAGCATTCGGCACCACTACTCCCCTCTCCCAACAGCCCGACTCCCACCCACTGGCTTGCTGTTCCCTCTCCCCCTCTCCACGTGGCCAGGTGTTTGGGAGGACTGGGATGAGGGGCTCAGGGACAAGCCTTGGCTGCCTCATGCCCACCCTGTCCTCCAGCCTGAGGAGCTCACCAACGCCCTGGAAATCAGCAACATCGTCTTCACCAGCCTCTTTGCCCTGGAGATGCTACTGAAGCTGCTCGTGTATGGTCCCTTTGGCTACATCAAGAACCCCTACAACATCTTTGACGGTGTCATTGTTGTCATCAGGTACGACTGCCCCTCTGCTGCCTCTTGCCTGAGGAATGCCCTCGGGGTAGCTCGGGGTGAGGAGCCACACAGCCTGTTCCTCTGGGGTGCAGGGATCTGGAATCAGGCCCCACTGACCCGCAGGCTCTACACTTCCCCAGCTGAGGATTCTCCATGCCCCCAACGCTGCGCTCCACCCTCTCCCTAGGCCTTACCTTGCTCACGCGGAACGTGGCCTCCTATCTGCTTTGGCTGGGCCCCTCTGAAGTCTTTGCTCTCGTTTCTACTCCTTGTCTTCGACCCCATGCAGACCTGGGGTGGGCAAGGACTGGGGAGTTGGCTTTGGAGAGGAGTTGGAGGAAGTGTAAGGCCCAGCCAGCTGTCCCTGCTTACAAAGTGCTTGGAGACTGTCGCAGACGCTGGCAACTTGCTTCAGGGTTTCCAAGACCTTGGGAAAGTGCTCCACTGCCCCCCACACCCCCCAGGCCCTGGGCCAGAAGAACTGCTTTATTGCTTTTTTGGAATTGGCTTTAAATTTCATTAGAAGAGAACAAAGCAAACATTCCATAACTTGAGGCTGCTGCCTTGGCCGATTGAGGGAGAGGACTGGCCCAGAGGGGAGGGTGGGGAGGGCTCGAGCTGTCACCCAGATGTTGGAGCTCCTGCCTGGAGGCCCAAGGGCCCCTTGCTGCCCGCTTTCTCAGCGCTGGTCAGTCCAGACCCTCGGGTGCTGCTGGGCCCCCCTAAAGGACGGGGCAGGAGGAGGGTGAGTATGCAGCGGTCTCAGCCTCAGGCTCAGGCTCTGGCCCCCCGCCCCTCCCCCGCCCCTTGCAGCGTGTGGGAGATCGTGGGCCAGCAGGGGGGCGGCCTGTCGGTGCTGCGGACCTTCCGCCTGATGCGGGTGCTGAAGCTGGTGCGCTTCCTGCCGGCGCTGCAGCGGCAGCTGGTGGTGCTCATGAAGACCATGGACAACGTGGCCACCTTCTGCATGCTGCTCATGCTGTTCATCTTCATCTTCAGGTGAGGCAGGTGTGGCATCCGTGCCAGCGGGATGAGGGCCTGAGGGGCAGGGTGTGCTGGGGCCCTGACCCCCATCCTGTGGCTCCCATGTCTTCAGCATCCTGGGTATGCATCTTTTTGGCTGCAAATTTGCATCTGAGAGGGATGGGGACACGCTGCCGGACCGGAAGAATTTTGACTCCCTGCTCTGGGCCATCGTCACTGTCTTTCAGGTGCCAGGGTAACACGGCAGGGTGGGCAGGGTGGTGGGGTGCCCCCCCCTCCCCGGTGAAGGCCCTGACTCCCGTCCTCGGCCGGCAGATCCTGACCCAGGAGGACTGGAACAAGGTGCTCTACAACGGAATGGCCTCCACGTCATCCTGGGCTGCCCTTTACTTCATCGCCCTCATGACCTTTGGCAACTACGTGCTCTTCAACCTGCTCGTTGCCATTCTGGTGGAGGGCTTCCAGGCGGAGGTAACCCCCTGCCCTCAGCAGTCCACTTCCAGGAGGAATCGGCGGCCCCGCTGGAGCTGTGGTGTCCAGGGAGGTTCTGCGGGATGCGCCCCTCAGACTAGGCTGGGGAACTAGGAGCGGGGGGTTCTGGGTTGCAGGCAGCCCCTCGGCACTCGAGAGACCCGGTGGTTGTTGGTGGCAGAGCGTCTCTGGATCCAAGGTTAGCTGCCGAGTGGGCTTCCCCCACAAAGCCGGCTAGGTGCTTCCCTAGAGAGCTGGACGGGATGAGTGTTGACACACGATGCAGCTGGAGCCCTGAGCACAGGTGCTCTTGGGGACATCTGGAGGGAACCCATCTGAGCCGAGGGGTGGGGGAAGCTTGCAAGCAAGTCATCTGAGCTTTGGCTGAGCTGGTGAAGATGCCACCGGCGCCCGGGCAGGGCTGAGCCGCCCGGGGTGAGAAATGAGCCCAATTAGCTGCCGGCATGGCAGAGATGAGCATCCTATTTCCAGCCCAGTCTCCATCACCTTCGTCACAGGCAGCGTCATCAATTAATATTGATTTACATGGATCCCGCCCTTGCCCTGCCAGGACACAGCCTCTGCCTGAAGGGCTGCACCCCGCTCTGCTCCCTTAGCTCAGCCGCTCTTCCCATCCAAGCCCCAGGCCCAGCCCAGCATCCCAGCGCCTAGCACAGGGCAGGTCGACTCAACCTAGAAATGCTCCAGGTTGGGTGTGGAGAAGCTCTCGGTCCAGTTCTCTCCGGGTGACCCGGATGGAAACTCCCGCTGCGGCCTGGTCTATAAATACCCAGCACACGGTGGAAAAACAAAAATCTATTTTCTGACTCTTTCTCAGCCTTTCAAGGGAAGGCTGTTTCCCCGTGGGCTGGGCTGGCCTGGTGGGTGCGGGTGTATCTCTCCCACAGTGGCCTCCTCCCGTTGTAATTCCGTAGTTACCCATTATTGCATTTCCTCCCCGCTGGGTGGCAGGGAGGGCAGCAGGTCGGGAAGGCAGGCCCTGCCTTGGGTGATGGCTGGGCCTCTTGATGGGAGGGAGGGACACTGGTACTCTCCCTGGGATGGGACATTTATTTGGGGTTTCCCTGGGGCCTGAAGGGTTAAGGGTGCCAGCGTGCTCCCTCAAGAATCAAGGTCTGTATGGAGACCCACCACTTGGCCACTGCTCTTGGCCTGTGGGAAGAGGAGCTGAGTGGGGACAGGGGTCCTTCAGCCCCTTCCAAACCACAGCTCCTGGCAGCTAACATTCTCGCAGAAAAATTCCTGTGGTACTCTGTGGAAATGGAAAACACCCCAAGCCTATCTCCCGCCCTCAGGTGGCCGTTCAGCCAGCTCAGCAGTCTTGGAAACGCCCAGCACAGGCAGCACCCCCTCCATCACTGGTCCTTCCAGCAGACACCTTGTTAAACCGAGAGCCGCTGAGCCGGCCTGGTTGCTAGGCAGCGGCAAAGGCTGCGTGTGGGAATGGAGAGCAGCCTGGCCTTTGGGCCTGGCCTGGTCACTCTGGCCCTGCTGGGGGCTTGTGGCTGCCCCAGCATGAGGGATTGGCCAGGGCCTGGGGCCATACCCTCCTCGACAAGTGCCTGGGAGAGAGTCTCACTCGGGGCATGATGCTTTGGGTCTGGGGTGGGACGGAGAAAGGATCTCAGGATCAACCCCTTTTCAAGGGGGTGGGCAGCGCCCTGGCCCTGAAGTGCCCGTGAGAGGAGCTGGACCAGCTTCTCACTGTCCCGTAAACCCCGGGGTCAGGGGGGAGGTTGGTCACTCAGTGCCAGTGGCCTGGACACCTCCAGAGGCACCTGCCCTCAGCTGTACGGAGTTTCAGGGAGCACACATGTGGCTCTGAGGGAGCCCCACCATCTGGCAGAAGAGGCTGGCTTCTGCTGTTGTGATGACCTGCTGTTTTTACAAACGAGGCAACCTACTTCAGTGGAAGCAGTGGCCACCCCCAATTTGTTGGGCGTCACCAGCAGGAGGTGGCCCCCTGCTGGCCTTGCCACCCTGCCAAGAGGTAGGAGGGGGTGGCCTAGGGAACCAGGCCAGCTGGGCTGTTTATACTGTGACTTGCAGGGGGCGGTGCCCTGAATCCCTGTATATTTATCATCCGCACACTTAATTAAATGAACAGGCAGCAGGCCCTGTGTGAGGCCGTTCATTGACATCAAACAACATTGCAGCCATCATCCCAGTGTTATTGTCACACCCCATCCTGGTAGGAGCATTCTGATTTGGAGTTAGGAGTGAAGAGGCCTGTTCTTGCTCCCGGCCTTTTGTCTCCTCCCCCACCTCTGACTTCCATCTACCCCTCCTTCCCACCCTCCCGGCCGGCTGCTTCAGAGCCGGCGAGAGGTGAGCTGGAGACTCAGGTACGAGGCCCAGATGCATCTCTTAGTCTCTGTGTGACTTGGGGCAGTTTTCTTAACTTCTCCAAACCTCAGGTGCTTCCTCTAAGACGGTGCTAGCTGCACCTCCTTCCCACCTGGAGAGGAGGTAAGCTAGTGTTAATGAAGCAGTTGTGTGATGCCTGCCACGCGCCCAGTGAATGGTAGCTGGTATTATTAGGATTAATGGGGTGGGGGGGGCTCGGTCTCCTTCCCTGCCCTTGTTCCCATCTCTGTGGCCTCTGCCCTCACCCTTCAGATTCATTCTGGCTCCAGGACCTGTGGTTGAATTCTGGAAGGCCATGCTGTTCCCTTTCTTCTCCTCCCCCACCCCATGTCTCATTTCCCCCGCTGTTGGGTTTGTACCCCTCCTTTTCTTCCTCTTTCGACCCTGCTGCTGTTTGAAAGCCCGGCGCCTGTAACCAGCGCCCGTCCCCTGCCTCCCCCTCTCCCTGTAGGAAATCAGCAAACGGGAAGATGCGAGTGGACAGTTAAGCTGTATTCAGCTGCCTGTCGACTCCCAGGGGGTAGGTATGCGATCACGAGTCGGCATGCCCCCCGTGCCCCATGCCCCCATTCTGCCTCCGTGTCTGTGCTTGTGTCCACGCTCAGCTGCTGTGCAACCTGTGGTGGCCATGGTGGTCCTTGGTGTCGTGAGGTTTGCTTTGATTTTAAGTCCCTTCCCCCTTGAGGACATTTGAGGGGAGGGCCTCCTTGCCTCTGCCCTGTTCACCCGCAAAGGGCGCCAATCCATCCCACCAGACCAGTGGATGGGCCGGAGAAGGAAGGGACTTAGAATCCTCTGTGTGCACGTGGGTGGTACACCGCATGGGTGTACCTCCACTGCGGTCCCCAAGGAGTCTGGCTCGTCGGGCCTCAGTGAAGTCGGGATCTGTGGCCGCAGACCGTGCTCCCCGATGTCCCTCCTCTCCTCCTTGCCTTGAGCCCCTGTTGGAGACCCCACAAGCTGTCTCAGCTCAGAACAAGGCTTTGGAGGAGTTGAGGGGGGGGGGTGGTGTGTGCCTCCTGCCAGAATGTACCAGAATTTAAAATCTACTTCTGTGTCTCTGGCCCCTTGACCACCCAGGAGGTCCAGCAGGTACTCAGGGGCATGCTCCTCCCCTGGCCCCCACACTGAGCCTGTGCCCTGCTGTTTCCTGCACTGGCACCAGAATTCGGGCAAAGCCAGGGCTGCACATCCCAAGCAGCCCCCTGGAGATCCCACTTGATAATTAAAGACCTCGTTAGGGATGTACACTGAGTTAATGAAAATGATCCCCTGAGATGCCAATTACGCAATATTTATGTCCTTATCAAAAGCAGCAATCAAGTGTTTCTTAATAACTTCTTAAGGAGAAGTGTGTAATTACTGGGGAACCTACTGACCTGCTAAGGAGGAAGAAAAAACTGTCCCAGAGACAGGGAGAGAGGTAAAAATGGGGCCAGGGGAGAAGGTGGGGGCTTGGGGAAGATGGAGGGAAGAAGTAGAGGGACTGAAGTGGCATCCTTGGGCTGAACTGCTCTGTCTGGGGTCCTTCCATTTTTCTCTGGGGCCTTGGGTCTGAGGCTCAGGGAAGGGCAGCCATGGAGGGAAAGCAGAGGACACAAATGGCCTTTGGAAATGAGGCTCTAGTGACTACTTCACTCAGGTCCCCAGCTCCCTTTGGCCTGTGCCACCTGCCTGCCAGGCTATCCCCCCCCTCTCCCCTCAGCCATTCTTGAAGCCAGTCCCAGCCGTGATGGTTGTGCTGTGGGTTCTGGGGATAGCCGTGGCCTCCTCTGAGGTATCACAGGCCCTTGAGAGCCCTGGGCCCCAAGCCTGGGTGGTCTGGCCTGAGCCAGTGCATGCCTCGTGCCGTGGTTGCTGGTTCCTTGTGGCCTCTATGTGGTGTGTGCGTGTGAAGACAGGGAGACCTCGGTCCACCCTAGCAACCCCTGCCCGGCCAGGTTCCTAATGGCCCGCTGCTCTCCCACCCTAGGGAGATGCCACCAAGTCCGAATCCGAGCCCGATTTCTTCTCGCCTAGCCTGGATGGCGATGGGGACAGGAAGAAGCGCTTGGCCTGTGAGTATCTCTCTGCGGGGGCAGCCCCTGGCTCTGGGGCAGCCTTGAGTGGACTCAGGGTCTCTCCCTCTCTCCCCCTGCAGTGGTGTCTCTGGGAGAGCACCCGGAGGTGCGGAGGAGCCTCTTGCCCCCTCTCATCATCCACACGGCCGCCACACCCATGTCTCTGCCCAAGAGCTCCAGCACTGGCCTGGCCGAGGTTCTGGGCCCTGTGTCCCGCCGCGCCAGCAGCAGTGGGTCGGCCGAACCGGGGGCACCCCATGAGACGAAGTCACCGGTAGGGGGTGCATGTGCGGGCCCGACAGTGGGAGATGTACAGACATCAGGAGGGAAGAGAGGTGGAATGGACAGGCCCGAGGAAGACAGCCCCTGAGCCACAGGGTAGACAAGGCCCAGGGGGCGTCAGCAGGGCTGGTAAGGCAGGCAGGCGCAGGAGCCTTGGCCTTGGGGGGCCAAAGAGCAGGGTTCTAATTCTATTTCTTCTGTTCCTCGAGTGTCCTTGGACGAGACTCATTTCCCTCTGTAAAATGGGAGGGAATGCCTCATCTTAATAATAGCAAACCCCATCCAGTTACTGATTCTGTGCCAGACACTGTTCTAGACATTGCTTCTAAGTGTTCTTAATGCATGTGATCCCCACAGCAACCATCTGGTAGGTACCAATATTATCCCCATTTTTCAGACGGGGACCTGAGTCTCAGATTGCCAAAGTGATCTGTGGGAAGCTCCACAGTGAGCAGGCGACAGAGCCAGCATTTTAATCCAGGAGGTTGGTGTCAGGGCCCATGCTCTCACTGCCACTCAGCTAAATGAGGAATAGGTGCTAGGGTCATATCGCTTTTACAGACGGGGAACTGAGGCACGGAGAGGGTTAGTGACTTGCCCAAGGTTGCACAGGTGGTGTGAGTCCAGGCATCCAGGTCCAGGGCTCCTGTTCATACCTCTGTACCTGACGTGAGGCCAGAGAGGCTCACAGGAACCAGGATGCACGTGAAGGGGCGTGGGGCCATGAGGTCCTGGCTGAGACCACTCTGTCCTCTGTTCGGCCCCCAGCCGAGCGCCCGCAGCTCCCCACACAGTCCCTGGAGTGCAGCCAGCAGCTGGGCTAGCAGGCGCTCCAGCCGGAACAGCCTGGGCCGTGCCCCCAGCCTGAAGCGGAGGAGCCCGAGTGGGGAGCGGAGGTCCCTGTTGTCGGGCGAGGGCCAGGAGAGTCAG
Organism: Kogia breviceps; assembly: GCF_026419965.1. Classification (NCBI taxonomy): domain Eukaryota; kingdom Metazoa; phylum Chordata; class Mammalia; order Artiodactyla; family Physeteridae; genus Kogia; species Kogia breviceps. The sequence goes on along the minus strand of NC_081328.1, from coordinate 33,961,862 downwards.
GACGAGGAGGAGAGCTCGGAAGAGGAGCGCACCAGCCCAGCGGGCAGTGACCGCCGCCACAGGGGCTCCCTGGAGCGGGAAGCTAAGAGCTCCTTTGACCTGCCGGACACACTGCAGGTGCCCGGGCTGCACCGCACAGCCAGTGGCCGCAGCTCAGCCTCTGAGTACCAGGATTGCAACGGCAAGTCAGCTCCAGGACGCCTGACCCGGGCCCTGCAGCCCGACGATCCCCCGCTGGATGGGGACGATGGCGATGACGAGGGCAACTTGGTGAGGCCCCTGTGGGCACGGTGACCTCTCATCCCTGACCTTGAGTGAGGGGAGCTGTGCCTGACCTGGCGCGGGACCGGACGACCCCCTCCCAGTTGTATGGCATTCAGGGAGCTACCATCACGCCCAAAGGATCTCGAGGGGTCTCAGGCCTGACGCCAGGCTCCAAACAGCCCCTTTTCCCCTCCGCCCAACCCACCGAGCCCCAGATCCTTGTCATGCCTGGGTCTGCAGCTCTGCCTCCTTGGTGGATAAGAATGGCTTCGGGCAGATGTGTATGAATCTTTCATAGCCCTCCCACTGTGACTCAGAAAGACCCATCACTCATCTCTCCAAACTGATACCCTCCTCTGTCCCCCTCTCTTATCCCTACCTCATCACAAGCCTTGATCTCATACCCACTTTTACCCATTCACCCTTTTCCCAACCCCCTCACCACCACCGTTAACCCTGGGGCTGGGGCTCAGGGACCTGGGACCCCAGGGTCAGCATGTGAGAAAGGTCCAGTGTCGCCTCATGCCAGGTGTGTCTTCGAACAGGCAGCTGTGATGGGGACAGTGTCTGATCATTGATGTGGCTTCCAAGCCCAGCGGGGAGGGAAGGAGGGAACGCAGGCAGGGGCAGCGGCTGGAGGCAGAGACGGGAAGAGAGGAGAGCCTGGGGGAAGCGAGGGGGTGGGGAGATGAAGGAAGTGAGGCATGCTCGGGGGCTGAGGGGGGTGTTGGGGGGAGATGCTGAGGTGGTTTTAAGAATACAGGAAGAGAAGCCAGGCATAGGGCTGGGCCAGAGTGGAGAGGGTAGACCAGGCGTGAGGGCCACGGGGCCGCTGAGGAACCAGGGATCAGGAACTTGGAGGCCTGGCCCTGCTGACATCCCGGGCCATCCTTCTACAGAGCAAACGGGAAAGGATGAGAGCGTGGGTCCGGGCCCGGCTCCCTGCCTGCTGCCTGGAGCGAGACTCCTGGTCTGCCTTCATCTTCCCTCCTCAGTCAAGGTCAGCAAGAGGGTCCCTGACCTGCACCCCACCCTCTCCTTCTCATGGGAAATTCTCCTGCGACTCCATCTCAGGGATGCTAGAAGTGTCCCCTGACGTGGGGGAAGAAGAGAGCGGGACCTGGGGATGGGAGGGCCCAGGATGGGTAGGGGCAGTGCTGTCCCCCCCCCCCCCCCCTCAGCCTTTGCCTCTGTCCCGGAGCAGGTTCCGCCTCCTGTGTCACCGAATCATCACCCACAAGATGTTCGACCACGTGGTCCTCGTCATCATCTTCCTCAACTGCATCACCATCGCCATGGAGCGCCCCAAGATTGACCCCCACAGCGCTGTGAGTCACTGGGGCTGACACAGCGGCTGCTGAGCGCCTGCTTTATGCCCAGCCCTCCTGGATTAGCGGGTTAGCACCCATGCAGCGGGCCAGGCGGGCAGGGAGGCCCAGAGAGGCACGGAGGCAGGGAGCCAGGAATCTCTCTGACTCTGACCCGAGCAACTGATGCCCCAGGATGCCTTCTGTGTCCCTCGCCGGCCTCCGTTTCCCTTCTGTGACACAGCAGCCAGTTGGGGGAGTGGGCCTTTCTGCTCGCCTGGGGAAAAGTGAGCTTCGTCGCGCCCAGCTGTTTGCAGATGGCCTGTTCTCATGCGCCAGGGGCTTGTGAGGCCTGTATGTGAGTCAGTGAGTGTCATGGTGAGGCCAGCAGTGAGACTGGCCCTGGCCGGGCTGAGCGGCAGAGGGTCTCCAGGACCTGGTGACTGACGGGGAGGCGTCCTGCCCAATCTGCCCCGTTGGCGGTGCCGCGTCGGGGAGGGAAGCTGCCCTTTGCTCCTCAGGGTCAGGTCACAAACAAGTAGGGTTTCGGGGGTGTTTGGAGGAGGACCGATCCCTTCTGCTTGGCTGTGAACCCGCCGGTCCTCCTCGGGAGGGGAGGAGAGGCCATGGGCCGGCGTATCTGGACATACTCCCCCGGTCCTGACCTCTTCAGGATGGGCCCGGCCGGTCCTGGGAGCCGTCTCTCCCCAGCCTGGCATCACAGCCTGTCGCCCCCACAGTGATCCAGGTCCTGGAAGGGTGGGGGGGCTCTGCTGCCCCTCCTGGCATCTTTCACCACTAGCTGGGAGGTGGTCTTCGCCCCTCCTTGCTGCCTCGCATACCACTGTTCAGTTTTCGACATCGCTGGGGCTTCTGTTTTCCATTAGGGTGGGCCCCGGCCAGGCCAGCGTGGGGGGTGGGGGTGGCGATGGTGAAGGGAGCCTGGGCAGTGGAGGGCCAGCCTGGGAATAGGTGAGCGAGCACAGCACCGGGGACCCCACCCCCACCCCCACCCAGAGCAAGGGTGGCTGGTCACACTGGGCCCCTCGTCTGCCTCCTGCCCAGGGCCCTGCCTCAGAGCTCACTGTGGCCACATCTCTCCCCCACCTTCCCACTCAGCCCCTCCATCTCTAGCTCTGTCACATGTGTGCTTCTCCCTCTCCCCTTTCGCTGCTCTCACTCCGTCTGACACTCACACTTTGCCTGCCACCTCTCCAGCTCTCTACACCCCTCTCTTGGCCACCCAACGGCGGAATCAGCCCACAGATATCAGGGGATTGTGTCGCCTTCTTTCCTGCCCTGCTTCACCCTGTGCCTGGCATAAATATGGTGCCTGGGGATGCACAGCCTGTACTCAGGCCCCCAGCTTGCCCTGCGGCTCCGTTTCTGGGGCACACAGCAGGAAAGCAAGTACGTGGAGCCGAGGGGAGTAGGGTGGGGCGTCAAGAGATCAAGCTAAATCCTGCTCCAGTTTTAAGAAAGGAATTGGTGAATAGGGCCTGAGATATGGGGCTCAGATGACAGCACTGCGGTGGGAAGCACTTTCCCCTCAAGGCCGCTCCGGGAGGTAGTGGGGGACAGTTCTGTTCAGGGGCAAGAGTCGACTATGGCCAGAGCTGCAAGTGAGTCAGGGGGCTTGAAGCTGGCTCCGCGTGTGTGTGTGTGTGTGTGTGTGTGTGTGTGTGTGTGTGTGTGTGTGTGTCTGAGTGGTGGGGGGGAGAGCAGGAAGGAGATTGTCTGCTTTGCTGGGGAGAGTGGGGGGTTTTGTTCCGACTCAGACATTGGAGGCAGCTCCTGGCTTTCGTGTGCAGAGCAGACATGGCCCGAGGGGGGGGTCCCAGTGGCAACTCCTGCCTGCTCTCTCTTACAGGAGCGCATCTTCCTGACCCTCTCCAATTACATCTTCACCGCAGTCTTTCTGGCTGAGATGACAGTGAAGGTGATGCGGGGTCGGCGTTGGTTTGGAGCCATCTGGCGCTTGGTGGGGGTGGAGAGCCTGGGTCACAAATGGAGGGCAGGGCTGGGGACTGACTGCGGGGAGGTGGCAGCGCCGGTGACGCACGGGCGTCCTCAGGTGGTGGCGCTGGGCTGGTGCTTCGGGGAGCAGGCCTACCTGCGCAGCAGCTGGAACGTGCTGGATGGGCTGCTGGTACTCATCTCCGTCATCGACATCCTGGTGTCCATGGTCTCCGACAGCGGCACCAAGATTCTGGGCATGCTGAGGGTGCTGCGGCTGCTGCGAACCCTGCGCCCGCTCAGGTGCCCTGGACAGGCACACCCCAACGGCCAGCACCCCACCTGCCCCTGCGTCCTGCCTGTGACCCCACAGGGAGCCCTGTCCCCCACTCCAGACATCGCTTCTCATTGGGTTTCACTGTGGCCCCATCAGTCTCCCTCCACGGGCACCCCCCTCAGTGACCCCCACCACCACGTGACATACTCCTGCAGGGCACAGCGCAAGTGGCCACAGGCAGGACCCTCCCATCCTTCAGCTGCAGCTCTCCCTTGGGTGGCACCCTCAGGGGTGACACCTGGCCCTCCCCGTGAAGTGACAGACTTTGTTTCCTGCTCTCCCCCTCTTCCCCCACCCCGCCACATCCCAGAGACTACCCACCAGGTAACACTTGTAGCAGGGGATCTCACCAGTAAGGCAGTCACCCCGACCCCCACCCAGAGTCGGGAATTTCCATGGGTGGGGACGGGAATGGGGTGGATACTGACTGGCCAGCGAGGGTTTTCCTGGCTGTGATGGTCCACCTCCCCAACCCCTCCGTCCCTGCCTGCCCTCTGCGTGCTCCGCACAAGGTTAGCTCCCCATCCCCACAACACACTGCATCCCTGGGTTGAATCAGCACCCCAGCCCCATCAGGTAATACTTTGACATCCTGGCAGTGGAGGTGGAGGTCTGGGGGTGGGGGGTGGGGGGGTCTGCACTGTGAGCCCAGAGTGTCAACCTCTTCCCTCCACTAGAGCCCAGGATGGGGACCAGTGAGCCAGAGTGGGAGGGAGTGGTGAGCAGGGCAAGGGGCAGGGGAGTTTCTGAGCCGGGAAGCCCTCTTACCCCCCTCCCTCCCTCCCCAGGGTAATCAGTCGGGCACAGGGGCTGAAGCTGGTGGTGGAAACGCTGATGTCCTCGCTGAAGCCCATTGGCAACATTGTGGTCATCTGTTGTGCCTTCTTCATCATTTTTGGCATCCTGGGGGTGCAGGTTTGTGGGGGTCTGGGGCCAGCTGTCAGCAGAAACCTGAGGAGTGGCCTTCCTCTTGGCCCCGGGATGCTGCGGCTCCAGGTGCTGCCGCCACACTTATCCCAGAAAAGAGTAAATAGGGATGCTTCCCTCGAAACCGGAGGCCTCAGGTCCCTTTGCCTCCTGGGCATTTTGGAGAAAACTGGGAGCCTGGAAGAGGCCACCAAGGGGAGAGGGCCTCGGGCTCTGGCCATTGCCCACACAGGCTGCCGCTCTGCCCTCTCACGCACCACTCCAAGCACAGACGCTGGCCTTGGCCCACAGACTGCTCAGGGATCCCCTCCCTTCCTTCCCTGCTGGAGCGGGTGGGCTGCAGGCCAGGCCTGGGGATCCAGGGCCCAGGCAGCTGGGCCAGGTTAGCAGCGAGCTGGCAGGCAGGCGGGTGCAGACCCCAGACGAGGCAGGAAGTGGGGGCTGCTGGGGAAACTTGGCCTCTGTCCCAGGGAGGGAACTTGGCTTTGGAGGAAAAAGAAAAGGGAGCTGCCTGCAGGATTCAGCCGGCGCCTCCGGGAGCCAGGGGAGCCCCTCCGTCCTGCTCTTCCGGAGCACCCCGCCTCGCCCCAGGCTCCAGATGTTTCAGCTGCAGCGTAGATGGCGGCTGTTGGGCCAGAGGGAGCTCCTGGGTGGCTATCCCCATCCCTATCCCTTCCTTTGGCGTCTTGGGGCATCCACTCTGCCCTGGGGACGGGGTATTCTCGTGTTTCCTCGAATTCTCTGGCTCTAGAGACCAGTCTGGTGTATGTTTGCCAAGTCTGCGTGGTGCCTCTCTGCACACCCGGTGCCCCTTCCCCTTCCCTTACTTTTGGCCTGCTTAGGCCCCCTGGTCCTCCTGTCCCTCAAATCCCTTCCCCACAGTCATAGCCAGGTCTGTTCTGGAGTGAGGGTGAGGCTTTCCAGTCGGAAAGACCTGAGCTCGAGCCCCCTTTCCACCACCTACTGGTTGTATGCCCTTAATGAGTGAACTTACTTCTCTGAGCCTCAGTTTTCCTCCTCTGTTAAGTGGGCTCCACAATACCTAGGCTGCCCCCACCATTAATCCAGACCCCTCCACCCTCCCCTAGAGTGTCTGACTCACTGGGTTTGGGGCGGTCCTGAGAATTTGTGGGTTGTTTTTTTTTTTTTTCTTTGCGGTATGCGGGCCTCTCACCGCTGTGGCCTCTCCCGCTGCGGAGCACAGGCTCTGGAAGCACAGGCTCAGTGGCCATGGCTCACGGGCCCAGCTGCTCCGCGGCATGTGGGATCCTCCCGGACCGGGGCACGAACCCGTGTCCCCTGCATAGGCAGGCGGACTCTCAGCCACTGCGCCACCAGGGAAGCCCGAGGATTTGTATTTTTGAGCACATTCCCAGATGATGCTGTTGCTGCTGGTCCAGGGACCCCACTAGGAGAATCAGGGGCCTCCCCCTTTGTAGGAAGTGAATAACTGTTCCCCTCCTTCCACCCTTTCCCAGTGCCCTCCCCAGGGACCTTTCCTTCCTCTCCAGGGCCTCTGCTCCAAGGAGCCCCTAGAAAGGGGTGCCTGCAGGGGAGACTCCTGTCAGTGTTTCTCTGACTTGACCAAGCACCTGGCCCTCACCCAGGGTGTGCCCAGAGCTCTTAAGCCCCAGGGCTGGTCTGGACTTCCTGTGCTCACAGCTCACTTCTCTCTGTCTCCTGGTATGTGTGTGTTCAGCTCTTCAAAGGGAAGTTCTTCGTGTGCCAGGGCGAGGACACCAGGAACATCACTAACAAGTCTGACTGTGCTGAGGCCAGTTACCGGTGGGTCCGGCACAAGTACAACTTTGACAACCTCGGCCAGGTGAGCCCCAGGCTCCAAGGTAGAGGTGGGAGTGGTGGCAGGAGTCTGGGGAGGACACAAGTCCATGCTTAGTGATGCATGCAGGGCAACTGGCCCGCCTCTGTTTCATCATCTAGTGAACGGGTCCTAGTGGGATCTCCTTGGAGGGGAGTAGTGAGGATACAGCGAGATGATGTATTTGTTTAGCGTGGTGCAAGGTGCAGGCATATTGTCAAGATGATTCTTTTTCTCACTCCACATTCACAGAAACAGAAACGTAGAAAATGAAATAGCTCGCTCAGTTTTGCTGGTTTATTTCCCTGCTGCACCCTGGTTTTGGTTTCCGGATTTCCAGGACTCTGGGGTCCCTTGCTCTACCTGGCTGAGGTCATCTCCCACGGCTCTTCTGGTTTCACAGCAGCCACGGAGCCTTGGGAAAGAGAGCTCTCCCAGGGCCTGGAGTGTGACTCTGAAGGCCTAGGGTCCTCCGAGCTACTGCCAGGAGGTGCTTTGGGTGGAAGTGGTGGGTGGCTTGGCCATGCATCCTAGGTTTCAAGTGGTCCTTTCCTTCCCCCCCGCAGGCCCTAATGTCCCTGTTCGTGCTGGCCTCTAAGGACGGCTGGGTGGATATCATGTATGATGGGCTGGATGCTGTCGGTGTGGACCAGCAGGTAGGGCTGAGGTGGGCAGGATCCATCTTTGCGCTCAGGTCACTCACCATGGGCCAACTCCAGGTGTGATGGGCGCAGGCTTAGACAGAAAGACAGCAAGGCAGGTTGGCAAAACGCCATCCAAGAGGCATCACCTCTTACAGCAGAGGCTGTAACTGGTGGCCTGCAGGCAAATCCGGTCATGCTTTATTGACTTGCAACACATTTAAACTTTTTTGAATTAGTGGTAAGCAGTTAAAAATTGACAAATTTTACATGAAAATCTGGATTTGGGCCTGCTCAGGAGAAGTCCAAAGATCTGGAAACACGGGGCTTGAATTCCTGAAGGGCAGGAGTCAGCTGAATCAAAGAAGCAGCTGCCCCTTTTGGATAGAACATCCACTCTCTATATTTTGCCACAGTCCCCACCTTTCCCTACTGCCTAACACCAAACCCACATCATTCATTTACATCACCTGCTGGGTCTGTGTAACTGAGTGTGCAGGCCCTGTCTTAAGGAACGCAGGCTGTAGGGCAGCACCTGTGACAGTTACCCTTGGGCTAATGTCTCCACTTTGTCCTTCCTGCTCCCCACCAGCCCGTCATGAACCACAACCCCTGGATGCTGCTGTACTTCATCTCGTTCCTGCTCATCGTGGCCTTCTTTGTCCTGAACATGTTCGTGGGCGTGGTGGTAGAGAACTTCCACAAGTGTCGCCAGCACCAGGAGGAGGAGGAGGCCCGGCGGCGGGAGGAGAAGCGTCTACGGAGATTGGAGAAAAAGAGAAGGAGTAAGGAGAAGCAGATGGCTGGTCGGTAGTCTTTCCACATCTCTCTGAGTCGTACTTGACCTTGGCCTTGCGACTGTAGGGGGCTAGGGGCTAGGGGCTGGGGCTGGGGCAGGGAGAAGATGCTCCCACCCCGTCCCCTCCTCCTTCCCCTCAAGAGCATGTCAGCCTCTAGAGCCTGCATGAAGCAGACCAGTTCAGCCCTGTGAGGGCAGGGGAGCTACCCCGCTGCGGGGCTCCCGGTCTCAGCATCGTGCTCCCCAGACGATGCCAGGTGGGAGCTGATGCATTGTCCCTCCCAGCTCAACTCTGAGAGGAGCCTCATGGGATGAAAATCCTGCTGCATTGCCCCGTGCCAGTGCCCATTGACCCCGGGCTTGGCCCAAGTGCCAGCCTTGCCTGCCCCAGTGCTGGCGAGCAAGCATCTTCAGCCTGTGGCTATCCAGTGTCTGTAGCTGCTGGGCAAGGCCTCAGCAGAACCTACAGATGGACTGTGGCGTGAGCAAACCCCAGACCCCTCCTTTCTCCCTATCTCCAGCAAAACTCCCTGGCTTCCTGACTGTCCTTTTTTTTTTTTGCCAAGTGGTACAAAAATACTCCCTCAGCCCAGGGAAGGTCTGAGGTCACAGGAACTCTAAGGTCATGACGCTCTGGACTTAGACCCCTCAGCCCCTCACCTTCGATCTCCAACATCTCTTGCCATTGGCCGGGTGAGGCCCCCACCCCCTCCCTCCTCACACTCTCATGCCAATGGGCCGAGGCTAAGCTAAAGACATCCAGATTCCAGGGAGGACACGAGGGGTGACAGGCGTGCGGGCCCTGTTGTCTCCCCGTGTGTCTGCACATGTGTCTGCACTTGGCTCCCCTCCCCGTCTGCAGGGCTCCTGCCTGTCTGTCTGGTACTCGACAATCTGTGTGACTCTCTCTCAGTCACTGCCCACGTCTCTCTGAGTGTCTTTATGTGTGGGTTTCTCAAGGCCTTTGTGTGTCTGCCTCTGTTTGGTCTGTGGGTTTCCCCTCCTCTCTCTACCCTTTCACAACCGTCTTTCTTATGCCGATAAGATGCATGAGGTGCTCTGAGTTTTCCCTTTGGTTTGTTGAAATGTGAGTACTACCAAGAGGGTCGGGGGCTGCGGTGCCCCCCTCAGCCCCTGGCTCTATCTCCTGCTACCTGTGAGGGCACCTGGAGCCAGGGGAGGGCTGTCGGGGGGTGTGGGGGAGGTTGGGTGGGACAGAGCCCACGCTCCCTGTGAGAGGCGGGGCTGCTCCAGCGGACGGGGAGGGGACACTGGCCTCTGGGCAGCAGATCTGGGCTAGGGGCCCCATCTTGGCTCCCTGTGGACATCTGAGGCTGAGCAGGCGCAGTGCCCCCAGCAGCCATGCTCCCACTCCACCCCTCCTTGCAGTCTGCCTTCTCAGCAGGACATCTGCAGATGGAACTCTTTTGGCAGGAGGCACCCGTGGCCCTGCCTGACCAGCTGGCTCCCCTTCCGGGGTCTGCAGCCTTCTCAGGTGCTGCTGAGGCCGCAGCGCGGGTAGGAGTGGACATCTGTTCTGAGGACAGGCTTCCTCCCCTCCCCATGCCTCCGACTTCCTGCCCCTGTGACCCTGATGAGCTGGCCGAATTGCCCAGCTTCCTCAAGTGCCCTGTGCCCGAGTTTGGGGCTGGCACTCAGGACAAGCCACCCTTGCTCAGTACGCCCTATTCATAGGAAGAGTGAGGGTCAGAGCCCAGGGGGAGCAAGCTGCTGAGGGGGCCCTGCCCAGCCCACCTGGTCCGGCCAGTGACCGATGTCGTGTTTCGTTCTTTTAGATCTAATGCTGGACGATGTAATTGCTTCCGGCAGCTCAGCCAGCGCGGCGCCAGGTACTGCGTCTGGGGTTGTGGGTTCCAGGGTGTGGCCCGGGCAGTCAGGCCCGCCTCATGCGTGCCGGCATCCTCTTTTTTCCCTCTCCATGGCTCACTGATTCTGTCCTCTCAGGGTGAGGGCTAAGGGTCCCTGGGGTGCCGGGCTCCATGGCACCCCATAGGCCTGTGCTAGCTGGACAGGAGGTGAGGGCCTTAGCACACCCCTCCATCCGTCTTCTCTTGGTGGACCCTCCTCGTCTGGCCAGGCTTCCGAGGCCCGAGCTCCCAGCCCCCTGCCACGTCCTCCCATTCCTGCTCCTCCTCCCAGGTCACACCTTTCGATTATTAGAGGGGCAATCTCTCCTGCCTCCTTTTGTCCGAAGGGGATACTTTGATCCGGGAGAGCAGGATAAGAGGAGCAGAGAGGGAGAAGATTTGTTTTAAAAATGTAACGATGAAAAATTGAACAGACTCATTAATAGTCAAGTAATTGCAGTGGCCGCGTCATCGCTACGAACAGCAGGAATTAGGAATCAAAGGCCTGAGTTAGCCACAAGCTTCTCCCCCAAAAGCCAAAGATTTGGGAGTGAGTTGGGTCGTTCTCTTTGAGAGCCGTGTCCCTGGGAAGGCCCTCCTGGTTCTGCCTGCCCTCCCCTGGTCCTTTGGCCCCTGCTCTCCCAACACAGCCCCCAGACAGAGGTTCAGAGGTTTTGAGGATCTGTGACAGAGTTGTGGGGCCTCGTTACACCCTCTGATATCTCCCCCCAACCTGTTCATCCCCATGGGCCCCCCTTGTCATCTCCTCCAACAGACCCCACATTTTAAAAGACTGTCTTTGAAGTTGAGAGCACTTCGATAATGACTTTGTTTCACCGTTTTTATTAATCAACGGCACTTCTAATTGCTAATCAGAGCTTCTGAGCTGCAGAAGCTTTCACACTGAACGATAGCAAAGAAAGACCATTTTGCCATTAAATTAAATTAGTGGGGTCTTAGCACAGGCATGTGATTTCTTTTAAGCCTTTAGAAATATTGAGAAGAACCTAAGGACCCCCACGTGGCTGCCTCCTCAGGCAGCTGAGGGATTGGGACTCCAGGCTGGGAACCAGGGGCTGTACCTTTCTCCACTTTTCTGCATTCTCCCAGGAGCCTGACTCCAGCAGACGCTGCCCTGTGGGTGCTGGGCTGCCTGATCAAAGGGGACCCCCTGAGCTGCCATTTGAGAGGTCACCCCTGAGGCCCTGGGTGGGTCGATATCTCCTGTCTCCACGGTGCTGAGCTATGATGTTTGGCATTGAGAGACCATCTGTGGGCTCAGGAGGCTCCAGCTGCTTTGTGTCTGGATGGCCTGAGCCCCACATCTCAGAGTCAGGCTGTACTGTGAGTCCTCGATGTGTTAGGGAATGAGAGGAGGGTGAGGGGACGTGGCCTTCTGCTTTTTCCTTACGGGTTCACCTGGTCTGTAGGCTGACGTGTCTACACATACACACTCATGCCAAAATACCACAGGGCTGGACCACAGAGGCTTCTCCCCCAAGAATCAATACGTGCAGATTCCCATGATCCCCGAGACCGTCTCCTGACATACCCACTTAATGCTAAACACTCTCTTTACTCTCACACCGCACCCCCCCCTTCTGGGGATATTCTGCCATGCTCCTGTTGGTACAGGCAGGTATGTACACCGGTTACAACAGTGTCTTACCCTTCCAGCTGGTAATGAAGACTCAGAGACCCCAAACAAGGGCTCAAATCACCCCATATCCCTCTTTCCCAAGCCTTGTGTTCTGTGTGGTCCACACTAGAGCTTTTCGAATTTCACCGTGCCTAAGAATCACCCAGAGGACATATTAAAAACACAGATTCCGCACTGAGCCCCACCTTAGAGAGATCCTCACAGAGCGGTCCAGGGTAGGACCTGAGCATCTGCATCTCCAATCAGCTCACAGGGGGTGGCGATGATAGTGCATCAGTCTACCCAACGGTCTGGGGCTGCTGGAATCAAACACGTGCACCATACCTCCCTGCCAGCACCACTCCCCCCTTGTGCTGCCCCCAGCAGAAGTGGAGCAGCCAGATCCCAGGGAAAGACAGAAGGGAAGAGTCTTTGATTATCAGGAAAATGGTTCTGACCAGACACCCGGGTCCAGCCCAGCTTCCAGGTGGAAGGAGAGACCGGGGCTGCCACGCAAGCAAGGCAGCCCCAAGTGATCGCTCAGCCTCCAGCACCAGCTCTGCTCCCCTCAGCCTCCTGTGGCACTTACCTCCACTCACCCTCTCTCCTTCCATCAGGACCCACTGATCAGGCCTGGCTATAGCGGCTGAAGGTGGCCTCTGTCATGGGGGCCTGCGTCCCTGGGAGTGACCCCTGCCTTCCTCCTAGTCCCGCCGCACTCCTCTGCAAACCCTCTGCCCTGGCTGTGCCTCATGCCCCCGGGGACCCCTACTAACTCAATGTGTCTGTGCTTCTCACTCACAGCCTTGCACCCCCCTACTGCACCTCTCCTCTTCTCCCGCCCCTGACTGGGGGCTGGGCAGTCCTAAGGGCGCCCTTCTCCCCACTGTCTGACTCTGGTATTTTCTCCATCTAAGGCAGCTCATACTGGTAGGAGGCAGGGAGATGGGGCCAGGGCTGCCGACATGCCAGTGACCACTGGTCAAGGCCCCTCCTGGGCTACAGCTGGAGCTGTCAGAGCACCCACCCAAGGCTCCTCCCAGGGGTTCTCAGTTTCTTCTCTGAGCCCAGGTGCTTTTGCCTGTAGAACTGAGGTCCAGGAGCAAAAGGGGAGTGGCATCGTCCAGAGCCCAACAACAAGAGCCTTTGGGCAAACTCTTCGAGGGCACCCTCCGGGCCAAAGCCCCAAGGCTTTGTGTCTAAACCCACCTGGCAGCTGGTGAGGGACTGGGCCTGGGAGTTCAGGTCCTGGCTCCGTTGCTGCCTCACAATGTGTAGATAACTCACTTTTTGATGGGCCTCCTTCTCTTCCTCTGGAAAACAGAGGGTTTGGCCGAGGAGATGCTTATCAGGTCGGCCCTGGTACTCTTTGGACCTGTGCTCTAATGGGGGGATTTCTGGCAGCCTTGGCACCTTCTGGTCTGGGGTCCAGGCCGAGGGTACAAGGGCTCTGTACAGACCTCAAGGGCCTGGGACCAGTCGCTGTGAACAGATGCCCTGCTTCAGTCATCCTGCCCCCACCTTCCCTCTGGGCCTCCACCTACTCCTCAGACTCCTAGAGCAAGGCCAGGAGGTGGTGACAGCAGCTCCATCTGGCCTGGGGCTGCCAACACAGTCAGACTGGGGTGACAGGGGAGGGGGGGGACTCTGCCAACCTCTCCTCTGCATTGTCTCAGCTAATAATGGGGCTAATAAGGAGCCACTTTTTCTAACCTAATTGTATTCAAACATTTTAGTTAATTCTCCATTCCTATTTTAGCATAATGGGATTGGGTGCTTTCGGCACTTATGGAGATTAATGCAGAGAAAGAGTTCCAGCTGCTAAGGCAACGCTGGGCGACTTAGCGCCCTCTGGTTCTGTGGGTACTGAAGGAAGGAAGGAAGAGGCTGGCTCGCCCAGTCACCCTCCACGATAGCATCGCTGTGTGGATGACCTGTGGCCTCATGATGTCCCATGACCCCAGCCGTTCCACCCCCATTCTCCTGGGGGCTGGGAGGTCTGCCTGAGCAAACAAAGCCACAGTTGGCTGGCCCATCTCTGGAAACAAAAATATGGCCCAACGCACCGTATGGTGCACCAGAACACTTGGGGCTTTCAGCCTCTTGGTTATCCACACCTCAAGGCTGATGCTGGTGCGTGGCATCTGGTGAGGCTGAACGGGCAGCTCTTGGGTACTCTTCTTCTTCCTTTGGCCTTTGGTGGGGGCCCACCCAGGCCACTCCCTGCCTCAGTTTACCTCTCTGTTAATAGTCCTGCATGGGAAAGGACAGTTATAACCAAGCTGGCCTGAGCCCAAAGCTTCCTGCCGCCCCTGGCACGGTCCTCAGAGACTGCAGCCCTGGCTCGCTGGCTTCCGCCCTAGACCTCCTGAGGGGGAAGGGCTGTCTGGGACCTGAGGCTGCCCCAAGCCTCCTCACGGGGTGCCTCTTCTTCCTTTGTGGCTGCCTGGGGACCCAATCTGTCAGCTGCCTCTGATGACATGTATCCCCAACTTGGCATGGCCTTTCCTCACACGTGGAGGAAGGGCCCCCTGTAATCTCCTGCCCTCCAGCTTCATTCTGCCTGCTTAGTAGGTCAACCTTCTGGCACCATGATTTTTATAACTAAGTGGTTCACTAATTACAAGAGAAATATGATGGCTCTGACAGATCTCAGACGGTGCTTCCAGCCCAGCCTGCAGGGGAAGCTGCTCTGGCCCCCCAGGAGCAGGCTGGGCACAGCCTCATTAGAAACTGGGTGAGCCCTTCAGGTGCGACAGAGCAGAGCCCTGGAGCCGCCCCTCCTCCCTCCCCCACACGAGGGTTCAGGAGGCCCAGACCCTGCCCCCGCCCCCGGAGGCCCTCTCAGTGGGTTGGTGCAGCCAGCCAACAAGATGTCCAATTTCCAATCTCCCGTTTTATCTCCAAATCCCAGCTCTGTGTAATCTCCTCTGCTCCCCTGGAGAGGCTGAGCTTGGTGAAGAAGCAAGAGCCTTCACCTCTCCATTGATGGAGCTTCCTCTGAGTCCAATAAGACCGGCTGTTTTTCATCTACCGATCTGGCCTTGCTGCAGAACATCGAGTCGAGGGTGTTACAAGGGGCTGCTGGATTTTGGAGGCTGCCTCGGGAAGGGGGCTCACCTGGTGTCTAATGTGGGTGGGGAGCTCTGCATGTCCTGACCCCTTCTTTGCCCAACTGCAGCCAGTAGAACAAATGCTTGGAGGGGTGACCCTGAGAGAGCCACCCCTGCCCAAAAGGGCAGTGCGTGGAGGATGAGGATGCTGATGACGCTGGAATGTTTCTGGCATTAGAGGCTGGTGGCTGTGAGGGACTGTGGGTGGAGGGGACGCAGCGGGCAGGGCCCGATGGCTGCTCTGTTCCCCCCTCCCTGTCCCGCTGCCCCACCAGAGGCCCAGTGCAAACCCTACTACTCGGACTACTCCCGCTTCCGGCTCCTCGTCCACCACCTGTGTACCAGCCACTACCTGGATCTCTTCATCACGGGTGTCATTGGGCTGAACGTGGTCACTATGGCCATGGAGCACTACCAGCAGCCCCAGGTAGGAGCGAGTGACTGGCCATCTGGACCCCACCTCCAGCCATGAGCCTGCCAGGTGAATCTAACCCAGCCTGAGCCAGAGCACCTCCGGCCAGTGCTGGGTGCCCTAGAGGGGGTCCTCTTGTCCCCCTTGCAGTGACCCTCTGAAGATCGGTCTCATCTTGGTTTTACAGATGAGGACACTGAGGCTCAGAGAGGTTAGTTGACTTGATCAAGGTCACACAGCTGGGAAGTAGAGGACCTGGTTTCTTCACCCAGCAGATATTTATTGAGTATCTTAAATGTACTGGACCTTTGAGGGTAAAGAAGGCAAACCAGTGCCTGCCTTTCTGGAGTTTAAATTCTCGTGAACATCCAGCTCCAAACCTCACCTGTGATCTTGCCACCTCTCAGATAAGCCTCCGTCAGCTGCCTTCCACGGCTCCGTTTTCCCATCTGTAAAATAGGGACATTGAATTGATAATGCAAAAGGTCCCTTCCAGTTCTAGCATTCTGTGCCTTCCAGCACATTCTTAGGTGATCTCCACCCTCAAGGAGAGAGATCCTTCAACACGAAGTTTGGATCATGCACGTGAATGAGAACCCTACTCTATCCTGGAGTGGTGACCAATGGTCAGCCATCATGGTGGGAAGAGATGAAAGACCCTCTTAGACTCACCCTGTCTCCCAGATCTGGGAGGAATGATAGAGGGGTCAGGGCAGGCATCGTCCCTGGGCCTTAAGAGACCCTGCATCTTGCCTCCATCCCTGCCAGATCCTGGACGAGGCTCTGAAGATCTGCAACTACATCTTCACTGTCATCTTCGTCTTGGAGTCAGTTTTCAAACTGGTGGCCTTTGGCTTTCGACGGTTCTTCCAGGACAGGTAACAGAGAGGGGAGGGGAGTAGGGAAGTGGGCAAAAGGGTGTGTTCTCTTGGGGAGATGCCCCGGAGGGTCTAGTGCCTGAAGACCTTTCTTGACTCCGGAGGTTCAGACTCCACTCCGGGACCTACCCAGGGCTGATGATGGGCTGGGGGTGGGGGTATATCCAGGGCCTGGGAGATGGGAGGGAAGGGAGGGAGCTTGGCAAGGCAGAGCCTGCAGACACTTGACAGCTGAAAACCAGAGTGGCTTAGACTGGAGCCAGACTGCCTGGACAGATCTGAATCCTGGCTCCATCACTTAGAAGCGGGTAACTTTGGGTAAGTTACTTAAGTTGCTTAATCGCTCTCCGTTTCCTCATCCGGAGAATGGGATAGAATAGCTGTATCTACATCACAGAGTGGTGAAGATTGTGAGTTCCTATTTGTAAAGTCTTTCCAATGGTGCTTGGCACAGAGCAAATACCATATGAATGCTAGATAAAAAAGCAAATGAATGAAAACGTAAAGCAGAGGCCCTCGAGCTAAAGTCCACCAACTGGCTGTGTGACTGTAGATAAACCGCCGCTTCTCTGCAGGATGGAGAGGCTGGACAGGCTGACCTCCACTCTCCTCTCTGTGGCTGAGAACGTGCCGCTCGCGTTGCCACAGCTGCCCCTCCTCTGCAGTGCCCCCCTCAGGGAGCTGTGTCCTGGGCTTTCAGGTGGAACCAGCTGGACCTGGCCATTGTGCTGCTGTCCATCATGGGCATCACGCTGGAGGAGATCGAGGTCAACGCCTCACTGCCCATCAATCCCACCATCATCCGCATCATGAGGGTGCTGCGTATCGCTCGAGGTCAGTGCCCGGCTGCCTGCCCACCACGGCCACCCTCCCAGGGTGACCTGCCCAGGGGGAGAGGGCAGGAGTCAGCTCTGACCGGCAGGGGACGAGGTGGCTGTGGGTTCCGTGAGCCTTTCTTCCAGCCTCTGCCAAAAGGGAAAGCTGGGGGCCGGGCTGAGGGTGGGGGTGGAGCCATGGCAGCCTGGCCCTGGCTCCGCCAGCTGTGTGACCTGGGACCCAGAGGGGCCGGCTCACGACATTGTCCTGTCCTGCAGTGCTAAAGCTGCTGAAGATGGCTGTGGGCATGCGGGCGCTGCTGGACACAGTGATGCAGGCCCTGCCCCAGGTAGCTGGGAGGTGGGGCTGGGTGGGAAGGGTCCTCTCGGGAAGGAGAGGGTGCTCTCCAAAGGGGCGGGGGCTCAGGGAAGCTGGCTGGGAGATCCAGTGGCACCTTTTCCATTTCTTTTCCTCTTTTCCAGGTGGGGAACCTGGGACTTCTCTTCATGTTGTTGTTTTTCATCTTTGCAGCTCTGGGCGTGGAGCTCTTTGGAGACTTGGGTGAGTTGGGGTAGGGAGGGCAGAGGAGCCAGGGCTGGAGACCCAGGGGCTCCTGGACTAACTCGGGCCTCTCTCCCCTTCCCTTCTCCACCAGAGTGTGACGAGACACACCCCTGTGAGGGCCTGGGCCGCCATGCCACCTTCCGGAACTTTGGCATGGCCTTCTTGACCCTCTTCCGAGTCTCCACAGGTGACAACTGGAATGGCATTATGAAGGTGAGAGCCCACCGCTGCGAGGTCCCTCCCAGGGCTGGCTCGGGCCCCAAGGAGACAGCCCCACTCCTTGGCTCAAGATGAACTGGATGGGAATAAAAGCATGTAACCTTCTGTCCCCCATGCCGGAACACTCTGGAACTCCCTCTCCCCAGGACATACTCTGACTCACACTTCCCAGGACAGAGTCTAGTGCTCTTCTGCCCCCAGGACACCGTCACGCCCTCCTCCTGCACCTCCGTCTCCCCCTGCAAAGCTCCGTGACACAGAGACCTGATTTCCCAGGATGGCTCTGTCCGCTGTCCTCACGACCTCGCCTCTCTAACCCGCCTCCCCAGGACACCCTCCGGGACTGTGACCAGGAGTCCACCTGCTACAACACGGTCATCTCTCCCATCTACTTCGTGTCCTTCGTGCTGACAGCCCAGTTTGTGCTGGTCAACGTGGTGATCGCCGTGCTGATGAAGCACCTGGAGGAGAGCAACAAGGAGGCCAAGGAGGAGGCCGAACTGGAGGCTGAGCTGGAGCTGGAGATGAAGACGCTTAGCCCACAGGCCCCCTCGCCACCGGGCAGCCCCTTCCTCTGGCCTGGGGTCGAGGGCCCCGACGGCCCTGGCAGCCCCAAGCCTGGGGCCCCACATGCCGCAGCCCACGCTGAAGCAGTCTCCCACTTCTCCCTGGAGCACCCCATGGTGAGCAAACACCCCCTTCGCCTCAAGGGGGTGTGGGATGGAGACCGGTGGCATGGCTGCTCAGCGGCTCGGTGCTTGGGTGGTGTACAGGGAGTGGGCAGCAAGCAGACCCTGGCGCTCCTCCTGAGCCGTCGGACCCTCCTGCCTGGATGTGGAGGGGTGAGCGGGCCCCTGCCCATCCCCAGAGAGGGCTGGCTGCCTGCACTCACAGCGCGGGGCCACCCCGGCAAGTCGCTGGCACACGTGCTGGCTCATCCGTCCCGGTGCCCCCCGTTTGGCCTGGACTCCCCTTCCTGGCTCTTAGGTTCAAGGCTGTTTTCTGTTTCCTTCCTGTTTCTTTCTTACCCTCGCCCCGATTTTGCCAAACCTCTTTCCTTCCCCACCCTTCAACCTGCCTGATTCCATCTCTCAATCTTTCTCCCTGGTCTTCTCTTTCCTTCTCCTTCTCCCCCTGTGGCTCCTGTTCCATCTCCCATCTCTTCTTCCTCCTCCCACACCTCTCTCTTCCCCACCTTCCACATCCCCTCCTCTTTCTCTCTCTCTTTGTTGTTATTGTTGTGTGCGCGTGACCTCCTCTTTCTCTCTCTCTCTGACTCTTCTCAATCCCCTGCCATGACACTTCCCGTACCCCCACGCCCCTGACTCTCTGGTTCCCCTTATGGGCTGGTCCTCCCCAGGACAGACAGCTGTTTGACACCATATCCCTGCTGATCCAGGGCTCCCTGGAGGGGGAGCTGAAGCTGATGGATGAGCTGGCAGGCCCAGGAGGCCCGCCCTCTGCCTTCCCTCCCGCCCGCAGCCTGGGCGACTCCGACCCACAGGTTACTGTGTCCCTGTGCTGTGCCCCTTCTCCTGACTGTGCTGGGCTGTGCCATGCTGTGCCATGCTTCTGGGGCCGGGGCCGGGGGGTGTTTCCTACCCAATGGGTGTCTGGGGAAAGAACAGCCTCAGGGCCTCAGTTGAGCTTTGGGCCTGGCAGGAGGCAGCCAGGGGTTCTTCAGGCTGAGATCAACCTCTGGAACACATGGTTGGAAGGTAGGAATGCTGAGATGGCACTTCTGAGGGAGAAGGCTACTTGGAGGAGGGGTCTGGAGCGGGCAATTGTAAGAAAGAACCTAGGAGAAAAGAGATGGATGTAGCAGAAGACAAGTTGGCAGTGGGACCTTAGCGGGTAGCGGGGGGAGTGAGGTACTAGATCCAGCGGAGAGGCGCTTCAGGGGAGAGTGCAGGTGGCCAGGGGACCCAGTGAGGGACATGTCTTAGAATACAGTCTCCTTCTCCGTATCCAGCGCCCTCCCCCTCCCCAGTCCTCTGTTTGGTGGCTTTTTAAGTTAAGGAAACCGCTGAGCATGATGGGTGCTATCCGCAGCCAGTGGCTTCTGACCTGGTCCTGAGAGTGGGTGGAAGCCTCCAGCTGGGAGTGGGTTCTGGGGACCTCGTGTGAAATAGGACTTGGCTTCCTCCCCAAGCCCTGCCCCTTCCCACAGCACCACAGGCTTTTCTCCCCCAATCCCATTTCACCGTGATCTGCTTTCTGGGGTCCTCTTCCTTCTCCTCTTGGGACCTGTCTGGCCGCCTTTGACCCCCTCCAGTTGGAGTGCACCCCACCACCCCTCCTCCTAGGTCAAGGACTGCAGGAAAGCCCCCAGTATGTCCAGAGTGGAAGTAAGGAGACAAGTATCAGCTGGAGGTAGAAAGCCTAGTGTTCCGCGGGCCATGATAGATGATGGCGCGAGCAAGCAGGTTCCCAGCACCTGGGACACCTGTAGCCTGATCAAAGAAATGGATGGTGATCCTCAAATAAGAAGGGACCTTGCCTCTAGGGTTCCTGACCTCTTGTTGGGATTCAGCCTCAGATAGACTATAGGGACCTGAACCTGGCAATGACCTAGAATGATCAGTGGGAAAGCAAGTCCCTTCCCAAGGCCTCCTATCCTGAAGGAAGCTCATGGGGAAGGGTGCTGGGGGAGAGAAGGGTGTTGAGAAGGTGACCAAGCAGTCAGCTCACCTGGGAGGCATGGCCCCGCTCTCCCCCAGGGCCCTGTAGGCACTGAAGCCCAGCTGCAGATCCCAGGTGAGCCAGCCAGATGCTGTGGTGGCCCAACCCGGTGTGCCCAGTTCAGGCCAGCTGGAGGAGAGCATCTCCCAGAACCTAAGCTGGAGAGGGCAGGCGGAGGAGGGCCCAGGAGGGGAGATGCCAGAATCTTGGGGCAGGTCAAGTTCTGCCAGGCTTTTGGAAGCAGAGAGAATAGGCAGAAAGCAGTCATCAGATTGGCAGCTTTGTCCCCAGCACCACCCCCACCCCACCCCATGCTGCTCTGTCTGTGCTGGCAGCAGAGAGGTGCTTTGCGGACCTTTCCTCATTTTTTTTCTGGTATCTTCCCGCTCCCTGCTCCCTCCCTGGGTGGTGGTAGTGTGGGAGGGGCTGTCAAGGTTCCTGGGGCATCTTTAGAACGTTTTTGTGTCTCCTTGCTTTGTCAGTGTTTGCTCTGGCTCTTTGCTGCCTTCGCAGCCTCTCTGATCAGAGCAGGGGTTTGAAGTGGGGGAGGGGAGGCGCTCTCAGTTTACTTGGGAAAGGGGTGGGGAGAGAGAAAGGAGGCCTTTTCTCCTAACGCTTTGTGAACGGGGGAAGAGGGGCTTTGTGTGCGCACGCGCGCGTGTGTGTGCGTGTGCGTGCGTGTGCGTGCACACACGAGAATGTGCACTGTCTTGGTTTCTTATGCCTGATCATCTCTCTCCCTGTCTAGATCCCTCTAGCTGAGATGGAGGCTCTGTCTCTGACGTCAGAGATTGTGTCTGAACTGTCCTGCTCTGTAGCTCTGACGGATGACTCTTTGCCCGATGACACTCACACACTCTTACTTAGTGCCCTGGAGAGCAATGTACATACACACAGCCCCCCACTGCTCCCCCAGCCTCCCCAGGGGCCGGGCTGGCTGCAGGGCTCCAGATCCCTCCCCTCCTCTGTCTCTGTCACCAGGCCCCACCCAGAGGCAGCACTTAGTGCTCCAGGCTTTGCTAGGTCTTTCAGGTTCCCCACGGTGGACAAAGAAATTAGATAAGCTTAAATTGGGGCCTTGCCCAGAAGGGCCCAGGGGCAGCAGTTGTGAAAGGGTTAATCCAGACACCCAGAAGTGACAGAGCTCCAAACAGAGGTGTTACCGGGCAGCTGACCAAAGGGCCTGTCTGGACACAGAGTTGGCCTCTGTATTTGGAGCCCCCTGCAAGCCAGCCCGCCCCCTCCCCCACCCCTCCTTCCCACCCCCGCTTCCCCCCATCGCCCCAACATGAGCCCTTCACCACCGCGTAGTGGGTGAGAGCCACGCCTCTGCTGCCACCACCATGCCCTTCTCAACCTGGGGGGCCGTTCCTATCTCCCCTGTCACTGTCCCTGTATGTCTCCACGTCCTGGGGCGATTCTTTGTGTTCTGACAGCTTCTCCACCCTTGCCCGGCTCCCCCCCCCCTCCCCATCTGATCTGTGAGCAGCCCCCTCCTCCCTGTCTTCCCCCTCTTCTTGCGACTTAAGGAGGGACAGGGGGCCCTTCCTCACAGCAGGGCTCTGTTGGGGCAGGCCCTTGACCTTAGGGGTTCCTGGGGGTCTTGAAGTGGTTGGCAGAAGTGGGGCCTGGGGCTGAGAGAGGAAGTAAAGGATCCAGACTGTTTTCTGACACAGCCATTCTCAGGCCTTCTGGGGCTACTTAACTGGCTGGGTCCACTTCGGGACAGGAACCTACAGCCTCTCTGAGAGCCAGGAACGGACAGGGTGATGGAGAAATCTCTTGGGAACAAGGCTTGTCTCCCTCCAGCTGCGGTCAAAGGCTGATTGTTGCCTTTCTTTGAAATAGATTTAAAAAAATCCACTCCCATCCCCAGTCTGTCCGCTAAGGGAGGACCTGAGTCCATGGTACCCAGGCCTTGCTCCTCACCCACCACCTGCCAGAGTCACTGCGTAACTAAAGGGAGGTGGGGAGGGGGGTGAACCAGCTGTGACATCCTCTTAGTGTTCATCCGTCATTCAGCTCACGTTAACCCAGCCCTTGTCCAGTGCTGGGTGTTGGGGCTGCCTTAGGAACTGGATGGTGAAACAGCTTCTATTCTGCAGGCAGTCCCGGGCTGCCTGGTCTCCTGCTCATTAGGAAGGCCCTCCCCTAACTCCACAAGCCCCAGCACAGCGATTGGGATGGGGGGCTCTTGTTAGCGTTTAACTCTCCACTGTGCAGCTTCAGAGACTCAATGGGGCCTTGAGAATGAGCTCTTGGGCTGCTTGAAGGGCTGGGGGCTGGGGGCTGCTCTCCCTCCTTTGGACACCTCACCCCTCTGCCATCCCCTGTGGAAAGCTCCAAGGTGATGCAGTATGAATAGTTTTCTGGGGGCCCGGCATCCTCCTACCCCCTCCCTCCCTGTGTGTGGAGGGCTCATCCATGTGTCCGTCCCTTCTCCTGGACCACGCTCATCCCATCACCACCTTGTCCAGGGAGGGGATGGGGGCCGGGTCCTTGGCCGGGGGGAGGGTGGGGGTGGGCTTCTGTTGCCAAGCTCTGCCTCAGTTACCCAATCTGGATGCCCCCTCTTCCTCCCATCTCCCTCCCCTGTTCCTTTTGCAGATGGAGTCCCACACTGAGGAGGTGCCCGTCATGCTGAGACCAGATCTGCTGACTGTGAGGAAGTCTGGGGTCAGCCGAACGCACTCTCTGCCCAATGACAGCTACATGTGCCGGGATGGGAGCACTGCCGAGGGGTCCCTGGGACACAGGGGCTGGGGGCTCCCCAAAGCTCAGTCAGGTACCAAGGCTGGGGGCAGGCCAGCTCGGCTTACACCAGGAGATCCGTCCTTGCCTAAGCCCAGTCCTGTCCTCGGGAAGTAGGGGTACTGAGGCAGACAAAGAGGTCTCTCCTACCTCTGAGGAGCCCCCAGCCTGAAGGGGTCAGCCAGCCCCTGCCTGAGGGAGCCCCCAGCCTGAGGGGAGTGGCTTTCAGTCCAGGGTGGGGGTTGGGTGGTGAGGGTAGAGGCCCCTGGTGGGGGAGTGGACGGGAGGGACTCGGGTGGGAGCCAGCACATTGACTCTCCAGGTCTTCTCTCTCCCCCTCCCCCCTCCCCTCACAGGCTCTGTCTTGTCCGTTCACTCCCAGCCAGCAGACACCAGCTACATCCTGCAGCTTCCCAAAGATGCACCCCATCTGCTCCAGCCCCACGGCGCTCCCACGTGGGGCACCATCCCCAAATTGCCCCCACCAGGCCGCTCCCCTTTGGCTCAGAGGCCACTCAGGCGCCAGGTGAGCAGGTGTAGAGGGTGGGCACGGACCGGGGCTGGTCTCTCTGCCGGGAACCCTAGGCTGTTGGTGGTGACCAGGGTTGCCACTTTCATTCTCCCAGCGAACATTTATTGTGTGCCAGTGATGTGCCAGACTGAGTTCTAGATACCAAGGACACAGTTCTAGGCAAAGCAGAAGTGGTCTGTGTCCTCTTGGATTTTGCACCCCCTCCTTTGTTTCGCCGAGGAGGCCCGGAGACCAGAGGGGGCCATGGTTGTCCAGGGACACGCGTCAGGTTGGAGGTGGAACCTGGTCTCTGGACTCCCTTTCCATGGCGCAGAGCTGCCTCCCTATTCTCTGCACTTCTAGACCTAGCTAAGGGACACAAGGCACGTTTTAGATGTCTCCACTTTTGGCCAGGCCCGGCGCCTACCTTCCAGAGCCCACACTCCAGGGGCACAGAGCAGAAACTCGTGTAGCCAGGTGAGGCCGTGTGCCCCCACTGTGACAAGGCCACTGCCCACTCCGCGTGTGCCTCATGTGTGAGGATAGCCACGTGAGGATCTGCTCAATCCAGCACATTTGGGGAGTAGGCACCATCCTCATCCCTTCTGCAAATATTCGCCGAGCAGCCTCCATGGCCGGGCACCGGGGTCATGGACAAATGAGACAGCCCCTGCCCTCTGGAGCTCATGGTATAATAGCAGAGACATAGACCCCATCAGGTCATTGCAGCAACAGGTCACAGGGTGCTCACATGTGTGGTGCAGCAGGGAGCCAAGAAGGAAGGGGTCAGTTTTACTTTGGGGTGAAGATAGTCAGGTATTACATCACAGGGTACCTGAGCATCAAGTCAAGGGATGCTTGTCATTTGGGAATGGTATTTAAGGCCAAAGAAATAGCCTGTGCAGAGGCTGGGAGGTGTGCGGAACCAGCTGGGGGGCAGAGCTGGCCCAGTGCTTTCTTGGATCGCATGGGTTGGGAGCTGTATAGAGCGATCCCTGCAGGCTGGGGGGTGGGGGGTGGGGGCACAGTGGACAACCGAGGGAGGTCAGACTGCGTATGACCCGCGTCTCCCAACAAGAGCAGATACTGGCACCCCTGCCTAGGATGGTCCTGCAACTCCACGGAGGGGGAGGAGGGGCTCTCTGACCTGCCAGGTGGGACAGTTCACAGGGGAGAGGAAGCCCCTGGGCTGAGCCCTCGCCCCACCCCATACAGGCAGCAATAAGGACGGATTCCCTGGACATTCAGGGCCTGGGCAGCAGGGAAGACCTGCTGTCAGAGATGAGCGGGCCCTCCCCGCCGCTGGCCGGGGCCTCCTCCTTCTGGGGCCGCTCCAGCACCCAGGCGCAGCAGCATTCCCACAGCCAGAGCAAGTTCTCGAAGCACATGCCCCCGTCAGCCCCCTGCCCGGGCCCAGAACCCACGTGGAGCAAGGGCCCATCAGATATCAGAAGCAGCTTAGAGCTGGACACGGAGCTGAGCTGGATTTCAGGAGACCTCCTGCCTGTGGGCAGCCAGGAGGAAGCCCCATCCCCAAGGGACCTGAAGAAGTGCTACAGCGTGGAGGCCCGCAGCTGCCCGCGCCGGCCTGCGTCCTGGCTGGATGAACAGAGGAGGCACTCCATCGCCGTCAGCTGCCTGGACAGTGGCTCCCAACCCCGCCTGGGCCCTGGCCCCTCTAGCCTCAGGGGTCAGCCTCTTGGGGGACCTGGGAGCCGACCCAAGAAGAAACTCAGCCCGCCCAGTATCTCCATAGACCCCCCAGAGAGCCAGAGCCAGGGCCCTCGGCCCCCACCCAGCCCGGGTGTCTGCCTCCGCCGGAGGGCTCCATCCAGCGATTCCAAGGATCCCTCGGCCTCCGGCCCTCCCGACAGCATGGCTGCCTCGCCCCCCCCAAAGAAAGACGTGCTGAGTATCTCTGGTTTATCCTCTGACCCAGCAGAGCTGGACCCCTGAGCCCTGCCCTACTCCCACTCACCTTTCTCCACTGGGTGCCAAATCCTAGCTCCTCCTCCTGGGCTATATTCCTGAAAAGCTCCATATGGACACTGAGGAGGTGCTCCTCCTCGCCTCAGTGGCACTGGGCAGCGGCGAGCGGAATTTCCAGAGTTCAAAGCAGCAGCCAGCCGTGGCCACCCTGCTCCAGGCTGAGAGAGAGAGAGGCCCAGTGGAGCTGAGGTTCCCGACACCAGGAGCTGTTGGGAGAAAGCAATACGTTTGTGCAGAATCTCTATGTATATTCTATTTTATTAAATTAATTGAATCTAGTATTTGCGGGATGTACGACATTTTGTGACTGAAGAGACTTGTTTCCTCCTGCTTTTATGTGTCTCAGAATATTTTTGAGGCGAAGGCGTCTGTCTCTTGGCTATTTTAACCTAAAATAACGAATCTAGTTATATTCCCTCTTCTTGCAAAGCACAAGCTGGGACCGAGAGTGCATTACAGCCCTGATGGGGGCCCATCTTCAGTGGAGAGCGAGAACCATTTTGGAAACTGTAATGTAACTTATTTTTTTCCTTTAACCTCGTCATCATTTTCTCTAGGAGAAAAAAAGAAAAAAATAAGATTTTACAAATGAAATGGAACCTTTTTATATATACATACATACATATCTATATCTATATCTATATCTATAATAAAGTAATTTTCCAAAATAAAAAGTTAATCACGGTCCAGAGTAAAAGCAAAAGGGACAGAATTAGGCATTTCCAGATGGCACTGGAGGGAGATTCCTGGAGATGGGGAGCGGGTGTTGGGGAGGGAAGGGTCAGAGCTGCCTCTGTGTGCGTGTGGTGTGTGTGCGCGCGCACGTATGGGGTGTGTGTGTGTGTGTGTGCGCGCATGTGCACGTGTGTGTGGGGTGTGTGTGTGTGTGTGTGTGTGCGCGCGCGCCAGAGAGAGAGAGATGCTACATGCTTCTCCCCAGAGGGCTGCAATCTTGCAGCCTGGCCTCCCAGGGGTAAGGGAGGAGAGAAGCCCCTCTGCTAGTGGCAGACTGGATGAGCAGGGTGTACTCCTGCTTCTATCAAAGGTTTACCTCTTCCTCTAAGCCAGGCAGCTCTGTGAATGTGAGTGATTCCAGATTAACTCATTTCTGCTGACAGCTATCAGCCCCATGGTGAAAGCTGGAAATTGGCATAATGAAGCTGTTTTGGTTAATGGGGCCGACTGAGGCTGGCGGAGGTGCGTCAGCTGCCGCAGTGGGGTTTTGTGAGGTGGCAGGGAAGGAGATAAATGCTTCTGGGTTTCCCTTCCTCAGGCTTCAGCCCGGGTGACCTGCGGAGGGGGGGGGGCACTGACCGGTACTGGCACTGCAGGCACTGCCCCATCGAGGCTGGCAAAGGGATTAAGCTATAAAAACAGCGAGCTGCTCCCTCCTGAGATGGAGGGGGCCGGGGCCAGGACCTCCCAGGCTGCTGGAGTGGGGAGCTGGCCCCCTGGGGGGTGATGAATAAGCACCATCAAGGAGTTTACACGGTCTGCTGCTGCCTGCCCAGTGGGAGCTCCCAGAGGAGGGAGGGGGTGAAGGCAGCCAGGCAGGCAGATGGGAGGAGGGGGAGAGGAGGAGGGGCCAGCGGCACAGCCCAGAACCTCCTTTCTGGGGCTACCATGGGCAATATTCTTTCGTCTGAAACCCTGGTGCCAAGGGCACCAACCACAGACTCATCCAGTCTGTCCCTACCAGCTACCCGCAAACATCCACCCCAACCCCACCCCCTTGAACACCCTTACCCCCTTACACCCAGCACCTTCAAACCCCATGACTCTTGATACCTCAAAGGCAGCTTGGGCTTGGAAGCCCTCACCCACAGCCCCCATCTGAACCTGGGATCCTGGGGAAGTTGGGGGAGGCTGCTGGATGGTTGGACCTGGAAATTTTGTCCATCCCAGTATTTTCTAAGCTGGTGAAAGTTTTTCAAATTGCTCTTTTGGATGGAAATGATACTGCTCCTTGAAGCAAACACCTGGATTTATCCTCTTAGGGTGTGGAATAGTGTGAAAGCTTTTCCTCTGGCCTCCTTGGGTGGGGAGAGGAGGGTGCATGTAGGAACTGCCTTCTTTAAAAAAAAAAAAAAAAGAAAGAAAAGCAAATCTACACAAAATTCCTAGAGTTTTGTCACCTGGGTCTGCAGATTAAGCTTTTGTATTTTGGTAGCATTCTGTAGCTGTCTATTCCTTAATGAGGGTAGGAAATTTGGGGAGGATGCTCTGGGGTCTTTTTTTTTCTTCTAATGGTTAGAGGATTCTGGGTCAAGGTGAAGCCAGAGAACTGGGCTGCTACCCCCTCCCCTCAATCCCAGACTTCCCAACCATGCTCAGAGTCATAGTGAATATTTGGATATTTGAGGGGAGAGAATTGCGGCCTCTCCACTAAAAATGTAAAATCTTTATCAGTGATGGAAGCTGTTGTGTCTCATTAAAAGGGTTCTGAAGTGGAAATAATAACCTTATTAACAGTAGTAATAATAACAAGATGCTAACTTCGTGATGCTTGTCTGGATGGTTATGTGATTCTGCTCTAGGCTACATCAGAGGTGGGGAGTGGAGGAATCTGAAGGAGGCTGGGGTGGAGGCAGCAGGTCTTGGATTAGGGCCTCCAGGACAGGGTTGGAACTGGCCAGGAGCTTCAGGGATGCGGGGGCTTTTGGAGGTAAGAACATCTATGCTGGCACTTCTGCTCTCAGCCTCCTCCTTGTGGGTTCAGAGGGAACTGTGTTAACAGCTGCAGGCCCCCATCTCGGGCTTGGCTTTTTCTGCTTCCTCCACCTCAAGACTCCAGGAAAAGGTCTATCTGGGGGCGGGGGGACTAGGAAGCGTAGCAAGCAGAGCTGGTGCTAAAAACAAATCTGAGGCTCATCTGCAGTATCTCACTTATTTCTCACAATACCCTAGCAAGGGAAGTACCATTGCTATCGTTTTCCCATGAGGCAATGGGTTCAGAAAGGTTAAGTGACTTTGCCCACCATCACATAGCCAGGAAATGGTGGAGCTGAGCTTTGACTCTTGACCTGGCCAACCTCCAGACAGACAATTAGCTTCACGTTACCCCAGCCTCTTTTCCATCGTGGAAGTAATGGGACATGGTGTTAGGAGTCCTGATCACAAAATGACTTGCCAAGGAGGACTTTTCCAAAGCAGTCACATTTGCGTTCATGGAAATGAACTCCTGAGCTCCCAGTTTGGTGTCCTCAGAGGCTTAGAGGAGCCTATATAGCGTGGAGAGAGGCTTGACCACAAGAGAAGGTGTCCCTCAGCTCCAGGTGCTTGACCAAGAGCTGGCCAAGTCTGACTCTGCAATTACCAAGTTTCCCAGGCACCATCTTTCCCTGGCAAAATGCTGCCTTTGAACCTCAAAGCACCTGCTCTCCTCCTCCTCCTCCCACCCTGTCCCTTGTTTCTTTCTGTCCTCTCCCCTGCCCCACCCAGACCTCTCTCACTTTTCAAACATTTTGCCTCCATCGTCACCCCCTAATCCCCACCCATCACAGCCCAGTGCCCCATGACCTCCTCTCACCTTTCCTGTGGGGGGTGGGGGGAGGGAGGTGGGTGGAGGGCTGGCAACAGCAGTGCAGCGAGGGTATCAAACACCAGGTGGCAGCAATAAGGTACCTTCACCTGGTGCCACCCTGGTGCCCCTTCTGTAGAGGGACCTAGCCAGGGGGAGGACGCCAACACTGCTGGATACCTTCTGCAGACAGGTGCTGTGTGCAGCCCCCATAGGAGGAAACAGGCTTGCAGAGCCCAGTGGAGGACTCAACTGTGTGTGGGGGGGATCCCAGCCATTGGAGTGCTGAGCCCATGGTGCCCAGAGATCCCAGCCCACAGCCAGTGGACCCGGGACTAATCCAGGACAGTGGTTGTCAGGAGAGGAATTAACTCTCAAAAGCGAATTCAGTTGTGGGCTGGCACCCTGCTCTGAGGACACAGCAAGACAGGCCAAGGAGGTGATTGCTCCAGTGAGCATCGATGAGGGAATTCTGCTAAGAACTTCAGAATTCTGTGTGTCTTAGCACTGGTCCAGGTGTGGGAGACGCTGACTGTGGCCCACGGAGCTAATTAATTCTTCTTGCTTTGAAAACTCCTGAAGCAGGCACAGCAGCCAGTGCTCACACACCAGCCAAATCAGAACAAAGCGCAGATTGGGGGCAGGGGGCAGCCTTGCAGAGGCCACAGGTGGGGCCAATGTAGGCCCCACCAGTCTGGGGTCTGGAGGAAAGAGGCCCTGCCCCACAGCTTAAGAGGAGAGAGCTGGAGTTTGAGAGCTGGAGGCTGCTTTGGGGGTGCTCCAGACCTTCAGGGAGCCATGGGGTAAAAGAAACCAGGAGGTGAGTGGAGGGGAGAACCGGCAGCCTTCACTGTTCCACACCCTTCCCCCTGTCCTGTCAATTCCCACCTGACTCTCCCCATTTGCAGCATTTCCTGTCCCTGGGTCTCCCTGACACCCACTTGCTCTGCTTTCTACTCTCTGCTGTCATTCCTGCTCGAAACTGTACCTTGCAATTATCTTATCTTTCCATCGTTCTGCCAGGAAACTCCCGATGCTGAGTTCCCCTGGGATGCTAACTGGCAGGGGAGACGCAGCACAGTCTGTGTGCATTCTGCCTGGAGCTGCAGTCATTCACGGAGAGAGGATGGGGCTGGGGCCATTAAAGCTGGGGGATGTCAGCTGCCAACCCACAGGTCTTTATGGCTCCTCTCAGGAACCTCAAGCTGGAAACATCTTTGTTCTGAAAACTCAAAAGCGGAGTGGACAAGTGCCCACTGCTGGGACTGTACCTAATGCTACAGTGGCCTTGCTACTTATGACCTCTTTTAAGGACACAGGATGCTTGTTTAGTCAGTCAACAAACATTTCCCAAAGACCAACTTTGCCAGGCACTGTCCTGGGTGCTGAGGATACAGTGATAAACAAGATTATCCTTAAGATGGTCCCTATCCTTAAGGTGTTTGCAGTCTTTTGGGGGAGATAAGCAAGACAGTCAGTGACAGAGTACAGGGAGGGAAGGAGGGCTGTGCAGAGGAAGGGCCCCTAGCCCAGGATTGGGGTGTGGGAGGTTCAAGGAAGGCTTGGGGGAGGGGGGTTTGAGTAAAATCTTCAAGAATGAGTAGAGTTAGTCAGGTGCAGAAAGGGAGGTGAGGCACAGGGAGGAGAGTAGCCAAGCAGTCTTGAGAGGGGCGGGGTGTGAGTGCAACAGCTAAGGATACAGGAAATGCATCCTGCCCAGAGGATGCATGGAAATAGCCCAGCCTTCAGAAGACATGGAGCTCATCCTGCCTCTGCCAGGATAAGACAACTCAGGGCCTCACTTTTCTTTTTCTGGTGAGAACGACCAAAACCATAATGTCCTAGGAATATCATAGTTGTTATTCAACGGCTGTGTGAAAGGGGCCACATTCCGCGAGGGGCCAGGAAGGGCAAACTCCCGATGAGTGCCTCAAGAGAGACGGGAGGAGGCAAGGATTACCAGGTCTCCCACCACGATCTCGGAGGTTCCCACCCAATGTCACAGGCTTGGGAATGGCTCTCCAGTAGCAAGATGAGAAGGCTGGGGCCAAAGAGGATGCTGCTGCAGCCACAAAGCTGAAGACAGGCCCCAAGCATCCTAGCCCCAGACTCGAGGAAGGGTTAGTGGAGGATTCCCAGCTGCTCCCCATAGAAGCCTAGATCAGCAGGGCGGGAAGAGACCTTAGATGGCATCTTGTCCAAGTTGCTCAAGAAAATGAGTCCCAGGGACATCAAGCGGCTTGTCACACAATATACTAAAGGTTCTGCCCAAAGTGTGGAGGGGCTTTGGAGGTGACTCAGTCAATCCCTGCCCTCAGGAACTTCACAGACTGGCAGAGAAGGCAGATTCTTCACAGCTAAATATAACCCAAGATACACTGCTACAAGAGTGTGAAAGCTCTATAGAGTCTGGCTCAGAGACCGAGGGAGCCTGGAGACTGGGTGAGTGGAGGGCGGTGGGGGTGGGGCGCAGACTAAGGGCTGAGAGGACTTGCCCAGGGTGGGGGAGAAGGCCCCAGTCCACTGCCTGGGGAAGGGAGAGCCTTGTCCACCCTGCTCCCACCCCCACCTCATGCCGGGCTCAGATCTCTGTTCTGATAGCCCATGTGGCTGAAGAGACTTCCTTCTGGTGACTTCCTGCCTGCCCAGAGAGATAGGAGATGGCTGCTGCTTCTATGCTATCTTACTGGCACGCACCCACACCTGCTGCTGAGCAGCCAAGCGGGAACATGCATTGTTTTAAGAACAAGGGCAGGGAAGAGATCACCTGGGCAGACCCTACAGGCAAGAACAAGGTTGGGAGGCAAGGGTACAGGAGCAATGGGCCAGGGGAAGAAGAGGTGCTGGGGGAACGGGGGATTCCTTCTCAACCCCAAGAGGGGTGGTGAATTGGCTTCTGGGATCCCGTTAGGGAAGAGAGGATGACTGTGGGAGTGGAAAATGGAGGGCGGGCGGGAGCTGTCCCAGCATGGCCAAGCTGTGGCAAGCAGGAGGCCATTGACCCCAAAACCATATTACGGATGCAGAATGTGGAGAATCGGTCTCAGGAGGAATGTGCTAATGTGGGGCCTTTCCTGGGGCCTTACCTGCCCATCCCCCACCCTTATCAGGCTGAAGTGGAGGAAACTAACGGCAAGGTGGATGCCTACTAAATGTGCCAGGAGATATGCTTGATGCTTTACATACCTTTCCCGTTTAATCCTCAGAGTAACCGTGTGACATAGGTACTATGATTATGCTTGTTTTACAGATATGAAAGTGGAGGCAGAGGGTGGTGCTGAAGCAGCAGGTGCAAAATCAGGGAGGGACAGAACCACAGGCAGGCAGCAATTTAAGTGACTCATGGGAAGGCCACCATCTGGATGATGTTGGGACCCCCTCCCATCCCTCTCTCCTTAGGTGTACACACACACACACACACACACACACACACACACACACACGTGCACTTTCTGTGTGGGTGTCTGCCAGTTCCCGGACAACTCGTGGGGCAGAGGTAGCCTCTGGGTTGTCTGGGCACACAGCTCTTCCCATTTCACAGATGAGGAGACTGAGATTCAGAAATGAACGTGACAAGGATTTCTTCACGGAGGGAGTCTTGCTAAGTCCCTTTTCATGCCCCTTGATTCCTGGCGGCCACCCTCCCCCCCCCCCGCCCCCGACTCCCCGCAGAGTCGTGCGCGGTGGGAGGGCGTGTGTGTCCCTTGGAAACAGACCCTGCTCCAGCCCTATCAGCTTCATCTTTCCGGGGCATCTCTCCCGGCGCGGCCCAGTGGCCACCCGAAGGGCTTGTCACTGTGTCAATGGCCCGCCGCCACTGTCCCCAAATCCCTGCGGGAGCCGCAGTTTCTTAGAGGCGCTGTCTCAATTCGACCCAAAGGGCCTGGGGGAAGGGCTTGGAGGGGCGGGCCGGGGCGGAGCACGGGAATGAGGCGGCTCTGGGCGGGCGCTAGGTCTGTCCCGGGCTGGTAGAGACCGTGCTCGCCGTCTTCGCAGCCGAGCTCCGGCCCCATGGACGCTCTGTGCGGCTCCGGGGAGCTCGGCTCCAAGTTCTGGGTAAGGAGGTGTCCCGGGACTGAGGGCGCGCACCGGCGAGCCCTTAGACAGCCCCGGGGAGGGGGCGATGTGATGCCAGGAGGGGGCCTGGTGGCCTTCAGGACCTGCCCTGTCCTCCCCAGCCACATGGGAGAGCCTGGGAAAGCCAAGTACTAGGCTCCTGGAGGGCTCGGTGGGTGGCACCCTGAATTCAGAAAGTGCCCACACCTCACCGCAGTCCCTCTCTGGGGCTGACAGCAGGGTGCAGAAGTGGCATTTCCCCATTACTAGATGCTGATGACACTTCAGCACCTGCCCCATGGACTAGGACTTGGATGCCCACTCCCACAGCTGGTCGACCAGGTGCTTTGGGAGCCTGGCTCCACTGGGCTGCCCCCTTCTTAAACGGTTCCTGCCTTCTTGGGAAGGGTTCCTTCTTTCCTCTGGGCAAGAGCCACCAGAGAGGAGGTGAGCCTCACTGCACCGGCATCAGGAGAGAGAGGCAGACCTCACTCTGGAGGCAGGCCCTTACCGGTATAGGATAGCAGGATTTCCTGGTCCCCCCCTCTCCTTTTACAGATGGGGAAGGGGAGGCCCAGAGACTTGCTCAAAGTCAGCCAGTTAGAGGAAAGCAGAGCTGGGATAGAAAAGCAGGCCTTTTCATTCACACGCCAAATCCCTTTCTAAGACATCAGGCTGCTTTTCAGGCTGCTGACTCCAGACCCCCAGCATAGTTGAGTGTGGTCCATGTAGACAGCGCAAGAGCTTTCTTACAGCTTTCAAAATCTACTCACAGCAGCTCCCTTGATCATCACTGCACCTCTGGGAGGCAAGTGGTGGGCCCAAATGGAGACGCACCACCACTTGCCTCCCAGAGCTGCAGTGATGATCAAGGGAGCTGCCCAGCATAGGCTGGTCTCAAATCCAGGGCCTCAGAATGCCAATGGCAACAGGATTTAGAGATTGGCATTCTGAGGCCCTGGATTTGAGACCAGCCTATGCTGGGCAGCCCCCGGATGATCACCGAGAAGCCCCTTGAATCTGAGCTCACTGCAGCTCTGGGAGGCAAGTGGTGGTGCGTCTCCATTTTACAGATGAGCTCAGATTCAAGGGGCTTCTCGGTGATCATCCGGGGGCTGCCCAGCATAGGCTGGTCTCAAATCCAGGGCCTCAGAATGCCAATCTCTAAATCCTTTTGCCATTTCAAGTATTTGTACATATGTGCTTGGTGTTGTGTGTGCCCAGTGTGTGTTACCCATGGGTGGGTGCTTGTGTGGGTGTGTGTGCACATGTGTGTGCCCATGTATGTACATAAGTGTGTCTATACAGTCAGGAACCCCACTCTTGGGCTGTGTTTGGGCTGGACTGAGGGGAGTTACATGGATTTTTGAAATGTAGGGCAATGGAATACCTGTAAAAAATATCTTTGGGGATCTCTTTTATTCTCTTGGTCACTAAATGGTTAATCAGAGATGGTGCAACTTCTCTGCGGCTGCCCTTCTTGCCATAGGAACCCTGTCTGTCATCCAGCCTGGCCTGGTCACATGTTGCCAGCATCCAGAGTTTGCCCCTTTGGCTCAAGAGTACACTTCCTCTCACTGCCACTTGAGCCTGGTCGATGTGGCTACAGCATGGTCACGGTGTCTGAGGTGGCCAGGCGCAAGACTTGTAAATTAAGGGGGCAGATGTGCCCAAGTGCAAGGGCCCCCTGTTCCTGGGTGGACAGTTAACCCTGAGAGCTTAGGACTGTCCAGGGACAGGCTTCAAGGGACCAGGAGTTGGGGAACTCAGGACTCCCTCCCTGTTCTCAGCTTAGAGATCCTTTGGCTCTACCCTTCCATGATACTGTGGAATCAAGGGTCAGAGCTTGGGGGCTTGGAGCATCTGGCCTTGCCCCTCATTACAGAGCTGGGGACACTGAAGGAATGGACTTGTCAAGGTCACATGACAATCAGCTATGGAGTGCTGGACTGGGAAACAGGACCCTGAGGTATGGCTCCAACTTTGCCAGTGCCTGACGGTGAACATTTGGGCTTCTGGACTCCCGGAGCCTGAACTTCCTGTTGCTCATGAGCTGTGTGTACCTCCTCTGAGAACCTCAGGGTCCATGGGAGGCTCAGCTATGTTAGGTCCAAGGGATGACTCCCTTGAGGTCTCTACGTGGATACCTCAAATGACAAGGGAACTGACCACTCCTCTTCCCGACCTCAACGTCTAAACACCTTCCTTCCTCCACATTATCTTCTTGGCTCCTGAAAGCTTTTCCAGGCTGTACGCAGTGTGGCTGGTGACTGGAGGTGGAGTGGGAAGAAACCAGGAAGTTTCCCAGCTCATCCTCTGAGGGTTTGCAGAGCTGAGACAAGAGAGGCAGGGTCTGAAGCCCAGAGGCTGGAGCTATAACTTTAGCTCTAGCTCAGTTACCCCAAAGACCTGGAGTTCAGGGCTACTCATTGGTGCTGTGCTAGTTTGCATCTCATTTTCATTGTATATTATTCAGGTATACTTGTCCCTGAACCTTTTATCTTAGGGGCCTGTGGGTGACCCACCTTGATGGAAGTAGTTCAGGGAAGCCAGGAGATACCTGAGCCATAGGTGAAAAGGTGGGGGAGGGGGACATGATTCAGGCCCCTCTGGGCCACTCGTCTACTCTACCAAGACTTTTTTTTTTTTTTTTAATTATTTTTGGCTGCGTTGCTGTGCGTGGGCTTTCTCTAGTTGCGGCGAGTGGGGGCTACTCTTCGTTGTGGTGCGCAGGCTTCTCGTTGCGGTGTCTTCTCTTGTTGTGGAACACAGGCTCTAGGCGCGCGGGCTTCAGTAGTTGTGGCTTGTGAGCTCTAGAGTTCAGGCTCAGTAGTTGTGGCGCACGGGCTTAGTTG
The DNA here is from genome assembly GCF_026419965.1 of Kogia breviceps. Classification (NCBI taxonomy): domain Eukaryota; kingdom Metazoa; phylum Chordata; class Mammalia; order Artiodactyla; family Physeteridae; genus Kogia; species Kogia breviceps. The sequence goes on along the minus strand of NC_081328.1, from coordinate 33,925,939 downwards.
CTCCGTGGCATGTGGGATCTTCCTGGACCAGGGCTCGAACCTGTGTCCCCTGCATTGGCAGGTGGATTCTGAACCACTGAGCCACAAGGGAAGTCCCTACCAAGCCTTTTTTGCTAGCTTATCTTCACAGCCTCAGTTTTTCCACCTGTGAAATGGGGAAATAACCCATCTCCTAACTACCTCACAAGACTGCTGTGGAGATCAGATAAGATAGGGAATGTGAAATGATTTGAGAACTTAAAACTCTCTGTTGGTGACAGGTCATGATATTCCTGGGAAGAGGAATAAAGAGAAAGAGATATGAGGTTAGAAGGAGGTGTTAGGTTTGGGAAGACCTACAAGAAAGGGGCTGGCATGGCTGTTGGGCCATGGGCTCCCATTTCAGCTGTTTGCTGGGGAATTTGTGGCTAAATCCATCCACCTCCGCCCCAGCTAAATGTGAGGGCAGGAGCCCCAGGGGACCCACGGACATGCGCACACACATCATGCACTCACACACACTGTGTACTGAGTGAGTGACTCATCCTTTCTTTGACTCTCTCTCTTACCTCTACCCACTTTGGGGTGGATTACCAACATCTCTGATCATGCTTGGGAGTTTCATGGGAAATAAATTGCAAGAGAATGAACTGTGATCAAACAGCCCAGCCATCTTGGAGCCAGAGATGCCTCTAGAACAAAGAAGGTGGAAGTGTCCCTTTCCTGCACCTCATTGCCCCCTGCCTGGAGGATTACTCCGTTCTGAGCAGTGGAGTAGGGCAGCACCAGCCGTGAAGAGAGTTCACAGAGGAAGGGCCTGGGGCTGTTTGCCCTCAGGAGGTCTTGACCTATTTGCAGAATTAGCTTTCATCTGAGGCTCCAGGAAGTTCCTGGGAGGCTGATGCTGCTTAGAAATCCAAAGGTCCTAACCAAAAAACTGGCAGAGGCAGGGCCCCTGAGGTTAGGCCAGTGGGTAGGAGGCAGACACCCCTCAGCCTACTGGACACCAAACCCCACCCCTACCAGGAACCCAGTCCTCCCTGCCAGGCCAGGACCACTAGAATCCCTTCTCTCCATCCCATCTGGGGCAACAAAGCTGGTGCTAGACCACTTTGAGCCTTTGAGCTTCTGGCTTCTGGAAGAAAGATTTTGTCCCTTGTGGCCCCAGGCTGGCTTCTCCCAAGCCCTGCTGCTCCCTGACTGCCCTGGACGTGGTCTGGAGGGCTGGAGACTTAGGAAAGGAAGTGAGTCAAGGAAGTGGCATTTGGGAGGGCACTTTGCCAAGCCCACCTGCCGGTCCCCTGACCAGGAAATGGTCTTGGAGCGTGGGGCCAGCCAGGGAGGGAGATCCCAGCGGGGCCTGCCGGGTGACCCGCCCAGGAGGCAGGATCAGAGAGCCTGAGTTGTGTCCACCCCTCCCTGGTGTGGCTGTCCCAGGGGCAACAGGTGCAGCAGGATTCTGAGAGAGGGGGTGAGACTTGGATGTGCCACTGCTGTGTGACGGGACCCCTCCCCTCCCCCACCTGGAGCTGTTCCTGTTTCCAGTGCTGGGGCCAGGTGGTGGTGCTGGGCTGGGGGTGGGTGCTAACAGGGGCCTAACCCTGGCTTGGATTTCTCCTTCTAACTGGATACTCAGGTTTCTAGTCCAGTGGCTCCCAGAACGCCAGCTAGTCTGTTACCCCGTGATGGCAACCCCTCCCCTGAGCTCTATGAAAAGGACTGCAGCAAAGAGGTGATTTGAGGGCAGGCTGTATGGCCGAAAGATTTTTAATGTTTCAGGTGATCTGGACACATGTGTTCTCTCCCCAAGGTGGGCTGTCATGTTGGACCCCTAACGGGGACTGGGACTCTGGAGCTACACGGCCTGGGTTCAAGTCCTGGCGTCAGCCCGTGTGAACTGGGGCCGTCACTTTCCAGCCACGAGTGTCAGCTGGTGTGAACATTAAATAATAATCTTGGAACACAGTGGTGCTCAAATAAGCAAAGCTGTTGCTGGCTGGCAAGGCCCCTTTCAGAAGCAGACGCGCAGGCCAGGCTGTGAGCCAGGCTTTTGCCCCCACCCCCACCCCCACCCCCAGGCCCTTCCAAAAGCCGCAGTTTCAGCCACAGCACATGTGAACAGGCCCTTGCCCTTTCTGCACCTCCATTTCTGCTGAGATAAATGAACTTGTCAGTTGATCCCTTCTCCCCACCCTACAGGATTAAGGAAGTCATTACTCTTCTCGTGACAGAGGCTATCAACAAGCCTGGGGCCCCGGGGGCTGGGAAGTCCCTGAAGGCGCTGTGGCCCAGCTGGGGCAGAGAGCTCTGGGGTCCTTACTGCCACCTGCCCCCTGCTGGGGTCTGCAGGGATTTCAGTCTTGGTGCCTATGAAGGGTCCCCTGCTGTGTGGTCCATTCTGGGTGCCAGACCTTACCAGCCCCATCCAGCTGTTTAATCACGTAATTAAGGTAGCTGTTGTTGCCATGGAAACTGTGTGGGTGGCAGTGGGGGAGGGGCTGTGGGCTCAGCTCCCAGCCCAACTGGTGTTCTTCGGAATGGGAATTGGGGGCCAGTGGTTTGAGAAGGGGTCACCCATCGGGTTCTGTGGGATTGCAGGGAGTATCATGGGGTCCAGGAAGTGACCTCCACCAACCGTGTCATTTACCCTTAGCTTTGTTTGGGTCGGAGAGCCCCTCGCGTGCCTTGGTGTCAAAGAGAGAGCATCCTGAGTTCCTGAGCATACAGTTGCAGGGTGGGCTTTGGAGGGTGACTTTCATTTATTTGTTCACTCATTCTTTCTTTCTTTTGTTCAACAAATGCATAGGAGTGCTGTGTCTGTGCTAGGAACTGTTCTAGGCAATGGCGAATATGCTGGTCAGCAGAACTAACCAACCCGTCCCCACGGAACACATATTCCAGTGAGAGAGGACAGAAAAACAATAAACATAAGAAGTAACTCAATTATATACTATCCTAGAAAGTGATAAGGGCTATGGGGAAAATAGGACAGGCCAGCAGGAATGGGGATACAGGAGCACGATGGGGGTTACCGTTCCAGTTTGAATCAGGAAGCTCAGGGTGGACCTCCACGAGCAGGTGAGGTCCGAGCACAAGCTTGCAGGTGACCAGGGCACGAGGCACAGCACTGCTGCCTTGAGGCAGGCACAGGCCTGACGTTTGGGGACCACACTGAGGCCAGGAGGCAGGTGGGCTGAGAGAGGGGAGAGGGGAGTGGGGAAGCTGAGGTCAGAGAGACAGGGGAGCAGATGATGAGGGTCTCGAGGCCCCCTGGGAGACTTTGGCTTTTACTATGAGAGAAACGAGGAGCCCTTGGCAGGTTTGAACCAGAGAAGTGACATGGTGCATCACTAAGATGTCTGGCTTAGGTTTCATGAAGACTTGCCTCCAGCTGCTGTGCTGGAGGAGACTGCTAGGCAAGAGGCAGGCGTGGAAGCAGGGAGGCCAGAGAAGCCGCGACGCCACGATCCATGTGAGACTGTGGGCTGGAGAGAAGCAGTCGGGTCCTGGATGTATCAGGGAGATCCAAATGCAGATGACTGTTTATAGATTAAAAAGAGTCGAATATAGCCCTTTCATATCGTTCAGCCTAATAATTTGAAGGTAGAGTGGACAGGATTTGCTAAAAGGTTGGGTGTGGGCTCTGAGAGAAAGAGAAAGAATCAAGGATGACTCAGAGGATTCCGGCCTGGGAGAAGGAAAGCACTGCCCTGCATCAAGGTGGGCAGGCTGGAGAAGGGGGGACGGGGAGGATTTCCGCTCTGAACATGCTGTGCTTGACGTGTCCTGTCGTTGTCCTAGCAAGCAGTCTGAGGTAAATAGTCTACGGACACAGGCCAGGACAGGTACCCACTGTCCTCTGGAGAGGGCTCTGCCCAGCTGGGACATGCGTATCTGAGGGAAAGGAGCCCAGGCCGGATCTCCCTGTGGGTCAAAGCAGTCATCTTGTCCTCCCAAGACCTCTTGACTGTTGCCACAGTGGAACTTGTTTATGAAACCAAAACAAGGTCCCGGCAGCCTCTGCTCAGTCACCTGCTTCCTCCAGTGTTGCCCTATTTGAGTCAGGGTGCTTTGCTGTTCATTCTCCCCCGCTGCGGGGAGCTGGCTGGGATGCTGTCATTACTCCCATTAGTGTGGAGACTGAGGTTCAGAGAGATGAAGTCTCCAGAGAGGCAGCCCGCACTGGGTCTTCTGCATCAGGGTTTGGTTCTCCTCGGGACCACTCCCTGCCTGCCTCAGAGAGGCCTGACCCTGACCCAGTGAAAGTGGTGATTCCTGGTTGTGCCTTTGAACTCAGGCTCCCGTCCACCTATACACACTCTCCCTTGTCTGTCAACGTACAGACCTTGACTCACAAGGTCAATCTGGGCTGCTTCTCATACCTGGCCCTGTGCTGGGAGCTCAGGCTCCCGTCCACCTATACACACTCTCCCTTGTCTGTCAACGTACAGACCTTGACTCACAAGGTCAATCTGGGCTGCTTCTCATACCTGGCCCTGTGCTGGGAGCTGGAAGGTGTGGGGCAGGAGAGGAGAGGAGTAAGAGTAGGGCCCAGTGTCTATCCTTCACGTCGCTGTAGAGAGAGGATGTATTCACAGGTGCAGGTCCAAGCAGCACAGGGTGGGAGAGACCCCAGCTCGATGCCATGAGGCCTGGGTGTCCGTCCCAGCTCCCAACTGCCAGGTGTCCTTGGACATGTTGCCAGAGCAGGTGGAGCCTGCTTTTTCTTCTGCGTAACATTGTTCGTCGTCTTTTCTTTTGGAATAATGACCACGTAAGTGCTATAATAAAGTGCTACTGAAACATAAGGGGTCTTGATCACTCTCAGCTGATAGTCGCTTATCTGACTGTTGAGAGCATACACAATAAAGCAAGGAAAAGCCCGCTGGAGGCTGGGGTACCCCAGAAATGCTTTCTGTAGGAGGTGAAGCTCAGCTTGGGCCCGGAGAGGCTGGCAGTTCACTCCAGGCCCGAAGACCAGATGGTCAGAGTTGGGGGTGGCCTTGGGCCAGCTCTCTGGATGGCAACTAAGTGGATGGGATAAATGGGCTTGCCAAGCATTAAAGCGGGGTGCAGCTGCCCCTTGACAGTGGAATGGATAAGTGCATGGGTCCATCCATACAATGGACCATGTGCAGAAATGGGGAGGGAGAATCCACACTCACACTCAACGCCAAGGATGACACCCCCAAACGCAGTGCGGAGAGAAGAAGCCAGACATGAAAGATCCAGGAAATGTGTGATTTCCTTTATAGGAAGGTCCCACATGGGCAAAATCACATGTTGTTGGAACTCAGAACAGTGTTCTCCTGGGATGAGGAGTGGCTTGGAGGGGGCACAACAGGGGCTTCTGGGGGTTGGCAATGTCCTGTTTCTTGATTCTAGTTCTAGTTACACAGGCGTGTTCAGTGTGTGAACGTTCACTGAGGTGGATACTTAAGCTGTGTGTACTTTTCTGTAAGTATACTGTACTTGGCTAAGAAATGGTTTTTTTTGTTGTTGTTGTTGTTTGTTGTGGGGTTTTTTTGCGGTATGCGGGCCTCTCACTGCTGTGGCCTCTCCCGTTGCACCCGTTGCGGAGCACAGCCACTCCACGGCACGTGGGATCTTCCCAGACCGGGGCACGAACCCGCGTCCCCTGCATCGGCAGGCAGACTCTCAACCACTGCGCCACCAGGGAAGCCCTAAGAAATGTTTTAAAGAGGAAAACAATATGGGCCAGGGCATCTGTCTCCCCTCCCCTGGTACAGCCTGATCAGGCCTACAGAATAACCCCTCCCTGTGACCCAGTGCCCAGCACAGGGCCATGTGCCCAGTGCCTAGCAAGAGTCTTCTGGTCCTTAGCTCGCCTTGCTTGAGCGACTGCTGAGTACAGGGCTGTAGAATTCAAGATGTACACAGTACAACCTCTGCCCTCCGGGGTTTGAGTGAAACGCCCCGAAGAAGCATATGTCCCTGGATCTCATGCTCCCCAGGGGCAGGGACAGGTCTGTTCTGAGTGTGCCTCCCCACTGTGCCTGGCTCATAGCAGGCCTTTATCAGAGCGTCATCAAGTGGAAGACATACTCCAGAAGGCAGCTCCGTCGTTAGGTGCTGACTTCAGAGCAGGAAGGGTGCTCAAGATGGGAGAAGTGGGTCCTAAGCCTGGCCCACCACCCTTCCCTGTAGTTGTTGGGATCTTGACAAGTGGAAGAAATAGGGACCAGGCTGAGCGAAGGTGTAGGAGTGAGACTCTCAGAGCAGTTTTAGAGTGAAGTGAGTTTGGCAGTGGGGGACGGGGGCAGTGAGAAGGCAAGGAGGGGTGCTTGCACTTGGCTCCGGGGGCAGCAGGGGCCCCTGCAGGTCTGGGGCCATGAGGCAAGGGGCACAACGCTGCCTTTCAGGAACCTTGCAGCCATGGGCAGGTGCTTTGGAGGCAGAGGGCTGACTCAGATGGGATTAAAGAGTGAGGGTAGGCTGAGGAAAGGGAAGCAAGGTGTGCAGACCACTCCATGAAATATTTTCTTAAGATGGGATAACTCAGGCACATCGATAGTTTAGTAGTTCACATACAGACTGCCAACAAACACATGAAGAATGCTCAACATCATTAATCGTTAGAGAAATGCAAATTAAAACTACAATGAGATATCATCTCACACCGGTCAGAATGGCCATCATCAAAAAATCTAGAAACAATAAATGCTGGAGAGGGTGTGGCGAAAAGGGAACCCTCTTGCACTGCTGGTGGGAATGTAAATTGATACAGCCACTATGGAGAACAGTATGGAGGTTCCTTAAAAAACTACAAATAGAACTACCATACGACCCAGCAATCCCACTACTGGGCATATACCCTGAGAAAACCATAATTCAAAAAGAGTCATGTACCAAAATGTTCATTGCAGCTCTATTTACAATAGCCAGGACATGGAAGCAACCTAAGTGTCCATCAACAGGTGAATGGATAAAGAAGATGTGGCACATATATACAATGGAATATTACTCAGCCATAAAAAGAAACGATATTGAGTTATTTGTAGTGAGGTAGACGGACCTAGAGTCTGTCATACAGAGTGAAGTAAGTCAGAAGGAGAAAAACAAATACCGTATGCTAACACATATATATGGGATCTAAGGAAAAAGAAATGTCATGAAGAGCCTAGGGGTAGGACGGGAATAAAACACAGACCTACTAGAGTATGGCCTTGAGGATATGGGGAGTGGGAAGGGTAAGCTGTGACGAAGTGAGAAAGTGGCATGGACATATATACACTACCATACGCAGGGTGGATGGCTAGTGGGAAGCAGCCGCATGGCACAGGGAGATCAGCTAGGTGGTTTGTGACCACCTAGAGGGGTGGGATAGGGAGGGTGGGAGGGAGGGAGACACAAGAGGGAAGAGATATGGGAACATATGTATATGCATAACTGATTCACTTTGTTGTAAAGCAGAAACTAACACACCATTGTAAAGCAATTATACTCCAATAAAGATGTAAAAAAAAAAATTTCACATAAATAGATAGATAGGTAGATAGATAGTTCAAGGCCAGTTGTGGGACTTGAATGCCATGCTTAGACTTTGTCTTCTAGTCAGTAGGAAGCCACTGAAGGTTTAGAGGCAGGGTATAAGATTATCCTTTTGTTTATTCATTTGTTCAGCAAATGTTTAATTTAAGTTATTTAAGCAAATTTTTGCTGAGCACCTACTATGTGCCGGGCACTGCTCTAGGTACTTAGGATACATCAATAAATGAAATAAGATTCTTTCCTTCAAGAAACACACATGCCAGCAGAAAGAGATGAGAGAAAACATAATAAATTTCTAAATTATGTAGTATGTTAGAAGGTGCTAGGTATAGGGAAAAGAAAAAGCAGAGAAAGGTTAAGGGAGTGGATTGGGAATGCTGGGGGTAGGGTGCAAGTGAAATATTAAACAGGGTGCTCAGCCTAGGCCCCAATGAGAAAGAAAGACTTAAGGATGTCTAAGGGAGGAACGTTCCAGACAGAGCAGCCATTGCAAAGACCCTGAGGCAGGAACATGCCTGTTATGTTCAGGAATAGCGATGAGGCCACTGGCTGGAGAGATGTAGGAGAGGCGGTGAGAGAGGTCACAGGTTGGCGGGAAGGGACGCTGTGGGGGGCCTTGCAGGCTCTTGTACGATGTGTAAAGTGGAGATGTCCAGTCGGCAGTTGGATTTAGAGTTGGGGATTTGGAGAGTGGTGGGGTAGAGAGATAAACTTGGGAGTCATTGGCCTGTAGGTGAGACTGGAAGAGATTGCCCCAGGGGTGAGTGCAAATGGAAAGGGAAATGGAGAAGAGGAAAGGACTGAGCTCCGGGGCACTCTGATGCCAAGCAGGGCAACCAGCAAGGAGACTTAGAAGGAAAGACCAGGGAGGAAGCGGAAGACCAGGAGAGTGTGGGCAGGGATCTGGGCCTATAGGGCATGGAAAGGAAGAGACCAGGACCCCGGTGGAAATTGCTCGGGAAGAGGTGGGGGCCTGGGCTAGGCTGATGGCTGAGGAGCCAGGTGGGAGGGGCCTGGTGGAAGAAGTTATCATCTCAGTGTTACCGTTGAAGAAACTAAGGCCCAGAGAGGTGAAGGTCAAGCGTCGTGCCTAAGGTCACACAGGTATTGAAAGACGCAGAGCCAGTCGTAGTGAACAATATTTATATAGTCAAAAAAGTGTGATCTGTGAATATTTATTTAACAAAAGCCTGTGATGTTTCTACACTGGAAGGCTGAGGAAGTTCAAGTGGAGAGAATGTAAGAGAGGTACAGCTTTAACTTCCAGAAAAAAGGAAAATAGTGATTATCAAATAGTGGTAGATCATGTAACAATATTAAAAGCAAAAAACATAGAAGTACCTACCAGAACAAGTTAGCATATTTGAACATACTTACCCCTGGAAAGTGGAACTAGGGGTGGGGAGTGGTGAGGCAGGGTACCATTTTCTTTTCATGTACCTTTAGAATTATGTGCATGTTATAACTTTGATAAAAATTAAAATGACAATTATTTAAACTGGCAGTTAGAAGGTAGAGGGTTCTATCTTCTGGTGTTAAGAGTTGTCTCTAGGTGGATGGGATTGTGGGTGAGGTTTGGGTTTTTTTTTTTTTTTTGGCTGCCTTGGGTCTTCGTAGCTGCACGCAGGCTTTCTCTTGTGGCGAGCAGGGGCTACTCTTTGTTGTGGTGCATGGGCTTCTCATTGTGGTGGCTTCTCTAGTTGCGGAGCACGGGCTCTAGGCACACGGGCTTCAGTAGTTGCAGCACGTGGGCTCAGTAGTCGCGGCACGTGGGCTCTAGAGCGCCGGCTCAGTAGTTATGGCTCACGGGCTTAGTTGCTCCGCGGCATGTGGGATCTTCCTGGACCAGGGATTGAACCTGTGTCCCCTGCATTGGCAGGCGGATTCTTAACCACTGTGCCACCAGGAAAGTCCCTTTCTTTTTTTTAGTTGTTTATATTTTATGAGCTTTCTGTAAAGACAGTCTAATACTTTGCAAGAAGGGAGAAAAACATTAGTTCAGCAGTGGCCTTGGGGGAAACAATCTTAGTGAAATATGTGTTTGAATGTGTTCCCCCATCTCTTTCCAGAAAAATTCTTAGGTGCAGAGACAAAAAGCGGTCTTATCTGGACTCAGTGGTTCCGCAAGACACGAGACTGTCAGTGCTAGAACCAGGACAGTTCTATGCAAACTGGGGTGGTTGGGCACCCCAGCTTTGTTCAGCTCTCTCCACATCCCCTTGTTCCTTTGAGTTGATACCCACTGAGGAGATAGGTGGGGCAGGGGTGGCCTCCCCCATTTTAAAGGAGAGGCAACTAAAGCTCAGAGAGGCTCCCTGTCCCTTCCCTGGAAGAGCCTTAGAGAGAAAGTGGGCTCTTCAACCATGTGCATATATTGCTTTGATAAAATTAAAAATTAATTTAAAATAAAAGAGCGGAAATCTAGAAAGACAGAAAGCAGATCAGTGTTTGCCTGGGAGGGATGGGCTGCAGAGGGGCACAAAGGAACTCGTGGAATGGTGGATTATTCTATATCTTTATTGTGGTAGCAGTTTTGCAGGTGTGTACAACTGTCACTCATTGGATTGTGCACTTCAAATGGGTGCAGTTTATTGTGCTTAAATTAAACATCAGTTAGAGAGAGAGAGAGAGAAAACATGAGGAAATGGAGCGCCCTTAGCCTCCTGGAAGAGCTGACACTCGGGACAGTACCTGCTGGTTTGCACACTTAGACTTTCATATTCACAAACCTTCCGACCCCCAGAGCGCACGGGGCAGCTCTCTGGCCCAGCCCCCTCCCCGGAGCGTGAGCCCAGGGCCGCACAAGGCTGCCCCTGAATTCTTCTCTTTGTCCCCAGGACTCCAATCTGTCCGTGCACACAGACAACCCGGACTTCACTCCCTGCTTCCAGAACTCCGTGCTGGCCTGGGTCCCCTGCATCTACCTGTGGGCCGCCCTGCCCTGCTACCTGTTCTACCTGTGGCACCGCCACCAAGGCTACATTGTTCTCTCTCGCCTCTCCAGGCTCAAGACGGTCAGGGGCTCAGGGCTCTCCTGTGGGTGGGACCAGGACCTAGGAAATTCTCCTTTTAATGGGTCCGTTTCCCCACCCTCAGTGACTGGTCTGGGTTCCCCATCCTCACCCTGCTTGTGCTCAGGGCCATGGCAGCCTGCCAGCTGGGTCTGCAGCGCAGTAAGATAACCTCTGCTTGGGGAAGTTCAATCAAGTTCTCCAGCAATGCTCTCCCCACCCTGGAGAAGCTTCTGGCCAGTGCCCAGCCCAGCCCTTGGGGGCAAACCTGGGCAGGTCTGTTGGTTTCAGGAGCAAAGGCTCCTCCCCAGTGGGGACCATCCCTTTCTTTGAGGATGGAGGCCCCAACATGTGCCCTGTTCATAGGCCTTGGGCGTCCTGCTGTGGTGTGTCTCCTGGACTGACCTCTTCTACTCCTTCCATGGCCTGGTCCACGGTTGGGCCCCTGCCCCCATCTTCTTTGTCACCCCCTTGGTGGTGGGGGTCACCATGGTCAGTGTGGGACCAGGGAATCTGGGTTGGGGAGGATCTCCAGTGGGTTGTGGGATTGCGATGGGGGAACCATGGGCTCTGAGGAGAAGGCTGGACACCTTAGGAGTGGGTAACCCCAGAAACATATGGCCATGTGGCATGGGGAGGAACGGAGGCAGGTCCAGATGTGTGTGCTCTGGCCCAGCCTCCCCTGCCCTCCCCGCACAGCTGCTGGCCACCCTGCTGATCCAGTATGAGCGGCTGCAGGGGGTTCGGTCTTCGGGGGTCCTCATCATCTTCTGGTTCCTGTGTGTGGTCTGTGGCATCATCCCCTTCCGTTCCAAGATCCTTTCAGCTTTGGCACAGGTAAGCGGAAGAGAGGAACCTGCCAGGTCCACTGCTAGGACAATCTAGGGATTGTCCCCAGAGCTCAAGGTCACTGCTGGGTCCCCGGCTCCTCCCTTCTGCCCCTCCCCAGCTCCCAGGACCTCCTCTGCTGTTCAGTCCTTTTTGTGTCATTCCCTACTTGTATCTCTGCTGAGAAGCAGACTGGTGAGTAGGGTGAGGACCATGGTAACCCAGGGGAATGCAGCATTGCATTCAATGCGGCCATTGTTGGCCGTTCGTGGGAATGTATCAGCCACCGCCAAGTACGATGTCTGTTCAGTGAGAGCAGGTGCGCAGACATGAACAGTTCGGGCTTCCCTGGAATCCCGTTGTCTTGTTCTCCCCTTTTTTCCCACCTCCCTCAGTTCCTGGCCTTCCTCTTGATCTTCAGTGGTGGGCACGGGTGGTAGGAACACCGGAGATCAATCTAGTGTCTCCCTGTTTCTCCATCTCCAGAGGAGACAGTCAAGTATATTCATAAGAGCACAGGCTGGGAACAACCCACTTACTCTTTGTGATTTTGGGTAAATTCCTGAGCCATCTAGAGTCTCATTTTCTCAATTGCAGACTGAGTGTCATAAGATGTCCTGCCTGTTAGGGAGGGTTAGACAAGGTGATGTAGATGAGCAGGGCAGATCTCCACAGAACAGTGGACCCCCTATGACCTTTCCCGTCTCTCAGGAGCCTCTTGGCAGGGGGACCCAGGTACCCACTTTTGCTGACTTCTACCCCAGAGGGATCTGGTGCCCCAGAGGGCTCCTTGGGGCAAGGCCTGCAGGCCCAGGGCTTCCCAAGCTCTGATGCTGCTGTCCTTTCTCCCCCAGGGCAAGATCTCAGACCCCTTCCGCTTCACCACCTTCTATATCTACTTTGCCCTGGTGCTCTCTGCCCTCATCCTCTCCTGCTTCAGGGAGAAGCCACCGTTTTTCTCCCCCAAGAATATGGACCCCGTGAGTCTTAATGGAGGTGGGTGGTCGGGGCGGGGGCCACAGCCCACCCCTCAGCCCAGCCCTCAGCAGCATCCCCCATCCCTTCCAGTTCATTCCGTCTTCATGTCACCTCCACAGTATGCAAACTGGGGCTTGGAGCAGCGAGGAACGAGGCACCCCCCTCCCCTGCCCTGCCTTGAGAGGGTGGTGTGCACTCCTGATTTCCCCTGCCCCACTCTTGCACCTTCTAGAACCCCTGCCCTGAGGCCGGAGCTGGCTTCCTCTCCCGCCTGTCTTTCTGGTGGTTTACAAAGTGAGTTGGCTCTTCCCCAAGCCTGGGGGCCCCGGGGAGGGGAATGGGGACGGATAGTTGGGGGATGAGAAAGAGGAAGAGGGGAGCAGGCCAGGAGTTCAGGGGCCCGAGGGGCTGTGAACACACCCAGTGGGCGTGGGGCAGGTGAGGACGGGGAAACCTGTCTGTCTGGGCTGGGGGCTGAGTACCGAGGCCGGTCCTGGCCCACTTCTGATCCCAGGGCACAGGCCAGACCTGTGTCTGGCAGGCTATTTGGTCCAGCTCTTTGGTCCAGGGATAAGCTTGCAGCTGTCATTTCCTTGGGCGCCCCTCAGAGCAGCTAGAGCAGGAGAATTGTGTCTGTGACCTGGGTGACAGCTCATCAACCATATTGTACTAAGGAGGCTCCTCTGGCTGGGACTCCATCCATCCAGCAGGCCTTGTCATCCCCCAGGGCCGCAGCCAGCATGGATTTTGTCATCAGTGCCCAGGAGTCAATGGGGCATCTGGGAAGGAGTGAGAAAGGGCTGGAATTAGGAACTTGGGGTGGGAGGCAGTGACCCCCATCCTGCTCACTGTGGGAATAAAGGAAACACTTTCCTTGACCACAGCTCCCTAGGGACGTCCTCCCCTCTGGAGACCCTTGTCCCCAGGCTGCTAAACTCTGACCCAGGGTGGTGGCGCCTGTCCACCCCAGGTTGGCCATCCTCGGCTACCGGCGGCCCTTGGAGGAGTGGGACCTCTGGTGCCTGAACGAGGAGGACCGCTCCCACATGGTGGTGCAGAGGCTGCTGGAGGAGAGAAAGAAGCAGCAAGAGCAGGCAGCGCGGTAAGGCCCCCCTCCTCCCCCGTCCCCCCGCCCTCCCACCCCCACCCCTTCCTACCCCCCAGGTCTCCTGCAGGCGAGGCTGGTAGGCCCAGGAGATCACATGGCTGGGCGTGGGGAGAAGAGCAGGTGCACGTGGTCCTGGGGTGGGCAGCTCAGGCCTGGGTCAGCTCTCCCAACGCTACTGATGCTGGAGAATGGCTGACACTTACTCTGTCCCAGGCATTGTCCTTATCGTGCAGACTAACTTGGTTAATCTCCGACAGCTACCGTGCAGGTTCTATTGCCTTTGTGTTCCAGATGAGGTCACTGAGGCACAGAGGTTTGGTGATGCACCCAAGGTCCCCTAGTTGGTGGTGGCAAAGCCAGAATCCACACCCAGCCGTCCGGCCCCACAGCACTCACCACTGCACTGCCCTGCCTGACTTGAAGGGTAGATTCCAGGGACTTCCCTCAGGAGGGGACGGGGCCGGGCGAGGAAGGTTGAGGCCAGCGCCCCCTCTCAATCCTGCTTCCTGCGTGGAGGCAGGGGCTGGAAGAGATGACCCTGTGGCTGAGGGCCTGCCCACGGGCATCCTGTCTCTGGCCGACGACCCAGCCAAGAAAGCTGAGGCTCTGAGTCCTCCTTCTTCACCCACGTCCTCCACCCCCGGCCCCCCAGGACCGAAACCCCTTCCACCCACATCCTGGGGCCCAGAAATCCCATGCTGGTTCCACCTGAGCCTCTGATGGCCGACTAGCTGTGAGGGAACCAGGGACATGGACTTGGTCAGCAGTGTGTTGGGCTCATGGCTTGGAGCCTCTGGAAGACCTAATGGCCCCCAGTCTGCCTGCTGCACCCCCTCTCTGTCCCTCCATGCCACCTCCACTCCCTCCCTGCTCAGCTTGCCAGTGACTAGGCCACTAGCCAGCCCTGCCCATGTCTCCCTTCTTGTCAGCATCCTCCCTGGAGCCAGCCCTGGGGGGACATGGAGAGGGCCGCAGGTTGGGAATTGCTGGGTGTATAGTCCTTGAGGAGCAGTTAAGGCACCCCTTCGTATATCCTCTAGCACCTGAAGACACTTGGGGATTCTCAGCTGCAAAGACTCATTGTCCTTCCCCCTCCCAGTTCTGAGAGCCAAGAGAGCAGCTCCCCCTCCTACCTGCTCCTCGCCAGCCCCGGTGGCCCTTGGCTTCACGGGGCCCATGTGCCCGCTCCTACCCACTTCTCCTTCCTCCCCGGACCAGACACCAGGCTGCGGAGGCTTCTGGGAAGAGACTGTCCAGCGAGGATGAGGTGCTGCTGGGGGGCCGGCCCCAGGCCCGGGAGCCCCCCTTCCTGCGGGCCCTGATGGCCACCTTTGGCTCCAGCTTCCTCCTCAGCGTGTGCTTCAAGCTGATCCAGGACCTGCTGTCCTTCATCAACCCACAGCTGCTGAGGTCTCTCTGTGCTCCCTCCCACGCAGCCCTTCCCGGGGCAAGGGGCCAGCTGGCTGGCTGGCCTCGGGGACAATGTGTAGAGAAAAGAGCTCCAGACCAGGAACCAAAGGGGCTATCCCCACTTTCTGTGTGACCTTTGGCAAGTGGCAGAGCCTCTGCACCTCATTTCCCCATTCACATCTAACTTATCTGGACTAAGTACAACTGCCAGGTACCCGGATGTATGCGTTAACATACATTCTCTCTTTTAATCCTCCTGACAATCCTACAGAGAGGTGCCCTTTTCCCGTTTTATAAACAAGGAAGCAGAAAAACGAAAAACAATCCAAAAAATGAGGAAATAGGAACTCAGAGAGGTGAAGTGACTTGGCCAAGGCTACACAGCTGGGAAAGATGGATTTGAGTCCAGGGCTCTGAACTCCATCTACGGTGCTCTTTCCAGATGATAGGCTCCGCCTCTATCACGTGCGTGGCTTGGGCTAGAAAGAGCTCTCAAATGAGGGGATGGGAAGGAGCTAGCAGCTGAGCCCTCAATCCTTTGACCCTCCAATCATACATTTGTGCATTCATTCATTCAGTGAACATTTTGAGCCCCCAGGGTCCCAGAATGGTGCCAGACACTAGGTATACAAAGATAACTAAGATATGGTCTTAAAGTCTTGTGGGAGAAACCGACGTGAAAATCTATTAGAGCACAGTGTGGGCAGAGGTGTACTTAGGTGTCTGAAAAACCCCCAGAGGAGCAAGGCAGCCAGCCTGGGAAGGGACAGGGTACACTTGACAGCCAGAGAGGTTATGAAGTTTGGAAGGACAGGCAATTTGCTAACTAGGTGAGGAAGGAGGGGAAGGTGCAAAGTCACAAAGGCCTGAAACAGCACAACTCAGGAACTCCAGGTACTTCTGAATGCTAGAGGGGGTGGCGGTGACCAAAGGAAGGGGCAGAACAACAAAGGGAGAGAGGGAGAGCTAAGGAAATCCTTGAAGGATCTGAAGCCAGGGAGGGCTGTCTGGTTTGCATTCTGGAAGGATCCCCTGCCAGTAGTGTGGGGGAGGCAGGGCAGGGTGGCCACATGGAAGTGGGCCAACCAGGTCCAAGGAAAGTCCAGGTCAGGAATGAGACAGGATTGAGGAGCTCCTCTCTGGAAATGAGTGTTGGTGCCAGGGAGAAAGAGCGGAAAAAGGTGACCTGGGTTCTGGCCTGGGTAGCTGGAGGATGATGGATCTTTTGCTGAGATGGTGAACTCAGCAGGAAGAGAGACCTGGGCCCTGGGCAAGGTGGTGAGGGGCATCTTGGCCATTCTGGGCCTGAGTTGGGGACGACGTTGGGAAAAGAAGCCAGATTGTGGCACAGAGAACCCTTCCGGGGGAAGGCGTGGCCTCCAGTGAAGCAAGTTGACCAGTATAATAGAGCCCGAGGAAGGCAACGTGGAGTTTGTTGGTGACTTTGCCAAGAACAGAGGCTGCGACGCAGGGGAAGGGCCTGAGAACAGGGTTTCTGCAGCGGAGACGGGGCCAGTGGAGGTCTAGAAATCTTAGTTTTCTAGGGTAACAGAGTAGCACAAACTGGGTGGCTGAAAATGTATTCTTTCACAGTTCTGGAAGCCAGAGGTCTGAAATCAAAGTGTCGGTGGGTAGGTTCCTTCTAGAGGCTCTGAGTGAGAATCTGTTCCACGCCTCCCAGGTTCTGGTGATGCTGGAGGTCCTTGGCATTCCTAGGCTTGGGCACTCATCGCTCCGTTCTCTGCCTCCATCTTTGCATGGCATCCTCCTGTGTGTGTGTATGTCTGTCTGTCTGTCTGCATCTGTGTCTCTGTGTGCAAATCTCCCTCTCTTTTCTCTTATAAAGACACCAGTCCCTGGATTATGGGCCACCCTACTCCAATATGACCTTATCTTAACTTGATTACGTCTGCAAAGACCCTGTTTCCAAATAAGGTCACATTCACAGGTACCAGGGGTTATGACTTGAAATGTCTTTTGGGGAGTTACACCCAACCCACAGCAGAAGAAGCCTGGCCATGACTATGGAGGTTGCTCCATGGGGTCAAGGGGAGGTTTGTCCTAACATGGAAGAGACTTGGTCATGTCAGTCGGCCAAGGCACAGAGCTGCCAGTGGAGAGGAGGATACTGAAGACCAGGAGAAAGGGGGCCAATGATGAAACGTGTTCCTGAGGAGGCAGGTGGGATCCAGGGCTTGGGGGGCAGGACCCGACGTGGAAAGTTGAAAGGACGCCTCCTGCCCTGAGGCAGGACAAAAGGAAGAGGGCAAGTGTTTGCAGGGAAGTTTGTAGTTGGCAGGGAGTTCTCAATGGGAAGATTTAAGTGGGCAGCTGCTGAGAGAGGTGGGGAGTGAGGACAGGTGAGAGGATAAGAGGTGAAAAGGACTGCGGGAGAGGAAGTAGATTAGGGCCCCGGAGAAGGTCACTGGGCAGCGTTGGAGGCCGCTGATATTGAAGAGGATGGATTTGAGGGGCGAGAGTCTGTGTGGTCATGCAGTGGACTTCAGAGCCCTCGGCTGCCCAGAGGAAGGTGCAGGAAAGTCTAATCAATGGACATGTTGCACTGCTTCCTGCCACATGGTCCAAGGAGGCAAGGCCAGTGAGGCAGGTGGCCAGAGGGTGATAAGGGGGTGGGTGGCGGGGGGCCATGGTAGGTAGGAAAGGAGGTGGAGGCAGAAAGGAGTAAGGATGGAGGGCTTGAGGCCGCTCTGCGCCAAGGCCCCCCTGGTCTGCGTGGGGGTGTGGAGGGCCAGCAGCCTCCACCTGAGAGGTTTCAGAGGCAGGGGCAGAGTGGAGGCTAAGGGGAAAGGGGAGGGCAGCAGTGGAGGGAGAAGACTGGGGGAGCCCTGCCACCCTCATGCCTCTCTCCTCACCTTCCAGCGTCCTGATCAGATTTATTTCAAACCCCACGGCCCCCACCTGGTGGGGCTTTCTGGTGGCCGGGCTGATGTTCGTGTGCTCCGTGATGCAGACTGTGATCTTACACCAGTATTACCACTGCATCTTTGTGATGGGGTTGAGGTTTCGCACGGGCATCATAGGTGTCATCTATAGGAAGGTCAGCTGGAGCAGGGCATGGGGGGCTGGGGAGGCCAGCCCTGGAGAGCTTTGGAGAGACTCGCGGGCCCAGTCCATCACCCTGCTGTCCACCTGCAGGCTCTGGTCATCACCAATTCGGTCAAACGTGAGTCCACTGTGGGAGAAATTGTTAACCTCATGTCAGTGGACGCCCAGCGCTTCATGGATGTTGTCCCCTTCATCAACCTGCTGTGGTCAGCACCCCTGCAGATGATCCTGGCAGTGTACTTCCTCTGGCAGGTGACTCTTCTTTCTTTATTTATTTTTTTAAAAAATTTATTTATTTATTTATTTGGCTGCGTTGGGTCTTTGTTGCTGTGCGTGGGCTTTCTCTAGTTGCAGCGAGAGGGAGCTACTCTTCCTTGCGGTGTGTGGGCTTCTCATCGCGGTGGCTTCTCTTGTTGCGGAGCACGGGCTCTAGGTGCACGCGCTCTTCAGTAGTTGTGGCTTTCAGGCTCTAGGGTGCAGGCTTAGTAGTTGTGGCTCATGAGCTTAGTTGCTCCGCGGCATGTGGGATCTTCCCGGACCAGGGCTCGGACCCGTGTCCCCTGCATCGGCAGGTGGATTCTTAACCACTGCGCCACCAGGGAAGTCCTGGCAGGTGACTCTTGAACCCTGATCTCTGCCCCCTTCCTCTGATCTTCTCCTTCCTTCAGATGGGACAAGAGAGGGTTATTCTGGGTCAGCAGAGGGGTGGGGGACAGGACTGTGAGGATGCTGGTGTCTGCAATCAAGTCTTTCTAGCCTGTGTGATAATCCTTCTCACAGAACCCAGGGGAGGGAAGAGGGACTTGGAGGCAAGGTGGGTGTGACTCTGTCATTGCCTGTGTCTGTGTTTGCCTTCCTGTGTGTCTGGACACCCTTCTATGTCTGCCTGTTTGTCCCTATCTCTTGGCATTATCTGATGGCTGGCTGTTTTTGCAAATGTTTTCGTCATTTTGGCTTTATCTGTGTGTCTGCTTTTTGCTGTCCATCTGTTTGGCTGACCACCATCTTTTGCTTCTTGCCCTTCCCTGCATTTCAGGTCAGTAGGCCTCTGTCTGTTGGGCTCTGTCTCTATACTCTGTCTATCTGTCTAGTCTATCTGTTGTGCCTCCTCAGAACCTGGGTCCCTCTGTCCTGGCTGGAGTCGCTCTCATGGTTTTGCTGATCCCGCTCAACGGAGCCATGGCTGTGAAAATGCGTGCATTCCAGGTGGGTGCTAGCAACGGCGCTGCCCCTGCCTGGAGCCTTGGCCAGGAACCTGGCGGAGGGCAGTCACTAACCCGGGCCTTACCAAGTACCCTGCTCACTGAGTACGGATGGCTCCAAGCCACTTTCCCAAACCTTAGCTTATTCTAGCCCCCAACCCTGAGAGGGTTTTAGAAACATTCTCATTTTGCAGCTGAGGAACCAAGGCCCAGAGAGATTATAGCAATCCAGAATCAGGCAGAGCTGGGAATCAAGCTTGCCTCTTCTGGTCTAATGAGAGTTTCTCCACCACAGTGTAATGAGTGCAAACAGCCAGTCATTCAGTCCTTTATTTGCAAACATTTATTGATGTCTTCCCTAGCTTCCCACTGTACATAGAATAAATGACAAATTCCCTACCACCACCCACCAGGCCCCTGCTCACCTTTCAATCCCTCACCCCCTGGGATATGGCCAAGTTTCAGCCAGTATGGCCTTTCTTTTCTCCAAATCAACAAGCTCTGAATACCTCTGGGCTCCCATACATACTGTTCCCTGGAATGTGCTTCACCCTTCCCTCCTTGCCCAGTTCCCTCCCTTCCTTCACCTCCCAGCATAAACTCTGATTTCCCAGTCCCTACCCCATTATTCTCTCCCAGAGTCCTGTAACTCCCATCGGAGTATGCGTAATAATTTATTAAGCATTTATTCAGGTGGTTGTTGGCTTCCTGTCTACCTCACCCATCAGACTGTCAGCTTCCTGATGACCAGGGCCTTGAGTTGTTCATCATTATCTGCCCTATATCTAGCACATGGCCTGGCACATAATAGGCACTCAATAAATTGGGGTGAATGAATAGATTGATTTGGCATGCTGCACCCTGGGTTATAGGGACTGGAGAACGAAGAGGAATAAGGGATCTTTTCCCTCGGGCTCACATCGAGTTGAGGCAACATACATGCACAGGGTCCCCTATGAGAACATGCCTTAGAAACCCAGAGAAGGGGCAGAGGCTGCTGCCTGCGAGAGTCAGTGATGGGGCACTGAGGTTGGAGCTGGATTTCGTCCAGCAGAGAAGAGGGTAGGTCGGGCTGGGCATTCCAGGCTGGGGTGCAGCACAGGCAGGCAGGGAGAAGTGGTGAGCAGTCCAGCTGCCGTGTGTGTGAGTGCAGGGAAGGTGTGAGCCCCTGTGGGTAGAGGTCTGGGGAGGGGCTCGGGGTGTGCACTTTCCACACTCTCCATAGGTAGAGCAAATGAAATTCAAGGACTCACGCATCAAGCTGATGAGCGAGATCCTGGGTGGCATCAAGGTGCTGAAGCTGTATGCCTGGGAGCCCAGCTTCTTGAAGCAGGTGGAGGACATCCGGCAGGATGAGCTCCGGCTGATGCGCCAGGCTGCCTACCTCCATGCCACGTCCACTTTCATCTGGATCTGCACCCCCTTCCTGGTGAGGCGCCCCTGCCTGGGCTGGCGGCCCGCCTCCTGCCTGGCCAGCCTGGGCCTCTGGACCCTGCAGACGCCACCCTGACACCCATCCCCACCACTGCCCAGGTGACCCTGACCACCCTCGGGATGTACGTGTCCGTGGACAAGAACAACGTGCTGGATGCTGAGAAGGCCTTTGTGTCCGTGTCCCTGTTCAACATCTTAAAAATTCCCCTCAACATGCTGCCGCAGTTAATCAGCAACCTGGCCCAGGTAATGCTGGATAGGGCCGGGGGTTCTGCTGGAGTTCGGGCAGGTTGATGGGGTCACTTAGGGTCAGGGGGTAATCAGGGAGAGTTATTGGAATCGGGGGAGGGCCATTTGGCATTATGAAGACTTGTTCCAAGTTGAATGAGGTCATTAGAGTCAGGGGCCATTTGGAGTCAGAGGAAGTCAGGTAAGGTCCTTGGAAACCCCAGTTCTGGAGACAGCCTCCTCTTACCAACCTGGACCCTGTCTTTGGCCATGGGAGCCAGCCAAGACTCAGTCATGGGAGGGGCCCTAGCACCAGCCTCTGGGCCCTCAGGGGGCCCAGCCTCACCCAGGAAGTTGGGGGCCAGCAAGGGGAAGAGGGGATGGTACAGGAAAAGCACAGCTTCCAGAGCTGACCCGCACCCTTCTGCATGCAGACCAGTGTGTCTCTGAAACGGATCCAGCATTTCCTGAGCCAAGATGAACTTGACTCCCAGTGTGTGGAGAGAAAGACCATCACCCCAGGTCCAGACAGCCTCTACCTGGGCTGCCCTTGCCACAGCCACTGCTTCAGAAAATTCTCTGTTCCAAGCTTTTAACTTTTCTCTTGTGACCCCCTTTTCTTCATCCTCTTTTCATATCTGCTCTCACTCTGTGCCCGCCTTCTCCCTCTTCTGGCTCTTTACTCTCCTCTCGTCATCCCTCTCCAGGCCTCCACCGCCACCTTCCTTCCCTAGGGCTCGCCCTGCTCCTCCCCAGGACTTCCTGTCTCCCCTCCCTCCCCGCCCCCACAAGATTCCCTGCCCTCCCCCTAGGGCTTCCCACACCTCTCCCCACCCAGGGATCCTCCTCCCCTTGCCCTGGGCCCCCTGACGCTGTACACCTCTGTCCTCCCAGGCTATACTGTCACCATACACAATGGCACCTTCACCTGGTCCCGGAACCTACCACCCACCCTGCACAGGTACCAGCTTCCCCTTTCCTTCCCAGCTGCCTAAAGTGAGCCAAAGGTCAGATCAATAGTGGAACCCAACCCCACTCTCACGCTTCAGTCTTTGGCCTGAGAAGCAGGAAGAGCCTCAGCTTGCCAGGGTGGTGTCTGAAAGGGAGGAGGGCTTGGGTCTCCAGGTGGAAGGTGGGGGACCAAAGCCCTGATTCCTCCTCTGACTGGGCTACTTGTCTTCTTGCCCCTAGCCTAGATATCCAGGTGCCAAAAGGGGCACTAGTGGCTGTGGTGGGGCCTGTGGGTTGTGGGAAGTCCTCCCTGTTGTCTGCCCTGCTGGGAGAGATGGAGAAGCTGGAAGGCAAGGTGTATATGAAGGTGAGAGGGGCAAGGACTCCTGGGAAGGGAAGCTTGGCCAGGCCTTGGGCAAACCCCGAGGTAACCTTCTCCTTTGGCCAGGGCTCCGTGGCCTACGTGCCCCAGCAGGCGTGGATCCAGAACTGCACTCTTCAGGAAAACGTGCTGTTTGGCCAAGCCCTGGACCCCAAGCGGTACCGACAGGCTCTGGAGGCCTGTGCCCTGCTAGCTGACCTGGAGGTGCTGCCTGATGGGAGCAAGACAGAGATCGGAGAGAAGGTACAGGCTCCTCTTTCATCCTCTGGGGAGTTAGCACATATTGCTGCCCAGCCCAGGTCCAGATATGCATTCATTCATTCATTCATTCACACATTCATGTAGTATCATGCCTAGCTGTGTGCTAGGCACTGGTGAAACAGAGCTATTACTGGGGGAAACTGACTTGTAAACAGGTAGGGGCTGTAGAATGTCCTGGGGGCCAGGCTGAAGGCCTGTGCAGGGTACTGGAAGGCAGTAACGGGGGTAGTCTGCATAAGGAAAAGCATCACTTTTGAGCTGAATCTTAATAGCTAAGGAAGAAGCTCTCATCATTCATCAGATTTTATTACATACCTACTATATGCCAGGCAATATTATACAGTAGTAAATATACCAGACTAAAATCTCTGCCTTCATATAGCTTACATTCTATTGGGGGAAAGAGATGATAGCAAGATAAATCAGTAAAATATATAATATTAGATAAATGCTAAGGGGAAAGAATGAAACAGGGAAGGGATATCGGAATATGTGCAGGGTCGTATCGTTAGTGTGCTTTGGGAAAACCTCACTGAGAATCGGAGACTTGAACAAAGTGAGGGAGTGGTCAGTATCTTCGAACATGAAGCCCTGTCTGGGACATTTGAGGCAGAGAGAGCAGTAAGTGCAAAGGCCCTGAGGCAGGAGTGTGATTGGGGCATTTAAGGACCAGCAAGAAGAACAATGTGGATGGAGTGGAATGAGCAGGCATGAGGAGGAGGAGTTGAGGTCAGTGAGGTGTTCAGGCAGCCAGGTCACCTTGGACCTTGGAGACCACTGTAAGAATGTAGCTTTTGGGCTTCCCTGGTGGCGCAGTGGTTGCGAGTCTGCCTGCCGATGCAGGGGACACGGGTTCGTGTCCCGGTCCGGGAAGATCCCACATGCCGTGGAGCTGCTGGGCCCGTGAGCCATGGCCGCTGAGCCTGTGCGTGCGGAGACTGTGCTCCGCAACAGGAGAGTCCACAACAGTGAGAGGCCCGCGTACCACCAAAAAAAAAAAAAAAGAATGTGACTTTTACCAAGTGATGGAAAGCCTTTGAAAGGTGTGAGCCAAGGGATGGTGGGTGGACTGGCATTTCTGTGCAATTTGGTGTGTCTGGAGGTTAGAAGGGGTGTGGAAGAAACAGGGTAAGGTAGAGCCTTGAAGACTTTGATTAAGGTTTTGGCCTTTACCCTAAAAACTATGGGACATCAGTGAAAGTTTTTATTTTTTAATTAATTTATTAATTTTTAACAGTCGCAAAATATACATAACATAAATCTTCACCTTAGAAATCCTTTTAAGTATATAGGTCAGTAGTGTTAAGTACATTCACACTGTTGTACAGCCAGTCTCCAGAACTCTTTTTATCTTGCAAAACTAAAACTCTGTACCCATTAAACAGCAACTTTTACTTATCCATTCATCCATCAGTGGATACTTGGGTTGCTTCCACCTTTTAGCTATTGTGACTAATGCTGCTATGAACATGGGTGTGCAAAGATCTTTTCAAGACCCTACTTTCAATTCTTTTTAGGACATACCCAGAAGTGGAATTGCTAAATCATAATTCTATTTTTTTTTATTTTTTGAGGAACTGCCATACTGTTTTCCATAATGGCTGCACCATTTAACATTCCCACCAACAGTACACAAGGTCTCCAACTTCTACACATTCTGGACAACACTTGTTGTTTTCTGGGGTGGTTGTTTGGTTTTTTGTTTTTGTTTTTTGCTAATGGTCATCCTAATGGATGTGAGATGGTATCTCATTGAGGTTTTGATTTGCGTTTCCCAGTGATTAGTAATGTTGAGCATCTTTTCATGTGTCTATTGGTAGTTTGTATATCTTCTCTGGAGAAATGTCTATTCAAGTCCTTTGCCCACATTTTATTCAAGTTGGGTTTTTTTGTTGTTGTTGAGTTGTAGGAGTTCTTTATACATACTAGATATTAACTCCCTATGAGTTATATGAGTTACAAATATTTTCTCCTATTCTGAACGTTGCCTTTTCACTCTGCTGAGTGTATCCTTTGATGCACAGAAGTTTTCAATTTTAATGTGATCCAATTTTTCTATTTTTACTTTTGTTGCTTGTGCTTTTGGTGTCTTATCCAAAAAAATCATTGCCAAGTCCAATGTCATGAAACCTTTCCCTTGTGTTTTCTTCTGAGTTTTATAGTTTCACCTCTTAAGATTTCAATGTCGCAAAACAGACATCCTCTTACATAACTATAGTTGAGTTATCAAAATCAAGAAATTTATCAGTATTATTATGTAATTCACTGTCTGACATTTGAAATGTCATCATTTGTCCCAGTAATGTCTTTTTTAGCTATTTTCTTTCCTGGTCTAGGGTTCAATCCAGGATCATGAGTTGCATTTATTTGTCATATCTCTTTATTCTCAATCAATCTGGATGATTCCTCAGTCTTTGTCTTTTAGGACATCAACACTTTTGAAGAGTACAGGCCAGTTATTTGGCAGAATGTTTCTCAATTTGAACACGATTAGATTCGGAATATATTTTTGGGGGGGAAAAACCAAAGAAGTAACGTTGTGTCTTTCTTGGTGCATCATATCAGGAGGCACATTATGTCAGTTCATGCATTCCTGACAATGTTAAGTTTGATCTCTTGATTGAGGTGGTATCGTCTACTGATGATTTCGTTTTATAACTTTCATTGATGATTTTTGCCTGAGTCAGTGTTTACTGTGATGTTGGCCAATTGTTGATTTTATAACTCCATTCCTTCTGTAGTTATTAGTTGGCTTATTACTTACTCATTAATTTTTTTATATCAATGTGGGCTCATGGATTCTTATTTGATTCAATGTGTTATAATCCATTACCATCATTTTTTATCTTGAAGTTCAACTTGTCAGTGAAGAGTTTTAAGCAGGGACAGGAATTGCATTTTGAAAAGCTGCCCTGGCTGCAGTGTGGAGGGGCCCAAAGGCACAGGAACCAGTGAGGAGGCTCTCGTGGCACCCTGGGGAAATGAGGGCCTGAGCCTGGCAGTGGGGATGGGAAATTTTTAAGTAGGAGTCCGAGATTATAGGAACCCAGAGTAGACCTCCTGATCTACGATACAACTCCTCCTTCCCATCTCTCCTGGACCCACACTGACCTCGCACACACAAGCCTGATTTAGTGCCCAGAACATAGTAGCACTGGAGAAAGACTGGTTGGTTGAATGCGGGCACATTCATGCGTCTCAGTCACTACAGCTTCCATGTCCACCCCTTGCTTCTCAGCAGCTCCACCTCCCAACCCACATTTATTCTCCCCAGGGGTCAGTTTCTCAGGGTACCCCCAAAGAGCTGGGCCTGTTCCAGAGGGAATGAGGAAAGCTGGTGGTAGGAAAGCAGGCTATACCTCTGGGGTCTGCCCTCTAGGCCCAGCCCTGCTGCTGTGTGCCTCAGTTTCTGCATAATGGGTTTAAGGAGTGAACTTACCTCCCCTCTGGTACGTGAATGATCTCAGGGTTGATGAATTCTGGGATGGATGCTGGGTTTCCATCCTTGCTTTTGCCCTTAATAGTTTGGGACCCTGGACTAAGTCATTAACATCTTGAGCTCTAGTTTCTTCATCTAGAAAGTGGGGCTAATGATACCTCGCTGGAAAGACTGACAAGAGGACCAAATGGGATAATTGTTATGAAAGTCATCTGTGAACCGTATGGTTGATGGGAAACTAAAAGTTCTATTAAGGACCTCTTGGGTATTTCCAGCCTCCCAGAGTATGAAGATGGAAGGCAGGGCAACCAGCTGGGCAGGGAGCAGGATGTCCTCACCTGCCCTGGGAGGACTCTGAGAGCCACCACTCCTTCCTCCATGGCCTTAGAGCTTCCCAGGTACAGGACCAGGCATATGAAATGTGAATTTAGAGGTCTGCCTTTTTGAGTGACAATAGACAGAGCCCTTGTCCCCCTTGTGATGGCCTGACTCCCTTCTACCCAATACACACCTCTCACCTCTCTCCTCCAACCCATCCAGGGCATTAACCTGTCTGGGGGCCAGCGTCAGCGGGTCAGTCTGGCCCGAGCCGTTTACAGTGACGCTGACATATTTTTGCTGGATGACCCATTGTCAGCCGTGGACTCCCACGTGGCCAAGCATATCTTTGACCAAGTCATCGGGCCAGAAGGTGTGCTGGCAGGAAAGGTGAGGCCTCCCAGAGGCTTAGGGGACTAAGGTGAGGTCTAGGGCCACAGGAGAAGACTGGTGGGAGGCCAAGGGGTTCGGGTGAGATCTGGAGGTATGGAGGGCCTGAGGAACAGGAGCACGGGCTGGGCAGCGGGGGGAACCTGGGGCGGGGGTGGGGGACGATGCCCCTCGGGCACCGAGCCGGCTGCGGTGAGCACGGGGTGAGTCCCTGGTGTGCCCACTCATGCTGCCGGCACACAGGCGCCCCACATTCGCTCCGTGGCCCTGCGCTGTGCCAGGGGTGTGTGTGCTGAGGGCAGTGAGAGTGATAGCCCGCTGCCTTCTCCCCAGACACGGGTGCTAGTGACGCACGGCATCAGCTTCCTGCCCCAGACGGACTTTGTCATAGTGCTAGCTGACGGGCAGGTGTCTGAGATTGGCACTTACGTGGCCCTGCTGCAGCGCAACGGCTCCTTTGCCAACTTTCTCCGCAACTACGCACCTGATGAGGGCAAGGAGCACCGGGAGGCCGACAGCAGGACCGGTATCTGCCATTCTTGGCCCTCCGTATTCCTCTGCCCTCCCAGCATCTCCCCTGCTCCCTGGAGCCTCTGAGTGTCTGTGGCCAGGCCCAGTGTTTTACAAGGGAGGCTCTGGGGAACTTGGACCATCTGCGTGATGTCAGACATCACCAACAGGGAAAGTGAACTGGATGGATTCAAGGTCCTTCCGCCTCATCTTCCTTCATGTGCCAAAAGGGCCTAAGGGCCCAGGCCCAGCTTGTACGGCAAAACTGTTTCACAGATGAATTGTGTAGTAAATATGCAAATGCTTGGAAAAGTCTTTTACTTATCAACAAATATTTATTGAGCGATTACTATTCCAGGCGCTGGGACAGCAACGAACAAACAGAAAAATCCCTGTCCTCATGGAGAATATTGAGACCCCCTTGTTGTCTAGTCCTGGCTCCCCAACCCCAGGCTCCCGGCTGGCTCACAGAGCTTCTCCTGGGCTTTCTCGCCTACTTCCGTATATGCAGCTAACATGTCTCGAGCACTTACTAAGGGCTATGCCCCTTGCAAGCTCTTGACACACATTCTGTCCTTTAATCCTCACAATGACACAGTGAAGTAGGTACTATTATTATCCCCATTTTACATGCCTGCCTAAACTCATGCGGTGAGGAAGTGGGATTTTAGCTCAGCCAGAGTCTGACTCTAGAGCCCAAGCTCCTGAACGTTATATTTGAATCCCCTTCTACGTAGTCCCTGATGGGAAGCTTTTCTTCCTGTCTAACCTAACTAAGTCTTTCTTGCCACCCTTTTTCTTTCCAACACGAAATGCGTCGTTTATTTTTATTGTTGTTCTTGCTGCCCTCTCATTCCCTCTCACCTCGCCTCTCGCTTGTCCATTCTGGCCTCTTCATCGGAGCGGGGCGGGGGATACCAGGGGCTTGCGGGGTGAGCTAGCCAAGCCCTCCTTTCTGCCTCCCCGCTGCAGCCTTGGAGGACAAAGAGGATGAGGAGGTGCTGCTGATTGAGGACACGCTCAGCAGTCACACAGACCTGACGGATAATGAGCCGGTGACATACGAGGTCCAGAAGCACTTCATGAGGTGAGCACCTGGGAGCTCTCAGCCCCCGGGAGACGGTACCAGGGCTCCCAAGCCCTGACGGGGGGTGCAGGTGGGCGTTCTCCCTGACACACGCCGGGCCTCCGGCTGCAGCCTGAACCTCCTTCTGGGGCTCTCTCTGTGGCTGTGCTGGAGGCCTCCTCCCTGGGCCTGACCAGTTGCCTCCACAGACAGCTGAGTGCCATGTCCCAGGAAGGAGAGGGCCAGGGTCGGCCTGTGCCCAGGAGGCGCCTGAGTGCGGCAGAAAAGGTAGTGCAGGCCACAGAGGCAAAGGCGAGCCACGTGCTGACCCAGGAGGAGAAGGTGGAGATGGGTACTGTGAGTAGCTTGGGCGGGGAGGGGTGGAGCGGGTGGGTAGGCCCCTAGCAGTCCCGGGGCTCACCGGAGTCCTCTGTCCAACCGCTGTGGCCGTGCAGGTGAAGCTGAGTGTGTTCTGGGATTACGCCAGGGCCGTGGGGCTCTGTGCCACGCTGGCCATCTTTCTGCTGCACGGGGGTCAGAGTGCGGCTGCCATTGGGGCCAACGTTTGGCTCAGTGCCTGGACCGGTGAGGCTGTGGTGAACGGCCAGCAGAACAACACCTCCCAGAGGCTGGGCGTCTACGCCGCCTTGGGAATTCTGCAAGGTGAGCCTGCAGAGATACCTAGAAGGGGTTACAGCGGCCCCTTCCTCATCTCTGGGCTGCCGGGTCCCCCAAACCATGCCCTTGCCTCTGAATCTCTCTCCACTGTCGCAGCCCCAGGGACTCCCTAACCCACCCTAGCCGTCTACCTGCCTCTGGCCCTGTCTAGCTCATCCTAGCCATGCCCTGCCTCTGCGCCTGCCTAGTACACCGAGGCTATCCCCCATCTCGGAACCTGCCCCTGCATGCCTGCCACCTGGCCCAGGTGAACGAGCGCCCCTCGCCTCCTCCACCAGGGCTCCTGGTGATGCTGTCAGCCATCACGATGGCGGTGGGAGGTGTCCAGGCTGCGCGATTGCTTCACCAGGCACTGCTGCACAACAAGATGCGCTCGCCACAGTCCTTCTTCGATACGACGCCCTCAGGCCGCATCCTCAACCGCTTCTCCAAGGACATCTACGTCATCGATGAGGTTCTGGCTCCCACCATCCTCATGCTGCTGAATTCCTTCTTCAACTCCATCTCCACCCTCGTGGTCATCGTGGCCAGCACGCCACTCTTCGCTGTGGTCATCCTGCCTTTGGCTGTCCTCTACCTCTTTGTGCAGGTGTGCCCTGAGCGGGTGGGCGTGGCTTTTTGTGGGCATGGACGTTGTGTGGCCGGGGCTCTCCCGGGCGGCCACCAGTGGTGGGATGTAGGGAGGTCAGGCCCCGCAGCTTCACAGCTGGATTTGGTTCAGTAAATTCCTCTTTGAAGCTCATTTTCCTCACCTGTAAAATAGAATCATAGAACCTACCTCACAGAGTTGTTGATAGGATAAGATGAAATCCTTGTAAATTGTGACTGGCCCTGGAACTCCTTCCTGCTGGCTATTTTTTTGAAGTTTGTTTTTTTTTTTTTTGCCGTACGCGGGCATCTCCTCTCACTGCCGTGGCCTCTCCCGTTGTGGAGCACAGGCTCCGGACGCGCAGGCTCGGGGCTCCGCGGCACGTGGGGTCCTCCCGGACCGGGGCACAAACCCGCGTCCCCTGCACCGGCAGGCGGTCTCCCAACCACTGCGCCACCAGGGAAGCCCCCCTGCTGGCTATTTTTTAATAAAATATTGTCAACAGTTTGAGACACATTATCCTTCCCTTCCTTGTAGATATATCTAAACTCACATACACGTTTTTAGCATGGATGAGTTGATAACATTCCGATACAGCTACTTATAAAAGGCATTTGTGTTGCTGAGCCCCTCTCCTGCCATTAATTAATCAGTCGATGAAGGTAATCCACAGGTGGCCAGAAGCTCAGGCCTGTGTGTGAAGACCGTGCTCTGTGCTGGGATGGGGGACTCTCAGATGCAAATCCTACATGGCCCTGGCCATCTTGGGGCCCACAGGGTGGAAGATGGAAGGTGGAGGCAGAACTGTGTTTTTGTGGGGCTGAAGTTTAAACAGCTGGGGGGTGGGGCGGGGAGATGCTCTTTAAGAAAAAGAATACAAAATTATCTTATTTTTGCAAATTTTGCAAAATTTTGATTGTGTGGACACACTGCTAGGGTCCCTAAGTGGAGACAGGCATAGTCACTGACAGGAGGCAAAGCAGAGTCAGTGCAATAATCTCGGCCCCCGCAGAGGTGAGGGGGTCAGGAGCTCAGCGGCAGTCGGGAAAGGCTTCGTGGACAAAGTGGCCTGGAAGAGTGAGCAGAGCTGACCAGAGGGGAAGGGTGGGATGAGTTCGTGGAGCTGTATCAGGCCCCCAAGTCTTGGGTTCTTCTGGGCGGGGCGGGAGGAAGGGAGCAAGGTCTTATGGGGCAGCGGGACTGAGGGGAGGCGGCTCACATGGGTCCAGAGGGCGTGCTGGACTGAGCTGGGGCCCCACGGTCCTGACTCCAAGCTCTTTCTCCATCCTCTGTCAGCGCCTCTATGTGGCTACGTCACGGCAACTGAAGCGGCTGGAGTCTGTCAGCCGCTCACCCATCTACTCCCACTTTTTGGAGACGGTGACCGGCTCCAGCGTCATCCGGGCCTATGGCCGCAGCCGGGACTTCGAGGCCATCAGTGATGCGAAGGTGGACACCAACCAGAGGAGCTTCTACCCCTACATCGCCTCCAACAGGTCAGAAGCAGCTCCCTCAAGCCCCTGCTCCTCCCACGAGTTTCCACCAGTGTCTCTGCGGGAGAGACCCTGGTGTTCTGGGTCCAAGCCCCTCCTTCCCCCTAAACAGCCCCCTTCTTGCATCTGCCCCATTTCCTCCTTGCCTAATCCCCGCAGGTGGCTGGGGGTCCGAGTGGAGTTCGTGGGCAACTGTGTTGTGCTCTTCACTGCACTCTTTGCTGTGATTGGGAGAAGCAGCCTGAGCCCAGGGCTGGTGGGCCTGTCTGTGTCCTATGCCCTACAGGTACGCAGAGGTCTGGGTCCTGGGTCAGGGCCACCACCGGGGCAGAGGCCACACGGGTTTCACAAGCATCTCCTGAGCACCTCGCTCTGCCCCAAATGGGGACCAGCCACAGGTTCTGCTCCGCGGGACCGTGACCTCCCAGTCAAGCGTGGAGGGTCACTCCCACCAGCAGGGGATGGTACTGTGGGGTGCACAGACCTTAGTGGAGGAAGGCACAAAATGTAGGAGCCAGAGGAGGTCTCTACCTTGGAGTGTTGGAGAAATTATCTTGGAGCTTGGCCCCAAGAGACAAATAGAATTTGCCCTGCCTGCATAAGATCTAGAGGTCAACCCTGACAGGGGTCCGGGGGCAGGGACGTGGAGAGCTGGAATACGCCTCATTTCACAAGCCTGCAAAGAAAGTACATGGAGCAGGTAACTGGAGCCTGGGAAGGTCACCCTGATATCAGCCTATATTGTCAAAGCGTTAAATAACTGCAGATGGAATTTTTGTGAAGCAGATCACATTTGCAATGCCTCAGGTGACTCAAGTCTTGGATGTTTTGTGAACAAAGGACAGTCCAGACGGGTCAGTCTTCTCAAACTTTAATGTGCATATGAATCACCTGGAGATCTTAAACTGTAGATTCTGGTACTATAGACCTGGGGCTCTGACGTCAGCGTTGTCTAGCAAGACTCCTTGATCCACAAAGTGTGGATCAAGGACCAGTTGTATCAGCATCATCTGTGAGCTTCTTTAGCCACGTAGAATCTCTCTTGCCACCACAGACCTACTGACTTAGAAGCTACATTTTAACAAGATTCCCTGGGAAATCTTTCTTGTGCATATTAAAGTTTAAGAAACACCGGGCTGGGTGACCTTTTGTTAAGTCTGCATTGTCACTGCCTGAGGTACAGTTGTGATTTTGAGCCCCAGGTGGCACATCTATGGGTTTGCCCAGGCCCACCTGGGTCACAGCTGGGATAGGACAGGAGCATAGTCAAGGAGTCTGAACTCCTCCCAAAGCCATTTCAGGGGGGAGGAGAGATTGCCCCGCTTATGACCCAGTCCCTCTGGCTAGGTGACGTTGGCTCTGAACTGGATGATACGAACGATATCAGACTTGGAGTCTAATATTGTGGCCGTGGAGAGAGTCAAAGAGTACTCCAAGACGGAGACTGAGGTGGGTACGGGGTGAGCCTGGGGCAGGGAGGGGTGCTTGGTGACCCACCATCCCTACACCCCCAGGCCAGCCGTTCAGGTGGCTCTTCATTCATTCATTCATTCAACCCTTCTTGAGTGTCACCCAGAGGTGTACGTGAGGAGGTGTAGAGCAAGACAAGGTCTGCCCTCAAGCAGTTCCTGATGTCGTGGGAGAGGACACAGCTCCCGCTGTTCCAAGCCCTCCTTGGTCACAGTGCCTCGTCCTCCCTGGGACCCCCCAGTCCCGTGCCCTGCCTCTGTCCCTCTGTCCATGAGCTCATCCAGCCTGGGTCCTATGCTCCACCAGTGCCAAAGCTCTCGACTCCCTTGCCCTCCTCTCTCTCAGTCATCCTCACCCCAGTTGAGCGCATCTGTCCACCTTCCAAAACACGCCGGTGCTCAGCTGCTAAAATGTTGCTGGAGAAAATCATTGATTTTACTTCCAGTTTATAACCACACACCACGGCTGGGTGTTCCTGTTTTGCTTCTCCAAGAAGCATGTGTTCCCACTTTCAGAAAGTTCTGTTTTGACCATTCTCTTTCCTTAAACCCCTACATCCTCTCCTCCCTGTGGTCAGTCATCGACCGAATGACTCAGTCGTCGGTCATCATAGGCTCAGTCATCGACCTTGCCTAACGCTGCAGTGAGCAAACGTCTTGACAAGACGTGAACTCCCTCAGCCTTCCTGCCTCCAGACTTTCAAATCTGTCTGTGTCCCTTCCACCTTCTTCCTTTCTCGTCTCAAAGTCCAGGCCGTCTACTTCTTCACATGGCCACCCAAGGACTTCACTTCCTCAGTCACACCCTCTACCTGCCACATCACACATCTTGCTCCCTCTGTTGGATGATTCCCAGCCACACGCAAAAATGAGCTCTTGTAGCTTCCATTCTAGACACTCAAACCAACCCTCCCTTTCCCCTGTATCCGATGTCCCATTTCTCTGCTCTCCTTTGTCATGAAACTGGCTTTAAAACATGGTCTGGGGCTTCCCTGGTGGCGCAGTGGTTGAGAATCCGCCTGCCGATGCAGAGGACACGGGTTCGTGCCCCGGTCCGGGAAGATCCCACATGCCGTGGAGCGGTTGGGCCCGTGAGCCAACGGGAGAGGCCACAACAGTGAGAGGCCCGCATATCACAAAAAAAAAAAAAAAAAACCATGGTCTGCAGGTGCTCTCCCCACTGCCTCATCACCCTGTCGCCTGGTTTCTGGCCCTGTCACTCCATTGAACCCACTCACCAGTGACTTTCCCGCTTCCCGACCTAGTGGCACTTTTCTGTTCTCATCTAATTCAGCCGCTCAGCAACGTTCAGATTAAATAGCCCCTCACTCGTGCTCGCTTCGGCAGCACATATACTAAAATAGCCCCTCGCTCCTACTTGGAAAGCACTTCATGGCTTCTGTGACCTGAGCTCCTGCCCTGTCAGCCCCCGCTGAGCCCCACCCCACCTGTTCCTCCCAACCTGGCCTCTCCTGCCCATGGGGCCCCCATCTACCCCTGTCTTCCCCAGGCATCCCCTATCATTCTCTCATCGCCCATGCCCCGGCATCTTCAAACTCTCCCTCTTCATGCCTAGCATTCCCATATCCCCTCTCTACACACATGATCCTGTCTCCACATTCTCGAAAATTCTGCCCCCAGCCCTACTGTCCATTCTTTTGACACCTCCTCAAGAGAGTGGTCTACCTATACTGGCTGCTTTGCTTTTTGACTGCTGACAGTCTGACCCCGCATTTCAAAACACCCTCCCCTCCCCCTCTTCCAAATAGCAGCAGGGAGATCCTTTATTTTTTTTTTATTATTATTTTTTTTTTTTTTCGGTACACGGGCCTCTCACTGTTGTGGCCTCCCCCATTGCGGAGCACAGGCTCCGGACGCGCAGGCTCAGCGGCCATGGCTCACGGGCCCAGCCGCTCCGCGGCATGTGGGATCTTCCCAGACCGGGGCACGAACCTGTGTCCCCTGCATCGGCAGGCGGACTCTCAACCACTGCGCCACCAGGGAAGCCCGGGAGATCCTTTAAAAACACACCAAATCATGTGATTCCTCTGTGCATGGCCCTACATCTTCCTCAGGGTAAAAAAAACACAGTCCTTGAAATGGCCAGCAAAGCCCTATGTGATGGGGCCATCCACTACTTGTCTCCTACCTCTCACCCTTGTCGTTGTGATCCAGAACACACCTGGAAGTATTTGTACTTGCCGTTCCCTCTGTCTGGCATGCCCTTCCCCCAGATATCTACTTGTCTTGTTCCTTCGCTTCCTTCAGGTCTCTATTTAAATATCACCTCCTCCAGGAAGCCTTGCCTGACCACCCTGTACAGAATAGCAACACCAGGCACTTATCCACGCTTATCACCATCTGACATTATGTAGACTTACTTATTTGTCAACTGTATGCCCCCCTAGACTTGGATGTAAGCCTCATGGGGACGAGGACTTCGTCTTGTTTACCGCTGTTGACCCCACTACCTGTCACGGAGTAGCCACTCAGTAGTAAAGAATGGTGAAAGGGGGAGCAAGGGCAGGTGGGAGGGGCCGCTTATGGCCGTGGGGCACGGGGGAATAGGGGAGAGCAAAGTTCTGTGGGGAATAATGTCAGAGGGATAAAGAGACATCGAACCACAAGGTTGGGCCACATGAGCTCCAGGGCCTCCCCACCAGGGTCCCTGGTGGGTAAGGATGGTAGGGGCCTGGGGAGGGAGGCAGACCAAAGTTGGGAGATGGCTGGGCTGGGGAAGAGGTGCCCCCCTGATGAGGATCCTGTCTTCCCCTGGCGGCCAGGCCCCCTGGGTGGTGGAGGGCAGCCGCCCGCCAGCGGGCTGGCCACTGCAGGGTGAGGTGGAGTTCCGGAATTACTCTGTGCGCTACCGGCCGGGCCTGGAGCTGGTGCTGAAGGACCTGAGTCTACAAGTGCGAGGTGGTGAGAAGGTGCGTGTGGGGCGGGTTTTTCCCTGGGGAGCGTGGGTCTGTGAGATGGCGGGGGCCCAGCCCAAGGGTCTGCTTGATCTCCCAGGGGAGTCCTGGCAACAGCCCTGCTGACCCCCAGCCTCCCCCTGATGGCCCCCCACTGCCTCCAGGTGGGGATCGTGGGCCGCACTGGGGCTGGCAAATCGTCCATGACCCTCTGCCTGTTCCGCATCCTGGAAGCCACGGAGGGCGACATCCTCATTGACGGCCTCAATGTGGCCGACATCGGGCTCCATGACCTGCGTTCTCAGCTGACCATCATCCCCCAGGTAGCAGCCTGGCGTGGCCTGGCCACACTGACCCGTGACTCTGGTGGCAGGTCCCACCCCTGTTCTGTAGCTTGGAGCTCAAAGACTGGGACCTCTCTGTGGGAGGCTGGAGAGCAGGACAGCAGGAGCTGAGCCACAGAGCGGCACCCCGTCGTGGGTCTGGAAGGGTCAGATGTCTCCTGCCCAATAAGACCCTGTCCTCTGACCTCTCGGACCAGCAGAACAACAGGCCCCTCCACACAGCCCACCCCGGAGGCCTTCTATCCTGGTCTCCTGGTTTCACAGCTCTGAATTACACTTCACTTTTTCTGACTCTTCTGGGGTATTTTTTTCTTCTGACTGGACAGTTTGGAGTCAGATTAGCAGTTCAGGTTTCTGCCTTAGCGCAGGATTTTGGGTTGGCAACACTTCCCCACAGGCGTTTTTCTATCTCCTTGGCCATTGCCTCCCTCCTGGAGGGCTGGGGTCAGAGTGGGAATGCCTCCACCTCAACCCCTTTCTTGTTCCCTGGCCTCGGGGCCCATGGCTCCCTATGGGGCCTGAGCTGCCTCCCTCTGAGGCCTTGCTTTGTCCCCAGGACCCCATCTTGTTCTCGGGGACCCTGCGCATGAACCTGGACCCCTTTGGCAATTACTCGGAGGAAGACATGTGGCGAGCCTTGGAGCTGTCCCACCTGCACGCGTTTGTGAGCTCCCAGCCGGCAGGCCTGGACTTCCAGTGCTCCGAGGGCGGGGAGAATCTCAGGTAACAGCTGGGAGTGGGTGGGTCAGGAATAGCACTCTGCAGCACTACAGAGGGTCTAGCATCAAACGACAAAAAATCCAGGCCAGCCCCCTCCTGCCCTCCCACTCCCATCTCCGCCAGCGTGAACTCAGGGGGCACTGCCTTGTATTGAGCACATTCTGTGTACCAGGCACTGTGCACTACTTCGCTGACTCCTCACACAAGCTCCAGAGACACTGAGGCAGGGCCAAAGTCACACAGCTGGGAGAAGACATGCCTGGGAGCTTCCAAAGCCCTAATCAGTGCTCTCTTGTGAGATTGTCAATGTTGTGCTTGGCCTGAGGAGGGGTTGTGGACTGAACCTGTGGAGCAAATAAGAGGAAACCTACAGAGCTTTAGAGAAATCTTATGTATTTTCCAAGGTGGATGCAATTTTGTTTGTGGTTTAGAAGTGGGCAAAGTGAGCTCTCCCGGCCTTTCTTTGCTTCCTTATAGCCCCAGACTTTATATCACCAGTCTCTGTGCCGTGTATCAGGGAGGGCCAGAGCCACTTCTTACTGAGTCTAAAGGCTTGAGACTCAGTTGTGTGATTTGGAGCAAGCTGCTTAACCTCTTTGTGGCTTCTTTTCCTTTACTCTGAAAGGAGTAGGGGATAATAACAGTCCCATACCTGTTAGCACCATGCCACCCAATAAAAATATACTTTGAGCCACATACGTGTAAATAAAATTTGTCTAATAGCCACATTAAAAAAAAAAAAGAAAAAGAAACTGATGAAATAAATTTTAACTGTGTATTTTATGTAGCCTAATATATCTAAAATATCATTTCAACATGTAATTGATACAAAAGCTATTACGGATAGTTTGCATTTTTTCAAGTGTCAAATCCCGAGTGTATTTTTACACGTACAGCACATCTCGATTCAGACTTGTCATATTTCAAGTGGTCAACAGTCACATGTGCCTAGCGGCCATCATTTGCACAGAGCAGTCTTAGGGTTATTGTGATGACATGGAAAGTACTTAGCCTGGATATACTCCTGAGAAATTTAGCTATTCGTATTATTCTACTCGGTCCATACCCACGGACTGGACTCACTCCAGAAAAAACAAAAACAAAAACCTGTACATTTGCTCAGCACTTAATAGTGTTCAAGGCACTTTCGCCTCTACTGTCTCCTTTCATCTTTACTGCAGTCCTGTGGGCCAGAAATGAGGCTCCAGAGTGTAAAATTATTTGCCCAAAGCTGCTCAGCTAGCAAGGGGTGGGGCAAGGACTCAGGGAAGTGGGAGCTTTTGCCCCAAAACTTTCCTTGCTGCATCAGAGCCGCCGGTGGGATGCCCCCGCCTCCCCGGGCAGCCCTGTAGGAATGAATGTGTACAGTACCTAGATTTCACTTATACAACCATGTTGGGGGTGGCTGGCGGACGAGCCTAGGCTTTCAGACCCTTTGCCCCACAGCTGTTCTTTGGTCCATTCTCCTATCCTTGCTTGCCATCAGCACCTCTCCCCAGAGCACCCCCTCCATCCCCACATCCACCAGGATCTGAGACAGGAATCCACTCCCCTCCTCCCTCACTGAGCTTGTAGCCACTTTAAGTATAACCTGTATCCTGTGCCAGTCCCACCATAAATCAGCCCTGAGCTCTATCTGGCGGCTCATTCTGCTGCCAAAACCTTCATTAGTTGCGGGAATAGGCCGGGGAGAGAGCCTGGCCTTCGCTCGGGCTGTAGTGACTCACCCCTGCGAGAAGGGCTGAGGTATTTGTCCCTGGGTGTGGGGGGTGCTGCAGCCTCTGTGGTTGGGAACACAGCCTCTCTTTGTTCATTAGCTCAAGCTTCCAAGGCAGGAGGTGGAAGGTATGCGTTCCACCCCTCCTCCGCCTTCCCAGGGACCAGATACGGGGGGGGGGGGGGGGAACCCCCCATAGCCTCCTCTGCCCTGTCCCTTCCTTCTTCCCACAACGGAACCCTGACCTATATTCCCCATGGGGGCGGAAGATGACTAAATTGTGTGATATGAGGCTCAGCAAGATAACATGATGTGTGCAGATATCCAGGAGGAGTCATTTAAGTGTGTTATTACTAAGGTGTACATGACTGAGAGATCGAGGCAGAGAAACAGGGTGACACTAGTTGAGGAGTGAGGATAGGGAAGAAAGCACAGGAAGAAGAGACCAGGGGTGCCCGAGACAGACTGGGGATTTCACAATGTTGTTAAGTACTGGCTCTACCCGCAAGGCCCCTCATTATTCCTGTGGTGTCCAGACCTCAACTCTGTGTTCCAGGAGTACTGGGCTAAGGCAGAAATGGGAGAGGTTAGACAGAGAGCCAGCCCTGGGCCATCGGGAAGGAGTGGAGACGGGAACAGTTTGGGGAATGAGGCCTGGGGGCAGGTTGGGGGCACCCAGCTAGAGATATACCTTGCCTTCCCCCTTTTCAGCGTGGGCCAGCGGCAGCTCGTGTGCCTGGCCAGAGCCCTGCTTCGCAAGAGTCGCGTCCTGGTTTTAGACGAGGCCACAGCTGCTGTCGACCTGGAGACTGATGACCTCATCCAGGCCACCATCCACACGCAGTTTGAGACCTGCACGGTGCTGACCATTGCACATCGGCTCAACACCATCATGGACTACACCAGGTGGGGCACCGGAACCCAAGCAGGGAGGGACCTGGTGGGGTCGCCTGGGCCATGGGGAAGTGGCAGGCAGATTAAGGTTATCTGGATAGGTGGATATGGGAGCCTCGTGGGATCGTCTAAGGTTTTGGGGGGGGGGGGCAGAACGGTGTGGGTTATCTGGGCACCGGGGGCACATTGATGCTTCCTGAGGCACAAAGGACACTTAGGAGTTACTAACATGTGGGGAAGGGGCACACTGGGGCTCCTTAAGCATGGCCCACTTCCCCCCCACCCCTTAATACTATGAGGTGAGGGGAACGAGATCCTTCATGCCAAATCCCGTCACTTCCTGAGCACTGTTTCCAGAGTGCCCACATGGCTATGGCTTCATTTGAGCCTCATTCCCATCCGGTGAGGTAGGCGTACAGACCAGGAAGCCACTGAGGAAAGGTGCACAATGCTCAGATCCCATGCGGAGCAGATGCTTTGTTGTGGGAAAGCAGAGGGCTGAGTCCCAAGCCTGGCTCTGCTGCTGACTGCTGTACGACATTGGGCAATTCACAAAACCTTCATGAACCTCTCTCTCTCTCAGGGTTGTTGTAAGGAGTCAATGAAATAAAGTGTTAAAAGTGCAGGTGACTGGAGGGGTGGGATAGGGAGGGTGGGAGGGAGACGTAAGAGGGAGGAGATATGGGGATATATGAATATGTGCAGCTGATTCACTTTGTTATACAGCAGCAACTAACACACCATTGTAAAGCAATTATACTCCAGTAAAGGTGTTAAAAAAAAAAGTGCAGGTGATCCCTAGGAAATGCTGTCCTTCATAATTCTCACTAGAACCAGCTTCTCAAAGGATTAGGGAAGAAGCCTTGCTCTTGGTATATTGGCTTCGTTGGGGAGGCAGCTCACTCAGCCAAAAGGAAAAAAATGTGACCTGTTTGCTCACTGTGCCTTATGTCAAGGTGTGCTGCTGGAGGACAGGGGAGGGGCTGGGTGACTCAGAAGCCTGGTGGAAGCGAGCTGGTGCTGGCCTGCCAGGCTGGCTCCCCTGGAGA
Organism: Kogia breviceps; assembly: GCF_026419965.1. Classification (NCBI taxonomy): domain Eukaryota; kingdom Metazoa; phylum Chordata; class Mammalia; order Artiodactyla; family Physeteridae; genus Kogia; species Kogia breviceps. Next base: position 33,885,998 of record NC_081328.1, on the reverse strand, counting down.
CACAGGAGCTCAGAGTGAGGAAGAGGCAGGAGGCTGCAACAAAGCTATTCTGAAGTATAGTGGGAGTACATCAACAAGGCTTCATTCACAAAACAAACACCTGCAGGGCATGGGGACGCGGGGAGATACATGGACAGGGCAATGGGCAGACCTCGGCCCTCTCTCAGAAGTTCCCCACACAGCTCCCAGGGGCTTGGGAACCAAGCTGAGAATGCCTGATGCTACTGTCTGTTCCATCCCCACCACACACACACCCTCTCCACTCCCATCCAGGATCCCACTGGGAGAAGGGAGGGTGGGCAGGAAGGCCCCGGGCCCTGGGTCCAGACAAGCGATAGGGCTGGATTGAGAGGATCTCTTCCCAGGCCTAACTGAAAATGGTTTTCACCAGCAGCCCTGAGGGGGCGAAAACTTGAACTGACCTTGGGGGCTGGGAGTTCAGTCATTCGAGTGGGGCAGACAAATATTAATCAAATAATCATGCTACTGAACGTGTAATTAGAGCCTTCAGGGAGGAAGCAGGGGTCCACACGTGTAGGCCAGAGGAAGCCAATCCACACAGGGCAGCCAGGACACTTACTCTCCAAAGGAAGGGAAGACCAGCCAAGCCCTAAAGGATGAGTAAAAGTTGGGGAACAGGGAAGGAGATGGGGTAGGGAGGGAGCTGAAAATTTCAGGAAAAGGCTGCATCACATGCAAAGGCCCTGAGGTAGGAAGGCACATGAGGCTGGAGGAGAAAGGGTGAAGGGGCAGTAGAACCAAGTGGAGAGGGCGAAAGAGACAGGCCTCACTCTGCTGCATTTTGAGGACCATGGGAAAGCATTCAGTCCTTACCCTAAGGGCAATGAGAAGCCACTGAAGTGAGGGGGGCAGTCTCCTGGGCTTCAATTTGGGCAGTGGCTAGGCAGTGATGTCCACAGACACACATCTTCCCAGGACACGTTTCTGGGAGCCCCATAGGTGGGGAAACAGAGTGGGTGCAGTCCAGGCCCTCTTACTGAGGAGCATCTCCTGGGACTTGAGGGAGCCCTTTCTGCTCCTGTCTCACCCTGGGAGCCAGCGTGTTGGCCCTGCACCAGGTACAACTAAACACCCTGTGTTTAGTTGGCAAGAGATTCTAATCCCAGGCCCAGGCTTGACTGTGTGTGTGTGGGTGGGGGGAGATCCACCCATCAGCAGCTGCCAGATTTGCAGCCAAAGCCCCAGATTCCAGCATCAGCCCTCACTGCAGCCCAGTTTCCCGCCGTGTGCCTTTTTGAGTTGACACAAAGCAGATGGAAGCACACAGGCCCTGTGACCCTGGAGAAAGGAAGGGCTCATTAGGGAAGGTTTTCGGAGCCCCGACTAGCAAAGATGAATCGGACCTTGTGTTTGATCCCAGAAATTGCCTCATCTGCCAGGACAGCAAACGGAGTGGCTAAAATAACCAGCCTTGCAAGCATGCACATGTGGTGTAGCGCTGTGTTGGGTGGGTTGACTGAAATGGGAGGGTTGGCATGTCACTGCGGGGCCTGAGCAGTACCCAGAAGGTCAGGGTTGGACCGTGAAACCAGATCTGGGCTGATGGAGACCTGACCACTTCTTTTCTTTGGCTAGGGTCCTGGTCCTGGACAAAGGGACAATAGCTGAATTTGATTCTCCAACCAACCTCATTGCAGCCAGAGGCATCTTCTACGGGATGGCCAGAGATGCTGGACTTGCCTAAAATATATTCCTGGGATTTCTTCCTGGACATTCCTGGTTTTCATCAGGAAGGGAAACGGACACCAGATATGTCTACAGAATGGACTCGATGGCAAACGCTGGGGGCATTTGTCAGGTTTTTGTCCCTGTTAAGTGCCTGGCAGGATAACCGTGCTAAATGCTTCAGGTGAGGAGGTGAAGCCCAAGAGGCAAATGACATGCCCAAAGTCATAGCTAATTTGAGGCAGAGCCCAGACTAGTCCCCAGGTCTCCTGATTCTCAATATGGTATTATTTCCACACTGTACTGTTTTCAGTCATTTCATGGCATGACCTCCCTACCCCCATGATTTTTCATATTTTCTACTCTGAAGTGTTTTTTTTTTAATAAAGCTTTTTTCTTCTGGAACAGAAGACTGCCAGGTCAGGCCGTCCCTAAGGAACTGAGTCTGGTACACTGGGGTGCTGGCCTGGATCCATTAAAAATGGAGCACTGATGAAATAAAGCTACGTGTCAACAATACATACACCGCAATGTAGCCTTTCTCTGTTCACAAGGTCTGCGGGCTAGGACCTTTAGAGGAGGCAGGGAGGAAGGAGGGAGAGACAGAGGTAACCTTTATACACATCTACATGGCTGGAATTATCTGAAAACTTCAGACCCAAGAACTTTTGGCTAGAAATATTGTCTTCACAGCCAAAATTCACTGGGTAATTGCCAGTAGTTCCTGTGCTGCTGTGTAGACACTGTAAAAAGGCGAGAAATAAAACCCCTGAAATCTGACCCGAGGCCTCTTGGGAAAGCTGCTGTGAACACCTTCACATTTTTTTTTAAGTGCATTTTATTTTTAAAATTTATTTATTTTTAGCTGCGTTGGGTCTTCGTTGCTGCACGCAGGCTTTCTCTAGTTGCGGCGAGCGGGGGCTACTCTTCTTTGCAGTGCGCGGGCTTCTCATTGAGGTGGCTCCTCTTGTTGTGGCTCTAGGCGCGCGGGCTTCAGTAGTTGTGGCACATGGGCTCAGTAGTTGTGGCTCGCAGGATCTAGAGCGCAGGCTCTCAGTAGCTGTGGCACAGACTTTGTTGCCCCGCGGCATGTGGGATCTTCCCGGACCAGGGCTCGAACCCGTGTCCCCTGCATTGGCAGGTGGATTCTTAACCACTGCGCCACCAGGGAAGTCCCGAACACCTCCACATTTATGTCATCCCTCAGACCACTACGCCTGCTTCTCTAGGGCAGGGGTCCCCAACCCCCGGGCCGTGGACCGGTACCGGTGCGTGGCCTTGCATGGCCTGTTGGGCACCAGGCCGCACGGCAGGAGGTGAGCAGCGGGCAAGCGAGCAAAGCTTCATCTGCTGCTCTCCATCGCTCCCCATCGCTTGCATTACCGCCTGAACCATCCCCCCACCCCCTGCCCCCCACCCCACCCATAGAAAAATTGTCTTCCACGAAACTGGTCCCTGGTGCCAAAAAGGTTGGGGACCGCTGCTCTAGGGGATAAGAAAGGCATGGTGCTTTATTTCCTTGCCCCTTTAACAGTCTGTTCCAGACAGGTCCCCATCACCAGTGAGGTCTCCAAGTCATTCATCTTCCTCACTGTGGCTGAAGTTGAATGTTGGAGCACAGAGCAACCAGAGGCTGCCCCCTATCCTGACAGTCCCAGGCTGGTAAATGAGATGAGGGGGTGAATTAAATTTGCTTTTTTTGAGCAAGCCAATGAAGTGTTTATTTTTCTGCAGGTCAGAATTTACCTGGCACATGGCCTTCTGTTTGGAAGGGATCTCTTCTCTTTGTTACCTTACTAAGTTTTCTGGTCTCCTCTGACTCTCATTTCTTCAAACTTTACTCTTGGTATAATGTGACTGGTTGTGGGTGATGGCTTTTTTTTTTTTTTTTTTCCCTCCACCCTAAATGGTTTGCAGTAGGTGTGGAGATGGCTCCTTTGATCTGATTTTTCTATATGCATCGGGCCAGCCTGTGCTGCAGGACTATTTGTTAAAGGTTAATCACATTTTTTTTGGCAGGCTGTTTCTGCCCAGGATGTTTACGAGCGTATAGAAGGAGACTTCCATCCTTGTGATAAAGCAAGTATGAAAGCACAAATGCCCAAATTATTCTGCCTCTCCTTGGAGCTAAGAAAAGGTCTCTGCTATGCTCCCTGATTTATCAGGCTGATTTGGCAATGACGTCTGGCTTGTGAGGCTCTAGCTGCCCCAAACCGACAGAAATGCAGATTCATTCGGCATCATTCTCAGCTAAAGATCTGAAGGTGTAAGGCTGTATTTCCTCTCCTGTCTTGGGAGCTTCCCTCTGAGCTCATTGAGGCCCTGACAGGTGCTGACAGCCCAAAGGAGAGGCTCAGTTGTGTAAAGTAAATAGGATAATCAAAAAATGTGGTTAACAGAGGGTGACCTCCATCTAGCTGGTTCAGCTACTCGGGAAATGAAGCTGACAGCTGTGAACTGAGAGGAAGACCCCGCACAAAATATCTGTCTCTGGCGCCACCGACAGGCGTGCACGCCCCCGCAGCAGGATGGAGGAGGCTCAGGTGGGGACCAGTCCCTCCTGTTCCTCCTCCAGAGGGTTTTCTCCCAGGAACTGTCCAACAATTTGAACCCCGTATTATTAGAAGTATAGTGCTGTTTAGGAGGCCAAAATTAAAGAATGTGGGTTCAGTCAGTTAATATTTAATTTTAATAATACTCGTTATGCTTGAACAGTCAGCACTTCATGAAGAGAAAAATCTTCAGTGAATGTTTACACACAGTGTGAGCACATGCTTTAAATATGCAGTGGAGGAGGAGGGGCGAATTCACAGTTAACAAAGCTAAAAAAAATCCTTGTTATAAATTACACAAAGCATATAAAAATATTTCTCTGAATGCATAGATTAAGACTTTAAACTCACCTACCAGCAACTGTGCAGTCGAATTCACTGCCATACACGCAAGAGTCAGTTGACCACAGAGGACTTTATAAGGGAGAAGAGCGAGCAGGGCAAGGCCCATCTCTCACTTGAGATTCCCTCCGCCTCCATTTCTAAGCCCGGGAAATGCCCTGGAGCTACTCCTCTGTAGGCCACTTCCCAGCCAGGGGCTTCAACTGCTTCCAAGAATTTTTAATTGATCTGGATGGCTGGAAGAGTATTAACCCCAATGATTTAGACATGAATTAATACTGAATTTATTTATTCCAGGATAAAACTAGCCTTAACTGTATCAGTAAATTGTAACTTTTTTTCAAAGGTAAGGGAAAAAAAGGGTTAGTTTGTCTGGACAGACTATCTTCCGACTGGCTGAAACACAAGGGAAGTTTCTTCTTTAAAGTACTTCAGAGAAAGTGAGTAATAAATAACCTTTACTCTGTTAGGCAAACACTACACAAGGGTGAGTAACTCACCATCGGTAATTGCTGTAATACAATTAAGTCACTGAACAGAGTGACTCCACATTGGCCTTGAAAACACCTCAACCACAGCTCAGCACTTAAGCAGCAGCAGGAGGCCATTATCTTAGCACAACATTCTCTTCCACTGACATCTTCTGCACTTTCTCTCTCAATCTGTAGTGTTCCAATAAAATTAACACAGGTAAGAAGTTAAGTGTCTTTGGAAACTATAGGCACTATGGGGAGAAAGCTTCTTAAGACAGCAGGGATGTTCTTCAACAGCTGGCTTCAGACCCCTGCTCTCCTATTTGTCTGAGTGGGCTCATTCTTGTTTCTCACAGTTAAGCTGTTTATTTCAACAAGACAGTAGCTTTTCTTTTTAACATTAATGACACTGAAGGGAAGGAAAAGAATCCTTAAATGCATTCTTTAGAAAAATTCTTATGCCATGCTCAAGAGTTTAATCAGGTATTTGTTTGTTTTGAGAACAAAGCCTGGTAGACTCACAACTGACTTTGTTAAGTGGGTTGGTGGTGGTTGTGGAGGATGCCCAGGATCAAACAATGTGTTTACAAAAGCAACAGATTTCAGAGCTGTGTAAAAATCCCAATAGTTTCAAAATAATCTTTATCTTTGATACAAAAATAAAGATGCTAACTCCTTTTAGCTCAGTTTCCCACAATAACCTTTAAAATAGCAACAACAGATTCAGTCTGGAAAATTGCTTTTCATTTGTAGTGGAAAATGAAAGTGGAGAACATGGACTGGCAATGTTTGTGCTCTTCTCTTTCGGTGCAATTAAACAGAAACACGAAGACAGGGATCGCTTCAGTTAAAAAAAAAAAAAAAAAAAAAAAAAAAAAAAAAAAAAAAAGCTGTTGCTCTTTTAGAAGGCGTTAGAGAGCCCTCTAGTGACCACGAAGGGGCGTTAATGCAGAGATGACTGTCTAGGCTATGGCAATCTAGAGACAGAAGCAGTCAAGAGTGTTTACAACAGAAAAAGTCAGGGAGGGGAAGCTCTTTTGGTTAACAGCATATTTACAATTAGGTAATTGTATTCTTAAATAATTTTAACCTGAGTAACATTTTTAAATATGTTATGTGAAACCTCACAGCCACAAGTCACACCAAAATTCCTATGTCCAGTACCTGTGCTTTCCCCAGTTTTCCACTCTAGTCAGTTCACGTTTCTGGAGAGTTGTGAACATGCAACACGAAGAGAAGCGCTTCCCAGCCCTTCGGGTGCACTGTCAACAGGACTAGCTAAAAATAGGCTCTGCTCTCTCTCAGCTTCTGTTAGACAAACTCTCTTACATTCTGCAAAAAAAAAACCACACTGGATATAGAACCGTGGGCTTCTGCCTCTCCAGGCCACTTCTCAGCTGTTCACAGCTTCAAGCAATAGGTTTATTGTGCACCAAGAAGCTCAGAAGAGTGGCACCTCTGCTCGGGGTCAGGGGCTTCCTACCTTGGCAGAACGATGTTAGTGTATCCGATGCAGTGGCATCAGGGGCCCTCCGGGGCATCCAAGACATTTAGATCAATGGCTTGTCCTGGGCCCAGAGGTGATGCACACTGTCACGGTACTCAGTGATAAAAGTCCCTGCTGCATTAGTAAGTCAGTTTTGAAGCTCTCCTGTTGTAGCAAGGCCTTTCAGTCAGTGTGGATGCAGCATTTCTGAACAGAAAATTATTCTCACTTATCATTAGAACCAGTTCCAGCTCTTGGAAATCTTGGAGTCGAGCAACATCTTTGTCCTAAAACAAAAATAGTTTAAACAGATTAAGAGGAGCCGCTTGTCTCTATGTGTTTGGTGTGCTGTGTTGATACCAGTGATAGTGCAGGAAATTCCCCAGGAGCGTGAACTGGGTTGGAGTGGTAGAAGGCCTTAACAGCAGTTGCTACAAGATAAGCACACCTCGAAGGGAGAGGCAGTGCAGGGATGTTTTCCTCAGGGGCCCCGAGAAGCCAGAAGCCTGACATTCAGGGAACCCAGAGATGTTGGGAGGACCACACATGTATCTGTGTAGATTCGCACTATAATTTAGCCTGGTTCTTATGTTATAAAACACAAGGCACATGTGATAGTGCGCTAAGGTAATCCTTACAGATCACTAAAGAGAAACAACCAAAAATAGGTACCTGTGAATGGTAATTCAGAACATTCTCTCTGGTATCCTACCACTTTCAGAAATGCCAATGTCTCTATAGGCCCAGTAGAGGAAGGAAAGCTCAATGGAAAAACACCCTTTGCTCTTTTTCTATTCTCTTCTCGTTTCTTCAACTATGACTCATATACCCAAGGAGGAAGCTGGGTATTTTCCAAATGGAAAAAGCAACCACTTAACAGACCTTTCTTACCTTTCTTACCAGAGTATTGGGTAACTTTCTGATCTTCTCCACTTGATCAGGATTAACACCCAGCTCACAGCAACTCACTCTGAGCAATTCTTGGTAGGTGAGCTCCTGTCGGTCCAGTTCAATTTCAATGAAATCATTTTCTCGAAGAGATGGGTTCTGAATCCTCACCTTGAGTACCAGCTCTAGGGAAAAGGGAGGAAAAATGTTAATGAATGATTCTGGCATAGTAATCCGATGTAATTTAAGATCTTTTCCAGAAGATGGTTACCCTTAATCATGCCCTGTGCTAAGGCCTGTGCCACCCAATGAGAAAACTAAGCACAATATTACAGCATGGTTTGCTCAGGTCCAGTTCTGGCTCTGCTGGTTTGCATTTGTCCTCCCTATATATCTAAGACTGTGGTTCACAAAGTAAAGGGGCGGCAGGGGGAGACGGCAGACAACCATCCCAGCCAATACAGAAGGGCAATTTACTTCTGCCTCTGGAGCTAAGCAGGTAAAGGCTTGAGAATGGGTTGGGTATCAAACTACACATAAGCAGGGTAAGGGGAAGCGAGGTGAAAAGAAGGCACGGGAAAGATAACGGTACAAGAGTTACTCTATAAAGATTTAACAATTGTGGATCTAAAGATATTAGATATGAAAATCCTTGCAATAAAGACAGTACAAGAGCAAAAAGATAAGCTACTAATAAAAATTAAAGTCTAACTATGATTTGAATTCAGTATACATTAATAAGGGAGGAATTTTGGCTTTGAGAGTAAACAAATACCATTATTTGTGGGTCTGGGATCTAAGCAGTCTGCTCCTAAATTCTGAGCCTGGCTGCCATGATGGCCCAAGCCATGCACCCATGTGCATTTAGTGGTTCTGCTTTGCTCCTTATATATGAACCCCTCACGCCACCCATGGGCCACTGTTATCAACAACAATAGTAACGGGTCCTCAAAAACAGAAAGTGAGGGAGTTACTGATATGGCAAAAGAAAGGTAAGACTAGACTATACCCTGTGGTGTTGACTGGAATTGGAGGTATTAGGATTAATTTACAGTTTTTAATATATTTTTAAAAGATCTAGATTAAATAGATATAGAAATACAGAAAAAAGTACATATATTTGTGTTTGCTTGCCTTTTTTTTCTTTTTTTTTTAAACTTTACTAATCCTCTCAGGTCAGCATGCAGCTTGATATCCAGGAAGCATATGTTCATTTTCTACTTTTCATCTAAAACAGGGGTCCCCAACCCCCGGCCTCCGCGGACCAATGCCGGTCCACGGCCTGTTAGGACCGGGGCTGCACAGCAGGAGGTGAGCAGCAAGCAAGCAAAGCTTTGTCTGGGGCTCCCCATTGCTCGAATTACCACCTGAACCATTCTCTCCCTCCCCCAACCAGTCTGCAGAAAAACTGTCTTCCACAAAACCAGTCCCTGGTGCCAAAAAGGTTGGGGACCGCTGATGTAAAATATCAATGGAGAGTTTGTTGCTTTTGTCATAAATTGTGTGAGCTGCTTTCAACTCTTTTTGTGACCTTTTGAACCTTGAATGACTGTGGTACAAAATGGGTATAACCCCACTCTCATGTACTAGATATGTGATACTGGGCAAATTACCTATCTCTCTTTTCATTTAAGTTTCTCCACTTCTAAAATGTAAATAGGGACTTCCCTGGCGGTCCAGTGGTTAAGATCCCATGCTTCCAATGCAAGGGGCACAGGTTCAATCCCTGGTCAGGGAACAAAGATCCCACATGCTGCACAGGGCAGCCAAGAATAAAAATCTTTAAAAAAAATAAATAAAATGTACATAATGGGAATTCACTGGCGGTCCAGTGGTTAGGACTCGTCTCTTTCACTGCCAGGGCCCAGGTTCAATCCCTGGTTGGGGAACTAAGATTCTGCAAGTTGTGCGGGGAGGCCAAAATAAATTAATTAATTTAATTAAATGCGAATAATAATACCCAGTTTATGAGTTTGTTGTAACAATTAAATGAGAACTTAGAATGCTTTGAAGTTATGTTACTAGGTACACACATGTTTAGTTTATATCTTCCTGGTGAATCTTTCCTTTTATCATTCAATTGCTCTTTATTGTTTGCTTGCTTTTTTCTTTCTTTTCTAACTCTGTCCTCTGAGTGAGCCTAGAAGAAATGATGCTAGCAGCAGTGAGCACACCTAGTGTTCACATTCTGGTTTCTGAATACCACTGTCCCCCAAAAAGAACCAGGACTCCTTGTAGAAACAGCTGATTCCAAGGCTGGGGCGGGGAAAGTTATACTAGGGAGCCTGAAACATCTTGCTGTACCACAAAGTAAGGAAGTGCTCCAAGAATGATGGACATGTCCAAGAGACACAAGAACAAGCTCCAAGGGGCTCCCTCTAGATAAATCTGGCATAATTTGAGCATCAAGATAATGATACTAATGGATTATAACCCAATAAATAAGAATCAGTGAGTTCAAATGGAGGAGAAGGGAAAGCCCTTCTTTATAGTAGAATATCACCTAATAAATAGAGAAAAAAATGAAAGGAAATCATATTCTACAAAATAAATGGCCTGGACTCTTCAAAAATCTGAGGTCTAAAATGACAGCTAAAGGCTGAGGAAATGCTCCAGATTAAAGGAGGCTATGACAACATGATAGCCAAATGCAATGGTTGATCCTGGGAGGCGGATAGGAGTGGAGGGAGTGAAGATAGCTTACAAAGGGCATTGCTGAGACAGCTGACAAAATTTAAATATAAACTATGGGTTAGAGAATAGTATTATGTCAAGGTTATATTTTCTAAATCTGGTCATCATATGGTGATTATGTAAGACACTATCCTTGTTCTTAGGAAAAACACACTTAAGTAGTTCAGGGTAAAAGGGCAAAAGATAACTTGTAAATCTGAGTAAAGAGAGCTCCTTATACTAGTCTTGCAACTTTTCTGTAAGTTTGTAATCAGACGCAAAATAAATGAATCCCACTCCCACTCCTCAGAAAACGAGGAAGTAAAGCACTAGACCTCAGGACACCACTTGCCCTGTGGCAGAGGCTGTTTGCTGATGAGAGGTTACCTTGCATATTAAATGGAAATGCTCCGGTGAAGAAAAATGGCTGGAATGCTGGCGCCGGTCCTGCATACGTCCCATTTTGAGGCTCCAGAGACATTGGTGGCTTGGATGGGACAGAAGAGAACAGGGAGCGACTCTGACTCACCGGTGACTGACAAACAGGACCCGGTTTTGTGCTTTCTGGTGTTCTGAGTATGGCAGATGGGGCAGACACATCCCCATTCTGAACCAGTGCCAAAGAGGTGTGGTCCCTTGGAAAGGCCCCAAGCAGGGGAGGTTCCCCAGGGGGCAGCAATGGAGGCGAGCCATCTGCAGGGGATGATGCAGGAGGTGTGGAGGGGCCCCCATTCTGCAGCTGGGCTGAATCCTCTGACCCAGGGGTATAGATGAAAGGGAAGGCTGGGTTGGCCAAATAGTTCGGAACAAAGGGCAGCTCTGACTCCTTCTTCAGTTGGGGGAGGTCGTCATGGTCATCGTCATCATCTTCCACTTAAAAAGACGGAAACACAGAACATTTACATAGCCCTTTAAAAATTACAAAGTAGAGTATCTTGTGAAAGCTAGTGTCCTTTGGTATACAACAAACATTCTGATCAGTGTTTATTGCATGTTTATCGTTACCATTTTTTTTTTCTGCGGTACGCGGGCCCCTCACTGTTGTGGCCTCTCCCGTTGCAGAGCACAGGCTCCGGACGCGCAGGCTCAGCGGCCATGGCTCACTGGGCCCAGCCGCTCCGCGGCATGTAGGATCTTCCCGGACCGGGGCACGAACCCGTGTCCCCTGAATCGGCAGGCGGACCCTCAACCACTGCACCACCAGGGAAGCCCTATCGTTACCATTTTTATCACCTTAAAGTTTACAGATAAAAAACCAAAACTTTACAATGCCTACCTTTCCAGAAACAGTATGGAATAATTATCTTGGCACAGTTAAGACTATCTTGTTTTTAGAAACAGACTGGCTGTTTGGCATCAAGAATATGATGGTTTGGCATCAAGAATATGATGGCACAGTGGTTGAGAGTCCGCCTGCCGATGCAGGGGACACAGGTTTGTGCCCTGGTCCGGGAAGATCCCACATGCCGCAGAGCAACTAGGCCCATGAGCCATGGCCGCTGAGCCTGAGTGACCGGAGCCTGTGCTCTGCAATGGGAGAGGCCACAACAGTGACAGGCCCGCGTACCGCAAAAAACAAAAAGAATATATACAATACCATAAGTTTTAAATTAGGTTGACAAAATCAAAAGTTGCCTTAAAACACAGACTCACCTCCCATAATCTTCCTAATTTCTCTCCTTGATGTTAATTGGACTGGCATTTCTCCCTTTGTGGTAAGAATCTCTTTGTCAGCTCCTGATTTTAACAAGTAAGAGACCACCTGACCATGATTGCGTTTACATGCCCAGTGTAAACAGGTCCTATGGCAAAGAAAAGAAAAAAAGAGTGATTTAAAAAGTGGAGAGGTGATTTGGGATTTCAAATTCTACACACCAGTAAATAAATATATACAAGCGTGTTAGAGTTCAGCTAGAACCAGAAAATCAGGCTGGTAATCTTTTTTTTTTTTTTTGTGGTACGCGGGCCTCTCTTGTGGTACGCGGGCCTCTCACTGTTGTGGCCTCTCCCCTCTCCCGTTGCGGAGCACAGGCACCGGACCCGCAGTCTCAGCGGCCATGGCTCACGGGCCCAGCCGCTCCACGGCATGTGGGATCTTCCCGGACTGGGGCACGAACCTGCGTCCCCTGCATCGGCAAGTGGACTCTCAACCACTGCACCACCAGGGGAGCCCCCAGGCTGGTAATCTTAACTTCTCTTTTCAGAAAGCAGATGATCAAAATATTTAATATGCTTAAAATTTATTTTTCAATTTCATTTCTAGCCCTTGGGAAAAGCTGATTTATCCTAGGAGCTTTATATCAATGGCTTTCAGACAGCTGGCTGCCTGGCTGGCTAGATAACTCTACTGATATCCTGTGTGTTAACTCTATCAGTGTCGCTCATTTGATTGTCCCAGTCTGTTTAAAAAACATTTTTACATGGCCATATTCCTTTTAAGAGACTATGGAAGGGCTTCCCTAGTGGCACAGTGGTTGAGAGTCCACCTGCCGATGCAGGGGACACGGGTTTGTGCCCCGGTCCGGGAAGATCCCACATGCTGTGGAGCAGTTGGGCCCGTGAGCTGTGGCCGCTGAGCCTGCACTTCCGGAGCCTGTGCTCTGCAACGGGAGAGGCCACAACAGTGAGAGGCCTGCGTACCACAAAGAAAAAAAAAAAAAGAGAGACTATGGAAACTTGCTTCATATGCACCAAATGTCACTTGAAGATTAAATATTATCAGGCTATTAACCATCTCTCATCTGCAGCTTGCCCTGCCACTAAAATTATTACTACAGCAGATTCCTGTCTGAATCTCAATTACTCTTTTCCTCTTTGCTTTTCTCTCCTTCACACACACACAAAAAGGATTTCCAAATTTCCACTTTTAAGAGTTCACTTCTCTAGTTCTCTCCAGAAGGCTACATTTTTCAAGTGCTTTAGGAATGAAAGTACGCGTGCAGTGCCTTGTGTTTAAGGCACTGCACACGTACTTTCATTCCTAAAGCACTTGAAAAATGTACATCAACAGCCAAAACTTTTGAGAACTCTTCTGAAGTATTAGACTCATTTAGGTAAAACTAATTATTTACTATTGTACACATAGGAAGGGATTATGCACACTCTAAAGAGCTATTATCTTAACACTGCACAGAAATATAATTAACATGCTAGCCAATACTCCAATTTAATAGAGCTACTAAATTCATCCCCAGTTGCCAAAGCTGAATGTTATTATGGAAGGAAATCACTTTTTTCCCCTCTGTTTTGAAATGTCCTCACTCACCAACTCCCTAATTGAGCCGAGATAAATATCTTCAGAGCTTATAGACGAATATAAATATGGTAAAGAATAGAACATATGTTCAATAGTGAGGATTAGGTCACCCACCTGAGAAATATAACTATCTAGAAAGTACATTTGGTTCCAGGAACCAAATGTTGCCCTGGGCACCTTAATATTTACGACTTACAGAAAGCCAGCTTGTCTGGCTGGCTGGGAGCAACTCCACTGATGTTTCAGAGTGATATTTGACATTCCAAACTATTACTCATTAGAATTAGATTATCCAGATGTCTTTATTATTATTATTATTATTTTTGGTACGCGGGCCTCTCACTGCTGCGGGCTCTCCTGCTGCGGAGCACAGGCTCCGGACGCGCAGGCCCAGCGGCCATGGCTCACGGGCCCAGCCGCTCCGCGGCACTTGGGATCCCCCCGGACTGGTGCACAAACCCACGTCGCCTGCATCAGCAGGCGGACCCCCAACCACTGCACCACCAGGGAAGCCCATATCCAGATGTCTTTAAAAGGTACTCTATGATGAAAAGAATGCCAATTTGGGTAAAATAAGGTAAGAGTCTTGATATGGACTTCTAAAATATAAGCTCCGTGTGAAGGTAAGGAAGTATCTGCTTGAATATACAGGTACTTAATTAATATTTGCTGAATGAGTGAACCAAGGACAAGGTGGGCATTACTCGGAGTAGAAGGATCCCATATATCCTTGATTCTGGCCAAACCACAGCTGAGAGTGTGTTTGTGTGTGGATGTCTTGAAAGCCTGAAAACGAATAATTATAATGATAAGCAAGCACTCAAAAATGAATGGAGCATGATGAGAAAAATATGTTCCCTTTTGGAAATAAAGTACTCACTTGCTAGTAGTAAATCACTTGTTCATGACAAGCTTGAGAGTGAAGGAAGAAATATACTGCCAGTGGATCTGAGACACTTGGGGACAAACCAACTAGCTAAAGCATCACCATGTAAAGTGGAGTTAAGTCAACATAGCACCTCCCCCACAGCCCTGTACCCTGAGTGATCATCATTTATAGTCCAGACCTGTGCAGCTCTGGGTGGCCAGAACTCACAGGCACTGTAGCCAGGCAATATTTTCAACTTCTTCATGAGCTATTATACTTGCTCCTTAAAGCAAAGGGGTATGCATGACACTTGAATTACAATTGATGTGGGAGCTCTATCTTTGAAATTGAACTCTTTAAGCTTTAAATTTGCAGTCAGAATAGCCTGTCAGTGCTGGGAAGTATTTCGGACCAGAAGCACTGGGCATCCTCTTTCAGTGCTGGGAAGTATTTCAGACCAGAGGCACACATTTCATTTGTGCAGAAATTGTGGTTACTGAGCAGCTAAGAATTGAAAGCAGTAACCATTCTGCTTTTCTATGCTGCTGACTATGTTTTCTGAGGGTAACCTTTATATCCCATTACCCGGCACACTGCTTAAAAAATAATAGTTAAAAAAGAAAAAATAGTTAACACAGACATAATGTTTTACATACTGAACACTGTTCTAAAAGCTTTACATATATTAATTCATGTAATCCTGTAAACAACCCATGAGTTACCTACTATTATCAACATTCTCCCACTTTACAGATGAGAAAACGGAGGCAGTCAGCAAATAAGCAAAACACTATGGTACACAGAGATTGTATTATAAGGACAATAAAGAGAGGAAAGGGATTAAGAAATGCCAGAGACAGGGGAGGGGCATGGCTCAATTTTAAATTGAGGGCCAAGGAAAGACTCATTAAGGGGACATCTAAGCTAAGACCTGAAGGAGGTAAGAGAACAAAAGCATTTTAAATGATGGGAAGACAAAACACAAAGGCCTTGAATCAACATTGTGCCTGGTGTTTTCAGGAAAAGCAAGGCCAGGAGAGCAGAATGAAGGGGGCAAGGGGGTAAAGCCGGAGGTGAGGCTTAGAGGTAAAGACAGAGGATGCAGGGACAAGGAGTCAAAACTGTAGGACCCTGTGGGCTTTTACTCAATGTGAGACGGGAGCCATTAAAGGGTTTTGAGCAGAACGAAATGATCTGACTTATGTTTTAAGTCAGGATCCCTCTGGCTGCTGTGCTGAGAAAAGACGTAGGGTAGAAGGACTAGTTAGAAGGCTACTGCATTAATCCAAGTGATGGAATGATGGTGGCTTTGCACCAGCGATGTAGTGGTAGAGCTAGTGAGAAATGGTCAGATTCTAACTACACAGCTGCCAGTGGAGCTGGCAGGATTAGCAGCTTGACTGGATGTGGGGTGTGAGGGAAAGACAGAAGGCAAGGAGGGCACCAAAGGTTCTGGCCTGTGCACCTCAGATGCTGAAATGAGGACTCAGGAGCAGGCTGGGGACAATTAGGGGTATGAGGGAGACCAGGAACTCAACCCTGGACATGTTGAATTTGAAGTCCTATTAGACATCTTCCCCCAATTAAATCTATGAAAGCCTCTTCATAGTTCAACCAACTTACATTCACTGAGCACCTACTATGTAGTTAAGAAAGTATGGTTTGGGGGCTTCCCTGGTGGTCCGGTGGTTAAGACTCCATATTTCCACTGCACGGGGTGCGGGTTTGATCCCTGGTCGGGTAACTAAGATCTCACATGCCATTGGGTGTGGCCAAAAAAAAAAAAAAAAGAGGAAGTATGGTTTGGAGGCAGATGCTGGGTTTGTTTCCCAGCTCCATCAGTTACTGTAAACTCTGTGACCTTGGGAAAATTACTTAATCTTTCTGGGCTTCAGTATCCTCACCTACAAAATGGAGAGAATAACAATAGCTATGTCCCTGTGTATTATCAATGAGATAATACACATAAAGCACTTGGAAGCTTGTTTTCACTACAGAGCAAGCTCAATAAATGTTAGCTATTTATATCATGCTGCATCTCCTTAAATGCTCACAACACTCTTCTGAAATAACTGGAAAATGAAGTGACTCGGGCAAGGTTGTATGTCTAAGCAGGAATGGAGAACCTGCAGGAAAGACCAGGCTCATTCTTCTACACAACACTGCCTCCCAGTGCCAAAACAATGATTCACAGCTTGTGAACCACATATCAATACTAGAAATGGCACGCACAGAGAAAAGCAAGCTAGTTTGCAAACACTTTTAAACAAAACAAAAAAAGCAGTTTCTACTGTTTCCTGGCTTTCTGGACAGCTACCCAGGCTGTCCTCCTTAGGGTAAGTTGGTAGATAGATTTGTGAGGAAGTCAGGAAACTGTGACTCCCGTCCTGGCTTTTATATTAATAGTTGTGTGACCTCGGGCAGGTTATTCTCTGGAGTTGAACCCATCTCCAATGTCCCTTTTAGTTTCAAACTGTATGATTCCACCTTAAAATATAAAACATTTGCAAACTCACTTTTACTCTCACCTAGCAACATAGGCTGGTTAAACATTACCTGGATCAAATGAAAAATTAAAATTTAAATGTGAAGAGAGCAGAATAATACCACATTCAGTAACTTAAAACTTGACCACCAGCACATCTTAAAATGAGATTCCTTATTTAGTTGGAAAGGACTCAACTGCATGCAGGCATCTGAAGTCCCATATTTGAAACTGTTGTAAGAAAACAAAGCAAACACTCTATAGGATAAATGAATGGGTCTTCCTGCAACAGGCAGCTGTAGGTAGTAGTAAATCACTGCTGCAGTGAGACAACAGAGAAGCAGAATAGGGATGCAAGTGATTTTTTTTTCCTGGTCTTGGGAAAAGAAATCGTGCTAGTTTATAAGATCCACATTTGCTCAGTTGCTTATGCTTTTTGCTCTGCACAGACGTGTTCTTCATAGTAATTCCAGACTCGAACTGGGGTGAGCTCCAAATTAGGGTGAGAGTCGTGGCCAGCATCGTTCCGGCCACGTTAGGGGTGGGGTGGGGGGAACGGCGGGCGCCAGGGTTCGGGTGGGCGCTGCCGGGACAGGACCACGTGGGCCGGGATTTGGACACGACGCTCCTCTGACTACCCGAGGCAGAGGGGGCCAGGTCTGGCCTCCAGAGCGCACAGCCTCGTTGACCCGGGGCGCCGGGCCACGCCTTAGAGGGCTTCGGGGGCAGCGCTAGGCCTAGGTCGCGCCAGGGCCGGATGCTTTGACCCTGGGCCTCCCCCGCTCCCCACTTACCAGCCGTTGACCTCATTTTGGGAGTTCACATCCACCCCGCTCTCCACCAGTTTCTGCACCTCCCGAATGTCCCCCAAGGCCGCGGCCTCCCGCAGCCTCTCCTGCTCCTCCTTCTGCTCCAGGAGAGCGCTCATCTTCCCTCAGCCCCAGGCCCTCGCCCGGGCCCGCCCGCCCAGTCCCGGCCGGTCAGCGCCGCCGCCGCCGCGGCCCGCTCCCCGCCATGGGGAGACCGCGCGGAGCACGTCCGCCCAGCTCGCGCCGCCGCCCGCGCCCGGCCAGCTGCCTCTGCTACCCCGCCGAGGGCCGCCCGCCACTACCCTGCTGCTCCCGGCCCGTGGGCCTAAGCCTCCCCCCGGCCGCACCTCCCGCAGGCCGGCTCCGGGGGAACCTATTCGGAGTGACAACCCTGACCCAGATATTTTCCGTTCCTACCCTCGGCGCCCGCGCGGGCTGGCTGTTTATGTAACAGCTGCACAATATTATCTGCCGTGATTCACCGACTATTTTTAGAACTCCCTACCCCGCAGCTTCCAGGGAGGAGGACAGACACAAGGAAAGGAAAGAATGGGTATTTAAGAACCAGAAAAGCCTTATCCCCTGGCGCAGGCTGTTTACCTGGCATCAAAAATAATTGGTGTTCCCCCACCCCCACCCCGGTTTGTTTGGCTCTTTTTCCGTATCTGAACCAACTCTTGCCCAGCAGGATGGGGAAATGGGCTGAAAACGATCCTATTATATGCCTATTATTGCAGAGATAGAGTACACGGTTCTTTTGACAGTGCTTGGGACTATTCAGTTCGATTATTTCAATTGCTGTTGTTTTACATCTCATTTTAGAGATTTCTTCTAAAGTGGCTTTCAGGAAAAATATTTATATTGTGCTCAGAGTCTGTAAAATGTGATTTATTACTGCTTTTAAATCTTAATTAATTACCCTTCGTGAAGGCCATGTAAAGAAAAAAGAAAGAACACCAAAGAGGCTTTGGAGTTATCCGGGTCTCTGATATCAGGAGCTGGGGAGTGGAACGGTGCAAAGTATAAACAGCATTCTGCCTGACTTCTTTGCCTAATCAATCTAATGAGGCTCAGAGCCTGGGCTGGCACTGCTTTACTACCCAGCCAGAGAAAAAGAAAAGTATTGTTTTGCTGAGCCCAGGCGCCCGGGAGACATCTTCCAATCTGGCACAGGATGGAAGATTGCAGATGGGGTACGAAGGATTAAGGAATAACCCTGGGGTGAAAAAGAGAAAGGTCTGAATGCAGAGAGGAGATAAAATAGGAAGAGACAAATTTAGGCATGGGGTTTTCATTTGCCTCTCTTGGGGCAGCCCAGGATTTGCACAGCAAGCATTTTTCTTGCTACTGTTTAAGAAAAACCCAAATCTGTTTATTTTGATACAGTCATTCACACAGTACACAGTGCACACCAGGTGGTACTGAATATAAACTGCACATTTAAATTGATCCTATGGTGAACTGGAACTCTGCTTGAGCTTACATTGTTATTTGTCCCCCGATTTAAACTTTATTTCTCAGATCCAGCATGATACTCCATCTGAAGCTGATGTGCATAGTACTGGAATTGGGCCCTTTAGCACAATTTGTGTGACAGAGGAGTAGGTAGTGGCCTCTTTTTAAAAAGCAGTTCATAAAACTTGGTAGTTACTGCAGATCAAAATCTGTGAGTTCTCTTTGTAAGGATTTATTTGTCAAATTTCCCTTCCTTAAAAAGGATTTCAGGGACTTCCCTGATGGCACAGTTAAGAATCTGCTTGCCATGGGCTTCCCTGGTGGCGCAGTGGTTGAGAGTCCACCTGCCAATGCAGGGGACACGGGTTCGTGCCCCGGTCTGGGAAGATCCCACATGCTGCCGAGCGGCTGGGCCCGTGTGCCATGGCCGCTGAGCCTGCGCGTCCGGAGCCTGTGCTCCGCAACGGGAGAGACCACAACAGTGAGGGGCCCGCGTACCGCCAAAAAAAAAAAAAAGAATCTGCCTGCCAACTCTGCGGACACGGGTTCGAGCCCTGGTCTGGGAAGATCCCACATGCCGCCGAGCAACTAAGCCTGTGTGCCACAGCTACTGAGTCTGCACTCTAGAGCTGGCATGCCACAACTACTGAAGCCCGCGCACCTAGAGCCCGTGCTCTGCAACAGAAGACACTGCAATGAGAAGCCCACGCACTGCACCAAAGAGTAGCCACAGCTTGCCACAACTAGAGAAAGCCCACGCGCAGCAATGAAGACCCAACGCTGCCATAAATAAATAAATAAATAAATATTTTTTAAAAAGTCTACCCTTGCCAAACTCCATGAAACAGCCACTGGAGAGTAACCTAGCAGAGCACTGCATCACTCCAGTAAAGCTGTAGGTTTCATCACATGCACCAACATGTGCATGGCTAGTTTCTGCACTCCTCTTCTACATAATGTATTTTACACCTATTGTACAAAACAGCATTTTAAACACTGACATATAAGCTTCCTAAAAGGATAAAGCAAAGACAAAAGTATTTTTCTTATTAGAAACAAGATATACCATCACTTATAGTATTGAAACATTATTGCACTTTAGCTTTCATAATTTGACAATGCATTCATGAAACAATCTGCAGACAACTAGTTTTAACAGACAAGTTAAAATTTTAGACATGAATATCCTAATTTATTAGGTAAGAATTTCACAAAACATTACTTTTTTAAAAAAAAATTTATTTTTGGCTGTGTTGGGTCTTTGCTGCTGAACGTGGGCTTTTCTCTGGTTGAGGCGAGCAGGGGCTACTCTTTGTTGTGGTGCACGGGCTTCTCACTGCGGTGGCTTCTCTTGTTGTGGAGCACAGGCTCTAGGCATGCAGGCTTCAGTAGTTGTGGCACATGGGCTCAGTAGTTGTGGCTCGCAGGCTCTAGAGCGCAGGCTCAGTAGTTGTGGTGCCGGGCTTAGTTGCTCCGCGACATGTGGGATCTTCCCGGACCAGGGCTCAAAACCTGTGTTCCCTGCATTAGCAGGCGGATTCTTAACCACTTTGCCACCAGGGAAGCCCACAAACATTACTTATATTAGCAGTAACAGTGGAGCTGGAGAGTACTGTGCCATCTCCAAGCTGCATGGTGAGAACCACCAGCGGTGTGGTGGAACTTGTGGCCCTTTCCAAGGCTACAGCTCTTTCAACCTGCCAGTGTCAGCCCTCACATCTACCTGTACTTGTGGACTGGACTGGTGATCCACTAGGTGTCAGGATTTCTTCTGGTAGATTTATGGAATGGATCAATGAGGATAACCTCAAAGAATTTGTGTGTAGAATTTTCACCAACCCAGTGTGAATCCAGGACTCTCAGAGTCATATGGTGGCACCCAGCTCACTCCTCCACAATAGACTGAAGGATTCAAGCAAACTTTAGCCGTTTAACACCATGATAATTAGGCTTGCCATAGCTGGCACCCTTAGGAACTGGGCATTTGCAGCTAGCACGGCTCACAGGAATCTGATATGTGACATAACCTTGCTTGGCCTTGTATCCCAGTCTGCGTGCTTTATCAGGCTGGGTGGGGTGGAGGGCCCTGTGGAGTGCAGAGAGCTGGCAGTACTGCCAAAAGCACACCTTGAGAAGAAAGCGCATTACAAAGGACTGCTTCTTCCTCCACAGCTCCTGGATGTACTCGTGCCTATTTTGAGATAAACTGATGGCTGCCACCAGACTGAAAGGGAGAAACTTTCATTTTAAAGAAAAAGACTGATATTTGCAGTATTGTGTGACAAACCCCATAACGTACAAGGTAAAATGGTGGCACAAAGAAGATGATGAGTTGTGTGTGGCAGGTGGAGAATGAGCGTCCAGGTTGGCTTTACAGAGCTGGTGATGCTTGGGCTGTGAGCTGAGGAAGATGGGTAGACATTTCTGGGGTGAGGAAAGAGCATTTCATGTCTGGAGCAGTGTAACGTGGTGTGATGTCATAGGAAGAAGGGGTGTTCAAGTTGTGGGGGAGCAGTGGCAAAAAGCTGGAGAAGCAGGTTCGATCATGGATGGCCTTGTGTTTAAATTTTAGACGGGGAACCATTGAGGGGTTCTGAGCAGGGAAGAGACATAACTGGATTTACATTTAGAAAGATGATGGAGGCAGCAAGGCAGATGGAGGATGGAGTCATGGGGGCCACACTGAAGGCTGGGAAGCAGTAGTAACTGTGGCTTCATTTCTATATTAGTTCACCAGAGCTGCCATACAAAGTACCACAGACTTGTGGCTTTAAACAACAGAAATTTATTCTCTCACAGTTCTGGAGGCTAAAAGTCCAAGATCCAAGGTGTCAGTAGGTTTGTCCTACTGGTGTCAGTAGGTTTGGTTTCTCCTGAGGCCTCTCTCCTTGGCTTGCGGATGGCTGCCTTCTCACTGTGTCCTCACATGGCCTTTCCTCTGTCTGTGTGCCTACTTGGCGTTTCAAAATTTCCTCTTCTTATAAGGATGCCAGTCAGATTGTATTGGGGCCCATTTTATTTTATTTTATTATTTATTTTATTATTTATTTTTTTCAGATGTACCACAGTTTATTTATTCACCTACTGAAGGACATCTTGCTTGCTTCCGAGTTTTACATTTGTGAATAAAGCATCTATAAAATGCATGTACTGGTTTTTGTGTAGACATACATTTTCAACTCCTTTGGGTAAATGCCAAGGAGTATGACAGCTGGATTCTATGCTAAGAGTATGTTTAGTTTTATAAGAAACAGCCAAACTGTCTTCCAAAGTGGGGCTGCACCATCTTGCGTTCCCACCAGGGCCCATTTTAAATTACCTCTTTAAAGGCTCTACTTCCAAATGTAATTACATTGTGAGATCCTACCGTGGATTCTGAGAATTTGAACATATGAATTTGTGTGTGTGTGTGTGGTGGGGCACACAGTTCAGTCCATGACACTCTGCATTAGTAACATACATGGAATGGGGTCTGGAGACCACTGACTCATAAGGTTGTTTTCCATCTCAGCATCAGAAAATAACCAACTCATATAATCTCTAAAAGTCATCTGTAAACTGGGCATTGTGATTTGTTCATAAAGACTACTTTGGGGAATTCCCTGGCCATCCAGTGGTTAGGACTCTGAGCTTCCACTTCAGGGGGAACGGGTTTGATCCCCTGGTCAGGGAACTAAGATGCTACATGCCCTCGGGGGCACGGCCAAAAAAACAAAAGACTACTTTTATGTCTGAATCCCTGATGCCCAGCAGATGATGCTGGCACTGGTTGAATTAATGAAAAAGACAAATGAATGAATTCATTATCTGCAGTAGTAATCACACTGAACTGTGGCTGGCCTCAGAATCTATGAAAAAGAGAGCCATAGAGAGCCTAGTGTGGGACTGGGTAGAAGCTCTTGCCTCTGAGATCCAAAGGACAGTATTTTCTTTTATTTCATTTCAAGTTATTGTTACATTTTTGTCTTCCATGGTTCAGGAGCTCCCTGAGAACCAGGTCGTATACATCTATCTGCGTTCCCGGCCACTAACCCATCTTTTAGGCCTTAGGTCATTTCCACGGAGAGACCTCTCTTACCCTTTGACAGAACCCTACTTTCTCCTCCTCATTATCATAATAGCTAATGATTAAACTTAAAATGTGTTGGGCCTGTTCTACATGCCTTACCTGTGTTATCTTCACAGCAACATCTTTTGCGTTTAGGGGACCATTCTTACTATAAGCCCCATTTTACAGATGGGGAAAGGAAGGCAGAATGGCAGAGCTGGGATTACCAACCCAGGCGATCTGTCTTTAGAGTCCCGTACAGTTAAAGATGCTAGAGTACTTATTACAATTTATATTGATATATTTATTTATTTAGTGACTGTCTCCCTCACTAATCCTCAAGGTCTGTGGGAGCAAAGACCGTGTCTGAAAGGTTCAGAGCTTAGCTTCAAGAGTTGACCTGGTACATGATAGGTACTCAGATATTTGTTCGGTAAATGAATCAATAATTTAAAAAAATTCCAGACTGGGAGGCAAACTCCTCCCCATACTCCGCGTGAGAAGAAACCGCCTTATCTCTTCTTGCCTTGATTTTCCACCTTGTGAATCAGGGGAGTCGGGGTGGGAGGACCAAGCCAGGGAGAAGAGGCGGCAAGCGCAGAGACTAGGAGAAAGGAGTCGGAACACGGAACGAGTGCTTATCTTCACTTTCCTCCACTGCAAGATGGCACCAAGAGCACCGCGTGGTACAAAAGGATACGCTACCCTTTTCTCCATTTCGGAGCGGTGTTAAAGCTTCAAGACGTATGTTTCTATTTCCGTGAAAGAGCGCGGGACTAACGGAGCCTACGGAAGGAAGCAGCACGCGTTACCACGCCGAGTAGCCTCCGGTTTCGTTTGGCGCGGAATGGGGCGGTGCCTCCCAGCAGGGGCGGAGTTCAGGCCTCGGCAGGCCCCGCCCGCGGGCCGGCGGAAGCGGCCGGCCCTCGCCTCCCAGGCCTGGGCGTGACCCCATGGGCGCACGCGCGCGCACGGCATGTTGGGAAGGCGTCCGCGCGGCGGCCATTTTGTCTTATCGGCTCCTGTTTAGCGGAGGCTTTTAGGCTGGGAGCGGGCTGGAGAGCTTGGCGACTGCGTCGCCGGCGTTTTCTTTGGTGGGTGCCAGGGCTGGTGGGAGCAGTCGCCCGAGGAAAGCACCATGATTTCGGCCGCGCAATTGTTGGATGAGTTAATGGGCCGGGACCGAAACCTCGCCCCGGATGAGAAGCGCAGCAACGTGCGGTGGGACCACGAGAGCGTAAGTCCCGCGGGCCTTGGGCCTGTGCCCGGGCGCCGTGGGGGAGGGGAGTGGAGCGGACTGGGGCCCGCCGGCGCCGCGGCGCGGTTTGGGGCCCGGGCCGCCCCGGGGTCAAGTGTCTGACCCCGTGGCCGGAGGGAGCCGGGAAGATACCCCGGGAGGGAGGAGTCCCCCTGGATCCTAAGATAAGGGATGATTTATTGTTGTTGTTTAAGTATCAAGGAAATCATAAAGACCCTTGGCAGAATTGAAAAGCACCTTAATCAGACAGGGAAAGGCGGGAAAGGAAGGAAATTTTTTTTTTTTTTTTTACATCTATAGGCTCTGGAGTTTTCACTTCATTGTGAAATAGGGGAAAGGGCAAATTCTACCGTTATTTGGGCTGAGCGACGTATTTAGACTGAAATTTCTGGTCAGCATTTGTGGTAAAAATCGTGACAGTGTATTATTTCAGTAATGGTTCAGTTTCGACGCTTATATGGGGAAATAAAATTTTAAAAGAGGTCATAACTTGGTAGGGTTCACCGTGATTTACAAATATTGTTTGATTAGCAGTACGGTCTAGTAAGCCATTCATGTAGATAATTGTCAAGGCATTTTCTTCACATGAAACTCATTTGATTCTCTTAACCCTGTAAGGGTAAATAATTATAAACCCAGTTTCACAGATGAGACTTGAGAGGCTCACCCAAGGTCTTTTGGCAAGTTAAATGGCGATACTTAACCTAATCTTTGTGGTCTTGTTCACTTTCCACAGTTCTATGAAACTGGCTCTCTGCAAATACCCTGATGTTTATCTAGTGTTTTGAACACGATGTGTAACGTTTATTTTAGGTCTTACCTGAAGAATAGATGTAGAATTTAATTTTACATGCGGTTGTAATCAAACAAGATAATTTAAAGGCAGTTACTAATCAAAATATGAAGGAATAAACAAATACGCCTTTTTTCTTAGCGTTGCTTACTCATTTTAAACATAGGCTTTCGTCAGAATAAAATTTCTTTTTTGCAGTGCGGAAAAACAAGTTGGTGCTAGACGAGTCCTTTCAATACCTTAAAAAATAAGCGTTTGACTGAAGTTGTGGGCGCTGCCTGATTCCACAGTAGTATGAAGTGTTGTGGTAGAATTCATAGAGTAATTGTGTTTTTTGCCTTGATTCTTTCTTTTCTAGGCATTTCTTTGTCACAGTGAAGTAACTTTTTCTTTTACCACTTCACTCAGTAATCTAAGCTTTGCAAAAAGAAAAAAATGAACATTATGAGTCACTTGATGGGCAAATAAGACATTTATCTAATTTGAATTGCAGAGAGAAAATTGCTTTTGATTGCCTGCTCATCAACTGGAGCAGCCTATGTCTGTGCCTAATTGGTTTTGAACAAGTGTTGTGGAGAAACCTTTTTTCCTGGTGGTATTTTATTGCCATATTGCATTAAATGTGCTGGGTTTATAACTAAGTAATGAGGCTGTCAGAAAAGCAACTTAAGTTTTACGTCATCTTAGTTCAATAAATCTGTTTTCCTTTTAGGGTTTTTTTTTCCTTTTAGTTTTAGTGCTTCTCACTGATTTAAACTTTTGGTGCTGTTGTCAAAATATTTTATGCCTTTAATGACAGATTGCACTTCATTCTAGATTCAGGGATTTGAGAAAGTCAATTGCTGGTGTTTCAGATTCTTGTCTGCCAGGAAAGGTTGGTGTAGACCAGCGTGTGGCCTCTTCTTTATAAGCAGGAATTACTATAGAGCTGGGGAAGCTTGTGGCATCACTTCCAGGTCATTTGCATATGTTGTTGGCTGTTAGTGCTAAAATTCTGGAGGAGTGGACAACCCCAGTATGTACTGTAAGGGTTTCACCATCACTGTAACCTGATATTTCTATTTATTTTATTTTTTTCTTTTTTTTTTGGGCCATGCCTCGAGGCTTGTGGGATCTTATTCCCTTGATCCTGATCTTAGATCCCTGTGGGATCAAACGCAAGCCCTAGTCAGTGAAAGTGTGGAGTCCTAACCACTGGACCACCAGGGAATTCCCCAAAATATTTTTGCATTCCTGTTCTATCTGGAAATTTTTGCCACACTTGCACTAGATGCAGAAAGCCATTTCAGCTGGGTGGGGTCCTTTTGTTTAACAATGAAATGGAAGCTTTACCTTAGTGTTAAAAGTAATTCCTAGATGTCTGCATCAGACTGATCTGTGGAATTTGTTTTAAATGCAGATATCTGTACTTCTTGGGCGCCCCCCCCCCCATTCTGATACATCTACGTGAAGGCCCCAGAAATCTGCATTTTAAAAAATGGCATCTTTATGCATTCTAAAGCTTGTGAACTACTGCTTCCTGACCCACCTCCGTAGTGTCAATACTGGGTTTTTTGTTTTAATAAATTTATTTATTTGTTTTTATTTTTGGCCGTGTTGGTCTTCGTTGCTGTGCACAGGCTTTCTCTAGTTGTGGGGAGTGGGGTCTAGGTGCGCAGGCTTCAGTAGTCGTGGCACTTGGGCTTAGTAGTGTCACTCGGGCTCGGTAGTTGTGGCTTGCAGGCTCAGTAGTTGTGCATGGGCGTAGTTGCTCTGTGGCATGTGGGATCTTACCAGGCCAGGGATTGAACCCGTGTTCCCTGCATTGGCAGGCGGATTCTTAACCACTCTGCCACCAGGGAAGCCCAATACTAGGTTTTTAATTGTCAGCTAGAAGCACTTGGGGGAAACTCATTTTTAAGTGAAGGATGCTTCTGTGATGCAAATTACTGATCTTTCATTTATTTGTAAAGATGTATGTAACCACTATCAGGGAAAGTGCTTTACTTTACAGGCCTTTCCAACTTTTGTAGATTGTTACCTTTGGATCTGAGAGAAAGTAGTGTTCAACTAAAGTAGTTTTCAGCTCAAGTCAAATCAGCTTTAAAATACTGTTCCAAGGATTCATTGACACACCCTCCTCCCTCATTGTAATATTTTACATTTCCTTGAGATTATTAGTATTTTTGTGTTAAGCAGTTTGCTCTGCTTTGTTAATCCTAAACAACCAGGGTAATGAGGAAAGCATGTGATTTCAACTGCTTAGTGTGAGCACCTTTTGGTTAGTGTTCACATGCAAAGATTTCAGTGTTTGATAGAGAAGGCATCGGTAGCCTTCTGATCATCTGAAAAGTTGAGATTGTAGGAAATTGTAAAGTTTGGTCTGGAGCTTTTATTATTATATATATAAAAGGAACTTTGTAGTTCAAATTGAAGATTTTATATTGTAGATCTCATCCCCAAAGTGAAATTAACTGTTGACTTAACTCTGATTCTAATAATATATAAAATGAGACTCTTCATAATTTATCAAATTAAAGTGTGCCCTCTTTTCAATGAAGGCTTAATAATTTATGAAGGGAATTGAAATAAATGTTCTTTTCTAAAATCTTCACAATGTTAGCAGATACCGTCACTGACACTGAAAGTTTTTTAGAAAAGAAAAAAGTTAAGTTACTGTCCACATTTTTACTTGTGACTTTTTTTAAAAAAATATATATATATATATATTTATTTATTTTTGGCTGACTGGGTCTTTGTTGTTGCATGGGGGCTTTTTCTAGTTGCGGGAGTGGGGGGACTACTGTTTATTGCGGTATGCGGGTTTCTCATTGCAGTGGCTTCTTTTGTTGTGGAGCACAGGCTCCAGGCGCACGGGCTTCAGTTGTGGCTCGCGGGCTCTAGAGCGCAGGCTCAGTAGTTGCAGCGCATGGGCTTAGTTGCTCCACAGCATGTGGGATCTTACCAGACCAGGGCTCGAACCCGTGTCTCCTGCATTGGCAGGCGGATTCTTAACCACTGTGCCACCAGGGAAGTCCTACTTGTGACTTTTAACGTCTAAAAAAGGGATTCAGAATCTAAGAAGGAAATTGGAAGCAAAAAATGAGTAATTATACCGCATGGCATCTACAAGTATTTTACTAGACAGTTTTAATTCATAGTCACCAAAATGTTTTTTCTGTCAGAAGTATAGACATCTCCTGTCCCACTCTGTAGTACGTGGTAAGTGTTGGGCTTCTTGGAATTGCCAGCAGCCTTATATGTTGTGTATATAACTGCTGTTTGCTTTTTTCTCTCCAAAACACTTACAGAAGTGAATAGTGGAATGAACTCTGCATGTAACCATACCCAGTGAAACACATTATCAACAGATGGCCAGTATTGTTTTTCTCTGTATGTTCTACCTCTTTCATTATTTTGAAGCAGTTCTATCATTTCAACCTTAAAGACATCATTATCTATCTCTAAAGCATAAGGACTGAGACTTCCCTGGCATTCCTGTGGTTAAGACTGCACTCCTAGTGCAGGGGGCACAGGTTCGCTCCCTGGTTGGGGAACTAAGATTCTGCATGCCTTGGGGCCTGACAAATAAATAACCACAATATTATTATCACACTGAAAATATTAAGGTATTTCCTTAATATTTGATTGCCTTTGGGGAACCGTGTGTCTCTCCCTCTCTCTCCCCCTCCCTCCCTGTCCCTCTCTCTCTCTCTGTCTCATTAGACTTTTTTTTTCTTCTGATGCACCGTGCAGCTTGTGGGATCTTAGTTCCCTGACCAGGGATTGAATCTGGACCCTCAAGCAGTGAAAGCGTGGAGTCCTAACCACTGGACTTCCAGGGAATTCCTGGTATCTGGTTAGACTTGATTTCTTCACAAGGGGAGAAAGTAGCTTATGTTAGTATACAATGTTTCATTGTTTTATGAAATGTGTTTAATTTTCTGATCATTTCTTGTAAATTGAGGAAATTCCTATAATTACTTTGAATGATACAAATAATACAAATTATTTTGAATGACACAAAAATGTATCATTCTTATAGTATGTACAACAGAATAGTATAGATGCAGCACTTTCCCTGAGAGAACTGTCATTTGGTAGCAGTTATGAAGGAGTAATGGGCTTTTGTAGCACAGTGGGGGAAAGTAGAGGGTCTAGAAAAGCACACATGAAAGAGGCACTTAACCCAGACTGGGGTACTTGGGGAAGGCCTCTTAAAGTGGCCTTTAAATACTGGAACCTAAAGGATTCATAGGAGTTAGCCTGAGGGAGAGAAGACAAATGTTACTAGGGGCTGGAGAGAATCTTAAGCCTGAGAAATTGTGAATAGTATTAGAGCTGAAGCCCTGTTTTTGTTGTTGGGGGAGGAGGTGTGTAGATAGATGAGCAGGAACCTCGTTTTGAATGTTTTTTATAAGCCTTGTTAGAAGTTGGGACTAAATGACATTGGGAAATAATTGAAGGCTTCTTAGTGGGAGAGAGATGTTTACTATCTCGGGTGCTGTGGAAAATTGATTAAAATTTTACAAGAAATTTGTGTAGGCCATAAAAAAGAGAGTGAACCATGACTAATTACTATGTTAGGAATTGATTTTACTATTATGTCCCCTCTGATTTAGAGTTGTTAAAATGATTTTTTACAAAAGTAAACTTGCTTTACTATAAAAGATTAAAATTAGAAGTAAACAGCGAAAGTCTGACCTTGTCTCCCCTTCCTATTGCCAAATTCCCCTGGAATAGCTTAAAAATTTGTATGTATGTTTCCAGACCTTTCCTAGTAATTTACAGACACAGATATATAAGTGAAAGTTGTCATATAGTAATGTAATGTTATATAAGTTATATATACTTAACAACTTTCACTTATACTGTGGAATCTTTCCTTGTTGGTACATGTAAATCTACCTTAGCACTTCCCTGGTGGAGCAAGGAAGAATCTGCCTGCCAATGCAGGGGACATGGGTTCGAGCCCTGATCCGGGAAGATCCCACATGCCACGGAGCAACTAAGCCCGTGTGCCCCAACTACTGAGCCCGAGTGTTGCAACTACTGAAGCCTGCTTGACTAGAGCCCGTGCCCTGCAACGAGGAGCCACTGCAATGAGAAGCCCGCGCACCACAACCAAGAGTAGCCCCCACTCGCCGCAACTAGAGAAAGCCCGCGTTGAGCAACGAAGACCCAACACAGCCAAAAAAAAAAAAAAAAAAAATCTAATGTAGATTATGTCAAATTCTTTTACCATTACCAGCCAATCTGCAATGAACGTTCTTGTACATGTAGCTGAATCATTTGTAGGATAGGTTCCTAGGAAGATAATGACTAAGTTAAACGCGTATTTTACTTAGTCATTTTGATGGATGCTGCGAAATTGTCCCACAACTCTAGTAATGTTTGGAGTGTTCCTTTTCCCAACAAAGTAATGCCAGATTTTTATTTTTTTGAATTTTGAATTTGAATTTTATTTTCAGATATTGTTTTAATTTTTGATAGTTTGACTTTGTTTAATGTGATGGAAACTTGGAATTAAAATTTCCTAGTCAGATTCATAAGATTGGTTGTATCTGCATTCTCTTAAGTGCTAGTGAAAAGTATGCTGTTGAGATTGAACTCTTCCGGTCTTTAGTGTTACCTTAATTGATCAGGAGAATCACAATTATGTTATGAGAATTCTGCTCCCCCTTGCCACCTTTGGTTATCAGACTGCTAGGTCCATGATGGACATTTAATAAAGACTTGCTGAGTCAAAGACTGTTAATATTTTTAGTTAAACATCCTCAATCCCTGGGAAGGGTTAAAAGAAGCAGTCTAAGTAGCTAGAGTTTATTGGGTAGAGTAACAAACGTGTTGATGTTCCATTTCTTTACAACAGCATCTGAAGGAGAATTGGAGAGTGGAAAGAGCACACAGAAAATAATTAGGAAAATAGGTTTTAATCTCTGTTTTGTAAGTAGCTAGATGCCTTCAGGGCAGGTCATGTGGTTGATCTCAGTTTCTTATCTCAGATGGAGTGATTGGACTAAATTATAGGTAGACCTGCTGGCATACCTTATTTGATCTACATAGTGCCTAAAGACATATTTTTAAAAGTAATGGGTAGTATTTTAAAAAACAGACTTATTTGCCCATTTCTCCCAATTCAGTAAAAGGAGAGTCTAAATTTTACAATCCCACTGTGAAATACTTACTGTCTCCTTGTTTTGTATTGAGGACACGAGGCAAAGTTACAGCCTATAGTTTTTCACAGTTGAAAAGTGGCAGCCACGATTCAAACTGCAGTATGTTGCCTCTCCAAGCATACCTATTTCAACTTGCCTATTTCATACTCTGCTATGTCTGTCTTTTCATGTTTCCTTATGCCTAGAATGTCTTGTAATTCCACTTCTGAACTTAACCAGTTCAAGCTTCACCACTTGACATTCCTGACTAAATTCCTGTCTGTTCCAGTGATGCATGTACATTTTAGTTTTTGTGTCTGTCGCTACTAAACCGAGCTTCTTGAGTGAGTCTTAACATGGTCTTGTATTGATACTTCAAGCATCGTTTTTAGCACAGTGTTAAATGATTGTTGAAGTGCCATTTTCTACTTTTTAAAATTAAATGCCATTTAAATTAAAATTCCATACAGTACTTATTAGATTTGTGTGTTAACATGTATTTTATTGGACAACTGACATAGTATATTTAGACTTAGAGTTTTCATCACTTAGAATGTACTATTTTTTGGAAAACTATTTATATAAATAAGGCTTAGAGTTTAGAATAAAACTTTATTTTATTTGTTTATTATTTTTGGCTGTGTTGGGTCTTCGTTGCTGCACGTGGGCTTTCTCTAGTTGCGGTGAGCGGGGGCTACTCTTCGTTGCGGTGCAAGGGCTTCTCATTGCAGTGGCTTCTCTTGTTGTGGAGCACGGGCTCTAGGCGTGCAGGCTTCAGTAGTTGTGGCGTGCAGGCTCAGTAGTTGTGGCTTGCGGGTTTTAGAGCACAGGCTCAGTCATTGTGGCGCATGGGCTTAGTTGCTCCGCGGTATGTGGGATCTTTTCGGACCAGGGATCTGACCCGTGTCTCCTGCATTGGCAGGCAGATTCTTAACCACTGTGCCACTAGGCAAGTCCTAAGAATAAAACTTTAAATAGCTCTGAAAATCAGAGGTATTTTAGTTTTAAAAACCAAATTCATTACACATTTTATGACAGACCTTGAAGTTAGTAGTCATCCCCACTTTTACAGCAAACTTTTGCTTAAAAAAAAATCTATTTATTTATTTTTGACTGCATTGGGTCTTTGTTGCTGTGCGCTGGCTTTCTCTAGTTG
Organism: Kogia breviceps; assembly: GCF_026419965.1. Classification (NCBI taxonomy): domain Eukaryota; kingdom Metazoa; phylum Chordata; class Mammalia; order Artiodactyla; family Physeteridae; genus Kogia; species Kogia breviceps. The sequence continues at coordinate 33,853,633 of NC_081328.1, read as the reverse complement.
CAACAAGCGAGCGGGGGCTACTCTTCATTGTGGTGCGTGGGCTTATTGCAGTGGCTTCACTTTGTTGCGGAGCACGGGCTCTAGGTGTGTGGGCTTCAGTAGTTGTGGCTTGCGGGCTCTAGAGCGCAGGCTCAGTAGTTGTGGTGCACGGGCTTAGTTGTTCCTCGGCATGTGGGATCTTCCTGGACCAGGACTCGAACCCATGTCCCCGGCATTGGCAGGTGGATTCTTAACCACTGTGCCACTAGGGAAGTCCTACAAGAAAATTTAAGTCATACAGTATGTGGTAAAACCCAGTTCAGATCCAGGTCAGTTTGATTTTGGTGATAAATGTTATTAAAACTAAGACTCAATAAGTACTACTTGGAAATACTTCCAAAAAGATTTCCTTCCTAGAAATACTCAAGTTTGTATTTGGTTATATTTAAGAGTCAGGAGGGACCATACAGATGTTTATTCCTTTTGTTTTAATGAACAGTAGTCTTATATTTACATATGTACTTGAAAGTAAAATGCATAGTGATAGTAATAATAGTAAACTTTCATACTTATGAGGGCTGAATGCCAAGTTTAGTTTTAAAATTAAATAATATAATTTATTAATATAATTAAAACCATATAATTTGTAGCTATAAATAATGGTAAATGCTGGTAATAACTATTATTAACCTATTTCATATAGCTATTAAAATTATGGGGAATTTGTTAAATAATTTTTGGGCCCTTAGAACCAGGGTTAATAGTCTGAAAGATAAGTAGCATACCCTGTTTGTCCTCCTTCCCCCAAATGAAAAAGATTCTTTTTTTTTTAAAATCAGTTAATTAATTATTTGGTTGTGCCAGGTCTTAGTTGCGGCTCATGGGCTCCTTAGTTGTGGCTCACCTGCTCCTTAGTTGTGGCATGCAAACTCTTAGTTGCAGCATGCATGTGGGATCTAGTTCCCTGACCAGGGATTGAACCTGGGCTCCCCTGCATTGGGAGCACGGAGTCTTGACCACTGTGCCATCAGGCAAGTCCCCTGAAAGAGATTCTCAAACTGAATGTTGGCATTGGTATTTTGCTGATACACTTAAAGTGAATGCAAAATTTAACAAATCAGACTTTTTAATAATTAGAAAAGTATATAGCATTTAAAAACATTAACCATTTACAATATTATATAAGTTTCGGGTGTACAACATAGTGATTTACAATTTTTAAAGACTTTACTCCATTTACAGTTACTGTAAAATATTGGCTATATTCCCTGTGCTGTACAATATATCTTTGTAGCTTATTTATTTTATACATCATAGTCTGTACCTCTTAATACACTACCTCTGTTTTGCCCCTCCCTCTTCCCTCTCCCCATTTGTTTGTTCTCTATATCACAGAGTCTGTTTTATTTTGTTATTATATTCACTAATTTGCTTTTTTTTTTTAGAGTCCACAAATGCATACAGTATTTGTCTTTCTCTGTCTGACTTATTTCACTAAGTATAATCCCCTCCAAGTCCATCTTTGTTGTTGCAAATGGCAAATTTTCATTCATTTTCCTGGCTGATTAGTGTCCCATTGTGTATATATACCACATTTACTTTATCCATTCATGTGTTGATGGACACTTAGGATTCTTCCATATCTTGGCTATTGTAAATAATGCTACTGTGAACGTTGGGGTGCATGTATCATTTTGAATTAGTGTTTTTGTTTTCTTTGGATATATACCCTGGAGTGGAATTGTTGGATCATATATGGTAGTTCTATTTTTATTTTTTGAGGAACTTACATATGGTTTTTCCACAGTGGCTGCACCAATTTACATTCCTACCAGCAGTGTACAAGGCTTCCCCTTTGTCCACATCCTCGCCAACATGTTATTTGTGGTCATACAGAGCCTTTTTAATAATTTAAAATCGAGTGTTAGAACTTCTAAAGAAAAGAAAATGGTACAAAGATACTATGACATATGGCTACATCTATAACAGGATAATATTGATATAAAACTAAATCTGTTTAGACATGATTTTTGAATCTCAGTGTTCTTTATGAGACCTTTCTTTATAAGACCTTAGTTCTTCTGGACACAGCTTATGGAACCACATTGCTTCAGACAAGTATAAAACAATTGACCTTTGAAGCAAAAAACAATCTATTTCAGACTTAACATCCAGTTCTAAGTGTCTCGAAAAAACTCATTCAATCTTAAATTTAGCAGACCTTTTCTATCATACGTTATAGTTGTACATTGAAAATTTACCCAATAACAATGAAGGGTTATATGAAGGGAGATATTTTGGAATTTTGCTTAATAGGTTTTGGTTTGCAGTGTTATAGAATTAAACATAGGATAGATTAGTCTCGGAATATATCTGAAGGAGTTACAAAAGTACCAATGAGAGAGAATTAAAAGTCGGTTTCATGTTAATAATTCTTCCTCATACCATAGAAATCACTCAGTAAAGTGCTGGCATGTGTGAAAATATCCACTACATCTTAGGGCCTGTTACAGGATCTCTTTAAGTGAAAATACTGAACCAGATTGCTTTGAATAAGTATTATTTGGAATTTAGGCAGTGGTTTCCAAATCTTAGTCCGTAAATTGGTTCTGGTCTTTAACAAAGTTAGAACAATAAGAACAATGTGTTTTTAAATAAAAATAAAAAGTTATCTTTTTTGTGGATGTCTTTATCCAATATTTTTTGTTGCTTGGGAGTAGGGCAGTGATTTCTAATATTGTAATAGAAATAGGAAGTAATTATAGAAATAGAAAATGCTGGTACCTGTCAGTCCTGCATTTCTTGTACTGAAATCCAGGAGTCTGAAAGTCATTAATTTACCTAACTGAATGGCTTAACAAATGAAATTATTCTTAAACTTATTTGGTTGAAAGATGAAGATCATGAAATGAGAAAATAGTTATTTGGCACCCTTTTCTGGTATAGTTCTAAAACCGAACAATTTCAAAAAGTTAAATTACCTTTGTTTTTCTTCACTAGGTTTGTAAATATTATCTCTGTGGTTTTTGTCCTGCGGAATTGTTCACAAACACTCGTTCTGATCTTGGTAAGTAAATATTCTGTGTAACTTTTATCGAATTTATGATTAAAGAGAAACTGATACTTTATAATTTTGAAAAGAAGTTTTCTCTTAAAGGTTTGTTGATGAAGTAATTTCTTTCCTGGCTTAGTTTTTTGAATGTATTAATAAATGTCAGTCTAATTAAACATGGTGGCTTAATTGAATATACATATCTATTTCCACTCCCTCCTGAAACCCCTCCACTAAAATGAAAATTTAAAAACAAAAAAGGTGTAAATGGAAGAGTCGAGATAACATTAGAGATGTCAGCACATTTTTGGAAGATGACAAGTGGATGGAAGAATAGCAGAGAAACCTGTACCCTAAAAGCCTGCAGAAGGGGATATTATACAGAAGAAAGAGTTTGATCAGCAGAACCCTGGACAGGCTCAGGATTTGGAGGCATCAGGTACCATAGAAGGCAGAGTTGAATCATGGGGCTGAAAACCAGAGATTAGTCGAGTTCAGGGTTTCTCAACCTTGACATTTGACAGTTTTACCTGGAAAATTCTGTGTTTGCGGGGGTGGGAGGGGCTGTCCTGTGGATTGTAGGATATTTAGTAGCATCCTTGGCCTGTACCCAGTAGATGCCAGTAACATCTCCCAATTGTGACAACCAAAAATGCCTCCAGGCATTGCCAGATACCCCTGGGGGCAAAACTGACCCTTGTTGAGAACCACTAGTCTGTGTGGTCAGACCTGTGCATCTGGTGATTCTGTCTCCCACCCCTACAGCCCAGGAGACCCCAGGGGGTTATGTTCTGAAGAAATTGGGGTAAAGAGACTCTAGTTCATTTGAACCACAAAATGCAAAAAAAATAAAATTTTGATCATTTTCTTCTCCCAAGGATGGTACATAACTAGTATCATTCTAGAAACATTAACAGCTTGCCCTAAAACATTAAGAGCACATTAGGGCTGGATGTATCTAGATACTGGGAGTAGAGATACAGGACAGGGCAGTAATGAACAAAGATGAGACTATAAGAGATTAAATGAGTCTGTATTCTCAATAGTGAGGTTTTCCCATTCCCTTCCTCTGCCCTGTTCCTAGAAGGATACAGCCAGATGTTTTTTCCCCAGGCAGAAGAGAAGAGGATTCTTTAGAGAAAGTGAACAGTTCCAGAGAAGTGATCTACAGGTACTGACCCTTGGGGAATCTCCTAAAAGAAAGTCTTGCTGCCCGATTTTTCTATGGTAAAGCCCGTTAGTTGACAAACTCTGCCTGAGCATACCAACTTCGAGTCAGATTTTGGAAGTGTTTTGCCAGCCAAGGAATACCAGTCAGACATTTGAAGAAAACCTTCAAACACAAAGATTAACCAAAACCAACAGAAAAAAAGAATTTAGTGGAAAATGGTGGATAATGGGGGAAAACAGAAGAAAAAAGATTTTAAAGCCATAACTAAATTTAGTATCCTCAGAGAAATAAGAGAACATATCAGGAGGAATAAGATACTGTATAAAAAGGGAAGTTTTGAAAAACTGAGAAGAGTTCTTAGAAATTAGAACTAGAGAAATCTGAAATAAAATCAGGGGAAAGTTTTGAGGATAAATTTGTGGAATGTTGATAAAAATTAAAATTTGAAAAAATTATATCAGTCCAGTCCTCTAATAGCTAATTAAGAGTTCTAGATAGAGAAAACAGAAGGGAGGAAATTTTAATATTGCATTACTAGAGGACTTGACCCTCTAGATTGAGTGAGTCCTTCAAGAGCTCAGTACAACAAATGAGAAAAGATCCACACCATTGTGAAATTCCAGAACACCAGGGGTGAGGGTGGGGCACATAGGATTATCAATCAGGATGGTCTCAAATTTGTCAGTATGACACTGGAAGCTTGAAGACACTGGAGAAACACCCTCAGGATTCTGAATGAAAAAATGTTTTTACCTAGGTTAGCTATATAGCCAAATAGGAAAATATGAGGGTGGGAAAAAAAAGGACATTTTCAGACACGCACGGTCTCAACAAATTTATCTACCACCTTTTCTCTGGAAACTCATGGGCATAAACCAAGAAGGAGAGAAATAAGAGATCCAGTAAACTTCAGTACAGACCAGAAAAGGAATTTCTAAGGATGACAACTCTATTAGTGAGCTTAGAAAAAAAGCAGCCCAGGCTGAAGCAGGACAGAAAGCTCACGGAAGAAAATAAAGCTGATTATCTGATATATTTTGAATCTTGAGGGAGATTGGTATTGAGATAGTTTCTTATACCTGAGTTAAAGTGTTTGAGATGAATTTGGAAATAGAGACATAGAAAAGACTAAACAAAAGAAAGAATTCAGTAAGTTTATCAAAAGTGTCATTATAATGCACCTTTTGTTTGACTCAGCAGTTAATATAGGACTTGCATAATCAAAATATAAGTACTGAATGTTTATTTAACCTAAATTTTTGATGCCTAAGATAAACCAAGAAAAAGCAAAATAAGCATAAAATTTAGAAATATGGAGATAAATTCCAGAAGATACAACTAAAAGGGTCAAAATTGGTTGCCTTTTGGAGATGGTAAGGGGTAGGACTAGGGTGCTAGTTTTGTACTATTCACAGAGACTCGAAATTAATAAAATGTCGCTGGTGGTTCAGACCAGTGGTCTGCCCTCATCCCAGTTTTCTTCTTGGTGGCAGTAAGGAACAATTTTTTCATTCCTCCTACTCCCTCTTTTTTCTTCTCTTACGTAGTTCTGCGTTATACTTATCTTGAAGACTAAGGAGAACACTTTTCATGTGCTTACTTGGGTATGTTGCTTCATGATTCAGTAGGCTTAATTTAGGTGTCTACAGACTATTCAGTGATTAAATGGATCTTCTTTCCTTTTTTAAAAAAGAACTTTTGTTTTAGCAAGAGAAAAGTTAACTTCAATAACTTATACCTTCATATTTCTTGTTCTTTCAGGGCCTTGTGAAAAAATTCATGATGAAAATCTGCGAAAACAGTAAGTTACCTTTTGGGGGGTCATCCCCCCACCCCCCTATCATTATTTGGTTTAAAGGGGATAAGGATTGAAGAAATAATTGAAATTCGTGTAAAATGAATGTCGGACAGAGGTCCTGTTCATTAGTTGGGGGTGGTAGAAAGTGATGCAGCTTTATGTAGTATCACCATATGAGTACATACTGTATGCCAAGAATAAGCCTAAGCTTTTTTTTCTCGATCACATTTGTTTTTTTTTTTTTTTTTCTTTTATTATTATTCTTTGGTGTCTGCTCATGGCTTGCAGGATCTTAGTTCTCTGACCAGGGGTTGAACCCAGGCCCTCAGCAGTGAAAGCAGAGAGTCCTAACACTGGACCGCCAGGGAATTCCCTACGCCTTCAGTCTAAATGCAGTAGTCCATGAGATTAGTTAAGATAGAATATGAGAGTTGTAATCAATAAAGATTTGGAAGGAAAACAGTGCTTGTTTATTTTCGTTTTTATTAGGTATGAGAAGAGTTCTCGTTTTATGAAAGTTGGCTATGAGAGAGATTTTCTCCGATACTTACAGAGCTTACTTGCAGAAGTAGAGCGTAGAATTAGACGAGGCCATGCTCGTTTGGCATTATCTCAAAACCAGCAGTCATCTGGGGTGAGTATGAAATTAATTTACAGTGTTTGTAAAGTGTCCTTGTTCTCTGGAAACCCAGAGATTTCCCTTTTGTTGAAACTTGTGTTCAGGTTCATTCATTACTTTGTATTCTTTTAAAATTTCAGTCTTTATTAGTAAATGTAATATTGATTTTGCTAATCATAAGGTTTTGACCTTAAATATCAATAACTGACAAAATATTCAGCTGATTAACAAAAATTGAGGTAATTGAGTTACTATCCTTGTGATTCAGCATTTCAGTTATTAAATAAAAATATTAGGTGTGGTATGTGAGAGTTTGAATGTCTATCTCTGTATTTTAGTTGTTGATAATACATTCTGTTGTCTTCATTAGGCAGCTGGTCCAACAGGCAAAAATGAAGAAAAAATTCAGGTTCTAACAGATAAAATCGATGTACTCCTGCAGCAGGTGAGAATTTTGTGCATTAATGTTAGAAAATACTTGGAGTAGACACTTAACCAAAGAAGGTATAAGGATGGCAAATAAATACATGTAAAGTTGCTCAATGTCACTAGACATTAGGGAAATACAAATCTACAGTGAGATGCTTTTTGAACACCTATTAGAATTGCTAAAATCAAAAAGACTGACCATATCAAGTGTTAGTGGAGAGCTGGGCAAACAGTGGAGAGCTGGGCAAACAAACTATCTTACACTGTTGGGGTATGTAAAACGGTGCAGCCACTTTGGAAAAAAGTTTCTCTCTTAAAAAGTTAAAAGAGGCACCATAAGCCATTCCACTGCTAGGGAGATGAAAGCATATGTTTACACAACGAGTTGTATACCAATGTTTATAGTGGCTTTATTCATAATAGGCAAATAACACCCCAAACAAACCTGGAAAGAACTCATGTGTGTGTCAGTAGGTTAATGGATTAAAAAAAATGTGATGTATCTATACCAGCGGTCCCCAACCTTTTTGGCACCAGGGACCGGTTTCATGGAAGACAGTTTTTCCACAGATGGGGGTGGGGGGATGGTTTCGGGATGATTCAAGCTCATTGCATGTATTGTGCAGTGTATTTCTATTACTATTACATTGTAATATATAATGAAATAATTATACAGCTCACCATAATGCTGACAGGAGCTGGAGCTCAGGTGGTAATGTCAGTGATAGGGAGCAGCTGTAAATACAGATAAAACTTTGCTCGCTCGCCTGCCGCTCACCTCCTGCTGTGTGGCCAGGTTCCTAATAGACCACGGACTGCTATTGGTCCGGGGGTGGGGACCCCGATCTATACAGTGTGATACACTATTCAGTAATAAAAAGGAATTAACTACATGTAACAGTGTGGATGAATCTTAAGATAATTAGGTTGAGTGAAAGAGGTCAGAGCCCTACAGAAGGAAAAAAAAGTGCATGGTTCCATTTAAATAAAATTCTAGAAAATGCAAGCTAATCTATAGTGACATAAAGCAGATCAGTGGTTGCTTTGGGAGGAGATACAACAAAGAGGCAGGAGGAAACCTTCTGGGGTAATGGATATGTTTATTATCTAGATGGTGGTGTTGATTTCATGGGAGTCAAACCTTATAAAATTGTGCACCTTAGAAATTTGCTGTTTATGTTCTGTCAAGTATACATAATTAATGCAGGCTTCATTAAACAAAACCAAACAAAAAGACCCAAAACAACCGCTAAATGCTAATGAAGCTTGGGGTAAAAAGAGAAATACTTGTATAGTGTGGTTAGAAAGATATCCTGACTGCTTTTTAAATTCTCCTTAGATTGAAGAATTAGGATCTGAAGGAAAAGTAGAAGAAGCCCAGGGAATGATGAAATTAGTTGAACAGTTAAAAGAAGAGAGAGAATTGCTTAGATCCACAACTTCGGTGAGTAGCAACCTCATTTTGATTTACCCAGGCTGTTCACTGTGAATTACTAGGATCTATTCCGAATTGAGAACAGTTTTCTAATGTCAGCAAACTTTATTTTAAAGGGTCACATAGTAAATATTTTAGGTTTGCAGGTCACAAGATTTGTAACATAAAGGCGCTTATATTAACAAAAGCAGCTTCAAACAATATATAAACAATTGGATGTGGCTTTGTTCCAGTAAAACTTTACAAAAATAGGCCTCTAGCCGCTGGCTTGCCAACCTGTGCCTTAGATTATAAGTATTCATTTGGGCCTGGGTTTTATTTATTTTTTGTTAGAACAGATTACTCAGTTTGTATTTACCTTAGTACAGAATTGGTATACTCTTAATAATACCTTCTACTTTCTTAACTTTCAGTTAGAGAATATAATGTTTGGATATTGAACATGTTTTTGTATCAGTGTATTTGATATATCTTTGATACAATGTATTTTGTTTCAGTGTATGTATTTGTACATACAAAATACATGTTTTGGATATTGATGCTAGAATATAATTGGTCATTGGTTCCCAAATATTAAAAGGATATGTTCATATTATATTCAGTGAGTTCAATTCCTTAATGATTTTGAAAAACATTTTTAATATGGAGTCCACATTTTTAACCTGTTGAACCAAGTGAGAAATGAATTCAGACTAAAATAGGTAGCTTTTTCTTTGTTGGAGTTGAGGGATGGGGGTCTCATACTTCTTGGGTGATGTGGAAAGTTGATTGCTGCTGTCATGCTTCCTCTCTCTAAAAGTTGCTGCTCAGTATTATGGCTTTGGGGAAGTGGAAAGTAGCAGTTGACAAAATTAAAAATCTATTCTAAATGTTAAGTACTTTTGGGGGGATTTGTTTGTCCTGTCTTCCTCAGATATTCTTTTTTTAAAAAATTTATTTTTATTTTATTTATTTATTTATTTATTTATTTATTTATTTTGCAGTATGTGGGCCTCTCACTGCTCAGGTATTCTTAAAATAACTGATTTATCATTTCAGACAATTGAAAGTTTTGCTGCCCAAGAAAAACAAATGGAAGTTTGTGAAGTGTGTGGAGCCTTTTTGATAGTGGGAGATGCCCAGTCCCGGGTAGATGACCATTTAATGGGAAAACAGCACATGGGCTATGCCAAAATTAAAGCTACTGTAGAAGAATTAAAAGTAAGTTTCTTATAAACATTGATTTTAGCTATAGCTAGTACTTTATTTTAGTATGGTTAAAAATTGATCACATAGAGATATAAATCTCTCTTTGATATTTTTGCTGACTGTGTTATTTGAGGTAGTGATAATCCCTATAATGTTTTGCTTTTCATTAGATTAGCAAAGCACTTTATTTTTTTTACTCTGTAGTGTCAGGAATTTGGGAGAAAGAATATTCCTGAGGGTTCAGTCAAATAATACCTTGTGTACATACATAGTGTTGAGATTTCTCCATTTCACTTTTAGGGCATCAAATTCCATAAGTTGGTCTAAAAATGCTTCACATTAGGTAGCCATGTTTGACAGTGTCTTCATACAGTTCTAAAAAAAAAAAAATCAAACTCTATTTCCTTAGGAAAAATTAAGAAAAAGAACTGAAGAACCTGATCGTGATGAGCGTTTAAAAAAGGAGAAACAAGAACGAGAAGAAAGAGAAAAAGAAAGGGAGAGAGAAAGGGAAGAAAGAGAGAGGAAAAGACGAAGAGAAGAGGAAGAAAGAGAAAAAGAAAGGGCTCGAGACAGAGAAAGAAGAAAGAGGAGTCGATCAAGGAGTCGTCACTCAAGTCGAACTTCTGACCGAAGATGCAGCAGGTCTCGGGACCACAAAAGATCACGAAGTAGAGAAAGAAGGCGAAGCAGGTATATTGAACACATGAAACAGTGCCAGACATATATATAGTGAGTGTGCAATAAACAGTAGTAATTACTAGTGATACTCCTTGGTACTTGACCCTCTTAAGTCTCATTAAGCATGAGGATGGATTATGAGAGTTGAATCTAAACGAGTCCATCTTCGAGGCAACTTCATTGCTGTTTCTGAGGCAGTCTAAGGAGGTTTGATGCAGTCTTATTAGGAAGTCAGTGTACTGGATGGTCTTTTAAGTGCTTCTCTTCTCATTGATTCTGAGAAGACATTTAAATTATAAATTATTTTGGGTAGGGCTACCTATTTGAAAAATTGAAGTTAGAAGGATTTTCAGTTTTCAGTTCTTAAGGTTTCTAATGTAAATATGTTTTAATAGTAGATTCTATTCTTTTGCCTTTAACGGTAAGTTTTGCTTTTAATCTTGTTATTTATTCAACAGTATGTAATTCTTCAAGGTTTTTTTCTCACTGTAAATCAGCTGAAGTTGCTTTCCTTTTGTTTCAAATTATTTAAGAAGCAGAGATCGACGAAGAAGCAGAAGCCATGATAGATCAGAAAGAAAGCATAGATCTCGTAGTCGGGATCGAAGAAGATCAAAAAGCCGAGATCGAAAGTCATATAAGCACAGGAGCAAAAGTCGGGACAGAGAACAAGATAGAAAATCCAAGGAGAAAGGTTAGTGTTGATGAGAATTTAATTTATTAAGAGACTGTTTTCACTTTCTTGTCTCCCCACCGACTTACTTTTCTTCAGACACAGGCAGAGTTCCACTTCAAGCTATACTTATTTTCACTTATGAATACCATTCAGTAGGAGACAAGCATTATTCTCCCCTCTTCTGCTCTGATTTGCGAGAATGACAGTTGGCCTGGTGTTTTCTTAGAACATGTTAAAGTCACATCCTTCAATTGATAACTTGAAGGCTTATCATTTAGTTTCTTCCAAGTATTGCATTACCTTTTAGGCTTTTTAAGGTGTAGAATTCTTGGTTATTGGCAACCTTTTTTTTTTTTTTTTTTTTTCTTTTTTTTTTTTGTACTTGCTGCAGTGTTCCATAATATGTCTTGCAGAGTAAATGTACATTACTGCATTGGTGCTCATGTACAGCATTCATTTAACTCAGTACTTCTAAGTTTGCAGTGGTTGAATGCCTTACATGTGTCTTACCGTGTTTTTTATTGAAGCAACATGCTCTTTCCCCTCTACTTTTTCCTTTGGTTTACTGTGGCATTCCAGTAGCTGGTTCACTGTGCACTCTTAATGGACTTTTTCATTTTGTCTTTGGCATGTTTTCACAAGGATATTCTCATCTTTCAACTTAGCCTTCATTGAACGATAATTCTTTTAATCATTAGGGTCGCCTTTCTGCGTTTTCAGATTCTTTGTGCGTCTGTCATTTTGTATTGACTGGGCTATTCTGCTTTGCATGGTTTTCAGGAATGAGAGAAAGGGCTTATTTCTAATTTTCTTGGCTCTGCTTGTTCCATCCTCTTCTGCCTATCTGTGTCCATGTTTGATCACCAACATAATATGTGTGCTCCTGTTTGAATTTATTGTATTAGATGTGTATGTGATACTCATTATTTTCTTTTATGAAACTAGTCTATGGTTTTTGTGGGGTTTAACTGAGTTAGGAAACTAGCAGCACAAACAATGGATTTTTTTTTTTGTCTTTTATTTTTCCTCAGATAAGTGCACCTTCTCTTTTTAAAAATATTTACATATATTCGCTTTTTCTACAACATGGAGCAAATGTTAAAAAGTAGGAAACGGTAATTTTTAAAACTTGCTGTTGTGAGCTTTAGTATTTGCCATTTAAGTTCAGAAATTACTTTTGTGATTCAAAAGGCAATTGATACCAAGAGTTAACTGACTATATTAGTTTTAAGAAAGCTTCACCCAACCTTTTTGCAAGACTTTCTGTATCATGTATTTTGGGGATGATGGGTCAACTCTCAAGAGCCAGATATGGATGTCAGAGATGAAATTAATCACTTCCCTCTGAGAACTAAAGCTCTTTGCTGTATCCTCATTTGTGACACTTAAAATAGTTGCATTGGTTCTCAGGGACAAAAGCTAGCTAGCCTTCATAACTATTCGGGATCAAAGTTGAGCAATGTCACTGGTCTGACTTAAAAACAGTTTGTGTAGTTTCTAGAGAGAGCAGAAAAGATGAGTTGAATTGCTAAACTATGATCCTTATTGTAATGATGACATCGTGGAATATAATCAAACTTTTGTTTAAGTAAAATAAGCTGCATTGTGTTTAGATTATGGACAAACAGGGATTTTCCTGGTGAGATGTGGAGGAAGGAGTGAAGACTTGATTCAGAGAAAACTCTGCATCTGGTCCATCTTGAAAGATTGGGTATGCCATTATAGATTTATTTTAAACATTGGGATCTCTTTTAGAAGTGACATGATTTATTGGCTTTTGAAAATACCATGTGGCCAATTAGGCACTCCTATATAAATAACTGAAGGCCTGAACTTTGAGGTCAGATATGAGCAGTAGCAAGCATTTGATCATGGCGATGAATAAGAGGGAGCTCACTACTCCATGTGCTGTAATGAAAGCACTTTATCTGACTCCACAGACGAAAAGCGGTTTCTTGCACAAACCTATCTTTCTTAACCACCAACCAATTTAGGGTGCTCTCTTTGTCAAGAGAGGTTCCTTTTTTAATCCATAGCCCTGAAGTCCACCACACTTTGTGGATGTCCTTAGGACTATTAAGATCTACCATATTTATATAGGGCAGAAGATAAGATTATTGGACTGACTACTAGTCCTCTACGGGGCAACAAGACGACTCTTCCTCATTGAAGCTACCTGTGCACCGGAGAAGCCCATAAGGCACAAAGGGAGGACTTTCCCACAAGGTCAGTTAGAGCACACTGTACTGGCGCAGTTCTCATAAGTGGACAGACAGACATGAAGCAAGTCCTGCAGTCAGCCACTTGGACGTTGCTTTGTGCATTTTGCAAGTGTTATGGACTGAATATGCTC